>NC_086322.1:284103453-285434168 GCF_036172605.1 Pelobates fuscus | reverse complement strand
ATCTTTGTAAGATTTACTGTTGCCTTAAAGTATATAGTGAGCACCTATTTTTTGTGTTTTTTATAAAATTCCTCTTTTCACCCTACTGCATTCTGAACCCATACAACTGAATTAAATTTATTGACTGCGGTCTTTTTATATTCATTGCTTGTAATATTTTGGTCAACAGATCCTGGCATTCTATTAACTATTGCCTTCTTTTTACCTACCCATCCAGTCCGCTTCGCTCCTTATCGGCCCCCAGACATTTCTTTAAAGCCCTTGTTGTTTGAGGTTCCAAGTATCACCACAGACACAATGTTTGTGGGTCGTGATTGGCTTTTCCATGAAATCGATGCACAGCTGCAGAGCGACGATGAGAGTGTGAACCAGGGAGTCGTAATATGTGGCAATATCGGCTTTGGGAAGACAGCCATCATCTCTCGACTTGTGTCCTTGAGCTGCCATGGGACCCGCCTGAGACAGATCTCTTCAGATAGCCCCCATGCATCCCCTAAACGTAAGTGTGTTCACTCCACGACAATGAACAAGATCCAGGTTTACTGCGTGGTGCATCAATCATGCATTTAGAAAAATAGGCTGTTAGCAGGGGTGCCCAAAAGGCAGATCCCCAGATCTACAGCTTTTATTATGTCTTGTCATTCTAAGGGCATGCATAGCATCATGGGAGCTGTAGTTCTAAAACATCTGGGAATCTACCGTTTGGGCACCCCTGCTATAGAGTGTCTTGTGTCTAATTTTAATTAAACTATCCATTAACAAAACACATCCAGATTGTTTCTTTAAAGGGACACTGTAACCATTTAATCTCATTGAATTGATTAAAGTGCTTGGATTTCTCTGGCACTGCCCCCTCCATTCAGTGTTACATTATTTTTGAGCTGTTTGACACTAAAAAAGGCCTCCCACTTCTGTCTAGCCATACCAATTCGTACCAGCAACGGGCACTGTGATAGGGTGAAAAAGGTCAGCTGAGACTCTCATTCAATCACTGCCTATTGCTGCTCAGGCCAATACTTACTTATTAGAGAGAAAAAAAAGAGAGAATTAGGGGCACACTCAGAACATCAGTGATTCTGCCGTAGAGACCAAAATCTTGTTTAGCAAAAGAAAATGATTTAAAACAGAGTGTAAGGGAGGCGCCAGGATACTCCAGACACTATAACTACTTCAATGTTCGTGTCTACAGTGTCCCTTTAAGAATTTAAGACACACCTTTTAGATTTAATATACAGTGTAAAATCCATATTAGATTAATATTTAATATTTAATTTAATCATTTTGGTTACATTCTCACAGTGAAATAAATTTGAATAAGGTTAATTTCTCTTGGTCATTGTTGAGACAGACCATAACATTATCATCACTCTCTCTAATTTTTACGCCGCTCAGATTCTGAAGCAAATCGCGAACTAACCCAAACTGGACAATCCCATACTCTATCCAGCGGGAGCTGCCCCGGAACACCGGAAACGCGCAGGCGTCAGGAAGAAGCCATGAGACGGATAGCTGCACAGGTACTGAACTGGTAAAATGAGATGTTTAATGCGTTACGTCATTATTTATTAAAGTGAGAATGCAAAGTGCACTCCAGATTTAATGTCAGATTAGCCAAACTGAAAGCATTGCTAGCTAACTTGGAGAATGTTTCTAGTTCTGCCTTTTTTGACCTTGAATTTGAAATTCTCCTTGGATTCACGTTGAATTCCCACTTTAGCGGGTAACTCAGGGAATGACCATTTTAAGTGGGTAAGTCGGAGTGTGGTATGTTTAGAAGACATCTTGAGATCAGTTGTATCTATAGTCATTTTTAAACTCGATCTTTTGATGTCTGCATGTGAGATGCCTGACAGTTGGTGAGCTTTTCTGGAAGAGGGCGAGTCTGAGCCTCGATTTCCTGTTGAAAGCCCATCCATTAGTCAGAGAGGTCCAGCATGTCATTATGCCCATATTTGAGCTCCCAGAACATTTGTTATCAGAGTGTGAGGTGTCTGACAGTGGATAACCCTGAACTTGAGGTGGCTGAAGATATGTTGTGTCCAAGATGCCTTGCTGTGGATTATGTCAACACTTTACTCACGCAGAACAGCAAAATTACAGCTCTGGTCATCCATAGTTTATGAAGAGGCAGACGTCCTTATTTTTCTCATATTTCTCTTCAGGTAGTGGCATACCATTACTGCCAGGCTGACAATGCATACACGTGTCTGGTACCTGAATTCGTCCACAATGTAGCCGCCCTGCTCTGCCGTGCCCCCCAGCTTGTTGCGTATCGAGAACAGCTCCTGCATGAGCCTCACCTACAGAGCCTTCTAAGCTTACGCTCCTGTGTCCAAGACCCAATCGCTTCATTCCGAAGGGGTGTCCTTGAGCCTTTAGAAAACCTATACAAAGGTAAATATCAGATGATCCTCCTTAAAACCTGCTGTAGTTATTGTAAGGTAAAGTTGTTAGAAACGTTTCTTGAAGTCCTTTTTTCTGAAGAGTAGATGAGACCCTGTTAGAATGTTATCTATCTTTGGAATCTTCAGCTATCTCATGCTCCTCTTTCCAAATGCTCTGTAATTAAAATGTTGGCTATTCTCAACCGAAAAGTTAAGGTAAAAGATTCACTATATTAATACCAAAACAAGTTTTAAAATAGTTCAGGGGGATAATCATGCAGACAGATTTTATTAACAAATCGTGCAAAAATTAGAAAATATAGATTAAATTGATAGTTATGGTAGGCTTCTGAATTATATATTCATCTCTTATTGTTAATAACACAGCATTTTGTGTGTCTCTCTCTTAAACCAATCCATCCTTTTGTCTTACTCTCCTGACACATCTGACCCTCCCTTCTTCTTTGTGTGACTTTCCAATTCCTGCACCTTTCCTGTGCTGTCTGGTTACTCCCAAATAAGCAGATGGTAATGTGCCTGAGTGGAACAGTGGTAGAGACTATTCAGGCTCCTCTGTGTAGTCCATCAATGCATCTCTGGGTGAGAAGCATGTGAGTAAAGAGAGGGCAGCATTTGACATTGAGTCCCTGTCGCTTTCACGCACTATCGGACACTCTTAGTCAGTAAACTCTGTGCAAATAGTAACACGTTGATTAATTTTACTAAAGCAGAATTGAAACTTACTGTTTAGCAATATCCATACTTCCAGACTGTGGGGACACTAAGGACTGAGTTAGGTGACAATTAATTTAAAATGGTTTGCCAACTTACCATCGGATAGCGCTATGAACTTCTGACGCCATTATCACTAATACAGGTTGTAGTGGTTATGCTGCTAAGAGTACCCCTTTAAAGCCAGTTTGAAGCCGGCACTGTATGTTGATAGTTACATCTTTTAATCTGCTGAATCCCCAGATCTGCTGCTAAAGTCTTTCCAGTTTTTGAGTCTATTATCTACAATTCATCTGTTGGTAGATGTAAAATTGCTGCAATTCTCAGAACAATTCAACCTATTTTTCAAACTGTTTGGAATATGCAAATTAAGTCACAATAAGTGTTTTGTCAATCACATTGTGTTTGGCGCTTGACAAAATTTGAAGTTTCTTTTATTTTTTTACACGAATAGAATCATTTGGCTACAATTTAGGAATCCATTTAAAGGCTTATAAATGGACATTATCAGAATGAAAAACATGTGTATGTATATGGAGCACCTTAAGGGACCCAACCCAGGCTTACTTTTTGTTTAATAACCTTAAAGGTATAGATCATGATAAAGTCATTTACCTGTGACATTAAATTATGTAAGGTAATAAAATGTTTGTGGCACACAGAGGGATTTGTGACAGGTCCTCGTCGCTAGTAAATTAAATGTGAAGTTGCCACATTTCATAGAATTATATTGGATCACGGTTAATGGAGGGAGGGTTTGCTAGTGTATCCAGAGATTCTGATCCTTAGAATATTAAAATTGAACTTTCAATGAATATTTCTTTAATAAATAAGGTTATATTGTATCATATATATTTCAATCACAAAGCAGTCAATTCATTTTTTTTAATATAAGTTTATGCACATATGTAGAAGTTTGAGTATAAGCCTTTTAAGATGACCAGTTGGTGAGTATTTTACGATCCCCAAACTGACAATCTAAAATCTTTTACGTCATTCATACCTCCCAACAGCCCTGATTCTTGAGACAGAGTCTTGCTTGTTGTATTCTGTTATTTATAGAGGATGGGTGAAATGGACAGTTGTGGAGATCTGAGCTAGTGATTAACCTCTATTCTACGGCAAAGCTCATCTGCATATGCTCTTTTCACTTGCCTATGTCGCAAAGTAGACCACGCTTCCATCTGAATGTGATCATAGTAGAAACTTAGATTAAAGCTTAACATTGTGCCGCCCTGTGGAATACCCTTTGCAGGAAGAGATGTATGCATGAAGGTAAAATAAGGATGATGGAAGTGGTATTGAAATAAGCAGAATTAACCATGTGTTCATGTTTCTGTTCAATCGTTGCCGTCTCTTGTGAATCACATAAAGCACCAAAATGTCAAAACTTCAACAAAGGAGGATTCATGATTGATGCCTCTCTGCTCTGTCTTTACAAAACCACTGCTATAAGGACTGTGTCCAATGATACATACCTACAGGAAAAACAAGGAGAGTGCACAAGGCAGCCTGAGCAAACATTAAGAATGGACACAGGTTTAATTATGTTTAGCTGTCTTGTCCCATTACAGAGGGAACTGATAATTGAAACCATAAATGTGTCCAATAAAATGAGACTAGATGTCTTATCGTGTTAAGTGTCTGCCTAGATGGTTATAGGGACCTTGTGGAGTCGTGTGGAGGCCATGGTATCACTGCGAAAGGGAGCAGGACTCTGGGTCCTATGTGGGGTTTTGCCACTAAATTCCAAATTGTAGTGAACGAAAAACTAATCTGCGAAATGTAGACCAGGATAGTGGATTCGGAAAATTCTCCAACTCTGGTATAGTCGCATCTCAACTACTTTATATCAGATAACTGAAATTGTATAGGTCCATTGTATAGATTGTGTGTAGCAGGGGTGCTCAAAAGATAGAACTCCAGATGTTGTATAACTACAACTCCCATGATGCTTTAAATGCTTCAAGAATGAGAAAATATCATGGAATCTGTAGTTTAAAAACATACCTTTTGGGCTTTGTGTAGTCACCAACTGTTGGGCTTGTTGGTGATATTGTCCCTTTTAATAACTGGTTGGGTGTTGGTCTAGACGTATGTCTGATACCATTTGGTTTTCAAGATAGATGTGTAAACAGCTTCATTGCAGTTATATTTATTGAGCTATCAGCAAGTTGAAGACCAATACTGCATGGCGATAGATTTTAGAACGCATTAGTAATTGTGTGCTAGCAGTAAATGTCTGAATACAGATCCCTTCCCGTAGTCATGAACAAATAAACAATCAATGTAAGTACCTGTATTGCTAAGTGACTGATTTTTAAACCTTCTTTGCATTAATGGGTGGCAACCTCTAGGTAATTGAGGAATAATGAAGATCTGAAATTATTTATATTATTTCCATTTTATATAGTGGAAATTTAAAAATAAATGAGACAATTACAAAATGTTTCAGGAACAATAAGTTTCTCAGACAAGCTCAACCATGCCCCTTTGAAAAGCATCCCCGTTCAGTTTGGGCTTGTAGTTAATCAATCAGTTAATCAATCCGACTAATCAGTGATACTCTGGTCAAATGTTTTGATTTGGATCTTGTATCTCATAGCATTGGATATGGATGTCATTGGCGAGGCGAGCTTCCATAACAATGTGCAGTTGGTGATCTGCCGATCATGCTTGAATTGTGTAATCTTCAAGAAAAAAAATATGTAACAAGACTAAGCTTTTTAGTATTAACATAGCTGGCCTGCATTGTTTTTTTTTTCTGTAAGATCAAAAAAGAAAGCTATTTTGAGAAAGCTAAACTCGGTAGCAGATCAATAGAAGGTGCTTAATTCTAGGCTTTAATTGTGCCAAGCTAATTACTAATCAGGCACAGGGGATAATCCCTTTTAATACCATCCACCGCGTCGATCTGGGTTCCAAGAGGTGTTAACCTAACGATGCTGCAGTGACCCCACATGAAGCTGCCAATCCCAGCAATGGGGAAATAAAACATGGCGGACCTGAATGCAGTACGGACACCCAGACTTATTTCAATATATGCCAATTCTAGAAAACTAATTTAACTGTTATTATTCTCCTTCTTATATGCAAAACCTGTAGGTTTTCACTTGCTTTATAAAGACTGTGGTCTGTTTAGTTAAACCATATCGAACAGTATTTTTAATCTAAAATAACACTATCTGTATAAAACTCAAAGGAACACTATAGTCACAAGCGTTTTTTGTGTATATATCCTGTCTCTCAGGTTTCACTGCTCAATTCACTGCCATTTAGGAGTTAAATCACTTTGTTTGTGTTTATGCAGCCCTAGCCACACCTCCCCTGACTCTGATTGACACAGCCTGCATGAAATCAGATGTAATTTACCTTAAAACAATTTTATCTCCTGCTCTGTAAATTAAACTTTAATCACATACAGGAGGCTCTTGCAGAGTCTAGCAAGCTGTTAACAGAGCAGGGGATAAGAAAATCGAAATTAAATAGAACTTGCAATAAAGGAAGGATAAACATTAGATGACTTTTACAGGAAGTGTTTAAGAAAGGCTGTGCAAGTCACATGCAGGGAGGTGTCCCTAGAGTTGATAAACAAAGTGATTGGATTCCTAAATGGCACATAATTGAGCATTGAGACTGCAGAATCATGGGGTGGCTTTCTAAGTGTGGATGTTGTGTATTTTCTCGTATAAACTGATAACTCTACCAGTTATTGACATTCAAGCGACGCCTGCTTATTCTGTGCTCCTTGTTTTTCTAACAGAAAGGAAGATTCCGGACGAGGATTATATTATATTAATAGACGGGCTGAATGAAGCCGAGTTCCACAAGCCGGACTATGGTGACACTATTGTGTCCTTCCTGAGTAAGATCATCGGAAAGTTCCCGCATTGGCTAAAGCTGATTGTGACTGTGAGGACCACCCTGCAGGTGATGCAAAAGGGAGATGTGCATCTCTAACTCCCCTTACTCTCCCCTCAAATGTCCCTGTCTACTAGATTTACCCAATTCCTATTACTTTTTTACACCTAAACTTTAGTATCAGAACTGCTAGCGTATATAGATTGTTAGATGTTTCCAGTTTAAAGTTCTTCCCTCAATTGTCCATCATTGATATAGATCTTTCTTCTAGTGGCATAGCTTTTGATGCCAAGAGTTGAGTGACAATGAAGAGAAGCAGGAGAACACTCCTATAGGTGATTCTCCTGCTCTCTTACAACCGCTGCAGCTGCTGTGATAATTGGGCATGTTTTCTGCTGGGCAATATAGGAATGAACTGACTGAGGTTATTCAACATTGATATCTAGGTGCTGGATACACATCAAAATCATAGGGGAACTTTGCCCTGCTTAGAAAAGTTTCCTCAAGAAGTAGGCAAAGCCAGGGAACAGGCGGTACAGATATTCAAGGAGTACCCACAAAGATAGCATTGCTGGCATCAATGACCTGCTGGAGAAAGTACAATCTTCATATCCCTTTAAACAGTTACCTGTATCATATGTAATATTGTTGTTTTCATCCGTGATACTATATATTCAGAGCTTAATTAAATATTAGATCTTAAAATGAACTTCTCACGACAGGATCCTCTGACCTCACTTAACGTCACTGTTTAAAGCTGTGTTGTTATCTAGTAACAGTTCTGTGATTCGTGTAATTACGCAATCCTATCAACACATCTGCATTTAGGACCGCAAAACAATGTTTAACATTCAAAATGTACCGTTCTGATGGCAGCATGTAAAATGTCATTTAATTTCATACCTAGGTTCAATATTCATCCACCCTCGTATCAATTGGATGCAATATGTTCCCCCAAGTAATTTTGTTTTGTTTTTTGAGTTGTTTATATATATATATATTATTTTTTTTATTTTATTTTTTTTAGTTGTATAGTGTTCAAGTAGAGATTGTAACCGTATTAGTCCAGTGATGTAGATGCAAAAAACAGATAAAATTCGTATCTTGTTACAACTTTTTTTTATTGGACTAACAGAATTTTTTAATGACAAGCTTTCGGGAGAACCTCCCTTTCTTAGAAATGCTTCAGACTTGAGAAAGGGAGGTTCTCCCGAAAGCTTGTCATTAAAAAATTCTGTTAGTCCAATAAAAAAGGTATTACAAGATACAAATTTCATCAATTTTTTTACATATATATATATATATATATATTTGCTTTTTACTCATTTCCATTGTTGACACTGGCAGGAAATCACCAAGCTGCTTCCGTTTCATCGTATTTTTCTTGATCGATTGGAGGAAAACGAGGCCATAGATCAGGACCTTCAGGCCTACATTCTACAGCGAATCCACAGCAGCTCAGAAATCCAGAACAATATTTCCCTCAATGGCAAGATGGACAACACCACCTTTGGAAAACTCAGTTCTCACCTAAAGACGTTAAGCCAGGGCTCCTATCTTTACCTAAAGCTGACGTTTGATCTTATAGAGAAGGGCTATTTAGTTCTCAAGAGCTCCAGTTATAAGGTTGTTCCAGTGTCGCTGTCTGAGGTTTACTTATTACAGTGCAACATGAGATTTCCAACTCAATCCTCTTTTGAGAGGGCCCTTCCCCTTCTTAACGTGGCAGTGGCCTCTCTACACCCATTGACTGATGAGCACATCTTCCAGGCAATCAACGCAGGCAGTGTGGATGGAGGTCTAGAATGGGAGGACTTTCAGCAGCGTATGGAGAATCTTTCCATGTTCTTGATCAAAAGGAGGGACCTAACACGAATGTTTGTGCACCCATCTTTCCGGGAGTGGTTAATCTGGAGAGAGGATGGAGAGAAGACAAAGTTCCTGTGTGATCCTCGGTAAGTAAATGATCCAGGAATTTCCCCCCGGTGATGTATTTCATAGACTTGGTTGCTTGTTGAGTGGCCTAGAAGATAATGTATTTTATCTGCAATTGAATGCGCTTACATCCATCCACGAGTTAGAAAGTCCTTCCTGTAACAATCTAGAGACTGACATTGTTAAAGGGTCACTATAGCTTTGTACAATAAAACAGTGCAGTGGTTATGCAGCCAAGAATCTGTGGACACCATTACGTTGGAAGGTGAAAGGCTTATTAACATGGTGGCTATTGCTATTACTGTTGCTCCTTTCAATAGATCGAGACTGCCTAATGGGTATTTATTTAGCCTCCTTCTGCCTTTAAATTCTGTGTGCCATTGTCATAGCACGTGATAAGAGATATCCTTCCTAGACCAGCAGAGCATCATGTGAGATGCTGTCTATAACTCCTAAAGTGCTAGCGGTTACTTTTTCCTCTGTAACTACTAATCTTTAAGTGACCTACAGCTGTGGGAGTCCAAATGTGCCCTAGGCCCTGTCTCTACCCCAGGCCGTTCGCACTTTGGCAATCTGCACCCTGTAACCGATAACATGGATTCCTTGTGCGCCATGCCCAATAGTTTGCGTACTAACCCCCTTACGCTCATAACAAGATTCTCTGTGACTTGGCCTGTTTGCCAAGATTTTTATTTTTTGTATTTTTTTTATGCTTGAACTTTTGCTTTATATATGCACCTAGCGATGGTTTTATATATTGATTGCAAAGTGTATTTGCAGACAGAGGGCAGACACGTGCTATTTTTTTGTTCCAGAAATACAAGTGTAGTTTTCATCATTTGCCCACCATTATTTTCCGCTCCAGGACCCTCTTTATGCTTATTGAGATAATATATTCTTTAACGTTAGAACCTAATTACTCAAAAACCATTGCACACATTACTGGTATACTAGATTCAGGGCTCACAATCTCCAGTTTCCTCCTCTCATCTTTTGTGTGTGGAAATTGAGCTCTCAATTTCGGATCGCCCACTGCAAGTTTCAATGTATGGCCACCACATAGGAAGAAAAGCCAACAAGTCGGAAATGTAAGATACACAGCCCTTACTGGATTTGGGAAGGGAAGCACACAGAGCTGTGCTTTAGTTAACACACAACTACCTAGTGGTTCGTTCTGCAGTGATGTGTGAGGCTGTACATCCAGTGTCTTGCAATCTGTATAGAATGCTGGATTCTTATCAGTTAGACGCCCGGCTGACCACCAACTCTGCATCTGTCTCATTTAGTTCATGCTGGGTGGCTGATGGACATGTCGGTCTATGTTTATAATAACCCCTCTGTTTTCCTCAGGAGCGGGCATATTCTGTTGGCGTTCTGGTTTGCTCGGCAAGAAGGAAAGTTGAACAGACAGCAGACCATCGAGCTTGGCCACCATATACTTAAAGCTCATATTTTCAAGGTAACGGGAGGAGAAGAACAACTGGATCTTGAATGGGACAGGAAAGCCATCTGCTGTCATTTGCTTCTGCTGCTTTCCCTTTTTTGGTTAATGTAACTTTGGCAATTGCCTTACCACATGCTCCCATTTCGGTGTTTAGCCTCTTACTATTTGAAATATTCTCTCTTTCCTTTTACTGTCCAAGTTTTTTTCCACTCCATATCCTTCCTATCCTCAACATATTTTCATCTTTCTGTATTTGTCTGCTTCTTTCTCTTTTCCGATCTCTTTCTGTATTACACAGGGCCTGAGTAAAAAAGTTGGCGTCTCTTCCTCCATTTTACAAGCCCTGTGGATCTCCTACAGCACAGATGGTCTCTCCATGGCTCTAGCATCTCTTAGAAATCTCTACACACCTAACATCAAGGTAAGCTGAGCTGGACTGCCAAGAACATACCAACAGGTACTTTATTCTCCTTTCAGTTGGGGGCGACCTGATCTCTCCTTGTGTTTTCTGCACCCATGCCACCCATGCATTGCCCGTCACACTTTCCTTCTTAATTTCACAGGTGAGTCGACTACTCATCATGGGAGGAGCCAATGTGAATTACCGCACTGAGGTACTGAACAATGCCCCCATCCTGTGTGTGCAGGCACACCTGGGGTACACTGAGATGGTGGCCCTGCTGCTAGAATTCTCGGTCAATGTTGATGCTAGTTCGGAGAGCGGTCTTACCCCATTGGGATATGCCGCTGCAGCGGGTCACCTGACCATTGTTATGCTGCTCTGCAAAAGACGTGCTAAGGTGAGTGAGTGAAGAGACAGAATCAGAGTTTATGGTAATGACCAAATGTGTATATTAATAAAAAAACAATAACTTGCATGTGTGTTTGTATGTATTTATGGGAAACATACAAGATCCAGTGCACTCACTCATTCACTAAACAGCAATTTCAATGCTCATTGAATGTAATAGGTTGTGTTTTTTTTTTCCCATTCTTGCACTGCAGTGAGTTCCATTACAAAGCATTTTCAAAGTAAGTGGATTATTCTCATAAGAGCAGGCATTTGGCTGCTAGAATATGACCTGCCAAGGATGGGGTGCATTGACGTTGTGGCAGGCTTATGCAACATATGATCATATATTGTAACTAAACATCCCATTATTCTTGGCTTGGTGAGGTGTTAAAGAAAAAAACAAAAAGAAAAAACTATTACATTCTTAGAGCATGTACTGGATCTTGTATGTTGTATTATTTGGTCCCACCAGGACCCTACAATTTAAGCATGTCCAGGTGAGTGCAGTCTCTTGGTTTTATATATAGATATAATATATATTGGGATTTTACTGAATTAGCAGCACAATAAAAATATATATATGTAAGACAAACTAGGTATTACTTTGTCTTATCTTTCACACATGAATGACACAACTTGGAAAATCCAAAATATTGGCAAATCCTTGCTTTGCCATTTCCTGCCGGCCATTGGGGGCCTATAAACCCTTTGTCGTGTGCATGAACTACTGTAGAGGATCTCACAGAATCTTCCAAAGACCCGTGTTACTTTTTTTTAACATGCCTGAGAGCACAGCATATACACACTTCCTGGCAGCCTCACCTGAGAGGAACTGAAGGAGGATTGTAAATTCTAGGACAGGTGAGAGTGCCTCTATCTAAGTTTCTACAATTCAGCAGAGACCCAATAAAGGCAAATCCTTTTACTGGAGAATTGTCAAGTCAGGATAACGTGCCCCCTTTACGGATGGGCATGTGATCACTGATGTTAATTGTGTCACAAACCCACCCGATGATTATCTTCCGATCACAAATCTACAAGATAAACAGGTTGGTTAATGCAATAGAAAATGTATATCCACCCTGCAATGTGCACATATAATGTATATTCTATGAATGATATGGAAGTTGCCTGGCTGCCTCTGTGTTTTAGTTCAGTATTCCTATCGTTGAAAGATTATGTTATTTCTGTGGCTGCAAAATGCTGTATTAACCTGGCGCTACCCCCCTCTCTGCGCAGACAGGCCCACCTGGGTTTCTGATGGGGAGGAAGAACGGATGTTCTTTTTTCACCCCCGCATGTCGTGGTGTCTGGAAACCTGCCCAAACCTGCAGTTTATTCATTGACTGTTAATTGGCTGCCAGAGATGTTGACAGCCAAGTAGCGAAGCAGCAAAAGGTTCACTCAACAGAATGGAATTATAAGTCCTAACAAATGTGTATTTTGTTTGTCTTATAATATCCAGTTACTGTCTTTCTTTAACTTTGCTTAACTTGTCCTTTTAGTGTCCCCTTCTCCTCATTTCGGCTGGTCTCTTCTCTTTATTCTTTTACAATTTTTATCATACCTTTCCTTTTTTTTTTTTTTTTTTTGCAGCTCCTGATCTGTACTTTTTCTTCACTGCTTTTCTGTTCTTCTCTTTTGATCTGAAACAGGTGGATTTGCTGGATAAGAATGGCCAGTGTGCTCTGGTCCATGCTGCCCTTCGTGGTCACCTAGAAGTTGTCAAGTACCTCATCCAGTGTGATTGGACAATGTCCGGACAGCAGTCGAGCGTCCTGAAGAAGAGTCAAGCCATACAGCAAGCACTGATTGCTGCAGCCAGTATGGGGTATTCAGAGGTAAGACTGGGACAGTCATTCTGCATTTGCATGGCTAAAAAACGGCGGTGATCTTGCAGTAAGTTGATACACTTATGCCAGAGATACTGAAGGTGTTAACTTATGCTCTACAGAATACTCATTGGTCTTTGTGCACCACTGATCTCCTCTCAGTCCGAGGCGTCACCCTGGGTGTGAGAGAAATAGCTGTGACTTGCACAACACAGTGCCACGAGTAATACAATGGCACCGCACTATGATATCTTCTAAAACTTTAGTTATATCACAAAAATACATAGTGTTTTTCTTTTTTTCTTTTTTGATCTGTATTGTGAAACACAAGAAGGATTGAGAATTAAGTGTTTTATTTTAATTTTCTTTCTTTCCTTCCAATTTATTTTTTTTATGTCTGTATAACATTGGTTATAAGAAATTATCTTGCGGATCTGTCATGATTGTTTTTTTTGTTTGTTATTTTTCCCTCCTCGTTTCCTAATGCAGGCTACTCATAGCAGCATACGGTTTTTCATTTAAAATAGGCACAAGTTAGATTATTTATACCAGGGAGCTTCTTTGCTGAATTATTGGGCTTGCATGTTTTATAAGCAAAATGCTCATTAATTGCTGATACTGTACGAGTAGGGAACATGTGAGCATGGGCAGGCCATAGGGTGACGAAGGGGTAGTGGACGAGGAGAGGGTACAAAGTGACATAATGGGTAGGAAGAGCTTTTAGGGATGGCATTAGGAACAAATTGAAATTTTTATACGTTTCTACTTGTTGGCACCAGTGCGCAGTGCGTGCAGACTATGGACTTAATTTTTGCACCAGACTCTGTCCCAGGCTCCAGGAGTCAGTTGTGCCGGAAGTACAACTAGACCCCGGCACAAAAAGTTCAGTTTTCTTTGGACAGGCAGCATGTCGAGGTGGAACGCTGTAAACATGCAGATTGCTTTCTCCATAACCACTAAAAACAAAAGTGGCCATGGAGGTTGAAGTCACCCTTTAAAGATGAACAGAATTTGTTGTAAGCTTGTTGTAAACAGTCTTGTTCTTCAGCTGAAAGTTTACAATGTATAATCCCTACAGCTACTCACAAAATGTGTTATACCTATATTTGCCCTTCTATTTATCTGCTGCTCAGCTAATTCTTAAAATCCGCCAAATCAAATATATAAATTAGCTAATTTGGTTATTCACATATAGTTGAATTAATTTAGAAAGTTCTATATGAGTATATACTAACTTGGCAAACACTAGAATCCCTTTATGTAGAAAATAAAATAATGCTTTTGCTTCTTGTGAAATACAAAGTCATCATTCTCTCTTATTGCGAAACTGTTGCTTAGTGGTCTCTGACACACCTTGGTGCAAAGTATCAAATCTCCTACATCTAGGAATCAAATCAAATGATGGATTGCTTTTGTTTTGTGTAACATCTGGACCGTTCTCTTCTTCAGATTGTCTCTTACCTGCTGGATCTCCCAGAGAAAGATGAAGAGGAGGAGCAGAGAGCTCAAATTAACAGCTTTGATGGCCTTTGGGGAGAGACTGGTAAGTAACCGTTTTACTAAGGTGCCACATTAAACCGCCCTTCTCTTCCTAGATCATAAAAGCAGTGGGTAAGAGAGAACAAATGATTTGGGCATGATGAGGCTGTGCTTCTACATGCTGCACTGTTCCTTCCAGAGACAAAGTACCATAAACAGATTCCGTATACTAATCTTGTATAAACGCAAGGATAGAAACATTCCATCCTAATCTGTACCCAGTTTGTTAACCCTCTCTTACTTAATTAACCTTACTGCCCGTTTTCCTTTAGTTCCTTTATTCCCAACCATCTCTGTTATCTCTGTTTATTATTATTTTTTTGGTTATCTGTGTTCACTCTTTGGATACATACTTTTTTTTTGTGTAGAACGTAATACCTTTATTTGGCTGCATTCAGTTCTGTGCCACTTCCTGCTTGTATCTACTCAGTCCCCTGCCGTATTTCTTCTCTCTCTGAGATGTCTTTGCAATGCCGGTGCTCTGGGCAGCTGCCGGCCTCTTGAGTTTAGCTTCACTGAGCTAAACAACCAGGAAGTAACAATTTAATTTATAAAAGTGCCAATTTCTATCGAAATCTGCATTTTTTGTAAAATGAAAAAGGAAAGAAAGAAAGAGGACACACTTCACTTCACTTAAGCTCCGTTAGAGTTCTGGAGTGCCTGTTTCAACATTCTCGCTCTCTACTTTATTTCAGCACTAACCGCTGCTGCCGGGCGAGGGAAGCTAGAAGTCTGCCGTCTTCTTTTAGAACAAGGTGCAGCTGTGTCCCAACCGAACCGTCGAGGAGTGGTTCCGATATTTAGTGCTGTAAGACAGGGCCACTGGCAGGTAATAATAAAAAAACGATCGATTCGTCACGGGCTTTTGTAAGGTGGTAGATTGAATAGACAAACTATTGTTTTCTTATCGTAGATTGTGGACCTGCTTCTCACACATGGGGCAGATGTGAACATGGCGGATAAACAAGGTCGTACACCATTAATGACCGCAGCATCCGAGGGGCATGTAGCCACTGTTGAATTTCTGCTTGCTCAAGGTAAGTGGTAAAAATTGATTGGCATGTGAGTTCAGTGTCTAATGTAAGTACTGAACTCAAACTAGAGGACATCACCATGTCTTTAACTGACAATGATTTATTACAAAATTACTAAAGGAGAGGATCGCTGGAGTACTTATCTATTGAATGTCCTCCTTGTTTTATTAGAAGTCTACAATACTGGATCTTAAAGGCGGCTTAAAGTTCTCAATGCCATAGATATAATTATTACTGATATTATTGACCATCCCGATGATCTCCCCTACTGGTTCGTATTTTTAATGTAAAGTGTTTAAACGTTCCTCAGTTCAGATCATATGACAGACCAGTTGGAGATTTACATGGCCAGATTTGTTGAGTTTATCTGCATCTAACTTGTTAGAATCTGGAAGCCCTTATGGTTCCAATGTGAGAAGAAAAGCACTAGAAATATGTATTTTGACACAGTAAACGTGTGTGCCTAGTGCGAGGTATAGTTTTCATTTTGTTATTAACCAATGTATATGGGGTCTTTCCTGATCTATATCTCTAGACTAGAAAAAAAATATCTCTATCTTCTAGGATCTTCCATAGGTTTGATGGACAAAGAAGGTTTGACTGCCTTAAGCTGGGCCTGTCTTAAGGGACACCTAGCTGTTGTGAGAGGTCTTGTGGAGAGTGGGGCTGCTACTGATCATGCTGATAAAAATGGGCGTACACCGCTGGACCTTGCAGCATTCTATGGAGACGCTGAAGTGGTGAGTTATTTGGGCAGTGACTTGTGGGATGGAAAGTGTTTTGAACTTTCAAAAAAGTATGGAAGTACCTTATGACTTTTAATACTACATTGTTACTCATGTCTACTGGGAACATCTGTTTTCCAAAGTTCCGTTGAGTTAAAGAGACAAAGTACCAAAACATCTCTAGCTTAGCTCTGCATTCAGGAGTTAAATCACTTTGTGCTGCGCTTGCTACAACTCCTCTAACACAGACTTCCTGGAAAACAATATTTAGCTTCCATTATTGCACAGTATGTTTTAATCTAGAATTTCTTAACTCTTGCCCTCTTAATTGCCCGCTAACAGCCTTGTGTGCTATTAGAGTTCAGTCAACAAAGTAGGTGATGAAAACTCCTGAAGCAAACACACTGTGCTGTGAGATCTGATTGGAAATAAAACCAATTTTTTGGCACAGCCAGGTGAGGTGTCGCTAGGCCTGCATAAACAGAAACAAGTGATTTAAATGCTAAATGACAGAGAATTGTGCAGTGGGATTTCATGGGCATGATCTATACACTAAAATGTCTATAAGCTAGAGTTGTGGTGCTTTGAAAAAACAGTCCACAAGTTGCTAACTTTTAAGACACCAGGGAGCTTCCGCTAAAAAGTGTAGCGTGAGCGCCTCATTACATGCGCTCACATTTTCCAAATGGATCCACCACCTGTGGGCAGCACTATTGACGCGATTCGCTTCCTCTGCCCACCTATTGTGAACAGGTGGCCTTGTGTCCAAATAATGGTGTCTTAATATGAAGTCAGAACAGGAGTCAAATGGGTTTAAAGGTCAATATCTAAATGTTACATTTTATGGGATGTTCCAAACACTAGATGAAATGATGTTTGTTGTATCGGTTACAGTACAAGGAGGTTCCCTACCTCTCTCCCTGCCCACAATTGCTTGTAAGTGTTTATACATCGCTTTCAGTACCTGACATACCCGGAATTTATGCTTCACATATTATATATACTAGACACATTCAGTATGCTCTGGTGGTCCCTTAATCCTTGGTTCTCTAGATTGGTTTCCAGACTGTTTTGGAGGGTCCCCAATGGTTGGAACAATTAAAACATGTCCCGGAAGAGTCTAGTGTTTGCAGAATTTATTTTGGTGTATATTTTATTATAATTGTTAAGAGTAAAAGAACATAAACCATCTGCCATCTTTGGAGACCAACTAGGTTTTCAGCGAGAGATCTACTCTGATTTCCTGTACAATTAGTGAGCAAAACTGTTCTTGGTGTGGTGACCAGTGAATCACAGCTCTCAATCAGACTTGTTGATTTAGTACTGTAAGTTTAACCACCTCTACTTTTGACCAAGTGCCTCTTGTAATCCTGCCATTGTCTCTTATCCACCGACAGGTCCAGTTCTTGGTGGATCATGGAGCGATGATCGAACATGTAGACTACAGTGGAATGCGCCCGCTGGACAGGGCTGTGGGCTGCAGAAACACCTCTGTTGTAGTGGCCTTGCTAAAGAAAGGAGCCAAGATAGGTATGAGGAGAAAAATATGTGCTTCCAGTGTTATCCCTTGTGAACCCCAAAGCCACTAGAGTTGTTTTAGTTGTAATGGTCCCCATTGTCTTTAATGTAATGATTTGCAGGCATGTTCTTCTCCGCTTTTGCTCCATATTGTGATATGTCAGGGTCTGCTTGGATATGAATCTCCCCCTATAAGAGCGCTGCCTTTTGTTTAATGATGGATCCAAGAATAATGCCCTTTAGTTAACGTTTCAGCCCAGCCACCATTGTCCCGTCTTACTAACCCAAAACAAACGAAAGCCTCTATTTAGTGCTTTCTAGGATCCTGCTGCTGCTAGGTGCTCCCTGCGTGTTTAATGTCCGTCACTTTGGTGAGCTGCGCCTCTTTCCCCCGACCCCTTCCCACCGCCGCCTGATGACGCTCTGCTGCTCAGACATTAAGCTTCTGTGCTCGCTGCTGTCTCACTCCTGCTACATGGTTTGTTTTCTCTCCTCTATCACTTCATTTAATCCCCACGCTCCCTCACTCCCCTTCCGTGTCTTGCTTTGTAACCCATACCAATCCCTACTCTTTCAATGTTCCTCTCCTTATCTCGTTGCCTGTCTCTTCACTTCCTGACTCCCTTCTCTGTTTAACCTGCACAATCTTTCTAACCCTCTTTCCTAACCACATCACGATGGGCACTTTCTCCTCTGTCTTCCAAACACCATCCCTTTTTCCGTACACGTCTAACTTTCTCTATCCTTCTCTTTATTTTCCTTCTCGTACCATTCTTCTCTTTCCTATCTCTGCACCGATATTAATCTATCGCCGGCTTATGATTAATTTTAACTTGTATCTCTGGTCACTGCTTTCAAGGCTGTCAAACCCTACCAAGCCGTCCCAAAGGTTAGATCCCAAACCCCGATCACAGCTTTGCTCTGCATGCCTCACAAGACTATGCAAACAAAACCAATATTATTTACAGCATCAAAGGGTCATTTAGAACTGCCCCAAATTTAAATAAATAAATAGAAACCGCTAGAGAGGTCCCTTAAAGTTTTTTGTCTCCTTTTAATAAACATATTTTCCATAACGACATAAAAGATGTAATGTCATTGGTCGGATTCAGCAGAATTCCGTTCTGAGGCTGGTGAATTCATTGACGTCTTTGAAGTGTGTGGCTATAGCTGCTTGACATTTTATCCATATTTGATGGAAAGTTGTTGTGGGAAGGAAAGTTGACCTCACCCCTAGTGAGAATCGGGGATCTCTCCTTTGCTTTAGGCTCAAAGGGGAAGCCAGATTTGTATCAGGATGGCAGTAGTCCATCCAACTATTTAGGAAGCTCCAGTATAGTCAGATTAGATGTTGGGAAACGGAAATGATCTAGCGCCACCTACTGGCCATGCTGTATATGTACATATGAGTTTCCTTTAAAACCGTAACAATTCATTCCTATTACATGGTTACGAGTTAAAGTGGGCTTGAACTGTGAATGTTAATAAATAAGTAGAGTGCAAAGATCCATTTGTTTGATTTGGAACATTGGCCACAAAAAGAGTAATATGGAAAAAAATGACAATATATTTAAGTTCAGCGCTATGGAATCTGATGGCTCTATATAAATAATAATAATAAGGAGCAAACTACCTTATTATGGCTTAATGCTTTTTAATCAGGCCTGAGCGGAGTAGAAAGTGTGTTGTATAAGGTATAAGGTGATTTGCTCATCAAACGCAGGCATAATATGAATGTGTTTAGCGGTTCTATGGTGCCAGCAATGTGGCGTACCCGTTGCACTTACAATGTGATTGGGTCATCAGGAGTAGGTGACCTCTTATTTTAGAACACTACTGTGGATTTGTGAACATAGTGTATTTTAGTGTTTATTGTGTACATTGTATGTTTCTGTGTGTATCATAGATGGTGTACCTTTTTTGTATCACATGTATCAAAGTTTGTGTGTACATGAATATCATATGTTAACCAATGTCTCTGCAAGGCATGTATCTAGCACCTCATGCTGATCAGTGTGTTTATATGTGAATCCGATGCGTAGTAGCCTGGATGTGTGTGTATCACATGCAGAGCAGGGTGTCTGTCTGTGTATCACATGCAGAGCAGGGTGTCTGTCTGTGTATCACATGCAGAGCAGGGTGTCTGTCTGTGTATCACATGCAGAGCAGGGTGTCTGTCTGTGTATCACATGCAGAGCAGGGTGTCTGTCTGTGTATCACATGCAGAGCAGGGTGTCTGTCTGTGTATCACATGCAGAGCAGGGTGTCTGTCTGTGTATCACATGCAGAGCAGGGTGTCTGTGTATCACATGCAGAGCAGGGTGTCTGTCTGTGTATCACATGCAGAGCAGGGTGTCTGTCTGTGTATCACATGCAGAGCAGGGTGTCTGTCTGTGTATCACATGCAGAGCAGGGTGTCTGTGTGTCACATGCAGAGCAGGGTGTCTGTGTGTCACATGCAGAGCAGGGTGTCTGTGTGTCACATGCAGAGCAGGGTGTCTGTGTGTCACGTGCAGAGCAGAGTGTCTGTGTATCACGTGCAGAGCAGGGTGTCTGTGTGTCACGTGCAGAGCAGGGTGTCTGTGTGTCACGTGCAGAGCAGCGTGTCTGTGTGTCACATGCAGAGCAGCGTGTCTGTGTGTCACGTGCAGAGCAGCGTGTCTGTGTGTCACGTGCAGAGCAGCGTGTCTGTGTGTCACGTGCAGAGCAGCGTGTCTGTGTGTCACGTGCAGAGCAGCGTGTCTGTGTGTCACGTGCAGAGCAGCGTGTCTGTGTGTCACGTGCAGAGCAGCGTGTCTGTGTGTCACGTGCAGAGCAGCGTGTCTGTGTGTCACGTGCAGAGCAGCGTGTCTGTGTGTCACGTGCAGAGCAGCGTGTCTGTGTGTCACGTGCAGAGCAGCGTGTCTGTGTGTCACGTGCAGAGCAGCGTGTCTGTGTGTCACGTGCAGAGCAGCGTGTCTGTGTGTCACGTGCAGAGCAGCGTGTCTGTGTGTCACGTGCAGAGCAGCGTGTCTGTGTGTCACGTGCAGAGCAGCGTGTCTGTGTGTCACGTGCAGAGCAGCGTGTCTGTGTGTCACGTGCAGAGCAGCGTGTCTGTGTGTCACGTGCAGAGCAGCGTGTCTGTGTGTCACGTGCAGAGCAGCGTGTCTGTGTGTCACGTGCAGAGCAGCGTGTCTGTGTGTCACGTGCAGAGCAGGGTGTCTGTCTGTGTATCACATGCAGAGCAGGGTGTCTGTCTGTGTATCACATGCAGAGCAGGGTGTCTGTCTGTGTATCACATGCAGAGCAGGGTGTCTGTCTGTGTATCACATGCAGAGCAGGGTGTCTGTCTGTGTATCACATGCAGAGCAGGGTGTCTGTCTGTGTATCACATGCAGAGCAGGGTGTCTGTCTGTGTATCACATGCAGAGCAGGGTGTCTGTCTGTGTATCACATGCAGAGCAGGGTGTCTGTGTATCACATGCAGAGCAGGGTGTCTGTGTATCACATGCAGAGCAGGGTGTCTGTGTGTCACATGCAGAGCAGGGTGTCTGTGTGTCACATGCAGAGCAGGGTGTCTGTGTGTCACATGCAGAGCAGGGTGTCTGTGTGTCACATGCAGAGCAGGGTGTCTGTGTGTCACATGCAGAGCAGGGTGTCTGTGTGTCACGTGCAGAGCAGAGTGTCTGTGTATCACGTGCAGAGCAGGGTGTCTGTGTGTCACGTGCAGAGCAGGGTGTCTGTGTGTCACGTGCAGAGCAGGGTGTCTGTGTGTCACGTGCAGAGCAGCGTGTCTGTGTGTCACGTGCAGAGCAGCGTGTCTGTGTGTCACGTGCAGAGCAGCGTGTCTGTGTGTCACGTGCAGAGCAGCGTGTCTGTGTGTCACGTGCAGAGCAGCGTGTCTGTGTGTCACGTGCAGAGCAGCGTGTCTGTGTGTCACGTGCAGAGCAGCGTGTCTGTGTGTCACGTGCAGAGCAGCGTGTCTGTGTGTCACGTGCAGAGCAGCGTGTCTGTGTGTCACGTGCAGAGCAGCGTGTCTGTGTGTCACGTGCAGAGCAGCGTGTCTGTGTGCGTGTCACATGCAGAGCAGCGTGTCTGTGTGCGTGTCACGTGCAGAGCAGCGTGTCTGTGTGCGTGTCACGTGCAGAGCAGCGTGTCTGTGTGCGTGTCACGTGCAGAGCAGCGTGTCTGTGTGCGTGTCACGTGCAGAGCAGCGTGTCTGTGTGCGTGTCACGTGCAGAGCAGCGTGCCTGTGTGCGTGTCACGTGCGAAGCAGCGTGCCTGTGTGCGTATCACGTGCGAAGCAGCGTGCCTGTGTGCGTATCACATGCGAAGCAGCGTGCCTGTGTGCGTATCACATGCGAAGCAGCGTGCCGGTGTGCGTATCACATGCGAAGCAGCGGGCCTGTGTGCGTATCACATGCGAAGCAGCGTGTCTGTGTGCGTATCACATGCGAAGCAGCGTGTCTGTGTGCGTATCACATGCGAAGCAGCGTGCCTGTGTGCGTATCACATGCGAAGCAGCGTGCCTGTGTGCGTATCACATGCGAAGCAGCGTGCCTGTGTGCGTATCACATGCGAAGCAGCGTGCCGGTGTGCGTATCACATGCGAAGCAGCGGGCCTGTGTGCGTATCACATGCGAAGCAGCGGGCCTGTGTGCGTATCACATGCGAAGCAGCGTGTCTGTGTGCGTATCACATGCGAAGCAGCGTGTCTGTGTGCGTATCACATGCGAAGCAGCGTGCCTGTGTGCGTATCACATGCGAAGCAGCGTGTCTGTGTGCGTATCACATGCGAAGCAGCGTGCCTGTGTGTGTCTCGATGTTATTATCTCACATAGTGGGTATATTGGAGATCCTGCCCTCGACAGCTGTCCTACTTTTTCCTATGAACAGATTACACACTTTATCCCTTTAACATTCAGCTATAAAATTCCCAGCAGTACCTGCTTCGTTTCCTCTACTTTCCCTGCCTCCCCCTCTGGGCTCCTCTCTGCCCACACTCCTCCTCCGCTTTCCCACCGCCCTCTCATTCTGTGACAGCCTCCCCTACTTTGTTTCTTTTCTCTTGTCACTGTCACCTTCAGTTCTCTTCACTCTAGTACACTCCCGTCATTTCTCTTAAAGGACATGCAACTCTTCACTTTGATCTTTTCTGAAAACCTTCATCCACTTATATTCCTCTGTATAACATCCATGACCACAATGCATCTTTTCACTCTTCAGTGCATACCCCATACTGTCTTAACGTTTCCACTGATTACTGGCCATGACATCTCTTGTTTTGTACCTCATTGCCCCAAACTCCATTCCATCTCACATCTGCTACCTCTCATGTGTTTCTTACCTAGCACCATCATTTACAATTGTGTCATCTCATGTTCCACTGCCTGAATGAAATCCTCTATCCAATCATCCACTCTACATTCTTAGCCACCTCTTCAGACACTACATCATGCATTCTTCATAAAACCACAAACCCTTTCTCACACAGTCTAACATGACTTTTTTGCACCTCACCTGTAACCCCGAACTCCTCACTGTCATGTGTTCTGTTTTTGTTTCTTCTTTTTTCCCCTTTAAATTCTTGTCCTCGTTTTCCATACTCCAGCCTTTACTGGCCTGTATTTGTCCTGTATACCCATTACTCATTTGTACTCCTTGACTTCCTTAACTCTTTGCCTTCCTCATCCAACTCCTATTCAGTTCTCCCCTTGCATTGTATCAGTTTTTTTACCCATCATGCATCCTGTACACTGCAGGTCCAGCCACCTGGGCCATGGCAACTTCCAAGCCGGACATCATGGTCATTCTGCTGAGTAAACTGATGGAGGAGGGAGACATGTTTTACAAGGTGAGGCGCCTGATATAGAGTGTGGGAGGAGGGAGACAAGCTCTTCAAGGTGAGGAGTCTAATAGAGAGAGCAGAGAGATATGTTTTACAAGGTGAAGAGTATGGAAAAAAAACATGAAGACATATTCTACTATAAGATAAATCTGAGGGAGGTTGGAGACATGTTCTTCAAGGTTAGAAGTCAAAGGGAGGATGAAGACATATTCTACAAGGTTGGGAATCAGGCAGGATGAAGACATTTTCTTCAAAGTTAGGAGTCAAATGGAGGATGGAGGCATGTTCTTCAAGGTTAGGAGTCAGAGGTAGGATAGAGGCATGTTCTGAAACGTGATAGAGAGAGTCACACAAACCTTATTTTATAAGGTTATGAATCGGAAGGAGGACAAAGACATGTTAAACAAGGTTAGGAGTCTTATAGAGAGGAATCTAAGGGATGATGACCATTTCTTACAGGAGATGAATCAATGGGAGAACGTTTGTATAAGATAAGAAAGCTGAGGGTTGATGGGTGGAGACATTTTACAAAGTAAGAAGACTGATGACGAGATTATGGCCTCCCTTTCTGTTTTTTTTTTTTTCTGGATAAGCTTTTTAAATAATTGAATATTTTTTTAATAAGCTTTTCAAATGATTTAACGTATTGAAAAATATTTAAAATATATTATATGAAAATATAAAAGTACATGAAAAGAAAGAGGTTGTCGGGGATGGGATAGGGTTTAAGAGAATTACAGCTGAGATAGTTAGACGCTACCATATGCTCGGACAGAATGAGGTGGATGAGCAAGCATTGGGGAAGTAGAAGATGTAGACATTACGACTCTGATAGGAGACCATGCTCAGACATGTAGAAGGGGATAGTGCCAGTAGGTACTGTGGAGGGAAACACGAGCACAGCAAATAGTGGAAGGGAAGATACTTAAGAATAACTGTCAGTTCTCTGAATTGTACACCATTGAAATAAACATTAGAAATCACCTATGACTTGTATTAACCTTTTTTTAAACCAGTTGGGACAAGACAAATCCAGGGCAAACATTGCAGATGAGGAGGACACGTATAGACATTGTTTCACTCTTCTCTGCATCTGGCAGTCAGTGTAGATAACATACACAAAACAGAGCAGGGAGCTAAAATGGAGGCACCCAGTTACAGGGTAAAGAGATCTTTCTTACAACTCACA
The DNA here is from genome assembly GCF_036172605.1 of Pelobates fuscus. NCBI lineage: Eukaryota > Metazoa > Chordata > Amphibia > Anura > Pelobatidae > Pelobates > Pelobates fuscus. The sequence goes on along the minus strand of NC_086322.1, from coordinate 285,409,355 downwards.
AATACGTATTTGTTAAATACGGAAAATGTAATCCAAAAATAAAATCCTGGGATGTCACCATTCTACTTTAAGTGCTGGGAGGCAGAAGGTAGTGGCATCCTGCCCTCCATATGCTTGGTTGATAAGTGCCCTTTCCCACCTCTCTTCCTCCCTGAGCAGTGCTGTCAGGTGGCAGTCAGTGGTCAATGACCTTTCGAGCTTCCATTGATGTTGGTGTATGGTTTTCGTGATTTTTGTAGTAACCCCCACCAAAAGGTGCCTCAGTGCCACCCTATTCAACCCTCTTGTTTAATAGAACCCACAGATTGCCACCAAAATGCATGTCTGCTTCAAACATGCAAGACTATTAGAATACTACACATGTATAACTGCGTGCACATTATACACTGCTCATCCTTTGTACACATCACATGTCTGATCTTCCATGTACACATGATGTACTGAACTTATACATGGACAGCGTGTCCCTCGTTGCTCACTCACTACATATGCTAAACTCATGTAAAGAAAATGCTTTGCGCACCACACACAAAAAAAAAACACACAAACATGATCTACACTTTTGAAAAGGGAGTGTCTAAGTAAAGCTACAATGGGGGTAGGATAGAGCTTAGACTTTGTCTGGCCCTACACCAGAAAAATGCCTAAATTTATCAGTATATGAGATGTTAGGAGAGTTCGAGAGTGGTAAATGCTCGGTCTTGGTCGTATTCCACCTCTTCCATAACTGGAGATTAAACGATGTTGAAGCAGTGATAGAAGGACAATCAGAGAGCTGCCAAAACAGTGTGAGAGGAAGAGAAGAACTTCTGATGCACACGGGTAAAATTAATGGGAGAAAGTTGGAAGGTGGGATTTTGCACCTACTACCTGGCTGAATAAGTGGCTAAATCTTTCTATCTGATCAACCATTGCTTAGGAAAGGACCATCAGTGCTCCTGGGGTTAACTTTAAGTCTTTCAATAGTACCTCAAATTCTGCATGTAGAACATTTAGAATTATACTTTGAAGTGAGATGTACACCTAACTCCGTTAGTTTTCCGTAGACGAGTAAAGAAGGGAAGATTCAGTTGCATAGTAATTGGGTGGGAAGTCAAAAGTAATTGGGTGGGAAGAGAGATGCCCAGATAGATTTGCCAGACATTGTGATGAGTCCCATTATTTGAGTTTGCTGCCTTTTGTCCCTCAGAAGGGGAAGGTAAAAGAGGCTGCCCAGAGGTACCAGTACGCTATGAAGAAGTTCCCTCGTGAGGGATTTGGGGAAGATCTCAAGACTTTCAGAGAGCTCAAGGTTTCTCTCCTGCTTAATTTGTCTCGTTGCCGCCGGAAGATGAATGTGAGTATACAGCTAATCATTTTAATATTGATATATTACCTTTTTTTGTAGGGTTATGTGAATCTGTTGAGCCACAAATCTAAAGATCCTGAAAACACAAATCTATATTCCGCACATGCACCATACCTGATGCTCCACCTTCTTCTCTACCTTTTGTTGCTTTTTTTCCTTTTTAGGGTTTCTCCTCGTGTCTGTCCCCGATTAAGTGTACATGTGTGTATATTGAATATGCTCCGAGCCTACTCTTTTTGTAAAGATGAATTTTTTACCTGACCCCGTCACCTTCTTGGTTGCTCTTTTTAGTATTTCGAAAACCAAAAAGGATTTTTACTCTCTGCATTCCCACCACATTAGTGAATCTCTTCAAAACTGCTTTAAGTAGTGACGTTCCATTCTGAACCCTCCTAATAATGAACTCCACCTACACCCCAAACATCTAATGTTTGGTAAACCTAGTGTTACAGAAAGTAGTACTCTACTACTAGTCGAATGAAACCAATCGCTTGGGATTGTTTGTGTGTTTTATGTGTACTTGTGGCAGCTTGCAACCTATTTTTATGTTGTCCCTTTTAAGTTCTTGTTCCAAGAGGCAGGCACATTTTATTTCTCAATCTGTGTTACGGAAATAGAATAAAAGATGTACTCTAGAAGCACTTTTTTTTTTTTTTCCAAGCAATGTAAACCAAGAGACCCTGGTTTCCAAGTGCTGAATTAAAGGTCAAGTTTTATAGACATTCTTAATGTTTTTTGTTGTTTTTTTTTCTCCATAGATTTTTAATTCCACGTATTTTTCTTTTACTTGTTGAAATTTTGATTGACTCAACATGAAGTATTTTTGTTTTCCTTGTAGGTAAAATCCTACCACGTTAGAGGCAGTTGTGGAGCATAGTTATCTCTGTTCTTAGAATGAGACGAGAAATGTGGCTGTCTCTTTGTCCTTCATGGAAATTATTGTATATTTGGCTTATGGGCTCCGTTTATATTTGTGTTGGCCTCCTTGCATGTACTTCAAGCTAAAGACTGGACAATCGTTCTCTGTGAAGCATTTGTTTCTCATTCTGTCTCAGGCTTCTTCTGCACATTGTATTTCACACCTGTGTTCTGCTATTTTTCTCCAAAATGGGGGATAGCAACCAGCAGCTCCCCATTATCATGAGAATCATTATTTTGTCAACAGATCGAGGCACTGGTTGTGTTCCCCCGCAATCTGATTTAGCCTTCTCATACACTGCTTTCATTCACATCAAATCAAAGCACATTCACGACACGTGACACTATCCTACCCATTGCCTCTTCATGTCTTAAACCCCTTATCATATTGTCACAGGACTTCGGCATGGCGGAGGAATTCGCCACTAAAGCTCTGGAGCTCAAGCCAAAATCATATGAGGCATTCTACGCCCGAGCCAGAGCCAAGCGGAGCAGCAGGTGAGAAGTTGTGGTTGGATCTGTCTGGTTTTCAAGCTCAGGTGGTCTGAGTGGTTTATAAACTCCGAGCCAGGCATCCGACACTATCAGTAGATCAATGTTTACTCCTACAGGATACATCCATGTAACCATTTGGGAATCGTAGATAGATGCTGTTTAACACTGCTTTTATACAGTTAAAAACCTGGTACTATGTAATAAACGTAAACATCCTTTCCCTTTTGTCCGTGATACAAGAAAAGTCTGTATATGCATGTCAACAGTCATTAATAGATCCACTCCCCCCTGTTTGCTTTCAACGTATTTCCTTTTCACCACACACTGTTGGCACGCAGTAGCCCCTGTAGGCATAATTCCTAGGACATCATACACATATATCACCAGAACCCATCAATGCATCATTTTTTTTCCCCATCTTAAAGTTTTCAATATAATTTGTGCTTTTCAAGATATATTTTTTTTCCTTATTATTTTCCCTCTGAGTAGATGCATTTGTTTTATGTGTTGTGTGTTGGTTTTGTCACTCAGACTGTTTATGAATGCATGGAACGTACAGGTTGACTGTTCCCCGTACGCAGTTCTTCATACAAGTACTTATAAAGCTGCCATCATCAGATATATAAACTTTTAGAACTCGGCTCCAGATTCTTTCTTGGTTCGAGAATCAACAAAAGGAACTAAATCTACCAAAAAAAAATATGATATTGTCTTCCAAACTGAAGCAATATGATCACTTTTTATTGCCAAAGATATGTGCTGCCTATTATTCCCAACACACTTTCCCAAGCACATTAAGTATTTTGGACAAGTTTATTGGAAAGAGAAAAAATGTTTCACATGTCTTCTTTAGAAAAGACGCTTATAGATGGGCCTTTATTTTAATTTGTTTATGTCCCTCTCTGAACAAGTTGTAATGCATTATGTGTATTATGTTTACTTTTCAGGCAGTTCTCTGCAGCTCTGGAAGATCTGAACGAGGCGATCCAGCTTTGTCCTAACAACCGTGAGATCCAAAGGCTCTTGATGCGGGTAGAGGAGGAGTGCAGACAGGTACAGCAGGAGGAGGAGGTTCAAGAGATGCAGGATGAACCTGAGCCAGAAGTTCAACATGATGAGAGAGACTCCACACAAGAAGACCTATATGAAGAGGAATATATTGAGCAGGATATGGACAATGTGCCAATGGCTTTGCAAAATGAAGGAAGGCAATGCCAGAGTCTTACAGGCATGCAAAGTCCACCTCAGTCTCCTGCCCATCGAGACTCTGCTTATATGTCTGGCTCGCACCAAGTCTTTGACTTCAGGTCCAATAGTTCGGTGGGCTCTCCTACTCGGCAAGGCTACCAGTCCACTTCACCATCCCTTTCTCCCACACACCAGAACTCACACTACAGGCCAAGCCCGCCACATACGTCTCCAGCCCATCAGACCTCATCCTACAGATTCAGCCCACCACCTGTAGGAGGCCAGGTGATGGACTACCCCAGCCCACCGCCTTCACCATTACGAAGAGCGCCACAGTATAGAGCTAGTCCACCCAGTGAAAGCATTGGGATGTACAGGCAGCAGTCTGGTTCTCCGGTACGATACCAGCAAGACCAATGTGTGGGGCAGCTCCCTGGGAGACCCAAGTCTCCCTTATCGAAAATGTCACAGAGGTCCTTCCAAATGTCACAACTTCCTACAGCTGTTCCCCAACCTGCACACAGATTGCAACCAGCCAAGGCTCAGATTGTACGGAGCAACCAACCCAGCTCTGCGGTGCACTCTAGTGCTGTAATTCCTGGAGGACCATATGGTCAGGTGGCACATGGCATGGCAAGTAAATACCAGACATCATCAGGGGAAATGAGCCAAAGCCGACTAGTGTATCAAGCCTCCTTGGGTGGTCTAATAGCTGATGGACGTCCTGTACAGCATGTGCAGGCTAGTTTGAGCGCAGGTGCTATTTGCCAACATGGAGGAATTGCAAAGGAAGATATACCCCAGCGACCCTCATCTGCCTACAGGGGTGGAATGAGGTATAACCAAACACCACAGATTGGACGAAGTCAATCTGCATCCTACTATCCAGTATGTCACTCAAAGCTAGATCTTGAGCGTTCTTCTCTTCCCTCCAACCAGCTGGGGTCCCCAGATGTTTCCCATCTCATTAGGAGACCTGTGAGCATTAACCCCAGCGAAATCAAGCCTCATCCACCAACTCCAAGGCCGTTGTTACACTCACAGAGTGTTGGACTACGCTTCTCTCCATCCAGCAACAGTATTTCTTCCTCTTCCAGCCTCTCTGCTACTTTTCGCCCCTCTGCCTCCATCCAGCAAATGGAAATTCCACTTAAACCAGCTTATGAGCGGCTATGTGATGAGCTATCTCCTGTGTCCCCACCACAGGGAAATTACCCTAATGAGCCAACTCGCTCCCGGACCACTCCTTTCATGGGTATAATTGATAAAACGGCACGGACTCAACAATATCCCCACCACCACCAGCAGAGCCGGACATGGGCAGTGTCCTCTGTGGACACCGTTCTCAGTCCCACATCTCCTGGGATCCTCCCACAGCAGGAATCTTTCAGTCCCCCCTCCTCGATCAGCAACATCGCCTTTTATAACAAAACCAACAATGCACAGAACGGGCATCTGCTCGAAGACGACTACTATGGGCCACATGGAGTGTTGGCCAATGGCTCTCGAGGGGACATTTTGGAGAGAGTTACACAGGCCTCCTCTTACCCTGACGTCAAGGTTGCCAGAACACTGCCTGTTGCACAGGCTTACCAGGACAACCTGTACCGGCAACTGTCCCGGGACTCCCGACAGGGCCAGACCTCGCCCATCAAACCAAAGAGACCATTTGTGGAGTCCAATGTGTAGGACAAATGACTCTTTACCCAGACCTGCTTCCTTCTTTACCAGAGTATCATATCCTTTTGCAAACACTCATTCTCTCTAAACCCTCCTTAAAATCTGGTGATGAAGCAAATCTTCCTGAGACATCAGTCTTTTCCCATTCCTTCTCTTCCATTTGCTAGCTCTGGACTGTGAACATCAGTGTCTCTTACACCCACTACACTGAGCAGAGCTGGCTTTCTAGTGCTGGGTTTAATCTAGTACTGAACAATTTGGATTCTTTGAGTATACACCTGGACCGCCCCCTCACATTTTCCACATTTCTATTTTAATTTGGGAATGTATTTTATTGTTAACAGATTTTAACCAGAAATTGCACTTAACCTCACTAGGCCTCCCGGTCAGCCCCTAGTCCCTCCTATCCAACTTTATAGGGATTTATTAGGAGTGAATCGTTAACTCCTGTCGACAAAGCTTCTGCAGGCAGTGTGCTTGGGGCTTGGCAGATATTCTGGCATGCTTGTGTGGATTATTTGTGAGACCCTCTATGTGTGAACAGAGAGACTGTGTGGCTATTAACAAGACTCAAAACTAAGGGCATCTTCAGTAGAATGGGGGAACCCTGATTTAGTTTTTTTTAAAACAAAGGGCTCTTTATACGTACATTCACATTTTAAAGCTGACACACTTGTTTTTCATGAAGTTAGATTTTTATTTAATGTACAATTCACTTCAAGGTTTAATATTTCGATTTCAGGTCTCTGTCTTGACCCAGTTTCACACACTATTCTTCTAGCCTTTTGTAAACTTTTGATGAAAGACAAGTTTTGGATTTATTTTATTTATGAGTATATAGGTTGGTGTGTCTGTATTCCTTGAGGAATTCGGGGGGAGGGGAAAACATGACAAGTTGTAAAGTGACAGTCTGACAGTTTATAGATTTATATGGTGACTGTCGAGTAGCTTCCAAACATAAAGGGTCTATGGATCTCTTCTTGAGTCGATCTCTGTGATTAGTATTAATTTGGGTAATAGGCAGCTATAAATGCACAGTCCACAAAAAAAAAGGATTATTGTGTTTTGGACCTCATGCAGCTTCTAGTTACTTCATTAGTTTGAAATTGATCAAATCTATTTAGAGAAGAAAAGTGGTACTGTTGGTGATGGTTTAGGTTGAGATTGGATGATGAGCACTGGGATGTCCACATGGCATGTACCAAATCTTTTTTTTTTTTTTTTTTTTTTTAATGTCCCAATACGAATTTTAGAAGTTCTACTTTATTTTCCTATGAAGCAATTATTATTTTGCAATGCACAGGGAACTTCCCAACTATAAACATGTTCATTATAAGAAACAGACCTACTAGACTGCTATAGGTTTATGACACTATCAAAAAAAAAAAAAAAAATGTCCGATGCATATTTGACCACATGTAAATTATTCCGAGGTGTAAAATAATGGCAAATAGGACTGGGGTATTGGCAACTTGTTTTAAAGTTGTTACCCTTTTCACCACATGGTGGCATCTATAAGCTAGACATGACTAGCAAGTACAAACCCCCGTAAATATCTCTAGTAAATTGTGTAGGTCTAATCATTCTGAAATCATCGGCAATACACACAAGTATTAAAATAAAATATCACTCTACTACTACCCTATGTAGATTCATACATAACTCGTTCTAGATATCTAAATTATTTTTAAAAAAGTTATAGGAATACAAACGGCAACACAGATCATGAATAGACCTCCAGTGCGATTGTTGCATTTGTTGTACATACTTTGCTAAAAAAAAAAAAATTGTGTGAATGTTTTTTAATCCTTTGATAGATTATATATAGATTTTAATGTCTTAACGTAAAATTTTAAATTATTATTTTTTTTTTTTAAATCCCTTAAGCACTGAGGTCATTGTTTAACTTCTGAACCAAAACAAAATCTAGAATGCGTGCCATGTGTTTGTTCTCCTGGTATTTAAAGGGTTTCTCTTTAGGTGTACACACCCATTCATATTATATATATAGTTTTTAAAGGACAAAAAGGGCTTTTAAAAAATCCTATATGTATACCTAACACAACGTTAAGTATGAATAAAATGTATTTAAATTTTTTTTTTTTTTTCCATTTTGCTTATAATAATTTTTACACATTAAACAATTAAACATAAAATAAATTTAAGAGATTCATGTATTATTCCCAATTGATGAATTTCTCGTATTTGAACGGAGATTTAATCCTGCTCACACCAGAACATTAAAGTCCCACTATCGTTCGAACGGCCTAAAATATTTTTAACATCATTAATGGGTTAAGATAAGTTATAAAAAAAAAAAAGCCTAATAAGCATTAACTTTATATCAATGTTGTTTTACCTCCCTGAAACAGCGTTTGCATTCCACATATTTTGCATCCACACATTGTCATGGCCACGGTGCATTTTATTAATTTTGCAACATGTTAATTTTTTTTACAATTTTTTTTAGCTGTTCAGTTGAATGGTGCTTTGCACTGTGCCATGCTGGTATTTTATCTTTCTCAAGCCAGTATAACTTATATAGGTACTAAATCACTGCCCATCACTTAGTACCAGTTCACTGTGAACTGTTTGCACCTCGAGAGACATATATACGATGAGTAGCAGGGACGTTGTCTAGAATGCAGTCCTAACTAAAGCCTTGTGTATTCTGCAGTTGTGTCTCCTGGTGTTGGATAGGTAGCCTCTGTGGATCTTGAGCACGCTGGACTGTCGGTGTCGTTGGTTGGCGTTCAGGCTTGTGTAGGTTTCTTGTTGGATTATAACTTTACAAAGTTGGGGTCTGGTTTGTGAAACATGAGTCAAGACTGAATCCCCATGAGAAGACATTTTCCCTGTATAATGCTGATACGCGGTTCTGGCAGTGGTCATATTTAGAGCTTCTCAATAGTTCTAAGTGAAGTGGTTTAAAGTAGCCCAGACTTAAAGCATAAACAAAAAGCAAAGGATTGGCGATCAAATCTCATGCAACTAGCGCATTATCATACATACTTTTTTTTTTTTTTTTTACACAGACGCACAATAATGAGACAACAACGTTTTGTTGTTTGTAAACACCAACTCTCTCAGGTGTATTTACCGTTATCTGCCCACAGCCAGGAACAGATCATTTAACAGAGCGTGTTTATACTGGAAGTCTGAAATGGTGTGTGAATGTTAAGCCCTTCCTGTTGGGTCTTTGAGGGTCATAGTTCAGGGATATCGCTGTCTGTAGCACTAACGAGATCTATTCCCCACCCCTCCGCAGTCCCTATTCCCAATAACCATACCCCCTCCTTCCTGTCTCTCTTGGCCACTGTGCTGATCTAACAATTAGCCAACATCTGAAGTGTGTGAAGGGACTAGCTCAATGGGTTGTCTATGCTTTTGAGGAAGTGGTAACCCCATCCATCGAAAGTGCACTATAATGTAAACCTAACAGTGTTAGGATGTTTTTTTTAAGGATTTTGTTTTACATTCCATTGCCACCTCTTTGCTGTGATTACCTGCTTTCTGTTTGCCATCCTAAGACCCCCTTCTCACCCCCACTTCCCTTCCATTTGCAGCTGTATTGCACATGTTGGAAAGACAGGACGTACCTTGTGAGGTTGCCCTCATTGTCCCCCAAGTCAGAAGGACTATTCCTTGTACAGTGTATCTATCTAATGCATGGTCTGTTCTCTTTACTAATATACAGAACACCACCATTGTTTTTATAAATTGCAGTGCTCAGATCGTGGTGGGGGACGAGGTTATTTTTGTTTTCTTTCAAATTTTTGTTTTCCACTGTTGCCCTCCACCCCCCCACACTCCCCTTCTCTTTGGTGATGAGACAGTGGGAGCAGATTTGAGCATTGTGATAACTTGTAAATAACAAAATGGGAAAATAGAATCTTTCTAAGTTGATTTATAATTTTTGTTCCCGCTCCTCGTTCCTCCTTAGCCAGCGGGGCATTCTGTATTACGCTGCGGAGCAATGTATGTCAGATGCTTGGCCACGAAGGAGGCGGAGGGGATGCACTCCAGGTGCAGGGGTATTTAAAAAGACCCCCATCTCACCTCCACAACAACTCTGGTTTTTCTTTTTTCTTTTTTTTCATTTCTGCTGTATTTGCTTGCTCGTTTTTTTCTTGTCTGTACATGTGAGATGTGAGATAGATGTGAAATATCTTTCCTTCCATCCCAAATCTGCCCCTGTATACAGACTTTAATTGTAAATTCAACAAGAAAACTGTATGGGACGGAAGAAAAAAATGTACTTATTTATAAATGGTTAATTACACTTGGAATCAAACCACTGTGTCTCATTTCTTTTCAATATGTGTGTGAATATAAAATGTTACATGGTGCATGGCATTGGCTCCCAGGAAATGTGGTATCTGGGTTCGCATAAAGGCAATTGTCTTAAGGGATTACAAAATGATTTAAGGGATTTTTTTTCAAAATCTTATTTGATGCAATTACTCTTCCTTGGCTGTACCAATAAATTCCAGCAATGGGTAACTGTGATAGGCTGAAATCAGTCAGCTGACAGTTGGCCAAAAAAGGATACTCCAAGCGCCATGACTTAATCTCAAGGAAGTTATGATGTGAGGAGGTCCAGGGTGCTGTCTTACGTAATTGGGTGCCATCTTCTGAAATTAAACTGATTTAATGATTTAACCCACTTAAGGTAAGACCGCACCTCGGACCTCTCCCACCATAACAACTTCATTGCAATTAAGTTGTTATAGTGCTGGAGTGGTCATTTAAATGATGCTGAATTTTTGTTTGCAAGTGGAGATCTTCATAGGCCTGCATTATTATAGTAATTTAGTTTTACGGTCACTGGTTATATGAAGCTGTTAAAACAAGATACAAGTATTGTGTAGCAGAGTGTAAATTATGGTTCATTTCAACTTTTAGGACAAATTAGCCAATAATTCACCTACAGTCACCACATGCTATCTTAGTCTAAGTTATGCCATTCACTGTTTATTGAATAAACAATTTAACAGCTAGTCTTTGAGTAGTTTACCAAATCTGCTCTAGTTCCGTCCAGATATTGAGGGTTATTCTCCAATATGAGAATGGAAACATTCTGCTGAAGTCTGCTCTACATCAAGTTAAGCTACTTTGGCCTTAAATGTGAAACTGACATGGAATTAGAATTTCCACTCACTGCTGGTGGTGTCCTCAAATTGTATTTCATTCTTTAGAACATGGTCTGCTGTAGAGGTTATGGCTTCATTAGGTTGTGTATGACATTCTACCAACTATGGGTCAAACCACTGGACAAAAATCAGGGGTCTTCAAGGTGCCCCCTCACAAAGCTAAGCTTAATATTCAGCCTATCTCTGCCATCTAATTATGAACAAATTTGATCATGCTAGTAAAGTGTAGCCTCCACGTTGGCCATATGAAGCACAGGGACCCGGTTAGTATGTGCCTCGGGGATTGCCATATAACCGGGGAATGATGGTGCAGCCTATTACCACCATAGCCAATACAATAGGCTGTAGAGGTTAGAGGGTGTAGTATCCCTCAACAGAAATATAATGACCATCATAAGACAGCATTTCAATCAGTTTAGACCTTTATCAAGAAATACTTCACATTTTTCTGCACATTGTCACCTGGTATCGGAGCGACCGCTCTTTAACTCCCATTAAGCATTGCTATAGGTTATACAACAGCTCTGATGTAATCAATGTTACGGTGCAATATAGTATGAATGTTGGAAAATAAGAGAAACAAGCAGGTATTACAATCACAATATGTTTAATATTAACATAAATTCAGTGTACACACTTGGCACATAACTTCTTGGCATGTAACATTGTCTCTAATGATTTACTGTCACCCGTCCCTCAGTCCAAAGTGTATGTCGGCTACAATCTGCGCACAGATCGTGTGATTGTGTGCAACACAGAACAAGAGACTTAGCAGAGTATTTAAAAAGTAAAAATACAGCATTCTTTGGAAAAGAGACTCACAACAGATACATCTATTACCAAACAGTTTCTTATTCACTCACAGGCAACTTGTATTGTTACAAGGTTTCTTGCAGGTGCACAATGCATTAAAGGGTTACTCCAACCATTTTTTTTTGGGGGGGGGGGGGGGGGCACTATTGAGAAAACCTCCCTCCATTTAGGGGGCACTATTGAGAAATCCTCCCTCCATTTAAAATAAAACCTGCAAAATAAATAATTTAACTTAACTGAAACCCACCCTTCCTTCAACTGCACTGGGGCTTTGCACAGTCCAATCACAGACTTCTCACAGAGAAGCTTCTGATTGGCCCATTACGCCACCTCAGAGTGCATGCGCACACTTTATGCCGAAAAGGGAGGGATGTTTTCTATAACAAAAAATGGTTACAGAAACACTGTAACCAGTAACTTAAGTGGTCATGGTGGTTGGAGTAACCTTTAACAATGTACTTAGCCTTAACAGAACATTGTATCTGTTTTAGCTGCTTTGGAGTGAATGATTTGACACCAGATATATTTTTTAATAAATTCCCTTTTTAACAAACAAATTAAGGCCTATATTTTTAGATATGCTTTTTAAAACTATTTAATATTTTGAAAATAATTTAATATTGATATTTTATATATATATTTGATATTTTAAATAAATGTAAAAGTTTCTCAAAATATTAAATGTGGTGCCTGATAACGGCCTCAATTTATTTACAGAAATAATAAAAAATAAAGTATACTTTTTTTTTTTTTCTCTCCTAGATATAAGAACCTAGCAGTAAATGCTTTACATCTCCACCTAGGAATGTAGTAGATTTGGTAGACATGTTAAAAGGATGATGCAAATCTATCAAATTATGGCCACAAGTGATGTCTGCCTTAAAGTAGGATGCATTATAACCATGTCTAGAGTTTTCATATCCATCCATAACTTTATCATGTTGATTGGGGGCACATTAAAATACTACCTTGTAGTATGCAGAATTCCAGATCGATTTATCACCTGCTTTACTACATGAATTATTTGACTTCTACACATACACAGAACAGCTATTTCCATCAATTTATAAGAGTGAAAGAAAATGTGTCCTTTGTGTCTAAGATATGGCATCCCTAAATACATCATCCCGTTAGCCAAAGATTATACGAACAATGTGGCTCTTTTTGGTTGTTAAGAGGGCTGTGCAGTTTGTTATGGGCCTTGGGCAGGATACAGCACAATTAGAAATATTACTGTTCCAGTTTAAAAAAAACTAAAAGCTTAAGTAAACCTGTGATTTTCCTTTTACAATGAGTTCCCTTTTAAGCCATAGGAAAGACACTCCCCTGCTATGGCATTCGATATAGGATTGATTTACTAAACAGTTTGTTGTGCGGACTTACAGAAATATAGGCTAGACTTGCAGGACTGGAAATAAAATTGTTGTCCTTTCTATTTTGGCTTAAATATAGTGAATTTCCTCTTCAATTTCCTGGAATTAACGGTTTAGCGAAAAAAACTTTTTTGTTTTCTCTAAAAGTCGCTTTAGGCTTTTGATAGCTAACAGGGCTGTATGATGATAATAAATTATATAGTGTCACGGAGTTACTGTATGTAGTTGTCAGTTATTGGAGCTGCACTTTCCTGGAGTCCAATGTAGATGCACACTCTTACACCCTATTACAAACCCGTTATCTTACATTGACAAAGCCTCCAGCCACAGCAAGCATCACGTTACAATCACAAATATTGTCTGAGGGAAAGCGGAAGATGGATCTTAGCTCTGCTTCAATAGGATTGTCACGGCTCACACGGGCTCTCTCCCTCCGTCAACGTCTTAAAATCAATGGAGAGCGCTTGTTCCTCTGGAAGTGGCTGACGCCTCCACTCGTCTCGAGTCAGAATATAGCCAACGACTGTGCCAAACGCAACTAGCAGCAAGCCCAAAGTGTTTGCAAGAATGCCCTCTGGTGGCATTTTCGAGTAGTCCTTTCTGTAATAGAGAGATAGAGAGGCATTATATTAAATATCACATTTACACATAGAAATAGAAACAGTCAGTTTACTTATGTGTTCTCTAGACAGCATTGTTTTAAAGACCGTCCAATCACATTTCACACACAATATCTAAAGGAGTGCTGGTGTGGGGTTCTGCCATTTCTGGTAGCCTTGAGAGCTAAATATCAGTCCTTTAACAGATGTATTCATTACACTGAGAATTGTGGGTAATTACATATGGAACTTAACATTTTAGATTAACATAGCAGAGATATAGAATTCTTGTGTTCTGTACTGGGATCACCACGGAATTGTATTATATACACAAGTATTGCTGCGTTAATGCAATCTAGCTGCACATTTATTTATCTATTTTTTATTTTAACTGCAAGTAACCTCAAATTTACTGGAAGACAAAAACCTACAAACCTTTAAATTGGTTTTAAAGATAGCCACATGTCTAAATCCCTCCCCTTAGATTTAAACCCCAGTACCATACCAATTTCTGAAAAATGAAAGTCTTAAAACCGCATTGTGCTCCTTAGAATGTGTGACCTATAAAGCAGGGCATACAAAACGATAAATCAGGGCAAATATGTGAATATATTTTGAAGTACTTGTGTTTAGCAGTAATTATGTTCACATTTGTATCAGGAAAACTGGCATTTTTTATATTTGGTTTTTATCTTATTCTAAATCAAAAGTAGATTTTACATTTTATATTCTGAGAATATAATGTTTTATGGTATTCCAGCCTTATTACGCATTTGTATTAGAGAGACATACCTTTGGGTGCACTAAATACAAAGCCAAAATTGGTTAGGGGCACTAAGCACCAAAACAACTTTAGCTTAACAGAGTTTTGGGGCATAAATCATGCCCATGCAGTCTCACTGCTCAATTCTCTGCCATTCAGGAGTTTATAGCTTCCCCCTTTAAGGCCCTTGTCACTTACCTGGGTCCAGCTCCGATGTCCCTCGGCGCTGACTCTGCTCCGCCCACACTCCTCCCCTACCGGACTGGAGGAGGGAGCATGTCTCTCTATCATGCTCCCTCGCGGCTCCCACAATTCCCAGCACAGCCACATCATACTGTGCTTGGAATTATGGGAACCGTGAGGGAACATGATAGAGAGACCTGCTCCCTCCTTCAGTCCTTCTATGCTGTCAGCATTAGTGAGTGTGCCGCCTGATCGGCCACCCAGCGGCACCAGCATGGAACACGGCCGGCCCCCCTCTTACTTCTATTGGTAAATGGGAGGGGGAAGCAAGAGACATTAAGGGAATACAGAGACACGGGGGTTGGAGAAAGAGACACAGGGTGAGAGAGACAGAGAGGGGATAAAGAGACAGGGGGAAGAAAGGAGAGACACGGGGGGAGGGGGGGAACATAGAGAGGAACTGGGGGGAGACAAAGAGGCACACAGAGGGGCTGGAGGTAGAATGAGACACACATAGGGGATATATATATCATGTAGATTAATGTGTGTATTGGTTATATGAATATATATATAATTATGCCTATAATATGTACATTTATATATGCATAATACACAGAGAAATGTCATTAATATGTACCATATGTAATGAGCAGATATTGGGCCAGTCTTGTTGCTAGGTGCATACTCCAGCACAATAACATATTTAAAGTGAAGAGCGCACCCACAGGATTTCAAAATAAACAAGATAACGTCATTTTTTACAGTTGTGCGCTTCATACATTCACCTTTTTTGTTTTTTTTCTCACGATGGAGTAATAATTTTTAATTCTAAGTTATCTTTTCTAAGTTATCTTTTCTAACTCTGCATCAGCACAGTATGCTGGTGCGACACATTATTGTACTGGTAAATAATTGTGTTTTCAGTGGTGTATTTAGGATTTGTGCTGCCCTTCGGGTTCTGCACAAATCACGCTTGACTGTTCCAAGTGCCAAACAAGCTACAATAGGCTTGATATATTTACAAAGCTTTGATCTATGTGCTGCCCTGGAGGTTAATACTCTGGATTTTTAACATTAATAATTAAAGCAGCATAGAATAAGGAACTGTTATTAGTGATGTCCCGAACAGTTCGCCAGGAACCGTTCGCCGGCGAACATAGCGTGTTCGCGACTGCGATGTTCGGTCCGCCCCCTATTCGTCATCATTGAGTAAACTTTGACCCTGTACCTCACAGTCAGCAGACACATTCCAGCCAATCAGCAGCAGACCCTCCCACCTCTATGACTAATAGGGGGCGGACCGAACATCGCGCGTATTCGCGACCACGAACACGCTATGTCCGCCGGCGAACTGTTCGGGACATCACTAACTGTTATGCATTGATCAATAAACAATCTTTAGATTTCTTCTATATAAACTTCATGTTGCAGGGTTACCTTCTTGCTCCAAAACGACTGATGTACATGTTACAGGAGAAAGCTAACAAATGAACTACAACTCCCAGAAATCTTTGCTGTGCCAATAAAGCATTGCCATGTAGCTCTGTAGAAAGTTATTGGACCAGCAGCCAATGCCTGTTTTATTTTTTGAGGGAACTTACTGGAGATTCTGCACGTCATTTTAGGAAATGTAGGTACTTCAAATATGACCTTTTTTAATTTTCTTTGCATATTTGAATGCTCTTTCTATAGTACATTAACAATAGGCCAACTAGACTAGGGTGTCACTTTAAATTCTTGGCAGCCAGTGCCCCTCTGTTATTTAATTCCATAAAATGAGGTCCATACTGTACCAGGAGAGCAATTAAATACACAGTAACCGGTTCAACCAAGCGTATATCCATTGAAAGGACACGTCAGCATTGTGTGTGTGGTTTGAGTTAATTCAAACCCAAGTTTTTTGTAGGTGGAGCGGCACCTTCTCATAACAATGGTATCATTAACAGAGCGCCATAGCATGTGAAGAACAGAAAAGGTACACCAATCGGTTTATTTTACTAGATTATTTAACCTTTTAATACCCAGGAATTTTCAAATCGATTGTATTTGCAATGGCTCTATTTGGTTATAAAAGTAATGCATCGTGGAAATAGCAGAACAGAAACTTTATATGAAAGCAGGGATTCCCCAGTTTTATCGAATTCACATAAACGGTTTAAATAACACATTACTGTACTGGAAGTTACATACTTAACCCCTTAAGGACACATGACATGTGTGACATGTCATGATTCCCTTTTATTCCAGAAGTTTGGTCCTTAAGGGGTTAAAGGGATGATTACACCTCAAGCTAAAACACCCCTCAATAAATACAATTATAAAAAAAAGTTGAGTATATATAGTAGGGTGGTTAGTTAAAGGGACATTGTAGGCACCCAGACCACTGCAGCTAATTGAAGTAGTGTGGGTGCTGCAATGTAAAACAATGTTTACATTGCAGCGCTAAGTCTGCCGTCACTAGAGGGCTTCCGGAATCCAAACAGACTTTTGGTCCATTATCTGATGCTGCATGTCTTCATGGACCTCCAGTGTCAGATTTTCCTCAGAGGAAAGCATTGCATAATGCTTTCCTATAGGGGGGATATAATGCGTGCAGGTTTTAACCCCTTCAGCCTTGCGGGATGGGGGGGAGGGGGGGGACCTATTAACCTTATAGTGCCAGGAAAACAGCTTTGTTTTCCTGGCACTATAGGATCCCTTTAAATGGATCTGTCTTTTTCGGGGTCTTTGCATACTTTGCAACCCCTCCCCAGAAAAAGGACAAATAATGTGGATCCGTGGCGCCACAGTTTTTTGGAACTGCAATGTTTTAGATTGCAGCACTAGGTGCAAAAAGGTCACAGCTCCCAGACCACGTCAATGAAGTGGTCTGGAGTCTGAGTGCCTACACTGTCCCTTTAAGCATTGATGGTAAAAAAACAAAAAAACAAAAAAAAAACCTTATACTTCAGGTATCAGGACATATGCAAACATGCTGGGGATTAATGGTCTCTAAAGGTTTTTTTTTTTTTCCATCCTTTTATTATTATTAAAATAATCTTAATGGAAGGTAATTTCCCTTATTTCAAATTTAAATCTACACTTATTCTAAACACAGTTTAGTGAACTGACCCAACAGCTGGTATAACCATGCTTACAGATTTTCACTGCAGCTAGTTGGACTCCAAAGGTTATCAGGCCGAGACGTGTTACCCTAGGAGTAAGGCAGCACATTTAAATGTTGCCTGAATAATGCAATGGGTTATGTATATCTGTGGATACTCACGGGATTGAGAAGAACAGTTTTTCCGTTAAGCCAAGTAGGCATGAAGCTATGGCACAAACCAAAAGGGATAAACCAACGAAGACGTGCATCGGCTTAAATTTGGCCTTGTATGTAAAACCTACTTCCGGCACAAAGAACATGACGAATCCAAGTATCCACTGTAAGAGAAAAGAGGAGTGTTATGGCCAATGTCGGATGATCGGCAGAAACACAATGCAACTTTGTAACCACAACAGAATTGGTTAATTGGAGTAAAAAAATTGAAAAATCCCCACAGATTTCGGCAAAGGTTTCCTTTGTTTTATCATTTTCAACTTGTTCAAGTAGGGTCCTCATTTACAAACTACTACATTTGTCACTATACCTGTATATTTTGCCTGCCCGTTGTCCAGATATGTGGACTTGTGATTTATAATAATTAATCTGTACTATACAAAATATTTCTCTGAATATGCAGACAGATAAAAATTGTGCTAGCTGTACAGTCTATTGAAAGCATAACCAACGGAGCAGCTTATAATGAGTAGCTACCATTAGCTATCAAAAGCATGGAACTGTAATGCAACACTAGTTGGTATATCCAATGGTGTACAGTGATAAAATGGTAGCTTTAGCTCCAGTCCATGCATTTAATTGCACACAGATGAGAATTTGGATTGGTAGTATGTATCACTACTACAGCGTGTTGGTGTTGATTAGCCTTGCTCTTTACAATATACAGTATGGAGTTAAAAAGCTGGCTTTATTAATTGGATATACATGTTTTACATGTTTCTGTGACAGAAACTCCCATGCCAGAGGCTTTTGGAGAAGCTTGAAGGCCAGCCACTTGCCCACAGGCTATGAGCCTGTCCAAACAGCCCCTACACAGGGACTACTTTCACTGTGGGGAGGGGTCCTGGATGCTTACTGAGCTATCCAGCCAAACTAGGGGACCTATAAGTATCAACTGGACTTGTTTAACACATTAAGTGCCTGACCGGGAGATACTCTGTAATTGTTCCTCGGATTGGGACTGTACTGAGGACGGTCAATCCTTAAACATGTATCGCTCGGTCCCCTGACTTTCAAATAGAGCGCTCTTTGGAGGGAAGATTTGGGAGGCATTGGAGGATACCTGGGGCTTGAGAACGCTCCTCTACCCAGAAATCACTGAGAATAATTTGCCGTACACCTGGAACTTGTTGCTGGATCAACGAATAATAGCACCCGGTGTAACTTTAACCTAATGTAACTCGGGTGTGGATTCTCTGATCAGAGACAGTTCTCAGCTCTATCTTTCCAGGAAAAGATAGCACTGTAGGGTAAGCATTGCTTTGTATGGAGGACCCCCTGCAGGGAGAGCCAACGCTGTTTCTCCAGAAATGGGCTTTGCATTCCCAGTCTTGACAGCAATGAGGACTAATTTGCAGAATCTTCTCATGTTGTGTTGACAAAGGGCAAGATGTAGTATGTATAAATCCTGTAAGTGTCCGCCCGGCTGAACACGCCTCATTCTGCAGCTCAGGAAGGAAGAAAGCCAAGAGGCAGAGACCCAACTTTGGGGTTAACCACTGCTGAATGGAGGTACCCGGATACTGCTGACTCCATAACTTAAATGAGATTAGGTTGCTGTAACAGTTTTAGAAAACTTATCTCTGAAAAAGGTCCTGTAAGAGGAGCATACATTCACACTTCTGAATTATTAAACACAGTGAGGCATGGGGGCTGGTAATAAAAAGTATCGGCATCTTACCTGCAAGATGTAGAAGACGAATGTCGCCATGCCACACCAGCTGTGCAAGCTATACATATCTGGAATCCCGCTTGACTTGTGGAACTGAAATACAGCAATGATTCCTGGGGAATAGAGGGGAGGTCTTCAGTTAAAAAAACTGCTGTTTGATCAGTCTGCTTCACTCACAGAAGATCAGTGTAAACCACTCACCCCTTTCTCACCAAATCACAAGGAAGCCATAGCTACCTACCTACTAAGGAGATGATCAGCGCAAGGATGTGTAGGACACCGTGAAGGATCTTGGTTGCTTTCTTTGTCTCATTTCTGAAAACTCGATACACCAGGAGTGCTTTAAGAAACAAACAGGGGATGAGGGAACAATATATCAGTAGAATGCCACCTGTACTCAGGGTGGTCCAAAATAAATGTTACCATATCCTATGACAAATACACTTTAGGGGCAGTTCCAACATTCCTTCTCGCTGGAGTACTATTATTATAACAAATTAGACAATTAGTAAACCTTAGATGAGGTAGGTGTCTGAACAGGATGTGTCCACCGAGTCGTCTTATAAAGTGACAGTTAACCAGCATTATTTAGGGATAATGGATGCAGTAATACATGTGTTGCCTAATTCCTCATATTTCTGTCAGCTGATGGCATAACAAATGACAATACTAAATCCAGATCATGTCCCCTCCTTCGCATCTTCCCCTTGCTTGACGTACAGCATGAATAAAGCTAATCCGGTTTATAACCGAGACGTGGTTAATAATAAAAGAGAAATTATTTTAATTGCTTAATAAGATTGAGCAGGGCTCATCTCTGACTCAGGCACTGTGATTTAATATAATTTAATTGGCAACTGGGAGCTAAGCTGCTCACAGTAACTAATTCATGACCACAAACTACGCAGAATATAAGGTCAGAAGGATGAACCTCAACATGGATACAATGAAAACAGAAATACCCTCCGAGGAGGTCCTAGATTTATTTTTTTATAGCCCTGCCACTCAATTGGGATTATTCACTAAACTAGGATTGATGGAGTCAGGACAAGGGGGTTTCGTCATAAACACACAGAACGCACAAATGAGGTAGGTCATCTGTAGAAGGGGTGCTGGCATCTTTTTGTCACATGAAATGCAAGATTCAGTAGCTTGGGCGTTTCTGTGATTTTTTTTTTACACTTTTTGGTTGTCTCCTATCTGACGCAGTTCTTTAACACCTCGGTATCAGTCAAGAAGACTTCGTTATTTAGCCCTTTCTATTCTTCATGTACTCTTCTCAATTCGCTAGAGTTACAAGATCATCACCCACTCTGAAAATCAATGCTACATTAAAACAGGATGTCACATCGGGAAACCAGATTACTGATCACATTTTAAAATGCTGCCTTATCAGAAACCAGAAAATTTTTTTTTTCTTATAGCAGATTCCCAATGCAAACCCCTGGCACAGTGTTCCATATGGTCTAATATTCATCCATTTCTGACCCCAGACCTTGAGCTCTCCTACTGAGTAATATAAGCTAGACCGGGCTGGGCTTAGCATCTACTTGCAAGGAATTCATTTTCTGCTGAAGAATACACTCTGCAAACATTTGAAGGGAGTTGCTGTGATGGAAGCTCTCGTGCCACACACTTTTGGAGAGGTTTGAAGGCCAGCCTTCTGCCCATAGACAATGGGCCTGGTCCCAAGAGCCCCTGAAAGGGGCTATTGTCACTGTGGGGCGGGGCATGGGGGCCCGGATGCTTACTGTGCTTCCCAGCCAGACTTGACGATCTCTGGGGATCGCCTGTACTCATTTTACATATCGAGCACCTTACTGGGAGATACCCTGGAACCGTTCTTCACATCGGGACTGTGCCGAGGTCCAATCAATTTTTAAGCGGGTATTGCTCGGTCCCTCCCCTATAGGGAGGGCTAGTCGAGGAGGCATCGGAGAATACCAGGGGCTTGAGAGCGTCTCCCTAGAGGCCCGGGAACCCACACCCTCTGGTGTGGATTCTCTGATCAGGGTGCTCGGTGATGAGCTTTCCAGGGATATATTGTGTGGGTCCAGGATAAGCTGGTTCTGGTGGAAATTTTGTGTGATGTGACTCTAGGACTTTGAGTGCACAGCAGGGAGCCAATTGTGTTACCTGGGGATAACATAATTAAGTCCACAGAATATAGCCAGGAAGCATGGCTTTGTATGGAGGACCCCCTGCAGGGAGAGTCAACACTGTTCTCTATAAATAGCGATGTTCTATACAATAAAGGTCATTCTCCACCCTGCATTCCGACTCATCTAATGCATGAGGGAAAAGCTATAGTCTCTGTTTTAAAGAGAGAAGGTCTCCTGAGCTATGATCACTGCAGCCTTGTCCGGTGAAAGAGGTCCTCAGAGACCCCAGTCAAGCTTCAGCACCTAGGTCTAAAGTGCTCCAGAGTCCCTGGTGGTAACGAGGAAGCTGACCTGGCAGAGGGTCTGAGTCTGAGTACAGGAGCTCTGTCAAAGTTGATAGACTCCTGAACATGCATTTTTTTTTTTTTGCATTGGTGAAGGAATTACCTTTCGTGAAAGCATCGGAAAGCCTGACAAATATGTCAGTCTCTTTTTGGTTTCACTATTTGAGATAGCAGGCTGTGTTATTGTCCAGCACTCGTGTCTCTTTGTTGTCTTTGTTGACATAAAATTTCCATGAACAAAAGTGCCAAAATAGGAGCCTCCTCAAAAACACTCAAGGGCACCAGACATCAGTGATCTACATCAAGAGTTATAGAATTACCAATTTTTATGGAAATTTTTGTTCAACAACCTATGTAGAGACACAAGTTTTGATTTTTATTAAGAGGTCATTTGGGAGTGGGCCTTAGAGTGGTAGCATTTCCCGGGTTCTCAAACATGTTGCCCATACTATTTTCATTTAAAAGATTCCATAGGCTGAAGAAGCAGTTGAGGACATTGTGCAAATCTGGTGAAGATCGCTTGTTACAGACAACATGAAGTCTCATTTCTGGAGCAGGTGTAATTTCATTGGCAAGACCCAGCTTCTACAGTAATTCCAGACAGACACAATATTACCATCAAACAATATCTTTGCCAGCCTCCTTCCCAGGCCAATTGTACTTACCATCTCCACACAAAAACACCATTCCCAACACCATGCAGAGTGGGTGGACATTAAACTGCAGATTTCCAGACCAGGCAAACCCCCCTCTGTAATGTGACAGCCATGTCCCGGTCACCGCTAAAGCTGCTACCCCAAGGATTTGGGACAGGGCGACCCAGTACGGCATCCATCCAGTGTTCTGGTGGGGAGAGTCGTCCATTGTGATGACAAGCAAAGGTCTCTGCCAGTGGCAGTCAAAGGCCAAAGAACAAGGAAGAGCCTGAAAAACAGGATTATTTACATCATGGGTGATGGGAAAGATAAAGTGCCTGAAACTATATATAACGTGCGTATATGACAAATTATGTGTTCTTAATGGATAGACTATGTTTCCAACATCCGTAATTCACAACTAAGAGATAAATGAAATGTTTCTCATAAATGAGAATTTATGACAAAAGTGGGTTACAGGGTTTCGAATATTCTCAACAAGTGCCTTGCGGAGGCTGACTGTGTAGCTCACCCTTTAAGCCTCCTTGGAATTCTAAGTTGTGCTGCAGGGATAATTGATTGTGTGAGTGAGACCAACTGGTTATGTAAATGTATGTGAACCTTTTTTTTTCTTCCCTTTTTCAATTAACAAAACTGAATTATGTATAGATAGTTTGCTGTGTGGATAGACACCGAGATCACTTCATATTTGTAACCTTCTCATAAAGAGAAAACAAGAACACAAAGCAAAACCTTTTCACAAAACTGAATGCTATAGTCTATGTGATTTACATGTTGTTTTTTTTTTTTTTTTTTTTTTTATTTACAAGATGGCGTTCTCCAGGCTCAGTAAAGCCTGCATTACCTAGCGGTATCAAGACACTAATATTTGCTCAACCGTTCTCTGTCTGTTCTGGTTTTATGGGTACAATATATATATATCTTTACAATAGTTTTTTCCCCCCTTTTTAATTTTTTTTTTCTTTCCCTTTAAGTTGAAGAATGCTACTCCTATTTTGTTGAACTGTAGTATAACTTTCCAAAAAATACATTAGATCTCTCACCATTATAACAATGAGCCTGTGTCAATTTGCCAGACCCAAATGGCTAGGGTGAAATCCTCCTAGACCCCTGGGTGGATGAACAATGATTTCCCCAAGCAGAGAAAGTGACCCATAGATGCAGAGGAATACAGACTGAAAACGGTTTGACATAATTGGAGGTACTGCACCCGCAGCCTCCTAACACCATGTTAGGGTATAAAAAAGAAAAATATAATAAAGATGCAGAACTTGTATTAAAGGGAAACTGCCACTTGTCTGGAAAGTATACCATTGAATAAAACATTGCACATCACTTACAGCTATTATAACTTTTTGTTTAATAAATGGGATGCTCCATGGGATGCTCCATTTTATTTTAAAGGTTAAATCTGTATTCCTAACAATATAGTGCTCTCTGGTCTCCTCTCCCCTATAGAACATAGTTAATAGTAAAAAAAAAAAGAAATTATATAAAAATCTTTATTTACTGACCCAATTCCAGCACTGATCTCCCTTGGTGCTCCGCCTCCTCCGACAGGGGATCTAATACGCATGCGCGGTGAGCATCATGGGCACATTAGACCCTCCCCATAGGAAAGCATTGTCTCAATCCTCCTGACATCCAACGTCATTTAAAGGGACACTCCAGGCACCCAGATCACTTCTGCCCATTGGAGTGGTCTGGGTGCCAACTCCCACCACTCTTAACCCTGCAAGTGTAATTATTGCAGTTTTTATAAAGGGTTAAGGCCTTCTCTAGTGGCTGTCTGTTAAATAATGCTTTCCTATGGGGAGGACTAATACGCGCGCAGCCATTGCCACGCATGCGCATTAGATCACCCCGCCGGGGGAGGAGCGTGGGCGGAGACAGACCCAGCACCGAGGGACATCGGAGCTGGATTCAGATAAGTGACTGAAGGGGTTTTAACCCCTTCAGCAACATGGGATGGGGGGTGGGAGGGAGAGGGGCCCTGCAGTGCCAGGAAAACAGATATGTTTTCCTGGCACTGGAAAGTCCCTCTAGGGGACTCAGAGTATGCTAGAATCCAGGAGGCGCCTCTAGTGGCTGTCTGATAGACAATCACTAAAGGCGGTCTTAGTCCTGCAAGGTAATTATTGTTTTACTTTGCAGGACTACGGCGACGGGGACATGAGATGAAGTGGTCTGGGTGCCTACAGTGTCAGTTTAAATATTTATCAAAAAGGTAGCAAATGACATCACAATTCAGTTCTATCCAGATGCAAACTGCATTAGCTCACTGCAATGAAATATTACAGTTGCTATGCATTGTGAGACATGGTTGTTGGGACATACTTGCCGAGCCAAGTGGCAAAGCAGGTAGGGCATTGGAAATGAACATCTGGGTATTAGAGGAACTGTATAGCGATATGAACTGTGAGACTCATATCCTACTGAACTGTGCCCAAAAATGTTCAGAGTACAGCGACAAATGATCTTTGTGCTTTTGTAGAAGTCTGAGCTATGGTATGTTGGGTTTTACACAACTATTGCTTCTGTTTTGCTACCAGAAAAGTTCTGTGTACGACACCAATGTATTTTTCTGAGCAATATTTCTCACATGCATTGTGATAGTCATGAAAAGTGTGCGGAGGAGATTGTGGGAAATCTCAGCAAATTTAATTTTGCGTGTTTTCCCTACATTCCGGGAGTTTTCCTACAGGCTATGAATCGGGTTGTAAAACTGGTGGAATATACACACTCATGGTTCGTTACGGAAGTCTAAGGTCAGAATTGTCAGGAATTCAAAGTGAGTTTCTAATATAGGGCCACGATATCTGGTTTGTAGAAATTCTCAATACTCGCTATGCTTTATATTCAGCAATTTTAGACAAAAATGTAATATTTATTCACTGCGTATAATATTGATGAATCTTAAATGCTTCTTATTCCCCCCTCCTCCCCCCCAAAAAAAAACCAAATACAAAAGTCTACAAAAAAAAAAAAAAACACAACAAAAAATAATCAACATATCTGACTTTGACATCACACAATTGTGGAGAAAGGGTGATGTGGTTCTACTTTCAGTGTATATTAAGGGCGCTGCTTTCATTGATGTTTCCACTTAAAGCTAATTATTGCGAGGAAAGAACAGACACACGCAGCCTGGGGCGAGGGACAGTGAGTCTGGAGACACCACGATTCATCTGTGTGGCGTAAACTAATTATTTATCAACCCTTATTACATTTCAAATCGAATTCTACGCAGATGGATGAGAGTGGTAGGGGGTGGGCAGCAGCCATGCACACGTAACAGGTAGCATTATTTAACCAGCTACAGCTGTGTCCCACTGTGCTAGGGGAAATCACTGCTTGAGCCCTATGCAATCCAATATTCCATCAGATAACCTGCTGTTTTCATACGCACTTACGAGGCTGGGCCAGAAAAATAGGCTAGTTATTGGTCATGGCAGCTTCTGGCTGAATATAATATGGAACATAGTCCAGAAGAGGAGTAAAGACTGGCCAATGTTTGCTATCCACATGTTACAGACCCGTTTGTATTATTTTTCTTTAACCTCCTGTTCTGGGAGGTGAGGCACTGCATCCACCAGAACATTTAGAATGCGTCTCATGTTGTGACCCAAATCAAATACAAATACACAAGGCACACATGCATAAAAACATGGGAGAGGTAAACAGAAGACAAAATAGAAAGAAATGTAAATGGCAGGGGATTGGTCTATAACCTCTTTACATGCCAAGATACACACAGCAGTTTCCTACCTGCTGACAGGCTGCTCCTAGGTCTGCAGACAGCTGGATCCAGACAATCCCTCTGGGTACTGAGCTTTTGACTTCACCCAAGCTGCCAGTTTGTGGCCTCCTCCTCTAAGGCAGTGGGTGCCTGGGTCCCAGCCCCTGTGAATCCTGCTGGCTCAGCCTGTGTCAGTCCTTGGCTTGCACTTTGCTGTCAATACCTGAGCCCATCTGCCAGGGTTTGTCCCAGTGTGTCTCTTATTCCTGCCTGTCCCTCCCTGTCCATGTCACCCAAGGCAGGCTAGTCCTATTTCCTGCTTTTAACTTGTGGGAGGGGTTAGAATCCCAGCCCAGAGTTGCCATGGAGATAAGAGACAGCTGCTGGCCATGACATACTGTATGGTATGTACTTATGGGTGTAACAATGTAACACTGCACGAGGGTGTGTCTGCTCAGTACAATCAGTGAAATTACATCCTAATGCAAAATTGGGCATAACATTGTAAATATAACACAGGGTACAGAGACAGCCTCATATTGGCATAGGGCCAGGTAACCAGTAGCTCTCCAGCGGCTGAAGAACTGATTTCTAGGACAGGGGTTGGCAACCTTCAGCACTACAGATGTTGGGGACTACATCTCCCACAATTCTCTTCCAGCCATAATGCTGGCAAAGCATCATGTAAGGTGTAGTCCAAAACATCTGGAGTGCCGGAGGTTGTCTACCCCTGTTCTAGGATACCCTGCATTCATATATTCTGTCAAAGCATAAAGACATTAGTATCCAAATGACAATTCTTAGCAGCAGGCACTGTAAAGCATGATGGGGATTGTAGTTACACAACTGCTAGGGCTGTTCTTTTTTCACTAACTGGTAACAAAAAAAAAAAAAAAATGAATTCTCTACAATATTAAACAAGCTGGCAAAAAGAAATAAGGTTGGAACCGGTCTATTTATTGCATTCACTATTATGCAATTTGTTTCTTAAAATACAGTTTAGTGAATAAAACACAAACATTCTATAAATAATGCAGGACAATTTAGTACATCTATACCAGGCTGCTCACACTAATGGGATATGAAATTGCAAATGAAAGAAGCATGGATAGGTCAAATCTGGTTGGAGAGGAGAACAATACCATGCTATTGCTGCTCTACTGGCAAATTTATACTGTGAGGTTAATTCATTAGATCAAAAACTTTTATTTATTTTTTTTATCCAAAAAGACAGTTTTAGAAGAATTCTCCAACTCCACTATAGTTACAGCGTGGATATTTTTTGCTTAAATTCTGTAACCGAGGGGCAGGGCCTGACTTCCATGCAGATCAGTCGCATCTCAAGTGAGCTCCATGAGTAAGCTCAGTATTTTGCTGTTATTTGCTTGCGAAAACAGACACTGTAAGCTTGGGAGAACCTGCACACCAGCGAGCTAGAGTGAACACGTGGCCTTGAGCATTGTTCACTCTAAGATGGCCGATATCACACTACCCAAGGCCTGCCAGAATCAAGTATGGCTCGGCTGGACAAGTTTGACGATTTTTGGCTGATCCCTAAGCCGCAGATAGCAATGCCCCAGAACACAGCTTATGGTGTCCCCAGGGCCAGTGCAAGGCTTTTTGACTACAAAGGTGAAGATGCATCTTCACCTGTGTGTCTCGTAGCCCACCTTTTGAATTTCTTACCCCCATTAGTGTTTCATCTCCACTCTTTTGAAGGTCTTATCCCTTTGGCGCCTTTGTGCCTTACACCCCCTCTAGTGCGTCTCCTACAACCCCTCTTATGTATTTCTTACTTCCCTGCCAGCTCCTTAGGTCTCTTTTTCTCCCATATAGCCATAGATACAGGCACAAATACATATATGCACAACCATACAAACACACAGACACAAAGACAGACATTCAGGCACACAGTCACAAAGATATACAGACAAACAGTCATAAAAGGCACACAATCAAACAGTCATACAATCTACACAAACAGGTACACTGTCATACACACACAGACATACATTCATACAGACACAGGCACACAGAGTAATACAGACACAGACATAAAGAAACAGAGATAGGAATATAGAGACATACATACACAGTGATACAGAGACATACATACACAGACAAACATTTCGGCTCAGCAGAGCCTTAATCATGCAATAAGGCTCTGCTGAGCCGAAACTTTGCACTTTCTATGGGGTGGTTCGCTTATCAATAAATATACCATCCTTGGAGTGTTGCCTACATTTATTCCTTTTGAAAACATACACAGACAGTCATACAAAGACATACAGACTGTACGTCTCTGTATAACTGTCTGTGTATGTACACAGGGTGGCTAAAAGATAGATCCCCATCTGTCGTGCAACTTTAACAATGCTTTGAAAGCTGGGGCTCTAACGATTCCCCATGCTTGCAGGATTGTTTTTAGCACTGAGCAGTATATGTATGGAGTATGTTTGTGTAAATGTAGCGGTGTATTTGTATGTAGTGTTTGCGTTTGAATGCAAGCATGCATTTATGTGTAGTGTTGGTTTTTGAATGCAGGGGTGTGTTTATATATAATTTTGGGTCTGATACAGAGGTGTTTGCAGTGTTGACGTTTGCATGCAGGTGTGTCACACACTGACAGACAGACACACATACACACACACTGACAGACAGACACACATACACACACACACACTGACAGACAGACACGCACACACACACCCTGGTCAAAATATACACTTTTCTAGCCACCCTGTTTCCTACTTTGTGGGTTCAGGGAGGTGGCTTACCTGGGATCCAGAGTGCTGCCTGAGGTAACTGGGAGTTTAAGGTGCTGGCCCTGCCCAGCCCTCCTCTCTGCCTTCTCCTGTTTCCGTCTTCTTGGGAGGACATCACTTCCTCCATCTGATAAGAAAGGGGCCGGCGATAGCTCTGCCCCTGCTGGGCGCCAGCCGCGGTGTGTGCTACAGAGGGAGCAGAGATATGACGTGTTCATATCCCCGCCCCTCCACACAGTCCGTAGGACTGCAGGTTGGTGCTCGGCCACGCTACAAGAAGTGACCGGCAGGAGAGGTGCCTGTGCTGCCTATGGACACGCCAGCCCCGAGTGTCCCATGACCTGCCCAGATTAAAGTTTCTGTAATGAAAAGCCTTAGGAGACCATGGAGGAATACTGGATCACTGAGTTTTCCATTGCCTATTGACGCATACCTGGATTGAGGGCCTTGAAGGAACTTTTCATATCCTCAGAAGGTCTATAGCCAATGCCATCTCATGTCCAGATCCATTTAGGCGCCAAAAATCAAATCAGAGAGCAATGCATATGTGTTCTTGCTGAAGCCCGGGGCGGGCGGAGTGGACTGTTCAGGACAATTGGGACCATGCTTCTATTTGGGAATAGTCCCGCTATTTTGGTAATCAGATGATTTCAAATAGTATAGAACCAGAAGTGTGGTGTTGATTAATTTTACATGTGCTATTTACGTGAGGTTTTTAACCCCTTAAAGACACATGACATGTGTGAAATGTCATGATTCCCTTTTATTCCAGAAGTTTGGTCCTTAACCCCTTAAGGACGGACGACGGTTCAGGACCGTCATCGGCATTTTTCCATTGCCGACCGCTGACGGTCCTGAACCGTCCTAACTTTAAGATTTACTTACCCGATCGCCGTCGTTCCCCCGGTGGCGATCGGCGGTGCTCCCGTTGTGGGGAGACTGCCTGCAGCCCAGACAGTCTCCCCATGGCGAATTAGGACCCCTGTGGCCATGTGATCGCTCAAAAGGGCGACCACATGGTCACAATAGGTGTCCATGTATCTGCCTGCAGGGGGACTGTCTGTGCTGACAGGCAGTCTCCCTGCTAGTGTAAAATCATAAAAAAATGTAAAGTTAAAGTTAATAAAAAAAAAATATTATTATATATGTGTATATATATATATGATATATAGACATATTATACCTATATAATATATGTCTATATATCATATATATATATATAATGTCATGCTAAGTGTATTTTTATATTAATATGTACATATATTAATATAAAAATACACTTATAATTAAATTACACACGTATATATATAATATATATAATAACTATATATATTGTATATATATTATTATAAAATACGAATAATAAGTAATTTAAATTAAACATGTAAAAATAATAATAAAAATAAAAAAACAATTATATCTATACAAAATTTTATTCTAACTGTATTTTGATATTAATATATATATATATATATATCAAAATACACTTAGAATGAAATTGTATATATATCTATGTATATATAAATAAATAAAAAGAATACGAACTATTCATATGTCCATATACAAAATTACATAAATAATTATATAAATATACACGTAGACTTCAAATATATAAATATGCATATATATTTAAATTCTACGTGCGTATTTATGTAATATTTTTACATAATTAAGTTATTTTATTGATTGCAATTTAAGGGACCTGCCTGCCAACCCAGGCCGAAAGTCCAGAGAATTTAATTTGCTATCACTGTATTTTACCCTGTAACGTTCTACGACACCCTGAAACCTGTACATGGGGGGTACTGTTTTTCTCGGGAGACTTCGCTGAACACAAATATTAGTGATTCAAAACAGTAAAACATATCACAGCGATGATATTGTCAGTGAAAGTGACTTTTTTTGCATTTTTCACACACAAACAGCACTTTTACTGATGATATAATTGTTGTGATACATTTTCCAGTTTTGAAACACTAATATTTGTGTTCAGCAAAGTCTCCTGAGTATAACAATACACCCCATGTACAGGTTTTATAGTGTTTTTGAAAGTTACAGGGTCAAATATATGGGTCAAATATTTTTACATTGAAAATGGCCAGGTTGGTTACGTTGCCTTTGAGAGCGTATGGTAGCCCAGGAATGAGAATTACCCCCATGATGGCATACCATTTGCAAAAGAAGACAACCCAAGGTATTGCAAATGGGGTATGTCCAGTCTTTTTTAGTAACCACTTAGTCACAAACACTGGCCAAAATTAGCGTTCAATTTAGTTTTTTACTTTTTTCACACACAAACAAATATGAACGCTAACTTTGGCCAGTGTTTGCGACTAACTGGCTACTAAAAAAGTCTGGACATACCCCATATTGAATACCCTGGGTTGTCTACTTTAAAAAAAAATATGTACATGTGGGGTGTTATTCAGCGATTTATGACAGATAATAGTGTTACAATGTCACTATTGATACATTTTAAAAATGTATGTTTTGAAACCGCAATATCCTACTTGTACTTATAGCCCTATAACATGCAAAAAAATAGCAAAAAGCATGTAAACACTGGGTATTTTTAAACTCAGGACAACATTTTGAATCTATTTAGCTGTTTTTTTCATTCGCTTTTGTAGATGAGTAAAAGATTTTTCACATAAAAGTCAAAAAACATGTATTTTTTTTAATTTTTCATCATATTTTTTCATTTTTTAAAAATTAAATTACATGAGATTATATAAATAATGGTATGTAAAGAAAGCCCCTTTTGTCCTGAAAAAAAACTATATATAATTTGTATGGGAACAGTAAATGAGAGCGCGGAAAATTACAGCTAAACACAAACACCACAAAAGTGTAAAAAGATGCCTGGTCGCAAATGTACAACATCGCAAAAACAGTCCGGTCCTTAAGGGGTTAAATCTACCTTCCAGTGGTACCCATCTTCCTTTAGTTAATTTTTAAATGTGGTAATTGTGTTGATTACATGCTGAGCCATCATGTATATCACAGAAACTGTTTATATGTGTGATGATATCCTTACAAAACTGGCTGTAAAATCTCTGTATGGCATTTAATTGAATCTTATTTTAAATGGAGTTATTTGTCTTCTATGCATATTGAGCAAGGCACGTTGGCTGCAGCTTATCTGTCAAATGCTTCATAAGCAAATTTGGCAGTCTAATCTCTGTATACCTCTCAATAAAAACAGATTGACCAAATAAACGCCGTAACTCACCTCAATTTGGTGTTTATGAAGAAATCCGCAGAAAGGCATATTCACTGGAGTCTGTCCAGCCCCTCGCTTAATTTAATTAATTGGTTAAACGGCACCTCTACATTGCTGTCATGTTCGGCCCCCTCCTGAGCCGATAGGTAAGGTAATAATGGGGGTTATTAGTAAGGAGTAGAAAGTAGGATCATTGTTCCTGATAAAGTAGTAATACTGGTGTACCCAAGTGACAATAAATGGGGGCTACCTGCTTCCCAGCCCAGACAGACATATAAAACAGCTACTCCCAGCTGTTACATTAATCCAGAGCTTTGAAAAGTTTAATAAAATGTTTGAGTGCGGGGTGCGGGGGGGGGGGGGGGAGGGGGCTGAGACAGCTCTGGCGTTACAGACTTTGTTCTGACACACAAGGTCCAATAAAAGCACTGGATGACAGTGGGGGTGGGAGGGGGATTATCTTTGTAGATCAAACCCCAGGAGATGCAAACATTTCTAAGTTCTAAACGTGGAGCAAATACCACAACAACAATTGTAATGTTCCTACTGAATGCTTTTTTACCCTATTGTTTTTTTTTTTTTATAATCAACCCCCTATTGTGTTGACGGATGCTGCTGGGTACCACTAATACAGAAATTTTGCAGGGTATTCACCAAGTTTTAACTTTTTAGCACAGTGCGTGCCACCTGAGCCTGCAAAATACCACTCTGTTAATTTTTAAATATGCCCCTACCAGACAGATTCACCATCTAACTATAGTTCGTAATCATGATACAAAGGTTGGAGGGATTGTGCTTTTTCTTAACAAATAACATTACAGGATAACTAAATCTCCCAGATTACATCATCTCAATGCACGGACAGACTGACCACATCAGTGATTGCCCATGGGCCCGAGGCAGTCAGGGGCCCTGCCGCTCTGAGTAGTTGTGACTGAGATTTTTATTGCAGCGATAGGTGGTGGGGTCCCCGATGACACAGAGGACCCCTGCAACCTATGAAAACTGTAAGTTGCTCCCCACCGTGAGTGAGACCTGGCAGTAGTCCTATTGTTCTAGCAAGGTCTCCTCTTTAGTCCCCCTGCGTGGTGCTCTGTGAGAGTTGGGGGGCATAGAAAGTGACATCACATCCTAGCTCTCTCCTGTACCACACCCCTGAGGATAATCAGCATTACGGAAGGAGTAGTAGCCTGGCAGGGACACCAAGCATGAACAGAGGCGTACCTAGGGTCTCCAGCGCCCTTGGCGAGGAACTGTATTGGCGCCCCTCCCCCATCATGAAAAAAGAAAAAATATTTTTTTTTTAGATCAAAGTTTTCCACCATTTAAAATGAAGCTAAAGAAATAGATCTAGCATTATATTTTGTTTCCTTATCCTCCCTCTCCCATAAAAAAGTTAATAAAGAGGAATTGAAAGTTCCTGAGGTTTCTTAGGAACAGAGTCCTGCCTGTCACCCAAAGAACCCGAGGAGGCGGCCAAAGGCTGGCCAGATAAGGGGCATGTGTGGGTGTGGGAAGGTGTAGGTGTAACTGGGGAGGAGTGTTAGGAAGGGGTGTGGTAAAAGGGGGGAGAGGGGGCTGTGGTATATATAGGTGGGCATTTTCCACTATTACCTCCATATTACCTGCCATTTTAAAAATTCAGGCGTGGTAACAGCTTCCCTCCCTTGTAGCTTGGCTGGTGTTTTGTGAAGTTGACTCCTTTTTCCTGTCGCAGCTGGCGGGGAAGGTCCTTGCCAATCGGGAGGTATCAGGAGCACATGGGGAAGAAAGAAGGTCGGGGCTGATCCCTCCCCTAATCTCTGGTACATGGTTTGGATAAACTGACGTGTCCACTGAGCCAAAGGCCTGCTAGTGGTTGGCATTGTGTGTAGGGGGGCCAGTTGGTG
The DNA here is from genome assembly GCF_036172605.1 of Pelobates fuscus. NCBI lineage: Eukaryota > Metazoa > Chordata > Amphibia > Anura > Pelobatidae > Pelobates > Pelobates fuscus. The sequence continues at coordinate 285,375,133 of NC_086322.1, read as the reverse complement.
GTTTTGGAGGATTAGTGGGGAAGACCGTTACAATGAGGGTTTGGGATTATCGGTGGGACGACTTGGCAAGGACTAGTTAAGTTAAATATTATATTATGTTAATATGTTATGGTTAACGATATTTTTTTCAAGTGTAAATAAAGCTGTGGCCCTATTTTGTATTACAATTATGTCTCCGGTTTTTATTGTAAAGAGGGAGGTTGAATGGGGGATTTTGGTGTCGCACTACACGGTACCTACCTACACACATGAAAGCACTACAAGGAGAACTCTATCAGCTAGGGCAGTGCTCCCCAACCTTTTTATCGCCGCGGACCGGTAAACGTTTGATAATTTTTCCTTGGCCCGCTTGTTTTGATTTAATAAGACAAAAAAAAAAAACAGTCACATATATTAAAAAAACACGCAGACACGTACATGGTCAGAAAATCACAAACACAGTCACATAAAGACATAGACTCAAAATTGTGTGTATGTGTGTGTGAGCGGTGCAGTGTGTATGTGAGGGTGGCAGTGTGTGTGTGTTTGGGGCGGTGTGTGTAGTGTGTGTATGGGGGGCAGTGTTTGTGGGGCAGTGTGTGTAGTGGGGCAGTGTTTGTGGGGCAGTGTGTGCAGTGTGTCTATGGGGGCAGTGTTTGCGGGGCAGTGTGTGTATGGGGGCAGTGTTTGTGGGGCAGTGTGTGTAGTGTGTGTATGGGGCAGTGTTTGTGGGGCAGTGTGTGTATGGGGCAGTGTGTGCAGTGTGTCTATGGGGGCAGTGTTTGCGGGGCATTGTGTGTAGTGTGTGTATGGGGCAGTGTGTGTAGTGTGTTTATGGGGCAATGTGTGTAGTTTGTGTATGGGGCAGTGTTTGTGGGGCAATGTGTGTAGTTTGTGTATGGGGCAGTGTTTGTGGGGCAGTGTGTGTAGTGTGTGCATGGGGGCAGTGTTTGTGGGGCAGTGTGTGCAGTGTGTCTATGGGGGCAGTGTTTGCGGGGCAGTGTGTGTATGGGGGCAGTGTTTGTGGGGCAGTGTGTGTATGGGGCAATGTGTGTAGTGTGTGTATGGGGCAGTGTTTGTGGGGCAGTGTGTGTATGGGGCAATGTTTGTGGGGCAGTGTGTGCAGTGTGTCTATGGGGGCAGTGTTTGCGGGGCAGTGTGTGTAGTGTGTTTATGGGGCAATGTGTGTAGTTTGTGTATGGGGCAGTGTTTGTGGGGCAGTGTGTGTAGTGTGTGCATGGGGGCAGTGTTTGTGGGGCAGTGTGTGTATGGGGCAATGTGTGTAGTGTTTGTGGGGCAGTGTGTGTGTGGGGCAGTGTGTGTATGGGGCGTAAGGAGGGTAGGGAGGCTTTTTTATTTATTTATTTAATTAAACTTAATATATTCATGTCCCCCCTCCCTCCTCTCCCCCCTCTTACCTTTACTGGGAGGAGGGGGGGGGGACATTTCTTTGTCCCTGGTGGTCCGGTGGGGATTCCCTGGTGGTCCGGTGGTGGTGAGATGAACTCTAGCCCAGTTACAGGGCTAGAGTTCACTCTCGCGAGATTTGGAGCGTTGCCGTGGTTACCGCGGCAACGCTCCAAATCTCGCAAGAGGAGGACCCGGAGGAGCAGCAGGTAAGAGCTCCCGGGTCCTCTCTCACTCCCTCCCCTGCCGGCTGTCAGCACAGTGCCTGCGGACCGGGGAGGGAGATCTCTGATCTCCCCTCCGGTCCGCAGGCACATTGCAGGGCTGGCACTTGGGCAATGCCAGCCCTGCATTAGCCGGCAGGCTCGCACACCCCTGGGCGGCCCGGTACCATTTGATCCACGGACCGGTACCGGTCCGCGGCCCGGGGGTTGGGGAACACTGAGCTAGGGCACATGAAATCACAAATCTTCATATACAATGCTTTCCCAATAATGCCAATGATAGGGTTTGCTCTAATATGAATCTGTTATCAGCCTCAAATCATAAATATATATTTACACTTGTGTAATGATGGTGATGTGCCAGTGGAATGTTTGTTACCATATTGCAAGCATAACACAGGCACATCACACCTTATGACAAGCATAACACAGGCACATCACACCTTATGACAAGCATAACACGGGCCATTACACTTTATTGCAAGTACAACATAGGTAAATCACACCTTTTTACAAGCATAACACAGGGACTTCACACTAGATCAGTGCCGGACTGGGGATAAAAACCAGCCCCGAAAAATCAACGCAGGCTCATAGCATTGCGTCATTGCATCCCCATCTTATAACATTATATTCTTGTTCACAAAAGGGTAACCATGTATTTTAAAGTACATTTGAAGAGTGTATTATTATTTATAGATACAACTGATATATACCCATTCCCAGGGCAATATATATTCCCAGTATTTACACAAGGTGATGCCACACACATTACCCTGATATATACCCCATGCACAGGGCAATAAGTACACAAGGTTATTTGAATTGCCATGTGCAGGGGTATATATATCAGGACAGTGTGTGAGACATAACCTTGTGTATATACTGGGGGCATATACACTTACCTAAGCACATAGATTGCACTCCCAGGACTTGCTACAGCAACCAGGACTTACCCAAGCACTGAGATTGCACTCACAGGACTTGACCTAGCACCCATGACTTACCCCAGCACTGAGATTGCACCCACAGGACTTGTCCCAGCACCCACCCCAGCACTTAGATTGCACTCACAGGACCTGCCCCAGCACCCAGAACTTACCCCAACACGGAGATTGCACTCATGGGACTTGTCCCAGCATTTAGTTTGCACTTACAGGACTTGCCCCAGGACTTCAAACAGCCTCTTGCATGCACCATGCAGGAGGGAAAAGATGCCGGATGAGATTTCCAGTGGCAATAAAGACAACATCACATTGGCCGTGAGAGTGCTCTCTCACACTCTTGGTGACACATCTGCATCCCGCCACCGACGAATTCGTAAAGGCTGCATCACATAGGAATAGTTTGTGTGTGATGAAATTCGGCTGTGTACATGTAACGGAAACTGTGTGTTAGCACTGGGCTGGCTCTGTGTGATGAGAATGTTTGTGATCATTTTGTGCTGTCAATGTGTGATGGGGACTGCTTGTGTTTATCTTAGTAATAACCTGATGTGTAGATAGAATAACGTAACTGGTTATCTCTGCTGCCTGTGACCTGTATTAAAGTTGGTGAATCCTAGAGCAAAACAAACTAAAATTACTTGTTTCATTCTCATACATAGTCTGGGTACATACATTTCTATCTAAAAGCTTCACTTCAGGTTACTTACTGTCTCAGTAGTAACTGACTAGGATGTCCGCTCGCTCCCTCAGTCCCTGTGCAAACTGCAGTGTCAGCCAGGTAGGTAAGGTGTCACACCTTAGGTGTAGCCGCACTATCCACTCTGCTCGCTCCATAGTCCCTCTGCAATCTCCAGGCAGAGTAAGGTGTTGCTGCACTCTCCGGTTCACTCGCTTCTATCCCCCTTCCTTCCATATCTCTTCTTCCTTCCCTTCCATCAATGTCTGTTCCCTTTCCTTCCATGTCTTTCCCCCACTTTCCTCTCTCTGTTCCACTTCCACCCACATCTCTCTCCTCCTCTTCCATCCATGTCCCCCCATTTCATTCATATCTCCCTCTGATCCATATATCTCCCCCAAGTCCCACTCCATGTCTCGTGTCCCCCACCCATCCATGTGTGTCTCTCCCCCCCTCGTGTCCCCCACCCATCCATGTGTGTCTCTCCCCCCCCTCGTGTCCCCCACCCATCCATGTGTGTCTCTCCCCCCCCTCGTGTCCCCCACCCATCCATGTGTGTCTCTCCCCCCCCTCGTGTCCCCCACCCATCCATGTGTCTCTCCCCCCCCTCGTGTCCCCCACCCATCCATGTGTGTCTCTCCCCCCCTCGTGTCCCCCACCCATCCATGTGTGTCTCTCCCCCCCTCGTGTCCCCCACCCATCCATGTGTGTCTCTCCCCCCCCTCGTGTCCCCCACCCATCCATGTGTGTCTCTCCCCCCCTCGTGTCCCCCACCCATCCATGTGTCTCTCCCCCCCTCGTGTCCCCCACCCATCCATGTGTGTCTCTCCCCCCCTCATGTCCCCTACCCATCCATGTGTCTCTCCCCCTCATGTGCCCCACCCATCCATGTGTCTCTCCCCCTCATGTGCCCCACCCATCCATGTATCTCTCCCCCTCATGTCCCCCTCCCATTCATGTAATTCTCCCCTTGCACCCATCCCTTGTTTTTTTTTCCCCCTCCCATGTCTTTCTTCCCTCCATGTGCCTCTGCCCTCTATGACACTCACCCCCTTATACATGTGTCCACATCTCTTCTTCCTGAGCAGCATTTAGCTGCTTCCCTTATAAAGCCAGCTCTGCTCACACTAATGACCTGCCATTCTACCTGTTAGAGCAGGGAAGGAGGGGTGTCCTCTAGAGGTGGTGACTCTCACACCGAGCACAGGGTAGTCACGTGACACCCGGCGCTCCTACTTAGCCTGCGCCCCCGGCGAGTGCCGGTCTCGCAAACCCCACGCTACGCCCCTGGGTATGAACATTGAAAAAGGTCTTTGGATGTTAAAAATACAGTATTATATTCCTAATGCTGTAGTGTTCCTTTAACAAATGACCTGCAAGTTCATAAGTTTTAAGGCCAAAGGCCTGTATTTGTGTGAGGAGTTTGTCCTTTAAAAGCCATCTCCCCACTCTTACCTGGGCTATTCCGTTTGAGGTCATATATATAATCCATTAACTATCTGAAATGATTCCGAGAATGCTAATATTTTCATGACATTTTCAATTCTACAAACACTAATGTATAACGTATTTCCATTTCAAGATGAGGCTGAACGCGAACTTTTCTTATCATAGAGAATCACCAGGATTATGCTTCGTAAAGAAATGTAGTATCATGTCAGTATTCCTAGTAGTGCCAAATAAGCTGATCTGGGCAAAAAAAAAAAAAATCTCAAAAATTCAGCTCTAGCCACATGTTGGCTATTTTAGAACTGCAACTCGGGTTTCAATTCCTGATTTTGTGACCAAATGGTCTTCTGTAACATATTATTAACCTGTTACCTAATAACTTCATGTTCACAAAAATTTGAAAGATAACGGCAGGATCTTTAAACAAAAAATGTAATTAAAAATTAAAAGAAGATTTTTCAAACCCTAGATTAGAATTACATACTGAAGGAATATGGAATTGCACAGATCTCGATGTAAAAGTAAGGATTATCTTTCCAATATGTTCCAAATTCTACAGGGTATCTATCAGAATGGAATAATTACAGAGGACTCTAAGCTTTGCCTTTATCCCAGACACAGAGCACAATGCGTTTAATTTGCTACCTGGAATTGTAAAAAAATATTGTACATTTTAGCAGATGTTCTAAGTAATAGCAAATGCTGCATTTCTCACAGCTCCGCTACAGGACCATATAGGTATAGTTCACACATCATCAAAATGTTAGTGCATTAAAAACCATCTTACAAACGAAGGCTAGAACAGTCTATGTGTGATTATATCGGATCAGGAGAATTTCTCCAAATCAGCTGTTTCAACGTAAAATGGAATACTGCTCACATTATTTTAAAAACTTTCTAAATATCTATATAGATACCGGTTGAATCAGAGGATACATCCCACTGGATAATATTCCATGTTTACAAATTCCCTTACCATGGAAGAGGAAGCAAAATAATAACAAAAAAAAAAAGGCTTGCTTCAATTTTTTTTTGTATAGGAGTTAAGTGTTGGATGAACAATCAGCAAAACAATTAAATAATGTGGACGATTTCTTACCAATGGTCTCCTGTCTTTACTCCAAATTAGACACCACAGATCTTTACAGTTTAATAGGATCTTTACTGAAAGCAGATCTGTGAAAAATATCCCCCACACATCCTACTGGATTAACCAGCTCTGATAACCTTCGATAGCCCATGCATTTATTCAGTTCATGGGGGCAGACTAAAAGAAGAATATAGATTGTAAGATTCTCATTCTAGATTCTGTAATCCACTGCCACGAAGTTAATAGGAAAGTGGAACGCAGGGAGGCAAGGTAACAAAGCAAATTTATTATCCTCCAAATGTCCAGCCTAGTCTAGTTACAAGACCGTGGCTAACCATGGCCACATCTAAAATGTGGTCATGATGGCAATTTACTAGCTCAGGGCATAGGGCAACCAGCTCTTCGGGAGAAGGTGATGGGAGAGTGGCAGATCTTATGGAATTCGTCAAACTGTGCTGTAGTGGTTATAGTGCTTGGAGTTTTCCCTATAACATTTCCATAAGCTATATCTAAACAGTATATATTTAACAAATCATCTACTTTTCCAGCTCGGCTATTTTAGCCTACTATGTGCAAGTCCCTTGTCGAATTCCAGTTCAGTAAATAAACTTAAAGTGGCTCTGTCACCTCAAACTTACCTTTCTCTTAGTGTTTCCTCTTCCCTTCCTCTTTCAGAACCTGTCCTCCATTCCTTCCTTTCAGATCTCTCTCTCTTTAAAACATAATTCCCATGATGTCATCCAATCGGGGGCAGGAGGGGGATAATGCGCATGTGCGGCTAGCACATTCGACCCTCCCCACAGGAAAGCATTGTTTCAATATCCTGATGAAGAGTAAGAGGACACCCAGCATCAGGTGATCAAAAGTTGCTTAGCAAGCAGGAAGTGCCTCTAGTGGCTCTCTGACTGACAGCCAATAGAGGCAGTCTTAGTCCTGCAATGAACTAAGGGGGACAGGGAGAGTGCACCCATACCACTTCAATGAGCTGAATGGTCTGGGTGCCTATAGTGTCCCTTTAACTCTGCCTGGTGGTTCAGCAGGCCATCTTGTCGTCTGCATCTTGGTCACCTGCTCAATTATTGATCCCACACAGTCCCACGCAGTATGCAGCTGCAGGAATACTGGTGGCTACAGCCCTACTCATTAGCGAGCGCAGGAGCATGAGGGAGCAATTGCAGAGTTGCAAACCTCATGCTCCAAGTCCTGTCCTCACTATAGCAGCCCTGCCTCTATAAAAAACAAAAAACAAAAAAAACTTCCTGCCCATCTATCAGAACTACGTCCATCAGGCAAAACAAATTTCACATCTTTGGTACAAGTATCTGTATGGCATGGCGTGTATCCTGCTTACAGGAACTCCTTGTCTGGCACAGCACTAGGAACAAATTATTTTTATTTAAATTGGTTAAAATTCACACTACAAAACACTAAAACAGGTAAAACCTGCTGAAGCTACCTCAATTCTGCAGCACTCTTCTCCTCCAACAGGACACCCACTACTGAAAATGAGCTTACCGCTCCAGGCACTTTCATTAAGTCATGCCTCCCACTTGTCTATTTATGACAGAAAGTCTCTCATTTGAGCCCAAATCACTCTTTTCTATCTTAATGCCCCTCTTTTCTAAGAGCTCCATATTTTTGGTATAACTCCATACACCCAGCTTAAAGTGTAATGGGGCTCAGAAGGTCTGAGCACTGAGCTTGTAGATTAGATACGCCACTTCTTCTGCAAAGGGTCTACTCTAGGGCATACTTGGACTCCTACATTTGTTAATCAGGACACAGATCAATACCAACCTTAACGTTCGCACATTATAGGTGTTTATTACTCCAGGCCAGGCCATAAAGATTTATGAGCTACCCAAGGCACATTCTAGAAGTAGGTCACCAGCATTTCAGGAAAACAGCAGAAACAAATAAACCCCACAAACCATCCGGTAGCTTCAGCCTATTGCAGTGAATGGACCTGGAGCTTTAGCTCCAAGAGCCCCTTTGCTAATTATAATATGACCTTGGCCGAGATGTTTGACTTAATTCCCATTTGCTATGGGCATCACAAGAAAATGCTAGGACTCTCGAGCAAAAACTAAGACTTGTCTATGTTTCTATCCAAAACAATGGATGGTCAGCTCCAGCATGGAATGTAGCCCATGGAGCAGCGCAGCTAAGGGGAGTGGGCCTTGACATTGCCAGGAGACAGGCAGCTAGTTATCAGTAGTTGGGGGTTAGTTTAAGGATGGAGTGGGGAGGAGTTACTAGGGGAGTATAAGTAGCGGCCATTTTAGGTCTAACGGCACTTTTAATCCAAAGTGACACTTACCTGTTCGTTGTAGCAGGATTTGTGTGGCTTTGTTTTCTTTTGTCTCCTCTGCAGGTTGTCAGGAAGATGGAAGATTGGCTGGAAGGAGTCAGGGCTGCTGTGCATGAGAGGGGTCTCGAGTGGCTGAGGGACCGTCTTGGAGATGCTCTGCCGTCCGGATCTGGAAGCTCCCAGGGTCAGAGGCCGGTGAGGAGGACGAGGCCCCCGCAGAGACTGAGCCCCAGCGTGGTTCCAGCTTCCCGGCGTCCGAAGAGCCCCTCCAGAGGTCGTCGGGACGGCAGTGAGGCTGTTGGCGGGAAGGCCGCAAGTGGAATTGGCCGCGGGCGTCGTCGCGGTGTGGCCGCACGAACCGGCCGTCAGGCGAGGCTGGAGTTGCAGGCCACGGGTTCGGGAACCGAATCGGAGACTGCCGAACGTTCAGGGAGTGAACGTGGAGGTAGGAGTATCGATGTTCGGACGGAAACTGCCGAACGTTCGGGAGATGAACGTGGAGGTAGGAGATCTGGCGAATGGGCGGAAACTGCCGAACGTTCGGGAGACGAAAGTGGAGGTGCTACTACTGCCGAACATTCGTTTCCCGAACGGGGAGGTAAGACTACTGCCGAACGTTTGGGAGTTGAGCGTGGAGGTAGCTCTACTGCCGGCCGTTCGGCTGCCGAACGTGGAAGCAGCAAAACTGCCGAACGTTCGGTTCTTATGTCCTCTTTTGCAGGAAGGGAAGGAGAAGTTTCTGATGGTGCCAGGAGTTCGAGAAAGCGGCCATTGCAGGCACAGGCCAGCGGACGGAAGAGGAGCGGTTCGGCAGGCTTGGCAGCAGGTTCTGGGAGCGCTGGAAGTGCTGTTGGAGGAGCAGGAACCACGGCTGCGCATCGCCCGGGTGAGTCGCCCTCCAACGCTACTGCCCCCTCAGTTGCTGGCCCACGGGTTACCCCAGGGGTGGGTCCCGGTACTGGCATGGTTGATGAAGGCAGGGTGGCAGGTGGTAGGTGGTAGGCAGGGGACTGCAAGGGCTCGGAGGGGACTGGACGGATTCAGCACTGCGAGACGCCATAGAGGGTCCCCAGTCAGCGGGCGGGAGCGCAGCGCTTCGCCAGGGTCTCCCATGCGACAAGGCCGGGAGCGTAGACAGGCTGGTCGGGAAGTCGGAGACATGTCCGAAGGTAGCGCCAGCGAGGGACAGCGCTGGAGAGCGGCGCCCGCCAAGGGGCTAGCGCGCAAGACTGGAGCGCAAAGGGATAGGAGACACAGGTCTCGGAGCGGCCACCGGAGGGGAACGGAGGCAGACGGCAGGGCCCCCTGCGGGAAGGTCCACATCCGGGGGCGGCGTAGGGTGCCCCCTGTCAGGAAGAGGGGACGGATGCAGCGGGACGACAGTTCCATGAGTGGGAGTTCCTCGGAGGGATTGCGGACTGCGGCGCAGGCTCTTACCCCTCGAGGGCGGACGAATAGAGGGGAGTTGGGCGACTGGTCCCAGGAGGAGGAAGGGCAGGGCAGGGTTTCCACGGCCAGCCTACCCAAGATGTCTTCTTCTCCTTGCAGGTATCGCAGACGGTCACCCGCCAAGGGGGTGCGACCCTACGCAGCGAGGACTTCCAGACGGTCGCCGGCGGGCGAGGCGGACCGGGCAGCGGGACAGGAGTCGTCAAGGTCACCCGCGGACCGGGTGAGACCCAGCGCCGCAGGCCCACGGCCCAGAGCTGCAGAACGCTTGGGGCAGGACGCACAAAGCCGGACGGCAACCCCACAGCCTTCGGCGGCAGGGGGTTCGGAAGGTGAGGCACTGTCATTTCAGCAGTCTGGGGAGCTGTTAGCGGGCATTAGACAGTTGATTGATTCCTGGGGTGAGGGAAATAGGAAGGACGGGGATTGTAGTCAGGTTTGGGCTCTACAAAGGAAGGTCTCCGGGTCTAGTTCAGCGGGGGTTTCAGGGGCCGGGGGCGGTGTAGGCGGTGACGGGGGTGCGAAAATTTGCTTGGGGGGGTCCCGGAGGCGGCGAGACAGAACGTCCACGTTTCGTTTGCAGGACCTTTAGGCTGTCACCTCAAGCCCGAGGTGAAGGAGAGGATCTGGAAAGGGGAGTCGTACAATGAGGGGCAGTGCAAGTGGGGGGCCACCTGTCGCTTTAAGCACGAGTGCTCAGGGTGTGGAGGCACTCACGGCCTCCACAGATGCTTTAAGAAGGGGAAGTCAGCCTCCGCAGCGGGCGGAGGTTCGGCCGCGTCCCCTGCCACTGGGAGCAACGCCAGTGAAAGTCGGCGCGATGCTGCCCTGGCTAAAGCAATACGCTAACAGGGAGGATGATGGGTTACTGGAAGAGGGGTTTTCCAAGGGGTTTGTAATACCGTTTCGGGACTGGAACGGGGTGCAGCGGCTTCGCAATCTGAAGTCGGCCGGGGAATTTCCGGGGGTGGTTAGGGAGAAATTGCTTAAGGAGGTACAGTTGGGCAGGGTGGCGGGGCCGTTCAGCGAGCCCCCCTTACCTAACCTAAGGGTTTCACCGTTGGGGTGGTTCCTAAGAAGGAGCCCGGCAAGTACCGCCTGATACATCACCTGTCTTACCCAAAGGGGTCGTCGGTTAACGACGACATCGACAAGGCCCTCTGTTCGGTTTCGTACGCTTCGTTCGACCAGGCGGTGTGTCTGGTACAGCGAGCGGGACGGGGGGCGTTGTTGGCTAAGGCGGACATCGAGGCAGCTTTTCACCTTTTACCAATCCATCCGCAGTGCCATCACCTTCTGGGTTGTCATTTTGACGGGGCGTACTATGTGGACTTATGTTTACCCATGGGGTGCTCGATATCTTGCGCATACTTTGAGAAGTTTAGCACGTTCCTGGAATGGGTGGTGAAGTTGGAAGCGGGCACTAGGATGGTAGTCCATTACCTGGATGACTTCCTATGCGTCGGGCCTCCTGGATCGGAGGAGTGCAGGAGGGGACTGAGGACTTTGGAATGGGTGGCGCACGTTATTGGAGTCCCCCTGGCGGGTGACAAAACGGTGGGTCCTACGACGTGCTTGAACTTCTTGGGCTTGGAGATCGACTCGATAAAAGGGGAGTGTAGGCTGCCGCAGGATAAGCTGGTGGCGCTGCGGCAGGCAGTGGCGGAGGTACGAGGAGCGAAGAAAGTCACGCTCCGGGCGCTTCAGTCACTGCTAGGCCGGCTCAACTTCGCCTGTCGGGTGATCCCAGTCGGCAGGGTCTTTAACAGGTTCCTAGCCCGGGCGACAGCGGGGGTGGTGTTCCCGCACCACCTTATTCGGGTCTCGGCGGCCATGAAGGCCGACCTAGAGGTCTGGGGAGAATTCTTGCGGGAGTTTAATGGGAAGGTGTTCTTTCGGGAGCCGGTGGCTTCGTCTCAGGAGCTGGAGCTTTTCACGGACGCTTCAGGTAGCGTTGGGTTTGGGGCCTACTTCTCCGGGCAATGGTGCGCGGGGACTTGGCCAGCGGAGTGGAGGGTCAGCCCGCTGATCCGCAACTTGGCGTTCCTGGAGTTATTCTCGTTGGTCGTAGCACTGTCACTGTGGGGTCCGCAGTTGAGGGACAAGAAGGTCGTATTCTTTTCGGACAATATGGCAGTAGTTGACGCAGTGAATGGGCTGTCAGCGTCCTCTATCCCGGTGGTACGGCTTCTCCGCCGTTTTGTATTGTTGTGTATGCGTTTTAATATTGTTTTTCGGGCCCGGCATGTGCCTGGTCTGTTGAATGTGATTGCCGATGCGTTCTCGTTCGCAGTGGAAGAAGTTTCGGCAGGCGGCACCTGGCGCGCAAAAGGAGGGGATGTCTTGCCCGGACGAGATGTGGCGGCTCGGGACATCATGCTTGGCGGACTGATCAGGGACTCCCTGGCACCCGCTACATGGACGGCTTACAGTAAGGTGTGGGGGGAATGGGAAGAATTGGTGCAGCAGTCGGGGGGACAGCCCTCGCAGGAGGCCCGGTTGGACACGCTGTTGTGGCTTGTGTGTAGGTCGGTTACCACAGGGGCTTCCGCAGCGGGGATAGGGCGAAAGCTGGCAGCGCTAGCTTTCTTGTTTAAATTTAATGGTTGGGAGGACGCCACGAAACACTTTCTGGTGAGGCAGGCGCTAAAACGGCTAAGGAGGGGGAAAGTGTCAGTGGACTCTAGGAGGCCGGTGTCGTTTGAGTTGCTGCAACGGATAGTGGGGGCCTTGCCCGGTGTGTGTTTTTCGAAGTACGAAGTTAATTTGTTCTCTGTGGTTTTTAGTTTCGCCTTTTTCGGGGCGTTTCGGGTCAGCGAGCTGGTCACATCTGGCTTCAGGCAGCGGATGTGGAGGTGTGGAGTGACACGGTGGTGATCAATCTGAGGCGGTCCAAAACGGACATGTTGGGGAAGGGGACCTTGGTTACGCTGGGGGAGCTCCCAGGTGGGGGCACGTGCCCGGTCAAGTGCGCCACGGCCTTCCAGGGAGTCCGGGCGATGGCCGGAGGTTCCTATTTTCGGCAAGAGAATGGTTCTTCACTGTCGAAGTTCCAGTTCCTCAAGGTTCTGCGGAAGGTTTTGGACAAGTTGGGAGTGGACCCAAGACAGTTTGGGACTCATTCCTTCAGGATTGGCGCGGCTACGGAAGCGGCGAGGCTGGGGTTGGGTGATGATCAGGTGAAAAAGATCGGCAGGTGGGAATCCCTGAGGTTCAGGTCTTACGTTAGGCCAGACAAGTTGGTGTGAGGCCTATGGGTGGTTCAGAGGGGTTTGTGATGTTAATGTTGTGTCGTGGTTGGAATTGTGTTTTTATGTTTTACAGGTTGGACGGCATGGGTGGTTGGCCACTCATATATATACTGGGCACATCGGAGAGCTGCAGTTCGACATCGGGGTCTACAGCTGGGCTTTCCAAGTTCCGTGGTGCAGCTCCGGTGGTTTGGATACCGGGGTTGGGGTTGGACGGCTATCTGTGGGGAGGTATTTCGTAAAATTTTGTTGGGTCAGGTCCCGGACATTGTGGTGCTGCATGCAGGAGGCAATGACGTGGGGTCATTGCCGCAGAAGGTATTGATCGAAAGTATGAAGAGGGATGTGGACAAGTTGCAGGTATTAGTGCCAGGAGTTATAGTGGTGTGGTCGGAAATGGTTCCCAGGTTTTATTGGCGGCACGCGCGGAACCCCTCCGCTGTGGCGAAAATTAAGGGTAAGGTCAACAAAATCATGGCGGCGTATGTGAAGCGAGTGGGGGGGGTTGTAATTAGACACAGAGAGTTGGAGGATATGCTGCCAGGCTATTTCAGGCAGGATGGGGTTCACCTCTCAGACGTGGGCTTAGATTTTCTCCTGCTAGGTTTCCAGGAGGGCCTCCAGCGGGCAATCTTTTCCCTGGGGGGGGGGGGGTGTCGCTCAGGAACTCGAGGAGTCGAGCTCTGAGCTGTGGCGGGGGATGGAGAGTAAAGTTGGGGGGAGAAAAGAGTGAGAGGGGGGACAGTTTGGAGTTCAGGGCTATTAGGTAGGCCTTTGGACTGGTTTGGTAGGTTCGAGCTCGTAGGTAGCTCCGAACCAGGGTGTGTAGGGGTGTCTCGGTATGCCCCTACACTGGTGGTGCCCTTTGGTGGCAATGGATGGTGCCCTTGGTGGCAATGGTTGATGCCCTTCGGTGGCAATGGTCATGTTTCAGGTTAAGCTAATATGTTACAATGTTGGGGTATTATGTTATGATGTTACGTTGGGGTGGGTCATTGTCAAGGGGTTAAATTGTAAACTAATGTGGTAAACTGTGCAGGCCAACGTGGGCCTGATGTGGACAATGACCTTTATAATTTATGTTAATAATAAATAAAAGCTGTGATATATTTTTGCCAAAACCCAGGTGTCAGTGTCATTTATTATAATTAAGTATTGGGTGGGGGGTTTTGTGCATATGCCGACAAGGACAACTGTGCACATGTCATAACCATTTAATATGTTTTAGATTTGCAATATTAAAAACTAAACAAAACAAAAAAACTTTGAGACTCCTTGTCCTACACTTTCAAATTCTTTGTAAACTTAAAATTTAGGACAAACCTGTTTGTGAGAGCTGCTTTAACAAGGCTGATAGATACTGTGTCTATAATCAGTATCTTAGTTTTACAGAACCCAGTGATTGTTGCTACACCGACTCTCCGCTTAGGAGGAAATTCTAAATAATGCAGATGGAAGCAACATCCTGCGCTTTGGGATTGTAAAATTTAAATTCTCCTTCATTCAGCGACTTGTGTAAACAATGGAAGGAGAGAAAAACAATCACAGAAAAAAGAAAAAGGAATTAAAAGTAGCAGATAAACAAAACTGGATCTGTTCTTACAGGAATAATTCACGATGGCTTTATTGGTTTTGATGATTAGAATGATAACAATATCACAGAATATGCAAAAATAGATAAACTAAAAAATACAAATGTAAAAAAAAAAAAATCTCAAAACAAAAACTAAAAACAATGCCCCCTTCTAACAGTTCAACTTTTAAATTAAAATCCTGCGGGTAGCTTTAATTCATCTGTATGAGTGCCTTTAATTTTTAAATGAATGATCTTTATGTGACTAAATTGCCTTGGTTTACCTTCTTGCTTGGAGTCCGCTGGGCACTTCCGTTCGTTGTCTTGAGGAAAGCCCTGAAAAGGGCTAGCTCATTTGATCACACTCAGCCAACAAGCTTAGGCTGTAGTTCAGACAGAGAGCTTTTCCGGCTGTCACTGAGCTGTAGTGGAGGCAAGAAGTGGATCCAAGGTAAGACGTCACACCATTTTAGAATATAAACTAAAAACATGGCACAACAAAATACTGAGAATGAACAACTCAAATAGACCATACTGGGTCCCAGCTCTGTTCTTGAGCTGGTTTTAGAATTTACAATGGGAGGGGAAGGGGGAGCAAGGGCACCCCTGGCTTCACAATCACTATAGCATGCTGCAGTGGTTATTATAATTATTTATAAATCGCCAACAAATTCTGTAGCGCTGTACAATAGGTGGACTAACAGACACATATTTGCAACAAGACGAGCTGAACGCACAGAAACAGAGGGTGTTGAGAGCCCTGCACAAACAAGCTCACATTTTAGACTCTAGAATGTAGTGGAATCACGAAAACCAAGCATGTCAAACTCAAAGGCTAGAACGGGCAAAATAAACAAGGTTTAAGTTTATGTGGGCAGCAAAAAAAACAAAACAAAAAACTTTTTCAACGTAGGTTTGTTTTGAAAAGTACAGTATAAAAAACAAACAAACAAATCCCAGCGGTCCCCCCCCCTCTACTAAATCCCAGCAGTGCCCCCTCTCTACTAAATCCCAGCAGCAGGGGCGTACCTAGAGCATTTGGCACCCGGGGCGGACCCTGAGTGTGCACCCCCCCCCCCCATAATAAAAATTTAAGAAAACACCCACAATTTTTTGCTTTCCTATGGACTGTTTGAATGTGCGCGCAGCTCTTGCCGCGCATGTGCATTCGGCTCCACTCGGGAGCTGACGTCGGCGGGGGAGAAGAGGTCACCCCTTAAAACCCATTCAGCCACTTACCTTTCTCCAACGTCGGGCTCCCTCGGCGCTGGTGACCTCTCCTCCCCCTGCCGACGTTAGATCCGAATGCGCATGCGCGGCAAGAGCCGCATGTGCATTCAAACTGCCCATAGGAAAGCATTACTCAATGCTTTCCTATGGACGTCCAGCGTCTTCTCACGGTGAGTTTTACAGTGAGAATTGCGGAAGCGCCTCTAGCGGCTGTCAGTGAGACAGCCACTAGAGGCTGGATTAACCCTCAGTGAAACATATGTTTTCAGCTGCAGGGTTAAAACTAGAGGGACCTGGCACCCATACCACTTTATTGAGCGGATCCTTAGAAATAGCATAGGAAAGGGATTTGAGTTCAAAAGATGTAGCGGCTAGGGCAGAGGTTTTGTAGAAGGGGGCCAGGGCAGGGATTTTGTATAAATGCGCCATTTTTGTAGAAGGGGGAAGACCAGTGCTTTTGTAGAAAGGGGCTGGTGAGAAACTTCTAGAAAACTCCTCCCCTGCCCCTTTCTACAAAGCCCCTGGTCTCGCCCCTTCTAGAAAACCCCTGCACACTGATCACATAAATTTCATACACTCGCTACACATAAAAACCCTGCACCCCGATCACATAAATTTCATACACTCCCTACACATAAAAAAACCTGCACATCCCCCTTAATTAAAAAAAAACCCTGCACACCCCCTTAATAAAAAACAAAAACCCTGCACACCCCCTTAATAAAAAACAAAAATCTGCAGTGCACATCCTCCCTTAATAAATAAAATACTGCAACCCCCTTAATAAAAAAAAAACCTGCACCCCCCTTTAATTAAACATAACCCCTCTAAATAAACTTCCCCCGTGCTGCACCCCCTTTAATTAATCCACCCCCTCTTTAATTAATCCACCCCCTCTTTAATTTATCCACAACCCCTCTTTAATGAATCCACAACCCCTCTTTAATTAATCCACAACCCCTCTAATTAATCCACCCCCTCTAATTAATCCACCTCCCTCTAATTAATCCACCCCCTCTAATTAATCCACCCTCCCTCTAATTAATCCCCCATAATTAATCCACCCCCTCTAATTAATCCACCCCCTCTAATTAACCCAACCCCTCTAATTAACCCAACCCCTCTAATTAACCCAACCCCTCTAATTAACCCAACCCCTCTAATTAATCCACCCCCTCTAATTAATCCACCCTCCCTTTAATTAATCCACCCCCTCTCTAATTAATCCACCCCCTCTAATTAATCCACCCCCTCTAATTAATCCACCCCCTCTAATTAATCCACCCCCCTCTAATACACCCCCTCTAATTAATCCACCCCCTCTAATTAATCCACCCCCTCTAATTAATCCACCCCCCTCTAATTAATCCACCCTCTCTAATTAATCCACCCCCGCTAATTAATATACCCCCTCTAATTAATACACCTCCCTCTAATTAATACACCTCCCTCTAATTAATACACCTCCCTCTAATTAATACACCCCCTCTAATTAATACACCCCCTCTAATTAATACACCCCCCTCTAATTAATCCACCCCCTCTAATTAATCCACCCCCTCTAATTAATCCACCCCCTCTAATTAATACACCCCCCTCTAATTAATAAACCCCCCTCTAATTAATAAACCCCCCTCTAATTAATACACCCCCCTCTAATTAATACACCCCCTCTAATTAATACACCCTTCTCTAATTAATAAACCCCCCTCTAATTAATACACCCCCCTCTAATTAATACACCCCCCTCTAATTAATACACCCCCCCTTTAATTAATACACCCCCTCTAATTAATACACCCCCCCTTTAATTAATACACCCCCCTCTAATTAATACACCCCCTCTAATTAATAAACCCCCCTCTACATAATACACCCCCCCCCTTTAATTAATCCACCCCCCTCTAATTAATCCACCCCCCCTCTAATTAATACACCCCCTCTAATTAATCCACCCCCCCTCTAATTAATACACCCCCCCCCTTTAATGAATTCAGCCCCAGACATAAAATAACTACTTTATACTTACATTTTGATGATGCTTTGCTTGCCCGCCGAGTCCGACCACTAGGTGCCTCACCGCCCGGAAATGGATCCTTCCGCTGAAGATCCGTGAAGGCGGACTGACGGCGTTGCGCACGTCGTCATCACGTTGCGCGACGCCGCGGCCCGCAACGCTCCTCCCCCTCCTCCTCATAAAGAAGGAAGTCCCGCCGGTGTTTGGCCGCAAAGGTGCTGCGGCTGTGCGCAGCGTAAAGATGGGGGGTGACACATGACACTGGAAGTCATGGCACCCCCCTAGTCAGTGGCACCCGGGGCGGGCCGCCCCCCCCGCCCCCCCCTTAGTACGCCACTGCCCAGCAGTCCCCCCTCTCTACTAAATCCCAGCAGTCCCCCCTACTCTACTAAATCCCAGCAGTCCCCCTACTCTACTAAATCCCAGCAGTCCCCCCTCTCTACTAAATTCCAGCAGTCCCCCCTCTCTACTAAATCCCAGCAGTCCCCCCTCTCTACTAAATCCCAGCAGTCCCCCCTCTCTACTAAATCCCAGCAGTCCCCCCTCTCTACTAAATCCCAGCAGTCCCCCCTCTCTACTAAATCCCAGCAGTCCCCCCTCTCTACTAAATCCCAGCAGTCCCCCCTCTCTACTAAATCCCAGCAGTCCCCCCTCTCTACTAAATCCCAGCAGTCCCCCTTCTCTACTAAATCCCAGCAGTCCCCCATGGAGACATGGGGCACTGAGACACTGATACATAGGGGCACTGAGACCTGGGGTAATTGACACATGAGGGCACTGTGAGACATGGGGAGACTGAGACAATGGGAGACATGGGGACACTGGGAGACTTGAGACACTGGGAGCAATCCATCTATAGAGCAGAATCAAACCAAGTAGTTTTTGTAGGGATTTTGTAGCATTTTCTCTTATGTCACTCCTTGTGATTTACGTCATGTGATGTCACCCATACATAATTAATTATGCAAATTAGTAAGGCCGGTATGTTTTTCCAAGAAAGGTGGCAACCCTAACTACTTTTCACATACTCTTGCTTAAGTATGGAAACTTAAGAGGGATGTATGGGAACAAAACTTGTGTGGACTGGCTGACAATGAAATTAGTTTGGGTGATGCTGACTTTGGTCTCTCTAACACTGTGGCATGTTCACTTTTCTTTTCTCTGTCCAAGACTATATACCAGGAGCATCTGCCTGCTAGTAAGAAGGTAAGGAGACAAGTGGACCAGCGAATGCTAGGGGACAGTCCTTAGAAAGCGTTCAGCGAGCGCATCATTAGACGCATTTATGCCAAGCTCAGGGTGCTTTCTGCATAGTATGCCCTTAGTTGGCCAACTTGCATGATTGGCAGGCAGCCTGACATGCATTCATGCCAGGTTGGCCTTCCAATTCTTTGGGCAGCCATGCCCTCTTTTTGGGCATGTTCGCCCTTTTGGCAGGTTACATGATTTGTGTCAGTGGCACACCCTTTTACTGTGCCCGTTGACTTCCTGCTCGACTGGACACTGCTGTTAGGGGTTATGGATTTACTTGAAATATGAACACATAAATTAGAGAAAGATTAGCATAGGGTATGTGTTTTCTTATAGCTGCTGTTTTCTTTCCCTCAAGTACCATCTCCTTCAGATACAAGACTCTTGGGAGTTTGTGTTTTTGGTTGATAAGACACTGTAACTAGGCCCATCATAATTGTCAGCACCAGGCCCACTGGGCTGTTTATCTGGCCCTGGCTGCAGAGGCCCAGCGTGCAAAGACCATGTATCCGGCAACCGAACAGCCCATCTCCCCGACACGGAAAGTAACCAGCCAGAACCCACTTGAAAGTCGGAAACTTACCCCGTCCCTGATGGCAGGAACGGACCAAGCACCGTCGTGCACACACTCCTAGCCAAAGAACGCCCAGATGCAGAGCTGGCCAAGATGAAGCACCCACAAATAAACGCAACACGCGGGGGATGAGCGGACCCCCTCTGGGCAAGATACCACCTTTAATCACCAAGATACAGAAAAAAGATTTCAGGCCCAATCGGTGTTGCCACTCCTTGGGTCTTCTATCTTTTAGAGTGCAGCGCTGTATTGAGTGTGAGAACACAGTGGATTACCTGTGATTCAAAAACAATTATCCTTTGTATTCTCCAATGCAGTGTACATAAAAAAGAAAACATAAATATATACAGATAATTGTGTAGTATATTAGATACTGTAGTGAAGATTTTAGTGAGTAACAGATATATCTACACTCACATTTTTTAGAGCCTTTTCAAGTGGTTTTAAGAAAAATGATGAGTCCACTTAAAAAAATTAAATAGGAACAAAGTATTTTCAAGTATTAGTGGTTTTAAGAAAAATGATGAGTCCACTTTAAAAGCTTTTAAAGTGGACTCATCATTTTTCTTAAAACCACTAATACTTGAAAATACTTTGTTCCTATTTAATTTTTTTATTTTCTAGAAATATATTTTTATACTGATTTTATATATTCTGTAATAAATTTCTTATTATATACAATTCACTGTATCCAGCACCAGTGATTCCAGGGAAGGGGCAGTGTCACCCCACAAATTGACACTAGGCCTACATACTTAGAGCCAGTTACCAAAAGGCTCTAAACAAGGTGAGCACTTTAACCTATTATCTAAATATATGGAGATATTACAAAGGATGCTACACTTAGTTCGATAATTCTGTGTCTTTTCTATACGCTGAGGAGAGAAAATACACACTTTACCTTGGAGAGAGGGGTCGTGTGGTCTACCTTTAAAGACACAGACATGCAGAAGTTTAGAGCCTAATTCACTTGAAAAGGCTCTAAAAAATGTGAGTGTAGATATATCTGTTACTCACTAAAATCTTCACTACAGTATCTAATATACTACACAATTATCTGTATATATTTCTGTTTTCTTTTTTATGTACACTGCATTGGAGAATACAAAGGATAATTGTTTTTGAATCACAGGTAATCCACTGTGTTCTCACACTCAATACAGCGCTGCACTCTCAAAGATAGAAGACCCAAGGAGTGGCAACACCGATTGGGCCTGAAATCTTTTTTCTGTAGCTTGGTGATTATCTTTGTATGGTGGGTTGTGAGGAGTACCCATAGAGTGTATACAGCAGCTACAACTTATTGTCCACAACTATTATTCAGCGCCACTTATTCCACACCGATTGTAAATATATTCAAGATACCACCTTTGCCCTTTAATACTCACCCACCAAAGATATCGTCCATCAGGGGTCGCCCCCTCCAAGCATCGTCCACACGGACAGAAAGCTCGAGTATTGCCTCTCTTTCCCCCATGCTTAGAGTGACTGGTCTTATTTATATTCTGTTAGTGTTTATTTGTCTGTCTTGCCTACATATGTATAATCAGTCTGTTTGGCTGGAAGCCCTTTGTCTAATATAAGGCAGTCACTTTTACACTACTGTTTATCTTTTTGATATCTCGCCAGCATGACTGCTTTACTTACCTATAAGCCTGTTCTATTATCTTATAAGGCAGTCACTTTTACACTGCTGTTTTTTTCTTTTGATAGCTCTTCAGCAAGACTGCGTTACCTACCTATAAGCCAGTTCTATTATTATTATTATTATTTTATTATTTATATAGCACCAACAAATTCCGTAGCGCTGTACAATGGGTATTATTTTCACAACCTTTTACAATAATGCATAGTCAGTTAGTGCCACCTGTCTTATTCATTGCCGTTTATTGCCTCCCAGCTGACATGCCTATTGTTTTAACTTTTCTCTGATCAAGCCTGACTTTATTATTTATTTAAAAATTGTGCTGTTACTCTATACCACGATAAAGTTGTAACTGTTTTCTAAATGCTTGCTCATACTGTTGTGGTAATGCAAGCCTGTTTTGTAAAAATATGCAGAGCAAAAATAAAGAATTATATATTAAAAATGTTTTTTTTATATAAAATCCCTAAACTCTCCACCAAAATAAGCTTTACACAATGTGGTGTATAGTTAAAAAATATTGTGAGTTTTTGCACTCTTAACTCCTTTGCCAGTGAAAGTGTGCAGGGGACTTTAAATTGTAGCAATTTAATTTGTAAAGCAATTTACCAGACTTGTATGAGTCAGTGGGAGATCTGCTTGCTCAGTTGCTACAGGATGAGAGGGCAGATTTTATCACCCAACTGAAGGAGATTAACAGACATCCCTGATAATCTGTTGCTTGTTATACACAGGGGCAGACTGACCCCCTTCTAGTGCACAGATATTATATGCATGCTGCCAAGCACCCATAATGGCTGTGTGAGACCCACACAGTCTTGACTCCCACCCACAAGGCCTCCAAACAGGGTTTTGCTTTTAAGAGGTTAATTCTAATAAAACACTGTTTCTGAATGGAGTAACCTGACTGGCATGCCTCGGCCCCCCCCCCCCCCCCCCCCACCATCCCCACTAAAATAAAGAAATAAAGCCAATCTAATTATATGCTTTCTCTGTGTTTGCTGGTGACATCACAAGTAGCGTCCCCCACATTTGTTTTTAATCATACAAGTCCATGTAAGTAGCCTCCTAACTTGTGTTTGTAGGCTACTTGTGATAATGTGTTCCTGTATGTCAACGTGGTGTGTCTTCTTTTACCTATTGTACTGCGCTGCAGAATATGTTGGTGCTATATAAATGGTTGTAATAATTGCGTGTGTGTGTGTGTAAGGATGCTGTATGTGGTATTGCAATGGTGGGGATGCTGCTTGTGATAAGTGTCCGTAGGGAGGCTGCATGTGGTTTTCCATGTGCGGGGATGCTGCTTGTTGGACTGTGTGCATTCAGTGAAGCTCCTGGTAGGATTGCATGTGTGGATGGGTCTGTTTGCAGTGTAGTATGTGGGTGGAGACGTCTGGTTGTGTTGTGTGTGTGGTAGGGGCTGTTGTATGTGTGTGGGATAGGCTGTAGTCAGTGTGTGGGGGATACTAGGGCTGTAGTTTGTGTTTGTATGGATAATAGAGGCTCTACTGTGTGGGGGATATAAAGGCTGCAGTTTGTGTGTGTGGACAGTGGCTGCAGTGTGTGGGATATGGGCTGTAGTAGGTGCAGATGGGCATTAGGACTGTAGTAGCTGCACGGGGGTATAGTGGCGGAGGTGGGTGCTGGGGGAGATGGGGCTGAGGTGGGTGCTGGGGGAGATGGGGCTGAGGTGGGTGCTGGGGGAGATGGGAGCTAAGGTGGGTGGGAGGAGGTGGGTGCTGGGAGAGATGGGGCTGAGGTGGGTGCTGGGGGTGAAGGGTGGGGCTGAGGTGGGTTGAGTGGGGCATTGGGCTGAGGTGGGTTGTGGTGAAGGGGCTGAGGTGGGTGGAGGGGCATTGGGCTTATGTCCGTGCTGAGGGAGACGGGGCAGAGGTGGGTGGAGGGGGCATTGGGCTGAGGTGGAGGTAAAATTGTATGGGGGGTTTACAGACCTGCTCCTTCGCTTCAGCCATTCAGCAGATTCAGGAGGAGAGGAGGAGCCAGGAAGTGGTCACTTCCCCTTTCCTAGGCCCCACCTCCTCCCCTTACATTGAGCTCCGCACAGAGAGGATGGAGGAGACCTGGCAGTAGCAGGATTGCTGCCAAGTCTCACTCTGCAGGTGAGGGGACACATCGGGGCAACCTATCCTGTGTAATTGTGCCTCTCTGGCTGGGGAGATCTCTGATCTTTCCAGCCAGAGAGAGTATGGCTGTTCAGCTGGCCGGGCCCCCGGCTGCCTCGGGCCCTCGGTCATTGACCGTCAGTCCGCCCCTGGTTATACAATCAAACAGTAAGATTTATTCACTAAACACCAGATTGAAAAATATAGGCCCACAAGTGCCGGCTTGTAAAAAATCCAGCTCCAAATCACAGTTTAGTAAATATACCCCAAATGAAAACATGCATGCATTTAATTATGTTTTTTTTTAATTGGGGTATACCTAAAAACAGCTTGCAGAAACTGCAGTTCTCTTGTCTGCTGCCTTTGCAAGCCTTCACCTTCTTTTTTTTTTTTTATAATAATCTTTATTCAGAATTTTTTTTTCCATTTTTACAACAATATCGTGTAGGACATTAAAGAATGTATAAGATTTACTTCTGGTTGACAATATATGCAATCTAAAATTGTTTTCACATAATATACCAAGTATATCTATTTTTTTTATCAAAATATATCAAGCCATGTCCAGCCTTACAAACGATATACATAATACACATACTAACATACACACTTTCAGAGTGAGAGATTGATAAGACCAAACAACATAACAAGTCAGGTAAGCATATGGAGATATATATATATTCTTTCATAAGTATAAAACAAATAGGTACACAGACCAATAACCAACTTGTTATCATTTAGACATTATTAAGTCATCGCTCTTCTATAATATCGGTAAGTCTTGTCGAAAATGGACGTATTACCAACCATATAACAATATGTACCTAGTCATTTCTACAACAAAATATATACATCTTATATGTTATATATATATATATATATATATAATAAAATATTATTGTGCAGAATACCAACATGGACAAAAGGAAACAGAAAAAGGGGAATGCTTAAATACTGCCCAGAATGTAAAATCTTAAGATTCCCAAAGGTATATTTGTCTCAATTACCCCTCTTAGACATTTAAAACTACTGCACAGACTACACTCAATGAGGAAATGACACATTTTGGAAAAGCAAATTACGGTAGCCTACATAAAACAAAGAAAAACGATTACTCCATATGCACAGAGTACGCAGATTGCAGAATCTTTAACTGATCACTGTGACAGATCGCCCAAAGTCATTTTGGACCTGTACAGAGCTCCCAACCACCACCTTCCCCTAAAAAAAAACAACCTATAATTATTAACTTATTTCCCCCTCCAGACTGTGCCTCCCAGCTCAGCACACTATGCAGTGGTCCCAGGGATGTCAACGTCCCTGAGGGGTCCTGCAGAAGCATGGCAAAACTGACCAAGAGCAACATGCAAATTGTCTGGAACTTCAGATCAGATTGCAGAGTTGCTGCAATCTGGTAAAACGTCTCCAAGTCCCAAGACTACTAAACAGAGTGCTATTTGGATGGGTGACAGGGGAGGTGGTGAGGAATTGAAGAGTACCAAGGACTTGTACGAATGGAAAGCATCATCATTTAAAGTGACAGGGACTTCCCACCCAACATCCTGGAACTCTGCGAAGGATCAGAGGATGTTGGCTGCCCAGTCAAAACGTAACATCCAGCCTATTCGGGCTAGACACCTCTGATCCGAATGCTTTTTCGAAAGAATGAGCGCTCCACAGTGAACTATCTAGGGATGATACAAGTTTGGGAATGCAGGCACTAGAGCCTTGGTTTTTTTTTTTTAAATATATAAATGTTATTAGGCGCCAAGGTGTCTAAAATGATCTAGTCAAGTTCAGACATCTAGGCACCAGATGTGTCATACCCATTGGTTTCCTGGTGACACCCTTTTGGGGACCCAGGTATAAAAGAGTGTCATTTGTTCCAATAAAGCAGCTCTTCACCCTACACTAAGTCTCGGTAGGTGTTTGGGTGAGCCAGCTAGAAAAGCTATAAGCATTGGGGCTATAGTGAGGGAGTCCTTGGCAGGGACACTAATGTTCCCTACGAGTAGGCAGACGCAGTCATATTTCAGTAACCATGTATGATGTCTTTATATTCTACAGATGACTTTTAAGAGAGAAACTGTCACTTTTCTCACAGTGAAAGTTACACATTCGCTCACTCTAATAAATGCTGTTAAAGAGTATACTGGGATTAACTGGGATTAAGGAGTACAGACGAGGTAATGATAATGCAATCACTTTTGTAGCCGTTCTATATCCACGCTCTAAGATCTCCATAAAATTGTCCAAACATGTTCACTGCGAGAACCAAAGGGGACACAATCTAAATTACATACTGCAAAAATAGGAAAAATAAAGTACTGAATGAAAGTGGAAAGCTCAATGAAAAAGCACAAGTGTATACAAATAGCAAAAAAATAGCACTGTAGAAAACAATAATATGATCTTCTTATACAAAAGGATCAATGCATGTAACCTAGTAAAATGATCAGACACTTCAGCATTAAAGTGTCATACTTAGCAACCCCTATAACCAGGGTGTGCCACATGTAGCTTACATAAAATGTTTGAAATTGGAGAACACAAAGCCATGATTATGTGTAAACGCAGCATATGCTTAAACCAAAACATATCCACTTTGAGAGGACGCTAATAAAGAAAGATAAAAAGAAATAAAAAGGGGGGGAAGCCATCTTTGATGAGAATTAATTACAACTTAATATTAAAAATGATAAAATATATGGAAATTCATCAATAATTTACTAAAAAATATGCATAAACAATAAGAATTGTTATATATTATAAAGACAGGTAAATAAGGCTCTTCCTGAAGGTTAGAAAAAAAAAAACTGATTTATATATTTCTCTCTTCTTTTCCCCATTCAGTCCAGGGTTTGTGCATTGGGCTATCAAATTAATTGTTATTTCCCAAATGTGCATATCTGTAGGTTTATAGTGCTGAACAGGAAATGGTGTCCTATTGGGTCACTTGGATTAAGTGAGCAGAGCTCAAAGTCAGGAGGTAGAGTTAAATTAGAGTTGAGTCTACTGCCCCACCATCTTTACACTTCACCAGCCGCCACTGGGAATTGCTTTTCAAAAACTTAAGCTAAATCTATGGAACCTAAATATAATAAACAAGAGTCATCAGGGTCAAGTTGGTTTGAATATAAACTTTGTTGCCCTCCATATAAAAAATGTCATGAAGGACAACTTCTACTGACTCACTACAGGGACCATCCAATGGTTGGCTTAAAAAAAAAAAAAAAAAAAAAAAAAAGAATACTTCACTAAAAACCTTTTCCTACATTTAGAACAAATGAATAGCTCAATTGTCTAATGCTTGATGTTATTTTTGGCTTCCAGAACTTGTAACAAGTAGCCATACTACACCTAGGAAGGTCTTCAACCACCCCCTATCATCCCCAGGGCCGGATTAACATAGGGGATGATGGAGCTGTAGCTCCAGGCCCAGGCCCATGGCATAGGCCCATTGATTTAATTTTTTTTTTTTTTTAAATACCGGCAATACAAATGTCTGTCTCAGTATAAACAGAGATTATTCTGCAATACCAGCGCCGGCCAGTAGGGGTCCCTGTTTGTGTGGAGAGAGGCAGGGATAAGAAGTTACAGCATCCCCCTCCCTGCCTCTCTACACTCACTGATCCGCGGGGGAGCAGCTCTGCACAGAGAGTCCAGACAGCAGTTTCGAGCCTGCGAGACATGTGGACGGTGAGACATTGGGACACTGGGGAAAATGGGGACCCTGAGACACTATGGACACAATGGCCCCATGTCTCCCAGTGGCCTCTAGTCTCTGTGTCCCCATGTCTACCAGCCAGTGTCCCTAGTGTTTCAGTGTCCCCGTGTCTCCCAGTGTCCCCATGTCTCCCAGTGTGCCTGGTGTCTCTCAGTGTCCCTAGTGTCTGTGTCCCTAGTCTTCCAGAGTGCCCTAGTCAGTCTTCCAGAGCGCCCTAGTCTCTCAGTGTCCCCATGTCCCCAAGTCTTACAGTTTCCCAATGTCTCTAAGTGTCCCCTAGTGACATTGGGACACTGGGAGACATGGGGACACAGACTCTAATGGACACTGGGAGACATGGAGATGCAAACACTAGGGGACACTGGGCGACATGGGGACACTGAGACACTAGGGGACACTGAGAGACATGGAGACACTGGGGGACACATGGAGACATGTCTCTCAGCCAGTGTCCCAATATCCCCATGTCTCCCAGTGTCCCTGGTGTCTATCAGTGTCTGTAGTGTGCAACTGTCCCTAGAGTCTGTGTTTCCTAGTCTCCCAAAGTTCCCTAGTCTCCCAGTGTCTGTGTCCCAATGTCTCCCAGTGTCCCCATGTCTCCTAGTGTCTCAGTGTCCCCTAGTATAAAAGAAAACATCTCAGCACTCACTGTGATAGATTTAAGCAGGTTTATTGGACACCGCAACATTTCAACCTGTACCCAGGTCTTATTAAGTCTCCAGTGTCCCCTATGTATCCCAGTGTGCCCTATGTATCACAGTGTCCCCTATGCATCAGACTGTCTCAGTGCCCCATGTCTCCCAGTGTATCTCAGTGTCTGTAGTGTCTCAGTGTCCTTAGTGTCTCAGTGTCCCCTAGTCTTTCAGAATCCCCCAGTCTCCCAGTGTCCCCATGTCTCACAGTGCCCCCAAGTGTCTCAGTGTCCCCTAGTATAAAAGAAAAAAAATCTCAGCACTCACTGTGATAGATTTAAGCAGGTTTATTGGACACTGCAATGTTTTGACCTGTACCCAGGTTATTATCAAGTCTCCAGTGTTCCCTATATATCACAGTGTCTCAGTGCCCCATGTCGCGCAGTGTCCCCTCATGTCTAAAAGTCACCCAGTGTCCCCATGTCTACCAGTGTTCCCTAGTATCTCAGTGTCCCCATGTCTCCCAGTGTCCCAATGTCTCTCAATGTCCCCTAGTGACATGGGGACACTGGGAGAAATGGGGACACAGACACTAAGGGACTGGGAGACATGGGGACACAGACATGCCCCCTTTTTGTGTATGTTCGCCCCTGTCGGCAGTTCTGGTAATGTGATTTGTGTCAGTGGCCCACCCTTTTACCCCATCCTTAGACTTCCTGCTTTACTGGACACTGCTGTCAGGGGGATTTACTTGAAAGATGAAAGCATGCGATTTGCATAGAGTATGTGTTTTCTCATAGCTGCATCTTATGAGTTTCCCTCCAGCAACAACTCCATCAGATACATGACGCTTAAGAGGTAGGACTGTTTTAGTGTTTTTGGTCAATAAGATTTTGTAATTAGGCCCATCATAATTGTCAGCACCAGGCCCACTGGGCTCTTAATCTTGCCTTGATCATCCCTACCTTTAGTATATGACAAGACCCTTCAGCAATTATCACAGTGGTTGGATCAGTCTGTCACAAAGTATATGTAAAATAATGTGAACAATGCATCCATACCCCTAGTATATGACAGGATCAGTCAGCCATATACATGCACCTTTGGTTAGACGGTGTTTTGAAATCAGACAGTCTCCATTATCTTCCCAGCTTCACTCCCTGCACAGAAGCAGGGAAGACCATAGCGACTAACTGTTGGTTTTCAAACACTGTCTGATCAATAGTGCATGGATATGGCTGCAGGATTCTGTCATATACTAAAGGTAGGGATTCATTTTTAATATTATATTACATATACTGATCCTGCCACTGTGATAAATGGCGAGGGACTCCAGGCCAATTCCTCCCTGTGACGGAGCTCCCGTATACTGAGTATCTCCACCTGGTTCACTTCCTCGCTGCCACAGGAGACCCTGAATACTTCAGCCCCAGTCGCACAAAGCTGGGCTGGGTTCTCTTTGGAACTCTTCTACCCAACCAGGCTGCAGCTACCATCTTCCGGAAAGCTATGGTCTGTTCTGCCTCTTCAGTCCTTCTCCAAAATAGTTACAAACATTTCTGCTTCTAGTGATTCTAGCTCCTTTAGATAATGCCTTTATAAAGGCAGTTGTGGTTCTTGGGCCTAGCTCTATTGCACTTGACACAGGCTAGGTACTGGGACCATGCAGCCAGCCAATAGGTCCCAAGTCTCTGTCACTGGGAACCCTGAACAAATACACACAGGACACAATTCCAAAAGGAACCAACATACATACAATTCTTTATTTTTGGACAAGGACTAGTCCTTAAGCATGTGGTGACAAATATTTAAAATACAAATATATAGAATATTAGCAAACAAGCAATTATATTTAATACCTGAACTATATAATACAAATAACATTTTCAAATAAAAAGCAACAATATATGCATTGAACCACTTAGTTGGTTACCCTAATTTAGTAGTCCTTCAAATAAATGTACCACTAAAACTTTGTATATTTTGACTTGTGTAACCATACAGATCATATTGGGATTTGTACAATAAGTATATTACAATACAATTAGTAATAAATGTATATAATATAACACTCACAAAATAAGTAATTGATACATACAAGGAACCCTTACGAGAGTGGCCCTATATAAATAAAAGTATATAGGAATGGCCGTTAACCAACTCTACAAAAAGTATTAGGGGACAGCATTCTCCTTTATGTACAGTTGCTGCAGTGTTCCATTGCCCAACAAATTTTCCTGTAACCAGACCAACCAAGAATCTTCTCACCGACAATACTAAAACCTGGTATTTCTCAGATATCCTTGTATTTTAGATACATAACCTAAGCATAAGAACCAGTGCATCGAAGGAGTTAAATATATATATATATATTTTTCTCAATGTGTGAATTATAAAGCGTCTAATTCTTTCACCATCTGGACAAACTCATTTGTAGGAGTTATTTCAATTAATCAGTAAAGCCTTTTCTATAATCTTGTTTTGGATTTTTCACACTTTAAAGCAGAAATGAACCACTGTCAAAAATAACTAAAACTGGTAATAAGATTTTTTTTTGCTGTGCGTAATTTCCGACATTTCTGTTAGCTGTTTGTGGTACTCCTGCAGTATATACCGGTAGGTTTTTTTAATCAATTACTTTTTAATGATCATTTTACGTTGTAACATTGCTTCTTAGGATTAGGACTTCACGTTTATGAAGCACTTTTTATTGTTGTAGCATCACTGATGTTTTGCTACTTTGTATCACTTTACACATTTACTTCTTTATAGACTGGTTTCTTTAAAGACCAGTGTTTCATTCTGAGAATACTCAACAATAGCCACAGAAGAACTTTGTGGTTTTTTTTCACTTTTATCTTTTGTCTCCAAATAGATGGGAGGGGTGGGAGGTGGTCATCACCCGCTCATTCCATTCTGAGCCTCTACTGAATGTTCTCCAGCCATTGTTTGAGTTCTCTCAAAAAAGAGAGGTCGTTGGTCTGGACATACACGTTGTGTTAGGTTGATGATTTTGCCAGCTTTCACAATGTCAAAGCATTTTAGAAGCTGTAGTTCTAAAACATTTAAAAATCTATATTTTGAGCACCTCTGACATAGAAGATCTTTTGGTGCGTTATCTACCAGGGAAGAATAATGATATAATGTTTGAGCTGTACAACGACAGAAGAAGGGAAACAAACTACAAAGAACAGTCTTTGACAGAATTGTCCAGTGTTGAGCCTATCTGAAAGAAAATGATTGTATATTTTCTCTTTCGACACTTTAATACAACAGAAACTCAAAATCTCTATTTCAAAAACAATGTCTACAACAATGATGTTCCTTTAAAAACACTTCTATTCCACCTTTTAACAATAATGGCATAATGGTCTGTAAGAAACACCACTTCTGCCAAGGGCATGCTGACCGTGGTAATATAAAGTTCTATGAAGATCTGTTGAGGGCGGCTCTTTTTTTTCTTCTTCTACCTTTCTACAGTCCATTAGTTTTTCTACAATTGTGATATATACAAGCTGCCAACCAGGTCATTTACATATTGTCCTTTTTGATTTTTTTTTTTTTTTTTAAGTACTGAAAACTGGAGCCCCCCACAATACAGTATGTGCCTACTCTCCCTAATGGGAAAACAAGACATAGTCTTAAATAAGAGGGGCAAAGGTTTAAAAATACCATAAAGTATTACTTTGTATTACTTTAATGAGAAGGTAGTGGATGCATGGAATAGCCTTCCAGCTGAAGTGGTAGAGGTTAACACAGTGAGGAAGTTTAAGCATGCGTGGGATATGCATAACATTATCCTAACTATAAGATAAGGCCAGGGACTAATAAGAGTATTTAGAAAATAGTCAGACTAGATGGGATGAATGGTTCTTATCTGCCGTCATATTCTATGAGCCCTACACACTTACAAGTTCACACTTGAATACTAGAGTTTCCTCAATGGTTTTCTGACTACAAACAAACAAAAAACATAAAATACAATAACCCACTGCCTTCTAAATTGCTT
This sequence comes from Pelobates fuscus, assembly GCF_036172605.1. NCBI lineage: Eukaryota > Metazoa > Chordata > Amphibia > Anura > Pelobatidae > Pelobates > Pelobates fuscus. The sequence goes on along the minus strand of NC_086322.1, from coordinate 285,343,569 downwards.
TCATATAACTGTGTATGTGTTACAGATACAGATAAACACATTCAGGCTATCTGTTGAATACTAACGTTATCTCAGGAAATCTGATAATCTATTCTGTTTTAGCAGGAATTAGTGGTTGCTTATGTGAGAATAACTTGCTTGTCTTGACACACTCCAAGGAAGGCATTATACACATGCATACATACACAAATAAATAAAATAAAAATACATACCGGTACATACATACACACTACAACGCAACAGTTTTAGGCTGGTGTGAAAAAATGCTGTATGGTAAAAATTCATTAAAAATATAAAAAGTTTATATTATTGTCAATGCAAAGGAAGTATATTCGGTGTGACCACCCATTGCCTTCAAAACAGCATCAATTTATCTAGGAACATTTACACAAAGTCAGGGATTTTGTAGGCATATAAATTGTGTTTTGTGCAGCTAATTAGTCAAGATTTTTTTTTAAACAATACTTCTTGTAACCACTAGATGTCGGCAAACTATAGACAGAAAACAAGCTAAAAACAGATTAATTGCAGAATGAACAATGTGTGGCTGGAGTTGGCTGCAACATGAATGCACTAGCAGGTTCTGAATGCTGTGGTTTGTTATGCATGGCTGTATTACGGCAACATGTAAACAATCGATTGAGCATTCTGTTTAAATACGGTCATTCAATTTAGCTTTCTGTTTAAATACGAGAGCTTTTCAGTTCTCAAGCTACCAGAATTCAAGTTTTCATCACACATCAATTATGTCCTGTTGTCACGGAAACATCCCCACCTTCAATGGGGACGTGAGCATCAGAACTGGACCATGGAGCATTGGAAGAAGGTTGCCTGGTGTGATAAAACATTAAAGAGGCACCTGTCAAAGGGTGGGATAGATTAGGCAGCCAATGAACAGTCAAGTTCTTACATTTCGTGTGTTGGAAGCAGGACAAATGGGCAGGTCAAGATCTGAGTGACTTTGACAAGGGCCAAATATGATTACTAGATGATTGGGACAGATCATCACCAAAAAAGTATTGTGGGGTGTTCCCAGTATGCAGTAGTTGGTATCTGCCAAAAGTGGTGCAAGAAAAAACAACTGGTGAATACACAGAAAAGCTACTGTAGCTCAAATTGCTGAAAAACCTAATGCGGCTTTGATGGAATGGTGTCCAAACACAGTGAATTGCAGTTTGCTGCATATGGAGCTGCGTTGTCAGAGACTGATCAGAATGTCCATGGTGAATGGTGACCCCTGTCAACCATCTGGTCGGATAAATTTGTTTTAGATTAGGTGTGTCGTTTACCCTTTAAGAGATGGCAGCAGGATGCAGAGGCAGTGTAATGATCTGAGCAATGTTCTGGTGGGAAAATTTGGGTCCTGGCATTTATGTGAATGTTAGTTGGGAACGTATTACCTACCTAGAAATTGTTGCAGACTATGTACACCCGTACATGGCAATTGTGTTCCTTGATGGCAGTGGCCTCCATGAACAGGATAATGCACCCTTCCACACTGCAAAACTTGTTCAGGAACATGACAAAGAGTTCAAAATGTTGCCTTTGTCTCCAAATTCCTCAGATCTCAATCTAATTGAGCATCGGTGGGATGTTCTGGGACAACAAATACAATCCATGGAGGTCCCAGCTCACAACTTGCAGAACTTCCAGGACCTGCTGCTAACATCTGCCAGATACCACAGGATACGTTCAGAGATATTGTGGAATCCACAGGGGATCATTAGGATTAACATAAAATCCAAATCCCGGAGCATTCTACATGAAATTCAGAAGATATAAAAAATATATGCAAATCATTGTGTCAACGTACAAAACCTGGCTTAAACTAGTAGATGGCACTGCATCAAAGTTAATAATCTTTAGAATCTGGCATCTTTAAAGGGACAATATAGGCACCGAGACCACTTCATCTCATTGAAACTCCAAATTCTAAACTCTTAGCCCTGCAATGTAAAACAGACCGCCTCCAGAGGAGCTGCCTGCTGTTTCATGGAGTTTGACTCTGTGAAACAACGCTGGAAGTCTTCCCACTTTGCAGGACGACGTCAGGTTAATTAAAATCCCCATAAGGTAACAATGAGTCAATGCTTTTCTATTAGGGACTGCCTAATATGCATGTGGCACTCGCTTAGCATGCATACTAGATTCCATTCATCAGTTAACTTGGGTGGAGATGGTGTAGCCTGAACCAGTGCTGAGGGACATCGGCGCTGGAATAAAGTAAGTGTTAAAGGTTTTTAGCCTTTTTTATTTATTTTTTAAACCAGTGGGATAAAGGGGGGTGGCAGAGGGACATTGTAGTGTTAGGAATAGAGTTTTGAATTCCTAACACTATAGTGTTCCTTTAAATGATCAGATGCTGTGTAATTCTTAGAATTAGATGACAAGACAATTCTCCTAGCTGAAAGCTGAAATTAATTCACCAAATAATCTACCTTTTGCATAACGTGATAAATCCACTCATATTGCCTAAATACTGTGTAACGGATGCCAGGAACCCCTTTTTCGAAACCGGGATTAACCAGCCACACACGTGGAACTCTTAGCCGCATGGGAGGATGGCCATGACCCAGCCAAATTTTGGACTGCGCATGGCTCAGGTTACGAGCTACCTGGGGATGTATGATGTCTGAGGGTTACATCTTGGAAAGGGTTTTTTTTGGGAGGGGGGGGGGGGGGGTTGTATCCCCTGGCACCCCTGTCTGACGAAGACACAGCCAAAGGATAATGTCACTAACCTGAACTAGTTAACTGTTATCAGCCCAGACTTGCTGGTCCCAAGGAGGGAACGGTCATTGTTCTGTGGGTCACTGCTACTGTTCCAATACACATTCTCTTGTATATAAATATGTGCAGGCTTTTCCAACAAAGTGTGCTTCTTTTAAACTTTATAATTCTCGATTAGTATATGGTGAGGAGTGCTATAAACACTGTTTCACATTTCTTCAAGTCTCGTCGGATGTTTGGGTGAGCTGCTACAATCACTGAAGGTGTCCTGCTGGAAATACTCAGGCTGAGTAACAGGCAATACTCGTATACTCTCAATACTTTCTTTTTTGATAATTGTTTTCTGTATGGATTTGCAATGTAATGGTGTTTTAAAAAAGCATTATTATACCGACGTCTAAAAATAGACATCATAAACTGTAAGCATTATATTTGCCACTGGGTGGCAGACTAAATCTAAAAGTGAATAATAGGCAGATTATGGAATTCAAATGCAGTGACTTGTAAGAGGGAACTTATTAAAGAACAGCGCATAAAACATGTATAGAAATGTATTCTAGGCAAATATTTTATTTACATCCTAAGAATCTACAGCTGTCAACACTAGCCTTACCTAATGATGCAGAGTTAGCTTCTTATCCAGCCATGACTATGGTTTATTACATTGCTGTGGTCAGCAAATCTTGGCTACAAATGTATAATTATTCCACTCAATGGCTTTGCTCAATTCTCAATTATATTAATAGACAGTTCTGACAGTTTCAGAAAGAGACATGAACACTAGGAAGGGGCTGCAAACAAGGAGGCCCAACGCAGACACACACACATTGTAAGGTTCTAAATTGATTTGCATGTCAAGGAGTGAAATAGGTACTTGGTGGCAAAACCCTTGTTGGAAATCACAGAGGTCAGATGTTTCTTGTAGTTGACCACCAGGTTTGCAGACATCTCAGGAGGGATTTTGTCTCACTCCTCTTTGCAGATCCTCTCCAAGTCATTAAGGTTTTGAGGTTGACGTTTGGCAACTCGAACCTTCAGCTCCCTCCACAGATTTTCTATGGGATTAAGGTCTGGAGACTGGCTAGGCCACTCTAGGACCTTAATATGCTTCGTCTTGAGCCACTCCTTTGTTGCCTTGGCTGTGTGTTTTGGGTCATTGTCATCCGCAACCTATTTTTAATGCCCTGGCTGAGGGAAGGAGGTTCTCACCCAAGATTTGACGGTACATGGCCCTGTCCATCGTCCCTTTGATGCGGTGTAGTTGTCCTGTCCCCTTAGCAGAAAAACAACACCAAAGCATAATGTTTCCACCTCCATGTTTGACGGTTGGGATGGTGTTCTTGGGGTCATAGGCAGCATTCCTCCTCTTCCAAACACGGCGAGCGGATGCCAAAGAGCTTGATTTTGGTCTCATCTGACCACAACAGTATTTGTATTTGACCACAACACTTCCACCTAGTTCTCCTCGGAATCATTCAGATGTTCATTGGCAAACTTCAGACGGGCCGGTACATGTGCTTTCTTGAGCAAGGGGACCTTGCGGGCGCTGCAGGATTTCAGTCCTTCATGGCATAGTGTGTTTACCAACTGTTTTATTCGTGACTATGGTCCCAGCTGCCTTGAGATCATTAAAAGATCCTCCCATGTAGTTCTGAGCTGATTCCTCACCGTCCGGATGATCATTGAAACTCCATAAGGTGAGATATTGCATGGAGAACCAGACCAAGGGAGACTGACCGTTATTTTGATTGATTGCTTCTGTCTTTTATACAGGCAACAAGCTGAGATTAGGAGCACTCTCTTTAAGACAACTATCAAGATAAGGTAAATGACGTCAAAATAGCCACCACGAAAAGAAACTCTTTCCTGGATAGGTATGTTTAGTGGGACGAGACTGCCCTCTCTAGACCAAATACTTAAATTGTTAAAAGGAAGGTAACCACACCCCAGTGTCCCTATTGGTCTATTACCTAGTGACGAACAGAGAATCTTTTCCTTTAAAAGTTAAGACAAAGGGAAGAAAGAGGTATGCAAAGGATGCAGAGAAATGCAGAAAGTATGCAGAGGAAGCAGTTGGAAGCAGGCTAAGTCAGGAGACAGAGAAAGAGACCCATGACATTCAGTTCCTGAGACTACCTACTAATCTGATGAAAATATCTACTTAACTGGTAATTATACTGGCTTAAATTAATTAATCTAAATTAATTAAAATTTTCTAATAGCATGATATATGACTGGATAAATCACGATTAGATTTCGATATTTAGAAATCTTAGTTAACTAAGAAGTATATATTTATAACCTTTTCTATTCTGCAGATAGAAAGGAATAATAATATGTATTTATGTGACATATCACATGTTAGCATTTCGTGATATTTATCTAGGTGTATTGATTTGCTCTAAAATAAGATAAAATATCTGTTTAGGCAAGTTAAAATTCTGCTTATAGAACATGGTAGATTACTCTTATTGGATGGTTCCAGGAAATGACTAATGAGCTGGTTTAAATGTTATTTTATTTAAAATCACATGAGAATAGGTCTTAATTACCTAGGAGGTCTAGCCAGCATTGAAAGGGTTATTCTAACTGTCAGCTAAAGTTTTTATGGCTTTACGCTGCAAGCTGTGTGAAACTTTGTCTTTGTCTCTGTGAAGCCCATCATAAATCTTCTTGACAATTAAGACTGTGTTAGCCATTGGGAGATGTTTTTACATTACCATATTGTATTGCATATTCATGTTATACTGAATTTTCATTGATTATTATCACGCATGTTAAATATTATTGTTATTTAAATTGTCACAATAAATTGTATCTATTTTTATAACAAATTGTGATTTTATTTATATGGAATACATTTCACTTACACGATAACGATCTTTGGGATCTGAGAATTGAAATAGTGGGCAATTCTCAACTGTTTACTATTATTATCCCATAAATATCCCCACAAGATGGTACCGGATTTTGAAACACACAACTTGCAGATTTTATAAGGAGGAGACAAGAGAGTTAGAACTATGGTGCTAGTGCTTTTTTATATATAAGTGTGCAAAAAAATTTCATCTAGCTTCATACAAAACATTCAAGACATTTTTTACATTTATTTATTTATAAAAATATTTTACTAGGAAGGACACATTGAGATTTCTCTTGTTTACAAGTATGTCCTGGGTACACAATGAACATTTTCTATTTTCATGATTATTTACTAAAGTGGGAATATTTGTAAACTTTAAATTTTAAATCTCAATAGCCAAATTAGAAAAATTCTCCAAGTCAATTCTGTTTCCAGTTTGGATATTGTTACGGAGGACTTTTTTCTGTAAATAAACACTGCTGTCCCAACGTTAGTTCTCCAGCCCTTGTCTAGCAGGAAGAGTCGGTTTTATTTCCTCTGATAATGCCTCCCCCCACCTGCCCTCCATTGCAGAAAATACCCCCACGTTGAGCTTGGTAATGGCTCAGAAACCAAAACCGCATTCAAATGTAGACAAGAAACTTTAAGTACATATTTAAATATTTAGGTAACACTGAATGAAAGGCTTCTAAATAGTTTTGCTTTTCCATCCCAGAAGCCTATAACATAACATAAGCAGTTTTACGCTCTGGTGATTAATGTAAAGTCCTTTTAAGTGACAGGTCCATCTCACCTCCAGGAGAAAAGGCCTGATGTAAGTAGAATGCTAGTGGCAGGAATGTTCTGCTAATGTGCTATTTACAGGCTTTCTTAAGGAGGAAATGTCAGCTTTGAAATTTGATTTCTTTTTAAATCACCAAACTCTGCTAAATCATTGATCATTTCCAACTCAACAACCTTAAAGGAACAAAGCTTACATTTCAAGTTAATAAACCAGTGTAATACATTTGCCAGTGCCATCCACATGATGGAGATGGGATATCATGATACTCTAGAGTCTAGAATGTTTAGAAGGGAATCTGTAAGTGATGTAGGGACATCTTGCCATTTTAAGTAGAACTACCGTATATACTCTAGTATAAGCAGAGTTTTTCAGCACATTTTGTTGTGCTGAAAAACCCCAACTCGGCTTATACTCGAGTCAATGTCTGTATTATGGCAATTTACATTGCCATAATACAGACTGGGGGCTGGCAGCGAGCGCTTACCTCTCCTGCAGCTCCTGTCAGCTTCCTTCTCCTCCGCGGCGGTCCGTTCAGCACCTCTGTCAGCTCCCAGTGTAAATCTCGCGAGAGCCGCGGGGTCATAGTGCGGCTCTCGCAAGACTTATAGTGTGAGCTGGCAGAGGTGCTGCACGAACCGGCGCGGAGTAGAAGGGAGCTGACAGGAGCTGCAGGAGAGGTAAGTGCTCTCTGACAGCCTGCTTCCCCCCCAACTGAACTGCCAATGCCACTGGACCACCAGGGAAGGAGAGCCCCCCTCCCTGCCATGTATCAAGCAGGGAGGGGGGGGGGAACGAAAAAAAATAATAATAATAAAATAAAATATTAAAAATACTATAAAAAAAAAATAAAAAAAAAATAAAAAAATGAATATAAAAAAATTACAATTATTATAATTAAAAAATAATAAAAATGCCCACCCCCCACCAAGGCTCTGCATCATACTCTGCACTCATACACACACACACTGCACTCGCACTCATATAAACACTGCACTCATACGCACTCACACTCATATAAACACTGCACTCATACACACACACACTGCGCACTCACACACACACTGCATTCATATACACACACACTGCATTCATTATATACACACACTGTAAATAAAAATGCAATTTATATTTTTTTAGGATCTAATTTAATTTAGAAATTTACCAGTAGCTGCTGCATTACCCACCCTAGTCTTATACTCGAGTCAATAAGTTTTCCCAGTTTTTTGGGGTAAAATTAGGGGCCTCAGCTTATATTCGGGTCGGCTTATACTCGAGTATATACGGTATCTAAAAATGGATACATGATATCAGCAAAGTTTTTCTAGAATTTGAGGAAGCGGAAGGACAGAGGGCCAGACAGATCTGGCGCTGGAACACAGACTTTAGGATTAAACCATTAAATAACCAGCACCAGGGAACTACTGGCACCATAATGACTTCATGCCAATAAGGTTGTTATTATTTCCCACATAGATTGGCTTTATTTACTAATCCATAACTAACAAAATACAAAGACGTTCTTCCAGGGTTGGACGGTCTATGTTACACTGTGCATGATAATACATTGCACATTTATATGTTCTAGTAGGTATGGCAGACCACATATTAAGTTTTAGGTTGGAATCAGTGTTAGGTGATGCTCTAATCCAAAAAGAGCAGCCCTGCTTAGCTCAGTGGAGCTAACCGGCTTATTAATGCAGGAAGCAGGGCCTTTGCAAGACCCAAGTATCTTGTTGTAAAGCAATGTTAAAGGGAAACAATGGGCCGGAAGAGACTCCCAATTTTTAAGGCATTTTTAAATCACTTTAAAAATGCAATCCTCCCAAAGTAAGATAATACAAAAACCAAAAAAAACCTCAGCACGTTCACCTGTATAACTTGCACAGGGGATTCAGAGACCAGAATGAGAATTCTACTTTCCAAAGTCCAATATATTGGTTGTAAGTGCTTGAAAATGGTTATCAAGGACAATACATCCACTAAAAACCATTACAAAGTGCTGTAACGCTTATGGTGTTTAGAGCTTCAATGAACTATTATTTTACACCAAATCGGAAGAAAATAAATATAAGAAATACATTTGAACAACACTCCACACACTATACGAGAGACAAATCATTATTTATACGGTATATGAGCTGGAGAGAGTGACATTTAATGACTTGGTTCAGACTGACAGAGGCTTGTCTAAATACCATAGGAAATGTAAAAGGTTATTTAAACCATATGACAAAAGAGATCAAAGTCAAGATGTTCCAGAGAGCCTTGGGCATTTCTACAGCAGAAAAGGTAGTGGAAATCATATATAATTTTTTTTCTCTAAATAATGGACCAGAGAGCACATTATCTTGGGCTTTTACAGCATGAAAATGCACACTTGAAGTATGTTAGAGAAACGTTTATAAAAAAAAAGTGTTTTTTGTTAGTGTTTTTTTTTGTTTTGTTTTTTTCACAGAAATTGCTAAAATAATAAAACTTAGGTACATAAATATAAACCACAAAGAGATATGTAGCGTGAAGCCGCCATCTTACTTCCTAAACCAATTCCTGCTGATGTGGTTTTAGGGTTTTATTTGTACTACAATCCCTGCAATTTGTATTTTGTTTTTTCTTTTCTTTTTTTTTTTTTTTAATAAAACTGAAATAAGAATTTTATGACTTTAAGCAGATTTTCTTTAATGAGATACTTCTGGACTTCCCATCGCAACAAAAAACGCAGTGAGCATCATAATAATAACAATAAAGCTAAAGTGACATTTTCAGCAAAAAAAAAAATGTTATGTTACTTGTCGATGCAAGCTTGGAGTGTCCATCAAGTCCAATTGGACAAATATCTTCAACACAGCTATGTAGTTTGGCTAGGTTAACCTAAATTTGACTTTGAAAAATTTGCCCTGAATGCATCAGAAATTTAATCAGATAGTGTTAATTTTGAGATCTGCTATAGTATATACATTTTACGTACTACAAGCCAGCATTCTCATGTGCTGCCAATCAACATAATGAAATGATGAGTCCAGGAATACATTTTGAATATGGTAACCCTAACTTTAAATGACCACTATAGGCACCCAGACCACTTCAGCTCAATGAAGTGGTCTAGGTGCAAGGTCCCTCTAGGGTTAACCCAGCCTGCTGTAAACATAGCAGTTTCAGAGAAACTGCTATGTTTACCTATGGGTTAATCCTGCCTCTAGTGGCTGTCTCATTGACAGCCGCTAGAGGCACTTCCGTGCTTCTCACTGTGATTTCCACAGTGAGAAGACGCCAGCGTCCATAGGAAAGCATTGAGAATACTTTCCTATGGACTGACTGAATGCGCGCGCGGCTCTTGCCGTGCATGCGCATTCAGTCAATGACATCCAAAGGAGGAGGAGAGAGTCCGGCGCTGGAGAAAGGTGAGTGTTTAACCCTTCATGCAACTTCAGCCCGGCGGGAGGAGGTCCATGAGGGTGGGGGAGGGGGGACCTATTAACACTACAGTGCCTGGAAAACGAGTTTGTTTTCCTGGCACTATAGTGGTCCTTTAAGGGCTTGTCCTTTTTAAAGAGTATATGTTAGAGTAAACACAGTAGATTTAGATGCAAAAAAAAAAGAGGATATTCTATTAAAAATAAAGACTTTAATGATGTAATATTACGATTTGGTCGATTTGTCGAGCTAGTATATTGTGAATTAGAAAGCAGTGTGCTACTGGCAAGGCAGGGGATTGTTTATTGCTGCCAGAATCGGTATTTGCTGCCAGACATAATGGAAATGTTTTGCTTGAATTGACAGAAACATCTCGTCAAGGGAATATGGAATGTATTCCCAAACACAATATTCCATTGAAGCTTCCTCGTATTTTCTGGCCCACGAAGCAATCTCTACTGCAAATGATGTGAGCTGACCTGAAAATTCTGGTAGCGGTTCAACCCATTTTTTCAGCAAAGTCAGTTGTCATTACTACAGGCTCGGGAAGCTGCTAGCCTCAGATTACCCTTTCCCCAATTTATTTTCATAAAGAATGGGGAAGTGAACAACAGTTTGGGTGGCCAAGAAAAACAACGATTTCAACAGCTTATAAGAACCACTGATTACTTATACTTATCGTTCCTATTCAGGAAAGTTAAAAACACTCCTTGGCTGTTTCAAAATATATTTATTATTTTTTTCGTCACCACTTCTACAGAAAAAAACCGTACTGCAAGTGCAATATTAACGTTCTATTAACTTTCTTAAATGCATATTAATTGATTAATATGGGAAGGGGGTAGAACAGGACAACGTGTGTGTAATCACACATGACCTATTAACTGGTTATTTAAGGGATACTCTAGGCTCCCAGACCACTTCATTTCAGACCCTGTTGTTTTAACCCTGCAATTGAAAAATATTGCTGTTACAATGCAGGATTGACTTGTTTTAAGCAGCTATCACACAGACAGCCACTAGAGGCACGTCTGACAAAATAGCCAAGTGAAACTCTGCTATCAGATGATCTTAGAGAGATAATTTAATTGGTGCAGTGTTTTGCCCCGAATGCGTACTAGCCTCCCAATGCTTTATAATGGTAAATAATTGGATTGGCTGAGCTAATCAATATTGATGATCTCAGTCAAGGAGGCAAGGCAGGCCATTGAGCGAACACTGTGGTAAGCATTAGGAATACATGTTTGCATTCTTAACGCTATAGTGTTTCTTTAATTTTATTTATAAACTGACTGCATTTCTGCAGTGCTGTACAAAGGTCGATCAGAAAGGGATTAAAGACAGTAAATAAGTAATTTAACTAAGCTGAAACCAAAGAAAAAGACAGTGCGCCCCGTGAGCCCAGAATCTAGTACTTGTAGCATTTTCATGCACAGTGCAGAGGTAAATGACCTATGAAGTTGCAAATTAAAATGAGGTTTTGGTGATTAAGGCAAAGGGAGGCAAGAATCAATTAGAATTATATTAAAATCAGATGGAATGCGTAAGTAACTTAAGTTCCAATGATGGTTTGATCACATTCCAGTGCAAGGATCGAGTGGTACAAAGTCAAGAGCAAATCACAGAACTCTTATAGGGGCCAAAATAGGAAAGAATAGATGTATAATGTATTTGATCAAGTCAGCTTAAGGTGGAGGATAACAGCTTGTAAGTTAACAAGACCAGATCTAGAAGTTCTTGTTGCATGATAGAAGAGCTTTTGGATGGATGAGGGTTTGGGAGTGAGTTCTCACAATGTTCTCCGTAAGATATTAAAGGCAGGTAAAAGTTACACTCTATTTTAAAGAACATTTATTTTCTTTGATACTGTAAGAGGATAGTGTACCAGAATATGTTTGCGATATTACCTCCTCCATTTTCATGGCTGTATGAATGTCTGCAATATGTGAATATTTTAAGCAAGGGAATTTGCATATATGTGCATATATCTGCATTCTGTAGCAACTGCAGTCAGATCGTTCTACATTTTAATTAATTGTGTTCTCCTGATTCCCTATCCAACCTTTTGAGAAGTAATATTTTATTGTGTTTGAAGTTCCCTACCTATAACTCTGCATTGTTATACTTTATTTATTGCTTTGATTGTGTCACCATATGCTTAATGTTGCTTTGTTGAAAGATAGTCCTCATATAATTATTTAAAAAAAAAAAGCATTAGGTATATGTGCCCTGTTTAAAAAGAAAGTCTGTGTTAGCTATACAGTCTACAGACCTGTGCAGAGCTTAATCACTTGGTCCTGTGAGCTAGCCAAATGTGTTTTTGTAAAGTTGGAGTTGAAAGCAGCATGAGGAATTTATTCTTGTAGAAGAAGGAACAGGCAAAGGAGGAAATATCTGCCCGTCCAGTTTTTAGAGAGGCAGACATTACCCTGATGAATTGTGGTGGTTTCTGGTGCTAGAGGAGATGGGTCAGATGACATATTGGGACGGATTTGGATCACAAGCCTCCTTCGTCACCGCTACAGATACCTAATGTAAAAATGAATACAACTCATCACTAAACATGAATAAAATACAAAAACAAAATCCCACCCATAAAATAAAATATATATATATATATATATATTTTTTTTTAAAAAGGGTCCGGGCGGAGCCTGACCGCCAAGCCGTGCAGACACGCAAAGCACGAGCTCCTGCCTGGCGGGCCGAAACCGGGGTCAAAGCGAAGGCAATTCTGTCAGAGGACCACCGAGGGTACACCACCAACGTCGGGGGTGTCCCACGGACCCAATCGAGACCACCCCGGAGCCTGTCGGAGCTACGGGAGCAGGAATCCAAGTGCGGCCTACTGGGACTAGGGCCGGGGAGAGGCGGCCGCTCTCCCCGACACCGGAACCCTTATGAGATCTTGCATCTCCCAAACCCCCCCCCCCGGACCGGGGGGGGACATCCCGGTCCACACTGGACAATCTACTGGCACAGAGGGCAGCTGAACAGACCGCACAGCGGGCAAGGGCACCAAACTGCCAAAACGCATCCAAAATGGCCGCCCAGCGCCGACCTAATGAGCAGAGTACCTGCGTCCAGCCACCCACGTACCTCCTGGGGACCTTGGACCAGATCTGCACAAGCTTTTGGGCCACACTTCACAGCCGCGGAAGGACTCTCCAACAGGCGGTGAAAACTGTGTCATCATGGGTCCGACCCACAACGAGACGCCGCTGCTACAGATACCTGCCTCAAGCTCCCAGAACAGCCATCCGGCGACGCAGATACTTGCGATCCCCACGGCGGGAAAAGGTACCACGATGCTCCCACTCCCACATACACATAAGTGGCATAGCCCACCAAGCCTACCACACAAGCACCCCACCTCACCTGAAGCTATGCATCAAGCGCAGCACGACCCAGCTCATGCTAACCAGCGCTGCACACCAAGCAATCCAGTGGCTGCACATCATACAGGCTACTACAGGGGCAGACTCCCAATACAGAAACACAGACGACATGAGGAACTGCCTAACAGAGCACCAGCGTTTCCCGGTGTCAGGGGTCGGCTGAACTTGCACTGGACTTACCCGGTTGTGCCAGAGTCTTGCAAACGGCTATGCACTTTTACCTATGATTTACCCTGATCTTTTACATGCCCGGAAGCCCTAGCTAGCAATCTTTATTTTAAATTCTCTGTCCCTCTGCAAAATGTTTATCTACGTTTGTTCATGCATTACTAGTCAGGCAATCAACAATATCGCAGATGTATCTCGCTAGTTAAACATTGTATACCAGCATAGGTACCAATAGATGGGAGCTAGATTTGACTGATTAGCCAGTATATGGGCCTAATAACTACTCACTATAATCTCACTGAAGTCTAACGGCTTCTTAACCTCAAGTCCTAACATACTTAATACTTAATGCTTACTGTGAATGTCCTATAGCTTGTTAACTCCATGTGCTAGTTACATTCATTCTCACTTTACAGTCCTAACGGCATGGTCTAGCTTGAACAATATATATAAAATAGGGCCTCACAGTGAGAATTTAAACTTAGTCCACCATACCAGAAAAGAAGGCGAATATGACGTAGAGATCTTTTCCTTACTTGTCTAATTCACTTACTAGTAGCATTTACTCTGCTATAATCACGCTGGATGAAAGGCCAGCAAATGCTTAGATGTTATGTTAATTATGTCATATTACTGCATCCGTAGGTCGACTAAATGGTTAACTTTTATACGTATCTAGACTAACGCATTGACAACTTGCATGTTTCTATTACCTCGCTATGTTCAAGCTTTCTGCGAAAAGCTAGTTTTCTGTTAAAAAAAAAAATGTGCAGCACATGTTGACAAAGCTTGTATTCAACACTGCACGTCTAAAATAAAGAATTAAAAAAAAAAAGGGTCCATTATTTTACATAAACTGCAAAAAGCAGGCTTAAAGATTTTTCACATGCAATATCTTTTACCTGTTCTTTACCAGATCCATCAACTTGTAAAATAATTAAATAATGGTTTATCATAAACTGTCAACTTTTGCTGGCAATTGAGTAGTTCAATTTAACATACTCCCTACAGGTCTCAATACGCAAAATTAGACTAGAGACAATACAGCTTGTAACATATATACCAACAATAGCTTATCTTTGTGATATTACTAGAACAGTGAAAGAACAAACTATGTTTTTTTGTTTTGTTTTTTCAATTTGGATTTTTTTAGCTTCAAAGTAGCATATACAACATTTCCAATATATTCCGGTAAATAACATGTGTTAGCACGTTGACGACATAACGAGTACAATAATAGGGTACTGGGACATGTGCCCGGTCGGAGTCATACTCGCTGTAAAGAGTCTCGTTGGTCGCTTTGTCGACTTTGAGGACCAGTGGTCGAGTCCGGTGAGCTGTTGGGTTGCCAATGGGAGTCTGACTGCTTCCTTCGCTGCGTGGTCCTCCTTTTACTTGTAGGATCCATGTACTGCGATTCTGGGCAATGGTGTCAGTCTCTTGACTTTGTTGCCGGGTGGCATGCCGTGCCTGCGCTTGTTAATACTCTCCGATTCCTCTTTTTTTTTTGGTAGGTGGTCCCATGCTGCGGCGGGGCTGATAATCCTGCAAGTTGTAGAAAGCTGTCCGGGTCAACGTTTAACGTTAATGTATGGCTCTGTCCCCTGATTTCTGTTAAGAGGGACCCTTCCATCCACCAGCGGTAACGTATATTAGCGTCTTTTAGTTTCTTGGCTATAGGTGCCAGTTTTCTTTTTTCCGTGAAGGCGGAGAATGGTGTATCTGGGTATATAGCTACCCTGTGTAGTGCCCCTCATTAGGTATCGTCCCCAATTCTCTAGATCGGGTCATTATGGCAGATCTCACGGAGATGTCCCAGGTCATAATTATGACGTCTCTGGGTGCTTCAATGGGCACTGCCGCAGGTTTTCTCACTCAAAAAGCCGAAGTGATCTGTGGCTTGTCGGTGCTGCTTTTAATGTCCATGGTTGTAATGAGGTTGTGGACGTAGGGCAGGAGCTGTGCATTGTAGACCGTTTTGGGGATACCCCTGAGGAGCAGGTGTTTACAACTGTGTCTTGCCTCCATTGTGGTCACTGTGCGTCTCAATTGTTGTACCTGTCAGGCGAGTCCTTGCAGGTTTTGGTCAGTAGCTCGGATTTTTCCGTCTCTAGAGGCTTCTCGTGTTTCTAGGCCTTGGATCTTCTGGCATACCTCCTCCACCTCATCTGGACTTTCTGTAGGTCTTCCCTACATACCTGCCTTAGCTCTACCAGGAGCCTCTTTGTATCACCCTTTGTGGCGGGAACCTCGTCTTCCTCGGACTCCAGTGTGTAGGATCTGGCATCCGATTGAGGTGAAGGTAGTGATTCCTCGGGTGTACAACAGGCTCAGGCGTCATCTTAGGTCTCTGTGGGATCACCGGCCTCTCGAAATATAGTCTTATATCAGGCTGTCGGGCTACAGCTGGGCCCGGATTCCTCTTGTTCTTCTTCTTCCCCATTGTCTCTGCTTGGGTTTTTTTATCGTATTGATCTCTTCTTCCCCATTGACTCTCCGTGGCTTTTATCATATTTATCTCTGGGTCTGAGCAGAGCTCTGCGAGGAGTCGTCCACTCGGTAACTGCTGGCCACGCCCCCCAATCTGTATGTTTTATTGTATACCTCAAGTAATAGAATGAAGCCCTTGGATGTGCACCTTTATTTGTCATAGAGTGTCACTTTTGATAAAATAACAGCAACCTGAATGGAATACGGATGAGCCTGCTACATTAGGCTCAGGATCATGTGACGCGGACTGATTGACCACTGTATTATTGCATATCTGTTATATAATGCACCATGATCTATTTCTATGTTTAAAGGAACACTATAAGGTCAAGAACACAAACATGTATTCCTGACCCTTTAGTGTTAAAACTACCATCTACCCCCCCCCCCCCGATTCCTCTTGCATCCCTACATATAGTAAAATCTTACTTGTATTCAAGTCTGCAGCTGCTGCCTCTGCCTCTGATCTGACATCAGTAGTGGTGGTCTGAGCCAATCGCAATGCTTTCCCATAGGATTGGCTGAGACTGTCAAGAAGGCAGATCAGGGGCAGAGCCAGCACAAGTCAAACACAGCCGTGGCCAATCAGCATCTCCTCATAGAGATGCATTGAATCAATCTCTATGAGGAAAGTTCAGTGTTTCCATGTAGAGGGTGGAGACACTGAATGGCAATGCTGCAGACTGTGCAGCACTTCCACAGAAAGTACCTCTAATAGCCATCTGAGGAGTGGCCAGTGAAGTTATCCCTAGGCTATAATGTAAACACTGCATTTTCTGAAAAGACTGTGTTTACAGCAAAAAGCCAGAAGGTAATGATTCTACTCACCAGAACAAATGCAATAGGCTGTAGTTGTTCTGGTGACTATAGTGTCCCTTTAACATTATTGTTTATTTTAACTTTTACAACAGAAAGTGTGGTAATATTCTGTGCTTGCAATATATTTTATTGATTATGTTATTTGGAGTGTTTGCTCGCTCTCGCCAATCTTTATGTTTTTGGGGATTAGACTGTGTGTGTCGAATAGAGTGGCTCAACACTCGGTGATTGTTGCAGATAGCCATTTTCATATTTATTCCAATAAATCTATAATGAACTCAATAATTCCGGCCATAGTAGGCTCATAAACGACAGATGAGATTGTAACTGTTCATTCTAACAGTAACTGCGTTTTTATATCATCAAAGTGTAACTATTTTGAATTTATAATTTTTCAAATTACATCGCTTATTTGAAATCATCACACTATTTGCTTATTTGGGAATTAATGGGGAAAATTTTATTTTTTTAATTTTCTTGATTTTTCCCATATTCTGGGATGACATCTTTTTGTGTTTAATAGCCCCCAGCAGTGCAGAAAATAAAAACATATGGATCATATTATATTAATAAGAGCACTGTAGTTAGGTCACAGGCACGCACAGAAAATTTGCCATATTTAGATATGAACTGGTAAAATATGTGCAGTGTAAACAAATTCTACACATCTGAACACACACAGTTAACAGAATGTACGTTAAACCTGTTAGAGTGTGTCTTAACTCACGTTTATTACATCAGGTGCAATGATTTCACCAGTATGATACACTGACTCCTACATAAATTGTTTGACTTCACAGAACGTTATATTGAGCTAGTTATTGAGAAACCTGAAATTCCTTTGTAGGAATAGGGACTGCGGTGTATTTGAGTTGCAAAAGAAGGTTTGCATTGATGGTCAACAATGTTTTGAGATAACGAGATACGGAGCTGTATTTGGATATAAAATACACACTGTTCAAACTCAGTTATATTTATTAAAGGGACACTATAGTCACCAGAACAACTACAGCTTATTGAATTTGTTCTGGTGAGTAGAATCATTACCTTCAGGCTTTTTGCTGTAAACACTGTCTTTTCAGAGAAAATGCTGTGTTTACATTACAGTGATAACTTCACTGGCAACTCCTCAGATGGCTGATAGAGGTCCTTCCTGGGTTATGGCTGCCTAAAATGCTTCCAAACATTCAGTGTCTCCTCCCTCTGCATGCAGACACTGAACTTTCCTCATAGAGATTCATTGATTTAATTCATCTCTATGAGGAGATGCTGGTTGGCCAGGGCTGTGTTTGAATCATGCTGGCTCTGCCCCTGATCTGCCTCTTTGTCAATCTCAGCCAATCCTATGGGGAAGCATTGTGATTGGGTCAGGCTACAACTTCTGATGATGTCAGCAGACAACTTGTTTTTCTGAGGCAAACAGCATGCAGATCTACAGCTTCAGACTTGAATACAGTAAGATTTTCCAATATTTATGGAGGCATGAGGGGCCCAGGGGGGCTAGATGGTGGTTTTAACACTATAGGGTCAGGAATACATGTTTGTGTTCCTGACACTATAGTGATCCTTTAATATGGGAATCGACTAAATGACCAGCGTCATATGCAATGCTATAATGCACTGCAATTTTGTAGAGTAAATTAACACTTTACAATCTAAAAATTTTTTAAATGTCAGATTTTTGGGATTTTGGGCTCCTAGTTGGGATTAGTGTTGTGATCATTTATACAGGCCTAGTTATAGTTTCAGAAAAAGGAAGACCAGAGGTTAAACAGACGTTTGATTCCTTCAGGAAAGATACAAATATTTAAATGTAAATAGCGAGGAACCCCATCAAACATGCTTCAAGTCATTTTGTTTAAGTGATAATGTGCAAGGTTCTCTGAACTGGGCTATCAGACAGGCCTGTCACTCACTGCATGTCAGGGTGCCTTCTGTGGGGACCAGGAATGTCCCCCATGGTGCTCACCTCTTACAGGCGGAGAAGAATTCTCTCCAGCATCCCTCTTCGTTCTTCAGCGGTTTTCACGCCGGCTGCGATAGCCCTGTCCCCTTTTATTACGCGACACGGGTGACGTTACAGACGTCACGGACCACTGAAATGGTCGGATTCAGACATTTTGGGGCGTGGATACAATCCTACCTTATTTTTACTTACCTCGGCTTGACTGACTACTCTTTATTTTTCTAGCGTTAGTCCGGCCATTCTGAGGTCCGGTATCTGTTACCCTTTGTCTACATTCTGCGTGTTGGATCCCATTCCATTCCTGACACTGCTACACAAGTTTAACAATAGTGGTGGACTTTGTACAACTTCACATTAGTAGTTTTCAGCTGATGAGCTATGGACCCATTGATATTGGCACAGGTACCAGAAGCAACAGAAGGACTATTGCAATAGCAAGTTGCATGGGGTGTTTTGCGTCTGATATGTAGAAGGTTTTGAAATAAGAGTTAATGTAAGTAGTGTAGGTTTCGACAGTAGGTTTTGCAGATAAACTACATTTATCTTGCCTGTCTCAAGGCAATGAAGGTGATGGGCAGGAGGTGACAGCTGTAGTCTGATGTTTTCCAAGCTACAAAATAAGAAAAAAAATAAAAATAAGAAAAAAAATCGACTGCATCCCATGAGATTGTAAAAACTGTACTAGACAGAGGAATAAAAGTGACAAACTCAGTCTATTCTCTACCAATTCCATCATCTCTATCTTATCCACCCCCTATACTAGCTGACATATTGCTACAGCTTGAATAAATATTTGCCAGTCTAAATTGGAAAAAATATAACAGATTCGTCCAACAAGAGGGCAGCAAATGGACACCTAAATTGTGGACTCTTTTGTCATTGTCTTTCTGCCTGTGCCTATTGTCCCTGTTTTCATAACTGTGCTCATCTTCCAATTCTGAACTCTCCTGAGAGTTGTTTTACTACTTTGCCCATCTCCAAGAGTAAACTGTTTAAATATCAGTGTTTTCTCTTGTTTATGCCTTCCGGTTTATTTTCATCTTCCATGAAGTTTTAAGTCATTTTTGGTCTCAAATAGACAGACCAGGGCAGTCCAAGCACAAATCTGACAGCGAAATGGACTTGATGGAAGCATACCTTATTATCTACTCTGGCCTTAAATTCACTTTGAATTCTCATTTAGTAGATAACCCTTTAGATGTTCAAGCAAAACAATTTGTATATTTATGTATGTTTACATACCATACGTAATGCTGGCAGAATGCTCTTCTGTTTTTTTGTTGCTACTCCTTGTGACAGAGTTGTGTGTTATTGGGTTGTTTTCTACATTTTCCCCCATATGGTTATGTAGAGTTGTTAAAATCTAGTTCCAGTTTTAAATAAACAACATTTAGAGGGGCATAAACTATATAAATAGGCACAGGAGAATGGGCATCTCCCAGGCTCCGGTATTACTTCCACTCTGCTTCCAATGGAGTGAAGGATGGGGTAAGGCCCACTTGTTGGGCACTATAATGTAATCGATGGAACCTTAGCAGAGAGCAGTACATTGCGCTCCTATCAAATGACGGGATAACTTTGTATCAGATTGTGTTTTAGTTGCTATGTTAATTTATTGCTACAGGCACCTTTTTTCCCAATTGTCACTAACCGTAATCACTATGTGGAAATCGCTACCAGTTTGGCAGACGTTACTAGTGATAGCCCATAAACAAAGTCGGTATTTTGTAGCTGCCAAATATTTACTGACTGTTGATAATATAGATATTTAGAAACAACATTAAAAAATAAATCCTATATCGAGCTGGCAGTGTATAGGTTACTGTGGTTATGTAGACAGAAGAAGAGAGGACTTACAATAAAAAAAAAAAAATTAAAAAGGGATCAACAGTAGATATGGTGTGTGGAGTGTTTTTTTTTTGTGGTTTTTTTTTAGCTTTGCATAAAGCTTAGCTTTCTCGCTTGGCCTCTTCTCATCATTAACATATTACATTCTCAAACTGCGATTAGATGAGATTTAAATATAATACATGAAGAGATTAAAAAAAAAATTTCTACTGTTATGCAAAAAGTGCTAGCTCCTAACACCAGGACATACATCTCTTTCACAGCGGTTGCCTGAATCTCTATTGAGGCTGTATTCATGACTTAATTAGATAAGCTACAGATGCCATCTGGATAACAAGTTCCTGAGAGGTCATTTGCTTAGTAAGCGAATATGCCAGCACCACGCGGATAATGGGTGAATTTTATGGGGTAATTAGCATTGATATCCTGCTTATTTCAAACTGGTAGCATTAACAATCACACCACTGGCAGGAAACAGAAAAAGAACTGATAAGAGAGATTAATATGAATCACGTGATAAAATTCCACAGGGGTGATAAAGAATTTCTGCTTTTAATGACAGAACACAAATCGGCACTATCAGCACTATCACACAAGATCAGCTAATTAACCTCTAATATACACTGATTGTTTATTAATTATTAAGAAAATTAGAGTGTAAACAAACTGTAGAGATGGGGTAGGCTGGCACAAAAATTCCACATTTCCAAACACTATGTACAATCTGTCTCTATAAAACAAAAGAGGAAGCTATAGAACCTGGAGAGGGTGTAATATGGAATTAAATAATAATAATACTACTAATACTTTGTTACCATTTTGCTAGTAGCAAGTCTGCTTTACTTGATAAAAATGGTTAGATGGACTGAAATATTGTTACTCTGTTTAAAGGGACACTATAGTCATCCAGACCACTTTATCTCAATGAAGTGGTCTGGGAGCAGGGCCCCTATCCTTTTAACCCAGCAAAGTAAAACATTGCTTTTTATTTATTTTTTAATTACGTTTAGCAATCAGGGTTAAAGTGGATTTGTTACTTTTCAGTATTTCATAAAGATACACAGTGAAGGTAATCACCATCACCAGGTGCTTTAGACTGACACTTTGTGTAGGCCCTGGACTATTCTTATGTTTTAGTCATCCTATGCCCATTATAGGTGCAGGATGTGTGTAATGTACTTGTGTTTATTGTTAAATGTTCTGTGTGCTCTCCTGTCCTGCTGATGGTCTAAACCAGAGGTTCTCAACCCAGTCCTTTTTTCTAAACACCTTAGACACACCCAGGTAATCCCTAAATCCTGGACTGGTAGGGGGTCCTTGAGGACCGGGTTGAGAACCCCTGGGACTCTAAACCAACTGAGTGAATTTGGATCCACTACACCCAAACCTCTTCAATGAGATGAAGTGGTCTGGGTGCCTATAGTGTTCCTGTAAATTTGCCTTTATTCCAGTTACATTCCAAGCCCACCAATCACAGTGCTCTGTGTCATTTTACACAGCGTGGGAAAGTGTTTTGGAATTTTCCCACGCTGTGTAAAATTACAAATAGCACTCTGATTGGTGGGCTTGGAATCTAACCAATCAGAGTGCTGTGTCATTTTACACAGCGTGGGAAAGTTCTTTAGAATTTTCCCACACTGTGTAAAATGACAGAGCACTCTGATTGGCTTAAACCAGCCATTCAGAGTGTTCTTAGCCTAATTGCAGGGCGTGGTAAGGCTTTATAAGCCTTCCCCCGCCCTGCAGAGCTCAGTCTGCGCGAGTCCTCCATGGGTGAAGATGGATTATTTTTTTTTGCTCTCTTTTTTTTTTTTTTAAATTGCGTCGGTTCTTATGGCTTTTTATTTGGCCTTTTTTTGGGGCTGAAAAAAGATGATTTTAGAAAAAAGAAGACGTCAAATGGTAAGTTTAATTTTTCTTTACAGGTTCGTTATTTTATTCCCCCCTCACTATTTTTGGGTGGGAGACTAGGGGCTTGGGGACCCCTAGTCACCTTTGATTGGGGGGAGGGGGATTTTGATTTAGGGCCCCCACCCACCACTCAGGGGTGGGGGCTGGGGGGGACAGTAGTTCCCCCCTTATTGTTTTTTTTAGGGCCCCCACCCACCGCTCAGGGGTGGGGGCCAGGGGGGAGGACAGTAGGTCCATCCCCTTCATTATTTTTATGGCCCCCACCCACCGCCCAGGGGTGGGGGCCGGGGGGAGGACAGTAGGTCCCCCCCTCATTCTTTTCATGGCCCCCACCCACCGCGCAGGGGTGGGGGAGGACAGTAGGCCCCCCCTCATTATTTTTATGGCCCCCACCCACCGCGCAGGGGTGGGGGCCGGGGGGAGGACAGTAGGTCCCCCCCTCATTATTTTCATGGCCCCCACCCACCGCGCAGGGGTGGGGGAGGACAGTAGGTCCCCCCTCATTTTTATGGCCCCCACCCACCGCACAGGGGTGGGGGCGGGGGGAGGACAGTAGGTCCCCCCCCCCAGTGTGTATCAGGGTCCCTGAGGACAGGTGTCAATCCATATCTGCCAAGTGACCCTATGTAGGGGGAACAGTACCTATTCTGCTCTGTGTCAGTGTGTATCAGGGATCCTTATGATAGGTGTCAATCCATATCTGCCAAGTGACCCTATGTAGGGGGAACAGTCTCTATTCTGCTCTGTGTCAGCGTGTATCAGGGTCTCTGAGGACAGGTGTCAATCCATATGTCAAGGTGTCAATATGTCATATGTCAGGTGTCAATCCATATCCATTGTGATTTAGGAATGTTAGGTGATTTTTACCCTTTATGGATTAAAACCAGACTCTGCATCAACTGTGTAATTTTCCATGGGAGTTTTGCCATGGATCCCCCTCCGGCATGCCACAGTCCAGGTGTTAGTCCCCTTGAAACAACTTTTCCATCACTATTGTGGCCAGAAAGAGTCCCTGTGGGTTTTAAAATTTGCCTGCCCATTGAAGTCTATGGCGGTTCGCCAGTTCGCAAACGTTTGCGGAAGTTCGCGTTCGCCATTCGTGAACCAAAAATTTTATGTTTGCGACATCACTAATCTTCACACAACAAGAAGGAACAAACCACATAAGTACAAAGGACTCATGGAACCATTAAATAGCCTCCCAATCTCCCCAAATCTAGCCTTTGGCAAACTTTGTGTTTACCAGTCGAAAAAGCAGCAGCAGTAGCTGACTTCTGGTACTAGACTTTCCAAAGCAGATTACGGCAAGACAATGAGACACCTCTCTGATGAGGCCCAACATGGTTGAAACAATCGTTCGGGGGATGCTGCATCTCTCGTGCAGAGGAAACTTGTCAACATTTTAGGTCTAGACTGTCCTTCTGGGCAGGATCAGTCTGATATGCAAATGGTATAGGTTTACTCTAAATAGCACAAGTGAGCAAAATCTATCAAACGTGAGCGGGGACGGTTTGAAGGCCCATTCTGAGAGATCTCATATTCTATGTTTTTCTTCAATGGCTTTGGAGCTGTTGGTTTGAGTGTTATTTTGAGTCCATAGAACACTGCAGGGAAACAAAATCTGAAGTTTTCAAATGTGGTAATTAAAATAAACAATTCACAGTAGGAAAGGACTTACAAAATAAAAAAAAAAAAGACAAAAAAAAAACTTTGCCTAAACTGTTCATGCTGGAGTAACAAGAGAGATGTGTTTATAGCAGTTATAGTCACAGTAGAGGGAGCTAGCATTTGAGACTCAACATGAAATGAGTCAATTACAGTCAAAAGGTAACATCGGGGGCATTAGCTACAGTCACAGTGGATTTAACATTTGGGCTACTAGCAAGTTAAAACCTTTAGTCACAGGCTAATTAGTGGCTAGACCTCAATTTCATCGGCAGACCATATAATTTTCAATTTCCCTGCATATTTGCAACAGTGTGGGACAGCAGTCCTTGGAATAACCCTGGAAGAGTTATTTTCTGGGCTTTTTCAGCTTTAATTCCTACTAAATGATGTAGAGCCCGATAACAGCTCTTCACAGCTATTTGATTTGTTTGGAGCACTTGGCGTAGACGATTAATTCCCTCGAGAAACACTAGGTATTTGTGGTTTTATTTGCTTTAGGATTTATTCAATGTTTGTTTTTGTTTTATAGCTGATGAGCAGACAGGACGGTCTCGCAGAAGTGTTTAATGTATCTATACTGCCTTTCAAACACTTTACAATCCGGTTTGTTGTTTGAAATGCTAAATAAACTAGTGATTTCATAGGCAGAGAACCTGCCAAATCCCCTATTTAACTCTTATCGTTGAAGCAAGAGCAGGATTTATAATTCATGCATGATCTACTCACGTTGAGAAATAGTTTACCTACTAATAATCAAAGCTGCGGTCACGAAAATGTCCGACAATTGAAGATTATACTAGCTTTAGTGTACTAATAATCTTAATTTTAGTAATGACAGGAGGCGAATATTTGCATATCTTTCTTTACTGAAAACTCCAGCAGCATAGAAACAGTAACAACCAATCAGAGAAAAGATATGGTGCCCATAAAAGGCCCTGTCTATGACATCACTTCCTCTTTCTTTGAAGCGAAACAATAAATAGCAACAATAAACATAATCATATTACGTCAACAGTTCCACAACATATTAGAATAATCAACTCCAGTAGTTCCGTGATGTAGAGTTATGGGAGGTGAGTCTTTGTCTTGAGGAGAAGACGTTCACGCTGTAAGAAAAAGAAAAAGGTGAAAGGACTCTGGCGTGATAACTTGTCCGCATACAATAAACATTAAGAGTCTGATATACCAATGGATACTAGAATGAGTAACATATCAATATATATTAATTCTAAAGCAATGATATTTAAGAATCTATAGACACAACATAATTCAAGGTACATGTCTAATTATTCAACATATACAAGTCTCTCAAGCCACATATCTAAGTAGCAAACATACAACCATAACGTACTTACCTTCCTGAGCTAGTATAATCTTCAATTTTACCACATGACAGGAGGCTTCATATTTGCATTTTTAAAGCTTAGAATTGACCAGTGTGAAGGAAGTATGAGATGTTTGCCGAAATAGAGCTTTCTAAACGTACCCTCTCGTGCTCAAACTGCGCATCGTGTAGTGTCGGTTAGGGAGGCGACGGCCGAAAAAGACTTGTGGGGCCAGCGCTCCCTTGACCGAGTGGGCTCCGAAACAAGGTTCGACGCCTGCCAGATGCAATAGCCAGCGGCTCCATCTGGCCAGTGTAGCGGTAGGCACCTCTCCATGAGGTTCCACGTAAGAAGTCAGGAGTAGACCCGTCGCATGAGGGGGAAGGGGGAATGATTTTGGTATACTCCATTAGTGTTCCGACCACACCTAGTTTGGTGTCTGACACAAAGTATGGGTATGACACCGAAGATGAACTGGATTTAGTTCGTCTCGATATGGTAAAGGTAATCCCATCTGGTGTAATAGAGAAAACCATTCATATCGAAAGCCCTAACGTCCATCACCCGTCTAAATAAGACGAGGCATAACAAGAGGGCTAGTTTGGCTGAAAGTTGTTTCCGTGACAAACAAGGATTGTCCTGCTATTCCCTCAAGGAATCACAGCACCATATCCACCTGCCAGAGGTGTGAATACTTGGGTGCCGAGTCTCGATAATTCAGCACCCCGTAGTAGTCGACAACCCCGTGGATCTTGACCTACTGGTCCGCCCTGTACCGGAACGTGCGCCACCGATATGGCGGATCCGATCACGTTGAGGGATCGATATGACCGCCCCAACGAGACCAGGTGTGACAGATAGTTAAGGATCGGTTTGGCAGGTGCGGTAAAGGGATCGGAATCCCTTTCCACCCTACAAACACTCCAGGCCGGTCAAGCAGAAAAATAGCATTTCCTGGTGCCGGGGACCTGAGTCCCATCAGAGGTCTTAGTTGATGCAATAGGTCGTGGACATTTCGGGAGGCCCTGAAATCGTCCAGTCCACTAGTGCCAGTCGTCCTTCCCTGACAAAGGAGTGGGCTTCCCCTGAGGTCCCGTCAAAAGCAGAGGGAAGGTAGGGAGTGGTAGAGGGTCTTCGCGAGACGTCCCCAGGCGATCCGGGAAATCACGGTTGGCATTGTCCGAGGGGTGTCATGAGCATGAGCGATATCCAGTGTGTGTGTGTGTGTATCGAAGCACCCTTGCCATTGTGGAGAGCGGTTGGGTCCGTTTGCATGGGTTCATCCGCCACTACGTATCCGGAGGAAGAGTTGGATCCAGTGGTTGCATGAGTGACCATCGTGTATGTATCTAGGCAGCAGTCGTTGCATGGCCCCGTAGTGTAGTGGGCCAGGGAATATCGATTGTATGGAGGAGGAGAGGAGGAGAGGGATCCCACCATCCGGTGAGTATTCTGAGAGGAATCGTATCCAACCTTAGAGCGTGTCCGACATCCATCCGTATAGGGGTGATCTTGTCGGGGACCGACGCGGAACGTAGTTCTCCAAGCCGATGTCGAAACAAGGAATTGACCCGACACAGATGGGGGAGCGATTTGTCTGCGTACTACCAAAAAACCCGTGGAGTCCAGAACGTGGACGTCACTTTGACTGCAAACGTAGCCTGGATTCGCAGAGGGTCAGCAAGTCTTCCAGGTACCCGAGACATCGCACGTCCAAATTCGCGGATGTGAGCCCTCACCGGCTTCAGTAGCTTTGTGGGTACCACGGAGTCGTAAACTGCTGTGTTAGTCCTCATCACTGGGATCGGAGGAAAATTAGGTAGTGTAGGGTAGTGGATATTGACAAGTATGTGTCCTCGGGGTCCAGATGTGTAAACCAGTCGTTATCGTTCAGGAGATCTAGTAGAAGGTTGATTTTCTCTATCCTGAAGCGCTTGTATACCACGTAGGAGTTCCCTTGATGATAGGATGGCTCACTAGTAGATGAAGCGGTTGGTGGTTCGGTTCCGCTACCAACCAGTCTTCCCAAAAAACACCTTTCCCACAAAGGGGTGTGGAGGATTTGCTTCAGCGAGGTTTGGACTAAAGTTAGTGTGGTGGGTAAGTTCCCGCTGTCAAATAGTAGGTCTTGTGCTTCTGGGCCGAATATTAGTCGTGCTTACGTTCCACTTCCTCAGAAGGCGAGTTGTCTTTGTGTGAGTGATCTATTATTGTCCAACGTGCGTGCTGGATAGTAGTCTTCTTTGTCGGAAGATTGTGGATTGCAATAGGTCGTGGACATTTCGGGAGGCCCTGAAATCGTCCAGTCCACTAGTGCCAGTCGTCCTTCCCTGACAAAGGAGTGGGCTTCCCCTGAGGTCCCGTCAAAAGCAGAGGGAAGGTAGGGAGTGGTAGAGGGTCTTCGCGAGACGTCCCCAGGCGATCCGGGAAATCACGGTTGGCATTGTCCGAGGGGTGTCATGAGCATGAGCGATATCCAGTGTGTGTGTGTGTGTATCGAAGCACCCTTGCCATTGTGGAGAGCGGTTGGGTCCGTTTGCATGGGTTCATCCGCCACTACGTATCCGGAGGAAGAGTTGGATCCAGTGGTTGCATGAGTGACCATCGTGTATGTATCTAGGCAGCAGTCGTTGCATGGCCCCGTAGTGTAGTGGGCCAGGGAATATCGATTGTATGGAGGAGGAGAGGAGGAGAGGGATCCCACCATCCGGTGAGTATTCTGAGAGGAATCGTATCCAACCTTAGAGCGTGTCCGACATCCATCCGTATAGGGGTGATCTTGTCGGGGACCGACGCGGAACGTAGTTCTCCAAGCCGATGTCGAAACAAGGAATTGACCCGACACAGATGGGGGAGCGATTTGTCTGCGTACTACCAAAAAACCCGTGGAGTCCAGAACGTGGACGTCACTTTGACTGCAAACGTAGCCTGGATTCGCAGAGGGTCAGCAAGTCTTCCAGGTACCCGAGACATCGCACGTCCAAATTCGCGGATGTGAGCCCTCACCGGCTTCAGTAGCTTTGTGGGTACCACAGAGTCGTAAACTGCTGTGTTAGTCCTCATCACTGGGATCGGAGGAAAATTAGGTAGTGTAGGGTAGTGGATATTGACAAGTATGTGTCCTCGGGGTCCAGATGTGTAAACCAGTCGTTATCGTTCAGGAGATCTAGTAGAAGGTTGATTTTCTCTATCCTGAAGCGCTTGTATACCACGTAGGAGTTCCCTTGATGATAGGATGGCTCACTAGTAGATGAAGCGGTTGGTGGTTCGGTTCCGCTACCAACCAGTCTTCCCAAAAAACACCTTTCCCACAAAGGGGTGTGGAGGATTTGCTTCAGCGAGGTTTGGACTAAAGTTAGTGTGGTGGGTAAGTTCCCGCTGTCAAATAGTAGGTCTTGTGCTTCTGGGCCGAATATTAGTCGTGCTTACGTTCCACTTCCTCAGAAGGCGAGTTGTCTTTGTGTGAGTGATCTATTATTGTCCAACGTGCGTGCTGGATAGTAGTCTTCTTTGTCGGAAGATTGTGGTGGACCGGGTCACGAATTCCCGGTGTTCCGTCTACTTGGTCTGTCCAATGGGCGACTTGCCTTAGACCTTAGTGGTGGGGGGGTTGGAGCCCTTCTCTTGCCGTTTTTACATGAAGGCTCGTGGGGCAGGGATTCAAACCCACGCCTCCAGAGAGACTGGAGCCTAAAACCAGCGCCTTAGACCACTCGGCCACGCTACCTTGCTGCTGAGGTCTCCAGCAAGCAGTTTGAGGCAGAGCTCATAACAAGAAAAACCTTCTCCACTGAGGCCGCTACTGCGTCGTTTATCAATGCCCAGAAGTCCTAGGGGGTTGAGAGTGTTCTTAATGACCCGTTCTCGTCCTGTTGGGAGATAGTGGTAGTCAGTGGGAGTTTGAGGGTCCGCACGTAGGGGTGCTAGACTCCTGGTAGCACTGGGGATCACCCAGGTAAAGCGGCTTGAATTGCCTGCATCAGATTGTCAGAGTGTATGAAATACTCGTGTCAAGTGTAGAGGGGTCACCTCCATTAAATTAATCCGGCTATTGGGAGCTGTGGCGTAGGCGCGATTGACCGGTAGTGCTGGTCCGGTTAGCCGGGTTCACCATAAATGCATGCCAGAGCTGTATGCACGGATGTAACTATACAGGCTTATTATAGAAGCCCGTGGGACCTGTTTCTATAAAGTCTGCAGTCGCAGGGCCCACGTGTATTCGACTGGGGTCATCCCAGGTGGTGTGCCATGGTAAACCCAGAGGACACCCACATTATAATTGTTGGCACTTTACAAGCATTGCATGCATGTCTGGGGGTCACCCCAGGTGGTGTGCCATGAGAATCTACTCAGAGGACACCCACGTTCAATATGTACGCCAGGTACAGTAAATGTACAGATATGTATCCCTGTGATAAAGTTGAGGCGTAGGACTTCGTGCATTTCATCGGGGTTCACCCCGGGTGGCGTGCCGTGGTAATCCAGAGGACACCCACATCAACGTAATGGTCTATGAATGACCTTGCGTGCATATCTGGGGGGGGTCACCCCAGGTGGTGTGCCATGAAAAATACCCAGAGGGCACCCACATCAATGTAATGGTCTATGAATGACCTTGCATGCCTATCTGGGTGGTCACCCCAGGTGGATTGCCATGAAAAAATACCCAGAGGACAACCATATAAATTTGCACAGTCAGGTACAGTAATATAATATGACCCTTTGTAGGGTACAATAATATAATATAATATCCCCTTTGTAGGGTACAGTAATACAAAATGCCCTTTGTGGGGTACAGTGATATAGTTGATCTTGTAATAGGTACAGTATATGTTTTGTATAACAACTGTGATGTTGTATGGCTTCACAATAATACCTAGATTGTGTGTGTGCTCAACATATAGTCATCCAGTGTAAAGCACCATGAGAGATATATCCATGAAAATAAAAATTCTAATTGTATTAATAAATGAATGTGTGCAGGGAGGGGAACCCCTGAAGGGGTTAATCCAGATGCAGGGCGCGGTGATCGGGTGATTCCTGTAGGGAATAGTAATATAGTATGACCCTGGATAGGGTATAGTAATATAGAGTGACCCTGAGTAAGGTACAAAGACATAAAGATCCTGGGGTATAGGAAAAACATTGTGTCTCCTTTAATGCCTGCCTGTAAGTATTTGTTTGGCAGACACTGTTGGCAAAAAATCACAACAGGGAAACGTTAAAGAAAAATCAGCACACATGATGCTCTAGCCAGTGTGTAAATCCACAGCAGATTGAACTCTTGCTGTACTGGGGAGTTGAACTCATGGAGGAAAATTCCCAGTGCAAGCCGGTAACCACTGAGCCACCATACAATATGTCATGTCCTGCATGTCCTCTCCCATAGCACACCTGTCATGTGGGTCATGTGGGTAACATTTCATAGTAAATTATCAAACTCAATCATATAGATGTCAAAATACTGCATGTCACTAGCATGATATACAAAGAGAGGCAAATGTATGACACGTAAAGGGGGAAGTTGTAATCTCTGATTTAACAGATTTAGTTTTATTAGCTTTAATCAGTGGCAGGTGAATGGTTAATTAAGCCAGACATTGCATTGTGTTGAAAAAATTTGTTTGTCTCTTTAAATGCATGCATGTATTGTTTTGTGGGTCTGGAGACATGAATGTTGTAAAATATATGTCTCTTTAAATGCATGCATGTATTATGAATTCAAGGCAGAGTATACATAAAGGTCCTGTGTTGGCAGGCACTGAGGCATTCACAACCAGGGATATAGTGATCCAGAGAAAAAATATATACTTTTAAAAGGGGGGCAGAAAGTGCACAGAAGGGACAGGGTGATAGGGAGCCAAGGTAGGAGAAATATAAATCAAAATATAGAAACACCAAACTAATTACAATAAGAATTGCCAGAGAGGCAAAATACTCTGACCTGATGTTGGCTGGAGCAGCAAAGAAAGAGGGAGTGATGTCATAGACAAGCCCTTTTATGGGCAGCATATATTTTCTATGATTGGTTGTTACTGTTTCTATGCTGCTGGAGTTTTCAGTAAAGAAAGATATGCTAATATGAAGCCTCCTGTCATGTGGTAAAATTCCAATAATGCCAAGACGTGTCTCTATAATTTGCCTACCAGGGATTCCAGCAGCTGGTTAAACCCTTGGTCATTTGCGTGCATCATTCGAAAGCACATAATGAGGTTTGCGAATAGACCTATATTTTTTTATTCATGCATTCTGTTCAAAATATATTAAGGGGTGATTCGCTCTTAATCCAATTCAGACAAGGAAAAAGCCAGGGCAAACAAACAAGGTAAATGGAGAGGAGTAATAGAAACATTTCATTTTCTTTCTTCCCCTTATGGTATTTCTATGCTGACTGCCAGGAGCAAAGGACAGAGCTTAAAACAATGATTGACAGGCACCCAGTTGCAGGATATAGAAGTGTGGATTTCTAGGTTTCATTCTATTTTTCACACCTCCCAAATACATGCTTTTTACATATAAGGATTGTAGCAGAACCACTGCTTATTCTTATGTTTTCCCTGTGTGTGGTGTGTCTCCCCTATATTTCGTGTGCTGTGCCTTGTCTACCCATTCAAGAGTGTAGACGAACCCATTCGTCTCCCGAAAGGGGACCACCCCGGTGCCCCATTAGGATGTTCAACCCAATTAATTAGAACGTTCACACCTGCAACTTAAGTGCGAAATCGTAAGGGAAATATAGACGAACGCCAACCACGGGGAGCATTCGTATCCCGAAAGGCGATGCTTCCCTTGCCCGGGGTTCGCACAGGAGCCTTATGAACGGAGACCAGTTGGAAAAATGCATGGTGTGGGGGTTCCTGAGGTTGGTGGTGACCCTTTTGGGGCACTGGCTAGTTTGGCAGGCTTTCTGTGCCTGGGAGACAGAAACTAGGTCCCTTTTACCACGCCTGTGCTCCCAGGCACAGAGAATCCTGGTATGAAGACCCCTGTCGTCTGGTGTGGGAGACCCCTTGTATGTGTGGCGGGCTTTCTGTACCTGGGAGACACAGAGACTAGGTCCCTTTTCCTGTGCTCCAAGGTACAGAGGGATGGAAACCCCTGTGTGTTTGTGTGGAAGACCCCTTGCAAGGGGTTATACATAAAAGCCGAGTGCGGCATAATCAAATCGTGTTGTACCCCCAGAGCTGTGTGTCGTCCAGTTACTGGGGGGAATGGGTGTCCTTATCCTTTAAGTGGTTCCAGAGTGCCTGAGGGTAGGAATTAGTGGAGGTAACTGTTTAGGTTACCCAGAGTCCACTACAAATATAAACAAACATAATTGTAAAAATCCTGGAGACCGACAGTCCTCACTTAACCTACAGATAGGTACATGGGGATATAAATTGTTTTTTTTATTTTGTGCGTGTACAAACAACCAAAAACATTCTCAAAGTAAAAGTGGACTTTTTATTACACAGTTTTTGTGGAGTCCTGTTTTAATCATGTATAATAATGTAATATGGTCCAAAAGATCAAATTAATTGAGGAGAAAATATTAAAAAAAAGTAGGAAAAAAAATAAAATAATAAGTTGTACTGCCCCACATCCAGTCCCGATGATGGACCTAGGTTTTTCTATATGCAATCTTCACGCACACCTGCATCTGAACGGCAATGTGCCCCAGAATGCTTTGCTTCTAGAAGATATCAGTTGAGACATATTTGCAGCAATCAAATGTTATGAATAACAGAGTCCATTTAGGAACAATTATTAACTGTCCAGATAACATAATCTACAACAGGTGCCAATTCCTACTGTTTGACATTAATACTACCAATGAAAACAATCAATAATGAGGAGTACCATAAAAAATTAATTTAGTAAAATATTGCCCATTTTACCTTTGAGCTCATGCTTATGTCAATAGGAAAATTAAAGTGGGGGTTCAAAGGCAATTAAAAATCAACACGAGATATCATTATCGGCTGCATTGCGGACTTCAAATGCTGAGAGGGAAGCGACAGGTAATGGGTGACGTGTTTATTTAATCAGAATATCTGAGCCATAAAAAAAGCTATTTTTATTTGTATTCTGGACAGAAATTGTCCAACATTTTATTTTTACATTTCCTTCTACATGAATAACAATATTAAACGTTATAAATTGTATTTAAAAAAAAAAAATAAAGGAAATAGATTTCTATAGTGACCAAGGGAACAAAAAAATTACCACACCACATATAAATAAAATATAATAATAATAATAATAGTGTAAATATAGAAAACGTGGTGATCATAGCCAAGTGATCATAGCCAAGTGATCATAGCCAGGGTTAAATAACATGGACAACATAACCTCAGACTTTGTGTTCACGGTTACGGTGTCCATGTTTTGGGTGAGAACCACAGGAAGTTAACATTGTATTGAATAAGTTCCTTACATAAGAACAAAATTTAGATTGGTGAGACTGCACACGGTTTACAATAATAATTGCTTCCCTCATTCATTTCTAGGTCAGCAATCACTGTCTGGAATGGTTTCCCCCCCAGGCCCTTCTGAGATACCACTACAAGTCATGGTTGTAGGATACTTACTACTGATGAAGCTCAGACTGCGAGGCATGCGGTGAGGCGGCACCAGGTTACTGCAGTTTTAGGCCAGTATACAAGCCAGTCAATATGTAACATGCCCCTTGCCGCATTAAATACAAGGCTTGAAGCTAGCAATAAGACTTGCCACATACAAGGCCGCCTGACTCTATTCTCACTTCTAGAAGGGAGTGAGCGTATACACAATAACAAAAGCCAAACAAATCAAATGAGCTAAGAAGTCTATCTACGTGAGTTAGAGAACACCTAGTCTCTACGGAAAAGAGAAGGAAAATGTTGGCAAAGTTCACTTCTAGGATTTTTGCAAACAATTTTATGTCTGAGTTTATTAAAGGCATAAACCTTGCAGTAATTATGACCAACCTGTCTAATTTCTTTAGGACGAGCTACAGTCTGGGCTTCCAGCATTGCAGGAGTGGAAGAATCATCATCCAGGAACTGATTAAATACTGGAATTCAATTTTGTCTCTTAATTTTACGAAAGGGCTCTAAAGACACTTCATAAGATTAAAGGGACACTATAGGCACCCAGACTACTTCATCTCAATGAAATAGTCTGGGTGCCATGTTCCTTTAGTTGCAAGTGAAAACAGAGATTGTTTTTAAGTTTGTATGAATCCCTTTGTCACAATTTGTCAGAGTGTGTAAAGGATAGAAAAAAGAAGACTCCACATGGGAAAGGCTGCAGGGAGCTATAGATCTCACCTGAACGACCTCATTAAGCTGAAGTTGTTCAGGTGACTATAGTGTCCCTTTAAGTGTTATGAGGTGAAAATATTGATGAGAGCACGTGTCCTATTAAACTGGGATTCTGAAACTAGAACAAAAAGATTTTTGCAAAAAGAATTTAACACCTTCACTAGCATAATTGTGGATTACATTGTAGGTGGAACCTGCGCCTTTAATATTAAAAATCAAAGTTTCAATCATTGTGGACCTGGGGGTTGTGAGTTCTCATGGTACAAGAGGTTTATATTAGAAATTCTAAACGCTTTGGATATAGATATTTGAGGACAGTGTATGCTCTGGAAATTAAGGAATTGAGAGATCATAGAATGAGAGTAAAGAAAGTAACAAAATAAGTGGTTTAAAAAAATGATTCCTTTAATGTAACAATTTAAGTGGTTAAAACAAGAAAATGGGATCAATAATGATTCCTAGAATGTTAAGGTAAGAAAAGTGTAAATTTGTAGGACATGTGGATCCTGATCTCAGAACTCTTTCAAAGCCCCCCGCGAGTTGAATAAAGTTATGTTACTGTCATTCTTTTTTTTTAAATTCTTTATTTTTCGTTTTTGGTGCTTGATATTGTAGTTTCGCATACAGGTGTGCACGTAAGTGCCCCAAATATACAATAGAGATACAATTTCGTTTAAGTTTCGCACCAATTTTGGGTCAAGCAATAACATTCAGAAATAACATCAACATATTAAACATTAAATGATGCACTGTCTAGGTGAGTGAGTATGTTTCGTGCATTTAGGGTGAAGCCTTATGTTTGGTATCAGTGCCAGTACCTGCGGGTTGTGGGTTTGTTGCTATTAGCGTTCCGCGTGAGCGGTGGTGTGTTGACATGCTTATGGTGTCTGTGTTGCAGTAAAGCTGTGTTCAATTGTCTAGTTCTTCATGTCGTGCTGAGTGAGGGGATCTGCCGCAGGTGGCATTTTGCATTGAGTGATTACCCCTAACCAAGGGGGCAGCGGGGGGGGGGGGGGGATGTCGGGTTTCTTGTCGCCAAGTGTGTGTGTACAGGTTGTGCTGGTTGTTGTGGTGTTGAAAAAGCACTATTGTGTTGGTAGGGTTCGTGGTGTCGTTTCATATCCTTCACGGCACCGGTTGTTGATGTTACTGTCATTCTTAATCATGCATTATGGTATTATCATAAACAGCACCCAAAATGTGCGCAATATATACGAAAAAACAAAGTAGTTTTGGTTCACCCGATTTGCTTTCCCTCCTGTAACAGTACATCCAATGCAGCAAAGCACTCCGATTCCAGCCCTGAGATATTGCAGGCACGACCGGCACAGCAATAGCCACCAACAGGAACCATAAACGACCGCATGGCACCCTAGGTCAGAAAGGATGGTCCCGCTGCCCGTTACAAATCAAGCACTGCCTAGCTACCCAAACACTCAGCAGAGCGCTAATTTAAGGGGAGGTAGGTGGTGACGAGCCATTGCACAACGCAGAGAGCTCCAGGAACTTACTATTCCTGACCTGCACCGACTTAGTGTCCGATCGGAGATTAGCCGCTGCCCGGCCAAACTTTACACAATGATTGCTTGAGGTAGGCGCCTCTGATACACTTTAGGCTTGGGGACTAGCACTATCTGGGGATGCATAATATATAAATGATACTTGTGGATAACACTATGTTTTTGGGATACTACTGTAAGGCGCCCTAGTGTCTGGTAGTTAAAGGAACACTATAGTCACCAAAATTACATTAGCTAAATAAAGCAGTTTTAGTGTATAGATCATTCCCCTGCAATTTCACTGCTCAATTCACTGTCATTTAGGAGTTAAATCACTTTGTTTCTGTTTATGCAGCCCTAGCCACACCTCCCCTGGCTATGATTGACAGAGCCTGCATGAAAAAAAAAAACTGGTTTTACTTTCAATCAGATGTAATTTACCTTAAATAATTGTATCTTTTTCTCTGTAAATGGAACTTTAATCACATACAGGAGGCTCTTGCAGGGTCTAGCAAGCTATTAACATAGCAGGGGATAAGAAAATCTTAAAGGGACACTATAGTCACCTGAACAACTTTAGCTTAATGAAGCAGTTTTGGTGTATAGAACATGCCCCTGCAGCCTCACTGCTCAATCCTCTGCCATTTAGGAGTTAAATCCCTTTGTTTATGAACCTTAGTCACACCTCCCTGCATGTGACTTGCACAGCCTTCCATAAACACTTCCTGTAAAGAGAGCCCTATCTAGGCTTTCTTTATTGCAAGTTCTGTTTGATTAAGATTTTCTTATCCCCTGCTATGTTAATAGCTTGCTAGACCCTGCAAGAGCCTCCTGTATGTGATTAAAGTTCAATTTAGAGATTGAGATACAATTATTTAAGGTAAATTACATCTGTTTGAAAGTGAAACCAGTTTTTTTTTCCATGCAGGCTCTGTCAATCATAGCCAGGGGAGGTGTGGCTAGGGCTGCATAAACAGAAACAAAGTGATTTAACTCCTAAATGACAGTGAATTGAGCAGTGAAATTGCAGGGGAATGATCTATACACTAAAACTGCTTTATTTAGATAAAGTAATTTAGGTGACTATAGTGTTCCTTTGATTAAACAGAACTTGCAATAAATAAAGCCTAAATA
Organism: Pelobates fuscus; assembly: GCF_036172605.1. Taxonomy (NCBI): domain Eukaryota; kingdom Metazoa; phylum Chordata; class Amphibia; order Anura; family Pelobatidae; genus Pelobates; species Pelobates fuscus. Next base: position 285,306,268 of record NC_086322.1, on the reverse strand, counting down.
GGGCTCTCTTTACAGGAAGTGTTTATGGAAGGCTGTGCAAGTCACATGCAGGGAGGTGTGACTAGGGTTCATAAACAAAGGGATTTAACTCCTAAATGGCAGAGGATTGAGCAGTGAGGCTGCTGGGGCATGTTCCATACACCAAAACTGCTTCATTAAGCTAAAGTTGTTCAAGTGACTATAGTGTCCCTTTAATTCAATTATCTGGTCTTTGATCAAGTTTTGCCACAGACACTGAGGCACAACGGTGGGATTGCATTATTACTGTTGATGGCCCCCTGTTGGGAATGTTGATATGAATAAGTGTGAGTTGTGACCGTAAACAATGCCAGTTTTATCCCTTCATCAAGCATCAGCTGATGTTTGAGGATGCTGCTATACTCACTTATACGATCCTGGTTCAGTGAATTGGGCGACTTTGGCGGAGGTACTCAGTTGGAGTACATGACTTCTGCCACAGGAGGGATATAACTGCTTATACGAATTCAAAAAGAAGATGGACACAGAGCAATGATATGACAGACACAGCAATGACAATAATTGTAAAAGTTTGTGGAACTGAAAAATGATATCTAATGCCATCAGTACTTTACGTGAGAGATAACATGTTCGCTTGAAATGGAAAGAGATAAAGGCTAAATCATGATATGTTCGAATAAAGTCGTAAACAAACACTATTATCATACTAGTTGGACATACAAAAATTGCGAAACATGGAGTGTAAGGCATGGTGATTCATGCTCTTCACAGACTCGGAATGGGTACGAAGAAAAATAAAATTAATGGAAAATTAAATACTAGGATGGCCAACCTAAAGTAGAAAGTATGGAAAGGTACCTTATTGCAGTGTAGATATATCATATCAAATACATATATATTGTAGTAGGAAAGTAGACAGTTGCACTTGCATGGCCAAATAAAATGGTTAATGAAAGAGACCTCTCACCAAGATATCACTATAGTGGTCAATAACTTTTTTTCAGCTGGTTTCAGGTTTTGGCTATGGGCACTTAAAATTCATTGGAAAAGGAAGTGGAGTTCAGCTCTGGGGTATCATTCCAGACGCAAGTAATAACTGAATAGAACATACAGTGTAGCTTGTAGTGCAAGCTAAAAAAACAAAACAAAAAAAAAGATTCACAGGACATCCAGCGTTTGATATCGTACACAGGGCCGGTGCAAGGATTTTTGCCGCCCTAGGCAAAAGTAAAGTTTGCCGCCCCCCCCAAATGACAACACAATGCCCCACCCATATGACCTGCCATGTTAACTAACGCCAGTGCTGCAGTGCCGCCGTGTTTACATTAAAAGGCCTGCAGGGACAGGCTATAGACACCAGAACCACTACATTAAGCTGCAGTGGTTCTGGGGACTATAGTGTTTCTTTAATGTGAGGTAAATTAGAGATTAGTGACACGAATAATATACTAGATTGCCTACTTACAACCAGGTGAGGATGATGATGGGCTCTAGCTGCAGTCTGGCACCACTGGTCTGGTGTAGAACCTCTGGAGGCTGTTTGTAACTGTGGTCACAAAAATCAATGTTCTGGGAGAACGGCAAGCAGCTCCATTTTTTTAACGCCCTTTACACAGCTCAAGGTCTGGGACCCAGGGTCCACCTTCATGTTCCACCAATGAGTTTGTTCACAGGAGGTGGAGTAGGGGATGTCCTGATATGTGTGTAAGGAATGCAGTGTTTGTATGTGTAAGGGCTGCAAGGTGTGTTTCTGTGTATGTACGGGATGCAGTGTGTGCATCTGTAAGGGGTGCATTGAGTGTGTGTAAGGAATGCATTGTGTGTAAGGGTTGCATTGCTTGTCTGTGTGTGTAATGCATTGTGTGTTTTTCTGTATGCAAGGGGTGCATTGTGTGTGTGTGTGATGGATGTCAATCTCTCCCCCTCTCCCTTGTCACTCTCTTCTCCCCTGCTTGTCCCTCTCTTCTCCCCCATCCCTTGTCACTCTCGTCTCCCCCGTTGTCACTCTCTTCTCCCCTCCCCATTCTCATTCCCCCTCCCAACCCCGTCAATTCCCCTCCCTGTCAATTTCTTTCCCCTCCCTTTCAATTTATTCCCTCCCCCCTCCCTGTCCATTCAATCCCCCCCTCCCTTTCCATTCAATCCCCCCCTCCCTTTCCATTCAATCCCCCCCTCCCTTTCCATTCAATCCCCCCCTCCCTTTCCATTCAATCCCCCCCTCCCTTTCCATTCAATCCCCCCCTCCCTTTCCATTTATTCCCCCCTCCCTTTCCATTTATTCCCCCCTCCCTTTCCATTTATTCCCCCTCCCTTTCAATTTATTCCCCCCTCCCTTTCAATTTATTCCCCCCTCCCTTTCAATTTATTCCCCCCTCCCTTTCAATTTATTCCCCCCTCCCTTTCAATTTATTCCCCCCTCCCTTTCAATTTATTCCCCCCTCCCTTTCAATTTATTCCCCCCTCCCTTTCAATTTATTCCCCCCTCTCTTTCAATTTATCTCCCCCCCCCTTTCAATTTATCCCCCCCCCCCCCCACCTATGTTGTAGTGTGGCCGAGCTCTGTATGGTCCGCGGGTACAGGGAGCTTTTGTTTCCTGTACCCGGCCGGACTAAAAGGAAGTGAACACTCAGTGTTCACTTCCTGGTAGTCCAGCCGGGTACAGGAGACAAATGCTCCCTGTACCTGCGGACCATACAGGGCTCGGCCACGCTACAGTGAGGGAGTGACAGGAGGGAGCGCTGAGCGCTTCTCTCCTGTTAGTCCCTCTCCTCATGCTGCGCCCGGGCGATGCGCCCCCATGGACGCACCAGCCCGGGCAGGGCTGCAGCTGCCTGAGGCTCTCTGCAGAGCGCTCGGGCGGCTGCAGCATGAGGGGGGCCGGCGCTCCTAGTCCGCCTTACAGGTAGCGCCGGCCCTGATCGTACAATATATTTTTGATGAATTATCCCATCAACACTGAAACGTTAGGCCATAAACTTGTAAGAGAAACAAAGTATAACATACGTTTAGTTTTCATTTAAGAAAGTGTTCTTAAAGGACCACTCCACACCCAAAAGCACTTAAGCTTCTATGATAAATCAGCAGCACTTTTAGAAATTAACCAGGGAACCCCCCCCTGGCTGTCAATCAAACAGCCAGGGAGGATTCCTTTCTACTTCTGTTAGCTCCTCTGAGCCAACGGAAGTGGCAGGCACGCTCTACTTGAGTGTGCCTGCCTCCCCCTACCACCCTTATAGACCTCAGACCAGCTCGACAGCTTCATCCCTGCACATGCACGAACACGTCGCATGAGCAAGCACAGTCCGGTATACGTGCACGGCGCACGCGTGCAAGTGGGGACCAAGTCAGAGGCTTCTCAATGAGAAGCCTCTGATTGGGTATTTCCCTGTAAAGAGACAAAGTCTCTTCTGGGGAAAAGGGGGAGTGTCTTACAAAGGCAAGATAAATTTATACTTCTGCAGAATTATATTATTTAAATAACATATTTACAGCGAATACAAAACATTTCATAAGAACTGCAGCTTCTGTAAGCTATTTGAAACTATTTTCCCAATGAATACATACATGAAAATATGCATGTATGTATTCATTGAGGGTATATCTACTAAACTGTGGGGGAGGGGTGGTTTGCTAGAGATGTAATTAGACCAATGGAACATATATGCATAATATAGTTAATATTGGGAAAAAGGATTTTTCTTTTTATAAAAATACATACAAATGTGGATTTGAATTTTACTCCAGAAACCTGTGCTTTTGCATTTAAATTGGCCAAACACAGATCATAAGATTTTTTTTTTTTGACATACATTGTTTTTTGTTCGTTAAAATTACAATTGCACGCAACTGGAAAAATTCTCAAGGTGCCATCTGGCCAACCGTTTTGAAACCATTATTATTTCAAATTAAAATGGAGAAAAATATCAGTGAATCTCAAGGAGGAAGTGTCTAGAATATGGGAGGAATGGCTAAACAAATTGGAATAACAATATAATAATTAGCTCTGTACTGTTGATGATTTAGACATATAAAAAATATATTGTGCTCACTATTACCCGTGATCCTACCTGCTCGGCAACGGATTAATTTTGTCTTGTATGTAAATACGTTTTTGGAAGGTTTACAAAGCTTTGTCTATATGTATGTCAGATGTTAGGCTACAGATGGGCATTAGTTTGGCCAAGATAGGGAACTGATACAATTATACTTGTTCTTCTATGTATATTTGAAACAGACAATTTTGACAGAATAATGTACTATCTCCTGATTGTTAAATATTTGGGGAACAAAAACAATAAAATATGAATTACATTTTTATTTTTTTTTAAATCTAGCCTTTCCGAGTATATATATTAAAAAATTGGCTAGCCCATTTGGTTAAAAGCCACATAAAGGCACAGACAGATGCATGTTATTCATTCCATGTTTTGCATTTCCCATATCCGGCTAGCTTGTAAAAGTAGTAAGTCATATATCCATACAGGAAATGCGTGGATCCCTCAAACAATAGCAGATAGTAAATAGACAACCTTATGGCTTAAACAAACCGGTTTCCTCAGTCTTGGTCAGCACTGCCTCCCTTAACATAGATAGAGCATGTTTATTGCCAGAGGATATATTATGAAATGCATATAACATTTTTGGCAGCACAAATTTTCACTTCAATTCATACAAACCAGGAAACCTCCATCATTCTGACTGCTAATTTCTTAATATAAACTCCATAACTGCTATTGTAGAGATCCTGTTTTAGGGGGATTTTTGTTAGTAATTTGTCCCTGACTTCATGGAATTAGTATGACACAGAAAGTTAGATTTTATAGTCACTTTTCAGGGATTCTTTATGATGTATCAAGAATGTTTGAAAGCCAAAAGGTCTACATTCCAAATTACATATGTTACATTTAAACACATTTAATTCCTTGAGTAATTAGGGAGCTGGAGGATGTTATATAGAGCCTGAGCACGGCTTTAGTACATATTTTCATATACGCCTTATTCTGTGTATTGGTAGATTTGTGAAATCTTGGTAGGTTTTATTTTCACACAAGGAGCTTTTCTTTTCACTTTATACCATATACCATATGTTTGGTGGGTGTTTATAGATTGGTTTATTTATGATCTAGCAATGGATTTATGGTCTTATTTCCCAGTAATTAGGAGTGTCCTCAGAGAGTGTGTAAGATCTCACTACTTACTGTAATCAAGGAGCAATACATTATATCACCTGAATAGAACATATTTTAAATTGAGACATCATACATCTGTTCTCTAGACTGAAGACACCAAGTTAACCAAAGTGTTTTTTCTTTATAAAAACATTATTGTAAAGCGCTGCAGAATAAGTTGGCACAATATAAATGCTCAAAATAATAATAACAATTACATCACATATAGAAACATTGTCTTGAACAGGGGGCAGGGCCTGACCGCGGAACGGAGCAGACGCAAGCTGCAACAGCTACTGCATTTTACCGCTAACTATACCTAATTTTCACGGAGCAGAGCCCACAAACCGGCACAATCTTACCTACTCATGAACGGGGACTTTCGGCCCTCCAAGCTGATACCACACAAGTGGACTTCCTCGCCGTCTACAAGCAGACAAACCTTGCAGCCTAGCAGCATGGTTGGCCTGGGGGAGACAGCCGCTCTCCCGCCAGCACAGCTCACTGCAGACTCCGGATTGGGCTCTTGTTCCCCCCCCTATGGACCGGCGGGGGTCATCCCGGTCCCCACCGACCCGGCACTCACAAAGTATCAAGCTTCTATTGCCTGCTGCGTCGTGGGCTCTGACTACACCGGGCCGCACAAAATGGCGGACACTAGACATTCATCAAGGCCTGTGTCCACGCAGTACTTACTCACACGACTAGACTCAATACTCACCCAATTCTGGGAGAAGCTGGAGGAGCGTTCCAAGGCTCATTTGCCTCCTGACCAGGGAAAGAAAGGAGAAGGACCGGAGACAAGGAGGTGGAATGGGCTTGCTTCAGGCACAGCACTTTGCCCAGCATATGTCCCACGCATCAAAAACTTACCCGGGCTGAGGGTCATCTGGAGTCCCCCTCAGCGGCATCACCCAAACAGCTGGAGAGCTGCCCGCCGCAGGCGGCGGAAGACGATCAGGACCTCCCACGGTGCCCACACAGGGAGAGACCCGGTCCCACGGAGTTCCGGAGTCAGCCGGAAACAAATGCCGACATCATATCAGGACTGGGGCTGGAGAGAGGCCTCTTTCTGCCCTCAGTTTACCACCACGCTCCGAGATCTTCAAGCAGCAGCTTCCTGCTTGCCAAGCACGGGGATCGGCTGACAGCATGGTCGGAGGACATGATCCGGTCTGTCACTTAAAGAGAACTTTCCTCAGTTCCAAACAGGCAGACTTTGACTCATTGCACTCTCTAGCACTTCACCCCCATTATGTCTCACTAGCTTGACAATTTTACACAGGAGCCATGATACATTATAATATGCGCTAGCCAATCAGGTGGTTCTAAACACCGCTACATGCACCTACTCATGTCCTACCTTAACATGATTAACTACTGTATAGATACGCAGTCTCTCTAAGCATACTACTACACACATAGTTTACCCAATGTATCGTTTACTAAGAATGCCTTTTACAATGCCTATCTCACGAAAACATAGTTTGACGCACTACGACTTTAGCGAGTTAACTCGTATATAGGCAATCAATTCCTAATTCAATCTATCAACATGGCGAATCGCATAAGCTTGTTTAACTCTTAACATGTTACCTGTTCTGATTATAAAAAAAATGTGCAATGTTTTTCAATGCCATACTAACGATATTGTATGTCTACATGTTGACTTGCACCAGCTATTGTGGCAGTGCAAACATGGTTGTTCACACTATGCACGAATAAAATAAAGAATAAAAAAAAAAAAAAAAAAAAGAAACATCGTCTTGAACAAACATACTTCCTTTTCCAGAACACTTTAGGGGAAATTGGTATCATTTGGCAACATAAACATCTAATCTTAAACACTTTACCAACCGTACAACTAGACCTGAAGTAGTACAGACACCCTCTTGTCCTTTCTGCTTTAGAACCCAGTGTCATGAAGGACTATTTCCGAAGACAATGTAGTCTAGGCACTCAGGGTCTTTTTCAAACAGCAGTTTTATTGGAGAAACACAGCAATGTTTCGATCCACACTCAGATCTTTGTCAATGCTTGTTACTACAATAAAATTGTGGTTTGCAAAAGACCCTCAGTGCCTGGACTACATTGTCTTCACTATATGGAATGGGTGTTTGCCAGCCCTAGGTACAGTGCACCGAGGTCTACAAGTGACGAGAGTGCGGATCCCTCCTTTGTTTGCAATCAGAAGGACTATTTGATGCCTTGTACCTGATTGAAGTCAAAAATAGCCTTCTTGTTTTACATTCTTGAACAGTTTTGATCCAGTTAAAGTAACCATGAATGGATTTTAAAACTTACAGCTGTCTACTATATACATATTTTCCTCTCCGGTGCTCAAAAGGATTCTTAGCAGATTTACTGTTCTAGTCAACGGCAGGCCGTAACACCAGAGTCCTGTTGTGTGGTTCATGGTCTAGATGTGATAAGTAGAAATCTTGCATTAAAGGACTAAGAAGCTTGGTTATTACCAGTACACACTTTAAGGATTTACCTTCATCTTTGGTTAGACTCACAGCCTCTTCTCAACAAACTGAAAAGGAGATCACACATGATGAGGTCACATCTCCAGATAATCCTGGAACAGAACCCAAATTACAAAGATTGATATTAGATCTTCTTTAATACTTAAATTAGAACAAACTTGGAGAAAGAAGAGCACACTAAGAAAATAAAAAATGGGATTCCTCAACGGAGAAATAAAAAAAAACAATGGTTTAAAGACACAAATGGAAATAATTAAGATTATTCTTCGTGCAAAACAGTAGTCAAATCATTCTTGAATGGTTTGACTGTTTACCTGGGGTCTTCTGGGCATCACTCACTGACTCCATGTTACGAATACTATTGGACCCAAAACGCAGAGCTATGTAACATATATGAACACAGAATAAGAATGCATACCGGGCTTTAGAATGGCCGGACTTAACGTAAAAGGGAATAGTCAAAAAAACAAGCAGAGATCAGGGACACAGAAAGACAGATCGAGAAAACTAGCCAAAGGTCAGGGATACCAGAAACAAACATGGAAGGTAAAAAATACAAGTCAAATACCAAATAGAACAAGAACGAAAACACACAGTCCAATAACCAACTAGTGGAAACCACGACAGGGCACTGCTGAAAAGCTATCCAGGGTTTAAATATGCCTCTATAAGCATGGATTGGGCAGATTGTGACCTCTGATCCTAAAACGTGCGTGCACCTCGATGACGTGATGTTGCACACCTGTCGGCGCCATCTTGGTTGTGGACGGAGGTAATCTATTTAAAACGGAACTGCAGCAGCAGGCATCTCTTAGAACGCAGCACCGGCTCTGGACCGCTTCGCAAGAGGATCGGGCGATGATCCGCCGCGATCCAGGTAAGTATATTAGACCTAGGTAGAACATCTGAAATCTGAGTTTCAGGCTTTCTGCAATTTTTTTTTTATTATTTTTTTTAAATAAAAAGTACAAAGTACTATGAGCTTAATAGAGATAGGTGTATGCTGCACTTAACCGCTATGTAGAATGTTAAAGGTCAAACTAATTTAAGCATAATCTGACTATTCCTTTGAAGAAGATTGCTTTTATGACCTTGGTAGCTTGTATCATAGAGAATTCCAGGATTTAGGACTCCTGTTATGTTTAATCCAGGCACCACCAGGGCTTCGGTGATTTGAAGTGGTGACGGTGTAAAGAACCTGTATGTGCAGCATTTTGGTTTGAAGCACTGCACATACAGAATTAAACATTTTTGCTCCCGTAGCATCGTTGACCAGCTCGGAACGAGCATTCCAATCTAACTAATGTAAATTCTGTGCAAATTGGGCGTTTGTCTTCAGCATGCATTGCATGCTGGCGACAGATGACGAATGGCCCTGAACTAAGACCAAATGCCATATATGACTAAAAGTCCAAGGCACCAACACTGCTAATAACACAAACAGAACTGCAACAAGGCACTTAAACAGAACACAACAAGAGTTTCCCAGCCTGATCTGGAACACAAAAGTACAAGACATCTCTGAGTGGAACCGTGAAAAAGGAGAATATAGTAACTAAACTATAACAGCAATATCGAGTAGGAATCTGTATAGAAAATACGTACACATAAGAAATTTAGATAATGGACATCAATCATGATTGAGAAGTGTCCGGTAGAAGAACTAAAACATGTAAAAAAAAATGAGAATTCCTACAACGGAAGTAAATGAAAGCCAATGTATCCCTGCCAAATGTGGCAAGTCTCTAAAAAAGAAGGAAAAAACTGAAGTTACAAGGTGAAGGTTGAACTCACAAAAAGGAATTACTAAACTGGGATTGTAGTGGATGTTAGAAATATGGTCAGTTTTCTACCCACCCCCGTACCATTTAGCATGCAGTGTAGGCTGTGCAAGATATTAGGCATATATATTGGTAAAATAAAACATTCTAAATCGTACTGAAAACTGCACGTCAAATACTATGAATACTATTGTACTATGTGACAGATTTATCCTTGAAATGAATTCTTACATGGTAAGAATCTCACGTTTTATTTCACAGTAAGAGGATGAAGTGGATTCACATTTGCCTCTGTAAAGATCCTCAAGAGAATGTGGTGTTGGTGTAAGTTTGTAAATGATTTACGTTTGACAAAGCTTACTGCAGAATGCCACCAACTCCCTTTGTTTATTGACGAGTCACATTGGGGTCACTAAATTCACTTGGGGTCACTAAGTGCACTTTCAGCCCAGGAGGACTTAAGACCTCGGTATTGTAGAAAACATCTCAAGCTGTTAACCTGAGATAACTGTTTTGCAAATGACCGAAAGTGACAGGTTTTGAAAACCAAGATTTTGAACTTTGCTTTATTACATTGTAAATCAGAATTACTTTTAAGATAGTAATGTATGAGTGAGTTAATCTTTCTGCCTAATTTTAGATACATGTAGAATGTCTGAAAACAGAAAAAGAACCATAAAAACAGCATGGAATTCCGAGAAAGTGTACCCTGTACTAGGTAGGATTGCCTTTGTGTAACAAACTGTCTCTCATAGGTACAGAAACGCAGATATGGAACAAGAAGCCTATGACAGTAACAAAGTCGGGGACCAAATAAATAGGTTACTGTTAATTTAACCATTTCCAATGCTCCTGCTTAGGAGCTTCTGGCTCCCCATAGAAAGTAGTAGAGGCCCCAGATAAGAAGTCAAACCATTATAAAATGGCATGTGGTTCCGGTGCTTGGAGTTTTTTTTTTTAAAGAATAAACATATTGCAGCGTTAGTTACAAAGTAAACTTTTAAATTAAAGAATGGGTTGTCAAGCTAACATTTTCTAGATACTTGTCATGATCAAGGTATGGTCAAATATAAGAGATGCAGAGATACCTCGATCCAGTAAAAATTCTTTGAGGTCACACTTGATCACAGAACCATCAAACAACGCTATTTGAAGGGGAGATAGAGGAGGTGGTGAGGCATTGAGCAGTACCAAAGACTTGAAGGCGCTCGATGTACCAATGGAAAGCACCATAATTGAAAGTGACAGTGACTTTCCACCCAACATCATAGAACCCTATGTCGGATCGGAGGTTGCTTGCAGCCTGGACAAAACTTTACATCCAGACTAGGCACCCGAATCCGATTGCTTTTTGTACAGAATAGGCGCTATGGGGAGAGCTATCTGGGAATGCAGGCATGGGGACCACGGTTTTAATGTAAAACGGTTATTCAGCGCCGAGGAATCGGCTAATTAAAATTACCTGGTCAGGTACAGACACCTAGGAGCCAGGTATGTTACAATATCTATTGTTCTCCTGGTGACCCAGGTATAAAAGTTTGCCACTCACTCAATTAAAGCAGTTCTTCTTCAGTCTTGGTTAGTGTTTGGGGGAAATGGCTATAATCACTACAAGGGAAAGGGAGTCCTTGGCGGCGACACTCTGTTCCCCTGCGAGTAGGCCGCCATATTCATATCTACAGGTATATGTAAAGAAGAGCATTTTAGAATAGGTTGGAAAAACAGTAAAAGCAAGACTAAAAAAAAGCTCTTCAAGTTCAGCTTTAATTTGAAGCCTTAATGTTGGATTTCTTTATCTCCCATTGAAATGTCTTTGTGTAATCTAGACTCTGAACAGGACATTGTCCAAAGATATTTCATTTTACAACAGGTAGGATTAATCAGCAAAATGCTAATCTTCCCCTTAACACCATGTTACAATGTTCATTAAACTTCGTCACAAAACTGATAGTCTAAATCAATTTTATTAATGTTTTTTCTGCCCTGCAGCAAAATCTCAGGAGTTGTAAATAATTAATATCCAGCATTTAAGTTGCAACCGTTCAAGAAATGGCAGCAACTAATACTGTAGTCTTAGAATACAAAGTTTAACGAGTCCTAGGAGTCAGGTTGCTAGGATTTTTTTGCTGGCAGCTGGGTATTTGTCAGCCCATTTAGCACTAGCCACTGTAGGGCCGCCTCCACCCTCCGAGGCAGGTGGCGAATGAGATGTAATCTTCCTCTTGCATTTCTCCTTGCTGTGATGTCGGGACATAACACCAGCCCTGTCATCACTAAATGGCGCACGAGGGAGCAGAACAAGAAGAGCTGGAAGATTACAGGATCACAGTAGCTACGCTGGACTCAAGGGAAAGGACCCAATACAGCTCTCCCAAGGGTGTGAGAGAGTGAGAGAGTGTGAGAGAGAAAGTGTGTCTTTCTGTGTCAACAAGTGTGTGTGTGTGTCTGTCAGTGCGTGTCAAATCAGTGAGAGTGCATGTGTGTGTCTGTTTAGATGACCAGTCCCCTCCGATCCCATAGGAAAGGCATTTTTACTCACCTTTTTTCCTATGCCGTGCCGGTCTTGCTGCACACAGTGCAGCAGTGGACTAGGAAACACCTCTAGTGGCTGTCTGAGTGACTGCCACTAGAGGTGTTACAAGGCAGCAATGTAAACACTGCCTTTTCTCAGAAAAATGTGTTTTTACATTGAAAGGCCTGCAGTCTATAGACACCAAAACCAATACATGCAAGGGATTCTCCAGTGCCAAGAAAACAAACCCTTTTTCCTGGCACTAGAGAATCCTGGAGTGCCCCTCTCCGTCCCTCCCACCCCCCATTCCACGTTGCTGAAGCGGTTAAAACCCCTTCAGACACTTACCTGAATCCAGCGCCTATGTCCCTCGGCACTGGGTCAGGCTCTGCCCATGGCGGACGTCGTCAGGAGAGACCTAATGCGCATACGCGGCAATGGCCGCCCGTGCATTCGATCTCCCCATAGGAAAGCATTATTCAATGCTTTCCTATGGGGATTCTGGCGACGATGGAGGTCCTCATACATAGCGTGAGGACATCCAGCGTCGTTGAGGATCAAAAGTCGTCTAAGAAGCCGGAAGTCCCACTAGTGGCTGTGACGTAACCCTGTAAGGTAATTATTGCAATTAATAAAAACTGCAATAATTACACTTGCAGGGTTAAGGGTGATGGGAGTTGGCACCCAGACCACTTTAATGAGCTGTGTCCGTTTAAGCTCTAGTGGATCTAGTGATTATAGTATCCCATTAAGAATTGCATTTTTGTTGTTGAAAATAAAGCTTTGTTAGTTAGAAAAAAATAATAAATTGTAGAGCACTGTTAAAATATATAATGATAACATGCGTGCGCTTTGAGAGGCAAAGTATTTGACCAGCATTTGCAATAGTTAAGATGGACCTAGCAACAAGGATACAAAACCTTCCATCATACATTATCTTTCACCCACCCATTGGCTGGTTACTCCTTTTACAAACCTCTGCACCAGGGGTGCCCAAAAGGTAAATCCCCAGATGTTGTAGAACTACAGCTTCCATGATGAATTCTAAAAGCATTCCAAAGGCACATCATATTCCGGCTCCCAGCCTCACTCTACGGGCGGCGCGCGAGGGAGCTGAGCAGACAGCTCAGGGGAAAGTGCTCCCTCGCCAGCGCAGTCTGCCCTCCCAGCAGCCAGCCCATCAGCCCGACCGGCAGCCCCAGGGAGAGGGAGAACCCCCCCAGCATTCCTAAAAGTAAGGAGGCTGGGGGGGTTAAATAAAAAAAAAAAAAAAAAAGTGAGTGTTAATGTGAGTGAATGTGTCTGTCTGTTAGTGTGTGTGTCTGTTAGTGTGTGTGTCTGTTAGGGAGTGTGTGTGTGTGTGTCTGTTAGTGTGTGTGAGTGTGTGTGTGTGTCAGTGAGTGAGTCTGTTAGTGAGTGTGTGTCAGTGAGTGAGTATGTGTTTCTGTCAGTGAATGTGTGTGTGTATTTATAATGCGGGGAAGGGTTGGGAGGGGGTGGCGCACGGGGGGGCGCCTGAGTTTTGCCCTGCCTAGGGCAGCACAAAATCCGGATACACCATTGCATACAAGTCATAAAACAAGCCCACCAATGGAATGAAGCAAAAGTAGTAGCAGCGGAATGATGTGATCAGACAATAAATGTGCACCCGTGCGTGCCCTAACAGGGTTGCCAAGATCCATTTTATTTTGTATGTGTGTAAGTTTGTGAATATAGATGTGTGACATATTAGCAATGTTCTTATGTCATGCCGTATACAGCACCACAGTGACATTAAGCTGCTGTGAAACATTAAGAATTTGAAACCTCTACAGACAGATACACACACTGACAGACACACACATATACACACACTCAGACACACTGGAGCATACACACACACACACTCAGATACACACACTGACACAGACACACTGGCGCATACACACACTCAGACACAAAGATACACACACAATGTGACACATCTAAACCCATACATGCCATACATTATATATTTGCAGCCACCCTCTTTTTGGCTTACCTTTGTGTCCTGGTGATGGTAGCTGAGGCTGATGGGAGTGAGCATCCAGCAGGAGCACACTCCAAAGCCTCCATGCTGCCTGTACTGCCGCTGTCTCCAGCCTCATCCTCCCTCCATACCTCCCGTGCAGTGCTCTTTGAGGCTGCTAGAAAGTCCCTGCAGACTAATATTATAGGGGCCTGGTCAGGTCTTAAAGGGCCACGTCACCCAACCGTGCTCGGTGACGGCAAATCATATGCAATATCCTGGAAATCAAACACACACACAATCTGACAGAAGTGGGGAGCTCTAGAATAGAGCTCCTCATGTTAAAAGTGGAATCAAGTAGTTGTAAATGGAGCCACAAACCTCCCTATCTGGGCCACAGTTGGTTTACATTAAGCATTGCTTCCAAGCCCAGAGGCTCCAGGTTAAACCAGGCAAGTAAGGTTGTGAGCCTACTTTTCACGCAGTACATGATATTTGCAGCTGACTAAGCTCCTGAACATTACGAGCAGGGACTCCTACAGACACATGAGCAAAAGTAGGATTTCATGTTTGTTAAATTTATATAGAAGAACAAGTAGATGGCTCTTTGGGGTATGTCACAGTGCAGGGCTAAGGATAATCCCCTATCCCCCCCCCCTTCCAAACAAAAAACAGTAGGCATAAGATATTTAGAAAAATTTTTAAAAAAAATTGAGAATTTAATCAAAGCCCGCTATAGTTTCAGTCTGTTTCATTTGTTGTAAATCACCTGTGAGACCAATGGTAGGACATGGCAGTCATTATCCAGTTTACAAACAGACTGTTCTGTTTCTATATATAACTCCATCCCTCCCACTAGTTTCAGGGTGTTTAAAGGACCACTATAGTGCCAGGAAAACACTCTTTTTTCCTGGCACTATAGTGCCCAGAGGGTGCCCCCACCCTCAGGGTCCCACTCCCGTGGCGCTGAAGGGGGAGGAAGGGGTTAATCCCTTACCTTTTTTCCAGCGCCGGGCTCCCTCGGCGCTGGGACTCTCCTCCCCCTTCTTCCGTCATCGGCTGAATGCGCGCATTCAGCCAGTCTCATAGGAAAGCATTATCAATGCTTTCCTACGGACGCTGGCATCTTCTCACTGTGAAAATCACAGTGAGAAGCGTGGACGCGCCTCTAGCGGCTGTCAATGAGACAGCCACTAGAGGCTGGATTAACCCATAGGTAAACATAGTTTCTCTGAAACTGCTATGTTTACTGCAAAAAGGGTTAAACCTAGCTGGACCTGGCACCCAGACCACTTAATTAAGCTGAAGTGGTCTGGGTGCCTATAGTGGTCCTTTAATGAAAATAGATTTTTGAATAATAACAATGTATCTTATTTACACAGACTGGTTTCTGAACATTTATTGTAGTTTAACCCCTTAAGGACTGAGCCAAATATACACGTTGTGAACAAAACAAAACTTAACCCCTTCAGGACCGGCCTGTTTTTGCGATGTTTGTACGTTAAGGACCAGAGCAGTTTTAACACTTTTGTGGTGTTTGTGTTTAGCTGTAATTTTCCGCTCTCTCATTTACGGTTCCCATACAAGTTATATATTGTTTTTTTCAGGACAAAAGGGGCTTTCTTTACATACCATTATTTGTATTATGTCCAATATTGTATTTAAAAAAAATAATAAAATATGGTGAAAAATTTAAAAAAAAAACATGTTTTTGGACTTTTACTTGAAAAATCTTTTACTTATCTACAAAAGCTAATGAAAAAAACAGCTAAATAGATTCAAAATTTTGTCCCGAGTTTAAAAACACCCAGTGTTTACATGCTTTATTGCTTTTTTTTGCAAGTTATAGGCCTATAAATACAAGTAGGAAATTGCTGTTTCAATATATATATATTTTAAATGTATCAATAGTGACCTTGTAACACCGTTATCTGTCATAAATCCCCGAAACACACCTAACATGTACATATTTTTTTTAAAGTAGACAACCCAGGGTATTCAAAATTGGGTATGTCCAGTTTTTTTTAGTAGCCACTTAGTCACAAACACTGGCCAAAGTTAGCATTTATATTTGTTTGTGTGTTAAAAATGCAAGAAACGCTAACTTTGGCCGGTGTTTGTGACTAAGTGGCTACTAAAAAAGGCTGAACATACCCCATTTGCAATACCTTGGGTTGTCTTCTTTTGCAAATGGTATGCCATCATGGGGCTAATTCTCATTCCTTGGCTACCATACGCTCTCAAAGGCAACCTAACCAATCCGACAAATTTCAATAAAAAAAAAAAGTAAAATCAAGCCTTATATTTGACCCTGTAACTTTCACAAACACTATAAAACCTCTACATGTGGGGTACTGTTATACTCAGGAGACTTCGCTGAACACAAATATTAGTGTATCAGAACAGTAAAATGTATCACAGCAATAATATCCTCAGTGAAAGTGCTGTTTGTGTGTGAAAAATGCAAAAAAATTCACTTTCACTGACAATATCATCGCTGTGATATGTTTTACTGTTTTGAAACACTAATATTTGTGTTCAGCGAAGTCTCCCGAGTAAAACAGTACCCCCATGTACAGGTTTTAGGGTGTCATAGAAAGTTACAGGGTTAAACACAGTGCTAGCAAATTAAATTATCTGGACTTTCGGCCTGGGTTGGCAGGCAGGTCCCTCAAATTGCAATCATTAAAATCACTTAATTAGGTAAAAATATTACATAAATACACATGTAGAATTTTAATATATATACATATTTATATATTTGACGTCTACGTGTATATTTATGAAATTATTTATGTAATTATGTATATGGACATATGTATATTTTGTATTGTTTTTATTTATTTATTTATACATAGATATATATATCATTACATTCTAAGTATATTTTGATATAAATATATATCAAAATACTGTTAGAATAAAATTGCATATATAAATATTTTTTATAATTATTAAAAATTATTTTTATTTTTTGTTATTTATTTTTATTAACATATTATTTGTATTTTATAATAATATATATATACCATATATATAGCAATTATATATATATTGTATATATTCGTGTGTAATTTAAATATAAGTGTATTTTTATATTAATATACGTATATATAAATATAAAAATACACTTAATATGACATTATATATATATATGATACATATACATATATTATATATAGATATAATACATGTATATATATCATATATATATACACATATTATTTATTTATTTTTACACTGATTTTACACTCTTTTTTTTTTACTTTATTTTTTTGATTTTTCACTTGCAGGGAGACTGCCTGTCAGCACAGACAGTCCCCCTGCAGGCAGATACAAAGACCCCTATTGCGGTCATGTGATCGAGTGATCACATGGCCGTGGGGTCCTGATCTGCCGAGGGGGGACTGCCCGGGCAGACAGGCAGTCCCCCTGGACCGGGTGGAGCACTGATCGCCGCCGTGGGACCGACGGCGATCAGGTAAGTAGCCCCAGACCGTTATGACGGTTCAGGACCGTCAGCGGTCCAAACGCACGTTTTACCGCTGACGGTCCTGAACCGTCAGCGGTCCTGAAGGGGTTAAACAAAACCTGGCATTTGCGCTACATGTCTGTCCAACCGTAATTCACCTCTTTCATATTAAATGCACCCACACTTATTATATATCATTTTATTCAGGGGAAACATAGCTTTCATTTAATATCAAATATTTAGCTATGAAACATAATTTAATATGAAAAAAATGGGAGAAAATAAGAAATTTTGTTAATTGTTTAGTTCTACATGACATTTTAACTGTCAATGTCATGATACTGTTTGCTTTTACTGCAATAAAATACACATATTTGTATTCAGCAAAGTCTCACGTGTAAAACAGTACCCCCTATGTACAGGTTTTATGGTGTTTTGGGAAGTTACAGGGTCAAATATAGCACGTTACATTTGAAATTGAAATTCGCCAGATTGGTTACGTTGCCTTTGAGATTGTATAGCCCAGGAATTAAATTTACACCCATAATGGCATACCATTTGCAATAGTAGACAACCCAAGGTATTGCAAATAGGGTATGTCCAGTCTTTTTTAGTAGCCATTTGGTCACAAACACTGGCCAAATTTAGCGTTAATATTTGTGTGTGAAAAATTCAAAAAACGCCAATTTTGGCCAGTGTTTGTGACTAAGTGGCTACCAAAAAAGACTGGACATGCCTCATTTGCAATACCTTGGGTTGTCTACTATTGCAAATGGTATGCCATCATAGGGCTAATTTTCATTCTTGGGCTACCATAGGGTCTCAAAGGCAACGTAACAAATCTGGCGAATTTTAATGTGAAAAAAATTAAACACAAACCTTATATTCAACGCTGTAACTTTTGAAAACACCAGTACATGAGGTTTCGAAAAACCTGTACATGAGGGGAACTGTTGTACTTGGGAGACTTCGCTGAACACAAATATTTTTGTTTCAAAACAGTAAAAAGTGTCACATCAATAATATCGTCCGTGTAAGTGCTGTTTGTGTGTGAAAAATGCAAAAAACTTCACTGGCGATATCATATCATGTTATACATTCAGACACATTACTGGGAGTATTATCGCTGGGGAGCTCTGTTATACACTCAGACACATTACTGGGAGTATTATTGCTGTGGAGCTCTGTTATACACTCAGACACATTACTGGGAGTATTATTGCTGTGGAGCCCTGTTATACACTCAAACACACCAACAATATGGAATTTACAGAACAGAGAGACATTAGGAGGAAAAAGGGACAGAGGGATTTGGGTGCAAAATAGGGAGTTTCCCTCTTAAAAAGGGTCACTTGGGAGATATGTATTCGACACCCTTATCTACTCATGATAAATGCATTTTCAAAAGTTATATTTTTCCTCCACATTATTAAATAATACAAATGAACTGAAAACTCCCTCTCCTGGAACACATTTTTGGATAACTGTACTGTAATTTTCCTTGTTTTTACAAAAGATAAATACGTTCCTTTTTTTATTTTTTTATTATTGTGTTATGATCTAGAAATGTTTATGTGGGTGTTAGGCAATTCATTTTGGTCCAATAATTATTCCTAAAGCAACAAAAGTTAATTATCTCCTTCAATAGCTGACGTGGTGTACTGCACACGGCTCCCATTTCATGTAAACATAACAGGTTTGGGGTTGCAGTGTATCAAAGTAATGTACCCTGCCAGCCTCAACCCATGGCCATTATTGCCCCTACCATAGACATAGAATACAGACGCCGCACGTCTATGGCATTTTGTGCTGAGCGTCGAGAAATGCGGCAGCCATCTTGGACCGGTCGCCGCTCTACTGAAGCTATTGAAGAAAACTTGGAAAGTCCATCTCACTAAAGGTAAGTGAAGGACTTGGGGGCACTTATAGCCCTAAATGCCCCTACCCCATGTCAATGCCCCTACCCCTGATCCTGAATACCCCTACACAAACACAGTGTTAATACCCCTATCCCTAGTCCTTTATACCCCTACCCCTATGGCGTGCATACCCCTACCCCTACAGTGTTAATACCCCTGTGCTGGGGTAGGGGTATTAAGGACAATGTGTGCTGGGATAGGGGTATTAACACTGTGTGTAGGGGTATTAAGGATTAGGGGTAGGGCATTATTTGACATGGGGTAGGGGTAGAGGTATTAAGGGCTAGGGGCATTAAGGGCTATAAGTGCCCCAATTCCTTCACTTACCTTTAGTGAGATGGGCTTTCCAAGTGTTCTTCAATAGCTTCAGTAGAGCGGCGACCGGTCCAAGATGGATGCCGCATTCCTCGCCGCTCAGCACAGAATGCGGCGTCAAGGTATTCTATGTCTATGGCCCCTACCCTTACTGGTGGTACGGCAAAGGCAAAGATTACACACATCCTTCTACCCATACCAAATCAAAGCAGCAACTGGTGCTGTGATAGGCTGAAAGTGGTCAGCTGACATTCTAAGCCTATCATAGCTGCACATTGCTGCCTAGACTCCTGCTTCTTCATTAGTCCATGCAGCTCAGAGGGGATAAACTCATTTAGAATTAAAACCATGAAAACAGCTTGGCACTGAATGGAAGGATGGTGCTAGGGGACTCCAGACACTATAACCACTTCAATGAGATGATACAGTCACAGTGCTTACAGTGTCCGATTAAAGCAGCACTGTCACCGTTTGGAGACTTTGCCAAATTTGTGACATCGCTGCTGGGGGTCAGGTGAGGGCAGATGAAGGCGAGTTTACTTACCTGAACCTGTCCCTCGTGGGCACCGCCATCTTGATCCAACAGGTTCTCTTGGAGCCAACATCACTGCTGTACTCTGCACTGAGGTCTATAGACACAGCCCATTCCCTACAGCCATCACTTGGAGGAGTCGTGAGGAGAAGGGGGGGGGGGGAGGGGGGCAGACAGAGAGAGGAGCAACCCTCTAACTTCCATCAACCCCAGAAGCCACCCACCTACTCCTAAAAGGTTGAAGCTGGAGAGTGGCTAACAATTTGACCTGTATGTGTGATTTGGGTGTCTGTATGTAGTGTGTCATTGTGTGTATCACCGTGTGTATCTGTGTGTCTGTTAATCTGTATGTGTCCGTTTGTCAATCTATATGTCTATCTGTATGTCTGTGTACCTGCATGTATGTCAGCATGTGCATCACTGTCTGTGCAACTGTATGTTTCAGTGTTTGTATCAGTGTGTCTGTACATCTGCATGTGAGTCAGTGTGTCCTTGCAACTGTATGTGTATCTGCATGTGTGTCAGTTTGTCTATCTGCACTGTGAGAAGCAGGGGCAGAAGAGAAGCAGCGGGAGCCTGGGAAAGAAGAGAAGAAGCGGGAGCCTGGGAAAGAAGAGAAGAAGCGGGAGCCTGGGAAAGAAGAGAAGAAGCGGGAGCCTGGGAAAGAAGAGAAGAAGCGGGAGCCTGGGAAAGAAGAGAAGCAGCGGGAGCCTGGGAAAGAAGAGAAGCAGCGGGAGCCTGGGAAAGAAGAGAAGCAGCGGGAGCTTGGGAAAGAAGAGAAGCAGCGGGAGCTTGGGGAAAGAAGAGAAGCAGCGGGAGCCTGGGGAAGAGGAGAAGCAGCGGGAGCCAGGGGAAGAGGAGAAGCAGCGGGAGCCAGGGGAAGAGGAGAAGCAGCGAGAGCCTGGGGCAGAGGAGAAGCAACGAGAGCCTGGGGCAGAGGAGAAGCAGCGAGAGCCTGGGGCAGAGGAGAAGCAGCGAGAGCCTGGGGCAGAGGAGAAGCAGCGAGAGCCTGGGGAAGAGGAGAAGCAGCGAGAGCCTGGGGCAGAGGAGAAGCAGCGAGAGCCTGGGGCAGAGGAGAAGCAGCGAGAGCCTGGGGCAGAGGAGAAGCAGCGAGAGCCTGGGGCAGAGGAGAAGCAGCGAGAGCCTGGGGCAGAGGAGAAGCAGCGAGAGCCTGGGGCAGAGGAGAAGCAGCGAGAGCCTGGGGCAGAGGAGAAGCATGGAAAAAAGGGGAGGGGAAAAAAGTTTACATTTGAAATAACAGCAATTTTAGAAATGACAAACATTTCGCTAATATGAGGGGTACAATTTATGTAAATGTCCAAGGTGTACTCAAGTTAAACAAAAAGTTCTGCTCTGGCATATAAAAAAAAACCTGAGAAATATTTTAGTATTATGAGAATGTTAATCCATATTAAATGCTCACTTTATTTTACAGCATAATAAACAGGTTATTACTTTGCCAATTTTAACACCCATAAGCTGTCCTTTTGAGTTATTTATATTAGTGCTTGCAGTAATGGCAACATTAGCAACAATTTTATTTCACTACTTTTTACATTCCGGGGGTTGTAAATCACAGAAATAGAATAAAACTAGAACAATTCTCTTTTTCATTTAGACCATGTGGCGTTGAAGATAAAACAGACATCAGAATCTGACACAGGCCTTTGCCACAGGCGCTGGAGATAAAGGGATGAGGTGGAGAGGGGGGGGGGATGCGAAGACAGAGACTAATTTGGCTAGCGGACATTAAATAATTCTGGCGACCTTTTGCAAAAGGAGTACAACAGCTGTCAAAGAAAGAGGGGGTGAATAATAAAAAGAGGAAATATGTGCTCCCTGTTAATTTGTATCAGTGTTCAAATGATTTTAACATTTGCTGGAGGGTACTCCATCCCCCTCTATTCAACGACAGTTTAAATGAGGTTTTAATGTACAATAAATGCCCACTCTACATTTATTCTGTAATATTATTACGGTATTGTTCCAGGAGACTTCAAAATTCAGCACCTTAACTTTAAAATTATTTTAAAAAAAGACAGCACAAATAATATTTATATAGCTTTACGATTATAGAAAAGGGATCCTCAGAGATAAAGAAGGCCCCGCTCAAATGAATTTACAATCCACAAGGATTTGAGGTAGGCAGATAATTTTAGGTTTCTTGTCTGAGGACAAAGTAAAATGGTCTAATTGGTTTTTACAGATTTAAGGAAGTGACACGATCGCCGCTCTAACCAGCCGATATATTATAATAATATATTTAAAAAAAAAAAAAATTACTTGTGTTATAATATTCGAAAATACGCCAACTTGTACATATTTTAATGCTCACAAAGTTCTTTGCTTAAGAGAAAATTCAAACAATTTAAAATTGCATTGATCACTCGACTGCCTAAATTAAAATAATCAAATAATTGGGGGGAAACACACTGCTTAGTAGATATACAGCTATGAAAACAAGCATGCATTTTTTTTCGTTGGGGGAATATCTCAAAACAGCTTGCAAAAGATGCAGATCTCTTATCTGAAACCCTTGCAAACCCTCCCCTTCTAACCCCGCATAGACTTTCTGTGACCGTCCAATCACAGACTTCCCAGCACAACGTAATGAGAAGTCTTTGCAAGGCAAGTGATCTGGGCGATTGCCTGCCGACTCAGTTTAAGTAACAGGACTGGTTATCTAATAGACAGCCAGGGTGTGTAACAATGTTAATTTATAATAGTGCCAATTTGTATTGAAATATGAACTTTTTGTAAAAGAAAAAAAGAAAAAAAAGAGGACACACTTCACACATAAAAAACTTCAGCAAGCTAAAGTGCTTTAGGGGTCTGGAGTGTTCCTTTAAAGTCAACATAGCGGGGGGGTGGAGCCTAACTGCCGAGCAGGAAAGCCGCACACCGTACAAGCTCCTGACTAAAAGCGACTTCTTTGGGGACAAACACCCCGGAAATCGGAGTAAATACCGGCAAAAAGGCACAATGCAGGCAGGTGAAACCTGGGGGTATCCAACGACCCCAAAAAAGAGACGAACATCCCTTGGGAACCTTCAAAAGCCACTGGGGCCTGCTCGAGACCGCGCCGGGATGAGGCGGCCGCTCACCCTGACAGCAACAACGCCCGCGGACCCCTCGACACAATTGCCTCTAAACACCCCCCCTATGGACCGGCGGGGGATATCCCGGTCCCCCCTGGACAACAGGGGCAGCCCAGCAAAGCCTCACCGCGAGACCGAGCCTGTAAAACAGAGGGGCAACTCGGCACACGATGCCTCCAAGATGGCGGCGACCTGGGAGGCTTCACACGTCGCAGCGGACACGGAGCTCCGACTGGCCGCGATTTTCAACTCCTTTTGGGTGAAACTGGAGGCCTACATGCGACCACCTCACCTGACGACTCAGACTAAAGGCAAGTTACCAAGCCCAGACCAGGTGACCGCACAACGGACAACCGACGCTCTCACAGGTTCCAGGCGCCTGAAAGGCCGGCGCCGAAGGAGCGCCATCTTGACAATACACTCAGGGAGACCCAATACCTACAGAGGCAGCCTGAAACTGACCCACAAGACCAAGAGAGTGCCCAAGACGGAACACTCAAGCCCTACACACCGACAAGCCGCGTCCGGCTATAGACCCAGCAGGAACATGGCGACGCTTGATCGGCAGCGAAGAAGGCGGGAAACGAGACCCAAAATGGCGGCAATACTAAGCCGTGAGATGAGGTCGGCACACACATGACAACGTACGCCCGCCACACAAGGTACCCACGACAGGCTGGAGAGTTGAAACGGAGCCCACCTGACCCCCTTGCCTGACAGCGGTGCCGGAGTCAGTGGTGTATCCTGGTTTTGTGCTGCCCTAGGCAGGACCAAACTCAGGCGCCCCCCCATCCCCACCCAACCCTTCCACGCGCCACCCCCACCCAACCCTTCCACCCTGCCCCGCATTCTAAATACACACACACACACATTCACTGACAGAAACACATACTCACTAACAGACACTCATTCACTAACAGGCAAACACACTCACAATCACTAACAGACACAAACTAACAGACAGGCACACACTGACAAACAGACAGACAGACACACGCTAAGAGACAGACACACGCTAAGAGACAGACACACGCTAAGAGACAGACACACGCTAAGAGACAGACACACGCTAAGAGACAGACACACGCTAAGAGACACACACTAAGAGACACACACTAAGAGACACACACTAAGAGACACACACTAAGAGACACACACTAAGAGACAGACACACACTAACAGACAGACACTAGCAGACAGACACTAAGAGACAGACACACAGAGACAGACACACACACTAAGAGACAGACACACACTAAGACACACACTAAGACACACACACTAAGACACACACACTAAGAGACAGACACTAAGAGACAGACACTAAGAGACAGACACACACACTAAGAGACACACACACTAAGAGACAGACACTAACAGACAGACACTAGCAGACAGACACTAAGAGACAGACACTAAGAGACAGACACTAAGAGACAGACACACACACTAAGAGACAGACACACACACTAAGAGACAGACACACACACTAAGAGACAGACACACACACTAAGAGACAGACACACACACTAAGAGACAGACACACAGAGACAGACACACACACTAAGAGACAGACACACACTAAGAGACAGACACACACACTAAGAGACAGACACACACACTAAGAGACAGACACACACACTAAGAGACACACACACTAAGAGACAGACACACTAAGAGACAGACACACACACTAAGAGACAGACACACTCACTCACATTAACACTCACTTTTTTTTAATTTTATTTATTTAACAACCCCCCCCCCAGCCTCCTTACCTCTAGGAATGCTGGGAGGGGGGAGGCATCTCTCTCTTCCTGGGGCTGCCGGTCGGGCTTCTGGGCTGGCTGTTAGGCGCGGGCGGCACTGGCGAGGGAGCACTTTCCCCTGAGCTCTCTGCTCAGCTCCCTCGCGCGCCGCCCGCAGAGTGAGGCTGGGAGGCGGAGCCAGAATATGACATCATATTCCGGCTCCCAGCCTCACTCTGCGGGCGGCGCGCGAGGGAGCTGAGCAGAGAGCTCAGGGGAAAGTGCTCCCTCGCCAGTGCCGCCCGCGCCTAACAGCCAGCCCATCCGGCATGTCTGTTAGCCGCAAGGCTAACAAGGCATTTGCCCTGGGCGTTTGGGGGCGGCTTTTTTTTGCCGCCCCCTGGAAAATGCCGCCCAAGGCAAATGCCTTGTTTGCCTCGCGGCTAATACGCCCCTGGCCGGAGTCTCACTGAGCCAGGACTGTGGAATCGGCTGATGTCTAGCCCATAAACTCTGAGCTCAACTGACACACAAGGCTGTCTTGTATTGTCTCACATTAGCTTATCTTCTCACTGGCATTTCTAAATCTTATAATCTACTAATGTTCCTGATACGTATCTTTAACATGACTTTGCACAGCATCCGATAATGTATAACGTGTAATGCTCATTTTTTGTTTCACTAGTTCTAAATTAGCCTGCTTCTCCCATTGTTCTAACCTGCCAGAACTATATTCTAGATGTTATTTCCTACTAAATGCAAATTAGCATGATATAGTATGTAACTTAGTTATGTCTTAGCAAGCATAGTGGCTATAAAACATAGCATAGAGCAAACGTGAGCTTTATTTGTTTAAATGTGGTATAATCTGCTGCGAAGCTAACGAGACGCACTAAAAGATTATCCAAACCAAATGCACAACATGACGGTTATGCTACAGTTATTATATGAAAAAATGTTTAATGCTTGTACCAAACGAAAAAAAAGAAAAATGTGCAGTTCTTTAGTGCCAACTCGAAAAACTTGATGGATAAAACATGCGTGCTGTTGTGGCACATTACAAATGCTTGTTACTTTCATGCACAGAAAAAATAAAGAATTAAAAAAAATAAAAATAAAAAAAAAAAAATAAAAAAAAAAAGTCAACATAGCCTATAAGGGGGGAAAAATCTCAGCTATGCTTTAAGCTTGACACTTAAATTTTAAATTTACTTTAAATTCTCGCTTTAGTGAATAAATCTGTTTGTTTACGTGTTCTAAATATATATATATATATATTGTATAAACCTACTCCACACTTTTTGCGGACAATATTAAATGTTTTTGCCATTGGTAAACTGGCAGCAAAATATACAAATTAGGTAGGCTCTGAATGTATATAACCCATCCTTGAGGACATAAATTGTATATGTAATGCTTTCAATCCTCTTAAAAGTTGATGCTTCCCGATTAACTTTGCAAACTGCAGCAGAAATTCCCAATATTACCGACATGCCTCACTTTACTCCAAATTTAGCAGATCTGCATTTGGGAGAAGGAGTGTATTGGGTTTCCTCATTTCCAAGTGCTGTTGAAGAGTTTATGCAACTCCTCTACATGAAGGTTCGTTGCCCCAGTCCTTCTGACGTGTGATAAGAGCCGTTCTGTTGGGTGAATTGAAGTTTGCCATGCATTTTGTGTCATGGTGCAATTGTACAAATTGACAACAATTAGAACTCCATAAACGTTACTGCTAATTCACTGGCTGCCTTGTCTATTACAGTGTTCTATTTAATGTGTAGCCGGGAAATGTTGTACACATTTTAAAACACACTCTACTCCTGATTCACATAAGCTTGTCAACAGGCTAAAATGTAGCCCATGGAACAGCGCAGCTAAGGGGAGTGGGCCTTGACAGAGCTAGGAGGCGGGCATATGTGGAAAGGGGAGTTATGGTCAGGTGGTCACAAGGGGTGTGGCCATTAACAGGATGCCAGATATTAATAACCAGCATCTTAGATCAGGAGCCATTTTAAGTAATCACACTTACCTGTTGTTGTGCTGACAGGCAGGGAGAAGAGTGTGGCCAGACAGAGCTGCAGGATGGGGGAGGAGTGGGGCCAGACAGAGCTGCAGGCAAGGTGAGGAGTGAGCAGGGGCCAGACAGAGCTGCAGGCAGGGTGAGGGCTGAGCAGGGGGCCAGACAGAGCTGCAAGCAGGGAGAGGAGTGAGCAGGGGGCCAGTCAGAGCTGCAGGCAGGGAGAGGAGTGAGCAGGGGGCTAGACAGAACTACAGGCAGGGAGAGGAGCAAGCAGGGGGCCAGACAGAGCTGCAGGCAGGGAGAGGAGTGAGCAGGGGGCCAGACAGAGCTGCAGGCAGGCTGCTTCTCAGCCAAGAGCTGAGCAAGCACAGATCAAGGAGCAAGGTGGGCTCAGTGAGCTGTGGCACCCAGGGCTGCTTTTTAGTCCCAGTCCGGCCCTGCTGAGAGACCGCCTTGGTGAGGCCTTGCCGCCCGGCTCTGGGATCTCCCTGGGACAGAGGCCGGTCAGGAGGACAAGGCACCCCCTCCCTTTCAGAGGTTGAGCCTCAGCAGGGTTACAGGCTCCCGGCATCCACGGAACCCTTCTGGAGGCGGCGGGCAGGAAGGCCGCAAGTGGAATGAGGTCGCGGGAGGTGTCGTTGGGCGGCCGTACAAACACGGCGTCGAGTGAGGTAGGAGTTGCAGGCTGCTGGTTCGGGAACTGAATCTGACACTGCTGAACGTTCGGGAAGTGAGCGTGGAGGTAGGGGAAGTAGCGGAGGGGCTGAAACTGCCGAACGTTCGGGAGGTGAACGTGGAGGTAGCCATACTGCTGACCGTTCGTTTGCCGAACGGGGAGGTACAGCAGGAGAGGTGGCGGATGGAGACAGGAGTTCGGGCAAATGGCCAGTGCAGACGGGGATCTACAAGGAAGGGAGGATCGGTGCGGCAGGCTTGGCAGCAGGACTTGGGAGCGCTGGAAGTGCTGTTGGCAGTGGCGGAATTAGGACAGCAGGAGTTCATCGCCCGGGTGAGTCGACCTCTGACACCATTGCCCCTTCGGTTGCCATGCCAAGGGTAGCCCCGGTGGTTGGCCCCGGTACGGGTCAGGCTGGTGACGGCGGGGGGGGGCAGTTGGTAGGCAGGGGGCTACAAGGGCAGCGACTGGACCGGAGGGTTATGGTGACACACAAGACGCCCTACCCAGGTCTTCTTCTTCTCCTTACAGATCACTGGAGCATCCTTCCACGGGCCATGAGAGGGCCTAGGACACAGGGACCGGATGATTGGCAAGTACTCCTGGTCCTTGGACGGCGGAATCTCGACGGATCCCCCCACGCTCTCGACCAAAGGAGCGACTGGTGAATCTGCTAATACAGATAAGCCAATTTTACAGGGTTTGAGGTCATTTTTAGATAGTTGGGGCTCTGGGCAGGATCAGCCAGGGATTTAATTTTTGGGCGTGTCTGGGAACCAAGCCCGGGGGTTTAAGGGTTAAGTTAGCGCAGTCAGAAGCAGGTAAGTTGGTAGTCACGGCTGGGGCATCAATATCGATGTGTACGGAGGGCGGAAAGAACGCGCGGAACTGGCGGGTAGCAACCCTGATGCTGCACGGCAGGATGTACACATATCCTTCGCGGGGCCGCTTGGTTGCAAATTAAAACATTGGACTTGAAGGGAAGGATTTGGAAGGGTGAGTTCCTTGAAATTTTGTGCTTCTCCCATTGGGGAAGTGCATTTGATTTGAAGGACAAGGACGCTAACAAGGAGGGGGAGGGATAAGTATAGGATGATCCTGAAGTCCTTTGGCAATTGGTTGCGAGCGTTCTGCATTTGGGCTGGCGTGATTGGCAAGAAGTGTCCAGGGAAGTGCTCACAGCTCTTTTGTTATTTAGACGTAATTGGGAGGCTCATAGAAAGTATGGGGGTCTAGCCTGGGGGCGCTACGACAAGCAGCTGCGGGAGGGTTTCCCACTCGGTTTTGTTCCCCCCCCTTTTTTCTGGATCGCCGTCTGTAATGTCTGTTGCATGAAGAGAAATCGGTGGTGGAATTTCCAGAGGTAGTGCGAGGTAGGTTGGCGGGACCCCCCCCTTCACCGTCCCGCCCTTGGGGAGTCTTCGGGTTCCCCCCCCTCTTTTGGGGGTAGTGCCGAAGAAGGAGCCGGGGAAGTTCCGGCTCATACATCACCTTCGTACCCAAAAGGGTCGTCAGTCAACGACGACATTGACGAGGGTTTACGCTCGGTGTCTTCTACATTATTCGACACGGCTGTCGAGTTGGTTTGGCATGCAGAGCGGGGGGCGGTAGTGGCGAAAGCTGCTGGGGAATCGGCTGTCTGTCTGTTACCTGTTGGGTTGACGGGGAGCTCTTCATTGACCTTTGTTTGCCCATGGGACGTTCCATCTCATGTGTGTATTTTGAGAAGTTTAAGACTTTCTTGGTAGGGATAGTTAAGGTGGAGTCGGTAGCAAGTTTATAGTTCATTATCTGGATGACTCCTCCGTGTCTCTGGAATGGGTCGCCCAAGTGTTTGGGGTCCCTTTGGCGGCTGACAAACAGTGGGACCGATCTCATGTCTCAGTTTCTTGGGTTTGGAAATAGATTGGATGGCAGGGGAATGTCAATTGCCGGTAGACAAATTGGTGGCATTACGTCAGGCTGTCCGGGAGGCTGGGGCAGCGCGTAAGGTGACGTCGAGACCGATGCAATCATCGCTCGGGCGTTAGAATTTGCTTGTAGCATTGTGCCAGTGGGGCGGGTTTTTCAATAGGTTGTTAGCAAAGGCGACATGTGGGGTTAGTTCCTCTCATCATTTATTTGGGTTACGATCCCGATGTGGGAGGATTTGGCTGTGCGGGAGGTGTTCCTTAGGGACTTTATTGGCAGGGTCTCTTCCGGGAGCCCACGGGTCAAGCTAAGGAATTGGTACTTTTTTACAGACGCCTCGGGGTGTGAGGGGTTTGGAGCGTATTTTGCGGGACACTTGGGTGCGGAACCGTGGCTGGAAGAGTAGAAGGCGGACCCTATAATTCGTAATCTGGAATTTTGGCATCGTCTCCCTTGGTAGTTGCGTTTGCACTAGGGGTCCTAGGTTACGGGATACTAAAGTGCGCTTTCTTTCAGACGACATGGCGGTCGTGTCCGTGGTTACTCATTTGTTGGCCTCGTCTACTCCGGTTATTCGCTTGTTGCGGCATTTTGGGTTGTTTTGCATGCAATTTTAACATAGTTTTTAGGGCACGTCATGGGCCCGGTTTCTTGAATGTTGTCGCTGACGCGCCGCCTCGTTGCTGGAAGAAATTCTGTGCGGCGGCGCCGGGGGCTCAGTTGGAGGGTCTGGTCTGTCCAGACGACATGTGGCAGCTAGGGACCTCCTGTTTGGACGCCTAATCAAGGAATCGTTAGCCGAGTATTTGGAAGGCGTATGTTAAGGTCAGGAGGGAGTGGGAGGAGGTGTGCGGATGCGTGGGTGGCCACCATTCTGCTGAGGTACGGGCGGATACACTAGTGTGGTATTTGTGCAGGTTGTTTGCTGCTGGGGCCTCTCATCTCATGGTGGATAGGCACATGGCTGCCTTGACTTTTCTGTTTCAGTTGAGTGGCAGGCAGGATATTAATAAGAGTTTCCTTATCCGCCAAGCTGTCGGAGGACGCCTGATCCCAGGAGGCCGGTGTCGATAGGGATTCTGAGGCAGCTGGTAGGGGTGCTCCCGGGCCCCTGTTACTCTCGCCATGAAGTACTTTTAATCTCGCTTGCGCTTGCGTTAGCGTTCTTTGGGGCGTTCCGGGTAAGTGATTTAGTGAGTGGTTGTCGAGCGGGCAGTGGAAGAATCCAGGTGGAGGATGTGACGTGCGGCAGGATCGAATTTGTCGCGAGTTTGAGGCACTCAAAAAAAAAACAAACACATGTTTTGTTTGGGGGCTTGGTCACACCTTATGAGTTTCCGGGGTCGTCAGTGTGTCCGGTTGCCTGTGCAACTGCATATGTGCGGGCCCGCCCAAGGGGGACGGGCTCCCTTCTCACTCATGAGGAGGGGTCGTCATTACCGGAGTACCAGTTTTCAGGGTTTTCAGTAGGGGTTGGGTCCTCTGCAGTTTGGTACACATTCGCTCAGAATTGGGGCTGCTGCAGAAGCAGCCAGTTTGGGCCTTGGTGACGAGTCGGTTAAGCGGATTGGACGGTGGGAGTCCGTCAGGTTCCGGTCATATGTAAGGTTAGACCGTAATAAAAAGAAAAAGAAAAAATGAAATGAAATGAAAAAACAATGTTGCATGTAAATGGTACAGTTACGCTTACGGGTTGTGGTTACATGTGGTTAACCTGTTTCTTTTCCTCCGAAGGTTCGGTCGCCTGGTTGGTGGGCAACTCATTCATCCATTGGGCGCGCAAGAGAGCTGCAGTTCGACCCCAAGGAGGACAGCTGGGCTTTCCACAGCGCGTGGTCAAGTTATTGTGGTTTGGCTATAGGGATTTTGTTGGACAGAAGTCTGCTCAGAACTTTGGAGGCGTTTAGGTGCAGGGCAGTTGCAAGATTTTCTGCTGCGTTATGCAGTTGGTAATGATTTTGGGGGGGTACCCCAGTGAGAGCTAGTGCACCGT
Source organism: Pelobates fuscus (assembly GCF_036172605.1). Classification (NCBI taxonomy): domain Eukaryota; kingdom Metazoa; phylum Chordata; class Amphibia; order Anura; family Pelobatidae; genus Pelobates; species Pelobates fuscus. The sequence continues at coordinate 285,274,667 of NC_086322.1, read as the reverse complement.
AGTTAACAGGATTTAGACGGATTGAGGGCTCGGGTACCAGGTGTAATCTCGATTTGGTCGGAATGGGTGCCCCGGTTCCTTGGGCGTCACGCTAGGGATCGAATGGCAGTGTCTGGGGGCAGGGGACAAGTTAATAAGCGGTTGTCCATTTTCGTGAGATGTATAGGGGGAGTGGTTGTGCGACATATAGTTCTGGAAGCGAGGCTCCATGGTTATTATAGGTATGATGGGGTGCACCTTTCCGATGTCGGTAATGAGTTTCTTAATTTTGGTTCAAGAAGGCCTGCAGCGTGCGTTGTTTCTGCTGGGGGGGGGGGGGGGCGCGCTCAGATGGCTTGAGGGGTCAAGCCCTGAGCTGTGGCGGAAGATATTGGAGGCTAGGTAGTTTTGCTAGCTGGAAGCTTGGTTGGTTAACAATGTTTACATGGTTGAATTTGGTATTTGGTAGGTTGGAGCCCGTAGGTGGTTCTCAACCTGGTGGTGTAGGGGGTGTCTTGGTATGCCCCTGCAAGAAAAATTGGTAGGTTGGAACCCGTAGGTGGTTCTCAGCCTGGTGGGGTAGGGGTGTCGGCGGTATGCCCCTACTATCTAAATTTGGAGGTTGGAACCCGGAGGTGGTTCTCAACCTGGTGGGGTAGGGGTGTCTCGGTATGCCCCTACTACGAAAATCAATTGGTATGAGGCATGTTGTGGCCATGTTGGTTATGTCAATTATGTATGGTTATGTGCTATTGTATTATATGTTAGGGGTCATTGCCGGTGGGTCTAGTACTGTTAATAATTGGGGTAAAGTACAGATTATGTAATCTTGGGAATGTTTGGCAATGACCCAAATTATTATTTATATATTTATTATATTTAATAAAGCCGTGGCAAAGTTTTTCTCCACTTTAAATCTGTGTCCGTGTCTTATTGGGGAGGTGTAAGGTAATGTCTTGGAACATATGCCCAAAAGGTCGACTATGCGCATGTCATGTAGCCCATGGAACAGCGCAGCTAAGGGGAGTGGGCCTTGACAGAGCTAGGAGGCGGGCATATGTGGAAAGGGGAGTTATGGTCAGGTGGTCACAAGGGGTGTGGCCATTAACAGGATGCCAGATATTAATAACCGGCATCTTAGATCAGGAGCCATTTTAAGTAATCGCACTTACCTGTTGTTGTCCCACCCTCCCTCCCTTTATTTTGGTTTTGGTTTTGTTTCTCCCGTTGGGCCACGGTGACGGGGGTTGGTGAAGACATTGGCGGAAGATATTGGAGGCTAGGTAGTTTTGCTAGCTGGAAGCTTGGTTGGTTAACAATGTTTACATGGTTGAATTTGGTATTTGGTAGGTTGGAGCCCGTAGGTGGTTCTCAACCTGGTGGGGTAGGGGTGTCGGCGGTATGCCCCTACTATCTAAATTTGGAGGTTGGAACCCGGAGGTGGTTCTCAACCTGGTGGGGTAGGGGTGTCTCGGTATGCCCCTACTACGAAAATCAATTGGTATGAGGCATGTTGTGGCCATGTTGGTTATGTCAATTATGTATGGTTATGTGCTATTGTATTATATGTTAGGGGTCATTGCCGGTGGGTCTAGTACTGTTAATAATTGGGGTAAAGTACAGATTATGTGATCTTGGGAATGTTTGGCAATGACCCAAATTATTATTTATATATTTATTATATTTAATAAAGCCGTGGCAAAGTTTTTCTCCACTTTAAATCTGTGTCCTTGTCTTATTGGGGAGGTGTAAGGTAATGTCTTGGAACATATGCCCAAAAGGTCGACTATGTGCATGTCAAGTGGGTTATGTACAAAACCATATACATAATCATATTATACAGGAGAAGACCTCAATTGATTGGCTCCCACTAAACATTACGTAGCTTAATGTAGGGGTGAGCAGAAAGTATGGCTGAGTAGGGCCATTTGATGACTGCAGCTAAAAATTAAAGACCTACTATGAAAATATGGCTGCATGAAATAATGGCATTCTATATATTGTTATTTAATTACATATAAGGACAATGACGGCCTAGAACAGTGATGGCAAACCTTTTTGAGCCCGAGTGCTCAAACCGCAATACCAATGCCAACTTTGTTTCCCAGAGTTTTAAGTTCAGAAAAAACAACTCGTACAGTTGTCCAAACTAATTAACATCTTTTGTTTTAAAAAAAGAACACAACAGAGAGTTCAATGATACAAATTATAAATAATAATATAAATTATAGATAAAATTAAGCTTATATTTATTAGTATCTCCAAAAATTCAATACATACACACAGACTGACGAACACATTCACACACATTTACACACACACAGAATGCAGAGTACACACAGACAGACTGCTGAGTACACAGTCTGGTGAATACATACAAAGACACACACAATGCTGGAGGTCCTCACATAGCATGAGGACGTCCAGCGACGCTATAGCACAGAAAATCTGTGCAATAATCCCAAAGTGCCCTCTAGTGGCTGTCTAGTAGACAGCCACTAGAGGGGGAGTTAACCCTGCAATGTAAATATTGCAGTTTATGAAAACTGCAATATTTACAGTTACACGGTTAAGGGTAGTGGGAGATGGCACCCAGACCACTCCAATGGGCCAGAAGTGGTCTGGGTGCCTGGAGTGTCCCTTTAATTCGATTGACCTCCAGCAGCTGTCGGCTGATATTGATTCACAACTCCTATCCATCCCTTCCCTCTCCTGTCCCTCACTGGCCATCTCCACATATAACACTACCCTTACCTCAGCCTTGAACGCTGCAGCCACGGTCCAAACATGCACCTTGGGGAGGACACGCTCTCAACCGGCATGCTAAATCAACATGCTACCTGCAAGGTTGCTCCCGTTGTGCTGAACGCTCCTGGAGGAAGTCTCGCACCCAGTCAGACTTTCCCCATTATAGATTCATATTGTGTTGATACAGCGCAGCTCGCTAAACCAATTATCTCCTGGATACAGAGAGCACAACACAAAAACACACCAAATACACAGCTAAATCAACAAAAACTCCAACACAGGATATATCCCTGGATAGCTCTGATCCAAGCGCCAATGACGACAAAATGCCTGGATCCATGTACTGTGGTCCTAGATCCATGTCCTGTGGTCCTTGGCCATCAGTGATTGTCCCACATAGTTTGGTGCACCTTCCCTCAAAAATAAGTCCCACTATAGTCTGTAGGGCTTTCTGGACCCCGGGCGCTTACTGGTTGGTAAGCTTGGAGGGAAAGGTGATGGGAGTCAGGGGCAGTAAAAATGGTCTCTTGGGGGGATCACATAGGGGAAAACAGCCTGGATATGGATGGTGACTAGGTGGTTTGTCACAAACCGGAACCACACTCAATACCGGGTACACTGAAGCAGGACCAGCAAATCTAGGATATATGTAACAGAGCTTTATCAAGCCACTAAGTGTTAGATTGAATATATATACATACACACACACACACACACACACCTTAGAGGCCTCTATGCATAGTCTGCACCTTGGGCCTTATTTGGTTGGTAGACCCCTGCGTTTTATTGATCTGGTGCGGAGTGCCTGTTCCTAAGCTGCTAGAATTAGTGCCGCAGTGCTGTCTTTCAGTCCTGCCTTTTCCAACCACTGGTAGAATTTCTATTTGCCAGTGGAATACCCAATGGAGAGGTTTGTCTTGCCATGGAACCTCTTCCTTTTTTGCATCCTCTGTTGTCTCAGGCATTCCCTTAGAAGTGAAGCTTTGGGAGCTATCTTTATGATGTGCTTGTGGATGCTCTGTATTTCATCCATCCACGGAACCACCTTCTCTTCTGCATCCTCTACTTGTCGTTTCCTTTAGCAGTTCATCTTTGGGAGCCATCTTCATGATGTACTTGTGGATGCTCTGTTTTTCATTCAGGACTATGGCCTTGACACTCATCAGGATTTGACCTCCTTCCTTCTGCCTGGTTTCCAGTCTCTGGGTGGTGGAATCCTTTATTCACAGTGAACAGTTTCCAGGTTTTGATATCAATGGTAATTCTCTTCTCTTGGCCAGGTTATTGTTCCAGTTAGGTACTTAATGACTGGTAGGGCATATGTGCTGATGGCTTGGATCTCATTCTTGACATTGTTGCTTGCCTTGTGTTTCCGGTACTGCCACATACTTGTATCTTCTCTACATCACCTTTTTTACCTTCTGCTACTTGAACTCCTTCTGTCCAAATATTTTTCCTTTTTTTGCCATCATCTTCCCACACTTCTCTAGTCTGAACGACATTCCGATGTCCTTGCTGTATATGCTAGTTAGGTGGATCATTGAGTCAATGTCCTGCTTACACTTGGTATACAGCTTGAGGTCATCCATGTAGAGTAGGTGGCTGATCATAGCTCCACTCTTGAACTTGTATCCATATCTTTTCTTCATGATGATCTAGCTGAGGGGGTTGACGCCTATGCAGAACATCATTGGGGATAGTGCATCATCTTTGTATATGCCACCTTTCATTCTCACTTGTGTTATTGCCCTGGAATTGGCTCCAATTGAGTTCTTAATGAAGGCCCTTAGGGTCTTGTTGACCTTGTATAGAGCAAAGCATGTTTGTGTCATTGTGTCAGACTTTCTTGTAGTCAATCCAGGCTGTGCACAGATTGGTCATAGAATCCTGTGTGATTATATAATTTTTTTCAAATCTTTTTTCATAAATATTTTTAAGAAACACAAGGATCTCTGCTTGAAAAGAGTGATGGCCGCACCCTCTACATTGTTTTTGCTAATAAACATCATGGAATCACCAATCTGTAAATTAAATAGCATTGGATCAGTTATTTCCACTTAGAATTATATTGGATATATAAAGTGACATAAGTTTTATAGGTCACCACGATGCCCGTCAAGTAGCACTCTCGCTCCAAGTAGATTTCAGGAAAGTGTTTTATCTATAAAACGAGATGAAACGTTCAAAAACAATGAGGGGCATTGTCTAAAATGGGAAATTACTTTCCTTCCTTTCTCTCCTAATTGAAGAGACTTGACTTTAAGAACGGAAAAGGAGTGTTAAAGCAATAACTGGATTTGAAAAAGCTATTTTACACGCACATTAACTTAAAAAAAATGAGCAGAACTCAAGCAAAACAGTTTATATACAAATGGAATTCCAGTTCAAGGATCAGAGATCACTTCTTAGCTTTTGAATAAGATCGCATACTACACAGGTCAAATACATGTGTAAACATACTTATTTATGCTCAATATCCATTTAAAGTTACAAGGAGCAGAAGAAACATAGGAAGAGACAACAGAGTAAAATAAAAAATAAAATAAAAAACAAACAAAAAAACCTTTATCCTTTTGAAATCACAACTCTATTGTCTAAGACTACTTTTTTTAAACTTCACGGATATTCTAACATGTTTGTATGTTTTGAAAACAAAGGGAAATTAAACGGAAGCATTATAGAATACAGATAATCTAATGGGCACATTTCCTAAGAAGTCAAGAGTTCTAATTTAATGATGCCAGCCAATGGCATTCCAGCAGAGCTAAGTAAGGGTCATGGGAAATGGATCACAACAGCTGGAGTGTGAAAAGGTTAATCATTGCTCTAATGAGGGGAGTAAAAAACATTGAAAACGGCACATTTTTTCCATGGCATTTTATTATCAAGGCCAAAAAAAACAAAAAAACAAATCATACTGGGATATTTCTCATTTTGTGAAAACTACCCGTAAGCTTCTTGAGGTCTGAAGAATAGCTGTATGCGTATAAAAATAATTAGAAGGGTGTTTTTGGCTACATGAAATGACAGAATCAGCTCACCCAGGAGTCTGATTACAGTATCTATATCAAATCAGGTATGCAGAGTTAAAACTAAAATGAGCAAAAATGAAGAGAGGACGCAGCACCGATGTTTAGGAAGAAGAGGTTGAAAACACAAATCGATCATTCTTTGGTGTTTTAACGAATTTCAAAAAATATAATGGATAATTTAAGGGAGGCAAGTGTTTCTAGATATTAGGTTGGATAAATGGAGAGCCTTCATAGGTATTTAATCAATGTGCTAGGTGTCGAGGATAAATTTAGCCAAATTGTAAAAATTATCAAATGCTGCTGCATGTTGTTCTTAAATGTGTAATTCAGTCTTTGCTGAAAGGGTAAGAATACAAGCTGATGTTTCCTTATACTCGAGGGTAAGCATGAGTATACTCTTGCAAAATTATACAGTCAAAACATTCTCTTTTATTTATGTCCATACACTTGAAGACAACCAGAAAGAGTAGTAGTATTATTTGTTTAATTGGATTCAGCAGCGGTTTTGCTAATCAGCTTTGTGGACATGTAGTGTGTGTTCTTTTTGGCCATTTTTTCCAAGAAACCCCCAAGTCAAAATGTTTAGGTTGTATATCTGTACAGCGCGGCGGCATTTACTGGCTCTATAGTGTAATGTACAGTGTTGGTGTTTGAAGGGAGTGATTGCATACATTTATTGTGTTTTAACCCCTTCAGGACCGCTGACGGTTCAGGACCGTCAGCGGTAAAACGTGCGTTTGGACCGCTGACGGTCCTGAACCGTCATAACGGTTTTGGGCTACTTACCTGATCGCCGTCGGTCCCACGGCGGCGATCAGCTCTCCTCCCGGTCCAGGGGGACTGCCTGTCTGCCCGGGCAGTCCCCCCTCGGCAGATCAGGACCCCACGGCCATGTGATCACTCGATCACATGACCGCAATAGGGGTCTTTGTATCTGCCTGCAGGGGGACTGTCTGTGCTGACAGGCAGTCTCCCTGCAAGTGTAAAATCATAAAATAAAGTAAAAAAAAAAAACAATCAGTGTAAAAAAAATTATAATATGTGTATATATATATGATATATATACATGTATTATATCTATATATATATAATATATGTATATGTATCATATATATAATGTCACACTAAGTGTATTTTTATATTTATATATACGTATATTAATATAAAAATACACTTATATTTAAATTACACACGAATATATACAATATATATAATAACTATATATATGGTATATATATATTATTATAAAATACAAATAATATGTTAATAAAAATAAATAACAAAAATAAAAATAATTTTTAATAATTAAAAAAAATTATATATATATATATTCAATTTTATTCTAACAGTATTTTGATATTGATATATATATATTTATATCAAAATACACTTAGAATGTAATGATATATATATCTATGTATAAATAAATAAATAAAAATAATACGAAATATACATATGTCCACATACAAAATTACATTAATAATTTCATAAATATACACGTAGACGTCAAATATATAAATATGTATATATATTAAAATTCTACGTGCATATTTATGTAATATTTTTACCTAATTAAGTAATTTTAATGATTGCAATTTGAGGGACCTGCCTGCCAACCCAGGCCAAAAGTCCAAATAATTTAATTTGCTAGCACTGTGCTTAACCCTGTAACTTTCTATGACACCCTAAATCCTGTACATGGGGGTACTGTTTTACTCGGGAGACTTCGCTGAACACAAATATTAGTGTTTCAAAACAATAAAACATATCACAGCGATGATATTGTCAGTGAAAGTGAAGTTTTTTGCATTTTTCACACACAAACAGCTCTTTCACTGAGGATATTATTGCTGTGATATATTTTACTGTTCTGATACACTAATATTTGTGTTCAGCGAAGTCTCCTGAGTATAACAGTACCCCACATGTAGAGGTTTTATAGTGTTTGTGAAAGTTACAGGGTCAAATATAAGGCTTGATTTTACTTTTTTTTTTTTTATTGAAATTTGTCAGATTGGTTAGGTTGCCTTTGACAGCATATGGTAGCCAAGGAATGAGAATTAGCCCCATGATGGCATACCATTTACAAAAGAAGACAACCCAAGGTATTGCAAATGGGGTATGTTCAGCCTTTTTTAGTAGCCACTTAGTCACAAACACCGGCCAAAGTTAGCGGTTTTTGCATTTTTAACACACAAACAAATATAAATGCTAACTTTGGCCAGTGTTTGTGACTAGGTGGCTACTAAAAAAGACTGGACATACCCCATTTTAAATACCCTGGGTTGTCTACTTTAAAAAATATGTACATGTTAGGTGTGTTTCGGGGATTTATGACAGATAACGGTGTAACAATGTCACTATTGATACATTTAAAATATATATATATTGAAACAGCAATTTCCTACTTGTATTTATAGGCCTATAACTTGCAAAAAAAAGCAATAAAGCATGTAAACACTGGGTGTTTTTAAACTCGGGACAAAATTTTGAATCTATTTAGCAGTTTTTTTCATTAGCTTTTGTAGATAAGTAAAAGATTTTTCAAGTAAAAGTCCAAAAACATGTTTTTTTTTTTATTTTTCACCATATTTCATTATTTTTTTTAAATACAATATATGACATAATATAAATACTGGTATGTAAAGAAAGCCCTTCTTGTCTTGAAAAAAACAATATATAACTTGTATGGGAACCGTAAATGAGAGAGCGGAAAATTACAGCTAAACACAAACACCACAAAAGTGTTAAAACTGCTCTGGTCCTTAACGTACAAACATCGCAAAAACAGGCCGGTCCTGAAGGGGTTAATACAGGGATGTGTTTGCATGTGATGTTTGCGTTTGATTGCAGGGGTGTATGTACATACACTACCACATACATACATACCGTATATACTCTAGTATAAGCCGACCCGAATATAAGCCGAGGCCCCTAATTTTACCCAAAAAAACTGGGAAAACTTATTGACTCGAGTATAAGACTAGGGTGGGAAATGCAGCAGCTACTGGTACATTTCTAAATAAAATTAGATCCTAAAATAATTATATTAATTGAATATTTTTTTACAGTGTGTGTGTGTATGAGTGCAGTGTGTGTGTGTATGTGTGTGTGCAGTGTATGTGTATGGGTGCAGTGTGTGTGTGTGTATGGGTGCAGTGTGTGTGTATGGGTGCAGTGTGTGTGTGTATGGGTGCAGTGTGTGTGTGTGTATGGGTGCAGTGTGTGTGTGTGTATGGGTGCAGTGTGTGTGTGTGTATGGGTGCAGTGTGTGTGTGTGTATGGGTGCAGTGTGTGTGTGTATGGGTGCAGTGTGTATGGGTGCAGTGTGTATGGGTGCAGTGTGTGTATGAATGCAGTGTGTGTATGAGTGCAGTGTGTGTATGAGTGCAGTGTGTGTATGAGTGCAGTGTGTGTGTATGAGTGCAGTGTGTGTGTATGAGTGCAGTGTGTGTGTATGAGTGCAATGTGTGTATGTGTGCAGTGTGCGTGTGTATGTGTGCAGTGTGCGTGTGTATGTGTGCAGTGTGTGTGATGCAGTGTGTGTGTGTGTTGCAGTGTGTGTGTGTGTTGCAGTGTGTGTGTGTGTGTTTTGCAGTGTGTGTGTGTTGCAGTGTGTGTGTGTTGCAGTGTGTGTGTGTTGCAGTGTGTGTGTGTGTGTGTGTGTGTTGAAGAGCCTTGGTGGGGGGTGGGCATTTTTATTATTATTATTTTAATTTTATTTTGTTAAAAAAAAATGTATTATTATTATTAATATTTTATTATTTATTTATTTGTTTGTCCCCCCTCACTGCTTGATACATGGCAGGGAGGGGGGCTCTCACTCCCTGGTGGTCCAGTGCATGGGCACTGTGTAGGAGGGGGGCTGGCAGAGCTCTTACTTACCTCTCCTGCAGCTCCTGTCAGCTCCCTTCTCCTCCGTGCCGGTCCGGTCAGCTCCCCTGTCAGCTCACACTATGACCCCGCGGCTCTCGCGAGACTTACACTGGGAGCTGACAGAGGTGCTGAACGGACCGGCGCGGAGAAGGAGGGAGCTGCAGGAGAGGTAAGAGCTCGCTGCCAGCCCCCAGTCTGTAATATGGCAATGTAAATTGCCATAATACAGACACTGACTCGAGTATAAGCCGAGTTGGGGTTTTTCAGCACAAAAAATGTGCTGAAAAACTCGGTTTATACGGTACTTACACAGATATTCATGCACAATAACACACAGATGCATATAAATACACTGACACATACACACAAATTCATATAGACACCAACACATATAGATACACACCGACACATACACCCTGACACACAAAAATTGATACATGCCAACACCATGACACAGATACACACTGACATACAAACACACACCCTAACACAGATGCGTGCGCGCGCACAGACACAGAAGCACATTATATATATACACACACACACACACGCATACACACACGCATACACTCACACACACACACGCACAGCCTGACATACACATTCACACACATACACTTGTGATTTTCTTCATATCTCCAGCTACCCTCCTGTTAGCTTACCTTATGTGCCAGGAGGGTGGCTTGGAGTCCTGCTGCTGAGGGAGTGAGAGGTCTGGAGCTCTACATGCTCCTCTTCCCTCACGCTGCGGCTGCCTCCTCTCCCTCCTGCGCTGTCTTCCTGGCTTCTTGCAAGTAAGATTTACCAACAGTAAACTTTTCCTAAATAAAGAATTACAAAACAACAAAAAAAATACCAAGTAACACAGAAGTTGAACAAACATTAACATCTGTAAAGAATAATGTGGTAATGTGGAGAACACTTTGGATATTTACATGGATCAGATAAGTAGTTTTTTTGTTCTGGTTCTTAGAAAGAAGAAGATACAATATAAGCCTGCAGCTGCTGAACTATACGTATATCAAACGCAAAACTAAATAAGCACATGCCCCTGCCAGCAGCCCTGTAAGGACATTTGAGAAGTATCTTGTTAGGTTTAACAAGCTATGCAGTTTTACCCAAAAGAGTTAAAGGGTATGTTCCAGTGTTAGGGCAAAGACCGCTTAATGTTACATCTGGAAAGCCATAAACTCATCATCACAAAATGACTGGCCGGAGTTCAGTTAATTAACACATGAGATATACTAAGAAATTGATCATTAACACGCAAAGCAGACCGCTTATTTACTTATTGTGCAATGGACTTTGTATAACGATAAAAAAAAATAATAAAGGTATCTTCGTTTTCTTTTTTTGAATATAGAAAATTCCAAGTGGCAAAAACCTCCTAGCTGATGCAATTTATCTTTTCTCTATATAGTGAGAGATCTCAGACCCAGTTTGATCATTAATTTAAATATATAAGATAGCAAAATACCTTTGAATACCCATGTATTGCATTTGCATTTCCATGAGCTTAAAAATGGTCTTCCGTACATGACCTTGTTCATGCTTGCTCTCTGGGAACATTTACCTTACACTCCCTGCCCCCATCCGCTTTAATCTGCTCATGCTTCGTCAGGCTGATCTTTTCTCCTTGCACTACCTTGGAGCATCTACAGATCTCTTTGGCAACAGAGTGCTTAACCACTTTAGCGGCTTTTTGCGGCTCTAATTTGGATTGCTTTTTTGTTCACTTCACATCTTGCATTCCCTTTCTGCCTTTTCAAACGCACATAATGACGGCTAATGTGCTCCTGGAAACCCGAAAGAATTCAAAGAATATATATATATATATATATATATATTTCATTCAAGCTACCTTGTATCCAGGAGAGTGTATTTACATGACCATCACGGTATCTTCTTTTGATAAAAAGGTATCTTTACCAGATTTATATGTACCCTATTTGTAAAGGTGCTGTGGCCGGCAAAATGTATCTCAAGGTCATTACCTCTTGTGTCACTTTACCACATTCCCTCTTGCATGTAAGCTCATTGAGCAGGACCCTCAACCCCTCTGTTCCTGTGTGTCCAACTTGTCTGGTTACCATTACAGGTTTGTTAGTCCACCCACTGTAAAGCGCTGCAGAATTTGTTGGCACTATTTACATAATAATAATAATAATAATAATAATAATGTTACACCGTTTCATTTGGAATGGTCATAAACTGCAAAGGAAAACTTCGCGAAGAATCCATTCAGAATACCTGGATGTGGTGGAGCTGAAGTCCTCGACCAGAGTATCTGCCAAAGCCTCTCTCCTTTTCCCACAGAATGTTCAGTGATATAAGGCAGCCCCACCAAAACATCAGTCGAGACTTGATGAAGAATTGAAGAATGAAAACAGGACTACTTTATAGGGTTTCAATGCACATATTTAATTTAACAAAAATAAGGTCAAAATGGAGAAGTCATGTGTGAAACGCTAAAAACACCTTATGATTCAATTGTTTATAGAACCACCTTTAGCAGCAAAAACTTGAAGTAATCGTTTTCTCTATGACTTTATCAGTCTCTCACATTGTTGTGGAGGAATTTTGGCCCACTCTTCATTACAATGTTGCTTCAGTTCATTGAGGTTTGTTGGCATTTGTTTATACACAGTTTTCTTAAGGTCCTGCCAGAGCATTACAATTGGGTTGAGGTCTGGACTTTGACTGGGCCGTTGCAACACCTTGATTCTTTTCTTTTTCAACCATTATGTTGTAGATTTGCTGGTGTGTTTGGGATCACTGACCTGTTGATTGAACTCAATGGCTGCAAGGTTCCCCGGTCCTATGGCTGCAAAACAAGCCCAAATCATCACCTCTCCCCCCACCACCATGCTTAACAGTTGGTATGAGTGGTTTGTGCGGATATGATGTTTTTGTTTTTTGCTAAATGTGGCGCTGTGCTTTATGGCAAAGCATCTTGGTCTAGTCTGTCCCAAGGACATTGTTCTAGAAGTCTTTTAGTTTGTTTAGATGCAAACCTAAGCAGTGCTGCCATTTTCTTTTTAGAGAAAAGTTCTCTTGACAACCCTTCCAAACAAACCATACTTGTTAAGTCTTTTTTTCTAATTGTGCTCTCATGAAAGTTAACATGCTAACTGAGATGTAACTTTATTTATTTTTTTTTGCAATTTCTCTGAGCATTGCACTGTCTGACCTTTCAGTAAATTTGCTGGGTCTTCCACTCCTAGGAAGATTGGCAACTTGAATGTTTTCCACTTTTGAATAATCTTTCTCGCTGTGGAATGATTGACTTTAAATTATTTGGAAATGGATTTATAAGACTTCCCAGTTTGATGGGCAACAACTCTTGCTTCTGTAAGATCATTGCCGATGTCTTTCCTCCTGGCATTGTGTTAACACACAACTGAGTTCTTCAGTTACACACACACACATTCACTCTATTATTTGTTTTTTAATTTAACTCCATGAGCCTCCCTACTCTTGGGAGTGCTGGAGTGGATCATTTCCCTGGGGTCCAGTGTGGCGGCTGTAATCGTCAAGCTTTTCTTGTTCTGCTCGCTTGCACGCCATTCATTGATGCCAGGACTGGAATGATGTCATATCCTGCCTCCCAGCAGGGTGCACGAGAGAGCACTGCAAGAAGATTACAGCTCCCCTGCTGCCTCCATTCTGCCTCAGCCGGCCACCGTGGAGGTGTGGGGGTGATTCCGAAAAACACTGAATGGGCTGACAAACACCCAGGCTTTAAGACAAAATCCATAGTTGCTATGGCAACCAGGTACCTGGGATTTGTCGAGCCCTGACAGACATATACACACACACACTGGTCATCCACAACATTAAAACAACCTGCCTAATATCATGTAGTTCTCCCCAGTGCTGCCAAAACAGCTATGATCCATCAAAACTTGGACTCTGAATGTGTCCTGTGGTATCTGGCATCAAGTCATTAGCAGCAGATCCTTTAAGTCTTGCAAGTTGTGAGGTGGGACCTCCATGGATTGGATTTGTTGTTCCAGCACATCCCACAGATGTTCAATCTGATTGAGATCTGAGGGATTTGGAAGCCAAGGCAACACCTTGAATTCGTTGTCATGTTCCTCAAACAGTTCCTAAACAAGTTTTTGCAGTGTGGCAGGGTGTTTTATCCTGCTGAAAAAGGCCGCTGCCATTAGTGAACACCATTGCCATAAAGGGATGTACGTGGTCTGTTACAATCTCTATGTTGGTAATGTGTGTCAAAGTAAGACCCACATGAATGCCAGGATGCCACGTTTCCCAGTAGAAAATTGACCAAGGCCTCCACCACTGCCTCCACCATCCTGACTTCTTCCCCTAGTGCAGGGGTCAGCAACCTATGGCACGTGTGACATGCATCTCACTCCAGGTGCTTTTGCACGGCACTCAAGGCTGCCAGAGCCAAACAGACTTTGGCCTATGAAGAGTCCCAGTGCGATCTCATATCTGCTAGTGCAAGTGGTGAGAGGCAATCTTCAGCTTACGCATTGCAGCACATAGAGGAGGTTATCTCAGAAAACATCCTCCCAGCACTTGTTAAATGGAATCCACACTGGAGTAGAGCAACCCACAGCAGCTATCACATCTCCTGTCCGTGACCTGTGTCTGGCCTACCCAGTCAACACTGGACCACAGGGAAGCAAACCACACTGCAATAACGCAATCAGTATGTGGCAACACACACACACCTCAATTTAAAAAAACAGGAACGGCACGCCAAAAATGTCAAGATCTTGTTTTGGCACAATACTGCTGAAAGGTTCCCTACCCCTGCCCTAGTGCATCCTGCAGCTATCACTTCCCCAAGTAAATGACAAACATGCACCCAGCCATTCACCTGATCTAAGAGAAAATTTAATTAATTATACCAGGCAACCTTCTTCCATGGCTCAATGGCCTAGTTCTAACACTCATCTCACCATCACCGCTTTCGGTGGTGGACAGGGGTCATCATGAGCACACTGACCGGTCTGCAGCTACACTGCTATATCATGGCCAGGATTATTTTTTTTCTGCAATTTGTTGTGATTCGGCATGACGAGCTAGCCTTCTCTCCCCACATGCATCAATCAGACTTGGGAACCCAATACCCAGATGCTGGCTTACTGGTTATCCGTCCTTGCATCCCTTTTGGTAGGTACTAATCACTGCCTACCAGAAACACCACACAAAATGTGCCGTTTTGGAATTGCTCTGACCCAGTGATCTAGCCATCAATATTTAGCCTTCCTTATCAAAGTCACTATAACAGTTAGTCCCCCTGCTGGCTGGAAATCAAATCAAATAAATTAAAATAAGTGTAAAAAAATAATAATATACTTAGATATATACACACAGGGAGTGCAGAATTATTAGGCAAATGAGTATTTTGACCACATCATCCTCTTTATGCATGTTGTCTTACTCCAAGCTGTATAGGCTCGAAAGCCTACTACCAATTAAGCATATTAGGTGATGTGCATCTCTGTAATGAGAAGGGGTGTGGTCTAATGACATCAACACCCTATATCAGGTGTGCATAATTATTAGGCAACTTCGAAAAAAGACTAAAGTGAAGTCGGGTGTTCCATTCAAGTTGGAAAAGAAATGGACCCCTGTTTCACTGAAAGATATCTCTATAAAAATTGAATAAATGTACGGTATAACCTTTATTTGGCCGCTTACGGACAACACACAAAAAAATATGTACAGTGAAGTGATAGTGACACACTCGTGAAGATACAAGTGAATTAAAAGCTGAGTAAATGCAATGTGGATATTGTCCACAGGTATTGGGACTGGCAGTGATATCTAGATTGTGGTTAGAGTATAGAGTACAGTGTATAGTACAATATAAATTTAGATCAGATGTCACATACACCAAATTCCTCTAGAGTTAAATATCCACAGTCTGTAAGACTTAACAAGTATTTCGGCTAGAAGAGGTGGGATTGCACCGTTAGGCTGAGGTGAATTGTCTATCAGTACTATTGTTAGTTACAATCAAAAGTAATACATAGGAGACTGTTTGGTCACTGAAGACCGTAATAGCAGCCCCTATGTATATACTCATATACACAACCACACAGACTAGGTCAGTGAATACTGTCTAATATCCAAAGTTCTCCTTGTAATAGTGTACACTAGACGGGAGATACATTTGGTAGTAGATAGATAGCGTTACACTGGGTCAGCACAGTAGTGAGGGGGAGTATCTCAGAACAGACAGTAGGGGTATATCGTGCATAGGTATAAGTTTAAGGGTAAAGGGATGGTATAGCCAGGTCTATCCAAAAGTAAGCTCAAGTAACTGGTTAGGCAGAGAATCCCATACATAGGCTGAAACTTGCCAACCACCCCACTAATCCCCAGATATAAAGATCATATAGTCACATAAAACCACCTAGATAAGTTATAAATGATACAAAAGAAGGTTCCTCACATACTGCTGCTTCAAGGCAGCCTAACGCTTATAAAGATAGCTATCTAGCTAACTAAAGAGAGTAGCTTATTACAAAGGCATCCAGTATCAAAAAGGCTTGCATTAATACTGCTGTTAAAAGGAGTATCTCGTTCTGTCTCCTGTCAGTATTCAGTGTTACTGCTATAACCAGCACTGAAAGGGTGTAGATCTAGTGCTGAGCTGGCTCCAAGGCACAATTCAATCTGTCTCCCCTAATCCCTCAGTGCTGCTGCTGCAAGCCCTATCGTGCAGGCAGTCTAATACTGCATATATCTGAATGTCCAAATGAAAAGATTGCTATAAACAATGTTAAATCCCCCACAACCCCCAGAGGGTAGCCGTTTGCATTTCTCAGCGTTAAAATAACCGGCAAACGCTCGACGCGCGTTTCGGCGTGTGATCACGCCGAAACGCGCGTCGAGCGTTTGCCGGTTATTTTAACGCTGAGAAACGCAAACGGCTACCCTCTGGGGGTTGTGGGGGATTTAACATTGTTTATAGCAATCTTTTCATTTGGACATTCAGATATATGCAGTATTAGACTGCCTGCACGATAGGGCTTGCAGCAGCAGCACTGAGGGATTAGGGGAGACAGATTGAATTGTGCCTTGGAGCCAGCTCAGCACTAGATCTACACCCTTTCAGTGCTGGTTATAGCAGTAACACTGAATACTGACAGGAGACAGAACGAGATACTCCTTTTAACAGCAGTATTAATGCAAGCCTTTTTGATACTGGATGCCTTTGTAATAAGCTACTCTCTTTAGTTAGCTAGATAGCTATCTTTATAAGCGTTAGGCTGCCTTGAAGCAGCAGTATGTGAGGAACCTTCTTTTGTATCATTTATAACTTATCTAGGTGGTTTTATGTGACTATATGATCTTTATATCTGGGGATTAGTGGGGTGGTTGGCAAGTTTCAGCCTATGTATGGGATTCTCTGCCTAACCAGTTACTTGAGCTTACTTTTGGATAGACCTGGCTATACCATCCCTTTACCCTTAAACTTATACCTATGCACGATATACCCCTACTGTCTGTTCTGAGATACTCCCCCTCACTACTGTGCTGACCCAGTGTAACGCTATCTATCTACTACCAAATGTATCTCCCGTCTAGTGTACACTATTACAAGGAGAACTTTGGATATTAGACAGTATTCACTGACCTAGTCTGTGTGGTTGTGTATATGAGTATATACATAGGGGCTGCTATTACGGTCTTCAGTGACCAAACAGTCTCCTATGTATTACTTTTGATTGTAACTAACAATAGTACTGATAGACAATTCACCTCAGCCTAACGGTGCAATCCCACCTCTTCTAGCCGAAATACTTGTTAAGTCTTACAGACTGTGGATATTTAACTCTAGAGGAATTTGGTGTATGTGACATCTGATCTAAATTTATATTGTACTATACACTGTACTCTATACTCTAACCACAATCTAGATATCACTGCCAGTCCCAATACCTGTGGACAATATCCACATTGCATTTACTCAGCTTTTAATTCACTTGTATCTTCACGAGTGTGTCACTATCACTTCACTGTACATATTTTTTTGTGTGTTGTCCGTAAGCGGCCAAATAAAGGTTATACCGTACATTTATTCAATTTTTATAGAGATATCTTTCAGTGAAACAGGGGTCCATTTCTTTTCCAACTTGAATGGAACACCCGACTTCACTTTAGTCTTTTTTCGTTTAACATATATAGGGTTCATGCCCTTCTGATATCTCTGTAACCCATTGGGAGTATTTTTTGAGATAGACTCGTTCCATCTTGAATTTCTCCTTTCTTGTCTTTATTAGGCAACTTCCTTTCCTTTGGCAAAATGGGTCAAAAGAAGGACTTGACAGGCTCAGAAAAGTCAAAAATAGTGAGATATCTTGCAGAGGGATGCAGCACTCTTAAAATTGCAAAGCTTCTGAAGCGTGATCATCGAACAATCAAGCGTTTCATTCAAAATAGTCAACAGGGTTGCAAGAAGCGTGTGGAAAAACCAAGGCGCAAAATAACTGCCCATGAACTGAGAAAAGTCAAGCGTGCAGCTGCCAAGATGCCACTTGCCACCAGCTTGGCCATATTTCAGAGCTGCAACATCACTGGAGTGCTCAAAAGCACAAGGTGTGCAATACTCAGAGACATGGCCAAGGTAAGAAAGGCTGAAAGACGACCACCACTGAACAAGACACACAAGCTGAAACGTCAAGACTGGGCCAAGAAATATCTCAAGACTGATTTTTCTAAGGTTTTATGGACTGATGAAATGAGAGTGAGTCTTGATGGGCCAGATGGATGGGCCCGTGGCTGGATTGGTAGAGGGCAGAGAGCCCCAGTCCGACTCAGACGCCAGCAAGGTGGAGGTGGAGTACTGGTTTGGGCTGGTATCATCAAAGATGAGCTTGTGGGGCCTTTTCGGGTTGAGGATGGAGTCAAGCTCAACTCCCAGTCCTACTGCCAGTTTCTGGAAGACACCTTCTTCAAGCAGTGGTACAGGAAGAAGTCTGCATCCTTCAAGAAAAACATGATTTTCATGCAGGACAATGCTCCATCACACGCGTCCAAGTACTGCACTGCGTGGCTGGCAAGAAAGGGTTTAAAAGAAGAAAATCTAATGACATGGCCTCCTTGTTCACCTGATCTGAACCCCATTGAGAACCTGTGGTCCATCATCAAATGTGAGATTTACAAGGAGGGAAAACAGTACACCTCTCTGAACAGTGTCTGGGAGGCTGTGGTTGCTTCTGCACGCAATGTTGATGGTGAACAGATCAAAACACTGACAGAATCCATGGATGGCAGGCTTTTGAGTGTCCTTGCAAAGAAAGGTGGCTATATTGGTCACTGATTTGTTTTTGTTTTGTTTTTGAATGTCAGAAATGTATATTTGTGAATGTTGAGATGTTATATTGGTTTCACTGGTGAAAATAAATAATTGAAATGGGTATATATTTGTTTTTTGTTAAGTTGCCTAATAATTATGCACAGTAATAGTCACCTGCACACACAGATATCCCCCTAAAATAGCTAAAACTAAAAACAAACTAAAAACTACTTCCAAAAATATTCAGCTTTGATATTGAGTTTTTTGGGTTCATTGAGAACATGGTTGTTGTTCAATAATAAAATTAATCCTCAAAAATACAACTTGTCTAATAATTCTGCACTCCCTGTATATAAATAAAAATATTTAAATAATATATATATTATATATATATATATATATATATACACACACACACACATATTAATTCTACACATATATTTATGTAATATTTTTACATAATTGGGTATCTTAAATAATTACAATTAGCGGGACCTGCCTGACAACCCATGCCGAAAGTAAAGGGAATTTAATTTGCTAGTACTATATTTAACCCTATAACTTTCCAAGACACCATAAAACCTGTACATGGGGGGGTACTGTTCTACTTGGGAGACTTCGCTGAACACAAATATTAGTGTTTCAAAACAGTAAAATGTATTACAACGATGATATCGATACGATGATAAAAGTGAAGTTTTTTGCATTTTTCACGCACAAACAGCACTTACACGGACGATATTATTGCTGCGATACTTTTTACTGTTTTGAAAAACAAATATTTGTGTTCAGCGAAGTCTCCAGAGTACAACAGTACCCCTCATGTACAGGTTTTATGGTGTTTTCAGAAGTTACCGCGTCAAATATAAGGCTTGTGTTTCATTTTTTTCACATTAAAATTCGCCAGATTGGTTAGCCCTATGATGGCATACCATGTGCAATAGTAGACATCCCAAGGTATTGCAAATGGGGTATGTCCAGTCTTTTTTAGTATTTTTCACACACAAACAAATACTAACGCTAACTTTGGCCAGTGTTTGTGACCAAATGGCTACTAAAAGAGACTGGACATACCCCATTTGCAATACCTTGGGTTGTCTACTATTGCAAATGGTATGCCATTATGGGTGTAAATTTAATTCCTGGGCTACTATACAGTCTCAAAAGCAACGTTACCAATCTGGCGAATTTCAATTTCAAATGTAACGTGCTATATTTGACCCTGTAACTTCCCAAAACACCATAAAACCTGTACATAGGGGGTACTGTTTTACACGTGTGACTTTGCTGAATACAAATATGTGTATTTTATTGCAGTAACAGAAAACCGTATTATGACATTGACAGTTAAAATGTCATGTAGAACTAAAAAAATAACATTTCTTATTTTATCCCATTTTTTTCATATTAAATTATGTTTCATAGCTAAATATTTGATATTAAATGAAAGCCCTGTTTCCCCTGAATAAAATGATATATAATAAGGGGGGGTGCATTTAATATGAAAGGTGAATTACGGTTGGACAGACATATAGCGCAAATGCCAGGTTTTGTTTACGTTTTGTTCACAACGTGTACATTTGGCTCAGTCCTTAAGGGGTTAAACTGTGGAGTGAACTGTGCATTGAATGAACAAAACGTACAAACATTCAAACATTTTGTTTTATTTTATTTTTTAGATACTTTCAAAAACATTTTAAGCTCTGTTTAATTTTATGTGTTGCCCTAATCATGACCATTTCAAAAATACATTTATATACAACATGAACTAAAGAATTGGAAAATGTGAGAGATTTACAGACAGCTATCCAATACTGGATGAGGACAAGGCACCTTTGCATCTTGCACCAACAACAGGTAAATGCGGTTTGTCACAATTCACTGTGCTACCCAATACTGTGGGGTTAAACACACTTTAATATATTTTACTGACTTTCTGAGCATATAATTAGAATTGGTGATAAAGTGATCTTGCCTATTCTGTGAAGACAACTGTGATGAGCAGGAAAACAAATGCAAAACCAACAAATAAAAAACAAAATCTAAGTGCTGTTGGTATTGCAATTGGTAGTCATATCAAAGATTCCGAAGACACATTATATACATACAATATCACACAGACTGGCCCATAAGTGTTAAAGGGACACTATAGTCACCAGAACAACTACAGCTTATTGAATTTGTTTTGGTGAGTAGAATGCTGAATGGCCAGATCTGTGTTTGAATCATGCTGGCTCTACCCCTGATCTGCCTCCTTGTCATTCTCAGCCAATCCTATGGGTAAACATTGTGATTGGATCAGGCTACCACTTCTGATGATGTCAGCAGACTGCTTGCTTTTTTGAGGCAAACAGCATGTAGATCTACAGCTTCTGGTTTGAATACAGTAAGATGTGGCTATATTTATGGAGGCATGAGGGGGTCCAGGGGGCTAGATGGTGGTGTTAACACTTTAGGGTCAGGAATACATGTTTGTGTTCCTGACCCTATAGTGATCCTTTAAAGCTTGACTCACACCTCCTGCCTGCTTGCTGTATTGATTGGCTATTTGTTTTAAAAGTTTTAATTTGAAATAAAAACAGTATTACGATTTTACAGCCCCTCTTAGTGCTAAAAATGTTACTGTTCTCTGTGCACAATATAAGCTAAAGTAGCATGTCCTTGGGAAAGAAATAGAAAAGAAGAATGCTGAAAAAGAACAATTCTAATGTCAAAATAGATTTAGTTCTACTTCAGAGATAAGGACTGCGGTTACGGAACAATAGACAGGTGCATCATAAAACAATAGAATATATTGTATTGTGCTCCACACACTGTACTCAATTTCATGGTTCAGTCTATAATTTTGACGTTTTTATTCAGTGTCGTTATCTAGTAAATCTCTCTTTAGAGCCATTTCATTTTCTAGGGAAACTCCAGGGTGAGTTTACTTTGTAAACTCTTATTTAAAAAAAATGTTGACCTTTCTATTGGCTCAGGGCTTGTTTATAGAGTAGATTCTGCTACAGTTGTTGGCTTGCTCTAAAACAACCAATTTCTTTAGTAACTAGTTAGATCTGAGAATCATATTTTGCCTTCCACACCTGATGCTTCAAACTGGAACAAACAATGTTCCAGTTTAATGAGCTGTGTATCTGTCCAACAAATAGGTGGCAATCTGCCTATCGCTCAGTGGGGCATGTGCTTGTAGGAGTAGTGGCTCCCCATAGGACAATGTCAGTCTCACCGTTCCCATCACGATAATTGAAATGTATACTGTAGATTTATGGGCAAAGGTGGTCCCTTGAAATCTAACCATATGTTTATGCTCAAGAGGAGTAAAAATACCCCTTTTAAAATACAATAAAAATTCTATCTTATGCGTCCATCAAGCTCATTCTTGCATCTGTTTATCCATTAATATGATTTACAAATCCCTCTCCCCCCCTCAAAAAGATCTAACATTTCTGGGATTGCTTTTGTTCATGGATATTTTGTGGTGGTTTTCTGTTTGTGTGGGTTGGTTTGTTGCTTATTGTCACAGCAGGTATTCCCTGGGTACCACAGTAAAAGGACAAGACAGGATTGTCCACTCAGGACTTTGGGAGCCACAGTCTGCAAATGAGGCTGATGGCAAGTGCAGGCTGCTGCAGGCTCTTGGAATTTCAAGGTTTATCTGTCTGTTAGGTTAACCACCCCAGCAGCTCACAGCTTGTTAAAGGATGGAGACTGCCAGGCTAGGCTATTACCGTATATACTAGAGTAGAAGTCGACCCGAATATAAGCCGAGGCACCTAATTTTGCCACAATTGACTCGAGTATAAGCCTAGGGTGGGAAATGCAGCAGCTACTGGTAAATTTCTAAATAAAATTAGATTGGAATAAAATTACATTAATTGAATATTTATTTAGTGTGTGTATATAATGAATGCAGTGTGTATATAATGAATGTAGTGTGTGTTTGTATGAGTGTGTATGTATATAATGCAGAGTGTGTTCGTATGAATGCAGTGTGTATATGAATGCAGTGTGTGTGTATATAATGCAGTGTGTGTGTGTGTGTGTGTGTGTGTGTGTAAACTGGGTGGGGGAGGGCATTTTTATTATTTTTAATACTTTTTATTTTATTTTAATATTTTTATTTTATTTTAATATTATTTTATTTTTATTTTAATATTATAAAATGTAATTGTTGCCTGGTCAGGGAGGGGGGCTATATGATTCCCTGGTGGTCCAGTGGTGTGTACTGTGCAGGGTGGTGGGGGGGCCGGCAGCAAGCTGTTACCTTTGTAGCAGCTCCGGTCAGCTCCCTTCACCTCCGTTCCCTTCCACTCACAGTGTAAGTCTCGCAGTCTGCGTGCCGCACGGAGCGTTGCCACGGTAACCCGTGGCAACGCTCTGACGGCCGCGGGTCTCGCAAGACTTACACTGTGAGCGGAAGGGAACGGAGGTGAAGGGAGCTGCTGGAAAGGTAAGTAACAGCTTGCTGCCAGCCGGCGGTCCTGGTCTGTATTATGGCAATGTAAGTTGCCATAATACAGACACTGACTCTAGTATCAGCCGAGGGGGGCTTTTTCAGCACAAAAAGTGTGCTGAAAAACTCTGCTTATACTAGAGTATAAACGGTATGTTGTGTTCTTAATAAAGCTGTGGCCCTTTCCATTATATTTCAGTGTCCTATGGTCAGGCCCGGACTGGCCTTTGGGCAAATGCCTGCTGTGCGCCAAAAATCTCCCTGGGCTGGGGCTGCCCTCAAGAGCCCTGAACAAACATGCTTACTTTGAGAAAGGGCGTGCTTCTCATGGGTAATGACAAAATACCCCCTTTCTGGCCTCACCAGATTTCTTCCACCCAGTCTGGCCCTGCCTGTGGTTAAAAGGCAATTGGGTCAGGGAATATTTTTGGTCTGCAGCCAAGCTGCGGAGATATATATATCTATATTTATATTTGTGATCTATATGCTCTGCAGAGTTGTTATCTTTAAGCCCTCCACGTCGTAGAAAACTACAAGTTAGTGTGAGAGTTTCAGGGATGTCACCAACTAGCAGTTGAGTTTACATTCTTTGCTTAGAGAGATTTACATATACATTGTCAACAAGCTATGGCACTGAGAAAGGTATTTAGCTGTGTTAAGTGTAACAGGAGGAAAAAGATCTCTTAAAGGACAATGGTCATTAAATTGTCACTTCTTGTTTTTAATGAAACTTGAAAAAAAAATGATAAAGAGATAATTATAATGAGATTATGAGAAAATGTCACTTGTCTGGTTGAGTGTTGGGTTAGACTCTACTGTTATCTGACCAACTGCTGCTCAACCTTGTTTCACACAGAGCATCACAGCAGTGGCTCTTTAGTTTTGATTAAACGCACCTCTAGTGGCTGTCTTCCTAACCACAACTACAGGTGCTTCTCTGTGAGAATCAAGTCAAACTCCTTAAGCAGCATTTGATTGGCAGAGATCGTCGATTTTCCACAAATGCACAATAGCCTCCCAATGCTACCCTATGAAAAGCATTTATAAGATTGTCCTGCTACTCTGGCCTCATACAGCCCATAAATTACATTCCAAGACTTATACCAATGAGCCAGATTTGCGCAAACATACATTATTCTCCCCAGACTACAGGAAGTTAATGGCATTTTTCCACGCACTATTTTTACACTCATAAAAAGTGTGCTGTTTTTTGAATTATCCTCTTTCTAGTGGTTTAATTTCACACCCAAGCCATTGCGAAAGCAAAACAAATCATGTAGGAATTACAGTGACATAAAAACACACACAGAAATTGAGGTCACGTATTGCAGAGGATGGAAAGAAAGTGGACAAATTAACACAATAAAATTAATTTGTCATATTTAGCACTTTGTTACAAATCATTTACATTCCAGTTCAGTTTGATGTCTGGGACCTAAAGACATTTCCAGACACTTGAATACATCATAGCTTTTAATTATGAATACAATCACGTTTTTGGCTTCTCTAAAAATGCCTTCTAACTGTCCACTTTCAGTGGGAAAGTACAGATTCTGGGACTGTATGGTCCATATATAGAAGGCAGGACAAGATGCTGTCTTTGAGCCTTGTGAACTTGATGCCAGTCTTACATGGCCTCTTCAGTGGGTGCACCGGAACCAGAATTCAAAACATCACCTTTTCGATGCCCTGCATGTGACACCTGTGAGAGACCCAGACACGCAGTGTTGGTCCGCTGTTGAGAACTCTGAAGCATGGCTCTGAACGTTGAAGGGAGTATGCAGTCTTGTAGTGTTGCCTAGAATTGCGCACACAGGCGATCGAAGGCTAGTAGGATCAGAGTTCCGCGTGGGAAGGAGCCTGTAAGAAGGCCTGTGGAGCAGCAGGCCCTGGCATTGCAGCCATCTTAAGAGGTAGGCCTTGACCCTTTACTCTGCTTATAATTTGCGGTTAACCTGGTCATAATCTTCTTAGAATTGGGAGACTCCACTAGTTGGGACCGAGATATTCCCTGCCAGTGCAAAGGGGGAGAGGTACGGACCCAGAAACATACGGTCTTTGAACCAAGGTAGAAGTAGGGCATACACTCCACAGAGCATTCCCCAGGAGAATTCGCACAACTTGCACCAAAACAAAGTGGTCAATCGAATATCAGGCACTTTAATAAATTCTCTCCAAGGAGCTAAAGCCACATGTGACTATCCCTGATGGCTGTCAGCCCCCTTTCCCATCCCCTCCCCTCCCTCCCCTCACTTGTTTAACTGTTAATTTTTAAAAGATTTGATACTGGATAAAAAAAATATATATGTTTTTACCAATTAATGAGAACATCTCCATCTTTCTCTTCTTATGATCCATTAGTTCTGGGGTGGCCCAAAGAAGATCAAAACAAAATCCCCCAAGGTTGCTGTATCTCTCATGCAGAAGGAACTTGCCAGCATTTTGGATTTGTACTGCCCTTGTAGTCAGGAACAATCTGCTATGCAAATTATATAGGTCCACTCTAATTGCACTTCGAGTGGGGATTAACCGAACGGCAAGCTATTGAGGTTTCTCTAAGTTTTTGCCGGTTCTCAGAATTCTTACATTCTCAGTTTTGTTGCAAAATAGTTAAAAATTTATACGTAGAGAAAACAAAAAAGAGCATTTGATTCTTCGATTAAGTAAATGCCCAAGTATTTCATAGCATGTGAATCGCCAATGAAAGGCATCTTTCAACAATTTAGAGGAAGTGGATTGGAAAAAAAATGTTTAGTTTTCCTGACTAATAATGATTACATGAATGCTGTGGCAGTCATACAATATGAAAATAGTAACAATAAACATCAGGTAATCCGCATACGCTGTTACTTTATGGGATTTCAACACTCAGTCTATGAATATAGTTTTTAGAAAGAACTATGGCAACACAGTGGTTATTACTACTCCTTGAGCAGGGGTGGGTGTGGAGGGAAGAGGGAAAAAAGTAAGGGTAACAAATTTACCACACCATACCAAACACAAAATGTAAGGAAAAGGAAACCGAATACATAAACAATGAAATGTGAGCTATAAATATACAGCCTCCAGCAATGGTGTTCCAGAGGCAGTGACATTAAGGAATGATGTTCATCTCGCATGGCTGTGGGTAAGAGAAGGGATGAGCCAGGGGAATAAAGGAACATAGCCTGGCGCATTTCATGAGTTAGGCACTTTGCCAAATACCGACAAAGTGCTTGCGCACAAAACGTATCCCTCTATGTTCCCTCAAACCCCCTCGATCCACTTTGTTGCCCACTGCATGTTCTAACAATGGCTTTATAAATCCACATATATATGTGTATATATATATATATATATATCACTTTGTTTTATTTTATTTTTTTCTAGGCTTGTTTTGGCATCCCCAAAAATAATGTCTTAATAGCAGTTAAGTCCTCCATGTTGTCTACATATGGTTTAAATCTTGTAAAAAGTATCCGGGTACTGTGGCATGTGCTCGTGGTGACTTAGGGAGACTAATAAAACTATCCAAATGTAGCAATTTGGCATGATTATAAGGTGGGAAATAAAGTCATCTTCTGCAGACATGAGGAAGGTCTCAGTGCCAAGAGTTGCATAGGCTGAAAAACATGCGTCCATCAAATTCAGCCTCACATCTGTTTTTGCTGTTGATCCAAAAGAACGCAAACAATCCAGTTTGAAGCACTTTCTAAATTTCCAAACTGGGAAAAATCCCTTCGACCCCAAAATGGCAGTAAGGATCTGAAGTTATTACCACACTTATTAAAAATCCCTCAATATTATGTTTGGGCAAATATTCATCCAGTAGCTATTTAAACAGCTTTACAGACTCTGAAAATCACATATTAAGGTAGAGAATTTAAAATCCTTCTTGTTCTTACTGTAAAAAAACCCTTTCCTTTCCCTTAGACTAAATCTCCTTTCTTTCTGTCCAAATGTGTGACCTTGTGTATATATATATATGAAGGGATTTCCAGACAATGGCTTGTATTGGCCCTGCATATATTCTATCCAAGGTGCCGCTTTTCTAAACTAAACAGATTTCAATTTGTTAAACTTTCTTCATAAATAAAATCTTTCATTCTTTTTAAAAATTTTGGAACCCGCCTTTGCACTTTTTCTAGTGCCATAATATCTATCTTTAGAGGGCGTGGCTTGAGCGCTGATGGCGCCGGCCGCTTGATCTCGGAGCTCCGACCCGCGTAGCGATAAGGGCACATCCCGAAGCACAGACTCTCTAAATGGGGCGCACCAAACGTCCAGACGCTCCACAGACACCCAGGGGGCAGTTGCCCGCCTCACAGAGCGGACCGCTGGACGGATACCTTCGCACGCCGTTGTGACCGGCCCAAGCTGAACAGGGCCCCGAGATGGCCGACGGGCCGACCACGCCACTGGAGGGGGAGACCCTCTCGCTAGCAGACATCAGGGCGGACATAAGAGCCCTGACTACCCTGACTGCCAGCATGGTCACTAAAGCGGACCTAACGGCCTCATCCGATACCTTACATGAGGCTATTCGTGCCGAGGTCGCAACGCTGGGGAATGACATAGCAGCGCAGGGCACTCGTATACTGGCCTTGGAAGCAGCAGAACAAACAATGTCGGGCCGCATAGACGCTAACAACCTGGCTATAAGCAGACAAGGTACCATCCTCTTACACCTTAGGAGACAGGCGGAAGACCTGGACAACAGGGGCCGTAGGTCTAACATCAGAATACGTAACCTCCCTGAACCACGTAATGAAGAGAATGTTGAAGCCACCCTCACAGCCCTATTCACTGAGATTTTGGGCCCTGATTCACCGCCGACCTTCAAATTCGACAGGGCACACAGAGCGCTCCGGCCCCGCAATGCAGACAATTCACCCAGAGATATAATTTGCTGCCTGCACGAATTTAGGGTGAAAGATCTCATCATGTCAAAAGCCAGATCCAGACAAACCTGGCTGTTTCAAGGAGCCGAAGTCGCCCTCTACCAGGACCTCTCACCCCTCACACTAGAAGCCCGCAGAGCTCTACGACCTGTAACGCAATTGCTCAGAAGCAGAAATATACCATATAAATGGGGATTCCCCTTTAGCCTGCTAGCTCGCCATGAAAATGAATGGGTACCCGTGAGGTGGCCAGATGAGGTCCCTGTGTTCCTGAGGAAACTAGGCCTACCGCCGACCGAAGTTGCGGACTGGATACTGGGACCCCTTGAACAGCGACCAGGTCCCGTCGCTCAGAGAGCCGCTAGGAGGCGCAGAGAGGACTCGCCACGCAGATCCCCAGCACACAGGCCGCGCAACCCGGCCCCGCATGCTGAGTAACAACCGAACAGACCAGCTTGACCAAGGTGACTCTCCCCCTGCCCTGTGGTCCGGAGATGATGCCGCATCCGACCATAGGACGAAGACGTCATTCCCCGCACAGAAACATATAAGTACTTTCCACCCCCCATTTTGGGTCGCACACTGACTGATAACTTTTTGCGATAGACATACACCCGTCCCCCCCGGGACCTAGCCCACCACGAGGCATGACCTCTACTGGTAGCACGCACCACACCCATAGTTGCAGCTAAGATAGCGGAGACACCACACACTGTACAGTCATGGATGAGTACTTTCCACCACCCATAATGTGTCGTATACTAACTGCTACCCTCACACTTGTGGAAGTGACTCGTCCCTCCTGGGACCCTACCCATCATGGGGCATAACTTTTGATGGAAACACACACACTAATGAGCATTATGTTGCCAGGTGGACACTTTGGGAGGGGGAACCGGGGGATCCCGCATGGAGACTGGGCACTGAGCTGAGTGGGGGGTGTTCTCCATGGACCCTATCTACATCAGCGCTGCAACCAGCGGAAGACCTATGGTGGGCCACACACACTAACAGCCCTATTAATGGATTGTACAAGAGCCACGACAATATTGGGTGGGAACACATGTTGGGGTGGGAGGGGTTCCACTACAATGGGGACCAATATGCCACAAGTCATCCTGGTTATGCTGAACTATCTGGTTGATCATACTGAACGTTATAACATGCCCTATGTATATGCAATATTCTTCACTTGACGGGTGGCCGGAGATGTTTGACTGGGCTGGGTGGGGGGTGGGGGGGAGGGGAAGCGGGCTATGCATGTTTATGTAACTTAGTTCATATGTTTTTGTTGCTTGTTATGTAGTATTGTGGGAAGTTAGACCATGCTGCTTCCCTCGCTCCCCCCCCCACCTCCCCTCTGTTCCCGAATGGCACGCTCACTGCTTTATCTGTATGCTTAGATGACCCTACCAGCTATCATGACGAGAGCCCGGACTACAGTAGACAGGGGGACCACATTGGTACGATACACACCTGACAGACGACTCAGGCCCCAGATGGAGAGTACGCATTAGCACTTGACCCGATCGCTCTGTGCACACCTACTGACACATGCTTAGCGGAACAGGAACCCGACCCAACCCATAAAGAACACACACACCTGACCGTCGCCCCTAGGCGAGAGCCACGACCCGACCTAGACCCGAGTACACCAGGACTACTGGGGGAGCCGCGCTTGCTGCCGCTCCGGTACTCACCGTGTAGTGGTACAGCGTAGGCCGCCCACCCAGTTACACGGGATTCTGCCTGAAAAAGGCAGTATTAACCCCACACGTTGGGATACTTTGGGGTAACTACCCTCACACATTAACTCACATCAGGATATTGACACACGAGGAGCACAGTAGCTTCTGTGGGAGGAACAACACACACACCTTTGCTTCACACCCTCCCCTCCTGGGCCCCCAGGCGACCGCTACCCCCCCGTGAACACCGCTACCCCCTCCTTTTTCTGTCTTCCTGTGCAGCTAGTAGTCCGACGGATCTGGGCCCCGGACCCGTGCACCGGCGGATCGACGCCGACACCCCCCCCCCCCTTCCTACGATGGCCTACTCCCCATCACCCTTAACCGTTCTCACGCAGAACTGCAGGGGACTCAATGCCCCGGAAAAGAGATCCCATCTCTTGAGAGACCTCAGGAGCCAACACATCTCAATCGCGCTCTTACAAGAAACCCACCTAAGGGTGGCAGCGAATCCCCTACTCAAGAACAAGTATTACCCGAACAACTTTTACAGCAACCACCCCTCAATGAGGAAGGCAGGTACTGCTATACTGATCGCGGCCGATCTCCAATTCACAGTCTCCGACCAGATAGCTGATGCCGACGGCAGATTCCTGTTCGTGAAAGGGGAAATAACAGGGAAAAAGTATACGTTCGCGAACATCTACGCCCCGAATTCGGGACAGGCTAGCTTCATCCGCAGAACACTACTGAAGCTAACCAAATTCGTGGAGGGAGTCCTGATCCTGGGGGGGGACTTCAATGTCCCGCTGGACCCCCTGACTGACACATCCACGGGACGGAGCAGTGTGCCAAGCTCGACAATCAGGACCATCCTGAAGGCCCTCAGAGACCTTCGGCTCATGGATGCGTGGCGTGCACTACACCCAATGGAGAGGGACTTCACATACTACTCCACGCTACACCGTCGATACTCCAGAATTGACTATATCTGCGTACAACAGGAAGGACTAACTTATCTCAGGTCAGCTGATATCCAAACTACACCCTGGTCGGATCACAGCGCAGTGAAAGTGGAGATGGAGTCACCCTTGTACCACCCGACAAAAAGGACATGGAGACTAAATGATGCCTTGCTCTTAGACGAACCGACGAGACTGCAAATTGCGGGGCACATCCGTCAATACTTTGAGGAGAACGCTACGGAGGAACTGTCAGGCATGACGATATGGGAAGCGCACAAGAGTGTCCTCAGAGGCCACCTAATTCGGATAGCAGCACGGAAAAAGAGAGAAGAAGGACAACAGCTACGCAACCTCACCGAACAGATAGCGGCCTTAGAACAGAGCCCTAAAAGATCTCAACAAGATCAAACATTTAAAGATCTTGTCACAAAAAGGAGACGACTAACTGACATCCTAGAACGCAAATATACGAGACAATTACAACGCTCCAAAGTTTTCTTTTACAGGCATGCTAACAAAGGGGGTAAACTGCTGGCCCAAATGTTAAGAGGCCCACAAAATCGGGCCCAAGTACACACCCTGCGCACCAGACAAGGAGTACTGACGCAATTCCCCGAGGCTATCGCGAAGGAATTCGAGGTCTTCTATACCAACCTCTATAACTTGGACGACTCACCCGAGGGCCCCGCCGCTGCACGCAAACGGAGAAACACCATAGAATACCTAAGGGACTTCAACCCCGATACACTCACCCCTGAGGAAGCTGAAACACTCGACGCACCGGTGACGGAAGAAGAGGTCAAACTCGCCCTCAAGGTAGCCAAAAATGGTAAAGCGCCAGGTCCGGATGGCTTTCCGGTAGAGTACTACAAGAAGTTCGGTGAGGAATTGGTACCGAGGCTGGTCAACGCACTGAACAGCCTCCGGGAAGGCGCATCCTTTCACAAAGAGTCCCTAGCGGCAACGATAACGGTGATCCCGAAACCGGGTAAAAACCCGGATCAGGTTGGTAACTATCGCCCGATCTCGCTTATCAATGCTGACGTCAAGCTCTTTTCAAAAGTCCTGTCCTCTCGACTAAGACCGTACATACCGCGACTGGTCCACCCGGACCAAACGGGATTCATTCCGGGCAGGGAAGCCAGAGATAGCACCCTCCGGCTCTTTGTGGTCCAACATGCGGCGAAACTCCTTCGGAAGAAGCTACTTCTGCTATCTACAGAGAAAGCATTCGATAGAGTGGACTGGCGATTCATGATGGAAACG
This sequence comes from Pelobates fuscus, assembly GCF_036172605.1. NCBI lineage: Eukaryota > Metazoa > Chordata > Amphibia > Anura > Pelobatidae > Pelobates > Pelobates fuscus. Next base: position 285,242,494 of record NC_086322.1, on the reverse strand, counting down.
CTACGAAGGACAGGCATAGGCGACCAAATGCGACACTGGATCGGGACGCTATACCATCGGCCGAATGCTAAAGTTCGAGTGAACGGGGCACTCACGGAGAGCTTCAACATAATGAACGGGACTAGACAAGGCTGCCCACTCTCGCCGCTTCTCTTTGCACTCACCCTGGAACCGCTCTTGGATAAAATACGTAAAAACCCCAGGATACTTGGCCTTAGAGGTGGGACGCAGGAACACAAGGTCGCTGCGTACGCAGACGACATGCTGTTTTTCCTGGCTGAACCCCTTGAATCAATCCCTCACCTTCTGGCGGAATTTCAGACATACGGTGCTCTATCAGGGCTCAAACTCAACATGCCCAAGTGCGAGATCCTAAACGTGACGGTGCCGGAGGAGGAGTGCGGGCAGCTAAGACGACAATTCCCGTTCCACTGGTGCGCAGACAGTATGCAATACCTGGGACTCCAGGTTACCCCTGCAGCGAAGGATCTCTACGCACGTAACTACATGCCCCTTCTGTCCGCAGTATTGAAGGACCTTGGGAGATGGAACTACAATCACATCTCCTGGCAAGGGCGAATCGCGGTGGTGAAGATGAATATCCTCCCCAGGATACTCTATGTCTTCCACACGCTCCCATGCCCCATACCCCAAACCTTCTTTAAAACGCTCCGGACAGCGGTCCTTAAATACATATGGAAAGGAGATAGAGCCAGGATAGCCCACGGTAGGCTGAGCCTTCCCAAGTCGTGGGGGGGACTCGCCCTACCCGATTTCAACAAATACCACCAGGCTACGGTGCTGCAGCGCATTAGGGAACTCCATGTAGCCACCCCTCAGAAACGGTGGACCGCACTGTGTAAAGACCTTACCCGAAACCAGCTGCTCCAATACATCTGGCATAATGGAAACAATGTCACAACCCTAATAGGGGATGAAACCCCCATCACTCATATGCTCAAACCATGGACCAGACTGAGGAAGACACCCTACATCTCCCCCTCTCCCAGCCCACTGATCCCCATCACCCACAACTCGAACATAGGAGATAACCTCCCACCATCAGCGTGGCCATTGGAGGCCCATGAAGGCTACATCCCGCTGCATCTGGCGCTAACTGACTCTGGAATGAGAACCATACGAGACTTATCGGATGAACGGATAACCACCCCCCTACACCAATTCCATTATGCGCAACTTAAGCACTTTTACCACAACCTCCCAAACAGAAACAAACTACACAGAGACCTAACCTGGTTTGAACGTCTCTGCTTTCTGACGCCTGAATCGAACGGCTCGGTCTCGATTATTTACCAAAAACTGGTGACGGGAGAAAAAGACACAAACGACCTGTTTAAGAGGCAGTGGGAAGAACTGCTAGACACTACATTCACGGAAGATCAATGGGAACAAATCCTATTGCGACAGCATAAGAGTTCATCAAACACCAACTACCAGGAAATGAACTATAAGTTACTATCCCACTGGTACCGTACGCCATCCCTCCTTCATCGAATTAACCCAAACATACCGGACACCTGCTGGAGATGCGAATCTGGAGTGGGAACCATCAAACATATCTGGTGGGACTGTATCAAGATCCGGCCGTTTTGGAACGAACTTGAAACGGAGATACGTGAGGTACTGAGGGAACCCGCAACCTTAACGGCGTGCCTAACCCTATTACATCACACAGAAGGCACACTATCGACTTACAAGAGATCGATCCTTAGACACCTGCTGAATGCAGCTAAGGCTCTGATACCGTTATTCTGGAAAACACGAACCCGTCCGACCATCGGACAGTGGAGACTTAAGGTCGAGGATATCCACAGAGCCGAGTCTACAATAGCCTGCCTGATGGGGAGACAGGAGAAACACGCAGAACAATGGGCGCCATGGTACCTCTACTGCTCCTAGGCCTTAACTATCACCAGGCAGGGGGTCGAGCTGCTGGTGTGGGTGTGTTGGGACGCCCAGAGTCGCCGGACACAGCTCCCCGGGTCGCATCCTGAATCCCCGCAACCTACCGTCGGAGTCGCACTGGGGGCCTAGGGGGGCACACACCCATTTCACATTTCACATGAGTAACTAAGCAAGACCCCAACATTAGACAACAGGGTCACGTCAAGGCTCCTGGGCGGAGATCGGGGGACACTTTCCTAGCCACCAAACGGCGGATACATACATGACCCCTGAATGCTGAGCGGACGCACAGAGGAGTAGCTCCTGAAAAGCTGCTCCAGTTTAGCCCCTAAAAACCGGCAAGACGCTTACCCGACAACTGACAGCTGTGCTCCTGTACAAATAAACAACCCTGGTCCCGAGGAGAGGCTTTCCGCGAGGTTCTAGTCCCTGGGTGGGGTGATCCCCGTCACGCATGATGGAGACCGCCCAGGCGGTGAGTGGGGTGCACGGCCGCTGCCCAGCTATCCTGCCCACCAGCGGTACGGCAGAACCAAGAGGCTAGGCGGGTCCGGCCCTGTTCCCCCCCCCTCTGGGCCGGCGGGGGTGAAACCGGCCCCCACCCTGTGACCCATCGGAGCGCCTCGAAACCGGCGCTCCCAAGATGGCGGAGACCACATGATGTGCAACTCCTCGTCTGATACCACACAGACAGATAGCCTACCCTGCCTAAGCAGGACCCGGCTTGCCAGAGAAGAGCAACACCAATATCCCCAACACCAGAGGTTTCTGACCCAAAGATGAGGCGAGGCAGCAAGGCCCTGGACTACCCTACCATGCCGCTCTGCCTCCCACAGGGGGGGCGGAAAACGAAGGCCTAACAGCCTAATGCAACCATATTGGGACTCTCCCCTCATCCAAGACAAACACCAGCCTGGACACCAAATGCCCCAAGAAGCAACCATCGCCCCTCCACTCGGACGCCCAACGGGAATAAAACTATTGCCAGAATCCTCAAACCCATTGTGGCAGGCGGCACTACACACAGACGGGCCGCCAAGCGCGCCGAAACGAATCCTCGCCCGGCTGACATGGGGCCTACATTTTTTTTTTTTAATTCTTTATTTTTATTGTGCTTTAAGTGAAAAAACATACAGGCTCGTGGTGCCCCAATAGCATTCCTCGAGCATATTAACAAGCATAACAGTTGGAGCATTGAGATTATTAGCACTTTTTTTTTCTTTAAACATAGAGTAATGCTGAGTAGGTCAACAGGTTAACAAATGCGAGTCACAATGGCATGAGTGGTGGTTACAAGAAATTAAGTAACGTGACTGATATAGGTTTGGTAGCATGTGGTACGGTATATTGTTATAACAAACAGAACATACAATCAGTTCAGCGACAAGCGTAAGAGAGGAGTAATGGGGCTCAGTGGCCCGTGTATGTTGGGGCGAAATACTTAAATGGGAGCTATGGACATACTCAAGAATCAGTAGTAGGTTGTAGTCAGGGGCATATTAACCCCTTAAGGACCAAACTTCTGGAATAAAAGGGAATCATGACATGTCACACATGTCATGTGTCCTTAAGGGGTTAAGGGTCCTCATATTAAGCAACTTCACACCCTGCCCGTGTGTTCATGCTAGTGTTCCCTATGATCTTCCGCTAGGTGAGGTTGCAGTCTTGACATGGGGGTTAGCAATAGTGAAGCATACTAGGCTGATATGTCAATCTAGACAGTGGTATGCATCCTGAAAATAACGTGTCCCCAGACCCCAAAGCGATAGGCTAGGTAGTATGAAGGTGAGTATGCTGATTGAAAGTACTATAGGGTAGTGTTGTTACAGCCGATGCTGACCTATCTGTTATAGGCTAGTATCACATGGTGCTAGCAGAGAAACAAAAGAAATCAACTGGGTAACAGAGATTAAGCAAAACGTGAACAAAAATGCATTTCACACAATACACCCTCGTCTATGCAGTTACGCTGGTTTTATCTAGCAGTTAGGGTAGTTACGTGGTTTGTGTTCTTGATATGGCGTGTGTACAATTTTAAAATACAACCATGTTCGATAGACACAGGTATTACATACTGTATAATGTGCTGCTAGGACATTAATGCATATACATGTTGCAGCATACGGTGCTATAGGGTGCAGCTATTGCAGTTGCGAACACATCTTTATGCTATATCAGGCAAGTATCATAGGATGTTGACTAGTCCACTGAGGTTCAAAAGAAATCAACAGAAAATATAGAAATAATCATGCTGTTTTAGCTTGGCTCCGTCTGTTGTCTCTCTATACAGCTCAGTGTTCTTCGTGTGTGCTCTTGTGGCCTGTCAGCCGATCCCTGCCGCCCCCAGGGGCCTGTGTTGTGTGGTCGTGTACAGGCTTGGGTCTGCTTTAATGTGGCAGGATGAGGGATGCCAGGCCTGTGTGTGGGCCTGTGACTTTAGGTGGCTGTCCCGGGAGTCTCTCATGACCATGTCCTTGGGCTTCGTTTGGGGCTGCATCTTGGAGGAGTGTTTGTACCTTGGCAGCCTGAAGCTGTTGGGGTGCTGTGGGATGCTGGGACGTTGCCAGCCACTTTGTGCGGCGCTGGAGGTGTTTGTTGCGGCGAGGTCAGAGTCCCATACCGGTAGAGCTGATCTGTTAGCGTGGGGGATTCTGTGTGAGGCGACGTACTGCAGGTGGCTGTGTTGCCTCCGGGGTATGCCCGGGCGGGGGTTTGCCTCATGTTGGCGTCGGTTGAGGTGTTGCGGTGTGGTCCGCTCTGGGTCCCTTATCCGTGTTCGGTCCTTGATTGGCCCTGCTTGCCGTGTTAGTCGCTCAGGTAGGCTATTTTTCTCTGGGCACTTGCGAGGATGGGTTGCCGCCAATGGCGGTGTTAGTTGTTTGGGCTTTCGAGTTTTTTCAGTGTGCCGTCCCCGGCGCCGTTTGCGAGCCCCGATTGCAGGAGGAGGCGTGCGCTTGTGCCTGGGGTTCGCCTGTCCCATAGTAGCGATGTTGTGTGCCTTGGCCCTCTGCTCCCGGATAGCTATTGTCCTCCAGAACCTGGTGAATAGTGCATCCAGCCTGGCTTCGAGGTCAGTTTGCTCCATGCCCAGAGCACACGTGGCGGCGGCCATGTTGCCTGGTTGCGCTGCTTCCCGCTGCCCGTTGAATTCTACCCCTGGGGCCCGGGCAGAGAGTCCTCCCCTCAGGGTTGGACCGGGATGACCCCCGCCGGTCCAGGGGAGGGGGGGGGGTAGGGCATTTGTGGGTCCGTACCTCTGATGTTTAGGCGAGGAGAGCGGCCGTCTCTCCCCGCTTTCATCCTGAGTAGGCCGCAGCTGTCCATCTTGGGCTCCCGGTCACCAAAGCGTCCAACACAGGTATCGGGAAGATAACCAGGTCACTCCTGAAGCAGGTAGTGTGCCCCGGTTTGCTTAATTTGTCAAGTTTGGCGAATATCTGCTTGAGGTTGGCAAGTAAGGCAGGAGCCCGGCTTACATGCGACTGCTCAGGTTGCTAGCTTGGCCCCGCCCCCCGGGGGTGGACATTTTAAACAAGTGAAGTCAAATCCTAAAGTTGATACTGCTTTTATGTTAAGTTTTATGTGCTCAAGCTACCCACGTCTTAGTGCTAGCATGATGGGAAACCACTTACCCACCGCTTAGGCAGACAAGTGAGCTGTGTCACCACTCGTTAATCAGCCCAACAGGAGCTAACTAGTATAACCCACAAGGGGGATCCAGCATTTGGGTATAGGCAATGGTTCTAGTGTGTTTACTGCCCTTAAAAGCCATGCATATGGCACTACTCTACTGTTATCTTTCATATTATTTTTCCCCAATCGTTGGGTTGGTGTTTCACAAGACATGTTTATTGTCTATAACATGTGCAGCACTACTGCCATTCATGCTATATCTGTGCCTAATCGTTATACTATATTGCTTTGTTCAATCATACTATCAGTTGTACGTTCTGATGTGTCTAAAGCTTTTGTTTCTACAAATCGAGTTAACACACCATACCTGTACTAGCATAGATGACCGAGCAGTATCAAGCAACCAGCATCATTATTTTGTTATATTTTATTTAATCTCACTCTGATGACATATCTGCTCAGTTAAGCTTGTAAAACAAAAATGTGTGCAAATTAACATGCCATTGTCTGACTATTGTGAAAGCTTGAGACATGCTGTTGTGGCGTCTGTCAAAACCCTGTAACCACCTGCACAACAAAAATAAAGAATTAAAAATAAAAAAAAGAATAGATGACCAGAACTGCACAGCATATATTAAAGTTGTGGTCGCACCATTAATTTATAAAGAAGCAAGATAATATTTTCATCTTAAGAATGAATGCCCCTATTTACAAATGCCAATAACTTACTGACCTTAGCAACTGCTGATTAGCATTGCACGTGGTTTCCAAATTTGTCTATAACAATTCCCAAATCTTTCAAGTGTGCTGCTATGCAAAATTCACTACCGTTTAGGGTTTAAGTTGCTTGTGCATTCTTTACCAGGTGCATAACTTTGCATTTATCTACATTAACTTTCATCTGCCATTTGAGTGCCCAGTCCCCTAATCTATCTAAATCGCTCTGCAGCGAAGCAAATTGTCCTGCTCAAAACCTGCTAAACATGACTATCAGTGCCATCTCAAGATCATTGTTCTAGATCAGTGTTGAATAGAAGTCCTATAGATACAGCAATACTTCTCTAAGCAGTGCCATATAGGAGCCTCAATATTGAAGGCCATTGTCCCCTGGGGGGGCTTTAAGTTGGGTACTGGTATATTATCCAGAGCATCAGTAAAGAATGTCAGGATGTGCTGCTATTTTAGGCCATGCTCCATGAAAGAACAGGTTGGTGATGTTACACACTCCCTCGCTTAAGTTCTCATTTCAGCTTATTCTTCTTTCCTATAGATTGTGTGACCAACCAAGCAAGGTGAGTCGTGTGTCTATGTAAAGACAGCCTAACCAGCTTTGTGGATTGTAGAGAAATTCAGACCATGACTTTCTTGCCTGACTGGAAATCGTTGGTGAAAGCAGTTCAGCTCCATTGATTCATCGATTATGCATAGTGAAAGATAGTAGGAGGTGTATCGAACATAATTGCAGCCTTTTAAAAGTGTAGATAGCTGCAAAGAAAATATATAGCTTCCTTGAACCGTAAACACTAGAATAGGCTCTAGTGTATAAGGTTCTTGAAGTGCCCTTTACTGTTCACATTTAGTAAAGATACTCGGTGGTAGCTAGGTCATTATGTCATATTTGTCCTCTTTTGGCTAGATTGCAAAATAGGCATAAAAAGCATGGTTTGTATCCGCCAACCACGAACTAAGGGTATAAATAAAACTATTTAAGATTTAAATTGTGACCACTTCTTCTAAGGAGATGTATTTTAGAGAAATAGAGGTACATTCTTACAGGGACAGTATAGTCACCCGAACAGCTACAACTTAATGTAGTGGTTCTGGTTTCTATAGCCTATCCCTTCAGACATTTTAATGTAGACACTGCCTCTTCAGAGAAAAGGCAATGCTCACATTGTGTCAGGATCGGGACAGGGATCCAACACGCAGAGTACAAACAGTAGCCAGATACGTATACCGGACCTTAGAATGGCCGGACTAACGTAAGTAGTACAGTATAGAATGGTCAAAGACAAGCCGAGGTCGAGGGTAACAGAAGACAGGTAAGCGAGAGACAAGCCGAATCAAGGGTAACAGAGATAAGCAGAGTAAGGTAAACAAGCCGGGTCAAAACCAAAAGGGATAATAGAATACACAAGCACTGAGTGACTAGAACAAGCTAGAACCACGACAGGGCAATGAGCTAATGAAAGAAGCTCTGTTAAATACCCTGTTCAGAGCAGTAACCACGCCTCCGAGGCGTCCTGATTGGTCCTGCAGCAATTGAGTGACAGGTCGTTCTGGAGGAGTGTCCTGATGACAACTTCCTGCCTAGATGCTGTAAAAGGCAGTCACTCCCTCGCGGCCGGCCTTGCATGACCGGATAGACCGTGGGAAAGGGAGCCATCAGGCCGTCTGGATGGAGGAACAGCTAAGTCTCTACCTCTTTCGGAGGTAGAGACCGCAGGTACCCTGACACATTGTTCCCAGGGGACACCCCCAGTAGCAGTCACTCAGACAGCCACTAGAGGTACTTCCTGGATCTGACATTCCTCATAGAGATGCACTGATTCAATGCATCTCTATGAGGAGATACTGATTGGCCAGACCGGCGATTGGATCTGCGCCCTGCCCCACCTCCTTGGCTGAGATCACCACAAGTCACGATCTCAGCCACTCCAATGCTTTCCCACAAGATTGTCTGTCAATTCTGATGATCTCACTAAAGGAGGCGGGGTGGGGTAGAACCCATGCCGCCAGACCCGTGCAGCGCTGGATAAAAGGTATGATTTAACTTTATTTAAGGAGGGCAAGGGGCTAACATGTGATTTTAACATTATAGGGTCAGGTTTGTAGTCTTGACCCTATAGTGCTCCCTTAAAGATATGCCAACATTTCCTGATTCTTTACCTACAGTGGCATGGAACAAGATGAAGTTTGGCATTCTATAAAGACTCATAGGGAGATGTGAATGCCATAAGGAATATGAAAAGGAAAGTAGTACCCTGGTTATAGAGGCAGGCTGTGCTTAAAGTAACACTATAGGCACCAAAACAACTTTAGGTTAATGAAGCAGTTTTGGTGTGTAGATCAGGCCCCTGCAGTCTCACTGCCAAAATCTCGGCTATTTAGGAGTTAAATCACTTTGTTTATACAGCTCTACTCACATCTTCCTGCATGTGACCTGCACAGCCTTCCTAAACACTTACTGAAAAGGAACCCAAGTCCTAAATTGCACAGTCTGTTTAATCAAGAATTTCTAATTGCCTGCTCTGCTAATAGCCTTATAGAACTTGCAGGAGCCTAGTGTGTCTGATTATAGTTAAATTTACAAATCAGGGTATAAAAAATTCTAAAGCCAACATCTGATTGAAAATGAATTTTTTTTTTTCCTGCAAGCTGTGCCAGTCACAGCCAAGGGAAGTGTTGCCAGGGCTGCATACGCAAAAACAACGAGATTTAACTCCTAAATGGTAGATAATTGAGAAGTGAGACTGGTGGGCATGATCTAAACACCCAAACTGCTTCATTAAGCTAAATTTGTTTTGATTCCTATAGTATCCCTTTTAATGATCTCAGTCATTCTAAAACTCCTGTAGAAAAGTCATAAGGCGGCTTGGTTTGACCTTGACCACCTGGTAATGCACTTCCACACATCTGTACATAGATAGCAGTATTTTGTGAGGTCAGCGGAACCAAAACCACCCAGTCACACTGCTGCAATAACGCGAAGTCAGTGAAGTTCATTATTTTTATTCAAAAGCAGAACGTATTGTGCTTGCCATTCCTGTGTTTAAAAAAAAAAAAAAAAAAAAAGTTATTATGAAGGTTTTCCAAAAACAACATCTTAAGTATCTTCCCAGAGACTTGTACAGATCATATTCTCAGTGTGGGTCAGATCCCAAAGCGTGACCACGTGTGCTCCCAGGACGCACTCTGTATTGTAAGCACATGCGATCTGCTATTCTGCTAAGAATTTTAGTAAACAGTTTTTACTTACACATGTGGTCCCACATAATCAAATCCTTAAACATGCTCTACTGCCTGACATGGAGTTACAGATCAGATGAAAATCACGGTTAAAAATGTTTTGTTTAGGAATAAATTCACAAGTTATTTTTTTTATTTTTTTTTTTGAGTTAAAGCATGTGGTTCCTGGCAATAGTTTCATCCTCCCCCACATTAGGAAAGCAAGATCGGACAGAGGACTTCATGCTCTACTGAATTTGTTAATGTCATCTTGGTATAAGATCTGTGCCTCAAGAGTAGGACACAAGGAAACCACCCTGTGATGTAACTTGCATTCGGAGATAATCGAGATACACATCCCTCACATCTTCTTTTAATCCGGCATGACATGAGTGAATGTCTATGCAGTAAGAAACACATCATTTGATTAAAATAAATGGGCTAGGTGACAGGAAATAAAACCAATGTTATGGTGTCGTTTGTGGTCAACGTTCTTTGGCTGTCTACAGACTATCACCTTCAACAGTGTACATATGTTACTAGCTCTGTAGGAAAGTAAGCATATACTATTGCTACTTTGATAACAAAGACATGACTATGTACTCAGAGTAAAACAGGAACATTTTTTTTTTTTTTAGAGATACATACAATGTAATAGCTGTGTAAACAGTATATGGGGCTTGGAGGCTGTAGTGTTCTGTTAGGGAATGCTGTGAAAAACCAACCAGTGACTGCCTCGGGGAACCAGTCCAGTACAGCTACAGTAAATCAATCAACGACAGTTTAGGATATCAGCCAGGAATAGTGATTTGCTTTCCAATCAAAGTCCTGTCTTTCCAAATCTAGCTCAATGTGTTGCATTGAGATTGCCCTTACATCAGGATCCTATTAAAAGTTCAGATTAAATTTAGAAAAAGTACCAATTTCCATTAAAATGTTTACTTTTGGAATAATTGAAAAACAAGTTCAGCAAGCTAAAGTGATTTCAGTGTTTGGATTGTTATTTTTTTTATTTTTAATTATGGCCATGTAGATGTGATTTTTGTTTTTATATATATTACAGCAAAGTAGATTTACATTTTTTTTTTCTTTTTTCTAAACAATTAGAAACCCTATGAGATTTGTGGATATATACAGAGATCTTTAGAAGAATATATATATATATATATATATATATATAAAATAATAACAAGTTCATGAAATCAGTTAAAATAGCCAAGTTCCGACACTAGCAGAGTAAGAGAATTTTCCCAAAGCAGCTATTGTAACCTAAATTTCACCATACATTTTTAGTCTACTACTGGCAAATTGTACGTCTATTCCCCAAACTCTGCACAGTAGCAAATTAAAATCAAAAAGGCAAAATTTTGGCTAAAAAAAATGGCAAGCTGTGACTTGAGCAAAGATGGCATTTTTGTTTTCAAGATCAGCTAATTTAAATTCAGTTTTGCCATTCCGATTTTTACAGGGAACTGTGACTTCACAAGAGAGTTACCACTACCTTCACTTTTCCCTATATTTAAAAAGATATTTACTTACAAGGTCTGAAAAACTAAAAATCAAGTGTAGAATTCCACACCTCTCCATCCTGCAACTGGGAGCTTTCATCTTGGCTCCCTGTCAATCACTGTTACAAAGCTCCGTTCTTTGCACATGGCAGTCCACATAGAGAAAGCATACAGAGAAGAATTTCTCTTTTACGTTTTACCACAGTCTTGGTTTTGGAAGCAGCAGTTTTCGAAATAAAGAAGCTGCTAGCTGCAAACTTGTAGACTGTAAATTTCTAAGAATTCACAGTTTTGAGTCAGCGTCTAAATGAATTGCTGGGTTTTTGTTTTTTTCAAACCACAACAATATTTGTAGGCACTGCACTATTCCACCAGCTGGCGAACATTCCGATGATGTATAAAGATAGCAAAACAATATTGGATGCTACATAGCTGAAAAGAGACTTGCGTCCATCAAGTTCAGCCTTCCTCACATATGTTTTTGCGGTTGATCAAAGAGAAGGCAAAAAAACTTAGTCTGAAGCGCTTCCAATTTTGCAATAAACTAGGAAAAAATCCCTTCTTGACCCCAAAATAGCAGTCAGATGTCTCCTTGGATCAAGTAGCTATAACCCCACTAATTAGAAATTACATCCTTGTATGTTATGTTTTTGAAAGTATTTATCCAATTGCAGTTTAAATATCTGTACGGACTCTGATAAAACCACCTCTTCAGGCAGAGAATTCCATATCCTTATTGCTCTTACTGTTAAAAAAAAAAAAAAAAAAAATACACCCTTTGGCCTTAGATGAAATCTCCTTGTTCTTATATTTTCAAATGGAAACATTAAAAGTTGAGAGTCCAGAAAGTTTAAAGCATCCAAAGACCAGTTTGTATATATGCAAATTTGAATTAGTCTTTGCAATGGTTAATTTGTATCCAGACCCCTATCTTATAACTCCCAACATTTTAAATGGTCACTATAATTTTAGTGGTTTGAGTGGGGGAGTGGACAGGGTTGGGTCTGCTTAAAGAAATTTTTAGGAGTCTAGCTTTAAACCATTTATGCAACAAATCTTATTTACGCAGACTGATTTCTAAAACACATATTGTAGTCCAAAAATACATGACTGTAAGAAGTATTGCTGTGGCATTCTCATACACACCAAGAATACGGAGTTGCTATAGAAGACGAACATTGGGATAGAAAATAGGGACTTTTCCCCCTTTTAAAAAAAATAAATAAATATATATATATATATATATATATATATATATATGTAACTACATGGATGTAAACTATTATTATACCCCTGTTTTTTTCATTGTTAGTGTTTGTTTTTCCTTTTTATAGTATTATTAATATTGTAATTGTTACATTCTACACTTATTGTACTACTTGTTACTATCGATATGTACAATTGTTTTAATGTGTAAAGTTAAATACAAAACATATACATTGAAAATAGGGAGAGAGGAAATTGGGCCCTGTAACGAGGATTACCCTGGGTTGGAAACATGGGGTTCCGCGTCTACTGTTGGAATGTGTGGGTGTCATGGTAACCCCCCTGAGAATGGGGACATGTGGGGATTGGCATGTTTAGCAACTGGGCAGCAGTCGCTAGTTTTAAATATTGGCAGCAGGTGGAGGCATAGGGAGGTTTAAAACCTCCTTGTTAGTAGTATGTGGGTGCAAATGAAATCAATGGGTTTTTATTTATTTATTATTACTACCTTTTTTTAATGTGGCGGCTGGCTAGTGCCGTCACATCATGAACCCTGCCTCGCATTGCCCAGGGCTACTTACATTTTTGCCAATGAACTATCTGCCAGCGTGCAAATCACACTTAAAATTATCACTCACTTACGTAAAAGCAACTGAACAATAATTTACAAATGTGCATCCTATTGGATGCATTCATTTATGAATTTGGTTAATATCGGTGCTTTCTGAATCCTTAATCATTTTTATAGAATTCAAATGCAAAAGCATTGTTTTTAACCTGGACACCAAATGCATCTGGGCAACTGCTGCAGATTTGCTCAGAAGGACTCAATTCCAACTATATTTGGCTTCAGTAAATTTGATATATCATGGTTTAGTAAATAGCCATGCTTATTTTGACTTGGTCCGTATAAGACCCTGCTTATTTAGTATTTGCAGGATATGTCTGATATGGCACTCTTTCAGCAAGTTCTTAAAAAAAGCATACTTTCATAAGTGGTCTAAGTGACAAATGTTTCTGAAATCTAAAACATTTTCTGACTAGTTAGAAAATCCTCTCATAATGATATAAGCCACAGGACAGTACAAGCACATAAAGCAATGATGTTTTAACATCAAGGGAAATGTAATTCGCTAACATTTTGGGTGCTAAGTGATCACTCATCTATGGAGGGCTCTGCTGCTGAGGGCAACCAAAGTCATAAAGCGTGACTAGCTTATTCAGCATTGGTTGTTAAGGAATAATAGTAGCAGGACAATAGATGTCTTGAAGGAATAAACCTTGAACACACACACTGCAAAAAAATAAAAACATCTATATCTTAGACATTTGTTTTCCTCTGTAAGTGAAGAAAAAAACAATTCCATTAGCAACCACAGACAGAAAGCTCTGGCCAAAGCATGTCAGTTTGTTTCCTTATAAGAGTATATTTAAAGGAACACTATAGGGCCAGGAACACAAACATGTATTCCTGATCCTATAGTGTTAAACCCACTATTTAGGTGGCTTCCCCCCCCCCCCCTCAGCCCCTGTAGAAGGAATTAAAACTCACTTTATTTCAAGCACCGCCCCCGATCCGTCTCCTTGATGACAATCAGAATTGACAATTTTTAGCCAATCCAATGTTTTCCGATAGGGAAAGCATTGGATTGGCTAAAATCGGCAATGAGACGGGATGGGGGCGCCGTTTTCGCCACTCAGCACTTCTTCATAGAGATGCATTGAATCAATGTATCTCTATAAAGGAAATTTCAACGTCCCCTTGCAGAGTGTGGGGACGCTGAACGGCAGTGCTGCCTACTGTGCAGCACTGCCCCAGGAAGCACCTCCAGTGGCCATCTGAGGAGTTGCCACTCTGAGGTGTCCCTAGGGGCAATGTAAATGCTGCCTTTTCTCTGAAAAGACAGTGTTTGCATGAAAATGCCTAAAGGCAATGATTATACTCACCAGAGCAACTATATTAAACTGTAGTTGTTGTGCTGACTATAGTGTCCTTTTAATTAAAAACAAAATTAATTGGAAATAAAATGTTTACACAGTGATGAATTGATCTGAAATTAATAGGATACAACAGCTACATGCAGTGTTCGAGATATTGAAAATTCTACAACTAGAAAGAGGATTATACAAGGCTAAAATAAGATCTGTGCGAATTACCTAAAAAATTTACCAACAACATTAAAATAGCAGGATTCATGACTTCTGGCACTTGTCCACACTTGGCTGAAATAGCCCATTAAAGTGCTGGAATCATTTTGATACACAAGTTTCAAGCACAAGAGGAATTATATATATATGTATGTTGAAAATAACAAGCAGGCATAAGCACACTGTAATATGCATATACAGCTAGCGTTTGGCACAGTGCAATGGCTACCTACATGAGTCAGTATGGATAACGTACATGCAACTGGTATGTAGCACAGTGCAATGATGCTCATGCAGCATAACACATTACATGGAATAAATCAATATGCGTGTACAAGGATAAAAAGTGCAAATGTAAATAGAGAAAATATTGTATCCCTTAAAGTGTGGTGGACACCTGTTTGACGTTCCAGTAAAGAGGTAGAGGGGAGGAGTACAGTAAGTGACTAAGCATACATTGGATCGATATAAAATCTTATTTGGCTTCTGTGTAGGATAGTAATAATACGACAGAACAGAATTGTGAAGTTAAAATATTTTTGTGTAATTAATGTGTACGTTTCAATGACCGTACGTGCCACAGATTGCTTATATACAGTTCAATGTGCATTATTCAGTATTATCATCATTGGGGACACGTCGTACCTGCTCACTAACCTTGGGTCCAACGTCAACAGATCTTCTATGCTGTTCTCTGTGTTCTGGGCAGCAAAATTACAATAATAAGTCCATGTTTGTTTACAATCACAAGCGGTGACGTGATGCTCCTTACTGTGGAAGTCAAAGAGGAGCGACTGTAATCACACATATCATAGTTCATTTACAGCCAGATTTAGAACACAACAAAATTCTCCATATTCACATAAGAGTTAACCCCTTAGTGACCAGAACGTTTCTCAATTTTCTTACCGTTGAGGACCAGGGCTATTTTTAAATTTCTGCTGTGTTTGTGTTTAGCTGTAATTTTCCTCTTACTCATTTACTGTACCAACACATATTATATACAGTTTTTCTCACCATTAAATTCTTTCTAAAAATACCATTATATTTTTTATAAAAGATAAAAAAAAAACACACCTTTTCTAATATTGACCCCCAAAATCTGTTACGCATCTACAACCGCCAAACACCCGTGCTAAATAGTTTCTAAAGTTTTGTCCCTAGTTTCTAAAGTTTTGTATTTAGAAATGCCTACCTAAAACTACCTAAATCTCTCTACCTAAACACAAATCTCGCTCACTAAAACATAAGTGAAGAGAGGGAGGGAGATCCACACTGATCAGAGTCAATACTGACCTGACCAGACAAATAGGGATCATAGTAATAAGAAATATTATTATAGGGGCCAGCTCTGATTGGATGACCCTAGCCTGTCTCTATGATATGGCAGGCCAGGGACAACCCCAGAAGCCCCATGATGCACTGCCTTTAGAAAGGCAGCGCCACGTTGGAAACCACATGGCGGGAGAGGGGGTAGATTAATGCATTTACTTTATTCCTTTTTTTATTGATTTTATTTGTTTATGTTAACATGTTCTTAGTTTTTTTTTTTTTTTTTTTGCAAGTTATAGGGCAATAGGTACAAGTAGCACTTTGCTATTGCCAAGCCATTTTTTTCCCCCAAAATTAATGAAAGTTACATCGGAACACTGATATCGGTCAGGAATCCCTGAATAACCCTTCACATGTATATATATTTTTTAAAAGAAGACAACCTAAGGTATTCAATTTGGGGTATTTTGACTCTTTTCATGCAACCATTTTACCACCAATCTATGCCAAATTTAAAAGAAAATATAAAAAATAGTAATTTTTTTTTACACGCATAGCAATTTAAGAATACATGTACTGAGAACTTTAAGGGTTACTGCCAAAGAACACGGCAATATGTGTTCAGCAACATCTCCTGAATATAGGGATACCACCCATGTATAAGTGTGTCGGTTCTCTGGGGTCTAAGACCTTATTTGGAGGGTGCGCATTCCAGTTTTTCAACATGGAATTCTCACATATGGTCATCATGCACCTATGTCCTATTTGGGACATTTTTATAAATTTTTCATAAAGCCGGCCAATGTAATTTACCCCGTCAAACCATATATTTTTTTTAAAAGTAGACACCCTAGGGTATTTCAAATGGTGGTATTTTAACACTTTCCATGCACTAATTCTACCACCAGTCTTTGTCAAACTTTAGGTTAGTATTTTTTTGTGTTATTTTTCACACACATTGTACTTTGGGCATTGATTCTCAGCTCCTGTTAGATTCTAATGCAAGGATGGAATACGCCTCCTGTACGACCTCTGTGACATGATCACAATCACTTTATTTAGTGATCTGTCACAAAAAAAAAAATCACTAAAAAAAAAATGAACCCCTAAAAATATGCACAGACAGCAAAATAAGTGCTGCTGTGCAAGAGCCAGTGATCTATACAGTGATCACTGGTAGGATAGGGGTTAATAGTTCTGAAGAGCATTTGGGTCTCACAATGTTACAAATCCCTACCTAAAACTACCTAAATCTCTCTACCTAAACACAAATCTCACTCACTAAAACATAAATGAAGAGAGTGAGATCCACACTGATCAGAGTCAATATTTACTAATATTGACCTGACCAGACAAATGGGGATCATAGTAATAAGAAATATTATTATAGGGGCCAGCTCTGATTGGATGACCCTAGCCTGTCTCTATGATGAGGCAAGCTAGGGACACCCCCAGAAGCCCCATGATGCACTGCCTTTAGAAAGGCAGCACCACATTGGAAACCACATGGTGGGAGAGGGGGTAGATTAATGCATTTATTTTATTCCTTTTTTTAATTTTTTTTATTGATTTTATTTGTTTTATTTAAGTCTTCACTGAGTTCCTCGACCCTTCGAGGCAATCAGCACACAGGCAGAGCATCGGAAGCCTGCTTGATGGCTTCCAATGCTCTGCTACACTGCCAGGCACCACGTGGGGCAACCCGGAAGTGATAGCTCCTGGGGAGCGATCACTCGGCTGCCCTGCAGACAGGAGAGGTATTGCAGAATGCCTCAACATCGAGGCTTTGCTGCAATTCCCTTAGAGCGACTGGAAGCAATCACGATCACTTCCAACGCTCATATTTGCCGCTGTTGTACTAGATACGTTCGCAGTCCTTAAGGACGTTTTTTTTGTCGGATGTACCTAGTACGTCCGCGGTCCTTAAGGGGGTAAGTACAGTCAGACATATAGTACGTGGTTTTTTTGAATGACCAATCATATCTAAATTTAGAGCTTATGATCTTATTGGAAAAAGCATTCAACAATGGGATTATAACTCAAAAAAATTTAGACTTTTTATTTAAAAAGCACCCCGTCATACCAATTTTTTATTTTCTCCCCAAAACACATAAACGCCTCCCTAATCCACCAGGGCGCCCTTTCATCAGCGGTGTAAACTCCATAACAGCTACCGTATATACTCGAGTATAAGCCGAGTTTTTCAGCCCATTTTTTGGGCTGAAAAACCCCAACTCGGCTTATACTCGAGTCAGAGTCTGTATTATGGCAATTTGCATTGCCATAATACAGACTGGGGGGAGAGGGGGGCTGGCAGAGCTGTACTTACCTTTCCTGCAGCTCCTGTCAGCTCTCTCCTCCTCTGCGCCGTCCGTTCAGCACCTCGGTCAGCTCCCAGTGTAAATCTCGCGAGAGCCGCGGCTCTCGCGAGACTTACACTGTGAGCTGACAGAGTGAGCTGCACAGACCGCGCGGAGGAGGAGAGAGCTGACAGGAGCTGCAGGAAAGGTAAGTACAGCTCTGCCAGCCCCCCTCTCCCCCCCACTGAACTGCCACTGGACCACCAGGGAAGGAGAGCCCCCCTCCCTGCCATATATCAAGCAGGGAGGGGGGACGAAAAAAAAAATATATAAAAAAAAAATTAATAATAATAAAAAAAAAGGGGTATAAGGACCACTATGGGAGGGAGGGGGGTATAAGGACCGCTATGGGAGGGAGGGGGGGGATAAGGACCACTATGGGAGGGAGGGGGGGGGGGATTAGGACCACTATGGGAGGGAGGGGGGGGGGATTAGGACCACTATTGGAGGGAGGGGGGTATAAGGACCACTATGGGAGGGAGGGGGGGTATAAGGACCACTATGGGAGGGGGTGGGATAAGGACCACTATGGGAGGGAGGGGGTGGGTATATGGACCACTATGGGAGGGATGGGGGGGGATAAGGAACACTATGGGAGGGAGAAGGGGGATAAGGACCACTATGAGAGGGAGGGGGTGGGATAAGGACCACTATGAGAGGGAGGGGGTGGGATAAGGACCACTATGGGAGGGGAGGGGGAAGTAAGGACCACTAGGGGAGGGAGGGGGGTATAAGGACCGCTATGGGAGGGAGGGGGGGGATAAGGACCACTATGGGAGGGAGGGGGGGGGGATTAGGACCACTATGGGAGGGAGGGGGGGGGGGATTAGGACCACTATTGGAGGGAGGGGGGTATAAGGACCACTATGGGAGGGAGGGGGGGTATAAGGACCACTATGGGAGGGGGTGGGATAAGGACCACTATGGGAGGGAGGGGGTGGGTATATGGACCACTATGGGAGGGATGGGGGGGGATAAGGAACACTATGGGAGGGAGAAGGGGGATAAGGACCACTATGAGAGGGAGGGGGTGGGATAAGGACCACTATGAGAGGGAGGGGGTGGGATAAGGACCACTATGGGAGGGGAGGGGGAAGTAAGGACCACTAGGGGAGGGGAGGGTAAGGACCACTAGGGGAGGGGTGAGTCAGGACCACTGGGGGGGGGAGTGAAGGAACACGGGGGTGGGGAGGTAAGGACCACTGAGGGAGGAGGAGGGGAAGTCAGGACATATGGGGGGGGAGGGGGCGGCAAAAAATGTTTTGCCTACGGCGGCAAATATCCTTGCACCGGCCCTGCACACACTGCATTCACACACTGCATTCATGCACACACACACTGCATTCATGCACACACACACTGCATTCATGCACACACACACTGCATTCATGCACACACACGCTGCACTCATACACACACACATACGCACACACTGCATTCATTATACACACACTGTAAATAAATATTCAATTAATATATATTTTTTTAGGATCTAATTTTATTTAGAAATTTACCAGTAGCTGCTGCATTTCCCACCCTAGTCTTATACTCGAGTCAATAAGTTTTCCCAGTTTTTTGGGATAAAATTAGGGGCCTCGGCTTATATTCGGGTCGGCTTATACTCGAGTATATACGGTAATTTATCCGCTTATGTGGACTCTTTCCTGCAGAAATATGCACAGGGAGCACCGTCCTATGTGCGTGATACAAAATCTTTCTTACAGGAGCTCGAAAGTATTGAATGGAAGTCGGAATACAGTTGGGCCACACTAGATGTGACCTCGCTGTATACTGTAATTAGCCATTCCTTGGGCCTGGAATCAGTTGATTATTATATGTCTCAAGACAGCACATTATCGTCAGATCACAGGGATTTTATTTTTTCTTCAGTTCAATTTATTTTGGATCACAACTATTTTTTCTTTAATGGTGATTATCATTTACAGATCACGGGGACCGCCATGGGTACCAGGTTCGCCCCCAGCTATGCCAACACCTACATGAGAAGATGGGAGGAGCTCTTCGTGTGGTCTGGGCATGGCTGGAGGGAGGGAGAGCCTGGTCCTATGGCGGCGATACATTGATGATGTTATTATTATCTGGAAGGGGTCTTCGGTTGATTTTCAGAATTTTGTTTGTTACCTCAATGAGAACCAGTACAATCTGGTTTTCACCCCAGAATGGAACAAATACGAAATCCACTTTTTGGACCTTGCCCTTTTTTGTGACCAAAATCAAATACAAACAAGGTGTTTTTTCAAACCGACGGATGGCAACGGCTTTGTACACCAACAAAGCTGCCACCATAAACCATGGCTACGGGGCATAGCTAGAAGTCAGTTCACACGTGTGAGACGAAATTGCTCTAACTTTGGGGATTTTAAGGCCCAATCACAACATATAAAGAAAAAACTCATCGATAGGGGTTACAATAAAAACTCATTGGATAAGGAAATCCGCTCCATTGGCTCATTACAACAAAATTCCCTGTTAGAGGATCGACATAAATCGACCAAAAATAAAAATGCAAACTTTAAATCGTCGTTCATAACCCAGTACAATACTGACCACCATAAAATTAAAAAGAGCCTACAAGAATTCTGGCCCATTTTACTGCAGGACCCAGTTTTGGGAGGGTCTATATCTGACCGTCCGCTGGTGATCTATAAAAAGAACAATAATCTCAAGAATCTACTGGCTCCTAGTTATGCTATTAAACACAGGAACACCAATTCTTCTTCAATTTCTGTTTTTTTTAAGGGATGTGGAATCTGTAAGGCTTGCTCAGAACTAAGGTCTTCCATAGTAATATCTCGGGGGAGGCTTTTAAGGTGAGATCCGAAATTAGTTGCCACACGGACTTTGTAGTTTATCTGCTGCAATGTCCGTGTGGCAAACAGTATGTGGGACGCACAAAAAGGATTCTGAAGGTTAGAATATTAGAACACCTAAACAACATTAAGAAAAAACTAACAACTCATTCAGTTCCAGCCCACTGTTCTAATTGTCCATTATTTTCTTTTAAGGAGTTTAAATTTATGGGTATTGAAAGAGTGTCTCCATTCTGGCGAGGAGGTGATAGGGTTCAAAAATTATCACAGAGGGAAACCTTCTGGATACGTAAGTTGAATACCCTAGAGCCACAAGGTCTCAACATAGGGATTGATTTAGTATGTTTTCTGGATTAGGATTTATATGGTTTATATGATTTTTTGTTTTCACACAATTATTCTCATTTATATATATATATATATATTTTTTGTAACAGTGTGATTTTATGTAATCATATACAGTTGCCATATTCATTATATCGAGTATGTACAACCGTTGGACCTCCTTGGATTATGGAGGCTCAACTGCATATATACATACATTCGGGAATATTTTGATTCCCTCTTAACATTTAGTAACGCAAAAATATTTAATATGTTTATATTATAATTAATTAAAATAATAGGTATATGTGTTAGTCCATTTAATATTGGAAATCACTTATAGGAACATTGCATATTTATTTATGTTTATTTTTTAATACACATCACATTAGTGATAATATTTATTAATTATGCACATCACACATTGAATCAATACTGATGCACATCTTTGGAAAAATGTATTACATACTTTAATGTGTCTGCTATACACATTTCACTTTTTAAATATTCCAATTCACTGTTTATAGACAGTCCAAGGTTGGTAATCCATTATGATCCAAATTAGAAAATAAATATATTGTAAATGAAGTTATTAACAACTCTTTTCCTTCCAGTAGATAGAATATGTTGTTGTCTGTTGATTTCTTTGATTATACTATGAGAAATCAACAGAATAAAGGTGGAACGCAAACTAACCGTAGGTGGAACGCATACTGAATGCGGAAGTACAATACGATCCTTACTTCCGGTTCCGGTCAGCCAAATTTGATTGCCAGCAACAGAAGGAGAATGATAAACAGCTGCACTATCCATCTACAGGACCAATCCAGCGATGGATCTCGGGTACTACCCCTGGAACCACCAATGGACATAGGGAGTAGCCCTATTTAAAGAGGACTTGGGGAGGGTGGGAATAGGATGTATTTCTAATCTGTTATAATTGTATATTGTTTTATTTCTACACACGGTCCCTGAAGAAGTTCTTTATAGAACGAAACGCGTAGGACCACACCGTTGTTATATTTATTTTAATATATTTTATTGATGGTGATAATTCACCTTTTATCAATAAAAACATCATTTTTTCTACTACCACCCATTTGAAGTCCTGAGTATTATTAAGATATCCAACGAGGAATCAAGGGATCATCAGCCACCCATATCTACCGGGGAAGGCACCCTATGAGCGATTTATTCTCCGTTATCTTGTGAGTGCATTCTTATACAGCGCATGATATGTGTTAAAATTGTACTTCACTATGTCTATGTATTTTGTATGTTCCTTTTAGAATTACTCTCAGCCGTATCCCGCAGTTCTGTTGTAGTGTTTGTGATATCTAAATTTAGACATATTCTCCACACCTTGAATTCCCCATGAGAGCCCATGTAGGACCCTTTAAGCCCTGGATATCTATTTGGAGAAGAGGGCAGGGGATATTTTTTTTCTTAAATTTTGCTTCTCAATGTAGCCACCCATTAAAAAAATAAAAATAAAAATAATAATTATATTTATATATATATATATATATTTGTGTACGGGATTATGGAAGGGGCGCACATTAAACTGTGTGTAATTTTAATATATGAAAGTCGGTTGAGGTGTGCCGAAACCGACGTGAGGTTAGGCCTGCAAAAAGAGGGCCCACCCAGGTATAATGATATATGAAGAGGGTGTGGTGGGAGGGAATTTCCGAAATTGTCGCAGACAGGTGAGTAAGGGGATTTGCTGGGTTTAAATAGCCATAAAATCCCTCCCACAATTTCAGGCACACGCCTTCTATTTGTGTACGGGATTATGGAAGGGGCGCACATTAAACTGTGTGTAATTTTAATATATGAAAGTCGGTTGAGGTGTGCCGAAACCGACGTGAGGTTAGGCCTGCAAAAAGAGGGCCAAAAAGTGTGTGACATTTATTAAACATAACAAAACATTTAGACATATTATAGAAAGCGAGCCTGATTTCTTTCTGGATTTGGAATGAACCGGTTGTATGCCGAGTACTACCAGCGACCCATCTTCTCTACAAGATGAGTTGGAACTGGATGACTTGAGGCTGCTGTGGCGGCCCTAACACGGAATGAATGTACCGAGAAGGAACTTCGGATTGAGGCCAAGACTAACAAACAAGGAGTGAAAGTATAGCATGAACTGTTTGAGAGATGTGGCAAAAATTGTACGAGCAACCATTATAATCGGAACGCATTTAGCATCTTGAACCACATACAATACTTACACATATCGTGAGCCGTAGAGTACGTTTGCTTAGTATTAGTGGACAAATCTTACCTGCATAGACTCTAACTACAGGCATGATTGATACCTCAGAGGAAAACTGGACTGCGTGTTCTTTTATCTCAACCGTTACGTTTAAGCAAGGTCCGACTTCAGGACTTCGGAAGTGGCTAAAGCGGAGGAAACTGCAGGGGAACTTGAGACGTCAGGGTTAGCGTTTATTAAAGATAATACGATACCTGGAGCTAGTTCTTGTAGCATGCTGTGAGGAGGAAGGAAACGTAATAGGTTTAAATTATGCAAAACTCAGAAGCTCATTGAGCTTTCTCGTGCAGTAGAGCTGCTAGCTAATGGGAACCAATAGGTGAAGATAAGGACTATCCCGTAAGAGTTGAGGCCGTGCCAGTAGCCCTGTGTTTGAGAGAAGCCCTACCTACGATTTAGGCCATGTGGACTTGTACCATCTAAGCACGGCAGGGTATTAACCTCTTGTGGAAAAGCGTTAACCTGACCGAACACGTGCGATTACCTGCATTAAACCATAGCGAAAAAGGACTGTAACGGGCGCCTGAAGAGACTGCCGTGACGTGAATCGCAGAATAGAATGCAAAACCGTGACCCATCGTAGGGAAATGTTTGCACGAGAGAGGAGCCTGAAGAGGAGCTTTGACAAAATTTGAAGACGATATGTGCTCGTATAGCAAGTACCCTATAGCAGTTACTTGGTAGGCATGAGATCGTGAAAGATTGTACAACAGGATGCATAAGGTGTTACGCCTTAAATTAAAACATCCAGCATGACCGAAAGTAACTCCCGAAGGACTACTTAAGCTTACATAAAGAGAAGCGTGAACAACGACAAATGCGTGACAAATGAATTGACTGCGCATGGAGGACCCTGTGAATGTCAGGCGTGCAGACAAGTCCCTAATTAGTAGATTAAGGATTCGAATGGTATTTGTTTGGCCAAAAATGGAGGCGGAGTGATGCCTCGATGTTCGATATGAAACAAGTGGGAATACGGTGCACCCGGTCCCATCAGAACGTTAAAGCTTATCCTGCATTGCTTGTATAAGCGACGCCGACGTGAAAACAGAGTGATAGTATGAATCGATAAACGGTAATCTAGAACCCAATGTACCAAAGTGCCCCCAAAACGTCGCGAAGAAATAAACGGTAAATCCGTAATACATGAGACCGGAAGCAGTCACTGTGCGTCGCGTCAGCGCCTGGAGGACCCGACGATGGTCCAATACGAGGCCAAATCTGTACAACGTGCAATGTGGAGGGCAACGTGAGACCCAACATACCAATTCGACTGAATATAAGTAAGAAATGCCTGAAACAAGTTGGAGGAACCGCTGGTCTCGGAGTCTCCAAGCTTGGTCTGGGCACGTAGTGTACGTGGTACCCAAGGATCGCCAGTGAGCGACAGGTTGGGGTAACATATATATGTATATATAAATATACATATATATATAGGTATCCTCGAACAGCTAGCACTAAGCGTCTAGCAGACCCATTGCCCGTAAGAGATAACGTATTGAAAGCACCGGAGTAGCCGAGAACAATAGTTCTGAAATACCGTTTTGCATCAATGTAGGAGTATGTAACGCACGATCGAAACTAAGGCGGGAAATAAAGCGCCAGGATACCTGAAGCGGTTAAGGGATCTAAAACATAGTGACTATGCTTGACGGGACTGGGGTGTGCCGCCCCCCCCCCCCAGCTTACTAGGAGCGCGAGCGTGAGTGCGTGCGTGCTGGCTGACTAGCTAGTGCCGCGATGCGGCGAAACGATTACACTAGGTTGGTGACGGGTGAGGCCCTGCTAGTTGCCAAGCGGCTTGAGAGGCTCTATCTATGCGTTGGCGTGAGGGGGTAGCGTGGCCACTGAATGAGGTGGCGGGGTGTCGGCCTCTCGGTGACAGTTAACATAAGATAGACTGGGAGTGACAGATGAGGCCCTCTCTATGCCACAATGCGAGGCGACTAGCTATGATTTGGCCCGAGGGGCGTAGTACCTCCGAGTATGAGGATGGGAGTTGGCCTCGCGGGACCACTAACCTATGGCGAAGAAGCCGGGGAGAATAACAACTAGTGGACACCTAGGAACCTAACAGCCAGCAGTTGCTAACTAAGACGGAAGGGTAGTTAGTGAGAGAGGACATACCACAGAACGAAACGTGGGTAGCAAAGAGTTAGGATCGTATGGTTTGACCGAAAACCGGAGTGCCCGGTGAGCATGTGGGGTCCGGATGGTCGGGACGTGTGAACTAGGATGCGTGTATGAACGTATGAATGGCCCTCGGGGCCCGTGGTGCCTGACCGTGGCCACGATTCGAAATGCAATACGAATAGACGTGTATATCATTCGTTTATTTATATGTATATATATGCAGATCTTGTTCGTAGTATTGTTAAATGCGTACTGCCGTAGCCGAGGCTCGCTCACCAGAACTGCAATGTGAAAGTAGATGCATTTGACCAGCAACGTGCGTGCTTGCCTGCGTAGGAGTACGCCGGGTTCTACACGCAACGCAAATTGCCGCACTGACTGAGGATGAATTAGGGCTGGAACAGACAACGCTCCGCGTGCCGTGTACCTACATCGCTTAAAAGACCCTCGCAATGATGAGCAGGTTAAAGAAAGTCAGAATAGCCAATTATCCAAAAATTCAGCCATAACCAAACGAGCAGGCAAATTTCCGTAACCGCCAATGCGTGTCTCTGTGTATCAGCACGTCAGTGTGTATATCTGCGTACGTGAACATCGGGGATAATGTATAATATAATCACAGAATCATTATATCACTATAATTTATTTATCTATTTTTTTTTTTTTTTTTTTGTATTATTATATGTGCTATTCACTGTGAGACTTATTATAAGTATACGTATATATATATATAAATATATATATATATATATATATATCTCTCTATCTATGTGCGGCGTTCTCCCATAACTATATGGAGGGACATAGGATGAAAAAGAGGGACTTGGGCCCAAAATAGGGACTGTCCCACCTAAATAGGGAGACTTGGGATGTATGATACTGTAACAGGGGCCATGAGGCTGTAAAGGTCAACTTTAGTAACTGCAATAAGAAAAATCAAAGATTGAAGAAATGTGTAGTGCTGTCTCTTTGACTAACAAGCAGTATACATTCCTGTCAATGAACGACTCCCGAGCCATAATCAAAATGCGCCCAGGAGAAACCAACGCGATGTCCGTGATTCATGCATTTACCGTGGATGAGATCTGCAGATGTAAGCTATCATTTTAATTTGAGCAGTATAGAGAGCGTTCAATTATGCAATTTGTGTAATGCCGCCCTGAACAGTGGGAAATAAAAGCAAAACTGTGGACGAAACGGTAAACTTGGGTAGAGGCAGAAGTGAGCTGTAGTGTAATGTTAATGCTTTAGCGTCTACCTGGAATCATAACAGTAATGGAGAGATTAATAAGACATGGGGGTGTCGAGCTGCACGCACCAGATGCTATTGAATTTAACCTTAATTCCCAGCCAGCGGTGGGTGTGCTGAGGTTCATAGGAGTTGAAGGAGAACAGCATCTGGTGTAACAACTCTGGTATAAGGAATTAGTTATAATAAAAGGTTTGGGCATTACCCAAACATCGCGCAGTACACAGTTCTAAAACGCGCCCATATGTAATGGAAGACACAGCTAGCGGGCCGTATATGTTTTCACAAGCACCCCAGGTCTTTTAAAAAGCTTGTATATCTGTGCGTGTGTGCTCGCAGCGAAATCTACGATTTCATCAGAAGTAAATATTTGAAAGAGTTTGCAAATGGAGGGATGTAAACATATGCCAGGGTACGTGCTCTTATGTTTCCCTACCTTAGCCATGCAATGCCAGTCATTCTGTCCGTCTGGATTCCCATCGCACTGACGATGCCAGACAGCGTGTACTCAGTAGTCACTGAACTGCCGAACATTTGGGCTTCTATCCAGCTCTGACAGAGGCCGACAATCCCAGCATCCCCGCAACAAGCCCCAAATGGCATAACATGACAGCTTCCCGTCGGCAGAGCACGGCCTCTCTGCACCAGTCTAGACTAATTCCCAGTTTGCTAGCGGCGCCCCTCACAGTTCATCTCACCCATTATCAGCTTTCAAATAAATTGCCCGTTATTTAATTTAGGGAGAGAGAGTGGGAAGGTTCAATATACATATATTAGACTAGCTAGAAAGAATGAAATGTGTGCGGGAAGCTATACGGAGCATTTCACGTCGTGGAATGAAAAATGCGAAACGGAGCGTATGTGTAAAAGGAAGAAAAATTCGAACGGACTCACGGTTTGAGCGAACCGCCGAACGGCCTCCATGTGGATGAAAGAGACTCACGAAAACCGGCGGGCTGTGTGCGAGCGTCGCGGCAGATTGACGTCAGAGGTCTGTGAAAACGGAAATGAAAGCGAATTTCCGAAATCGTCGCAGACAGGTGAGTAAGGGGATTTGCTGGGTTTAAATAGCCATAAAATCCCTCCCACAATTTCAGGCACACGCCTTCTATATATATATATATATATATATATACAGGGAGTGCAGAATTATTAGGCAAATGAGTATTTTGACCACATCATCCTCTTTATGCGTGTTGTCTTACTCCAAGCTGTATAGGCTCGAAAGCCTACTACCAATTAAGCATATTAGGTGATGTGCATCTCTGTAATGAGAAGGGGTGTGGTCTAATGACATCAACACCCTATATCAGGTGTGCATAATTATTAGGCAACTTCCTTTCCTTTGGAAAAATGGGTCAAAAGAAGGACTTGACAGGCTCAGAAAAGTCAAAAATAGTGAGATATCTTGCAGAGGGATGCAGCACTCTTAAAATTGCAAAGCTTCTGAAGCGTGATCATCGAACAATCAAGCGTTTCATTCAAAATAGTCAACAGGGTCGCAACCAAGGCGCAAAATAACTGCCCATGAACTGAGAAAAGTCAAGCGTGGAGCTGCCAAGATGCCACTTGCCACCAGTTTGGCCATATTTCAGAGCTGCAACATCACTGGAGTGCCCAAAAGCACAAGGTGTGCAATACTCAGAGACATGGCCAAGGTAAGAAAGGCTGAAAGACGACCACCACTGAACAAGACACACAAGCTGAAACGTCAAGACTGGGCCAAGAAATATCTCAAGACTGATTTTTCTAAGGTTTTATGGACTGATGAAATGAGAGTCTTGATGGGCCAGATGGATGGGCCCGTGGCTGGATTGGTAAAGGGCAGAGAGCTCCAGTCCGACTCAGACGCCAGCAAGGTGGAGGTGGAGTACTGGTTTGGGCTGGTATCATCAAAGATGAGCTTGTGGGGCCTTTTCGGGTTGAGGATAGAGTCAAGCTCAACTCCCAGTCCTACTGCCAGTTTCTGGAAGACACCTTCTTCAAGCAGTGGTACAGGAAGAAGTCTGCATCCTTCAAGAAAAACATGATTTTCATGCAGGACAATGCGTCCAAGTACTCCACAGCGTGGCTGGCAAGAATGGGTATAAAAGAAGAAAATCTAATGACATGGCCTCCTTGTTCACCTGATCTGAACCCCATTGAGAACCTGTGGTCCATCATCAAATGTGAGATTTACAAGGAGGGAAAACAGTACACCTCTCTGAACAGTGTCTGGGAGGCTGTGGTTGCTTCTGCACGCAATGTTGATGGTGAAAAGATCAAAACACTGACAGAATCCATGGATGGCAGGCTTTTGAGTGTCCTTGCAAAGAAAGGTGGCTATATTGGTCACTGATTTGTTTTTGTTTTGTTTTTGAATGTCAGAAATGTATATTTGTGAATGTTGAGATGTTATATTGGTTTCACTGGTAAAAATAAATAATTGAAATGGGTATATATTTGTTTTTTGTTAAGTTGCCTAATAATTATGCACAGTAATAGTCACCTGCACACACAGATATCCCCCTAAAATAGCTAAAACTAAAAACAAACTAAAAACTACTTCCAAAAATATTCAACTTTGATATTAATGAGTTTTTTGGGTTCATTGAGAACATGGTTGTTGTTCAATAATAAAATTAATCCTCAAAAATACAACTTGCCTAATAATTCTGCACTCCCTGTATATATATATATATATATATATATATATATATATATATATATATAATAAATAGAAAAAAGGCAGCACTCTTGGGTCTTTTAAGTAAAAAACAGAGTGATTAATCCATCAAAGGGTATACAATAAGATGGCCGACGTTTCGACCCATTCGGGTCTTACTCAAGGTCCTTGAGGAAGACCCGAATGGGTCGAAACGTCGGTCATCTTATTGTATACCCTTTGATGGATTAAACACTCTGTTTATTACTTAAAAGACCCGGGGCGGGGCCTGACTGCCAAGATGGCCGGACGTGCTCTCTGAGAGCTCCGGCACCAGCGGGCACAAAACATTAATCCCACACTACCAAGCAATGGCAGCAGTGCCTGGTGCCCGGGAAATAACGCGGGGCCCGGCACGGAACTTGCCGATACCGATCTCGCATCTAAACGCGACGAGAGTTTGAACCGGCCACGCGGCCTAATCTGGAGCGGAGCCTAATGCCTGGGGGAGGCGGCCGATCGCCCGGCAAGGGTACCGCTCGCAAGCCTGCATCAAACACCAGCAATCAGGATGGCAGGAAAATGCAACATGTCCCCCGGGAGGCAGCACTCACTCCCACACACGCCAGGACGAGGCCAGCCGGTATGCCGGTTATGCCTACCACACAAAGACCCCGGAGACCTCTGACCTCCATGCCGACCTCACCAACCCCCGGACCTCCGCCCGCGTCAGCGAGTCCCACCGACACGGTGAACAACGCATAGGGGGGTCGGGATGGTCCCGGCGAGCAGAACAACATGGCAGTAACACATGGAGTGCTGGCAAACAGGGGAGACAGACACATATACACCTGAGCAGCCTACAGGGTTGCTCACAGCACGCACAGGACACAGGTGGTAACCACACTGCTTAGAGTCCTAAGGACATCCAGAGGTGAAACCTGAGATGATTGCTTTTTCTGACCTATTAAAATTATCGGACTTTGGCTCTGCAAAGGGACAATCGAGATGAGAATGGGGGTAAGGTGACCGACACGTGTGAGACTCTGACAAATGCCGCCTTTGCCCCCCACCTCGCCGGATAACATAACACAGCCTAAAATATTTTCTTACCCTTTTGTGTTTAAACTGCTAACTGCATACAGCCTGATTATGTAGAGATTACCTCTACTGCTTCCTTATTCTGGCACATATTAATCACAACTCTATGGCAACACACATACCTCTTATAAGCTAACTACAAGTTGAAGCAGGTTGTTACCACTACTGGTCGACCATCACAGACTGATCTTTACTCCTAACCACACATACTCCTCCTCTGACATTGATAGCACCAACCGGTTAATGCATAGGATAGGGAAGCTTATAAGGCATCTCACACTACGGCCCCATCTTGGAAACTGCATCTTCTATCTTCTTACTTAAATTACTTAAACCACTTACAGAGAATATTGTTTAGACTTGGCATGTTTACACAATGTGCACCCTAGCACAGCAATTTGCTCCACTCTAAGCATACACTCAGATGTGCACTTAAACGACTGAACAGCGATACCCAGCATGATGTTACCTAAGCTTGCTTTCTGCTATGTTCATACTAATTATAAAATTTGTGCTAGCTATCTCATGTACCTCTATGTTCAACTGTCTATAATAAGTTGGAGGAATGCCATATACATATATATATATAAAATCAGTAGTATAGTTCTCTGCTAGGCAACTAGGAGGAGGGTTTTCCAGGTGACTTTCTGGAAGGGGTGCTGGAGAACAGAACTTTGGAGCACACCCACTATTAGTCAGGTAGTATTGCAGGTGAGATGGCTTTCTGTAATATGCCTTCAATGAGACAGTGGAGTGCATCACCAGAGTGCTTTTCATAGGTAGAGAGGAGGGGACGTAACACAGAAAAAGGGGAATATGGAATGATAAATTCCAGCCTCTGTTATTTTAGTGATCATCACCTTTTGCTTTGGGCTGAAGCCCCAGGTGCTTCTGGAATCTATCAACGCCCCTGGTTGTTCCTTTGTGAGCGAAAATCTGTGTAGTTTTCATGTAAGAATTATATAAACTGCATTCCGTGGCAATACTTGCTCACTGTATGCACACAGACAAAACCCACATGTTTATCGTGGTTAAAGCATGGACAGTCCAATCTACAACTTCATCTGATGCAAAATTAGAACTAGACTCTAAATACACAACAGCAGGGGATTCTATAAACACAGTAATGAATCTAAATGAAACGTGCATACCACACAGCATGTTATACTCCTGGCAGAACACTGCATTATTTGTAAAATAAAGTGGTAAATGACTAAACACCTGTGATTATTAGGATATCTTTTTTTTAACTTTTTGTAAAATTGTTCAATATCTTAGCTTGTGAAATAGGCAGAGTTCGATATTGTAATGGGAACCAAAACGAAGTGCTCCTGGCTTGCAATTTAGATCCAACCGGTTACACCATTAGTCGCTTCTACGTCTGAAAAATACCCAGGAAAGCCGAAGACATCGACAAAACTACCTGAAAAGTAGCATCAGGGATTTCTGAAGAGCTGCCTAAAAGTAGTGTTGCCTTTCTCTCAGGTATCCCCGTCCATCAGCCAGATACTTGAAGTGGAAAATAATATAGCTTTATTGAGAAAACTCAATGTATTTATACAATTTTGTTTAAAACAGTAAACACACAATAACCAATCATACTATTGTTCCCATACTGTGACATTTGATAGTTCGTTCTATTCGGATCTCACCATTTGACATGTCCTCCCAGGATCAAGTTTAAATTACATTTTGTCTTACGAATACCCAGCTATTTTCAATGATAACTCGGCTTCGTGGTAGAACGCTCTGAAGTCCTAGGTGTAGTTGGATAGCACTCTCTCTGCCACCCCATCGGTGTACGTTTTGTGCATTCCAATCAATGGCGAAAGAAGCAATATGCATTTTAGTTTTTACCTGGTTGCCAGGATATCGCTAGACGTAAGATATGGGTGTTAAAGCGACTACATTAAAATGTAGTTTAGGTGGCTGGAAAATCGACTGGGAACAATATCAGTTTTACATTAGTATGACAGCGTGGAAATTAGGTGTCTTTTTCTGGGGGGGGGGGGGGGGGAGCTGAAACAGGAAGGGGTTAACAGACTGGTCTGCAAAATATGTACATAGGAAAGAAAGCAAATTCTGAAAAGCAGCTCAAGGTGAATAAAAAAACAAAAATAGGAGGAGGGTTTTGCTTCAATTAGGTTACAATCCAGAGATACAGTATAAAGTATAGTGCAGGTAGGGCTAACTGCTTTATACGATGCAAAAGATGTATTGGGGTGCTATGTAGCAGTGCTCAAACAGAAGGTAGATACAACAGAGCTGTATACAATGCAAACAGATTTTGTGGAAGTAAGTAGTGACACACTGTAGGTTAAGCGGCAGAGCTCAGGAGGATTGTGTGCACAGCAGACCTCTGTGCTAGGTGTATGGGTGGGGAGTTCTGTATACAGGGGGGTAAGTGTCGGATCTCAGAATAAGTGTGCAGTGTGAGAATTGCAAGAACCCTGCACACAGAGGAAGATTAGCAGAGTGTAACAGAATTCTCAAACAGGGCAGCATATGGCTATCGGAGCTGTGCTCAGTGCTGTCTGGCTCTGCAGCGAAGGGGTTAAGGAGATGTGTGCTGAGCTAGTGAGGGAGGAGAGAGGGAGCAGCAGTCTCCATCAGGAGGTAGAGATGTTTGAAGGACTTTGGAGTCTCCCTGGCTGGGCTCTCTGTCCCAGTGAATTGTGACAAGGCTAGCAGAATGAAGAGGGACAGGCTGTGTCTTATCTCTTCGAGGAGGTAGCAGCAGAGGGCTGGCTCTTTCCTTTCCTTATAAAGATCCTGTAGCCCTACTCTTGAGTCTCTCACTCTGACAGGGGGAGGGGGGAGATGAAGGTGAATCGGAGACCACCCGTAAAACTGTGGACCACAATGATGATGACCATAGCTCTCATTGGGCTCTTCCTGGTGTCTTCCACTTCAGCCCTGAAAGCCGAATACCTGCCTGGTATCTACACTGGCGATGAAGCAGGAGCACTGACATTTGCCTCGGACTACAACACCACAGCAGAGAAAGTCATTTATTTGAGCACAGAAGCCAGCTGGAACTATAACACTAATTTAACGGATCACAACAGAGAACTCCAGGTAAGGAGAGGTCATGAGGGGTATACAGCTGTGACTTGGAATGCTTATCCAAAAATACAAAGAAAGAATCTAAAAGAACACAAATCACACATTTGAAACACGGTTTTCTTTCTGTATCCATGGACAGTGCAAATTTCGAAAAGGTGGATACATCATTAATGGCTAAGAGTCAGCACTGCAGCTGCTGTGCATCATGGATGGCTGAGAGTGATAGGAAACCATCCACAACAGCTGTAGTGCCACTGGTAGCCATCACTGATCTATCCATGGTGCATTAGAGCCTGTCTCTGGAACAGCTGTGAAATACAATTCTTAGCATGCACAGCCAGCAAGAGAGCAGAATTCTCACTTAACCACTGGAAAGGAAGCTTCCTCAAGAATGCTCTCCAGAAAGCAAATAACACATCTGGTATGTCTGTTAAAGATTCAGATCCCCAGGATGATCACATATGTGCAGAGTGGAAGTGCTTTTACTCAATGTAGGATGACCTGCTTGGCTGGCCAAGAGTGGGTCCCTACCTAGTTCGATAGATGGATGGATATGTTTAAGGAAGGATACGTGTAAGCGTGTCTGACATTGTACTTGACTTCGAGTAGTTAGTTTAATATTTAGGGTCACATTGTGTATACATATGTCCTCTTCTTTTTGTACTAAAACATCCTCTGTCATTGCACAACTCCCATCAGTCACATCCAGAGACTAAATAAAATGTTAGGAACATGCAAGCCAGCAACTTCTGTCCAATACTGCTTAGATTTTTTTGCTTTAAGGTAGATTATAGCTAAATACAAAACTAATAATTTTTTTATAGAATAAAGAAACATCTTTTGTTAATTTAGCAAATGTCAGAAATGATAGTTTTTTTTTTTTTTAAATCAAAATAAATAAAATACGCCTTACCATGTTCAAGAAGAATGCAACAAAAGGGCTTATTGATCTCCCAATATGCAAGCATATATAAACTACAGACACTGCCTTGTACAAGGTGTTTTGTGCAAAAATGATTTTTTATTTATTTTTTTGGTAGTTTTGCAAACCTAAAAAACAATAAAATAATAATTCTGTTAAGAATGCATGACCAGCTTGAAGAGAATTTTTTTTTTTTGCCTACAGTAAATGTTCCCCATTTACACATGGATTCCAGTCACACGACAGGGTTGCTTGGTGTTACAATGTGTCATGGTGTCAATCAGGTGGATTGTGTGTTCTAAAACCACAGGAAAGGAAGGGTAGGACATTTCTGATTTGTTCTTCATTCAAGTGACTGATGCGTGCATTGCTCTGGGCCATGTGAATCTGTTCCATAGACACACATTCATACACCATTAGCCACAGCCATCGGTTAGATGTCTTGCACAATGTCGAACGTACAAATGTTATTAGATTCTCAGCTATGTTTATAGGACTGGTCTTGTATATGGAATTAAAAATATTTACCATGACTGCAGCTGGCGCTTATTTGTCCCAACAAACTTCTATGAGAAATGGAGCATTACACATTCCTGCTAAATTTTAAAAAGTTGGAATGTGACCCTTTACTAAAACCTTTTTATATTTGGCAGTACCCCCTGTTATTACCTGAACTCCTGCTGCCTTCGTTAAAGCAAGTGCTTATGTTTTCTAACTAATCCCAAAGGAAGTCATGTTTGCCATAGCTCAATGTTACACAGAGTAACTGCTCAGATTCCAAAAGAAACAACAAGCTTATAATACGGTAATAATAATAATAAAAAAAAAAAATCCTATTGTATAGAAATATATATCTAGAATTTCACATAGTTTTTCTGAGTATCAGTGATGCATATCCTAAATCAGGCATTGGCAACCTTTGGCACTCCAGATGTTTTAGACTACACCTTTTATGATGCTTTGCCAGCATTATGGGTGCAACAGCATTATGGGGGATGTAGTGCAAAACATCTGGAGTGCCAAAAGTTACCTGCCTCTGTTAAAGTGTTTGACTGTTGAAATTGCTAACAAGTGTTTCATAAAGACATTGCTAAAGTAGTTATATGGATTCTCTCTGATGTCACAAGTTCAGCAAAGGACCCCGGTCATTGAGTGCGCATCCAATGTGCTATCATGGGGACTAAGTCCAACAATAAAGCTAAGCAGCGTGATATTCCGGGCTTGGAAGCCTGTCACGCACAGATTATATTGCATTATTCTCAAAAACACTTTGTAACATCCTACATACATATAAGTTTGAAGCACTTCTAATTTTGCAACAAACTAGGACAAAAAATCCTTCTTGACTCCAGAATGGCAGTCAGATTAATTCTTGGATCAAGCAGCTATTACCCTACATTGAAAAATTATATCCTTGAATATACTGTTTTTGCAAGTATGCATCTAGTAGCTGTTTGAACATCTGTGCAGACTCTGATAAAACCACTTCTTCAGGCAGAGAATTCCACATCCTTGTTCTTACAGTAAAAAAAAAAAAAAAACCTTTTCTTTGCCTTAGACGAAATCTTTCTTCCAGTCTAAACACATGACCTCGTGTAAAGCAAGAAATGATTCATATCTAACTTAGAGTAATTTTACATAGAATAGAATATAACATTTTAGATTATATTACACACATATATACATAAAATTCAATAAGCTTTCAACACGTAAAGAGAAAAAAGAAGCCCTTTATGTTATATAGCCGACATTAACAAGCTCGGCCATTTAGTGAAAGTGTGTAATGTGATCTGAAGAACAAACAAATTTCAGATCAAATACACACACAATATATAATATATATATATATATTAATTATTA
This sequence comes from Pelobates fuscus, assembly GCF_036172605.1. Lineage (NCBI taxonomy): Eukaryota > Metazoa > Chordata > Amphibia > Anura > Pelobatidae > Pelobates > Pelobates fuscus. Next base: position 285,206,085 of record NC_086322.1, on the reverse strand, counting down.
TTATTATTATTATTTTTAATTTTTTTTAAGGAACACCCATGACCAGTTTACTCCCTGACATTATGGGGTCATGAGTGTCTTACCTTCAAGAGTTAAAGGACCACTATAGGCACCCAGAACACTTCAGTCTGGGTGCCTGGTCCAGCTAGGGTTTATCCCTTTTTTTTTTTTTTATAAACATAGCTGTTTCAAAGAAACTGCTATGTTTATACTGAGGGTTAATCCAGCTTCTAGAGCCTCTAGTGGCTGTCTCATTGACAGCCGCTAGAGACGCTTGCGTGCTTCTCACTGTGAAAATCACAGTGAGAAGACTCCAGCGTCCATAGGAAAGCATTGCAAATGCTTTCCTATGAACTGGCTGAATGCGCGCGCGGCTCCTGCCGCGCATGCGCATTCAGTCGATGATGTCGCTAGGAAGGAGGAGAGGAGGAGGAGGAGGAAAGCTCCCCGCCCGGCGCTGGAGAAAGGTAAGATTTTAACCCCTTCCTCTCTCCAGAGCCCGGCGGGAGGGGGACCCTGAGGGTGGGGGCACCCTCAGGGCACTATAGTGCCAGGAAAACAAGTATGTTTTCCTGGCACTATAGTGGTCCTTTAAACCAGTTATGAGAGAAATAGTACATACTAGGTTTCAAAATAGGAGACCAGTGATGTGATAATAGCTGCCTGACTAAACCTCCTACTGCAGAGGCAGAAAGGAAGTAAGCTAAGGGGCAGCAGTGTTGGGCACCTTTGCCCCAAATGATTAGTTAAACAAAGTAACATCTGGACACCCTGACCCTCACAACTTCAATGAGCTGAAGTTGTTATCAGGGTGGGATTGTTACTTTCATGTCAGTGGAAGGAAAAGTAAAATCATAACTTCTACTCATGGGTGCCTTTAGGGTGAGGAAGACTATTTACAAGCCCTGTACAATATAAAACATTACACAACCTAAATAATATAGGATATAACACACAGCAGCAGATACACTAAGTCGGAATGCACAGACACCAAAATGAAAAAGTATTTATGAGATTCAGATATATGCAAATTAGATGCAAATTTCTGAATGCTTAAACTGTCTAACATTCTCACAACAATTCTAAAAGAGAGACGTTACTGCTGGTATCACTGTCAGAAATCCCTTACAAAAGGGAATTTGAATAATTTTGTTAAAGGAACACTCCAAGAACCATAACCACTACCAAGCTATGGTGGCTATTGTGTGAGTTGTATCCTGACAGCCCTCAAAATAGTCAAACCATTTGGTTTCACTTCTTACCTGCGTTCTGCCTAAGCAGGAAGTGAGAACTGACAGCTCCTGCTAGGAGCCTCCATTAGCTCTTCTGAACTAACCAACTGAGACGGTGAGAAAGGGGATTTCACTTACAGCCGAAGTTCTTTACAGTAAGAATAATAAAGATGTGGAATTCTCTGCCTAAAGAGGTTGCATTATCAGATTCTGTAGATAAATAAAAGGCTTGGATGCTTTTTTTGCATAAACAGAATACTCAAGGATATGATTGATGATATGCAAGAAAAAAGATTGTTGATCCAAGGAGAAACCGGATTGCCATTATGGAGTCAAGAAGGCTTTTTTCCCTTTTTATGGCATAATTGAAAATGGCTACAACTGTGTCTCCCCCCCCCCCCCCCCCAAAAATGTGGCTTGCCTGAGTGACACTAATTTCCCCAGTCCCTCAAAAGAGTGCTGATTGGAGGGGATATTGGCAAGATATAGACAGTCAAAGCGCACTGATAGTCAGGGGGAGTCCTCTTCTCCGGATTCATGAGGACTCCTTTCTGGTGGCCCAGCTAAACTTCCCCTGATGATTACTTGGGCTGGGTACATCCAATCCGGGTGCTTTTTAGTCATGTTGCTCAGGTGAATAAGCCCTGTCTGGGAATAGATCAGTTGTCAATCTACTGTTGGAAAAAAATCATATTTTGGGATTAATGTTGTAAGACGCCATGTTCTCTGGAAGTTAATACAGTCATTCCCAGTTAATGGAGTTATCCCCCCAGACACAGGGAGGGAACCTGTTGTGACTAGTGATGACCTCCGTTGTCATTATTTCTATAAATATGTGCATGTTGCCCTAATAAAGTGTCACCAAGTGTGGTCTGGTGATTTGGGAAAGGGCTATAGAAACTTTAGGTCTTTTTTTTAATGGAAATTTTACGGAGGTACTCAGCCAAAGTACTGGAGCTCCATCAGAGGAGACATCAAGTTAATGCCATTGATGTAATTGCCTCTGTCCCTGCCATATGTGGACAGACGAAGGCCATTTGAACAGAGGCAGGAAAGCCCTATGGTATATATTGTCTTATATATATATATACATATACATACACACACACACACACACACATTGATAAGTACTTTGTAGGCCAGATTTGAAGTGTGACCCTAAATTATACAGGGAGATGGTGCAAGGACCGGGCAGAGGGGCAGGTTTAGAATTTGCATGTATTAAGGATTGTAATAGATAGATTAAGATAGAGCATTAAATTCACAGCACAAAGATATGCATAAAACCATATACAAATTGCAAGAAAATAAAATGTATTCACTTTAGGAGGGGGTGCACACGTAGTTCCCCCACTTATTTTAGTAAGAGTTCTTGAGAACCCCAAATTTTGCTGTAACGATTCATTAATTAAATATGCTAATTTAGAGGAGTATGGTATTAATGGAGTGTGGTTCCTTTTTAAAATTTGCCATTTATTAAACTTCCTGCCCTCGAGCTGCCTTGACCAAAATCTGGACAACTCAGATAGACACGGCAGGCCTTCCTGGCACAAGGGAGATTACCCAGCTAAAGAAGGCAATTAAAAGTCTGAAAAGCTTATACACTATCCAGCTGCAGGAGAAATGGGACAAAAACACAATAAATAAACTGCAGCCGCAAGAGGAAACAACCTGATTTTACTGAGTAGTGAGCTAACGAGCTGTAATCAGCAGAACGCAATGGTGATTAAGCACTAATTGGATGGCAGAGCATGCAAAGCTGTTGTAGGAAAGATAGGGCGACGGTAGAGAAATGTCTCGCTCTGGGGTGGGATTAGAGAATGCAGATGTTAACTTTGGTATTTGTATACAACTGCTTCAGAGTCTTTAGGACTACCAACCTCCATGGCAGATAACAAATCCACAGACGTAGGGTTTTTTCATATTTATCAATTCGTATATGGAGTATTTTAAGCTAAAAGCAATTTCCTTAATTAGATCTATCCAATTGGTAAGATGTATATATTTTAGTTTTAAAAATTAGAGTCATTTAAACAAAGCGTTACATTTAATTTAGACTATAAATTCAGCTAACCAAAGCGCTGACAAATGTAGTTGTATATTGTTTTTTATTAAATTGTTTTCAGCTTATATTTCAAATCCAGTAACACAGGCAGCAGAAATTAGATTAAAACACTGTAAATCTCAGATACTAAAACAGCACAAATTAGTCACTTCAATGAAATTATGGGTGAGGTCTCCATAAATTGTGGTGCCCCAAACATTACCGGTCAATGTGTAGACCTCATAATGAAGAAATCTAACTTCCTTGTTATCTGTCTAAATTCTAGTACCACGCGAGTCTGCTTACTTAGAATTCAGACCACCAAGGTGGAGGACACGTGGCAGTGTTACTCTACACCCTTATTGTACCAACAAATCAGTACCTTAGGTTAATAAGGAGACATGATAGCCTTCTCTATCGAAACAGTACAGAAAGCAGGTGAAGGTTTATCGCAAAATTGAGCAGTGGACATCATGAAAGCATAAATTTCAAGGAAAAGGACATAATTTTATAATGGTATTTAAGAGGTGGAGCTCTGACCCTTGCACAGGCTTTGGTGGAAGGAGCACCCATGGCTCTACCTTCCTATTATCTAGCTTCGCAATGATCTGAGAAACCACCACCATTTTACGTGACATATGATGGGCATTTACATGCCATACAAGTACCTACTAGAATTGACATAGTTTTCAAAAGAGGAACATGCACCATGGCATGTGCATGAGCTACCATATCCATTTTCATTCATACAAAAACATGAATGATGCTATTGGACAGGCGACTGACAGCCATATTACAGCTTTTATTGATTTGCCCCAGCAGTTTCATTAATGAGATTTTGTGAATAAAATCAATACCGTTCTACATGAACTTCTAATGAGAAAGAATTTGTGGGACAGGCACAGCACTAGTAATAGCAAAAAAGGGCAAGATTAGCTGAGAATTCTCAACCACATCGTGATCTCTAAATATTTTGATGTGCGTGACTTTTTTCAAAATGCTTAAGAAATAAAAAAGCAAAATACAGAGGGAACAAAATAGGGCTAGAGATTCTTTATTACTATGGAAACAGCAACTTTCTTAACACTGCCTCCTCTAGATTGTTGGGACGTATACATATGTATATGTGCGAACACACACACGCAAACACCAAAACAAAAATACAAAAAACACGGAATTGCCTATTTTGTCATCCATACATTTGACAGTTCCACTTAAACTGCGATTAGTTAGATGGAGCATAAATTGTAGCTTTTACTATTTTTAAACTGTACAACCTGCCACAAATTACATTAAGTGGGCCTGTCTTTGGCACAGCATTTCACTTTATGTGAATTCAAGTCTTGTTGAACCATTAGAATAAGAGGTTTCAATGCTGTGGTGGGAGTGAAAGTGATTGGAACAGGAAGATACCGAACTCCAAACGTCTTTTAAATGGTTTATTGCTGTGGAATTTAATTATAGAATGCAAGGAACGCTATTGGATCATAATTTCAAGCCACGCCTACTTAACCTTTTATATATCAAGACTACACCTAACACATTGCCATGCAATGCACTCCTCTCAGACACGTGTAGTATTGAGTCATATGGGTATCATACCTCCATGCATTTAAAATGAAGAGAGAGGGGAACTTTAATTTTTGGGGTTGTTAGTCGGCGGGGCTATTATCAGAAATTTGAGACGCGTCTATGCAACAAAAATGTAATTCAGCACAAGAACAATATATCTGATTTCTAAAAACACATTTATTGTAGCTTTAAAAGATATCGCTCGGAATAATATTTCTGTGGAGCTCTGCTATGCACTAAGACACACCCAACAATATAGAGCTCCTAGAAGAAAGGGACACTAGGACTGAAGAGAGGGAGAAAGGGATATGGCCCAAAAGATGGAAAGTCCCTCCTAAATAAGGACATTTGGGAGGTATAGTGCATCAATGAATAGGTCAGTCACAACATACTTATTGAAAGATCTACCCAAAGCTGCACTGTCATGTCGAACTTGCCTTTCTTTAATCGCTTCCTCTTCTCTCAGGATCTGTTCTCTGTTTCTTACTGTCTGCTCTAGTTTTCTTTAAAGCAGAAGACAAAGTAGGGACTGATTTGTCTTATGGAGGTTTCCTACACCTGACCATCTCTGACCAGCGGAGGAGCAAAGTGTGCTTCGTTTCTTGTTGTCAGAGACATTTTCACACAATTCTTACCTTTCCTCTGTGATCTCGCGATGCTTCCGGTCAGTATTCCCGAATGTCCTGTCATTCAGACAGAATGCCAGGGAAACCACTGAATTTCATCCTAACAGAATGAGAACAGTTTCTCCATGCATGTTAGGACAGAATTCGGGACTTTGTTCGGATCGGAATTTCGTTCGAACGAAGGAAACTCCGATTCTATTCGTGCCACGGCTGCATCTTGCAGCCGCTTAGTAGAAAACTTCCTAATTCCCACTGTATTAGGGAGCTATATACCAAAAGGCTGAAAGACCTAAATTGGCATTTAAGACAACTTTACTAATACCAATTAAAAATTTGTAATTATTAGTAATTAATCTGCCCCTACTCACTATATCGCAAGTAGGGGTACGTCTAGTAAAAAGTGAGCTGCCAGTGGAGCCACTGGCTGCTCACTGTTTAGTAGACATGCCCCTACTTGCGGCATAGTGAGTAGGGGCATTTGGGAGATTTCAATCTCCCTTATGCAGGTCATATGACCCCCATATAGTGAGGGAGGACATGGGGGGCTTAGGAAGTGGCAGGGAGCACTTCTCCCTGCCGCTTTTATTTTTAAATTTTACAAGGAAAGAGCTGGGAGCCGGTAGCTCCCTTCTTGTAATAAACTAAATGAACGAACGAACAAACGAACACCGATATTCGGTGTTTGTTTGTTCATCTGACATTTCTATTCATTAATTCATCTTTCTGACGAATGAATAGATGAAATTCCTGTTCGCATGCCCGAGTGTTTAACTGGGCATGTGCTGAATTTCACAGCGCTAACTAGTGTGGGCAGATTACGTGTCCCACAGAGACTTCATCTACCCACACAGATAGCGGCGCCCAGGACCTAGGTCCGTGCACAAAATAAAGATAAAAAAATAGGTAAGCTGGGAAGCTTAGGGGTATTTCGGGGACAATTAGATGTAGTGGAGTCGGGAGAGGGGTTAAAAATAAAACTGGTTTTGGCCATGACAGTGCCACTTTAAAGGTGCAATTTAGGCATCATAAGGCACCATAACAACTTTATCTCAATGGAGTTGTTATGGTGCCAGTAGGCCCCTGGATGCATTCTTACCTTTAGGGGGTTAAACCGTTTTAAAACGGTTTAACCCCGAAGTTGCCTCTAGTGCCGATCTCAACTTCCCCCCGGTGGCATCTGTCTTCTGAAATTACAGATTCAGGAAGCACAGAGTGCCACCAGGCAGGGGCACTGCTGATTGGCTGAGAGCCTTCAGCTTACGCTCTCAGCCAATCAGTGACTCCCCATTCACAAAACTGCCTCGGAAAGAAATTTACCTTTTCCAAACCAGTTTTGTGAAGGTGGAGAAACTGATCAGTCAGCTGACCACTCTCAGCCAATCAGCAGTAATGGGCTACAAATGATGTTGTCGGAGGTGGGCGTACAACTCCGATAGCAAAGTGTTTTATCTCTGTACATGCAATGTTCCATACTGAAATGCTGTACTTGCAAACTCCAAGCACATGACCACTTCAAAATCAGTGAAGTGGTCATGGCACTTGGAGTAGACCTTTAACAGGAAAAAGCTGAACTTGACTGATGTCTTTTTTTTTTTTTTACTTGTATTACGATGTAATGGTTACTGATGGAACTGTATACAATCTAAGCAAAGTTCAAGGCCACTACTAGTGTGTTTTGTTGTGGTTTTGTTTATATATTACACATGGCAACTGTAGTTTGGAATTAACAAGAAAAATATGGATCATGAATGATTTAAAGTATATTCTGATGTATAAAGCTGCACAAACCTTTTTGTGTTTGTTCGTTTGCGGATAGACATGTATAGGTGATAACGAACACCTAGAACGACTTATTTACATACATTATTTGTGTGTATAGAGATCTTGTAGAAAACAAACTTATGTTAACTTTAGTATTTTAAATAGACTTTTCATAGTGTTTATTTTTGTGAACCTTTTTTGCTATAGGGCACATTCTACTTATAAACACATTTGGTTCACATAGATAACGTCCCAGCTCTATCTGATTTGCCTCCACCCATGCCAATTCCTATGTATGACACAATGTAGAACATTGTGATACAAATATCACTGCAATGTTGTAAAAGTTGAACAACAACCATAATACCACCCCTGGGACATCCTGGTGATTTTACTAGTTTAGCATGAGGTTTGTTCCACTTTTTGTCAACTCTGAGCTATAAACACACTGGGGAAAGTGTGCTCGGCAGTGACAACTGCGCCATTTGTGGGTATACCGATACAGCATGTGTGTGAGAGTAAGGAGATCGTGTTAGTGCGAGTGTATGAGACAGTTTGCACAATTAACAATCTGTGTGTGAGAAAGTATATATATATATATATATATATATATATATATATTTTTATTTTTTATTTTTTTTTTATAGATGGTAATAAGGTATGTACTTGAGTGGCTTGTTAGTGAGAAAGCTGACTGGCTCTTCACTTTTAGTCCAGGCTCCTAGATTGCATTAGGGAGATCTAAAGGTAGGCAATCTTGTTAGTGCCTTGTAAAGTAATACTTTGCCTGGCTTAATTTATAGGATCAAATAGTTAAACGTAAACAAAAAAAAAGTATTAGTAATACAAATTGGTATTACTAACACTTTAATGTCCCTGTCCCTAGCTTTAGAGGTCCAATTTAAACAAAAAAAAAAAAAAAGATTTGTACTTACCTTTTTCAAATGCAGAAGTTCTCTTGGTGTGCCTTACCTATCCTGCTCCCATGACATCATGGATGAGGCCTCCTCTGTGCAATGCTCTTCATAGAGGAACATTGGGGACCAGATGCAAATAGCATTATGGATAGTTACGAATCTTGGGTGAGGTGGGACATTTATGTTCCAACATTCTATTGAATTTAATGGATCTGCAAAAGTGTCAGTTGTACCATGTACAGTGGGATGCTGATAATCTTATTACAGAATTTGAAAACATACCGTAGATAAACTGTCATTTATAAGCTGTGGTTCCTCCCTTCTTAGTGGGTTGTGTGTTACGTACAGATAGGATTATCGTGACAGGTACCTTACTCAAGTAACAATGCAAGATAGATCATCCTCGTTAAATACAAAACATGACCTAATCTGCATCCCAGCATCAACAATCTAGAAGGTTAACGATTTATATAACGATATATATATATTCTTTTATTTCTGGAAATGTTCCCCAACATATATTATATTAGACATCTCTATGGTCTACAGTAAACTGAAAAAAAACAAAAAAAAAAAACAACAAACAGCCTTATTAGACAAAACCAGCAGGTTCTATTGTTCCTATTTTGACCTGCAGTCACAAGAGCAAATGCCATTGTAGCATCATTTACAAGTAATGGTGGTAGTATGAAAAGTACTCAGATGAACTATACAACCTCAATGATGAGATGTTTGGCCAATTTTATATGCATATTTTTGGGATAATTATGTGTATTTGTATACGACTGTCATCAATAAAAAATTACTTTTGTATGTGTGGTGACTTAGACACGAGGGACGCCACCCTACTGGGACAAAACTTTAGGCAGACATGACAAAACGTATGCTTTGAAGCAGAGATGTCACTTGTGTGTGTGTGTGTGTGTGTGTGTCTGTGTGCCTGGGATCTGATATCTGGGTTTTTATGTGTATGTGTGTCTTGGATCTGGGATCTGTTTGTGTGTGTGTGTGTGTGTGTGTGTGTGATCTGGTATCTGTGCTTTTATGTGTGTGTATATGTGCCTGGGATCTGTTCTCTGTGTGTATTTGTGTGTCTGGGATCTGGTATCTGTGTTTGTGTGTGTGCCTGAGATCTGGTGTGTTTTTATGAAATTAGGTAATTGTGTGTGTGTGTGTGTATAGATATATATATATATATATATAACAAGTTTGAGGGGGTCCTTATAACCTCCTAGATATTAAGCTCTGGAATCAACCTTGTTCACGAATTCTCAATTTTTTATAGCGCAGAGGTTATGGTTCTGCTTAACTGCCGTGTCACTATTAACATACAGTATTCGTATTCATACAGTACAGTTTTCCTGTAAAGATTAGGGAAAAGTGCAAGCACATTTGCCTATGCATACAACTGTGGCTGCCCATCATCCCCAGGCAAGCAAAGCCAGGATGAGGGCAATGGTTTTACAGTATCTCCAGCAAGTGATGTTATATCAGGACCCATTCCATAAGGTGTTAGATGTATCAAGCTGCAGCCAGGATCTTTAAGTATGTGAAGTTACAGCATGTGGTAAGGCTCATGCACCCTAACGGAGCATCAATAATTCACTGTAATGATCTGAACGACAATTCACAACATGACATTTTTACTTTGTAGGTTGCAGCTTCTCTGGAGGAGCAGGAATTTAGTGAAGTGTGGGGGCAGAAAGCCAAGGAGCTGTTCAATGCAACCTATGATACCTTTGGAGATCCTCAACTCAAGAAAATCATCAATTCCATCTGGACACTGGGAGCATCTAATTTGCCGTTAGTAGAGCGAGAAGAGGTAAGTGGTTTAACGCATACTGCCATACAAATTCACATCTTAAAAGGTGGTGCTTAGTTGGTTTATTAAAGAAACACTCCATTTGAAATTTTCACAATTTAAAACATTTTTAACATACATGTATTTTTCTTTGGGGGTACATGAGAACAAAAAACTGCTTGCGAAAGCTGGGCAACACACCAATCAGAAGTTTCTCATTGAGAAACGCGTGCACACGTAATTGCCGCTCTCTAGTGCTTAGTGGAGAGGACAGGTGTGTGGTAGCTCTATGGAGCTAACGGAAGGGGAAAAAGTAAACAAGCAAACAAACAAGACAGAACATATGAGGCTCACGTAGATTGCAATTTTCTTGTACCAGGTCATAGTTATTCGGTTCACCAGATAGGGCTGTATGCATTGGTCAGCCAAGTCTACTCACCCATCCCCCATAAACTTGCTGTAGTCTACAATGCACTTTGGCTTTTCCAGATGCTCAGTGCTACCTCTCACAGACACTGGCACTGTACTTTCGTTGTGCATTGTAGACAGCATGTATACATCCCTCCTATCTCTGAAGCGAAGGGCAAGCAACTCATCCTGGTGGAGAGCAGAGGAACTTCTAGTTCTGCCACTTGCTAAGGTTTGGGGGAAACCCCTGCGATTCTTCATCACTGTGCCACAGGCTAGGGTTTCAAAGCAATATACATTTTTTAAATAATTATATACTGGTATAGTAACTGTCAACCCATAGCCTGTATCCCTTATTTAACAAGGGAAGAATTAAATCCCAAACAATCTTGCCACTTATACCCACAGAATTAGGGCATCCTGGTGGGTCAAGATGGCTTTCCTTGCCCTGGTAAATGCGAAACGCCCATGTGTAACCAGTTTAGGATTCGCATAATTTATAAAAGTTAACGCCATATCGGGATCGCTTAGATGGTATATATTGTTTAATGAGCAGTCGACCTTTGAATTTCATTATGGGTTCGTCAATTTAAATAGTTTTTTGGGGGACAAAATTTCCAGAAAATTTCTCTGACAGGAGTTGGATAAAGGGACGAGTTTTATAGAGCCTGGCAAACATTGGTTCGTTTCTAGGGGGACACAGTGAGTTATCATTAGAATGAAGGAATCGCAGCAATTGCAGGTAGCTATCCCTCTGCATAACCTCAGGGAAAAGAGGGGTAGCCAGGATGCGTTGGTTGCTCCAGTAGGACCTGATACTGGACTTTTTAACTATACCAAAAACCGCTTCATCTCTGCAACATCCGTGGGTCTCCACATATTCCTACGACTATGATGGGACCCGCCAGGCATGACCCCCAACCCGCGGAATGGCGGGGGTCACGTGTGTCTGATTGCAGTGACTGGCTGTCACTGCGATTAGATGTTGCAGATAGCGGCCATTTGCTACAGGGGTTGCCAGGCAGGTCCCCTGACCTCGATATGCAACAGGCGAATGGCAGCAGCCACGTGGGGGATAAGAACAGCGAGGACGTTCTATGCCGCCTGCCGGCTTTTAGAGCAAGCCCCTTAAGGATAGAATGCCCGCCATCCTAAAGGGTTTTAAAATGAAGCGAATAGGCGTGTGGGGTTTCCTATACAGATGTAAGATATCCTTCAATTTGGGCTGGTATTATAAGTGGACTTCTCAGATACAGTGGGTTATTTAGACATAGGGTATAACGAACAAATATATGATAGAGGTCTCCATTTGAGGTACGAGATCTTATCAAAATAGTAGGAAAGTTTATCCTATCAGTAGAAACGTTAAAAATGACATAAAGCCTATAATTCCATGAAGATAATACCCAATTGTAACTAAGTAGCAGAGAAATCTCCAGAGGTAATACTCAGGGGCTTATTGTATAAATCTCGCCAAGATATACACTATAGCAAAAAGTCATTCTCTAGATAGACAGGCAGAGTCCATTAGGATTTAGCCCAGTATGCCTCCTCCTATCGAGAGATAACAGTTAAGTAGGACGTTTGAAAAAATACTATGATGGGAAATTAAAAAACTGCATTGGGCGGAAAGAAGAGCCGTGTGTATACCTGGCCCGTCCCGCTACTTAAATCGGCTTTAATAAATTAGGTCGCTATTAAAGTACCTAATTTATGTATATTGTGTTATGCCTTTATTACCCCCGTAACCCAACCCCTGGCATCGGTGTGGATATTTTCTACAACTTTTCTGGCTGTCTGATGTCTCCCCAATTATAAAGGCCCTCCCATCAGGGCTCAAAATTTCCACTTACCTACTATCCATTAGAAAGTGAAAATTCGGTTCTAGCGAGGAAAGATTCCCAGTGAATGTGTCATGGACCCTCCAGACTTACAGTGGCGAGAAAGTTTTGGGCTTATCTACTAATGTAGGCCATGACATTTTTAAGCCGGACACCCATGAGCCAAAAAAATGAATTTTGTACCAGCGCTATAATCTTGGATATAATTTCTAAATATCACAATGTGATTAAAATATTCAATATTTATACTCCTTTATTGATATATTTATTTCTGAGCGCACATACTTTTTTACCCTTTTGAGCTACCACTCATTTATAGACGCTTGTGTATGTATGTAGTTGCCAATCCCTAATATTTGTTATTCAATACACCTGATATCTCTATTTTTTCTAAAATATTCAATACAAGCAGTTAAAACACCTGTTCTTATCTTGTGAAAATATCACAGAAAATCTAACGGTGAAGCGCTTAGTGTCAATATAGTGCAAGTTTTATCTATTAGGCTTGTGTAGTGAATTCAGCATTAAACATGCATATATACCATATATGTTCTCTTTTAAAATACAGGATAAAGACATTAAGTTCATCTCCTAAAAGAAGGGAAAGGGTCGCCTCAACGGACCCCAAAAGTGCATTAATTGCAGCTATACCCTTTAGCTCATTAAATTGTGAGTGGTGACTTGTCTTCATCTTTTATATTCCATTTTTCATACAGTCTATATACTATGATGTGTTTCTATTTTATGTTTTAAAGGAACGATACATTGTACTTAGACTCTACTATACACCTATAAAAAGGTATATATGCATGTTTACTGCTGAATTCACTGCACAAGCCTAATAGATAAAACTTGCACTATATTGACACTAAGCGCTTCACCCATGAGCCAAAGTGTGATGGTATGAGAGAAGGTAGTAGGCCCAGTTTGTGATTGGAAGTAGGTGGAAGGGTGATTGGGAGATACTGTCTGGGTAGAATACACAGCTGTAAATTTGAATGTAGATTTTATTTATGTTCAGAATGAGAAGTCTAGTGTGAGAATAAATATGTCCCAACACTGAAATAATTTTAAACATGTAATTCTTTGATAGAGATGGTGGAGTCAGTCCATTTTTGACAGACAGGTCAGTTTAATATGCATAAAGTCGAGTGGCACTCGCTAACATTTCCATCCGTAGTATCTCCAGACCAGGACAAACCATTCCCAACGCATCAATCATGAAGAAAGCAGCATTGTGTAAATTTTAGCAACGGCAAGTTCAGGACGTAAAACGATGATAGGGAGATTGTAGGAGCATAGGTAAGAATCAACGTCAGCCCAAAAATATCAGAATGGTCTGACACATTGGAAGCATTTGGTAGGGTCATGCCTACCCACAGCTGGTTGGTGGAAAGGTAAATATATATCTAGAGTGAATTATATTATTGTCAGGTTTTTTTTATATGCAGGAGAGGACAATAACTTGATATTGTAAGCAAGATCTCTGAGATAATGGATGGAATATTCCTGTAAATTAGTACTGGATTAAGACATTTTAACCAGCAAGGCCTTAACATATTTGCCAACTAGACAAATAGAGAGTTTTTAATTTGCTTGCAGGTCCCAACGCAAGATCTTATAAGTTTATGGATTCTCTTTCAATTTTCATTGTTTGGGATTTCTCTCTCCTGTTAAATCCCTTCTGATTCATTCCCAGTGGTAAACAGGATTATCCGAGACAGGCGGCATGTAAAACATTAAAGAAAACAAAAACACTTGAATTCTTGAAATCCTAATCATTGCAAACTGGTTTATTTTAAGGAAGGAAGGAAGGAACAAACAATTAGTCCCTAGCAATATATTCAATTAAAAGTGGTTAATTTTTAGTTTATACTCCATGTCTCCAAGTCCCACTTTTCCTGTTTTCAAGTTTTTGTGTTGGAAAATTAAAAAGTTCCTTCCTGATTGCAATATCCAAATGTTAATTAGATTTGCACTTCTTTGACTATTAAAGGGACTCTGTAGCACCCATGCCACTTCATCTCGATGAAGTGCTCTGGTTGACATTTCCCTGTCTGTTTAACATTGTAACTGAAAAAAACATTGCTCTCTTGCAGGAACGGCAATATTTTCATTGCAGGGCTAACACACCTGTAGTGGTAGTCAGGGAGACAGCCACTAGAGGTGCTTCTGCAGCTATAACAGTTACATTTGGTCGTAGCTCAAATGCCTCTCTAATGGAGTGCATTTGATTAGTCACCAAAAGGTCCCTATTGTGAAGCATTAGACTGTCTGAAATCATCAAGGGCCAACACGAAGACCAGCCAGTCGATATAAAGCAAATAAAATGTACCTTTTTAAACCCCTGCAAGGTGAACACGATATCATTAGGAATACATATTTGTATTCCTAATTCTATAGTGTTCCTTTAAGATCAATATGAGGTGAGCTAACATGCAAATTACAAATTAAAAAAAGACACGCTGTAGTGCTCATGGTGCCAGAAGTCCCAGTTGACATTTTGATGCGTCAGGCACCTGCAGTCCGATCTGACTTGGATGACAAAGTAGAAGTTCACACTTTGTCATTATCACGTCGTCAAATTTGTTTAAACATTAGCAGCTCAGGAATACAGTTTAAATCTGATAGGAGTTGGCATTACAATGCAGATACATTAATGTCTCCTTTATCTGCTCAACTCAAACTGAAAGGCCAGTGGGCTCACAACACAGCAAATAGAGTGTCACATAATTTGTAAATGTTTTGATAGATCCATGAACTGATGGCACCATAACAACTATAGCAAGCTTTTGTCCCCCAGCAGGAATAGAACCCACCCTGCTGTCTGGTCAAGAGATGGAAGATATACCTACTAAGTTTTTTTTTAAGAATTAAAGTCTCACTATAGGGTCAGGAACACAAACATGTATTCCTGAGCCTATAGTGTTAACACCACCATCTAGCTCCCCTGGGCCCCTCATGCGCCCAAAATATAGTAAAATCTTACTGTATTCAAGCCTGAAGCTGTAACTCTGCATGCTGTTAGACTCAGCAAAACAAGCAGTCTGCTGACATCATTAGAAGTGGTGGTCTGATCCAATCACAGTGCTTCCTCATAGGATTGGCTGAGACTGACAAAGAGGCAGATCAGGGGCAGAACCAGCATGATTCAAACACAGCCCTGGCCAATCAGCATCTCCTCATAGAGATGAATTGAATCAATGAATCTCTATGAGGAAAGTTCAGTGTTTGCATACAGAGGGAGGAGATACTGAATGTTTGGATGCATTTTAGGCAGCCATGACCCAGGAAGGATCTCTAACAGCCATCTGAGTAGTGGCTAGTGGAGTTATCTCTAGGCTGTAATGTAAACACTGCATTTTCTCTGAAAAGACAGTGTTTACAGCAAAAAGCCTGAAGGGAATGATTCTACTCACCAGAACAAATTCAATAAGCTGTAATTGTTCTGGCGACTATAAATGTCCCTTTAAATTAACATTTCTTCCTTGAACTGTTCCTTTAATAACTAAAGCGAGTGGGCATGAAAGCACACAGCAAGCCATCAGAATATAACTATGATGTCAAATTAGTGTTTTTTCCCCACCTTTTTTACTAAACTGTAGGGATTCTAACATTTTAATCATTATTAATATAGTTATTGACAAGTTCATAAATTGTGACTCTCATCTTTTCAGTACAACAACATACTCAGTCTGATGGACCAGATCTACTCAACAGCCAAAGTTTGCCCACCAACTCAGACGACCAATTGCTGGTCCTTGGAACCAGGTATGTACGCACTTTGTCACAAAGGTTGTTATGGTGAAAAAAAAAAAAAAAAAGAACGAAATGCATGTCTTGAACAAAATTTCTTATAGTTGTGTTGTCACCATAGAAACCAAAAGAATGTTTGTAATTGTTTCACTTTGAGAACTCGTCCCCAGAATTGTTCTTTTTATACACAAAAATTCTTGTCTGATATATACCGGTAATCTCGCTGAAAGAGTGTGGCTGTGTGCTTACAATAAGATCTCTGAATGTTTAATACAGCAAAAAACACAAAAAATTAAAAAAAAGTAGAGTAAGAGTACGCTCCCAGTAATGGCAGATAATTGTGACGTTACAATTGGTCATCAATACACTACAATACGAATGCTTCCAGACATTTAAGAAGCTGAACTATTTCCATATTACCAGCCAAATAGATAGGAGGCATAACAAAAATGGTTAAAACTAAAAATGAATGCCTTACACAAAATGATTTTGGAAGCAGGCACAACACTATGTCCATTATGAGAGATGTATTTAATTTAATTTATTTTTCATACACTGTTCATTTGAACTTGAAACAAACAAGCTTGAAGTGGTCAACAAAATGCTGTCCATTTCTAATAAAAATATACAAAACATTATTATTCACTAATATGAGAATCTAAAGTGAGTTAAAAACTGAAAGGGATACTATAGTGCTAGTAATACAAATCTGTATTCCTAGCACTCTATAACTCTTTCTACCACCTCCCTCTCACCTCCTATGGGGATTTTACTGGTGCTGGATGTCTTTATGCAGAGCGTGAGAATGTCCAGTGTCCGTTAGGCGACCAAAAGTTGCCAAGCAATCATGAAGTGCCTTTAGTGGTTGTCTGATTGACAGCCACTAAAAGCAGTCTAGTGGGGACCCAGACCACTTGAATGAGCTGAAGTGGTCTGGGTGCCTAGGGTGTCGCTTTAAGACCCGAGTAGATAAAAGGAAAGCACGGCTGACTTAGAGAATGTTTCCAGTTGGGCTACTTTGGTCAAAAATTTGAAATTCACTTTGCATTTAGTGATCATAGCATCTACTTCTAAAAAGAGTCTTGGCTATTTCAGATTAGTCACTGTGGCGGAACCGCTGCCTGTTCATGAACTGCCTGTCTGATATTGTGTGTATTTTTCCACCTTTTCGTATCTTCTGCCCGCTACCCATTCGGGAGTGCTTCCACAAAAGGGAATTAATTCGCCTCCCGAATGGGGACCACTCCGATACCCCATTTAGAATGTTGGCTTAGAACCTTCACACCTCGCAACATAGTGTCAAACTGCAAAAGAAACAATAAGCACTCCTCCAGCTGGCCACCATTTGTGCAGATGAACGCCGGCCAGGGGGAGCGTTCGTGGATTGTTTCCCGACTCGTTTGTTTCCTGAACGAGGATGACCCCGGTGCCCCATTAGAACGTTCACACCAATTAATCAGAGCGGTCGCACTTGCAACAGAAGTGTGAAACCGCAAAGGAAGTAATTAATGAGTGCTTCCCTGCGTGGCCGCCCTTTCGTACAGACGAATGCCATCCAGGGGGAGCATTCACATCCCGAAAGGAGACGCTTCCCTTGCAGGGGTTCACACGGAGACTTCGCAAGCAGAGTCTAGTCGAGGAAGGTACCGCTGCGAGGGTCCCGGAGATTGGTTTCGACACCTTTGGGGCACTGGCGAGTTTGCCGGGCTTTGCGGTGCCAAAGAGACCAGCTCTTTTCCCGCGAGAGGGCTCTCTGTGCCTGAAAAACAAAAAGGGATGGTCCCTTTTTCCTGCACTTGTGCTCCCACCAGGTATAGTGGCTCGTGGAATGAAGACACCTTCCCCCCGTCACCGCACGTGGGAAACCCTGTTTTTGGGTGATGGGCTTTTGGAGACAAAGCCCTTTTCCCGTGGTAGGTTCTCGGGGAGGGGGAGGACCCTGGAGGGGTTGTGTTTTACATCCCTTGCACAGGGTTTTGCTTAAAAGTACTGTGTGGCCAATAAAGTGGTATTGTACCTCCAGAACTGTGTGTCGTCCAGTTACTGTGGGGAAATGGGTCTCTTTATGCCCTAAATGGTTCCTGTTTAGCTAAAGGAAGAGAAATAGCGGAGGTAACCGGTCGTGTTACCAGGTGATCCGCTACAGTCACCTTGCGACTTTGAGGTAATTCTAACAAATGAAAAGCAAAGATACAAACACACATTCTTTGTATAGTTAAGGGGGTGACTGCCACCAATCTTCCAAGCAAATATTGTTAATATTGCTTTGCTGTTAAGGGTTTGACTTAACAACAAATAATAATGTAACAATCTGGTGGTAAACTACAACACCGTGATGCTCAACTGGGTGGCTGAGCTTCATGAGAATTGCAGCTTAATAACCAGAGACAAGCAAGTTGTGTGCACTACTAGTAGTTATGAATTTGACACGTGCCATCTGTGGTTCCAGATTTGTCAGAGATTATGGCCACATCTCGCAGTTACAAGAAGTTGTTATATGCCTGGGAAGGATGGCACAATGCAGCGGGCATTCCCCTGAAGAGCAAATATGAACGCTTTGTACAGCTCAGCAATCAGGCTCACAAAATGGATGGTAAGTGATTGGGAAAGGGGATTTCATATTGTGTAGATCAAAAAATAGGCAACCTTTGGCACTTTGGATGTTG
Organism: Pelobates fuscus; assembly: GCF_036172605.1. Taxonomy (NCBI): domain Eukaryota; kingdom Metazoa; phylum Chordata; class Amphibia; order Anura; family Pelobatidae; genus Pelobates; species Pelobates fuscus. Next base: position 285,187,461 of record NC_086322.1, on the reverse strand, counting down.
TGGACTGCATCTACCATGATGCTTTGCCAATGAGGTAAGAGCATTATGGGAGATGTAATCCACAACATCTGGAGTGCAGAAGGTTGCCCACCAGAGCAATTCATTGTTTATCCTTTTGGTAAATTAAGCCATTTATTAGAATTTTGAAGTTAGCAGTGCATTCAATACAGCAACTTACAGTATTGAAATCCCATTTGACCTCCCTTACAAGCTGCTTGATGGGAAGCAATGGGCCAGGTTTCCACCAAGGTCCAGTAATTGGGAATACCAATAGTTGAAAGTTCACACAGTATATATGATAATTACCATGTTAAATAATTATTGATCCAGTTAACACATCCTCAAAATGTTATTTGTATAAATGGATTTGCAAACGTGCAGCTAATAATTCATGATTATTTAAAAAACAAAAACAAAAAATAAAAAACATTAAGTGTAGTTTACAGACCAAGTGCAGGATAAAAGGAACAAAGACAGTAGGCTAGGCAACTTGCTAAATTCCAAATATATAGATTTACACTGACATTACTCATGCATACCTTTTTGCAAAGTACATATTCACCAGTAAAGACAGAGGACCCCCACCCAAGCAGACTCCCTCTGTAAGGGATGTCACAGACCCTCTCAACAAGATACTCCCACTGTGAAGGCATTCAAAGACACCACCCACCCCCACCAAGGGGCTCCTTCTGTGAGGGGTACCTGACACCCACCCAATAAAAAAATACTCCATCTGTAAAAGCAGAGACTCCCCCTCCCCACCAATGGGGTTCCCTTTGTGAGGAATGCCAGAGACCCCACATAATATGTGTACAGTAAATGTATTGAGAACCCACCCACCAACCAAGGGGCCTCCCTCTGTCAGGGAATTCAGAGCTCCCCCACCCCACCAAAGGGGAGCCTATGAGGGCATTCTGAAAACCTTCCCCAAGGGGGCTTCCTGTCTGAGGTGTGTTGCTATTTTAGGATTTTACATTTAATAACATGAAAGGCATTACCTGAACCTGCATCTTCGAAATGCCCACCATGAGCACAGCCTGTTACTGTTCCACCGTGGGGTCATCATCAGCCTGCACACACAGCTACAAAGTATCCCACACTCTAAAACGGCCACGCCCCCCCTTCCGCTCCTCAGCCCCCCCCCCCCGCTCCTCAGCCCCCCCCCCCGCTCCTCAGCCCCCCCCCTTCCGCTCCTCAGCCCCCCCCCCCTTCCGCTCCTCAGCCCCCCCCCCTTCCGCTCCTCAGCCCCCCCCCCTTCCGCTCCTCAGCCCCCCCCCCCTTCCGCTCCTCAGCCCTCCCCCCCCCTTCCGCTCCTCAGCCCTCTGGCCCAAGAGACGCTTCCTAGTGACGTCACAGCACTGCTATCCGCTGAGGATTTGGACTTAACTACCATGAGTGTGGACTATGGGACTTGCAATTAGTTACCAAATCCTCCCTAAACACAATGAAACCTTAGTAGTAACAAACATGCGCAGAGTCACATGAAGTGGGTTATCATACAAATAGGATAGATAAATGACCTGCAGAATGTCTAGATAAGAAGGTTATTTTGTATCCTTGTTATTTTCAATGGACTTTGATTGCCAAGTTTGCTCAACTCCTTGGCATCTAGAAGAATATCAGCCATGGATATTAGGGTTGCAAACTTGGTTGATTTAGGGATTCTAAAACAAATCATACTGAATTTCTCATTGATTTATTACCCACCCAATCAATCAATCTCTCTCTCTCTCTCTCTCTCTCTCTCTCTCTCTCTCTCTCTCTCTCTCTCTCTCTCTTTTCATATACTATGAAATGATGTATTGGTTCCTTGCTGCCCTCATGTGGGAAAAAAATATATTGCTTGCCATTCCAAATTTGGGACAACAGATTCCTTAAATCGGGTCTAATAAGGCTACTGATCGTGTGATTTCTTGGTTCATACAACAATACACAGCATTTCATAAATAAAACATTATCAAAAACATTTACCCAGAGTATATAAATTGCCGCAGAGAAACGTTGTGTTAATACAAAGTCTATACACAAATACTTTTTAGTAGAGATCTTAAAATGTGCACATGTGTTTCAAAAATCTACTTTTTTAAGATAAGTGAACCACTTTGAAAATGTTGACATTATTTGGGGGCTTATTCACTAAACACTGAATCATAGTGAGCTCATTAATAATAATAATAATAATAATAATAATATAATATTGGGAGGTATGGACATGGGGCAAACTTGTCTCAAGGGAGGACGATCTACCTGGAAAGCAGGAGTGTCAGTTTGGCATGTATGAACAAACCTGGAACAGTGTGACAAGAGTCTGAAACCAGGACTGTTCTGCAGAAACCAGGGCTATTGGTGGTTATGGACACTGCATAATGCTCAGCATCATCATCATGGGTTTCCGTTGGTGAAAATTAAGAGACTTATTATCTACAGTATCTTAAGTGCAACTTCCCTAACCCTAGCCTAGAGCCTACTTAACCCCAAGTAATCTATAATCTGAAGTACCCCCTAATTCCAAGTAAACCCCAAGTCTCCCTTTAACTTTTTTTTACCTTGGGGCATTGGCAACATGTAAAATGTTACTCTAATGATGTTGTACTCCAATGAAGACAAGTAGCAATTTAAAACATCAATTACATAATATTTGCTTTGATTTACAATCATAATTATTTATATAATGCCAACATGTTCTGTAGCGCTGTACCATAGGTAAACAAAACAAACACTAAATTCTAACAAAACATGATTGACAATCATACTGGAACAGTAGGTGAAGAGGGCTCTGCCCAAACAGGTTTATAATCTAAAATGTACTAAAATATATTTTTATTAAAATTACTTTTTACCCTCATATAGGATACAAGGACACTGGAGCGTATTGGCGTTCTTGGTATACATCAGATACATTCGAAGAAGATCTAGAAAACTTGTACCTCCAACTGGAGCCTTTGTATCTCAACCTGCATGCCTTTGTACGGAGGAAGCTGTATGAGCGTTATGGTGAAAAATACATTAATTTAGAAGGTCCCATCCCAGCACACTTATTGGGTAAGTGCACACAAGCTGGAGGAAAATTAGATTTTGATCATCACAACTCTTCACGTCAACCATGATTTTTATAACAGAGTTAGGTGTCTTACGCTTGACTGGTGGAACCACTGTTTTTAAGGTTTATTCAAAGCAATGCCAAGTTTAGCCATATTGTAACCTCAAGACTTCAATGTGAACTTGTCTCTGAAGCTGAAATAGTTATATTCCCTCTATAAGAAAAACAAACATTTTAGCTAAGGGTTCTAAAACTGAGCCTTTCTGTGATGTAAAAGGGTCTATGGCTCATCTTTGGGTTCTCCTTGTGTCACATGGCAGGCTTGATAGAATTTCTCTGACCTGTCAAAAATATAAACATTCAACAGAACTTGACATGTCTATAGAATTATTCTTATGCAAGTTTTTGATTTTGTGTCTCCAGGTAACATGTGGTCCCAGCAGTGGAACAATATTTATGACATGATGATACCCTTCCCTAACAAGACCAATGTGGATGTTACGAATACTATGAGAGAAAAGGTAAAAGAGGACGGATATGAATGTCTCACAAAAGAAACGCTCTGTGCACTCAATCAGGGTTATTCACTATAGTGAGAATTGTTAGGAATTCAAAGTAAATTTCAAATTTAAGACCAAAATAGCTGTGACGGACCCTCCAGTCACCTACACAAGGTTCATGTCTCCCCTATCCTCCATTTCCAAAAATGACTATATTACCATGGACTAACCCTCCAACCCATGTCTACCTGCCCAGTGCCCCTTTCAGGTTATCCAGAACTGCTCGTTTGTCACCCCAGAGGACGCTGAGACATAGTGCACCTGACCGGGAGCGACTCTGTATTACTCTGGAACTCCGAAGAGTATAGCAGAGTTGCCGCGATCCACTATAAGTTTAAACAAAGTGCTTTCGGGCCCAAGACCTTCAATCAGGGCACTCTTTGGAGGGTTAACAGAAGAGGAGGAGAGACATTGAACGACACCAAGAACTTAAGGAGCTCCATGTACTCACGGAAAGCGCAGTGTTTTTAGGTGACTCTATCAAGCACTCTGGAGACCCGTGCCGGATCGGTGGCCAGTCGCGCCTCACTTAAACTTCTACTTCCACCTAATTTGGGCCAGGCTTATTTGATCCAGGCGCTTTTTGGACTGGATGAGCACTCAATAGAGAGACCTTTCCGGGGATGCATGGCATGTTTTGTATGTGTTTTTTTTTTTTATGTGTTTGATGTTCTGTGTCCAGGAGATAATAAGTTTAACCAAGAGCTGACTCCATTATCTCCCAGACACAGAGGCGCCTGGAAGGGTTTATGTTGTATTCAATGCAGACCCCATGCGGAGGTCAGTGTATAAAGCTATTCACAACTGAGAAGGGATATCCTCAGTGGTAGTAACCCATCTTCAGGAAGGTATAACGCCACAAAAGCTGAATTAGAAAAATCCTCCAAGTCAGGCATGCTTCCCGTTTGCCTGTTTTGGCCTTAAATTTAAATTTTACTTTGGATTCCTGAAATTTCTCAATTAAGTGAAAAATCCTGAAAGTGTGCGATAGTGCCACATTACAGTGTTTCTAACCTCTATCCATTCTCTTCAGGGGTGGAATGCCACACACATGTTCAGAGTCTCGGAGGAGTTTTTCACTTCACTGGGTCTGATAGAAATGCCGCAGGAATTTTGGGACAAGTCGATGTTGGAGAAACCTGCAGATGGGCGAGAAGTGGTGTGCCATGCCTCTGCCTGGGACTTTTATAACAGGAAAGACTTCAGGTGAGGTGCATGGAGTAAAAAAAGTAGTAAAAGGGCTATTTTGGGGCATTGGCATTAAGGAAAAGCATAATAAACAGGTTGAATTTTAAATTTTTGGCTACCCAAGTGAAGGTACATTTTGCCACCCCTTTCTCACCCAATAAATGCAAATTCACCTATGTGTCTCTTAACTCATCTTTTGAATGTTTACCCCCTTTATTGCCTTACACCCCCCTTTCGTGTATCATATCCCACATTTTTCACTTTTGTGTGTTACACCCCCTTGTCTTTCTTCAGTTCCTTTATGTGTCTCTTGCTTTCCACCAGATTATTTGTGTCTCTTACTCCCCCCCAGCCCCTTTGTGTATCTCTTACATCCACCCAGCCCCTTTGTTTGTCTTTCTCTTGCCCCATTTGTGTGTCTTACTTCTCCCCAGCCAGTTTGTGTTCCTCCTCCAGCCCATTTGTGTGTCTCTTTTCCCCATTCCCACCTATTTGTCTCATACCCAGCCCCTCTGTGTGTCTGTTTTACCCCTTTCCCTCCAGCCCATTTGTTTCTCTATTTCTCCCATTCCCCTCTTTTTGCCTCTCCCCGAGTTCCTCTGTGTGTCTCTTTTACACATTTCCCTCCAGCCCCTTTGTGTGTCTCTTTATTCCCCAAAGTCACTTTTGTATGTCTCTTCCCCCCAGCTTCTTTGTATATCTCCTTTTCCTCTTCCCCAGCCTCTCTGTGTTTATTCCTCCCAGTCTCCTTATATGCATTACAAATAATACACACAGATCATATAATATATGTAAAATTGTATTATTAGTAATAGTTAAAATGAGGACAGGTTTCCTTTACGTTGCCATGTTCTTACCCATAGGATAAAGCAGTGCACCACAGTTACTATGGAACAGTTATTCACTGTACACCATGAGATGGGCCACGTAGAGTATTATCTGCAGTACAAGGATCTACCAGTTACATTCCGTCGAGGGGCAAACCCAGGATTCCACGAGGCCATCGGGGATGTTCTGTCGCTGTCTGTGTCTACCCCAGGTCATCTGAAAGAAATTGGCCTTTTAAATGAAGTCACAACTGATGAAGGTGAATTACTTGCTAAACCTCTAAACGTGTGATTGTTACATTGTTACGCTATATGGCCTATTGGCTGCTGATGTAGAGTTCCATTACTATGCAAATTCATGACTGAAGCTCGGACAGTCCCAAAAGCTTTTAGATCCAAGATCAGGGTGCGTGTGTGTGATCTATTGTTTTCTTTGCCTTCTAGAGAGTGATATCAATTACTTGCTCAAGATGGCTTTGGAGAAGATTGCCTTCCTGCCTTTTGGATATCTGATTGACCAGTGGAGATGGAATGTGTTCAATGGGCGCACTCCTCCAAGTCGATACAATTATGACTGGTGGAACCTCAGGTAATTATTTGGCCTCATCAGAACCAGAAGAAGGGAACGGAAATACCTCTGTGACTTGGTAGACCTAATCTCCGTCTCACTCATGGGATGTAGGCATGCATTGTATGTAATATGCATTGTAGATTACATTGTGACTGTGTCTTACTCTTTTATATATGTATAATTTCTATACAAAATTGTAGGTACAGTGCCTTTCTTGATTTAGAGAAATCTATCAGCGATTTTATCTCTACGTTATTCTGACATTGTACAGAAAAAAACCAAAACAGGTATACTTTGGCTTATATAAATGTTAATTTGTTATTGTTACTCTCCTGCGTTTCAGAACAAAATACCAAGGAATCTGTCCTCCAGTAGAGCGAACGGACACTCAGTTCGATGCTGGAGCAAAGTTTCATATCCCCGGAAACACACCTTACATCAGGTAATTGTTCCGTCAAAAGACTTGGGGGGAAAAAAAAAAAAGAAATTCAAGGACACACACTGCAAATAAATCCTGTTTGCTACTCTCTCCTACAAAAAGTTAACAGACATGATTATGCGGAGCTATTGGGCGAGGTTCATCAAAACGAGTGTTTTTTTTCCATTAATGTCTCTGTAATATTTATCATTAATTATTGAAAACAACAGTCGTATTTACAATTTAATACTGCTAATTACCATCATTAAACTATGTTTTCGCTGCAATCAAAGGCCAAGTAGGGTTTTATGGTTTTATATCCAGCAGTAAACAGCCAAAATGATTCAAGTGGATATTTATATATAATCAAAAGCCTCCATTTTTATATTTTCCATTCTTTATGGATCTTTTTGTACTTTCTTGATATCTGCCATGTTGCCAACTATTATAATACTATGCTTTTAGTGCACCTATGCAGGCTTTACATTTGAATTCACTTTAAATCCCCAATTTAGTAAATAATCATGTCAGCAACCAATCTACGATTAGCGACTTATTATCTGTGCCTATGATGCAATGATCAATCTATATCTTTCTTTACCACAATTCTGCATCAAAATCATATATGGTGTGTATTTCAGGTATTTTGTGAGTTTCGTCCTCCAGTTTCAATTTCACAAGGCACTCTGTGCAGCAGCCAACCACACAGGCCCTTTGCATACATGTGATATCTACAGATCCCAGGAGGCTGGACAGCTTCTCGGGTAAGATGGGGCTGGTGAGGTCGGGTAGAGGCCCAAGAGGAATTCTGTTTAATGAAAAGAGGGCAAATAACAAATTGCAGGCATTTGTCTATAAAAAAAAAAAAGTACTTTCATAAATGAAAATGTTAAAATTAATCTGATAAGGAAATAAATATCACCATTCCCCTCCTGTCCATCAAACAGAACGTTTCTGCATTTCATTTAATCTTACCTCAACTACTTCCTCTCTTCTATATCTTCTCACCCTGCTCGATCAGTTTCTCCTAGTCTTGTCCCATCTCAAAGACACATCTTCATTCCTGTCCTAAAAATGCTTACTTCAGCCTAATATTCCATCTAACTGCCGTCCCATATTCCTAGCTTTACACAACAAGGCTTTTTGAAGGACCTTTATATACTCATCTGACCAAGTTTCTCAATTCCAACTATTCCTACACGCCCTGCGTTCTACAGATATGATCCTAAAATAACAAGTGAATAAATGACAAATCCAAATGTCATTATTCTCAATTAATAATTCTTCACCGCTTTGCTACTTCCCCCCGGCCCCCGGATACATTAACCCCTTAAGGACTGGGGTTTATTCAAATTCCATTGAAATCACGACATGCTATGCACGTTTGTATCATGCATATCATAGATTTATGTATATTGCACATGGCATGGGCCATTAAGGGGGAAGGGAGTCATCTTTTGCACATAGTTATGTAAAATGATAGCCTTTGCATTCTTCCAAACAAAATGTGCTTAGCTACATGGAATGATGGACAGCATATTTCTACAATATACAGTTTTGTGTTATTATATTATATTGTATAATTATGCCAAAAGTGAATGAGATCAGTTTGAAAGCATGCAAGTGAATTTGAACAGAATCCAATTTACTTTAACTGATCTGATAAGTCTGAAAGCTTCCAATAGTTAATTCCAAATATTTTAGGCTTGATAGACAACATTTGCCATTAAACGCTGTCTCTGTAAGCCATGTCAGGTACCTATGTATAAAATATACAACATTCTATGGCAAATGTTTTATGTTTCCGTCCTGTGGTTAATACTTAATGGTGACTTTTTTTTGCTTCCCCTAGTAATGTTCTCCGTGCGGGATCCTCCCAGCTGTGGCAAGATGTTCTATTGCAAATGACAGGGGGTAACAAGATGGATGTTGGACCCCTGCTGGAATATTTTGCACCTGTCACTAAGTGGCTACAGGAGCAGAACAACAAAAATAACGAAACTCTTGGCTGGCCAGATTTTGCGTGGCGCCCACCCGTTCCTGATGGATACCCTGGGGATATAGGTAAGACCCAAGGGAGTATTTTTCTGTAAGCTGTGATTGGTTATTTGCATTAGCATATAGGAAGAAAGAGCTATTTTCGGACATCTGGAATATGTAAATTATAAGCATATGGATTCCACCTGCGCTCTCACACCTACCTTATGAATTGTCGATGTGCTTGCACAGTTTGTGGCCTGTAGGGCAAGTGAATTTGGCTCAGAAACTGGTCAAATATCATGGTATTTATTGGCATATTTAATAATCTTGCCTCCTATCACCGAGGATGGCTGAAGTGGGATGCAAGGGGACATGGCATCAACTGAGGTCATGCCAGCCAGTCATTTGTACATAACTAAGCTGATCAACAGAACACCCACCACAAATTAACAAATAACGGTCTACAGCTTAATTTTTCTCTGTGTCATTAGAGACGGAGGTAATTGACTGAATATTGTACTCATCTAGAGGTTATTACAATTCAGTGAAGTTTCTGTGTCATTTTAAGTAAGTAGATCATAAATCACACATTCAAGAATGATTGCAAGTTCTAAAATAACCAAGTGTTTCTCCTAAAAATAAATCCCCTCTATTTTTTTTTTATTTTTTTTAAAACACAGTTTTAAAAATTGTAGCTCTCAAATTTTTTTACATTTTATTGGGGCAAATATACATCATTGTGCTAAAAACTAAATACTTGTTTATACAGTGTAGCATAATTACACTTATTGCAGCCTAATTGCACTGGTTTAGTTCAACATTATTTGAAGTTTGATGGATAATTTGTTAATCAAGGCCTGAATCTAATACTGCTGGATACGCTTTCCAAATGATTTAATATTTTTGGAAAAAGTTTGAAAATTCTTTTTTCAACATATTAAAATATAAAATATGATCCAGTTAAATAAATAGTAGAGATTGCATAAAAAAAAAAAGAAAAGTATGATAATTAACAGTAAAAAGAAGTAAGAAGCGTTAGCAACCCAAATATTTATTCCATCCTCTCATAAGTGCCAATAGTTACGGATCGCACAAGACAGAATTTAAATGGAAACCCGGTGTTCTTTTTTTTTTTTTTTTTTTTTTACAGATAAAATAGCAAATGAAAAAGAGGCAGACAATTTTCTAACGGAATATACCAATTCAGCAGAGCTTGTATGGAATGCCTACACTGAGGCATCATGGGACTACAATACCAATATTACTGAGCATAACAGGCAGGTCATGGTGAGTGGAACTTTCAATAAATGCTGCTACAATGTTACATCATTTTATACTAAAAATGCAATATGTACTCTTCCTTTAAGGCTTGGTGCATAATTACTTTTAGCATCTTTGATTTGGGGGGGGGGGGGGGGACTGAATGTTGCATATCTTGTTCAGTTATGGAGAAAAGTGTGGGGTTTGTTAAACAAATATTACTTTATAGTCATTTTACCCTTAACACAGTGTATATGACTCACTTTGTGGGGCAATGGGAACGCAAGATGGATCTGTGAGCTGTAAAAACCCAGAAGATAAAATGCCAAGATATGTATACGATCAAACTATTCACAAGATCAATCCATCTCATGTAGGCCAGTAAGGGCATGCCAATGTTTATCCTGAGCTGCTGTGTGAAAAAAGTAAAGCCTGAGAAGGTCAAGCCACTTAAAGGGACACAGTCTATGCACCAAAATTGCTTCAACTTGTTGATTAAAGCAGGGTCATTTCAGACAAAACGCACTGCTTAAAGGGACACTATAGTCACCAGAACAACTACAGCTTGATGGCCACTGGAGGTGCTTCCTGGCTCAGTGCTGCACAGTAGGCAGCACTGCTGTTCAGCATTTCCACGCTCTGCATGGGGACGCTGAATTTTCCTCATAGAGATGCATTGATTCAATGCATCACTGTGAAGAGGTGCTGATTGGCCAAAATGGTGTTTGGCCCCACCCCCTTGCCGATTTTAGCCAATCCAATGCATTGGATTGGCTAAAAATCAGCAATTCTGATGATGTCACCAAGGGGTTGGAGCCAGCACCGGTGCAGAGGTGGAAATAAGGTGAGTTTTAATTGCTTTTAAGGGAGATAAGGAGGGGCAAGCCACCTAAATGGTGGGTTTTGCACCATAGGGTTAGGAATACATGTTTGTGTTTCTGACCCTATAGTATTCCTTTAACTTCTGCTGTTTCGACACCTAGTAGTGAGTGTCATTCAGGCAGCAACAAGCGACTTCAGGCTGAAATTGATTAAATTACTGAATCTGTTTCTTTCTGGTGTCAACATGCAAAGTATGCTGAACCCAGACACTGTATGCACCCCCTCCCCATGAGAAGCACTGTACTTAATGTTTTTATAGAGAGACTTTGCTTTGGCAGATTACTGCGATTACCACAAATGTGTTGTGACCTAAATGCTTCTCTGTGAGAAGCATCTGATTGGGCACAGATCATCAAGAGTGATGATCTCATAAGAGGTGGCTCATGGTGCAGCAAGTACTCTGTACGAAAACTGTACAGCCATGTTTAAAAACTTTTTTTGAAGTTGTTTTTCATTTAATATTAAAAGAAATTGACAGTACAGTAATTGGATGGAGAACATGCTAAAACATAAAGCAAGAATCAACAAAACTTAGTAAGTTTGTTTTTTATAGTCTCCCGTGTTGCTTCTGTTTCTATACTGCTGGGGGTACTGCGGGGTAGTCAATCTTTTACAGAATCTGAATTTCTGTTTCTTCTACCCCAAAGCTTGATAAGAATCTGGAAATGTCCAACCATACTCTCGATTATGGTCTTAGGGCAAGAAATTATGACTACAGTGATTTTCAAAATTCAGAAACCCAGCGCTTACTGAAGAAACTCAGCGAAATTGACAAAGCCGCGCTCACGGAAACTGAACAGAAAGAGGTAACAAATGATAAGAGGATGTGTACAATATGAAGGGATAGATGGAGACAATATGGAGACCGATATGATGATTCATTCACGTGATGGTTTTATGAAGGCAAAATATGACATGAAATATTATTCCCCCGATTTGTCTTTTATAAATCGGAACCAAAGACGTGTTACATTAATCAAGATAGCATAAATAACGTTCTGTATTTTGTGAGAACATTTTTCACGCAGGTTCGGTACTTTTTTCAATTGTAATAAATTTAAACATACTCGCTAGGAAAAAATACTGTTTTTGTGACATCAACAGCAAGAATTACAGTAACTTATTTGAAATTGAAGGTTTTTACGCTAACCAATAAAAAAAAAAAGTGTTTTTCACATTTTCAGGTCAGGTTCAGTTAAAGTCATTATTCAGATACATTTCAGAACTTTCACAAGCTTTTGTTGAAGGGACACTCCAGACCTCTAAAGCTCTTCAGCTTGCTGAAGTGCCTTATGTGTGAACAGTGTGTTTAAAAATTGCCACTTTTAAAAATGAACCTCGTTACACCATACTGGCTGCCAATCACTGGTCCCGTTACTTCCTAGTTGCATAGCTCAGTGGAGCTAACCTCAAGAGGTAGACAATAAGCTGCATCAGGAACCCTGTGATTGGACAGTAACAGAAAGTCTGGGTGGGGTTAGAAGGGGAGGGCTTGCAAAGACAACTGTAGCTTTTACAAGCTGTTTAGATATACCCCTTTTAAAAAAAATATCGAATTACATGCGTGCATTTTTTCGTTTGGGTATGTCTACTAAACCTTTTTTTTTTTTTTTAATTGGTCAGTGGAGTGTCCCCCTAACTTTCCCTAATATTGTAATTGTCCTCTTTGATAGAGAGCTAATAGCTGCAGCTTCACAAGGAAAAGTGATAAAAGTAACAAATCTCTGAAACTCCAATAAGACTGTAAATTGTTTAAAGATAATGCATTCATGATATCAGTTTTGGTGGATTATGTAAACATAATGGGATCGCTCTAATGTTAAGCATCTTACATATACTAGGCTGGTTTCTGATGTTTGACTCACCCTATATGTAGAGGTACACAGTATACATATTTTCTGTAAATTAATTAGATGAGACAAATATTTCAAATGTGGAAATCATACAAAAAACAAACCTGCCTTTTGTTTCAGCTAAACAACATCCTTTCCAATATGGAGACTACATACAGTGTGGCCAAAGTGTGCAAAACTGAGTCAACGTGCCTCCCACTAGATCCAGGTAAGTGTTCTCAAATAATATTTAATTTAATGGAACAATTCACACTAGCTGTAGCGGCTATGCACCACCAGGAGTACCCTGGTGCCCCCAACTTACCTGGGGTCCGCAGTATTCTTCTCCTCACCTCCACTAGAAGTGGAGAAGCTCCTGAGCTAAGCCCGGCAACAAAAAAAAAAAAGAGCTCATTGCAGTGGTTAGACCAGGGATGCCCTAAAGGTAGATCCCCAGATGTTTGAAAACTCCAACTTCCATGATGTCTTGTCATTGTAAAGGCAGGCAAAGCATCATGGAAGTTGTAGTTCTACAACACCTGGGAATCTACCTTTTGGGAACCCCTGGATTAGCCTATTGCCCTCAGTCTATAATTGCTATCCAAAGTTGGACAGAATTTAGCATGATAATGTGTGATTTACACACTATTGTTGCCAAAGAGAGGAACACTAAAAGAGCCAGAGAAAGCTGTTTTTTTTAGTCAAATCAGCCAAAAACAGTTTAAAGAGATTGGGCCATTTGCCTTATAGCACCATAACCACTGCAGTAAACTAGTAATTATCCTGCTCAGAGGGCCCCTATAATTTGTCAATTATATATGACAAATAGAATTATATATACACAAATTCCTGGAATAATCTAGTTGAAAACTAGACTGTAAACAATTATAAAATTTTCTTTATCTGTCTCCCTTACTTCACAATTAATACTTACAGCGTTATTAACTGATTTAAACATTTTTGAAAATGAATTTGGTTGGAAAAACTGATGAAAAATACCTGATGTCAAAATATTCTCCAACGCAGCCCATATCACAACTTGCCTATTTTTGTCTCTGTTTTTCGACTCGGTTAATGAAAATTCCAAGTTTAATGAATAACTCTGTATGATTTATTAAATAATGGGGTTTCTTCTATGACGTATTAGGAGATTCCTAACAGCACGGCCTTCTTTTCCAGTCTATCGACACAAGAAAACCCTGTGAATCTCTAAACAAATGAGCTGCATTTGGCTGTCAGTGACTTTTAAAAGGACACTATGGTTGTCCTTAATTCCCCAGTCTCATTATAAGTGCAGTCTAATTTAGGGTTAAATTATTCATAGAGCAATACATCTGTCATAAAGTAATGCCATTTTCTTCACTAATGGTTGAAATGTAGATCTCTTTTACTCTGCTGAATACAGAACTTTATCATAGTTATGACTTTCATTCAACAGAATGAATGGTTTAGATAAGATTGATGGTAATTGATTTAGTGTGGTGGAGTTGTTAATTAAACTTTGTTTACAGCAAGGTAGTCAAATAGGAATTAATGAACTTTCCTAGCAGAGTAAAGGTGATATGTAGATATATGACCATGGAGCTCTTCAGCCCCAGTTACCGAACTGGGGTCTCTCTGAAGCTGGGTCTCTGTGAAGCTCTGGGGTCTGGGGTCTCTCTGAAGCTCTTTCCTTTCAGGCAAACAATAAGTAACACAAAATATCTCTCCTGTCTGCATAAACCATATTATGCAAATCTACCTGAATATGCAAATTAAGAAGACTTGCTATTCAGTTTGCGTTTATACCTGTTGTTACCAACAGATAGCGCTTTACAAGGTTAATAGCCAAACCCACCTAGTTAGTAGCAAGCATCAGCAGGACAGGAGAGCACACAAAACATTTAACCCCAAACATCCACATTACTCATATTTACCCATAATATGCAAATCTACCTGAATATAAAAATAAAGAAGACTTGCTATTCAGTTAGTGCATATTGCTGTTGTTACCAACAGATGGCACTATACATGTTCCACAGATAAATCCACCTAGTTAGTAGCAAGCATCAGCAGGACAGGAGAGCGGACAAAATATTAAACCTCAAACAACCACATTACACATATTTACCCACAATGGGCACATTGTGACTTAAACACAAGAATCACCCAGAGACCTAATTGAATTGTCCATCTTAAGCTTCTGGTGATGGTGACTACCATCACATTCTACATTGGTAATAGAGGTAAGACAAATGGAATTCTGCAGGAACCCAACAAACTTGACATCAACCATGTCACATTGCCTCCTTGATCCCAAACCATGTGAACTTGTGTGGAGAGTGATAAACCAAGGATGTGGCTTATCCAGAGCCCCCCTCTTGTTCCCTTCATCCTCATTTTATTTGGGAATTGGTTTGGGAGTTACCCAGTACCTTAATATGGTATAGTCCAACCTAAATTCCGCTTTATATGCCAATGGATCAAATGGCGATTCTAGTCTGGCTCGTCCTAAATGCTTCACTAAACTAAAGTAACTTAGTATCACCTGGGGGTCATGTCCGTATTGCTCCTTTATCCCAAACCCAAGAGGATGAATTTAAAATGTGGGAATTATGAACATGTTAATTAAAAAGGAGAATGTAGCTGACACTTCTCTCACTTCATTTTTTCAGGGGGTCTTGAGGTACCCAAACATACATTTGTAGTTACCAGAGTTTGACCTCACTTTAATTAGTTTGAATCTGAATCAGAAATGATTCCATTCTGTTAGAACGTTCTTTTAAATTATTTATCTACAGAGGTCACCATTAAAGTTCACGGGACTTTTTGTAGCTAAGTCGAGGAATGGCAAGTGGATGCCAACGATAATGTCATTGTGTGAATTCACGTAGTCAGAAATTCCCTTAAATGAGCATTCTACGTTTTAAGAAAACACAGAATCTAGATCATTGATGAATTATAGAAATTAATGCAGAGTTATCCTTTAAAGTGTGATTTGTCAGGAATTTGTTGCAAATTCAAAGTGAATTTCAAAACCTTGGACCAATTACTGAATCAAAAACATAGCTGACTTCCTACTGGATGACCTAAAGCCTTAGCTCAGTAGTCTTTATTATAAGAATTACTGATGTTTATTGAGTCCCTTTTCACTACAGTTGTGAGAATCCCCATCCCCTGCCCCACTTTGCCTCTTTCATGTCTCTCCTTACATTTTCTCTTTGTTTTTCTCTCCTTAGGCAGGTTTGAACATATACAATTCCTTTGAATGGCACATGTATCAGCTTTATTATATAAAATTCTAATTTCTATGTCTGACTTGCCATCTCCCTTAAAAAGAAAAAAAAAACATGGCTGACTTGGTGACTTTGTCTAATTCATCTATTTTGGTCTAAAATTTTAAATTAATTTTGGAAGCACTTTAAATCCTTGACTATTCACTCTTATGCTTCTATTTAATGGATACGCTTTTCGAATGATCACAATCTATTAGAAAAACCTTTGAAATCATTTATTTACAAAAGTCACAATAAAAGGCTATATTAATTGTTGTAGATAAATAATGTAACAAATTGCTGTAACAGATTGCGATCATTTGTAAAAGCTTATGTAAAAATAATTGAATTGATGCCTTAGTGAATAACCCTTTTTTGAATAACTCCATATACTCTAGCTTTACTTCCTAAGATGGTAAGACTCAATGTAAAACGGATGTTGTGTGTGTTTCCCCACAGATCTAACAGAAATCATGGCCACCTCACGGGACTACGATGAACTGCTCTTTGCCTGGAAGGGATGGAGAGATGCTTCAGGCAAGAAAATCCGTTCTGACTTCAAGGAATACGTCAAACTAGTCAACAAGGCAGCTCAGCTTAACGGTGAGTTTGGGATATTAATGTATTTTTTTTTTTGTTTGTTTATGGCACCGTCCCTCCTCCGAAGATATCACAAGTTAGAAAATGTGCATTGAGACTTGATGATCCCTGCTTCTCTAGTGGTTTACACGGGAATAACAGATTTTCAAAATGGATTGATTTAAACTCTCTTATATTTGCATGGAAATATTTAACAATCAAAAAAAAAACATAATTATTCTGCATTTCTTCATGATTAGGGTTGTACTGACCCCGATGTTGATGACTAGAACGCCATTTTTTTAATGTAATAAATAGACAGAAAAT
Source organism: Pelobates fuscus (assembly GCF_036172605.1). Taxonomy (NCBI): domain Eukaryota; kingdom Metazoa; phylum Chordata; class Amphibia; order Anura; family Pelobatidae; genus Pelobates; species Pelobates fuscus. The sequence goes on along the minus strand of NC_086322.1, from coordinate 285,170,743 downwards.
TATGGGCATTTTAATCCAATATCATGCAATAAATTGAGAAAGAAATAAATAAATAGAAATGATGATAGTTTAAGCCCCACATTGTCTAGGTGGGCAATCGTTTGACACCCCTGTTCTAGATGATACTGCTAAAAAGGAGAATACGTAATTGACCGTTACTGATGAAGTTCACATGATTATTTTGTATATATGATAAAAATATTGACTTGCTCTGAAGTGGCAACTAAATGGCAACTGATCGCCTACAACCATACACGATATCTATAGAAAATTATTTCTATAAAGAGTAACTTTTGTCTAAGGGCAGACAAAGCGTCATTAAGGAAAAGTGGATATTGTGGTCAGATTAGTTATATATTCGCACATCAGATATTTGATAAGCACATTGAAAGTCTTTGTGTACATGCAGATTAGATGTCTTGAAGAAACAAGGCCTCGATTTAATATTGTTGGATAGGTTTTCCAAATAATGTAATATTTTTGGAGTGATTTAATATTATGAAAATTTTAATTTTTTGAAAAATGTTTTGATATAACGATTTTTTTTTATATATACGATTTGTTTTTTGTTTTTTTTTAATATGTTGAAAAAGTAATTTGGAAAGCTTAGCCAAAAATATCAAATCGAGAACTAAGTTCTTATTTCTTGGATATGCGAACATTTTATCAATCTCAGATTTTCTTTTAATTTCATTGTGCCATTTTTCTCTAGAAATCCCAGTTTCTGTTGCATAAATATCTTCAGTTATTTCCAGTGTTTAAAATCAACACATAGCTTCTCCAACTTTTGCTCGAAAAGTATTTTCTTTCAGTTATAATTTATTATTGTCCTTTTTTACCCTTTTTATTTTGTTCCTATTTAGTCCTTTTAACATATTTTTGTGCTTGCTTAGGTTATAATGACAATGGGGCATATTGGAGGTCTTGGTATGAGACCCCGACCCTTGAAAGTGACTTGGAAAACCTCTATCACCAGCTTCAGCCTCTCTACCTCAATCTGCATGCATACGTCCGAAGAGCACTCTACAAGAAGTACGGAGCAGAGAAAATCAACCTCAATGGGCCCATTCCTGCCCACCTCTTGGGTAAGAGCAACAGCTAAAGCTAAAAAAAATGATGGATGGGTGGATTGGTTGGTGTAAACAATGCTAAACTGAACGACAGCTGTATTTTATACAAATGATCAAAATAAAAAAAGAAGAAATTGCTGCATTTTACCCAAATTCATCCTTACCACTTCATCTCATTGAAGTGATCTGGGTGCAACCTCCCTGCAGTTTAAGAACTTTGCAATTTTGTAGAAACACACCTCTTCTAGACATTAGAGGTGCTTCTTCTGCAATGAGTGTCACTTGGTCATGAGGATGCAGAACATCACTGAATTCAACTCATGGAGAAGCATTCAATTCTATGTTCCTATGAGAAGCATTTGATTGGACAAATGCACATTTCGACCCCAATGCTCCTCTATGAGAAGAATTGGATTGGACATTCATCGAGGCAGCAATGCCTTCAGAATAATGCTGTGGTAGAAGGAGCAAGCATCAGCACTGAGTGAGTTTTGGTGCTGAAAAAAAGTTAGGTAAAACCTATTTTTTACAGATGAATAGGGATCCTGAATCTAAATATGCACTAGGACACTATAGTGTTAGGAATACATGCTATAGTGTTCCTTTAATTTCAGTGTGCATTTTAATGCTTTATGACAATATTGTATGGTATACTTCATGCTTTTTATATATATATATATATATATATATATATATATATATATATATTTTTAATAATTATGAGGCATTTTTCAGGTAACATGTGGGCACAGTCCTGGTCCAACATTTTCGACCTTGTTGTCCCATTCCCAAATGCTGCGAAGGTGGATGCCACTCCTGCAATGATTGCACAGGTGAGATAAAAAAAGGCTTATAGAATGCAAATATTCTTTTACAGTCTATATATAAGCACACTGAATTTTACAATTGTAATTATTTTTTAATGATGTCATTTGAGCTTGAGCCTTTCTTCTTGCCATTAGAACTGGACAGCACAGAGGATGTTTAAGGAATCCGATGATTTTTTTGTTTCTCTTGGCTTGATCCCCATGCCACAAGAATTCTGGGATAAATCGATGATTACAAAACCCGCAGACCGGGAAGTCGTATGCCATGCATCTGCCTGGGATTTCTACAACCGAAAAGATTTTAGGTACCTTGCTTCCAATTCAAAGAAGAACCAATAATAGAGCATCTAATAGATGTAATAATTCCAAATTGCATCACTTTTTCCAAACAAATACATCACATTTAAAAATATACAGATTTCAAAATGTCGCTAACATTAGAGGATAAAAGTTTACAGAAGGATAATAGTCAATAAATATCCAAGTCTTTAAAATTTGAGTAGAAAAATATAGCAGAAAAGTATTTAACTGACCCAGGCATTGTTAAGAACAAATGAGAGAACTGCAAATTCTCGTGACATTCCAGAGGCACTAAAATTCATATCGTTATATAAATATCGCAAACATCTCTGAAGAATGGGTGGGACTTTTGAGAAGTAGTTCTCGGGTTGGTTGGTTGATTATGGCCCTTCAGATAGTGATAGTAATGCTGGTACCGTGGAACAGATTGTGGGAACAGGATATAATGTATTGATCTCAGAATGCAAAGCCTTTGAAGAGGGCTTCTCTAACAAAAAAAAAGAACATTGATAATTAAAAAACTTCATTGGATTATGAGATCTTCACAGTCCGTTCATTACTTAATTAGGTCAACTGTGATTATATAATTGAAGTGCCTGAGACAATCAGGCAAGTTGCTAGGTTGGTTGTAATTTGAAAGTTCTATTGAATATATATAATATATCAGGCTGCTTTATGTAAAAAAATATGATCATTGGATACATCTAGTCTTTATTAAAGGGTTTCTTCAACCTTTTTAAAAAATGTTTTAATAATATCCTTTTGAGTATTATTCTTTAGATCATACCAAAATATCCTAAAAGAAATTGAAAAAATAAATAAAAATGTTTTAGTCACCTAAATCCAGCTCCCGGTGAAGTGCCCTGACATCACAAGATCCGCTCAGAGGTCCAATTAAAGTTTTCTCATAGGAAGCCTTTAATTGGACCACTTAACCTGCTTAGATTGCATGTGTGCACTTTGAAGGCAGGGGGAAGGGAAGTGAAGAAAAAAATTGGATCGGATAGGGCAGTGGGAGGGCTGCCGACAGATGTAAAATATGCAAAGAATTGACATTAGGCAGTCCAGAGCAGAGTTCTGTGCTGCTTAAGATATGTGTGCTGAGGGTGGAACTATCCCCCAGCACACAATTGCCAATAACTCTGGATGTGCAGTGTTCAAGCTGAAACACTGTACATCAAGACTCATACCACAAGGACCACTTCAAAACAGATCATAGTGGTTGGAGTAACACTTTAATTATAAGGTTCCAAACACAAGAACAACTACAGTTGTTCTGGTGACTATATAAAAAAATAATAAACCAGTTATGACATCATTTTGTTTTCCAGAGAACCTTTCTAGGATGTCCATTGCTTAGTAATGTATCTTCACTTTTAGGATTAAGCAGTGCACAGTGGTCAACATGGACGACCTCATAACAGTTCATCATGAGATGGGACATGTCCAGTACTTCTTGCAGTATAAAGATCTGCCTGTGTCTTTTCGAGAAGGGGCTAACCCTGGATTCCATGAGGCTATTGGCGATGTGCTAGCTCTATCAGTCTCCACGCCACAGCATCTCCACAGCATCGGTCTTCTAGACTCTGTACAGGACAATGAAGGTGAGAACGTGGGCTTCTTAATTCTGACTTACGTACTTTGTAGACTTTAGGGCACCATTCAGTCAGTTCAGTCTTACAGAGGAGTTGTCACATCCTAGAATTGTGAATGGGCATGTTTGCTTATTTCCCATATTTAAACAAAATGCCTTTGTTAAGTGTGAAGAATAAAATGCAATGTAGAATTCCACATCTCTGTCCTGCAAATGGGTGCCTCTATCGTAGCTCCCTGTCATTCATTCTTATTATCACCTCACAACTGCGTAATTCTGTGCAGCCTACAGGCTGCGTGATCCCATAATGTCCGACTTTGTAATAGAAAGCCGATGACATGGAATTACTACCCCGAACACCATTTGACGTCTCCAAGCAGGTCAATTGTGCCCAATTGTGGGTTTATGACTACCTTGGATCTTGACTATCCCTGACTATTCTGCCTGCTTGCAGTTTTCCTATTTTTGCCTCAATACAGGCAATGCATTAACACTACCACTTTAACAAAAACATTTCAACCAAAAGAGAAATAATACTGCTAATGTTAGAAGAAAACGCGATATTACTGTGGTGTTCAAATAAAGAATACTTGGTAATGCAGACTCAAAAATAACACCCTGTGTCATTAGTTTTTTATTTTTTGTGTGTTTGGTTGCTCATTCTATGAAGTTCCATAGGTTATATATGCTTACGTTAAATGTTATGACTTTGTATAACTGCTTGAATATCTGAGAAAGCAAGATTAGATGTTTTGTTATTTTACTTGGGCCCTACTGTCCCCAAATGTGATCTATACATCATGAAAACAAAATTTGGCTAGTCCAATGAAATGTGCATATCCACCCCTCCATATCCCAAATTGCGCACAATTGCTGCTCGGGTTAACAGGGTTTACACATTTTAGCAACACTATTCACTATAATATAAAAAGGTATCTATCTATTATTGACCAATTTGGATAGCGTAAGGTACACATAGAATGTTTTAATGTTTATCATTTGTCAGCATATCATTAATGCATGTCTTGTTTTTTTAGAAAGTGACATTAACTACCTTATGAGCATTGCATTGGATAAAATAGCCTTTTTGCCTTTTGGCTACCTGATGGACCAGTGGAGGTGGAAAGTGTTTGACAGCAGAACTCCAGACTCGGAATATAACCAGCAGTGGTGGAACCTGAGGTCAGCTATTCCCATAATAGCATAAACATGAATAATAGATGCAAGTCATCACACCATACCCCATGAATATTCATACTAACGTACTGAAGTAGCCCAAAATAATCTATGTTATTACTTTGTAACAATGGCGTAAAAACAAAATGGACTGAATTATCATCATCAGAATATATAGTTATCTAGAAACATTTTTTTCCAGATATTTTTGTTCCTGAAGAGTTATACTTTTCCAGGGAATAAGAGAGTCAAATGCCTTGGGGAAAAATGCAAAACTAGCAGTTCGCTTAAAAACATATTGTGTTTCTATAGCTATAAAAGTTAAATTTCCCTCCGATCTGTTGTTTCTAATTAGTTGCTCATTCTACGAAGTTCCATAGCCCAAAACTACCTGTGTTTAGCTAGAGCACAATGTCACATGGGGAACATTTGGCTATTTGCTATAATGTTGTGCTGCAATTTCTTTTGCCTGGCCTAATTGCTCTCTGTTATTTGCGACACGTAACATAAAAAAGGGGGCCGCAGGTTGCAACCGGACTTTTCAACCCAGTCTGCTTGCATCCTCAAAATGCCATGTGATATGGACAGGAGTTGCACCTTACCACGCAAATGTATCTTTCATGTTCCTGTTTTCGTGTGATGAAATGCGTGCCCTCCCTTTACAGGTTGAAGTACCAGGGTTTGTGTCCTCCAGTCTTAAGATCTGAAGACGATTTTGATCCCGGAGCAAAGTTTCACATCCCATCAAGTGTTCCCTATATCAGGTAAAACAGTAACGGAATTGAAGAAAAGTTTCATAATGTCTTTTGGGCCAGATTTTATGAGGATCTGTTATTGCAAAATCAATTCTGAAGTCAGGACACAAAAAGTGACCAAGCAATTATGTATCTTATCTCCTAGTAGTCTAGAGACAAATTGTTAAAAACCTTTGAAGTTAATAGAAGAAGTAAATTTAGCCTGTACGGCTCTAATGTGCAGCATAAATGGCTGTAAATGCGTTGGTTTTATATATTACCCCGTTTATGTCCTAATGAAACCCACAAATTCATGGCAATGGCTTTTACACCTGTTTTACACCCGAGTCACTATCTCTTAATGAAAAAGCCATGTTCTTACTATTGAAAACACAGGAAGGTATATATTATTTAACCCACTGTAGTTTAGGATAGAGGTATCATAAATATGTGCTTAAAATACACTTACCATTGGAAATATATGAAAAGGTTAAAACGCGTTGTTCATAAGTCTGTGATGAAAAAAAAACAATTAATTTCCGTCTCTCGTCCCCAACCCAGGTACTTCATCAGTTTTGTAATTCAGTTTCAGTTCCATGAAGCACTTTGCAAAGCGGCCAATCAAAATGGACCTCTGCATAAATGCGACATTTACAAGTCCACAGCGGCAGGAAAACTGCTCGGGTAAGAGTAATAATGAAAAACACAATGGTGGACTGACCAACTTAACTTTTTTTTTTTTTAAATACATATAATAATTAATAAGGAAAATATTTAATTCATTTGTCTACAGCCGTTGAGGTATGTACAGATCAGGGACTCTATTTTAATTGTCTGTCTTTATTCCCCTTACATCTGTTAATTAAATGAAACAATAGCTACCCTGTAAGGTGCGCTACAGTATCTACCAGCAAAAAACAGATGTTTTGTTGTTCCTGTGACGGCCAGTAAATAGGTATCAACACACTGGATCAAGTTAGGTTGGAGCAGTTTGTGTTATGTTTTTAGGTTCTGGGTCCTGTCTAATATATTTATTTGTGTTGTTTCTGCATTGTGTCGTAATTATTGGGCACAGTGCTTAAGAATGTGTTTTCCTGTGAATGTGCTTTCCTTTAGCAAAATTTGTACATTTGCATCTTACTCTTACAAATAAAACCTTTTAACAATTAACCGAAGATCCTCCAGGGTTCTAGGTAGGGCATTCTGGAAACCTTGGACTTTGAGAAGCCAAGCATCTACTGAATTTCAGAAAGATGTAGAAGTTCATTACGTGATTGACAATTTAAGGTTCCGATACAGTAATATCAATGTGTCAGCAAGAAAATAAATACGCATCAAAATACAAACATACTAAAAAAAGATGGTATTGTAAATATACAATTCATTTAGAAGATAATAAATTGAAATGTAAGTAAAAAAAAAAAAAATCTAACAAAATAACCAGGCAAAATAGGATAAAATTAATATAAAATAATTGATGGCAAGCCAGAGTACATTATACCAAACGAAGAACTGGAAGATATTCGTCATCAGGTTACATTGCAAAAGGAAAAAGAGAGCGTCATGGATGGCAACCAATATGGTCATAAGAGGTGGGAGGTCAAAAGGCCACGAGGGACCAATCGGCATATTGATATGTATGTTTGATTTTGTGGTGGATTTAATAATTTAATGAAATGTAACCAAATCGTAAAAAATGTGCTTGCAATTGTTTTTATTAGATTCTTGTTTCCAAACAATCCATCTCGAATTTGGTAGAATTTAGAACAAGTAACAGGGATGGTTGGAGGATCTGGTTGGATCCAGTGTTAATAGTAGTGATATAGATGTGCGTGCCACCACTGCCCATATGGAGATCAATTTAGAATGCCTTGCCTTGTGATATGGGAGCCAGTTAACAGCCATAGACGTTGATTGACGTTGATTTTCATGAGATGGAACATATAATCAACAGGCCATCCTAGACGTTCTGAGAAAATAAAGCTGTGGGCTAGTAACATGAGAGATCTGCACTCACTAATGCTTTATTTCCTACAGAGATGCCATGAAGATCGGTAACAGCAAACCCTGGCCTGACGCAATGACATTAATTACGGGTAGCCCTAACATGTCAGCTGATGCCCTTCTCAAGTACTTCGAGCCATTGACCAAGTGGCTAGCGCAGGAGAATGCGAAAAATGGAGAAACCCTTGGATGGCCTGAGTACAACTGGAGCCCAAGTGAGTGATTGTGCCTCAAATCACTATATTTTGACTATACCCAGTGTCCATCACAGAACTGGTGTATGATGACACTTGAATTAGATACTGTGGAGATTTGACAAGTGGATTGCACATTTTAGGCCAAACACTAGAGCTGTTATAATATCTGCATGTCCCTTTTTTGTCCTCGGCAATTCTAAATTTAGTGAATGACCCCCTTCGTGTTTCAGTTCACTTCCCACAAGCCCATAATTATCTCTTTATCCTAGAGTCTTTTTTATAAAGATGGTGTTCTAAAGAAATTAAGCAGACAATATGAAATCACTTGTGTGTTTACAGGTTAATTAAATTAATAGGTGAAAACATGAGTCATTTGGCTTTAACATTGTCCTACAATGCTACTGATACATTCTCTTAAAATATAGCAAATATTGAAGTACCTGCTTTATCTGCTATTGTGTCATAAAATAATATTATGTTCCTTTTATAGTTGTTCCTCAGCAACCATCATCTCAAACAACAACAACAGCACCTGGACCATCACAGACTGAAGTAACAAAATCTGAAAAAGTTGACTTTCTCGGATTGAAATTGAGTAGTAGTCAAGCAACTGCTGGGCAATGGGTTCTCCTTGCACTGGGACTGATCTTAGTCCTTGTCTGTATTTTCTTGGGATTTAAGTTTTCAAAGCTCAAGCGTAGGGCAAAGAAGTCTTCTTCTGAATTGGAACTGAAATAGCAAGGAACATCTCAATATGAAACAGAGGAGGACCACCTTTAGCACTGGAAAACTTGGGGACACCTAGTTTATGAGTTCCATCAAGGGATACATTTTTGTTGACTATGCAAAGAACTTAATCCATGAAACATCAATCCGCTAGCGCCTTCAATCCCACAATTTTAAAAATGAACTATTAAACAGGTGCTGATGGGGTAGGGTGTGGGTGGGAGGTGTGGGATAAGAGTATTAATTATTTTACGGTCTCTTGAGATCTCCAGCAATGGGAGCAATAAATTGTGTTGTATGTGACATGGTCTGTTTTCACCTTTTTCAGATTTCTTTTTACACTGATTTACAGATTTACTGATTTAAATGTTGAGCAAAGAGACTGTGATCTAAAATAAAATGGTTAATAACTTAGTCATCTTTATTTCATTGTGTTTTTTTGTTTCCAATACAGTGTATAGCCTCTTTATGTACAGGGTAGCAATAGTGGTAATAGTGATAACTTTGCAATGAACACTGGAATACGAATGGGCAACTTATTGCAATGAGCATGAGACTACAAAGAAGGCCAATAGGTCCATGTGCAATAAAAATATCCTCTTTCTTACCCTCTCATATAAACAAAATAACATTGCTCTAATGGTTGGATTATATTGACTATGAGAATATGATTTTTCTATTATTTTCTGTTTGTTTAAGTTCAAAGTATTAATGGATAGTCAATAGGATACAATGTGCTCCAAAAAAAGTGCAATGACTCATTAAAACAACTGCTCAAGAAGCAATGAAAATATTATAATCAGTAGATACTCCCAATGTTCACCCTCTAGACCAGGCATAGGCAACGTTTGGCACTCCAGATGTTTTGGACTACACTTCCCATAATGCTTTGCCAGCATTATGGGTGTAAGAGCATTGTGGTGGATGTTGGAGTCCACAATATCCCTATCCCTAGTTTAATACCAGTCAGCATTGTGCAATTCTACCTAAATATAAAAAAAACAAAACACTAAATGTAAACTGCAGCCGGCTCAAACAATGCTGTTAGTAAAGTGCCGAACATAAGTTGCTGTGCACTGGAGAAATCTCTTGACATGAATACAATTGCCACGGGCAATGGTAACGCTATAGATAAAAGAACATGCAGTAGTAGTGAAACATGGCACTAATGAAAGCAATGATATTTATGTACACATACCTTTAGGTTAAAATCGATCAGTATCTTAACAATTACCACGGTGCCAGTCCCAGGATAAATCTTGCACTATGTGTCTCATCTTGAAAAGCAACTTTCTTAGAGGCAATTCAAATTAAAGTTAGTATATAAAACCAATGAAGCAATAACAGCAATATTTTTTCTTGTATTTTTTTTCCCCAATCTTGTTTTTTTCTTTCTTTTTTCTTTTGTATTTTTGCTGTGCATAGAGGCATAACAGACAGGCGTGACGTAACCCAGCGGCAATCCTCAGGAGTAGCATTTTGCAGTACATTGGGGTTATAGAGAAGACATGCACATTTTTTTTTTTTTACCATAAAGTAAACATACCTATGTGATCTGTATAGCTGTGAAACATGCTACGCTAGGTAATGTATAAGTAAACATGCTAAACTACGCATATACATTGCTAGTGATTAATAACACAATGCTTGTTGCTAGAGATTAGGCTTGCCTATATGAGCATCTGGCGTAAGAAGTATCCCCTGGAACTATGCTGACATGAGCACCATGCCTTACGAAAAGTAGGTCATATAAGGGCAAGTTGGTAGGTAAGTTGCGGCTATTGCTTAGTGTCAAGAAAATTGTAAATTAAGAGTTAACTCTGGTAAACATAAAGTTTGTGAAACATGCTCAGGAACTGCTGGAGGGCAACTCCAAAATCGTGGGCACACGGTTAAATTCGGGTCATCTACTGGAGACGTGAGTGTTCGGCTTCATGTTGTCAGGCTATCCCCCATGCAGAGATGCTTCACTCGAGTCCCTGACTGGGTACTGCTCGGAGGTTGCAGATAAATCTGTCAGGCTGGGCCCCATGGCAGCGCCTGTGTAGGATAATCCTCTGTTCCCAGCCCCTGTCGGAGCTTGGGGCTCGTGTAGCAGGGCAGTGCTCAGAGGTGGCGGCACATTGAGAGCGAGGTAAGTTCACTCTCCAGCCCCAGGCCGGGATAGAGGATGACATCTCCGGTCCACGGACCCGGTATCCTGGATGGGCCAAGTTCCTCCCGGATTGGGAGTAGCCAAGGATCTGAAGCTGTCCATGGTGGTGGGCCCTACGTCACTATGGGCGATGTCTCTGGGTCAAGCCCTCAGTGGCCGTCGACCCAGGTGGGCCAGTAGTGGGGAGTACGAGTAATTGTGTGACAGCTAGGCCCAAGGGAGTCTTGCGCGCTCTTCGGCTCTCACCCCTCCGAACATCCACCCGTGATTTGGGAGGCAGCATTGCTTGGCGGTTCTCCACAGCATCCCAGAAGCACTTAAAGTGCTCGTCGAGACGTTGTAGGAATCGCTCCATGGAGCTATGAGGGGTCCATGCTGTTTGCATGTGCGACTCCTCTCCAGGATAAGACGCCCCCACCATCTTGAGGGAGTCCTCTGTGCTTAAAGCGTATAACCAGCTAAGCCTTTAAAGCGTGGCTAGGCTCGGGTGAGAAGGCAGGTGCCTTGCAATCAGATATTCAATATATCTGTGGGGACCGGGATTAAAGGGACACTACAGGGAGTGCAGAATTATTAGGCAAGTTGTATTTTTGAGGATTAATTTTATTATTGAACAACAACCATGTTCTCAATGAACCCAAAAAACTCATTAATATCAAAGCTGAATATTTTCGGAAGTAGTTTTTAGTTTGTTTTTAGTTTTAGCTATTTTAGGGGGATATCTGTGTGTGCAGGTGACTATTACTGTGCATAATTATTAGGCAACTTAACAAAAAACAAATATATACCCATTTCAATTATTTATTTTTACCAGTGAAACCAATATAACATCTCAACATTCACAAATATACATTTCTGACATTCAAAAACAAAACAAAAACAAATCAGTGACCTTTCTTTGCAAGGACACTCAAAAGCCTGCCATCCATGGATTCTGTCAGTGTTTTGATCTGTTCACCATCAACATTGCGTGCAGAAGTGTCACGACTAGTAATGTGGTCCAGCACGCAGAAACTATGTAAACATATACATAAGTAAGAAAAGGAAAATAATAGGATAGAGCGTAAACCGGACCTTAGAATGGCCGGACTAATACGCTAGAGACAGAGAATGGTCAAAGGGAAAGCCGAGGTCAAGGAAGCCAGAAAATACTCAATACCGATTAAACAAGCCAAGTCAGGGAAACCAGAGATCAGAATAACCAGGGAAACGCCAAGGATCAGGATACCAGGAAATCAGAAACACGAGAATAGCACTTTCAGGAAACCAGGAAACTGAAACCACGACATGGCAAAGTAATGGGGAAAGCTAGGGGTTTAAATACCCCTCTCTAGGCTATGATTGGTCAGAGGGCGACCTCTGACCCCAAAACGTGCGTGTGCGTTGACGTCGTGACGTCACGCACACGTTGGTATAATTCTCGGGGGCGGGGCTAGCAATAGATGCGACCATGCGGTCGGCGCCATCTTGGATCTGGGCGTGATGCCCGGAAGAACTACGTGCGCGGTTCCCGGCTCGCCGACGAGCAGGTAAGCTCGTGTAGTCGGAGCGGTCGTGCCAGTCGGGCACGACCGTGAGGCTCGGCGGGCCGGTGACCGCAACAAGAAGCAACCACAGCCTCCCAGACACTGTTCTGAGAGATGTACTGTTTTCCCTCCTTGTAAATCTCACATTTGATGATGGACCACAGGTTCTCAATGAGGTTCAGATCAGGTGAACAAGGAGGCCATGTCATTAGATTTTCTTCTTTTATACCCTTTCTTGCCAGCCACGCTGTGGAGTACTTGGACGCGTGTGAGGGAGCATTGTCCTGCATGAAAATCATGTTTTTCTTGAAGGATGCAGACTTCTTCCTGTACCACTGCTTGAAGAAGGTGTCTTCCAGAAACTGGCAGTAGGACTGGGAGTTGAGCTTGACTCCATCCTCAACCCGAAAAGGCCCCACAAGCTCATCTTTGATGATACCAGCCCAAACCAGTACTCCACCTCCACCTTGCTGGCGTCTGAGTCGGACTGGAGCTCTCTGCCCTTTACCAATCCAGCCACGGGCCCATCCATCTGGCCCATCAAGACTCACTCTCATTTCATCAGTCCATAAAACCTTAGAAAAATCAGTCTTGAGAAATTTCTTGGCCCAGTCTTGACGTTTCAGCTTGTGTGTCTTGTTCAGTGGTGGTCTTCTTTCAGCCTTTCTTACCTTGGCCATGACTCTGAGTATTGCACATCTTGTGCTTTTGGGCACTCCAGTGATGTTGCAGCTCTGAAATATGGCCAAACTGGTGGCAAGTGGCATCTTGGCAGCTGCACGCTTGACTTTTCTCAGTTCATAGGCAGTTATTTTGCGCCTTGGTTTTTCCACACGCTTCTTGCGACCCTGTTGACTATTTTGAATGAAACGCTTGATTGTTCGATGATCACGCTTCAGAAGCTTTGCAATTTTAAGAGTGCTGCATCCCTCTGCAATATATCTCACTATTTTTGACTTTTCTGAGCCTGTCAAGTCCTTCTTTTGGCCCATTTTGCCAAAGGAAAGGAAGTTGCCTAATAATTATGCACACCTGATATAGGGTGTTGATGTCATTAGACCACACCCCTTCTCATTACAGAGATGCACATCACCTAATATGCTTAATTGGTAGTAGGCTTTCGAGCCTATACAGCTTGGAGTAAGACAACATGCATAAAGAGGATGATGTGGTCAAAATACTCATTTGCCTAATAATTCTGCACTCCCTGTATAGTCACCCAGACCACTTCAGCTCAATAAAGTGGTCTGGGTGCCAGGTCCCTTCAGAGAAACTGCTATGTTTACATTTGGGGTTAAGCAAGCCTCTAGTGGCTGTCTTCCGGACAGCCACTAGAGGCGCATCTGCGACGCTGGAGGCATATTATGCCTCCATCGCGCAGAGCGTCCATAGGAAAGCATTGAGAAATTCTTTCCTATGGACACTTTGAATGCGGGCGTGGCACTTGCCGTGCATGCGCATTTGGATCCTGTGACGTCGGACGGCTCCACTGACGTCGGCAGGGGAGTAGAGGTCACCAGTGCCGAGGGAGCACGTTGCTGGAATAAGGTAAGCTGCTGAAGGGGTTTTAACCCTCAGGGCACCATAGTGTCAGGAAAACCGCTTTGTTTTCCTGACACTATAGTGATCCTTTATGTATCCAGTGGGGACCAGGATGACCCCTGCCGGTCCAAAGGGGGGGGCAATTAGGAGCGATTCAGGACTGTTCAGTTGCTGATGAACGGGAAGATCGGCCGCCTCTCCCTGCCTCTGTTACAGCAGGCCGCAGTAGAGGATCTCCAGCCCCCAGTGTGGGTTAGACTTCGGTCAAGTCTCGGGCTGTTACACTGGAGCCCCCTGAGGGTATTTAAGTCTTTTGGTGGGTAAAAACGCTGGTTGGCCAGGGTTAAACTCCAGAAATCGGCATAGTTTGCGGGAGCTCTGGACCCACACGTCTACTCCGCTTGACGGCTAGGCTCCGTCCCCCAACAGCAATTATTTCTAATCAATTATAATTAATTGGTAAGGGGAATTGTTGTGAATTATAAATTAATTCAAGGGGAGTTTCAAATTGGTTAAACTAGTTTTACTGGAAATAACCTGTAAACGTTTTATTTAAAAGCTAGTTCTCAGAAATGTAAACTCCGAAGGCATCACTTGCCCGGTAACAATACCATAGTGACCAAAAACAGAAGTAGATACAAAGTAGGCTTTTACCTACTAGTACTTTGTATTGTTAAATCATAAATAAATGAAATCAGCTTAAAACAATGGGAAAACCTTCAATACTGAAAAAAAAAACCATAGAACCATAAAAATAATGGAAAAGTACAGGTTAATTGTTAAAGGGTAGCTTGAACCACGATAACAACTTGAGCTTTTAGAAGTAGTTACGGTGGTAGGAATCTGTGTGTGCACTGCAGTGTTTCTGCTTTGAAACATTTCACATATAGAGATATATCAACTTTTGTGCCGGGACTAGTTGCACCCCAGCACATACTATATCAGTTCTGTGCAAATAAATTGTTTATCCCGCCTCTTCCTCCTTTCCTTCCTACATTTAAGTTCACCCGTCATCCCCGCCTGCCTGCAACCTTAACTTCTTTTTTTTTTTTTTTTTTAAATATCGCCTCTCACTGTCAATCCCTACTCTCTCCCCTTAGCAGCTCTGCTTTGAATCTGCCCTGAATATTAGTATTAGAACCCACACCCACTGCCGATGGCTGAGGGCTGGGGCGGGCAGCAATGGCTGACCATTAATAATTTAAAATAGTTAGTAAATATCACCCCATGTTTCACTTGGCCAGTAGGAACACAGGGAGGTTTACAATCTAAATGGTCATAATATGGTGGTAATATTCACCCCGTAATCTTTATTTATTTATATTTTTTTTTACGCGGTGTCCGGCTAGCAAGCCACGTAGCTAACTCTCGCATTGCCAATGGTTTTCAAACAATGTGCCCGCTGGCTGCCAGCGCTGATGTTTAATTAATTACCCTGTCTACCTTTAGCCTTGTCTGCAAATACCGGCCAAACCCAGTGGAACATACTTGTAATAGATTTATGCTTTGATTGTGTAATGGAGCTTGGTACTCAACCTGAGTATCTCCGTTAATATCCCTCACATCAGGGCACCTTCAGTGATTTTAGCCGCTTATAGCAGCTCATCCAAACATCAGCCAAGACTTAATGAAGTGTGAAAACAAAAGACACTTTATTTGGTTGAACTGCACAAATTTATACACAGCCCCCCAGCATGGGGTCCTTAATAGAACAATGGTAACCCCACCCAGACGTCTCTGTGTCTGGGAGTAAATTAGATCAAGCACCGCTATCTCAATTACCTCCCAGGTACAGGCACTTAATACAATTATCCCCCAGACATATAAATAAACCTCCAAAAACATATGGAAAACTGTGGTAACTACCCACACATGTGGTATTCCCGAATAGCTTGACACCGAGTGCCCTTTGCAATCCAGTGCATGGAGTCCTTGCTACCTCCACTCAAAGTTATCAGGTCGTGTCACAGTTCCGAACCGGCTCAGCAGTTTCAAAGCAGTTCCAGGTTTGTCCCGGTCAGGTGCAGGAAGCCCTTGAGGCCGCAAGGAGTCCTGCCAACCTCTTAGTCTGTGGAAGTCTGGTGGGGGCAGGCCAGCCTGGATTTCCCGGTCACCCTGTGCCTCCAATACACACAGGGTAAATTAGACATAAGAAGAGACAGGGATGCATAGAAAGGGAGTTCCCCATGAAGTTGCCATGGCCCCCATCCCAAACTCAAACATACTCCCAGATGTCCACATTCTCAGGGGGTTGCCCTGACCAACACACATAGGAACAGTAACCCCGGAACTCAATGTTCCCGGCCAGGGCTGTATTTACCACAAGGCAAACAAGGCATTTGCCTAGGGCAGCACTATCAGGACGGTGGCAAAAAATGCCACCCCAAGCACCCAGGCTAATGCCTTGTTTGCCTTGTGTCCGGGTGGGCCCAAGAGCTGACTGGCTGGCTACATTAGCCCCCCTCCCTCCCTCCATAGTTTTAAACTACTAATATTCTATCCGGGTGGTAAGGTAGCACTATCCTCTGCTCTTCTTGATCACTTGTGCTCCCTTCTGTGATGCCGGGAGTCAGAATATGATGTCACTCTGGCCCTGGCATCACTAAGCGGTGCAGAGGAAGTTGAGCAATAAGAGCTCAGTTCCCTCGCCGCCTCCATTGAGCGCCAGTTCCCCAGCAGAGCCAGCCCTGCCAGCAGCCCCAGGAGTCCTGCACAGCCAGCAGTCCCATTAGAGCCAGCAGCCCCAGCAGAGCCAGCAGCCCCAGCAGAGCCAGCCTCGTCAGCAGGAGCTAACAAGGAGCCTGCCGAGCAGGGGCGGACTGAGAACCCTCAGGGCCCCCGGGCAAAATAAATCAAGGGCCCCCTTACAGGCCCCACCCATACTCCGCAGCAAGCGCCACCCATGTCCCGCCTCCATGCACCGCCTCCAGCCACACCCTACACAATCTTTAGACACAAGGAACAAAAGTGCAATAATCCCTTCAAGGCCCCAGTAGAGACTACAATTGAGGGCTAATGGGCCATGGAGGGGGGTCTTTCTAGCAGAGGCTTTCTCAGTGTCCTTTAGAGAGTGTGTTAGAAAGAATCCCCTCCAGGCCCTATTAGAGACTACAATGGAGTCTAATAGGCTTGGAAGGGGGTCTTTCTAACAGAGGCAATCTCAGTGTCCCTGCTGGAAACAGTTGCCTCCAGGCAGAGGCGGCTCTAGACTTTATGAGGCCTTAGGCGAAACACAAACATGAGGCCCCACTAACAAAAAAGTGTCACATATACACATTGATGCACTGTCTACCTGTGTATGTGCCTGAGAGTGTGTCTGACAGAGTATCCTTGTGTGTGCGAATGTATGTGTGAGCATGTTTGCGTTTTTGTCTGAGACCCTATGTGTATGGGGTAGCTGATGGTGAGAGGGAGCGGGGGGTGTGATGGTGAGAGGGAGCGGGGGGTGTGATGGTGAGAGGGAGCGGGGGGGGGTGATGGTGAGAGGGAGCGGGGGGGTGATGGTCAGAGGGAGCGGGGGGGTGATGGTGAGAGGGAGCGGGGGGGTGATGGTGAGAGGGAGCGGGGGGGTGATGGTGAGAGGGAGCGGGGGGGTGATGGTGAGAGGGAGCGGGGGGGTGATGGTGAGAGGGAGCGGGGGGGGTGATGGTGAGAGGGAGCGGGGGGGTGATGGTGAGAGGGAACGGGGGGGTGATGGTGAGAGGGAGCGGGGGGGTGATGGTGAGAGGGAACGGGGGGGTGATGGTGAGAGGGAGCGGGGGGGTGATGGTGAGAGGGAGCGGGGGGGTGATGGTGAGAGGGAGCGGGGGGGTGATGGTGAGAGGGAGCGGGTGATGGTGAGAGGGAGCGGGGGGGTGATGGTGAGAGGGAGCGGGGGGTGTGATGGTGAAAGGGAGCAGGGGGTGATGGTAATGTGAGAGGGAGCGGGGGGTGATGGTAATGTGAGAGGGAGCGGGGGGTGATGGTAATGTGAGAGGGGGTAATGCGAGAGGGGGTAATGCGAGAGTGAGAGGGGGTAATGCGAGAGTGAGAGGGGGTAATGCGAGAGTGAGTAATGCGAGAGTGAGAGGCTAATGTGAGAGGGGGGCTAATGTGAGGGGGGCTAATGTGAGAGTGGGGGGGCTAATGTGAGAGTTGGGGGGCTAATGTGAGAGTGGGGGCTAATGTGAGAGTGGGGGGGCTAATGTGAGAGTGGGGGGCTAATGTGAGAGTGGGGGGGCTAATGTGAGAGTGGGGGGCTAATGTGAGAGTGGGGGGGCTAATGTGAGAGTGGGGGGGCTAATATGAGAGTGGGGGGGTAATGTGAGAGTGGGGGGGTAATGTGAGAGTGGGGGGGTAATGTGAGTGGGGGAGGCTGAGGGTGGTGACGGAGGGTTATGCTGAGGGTGGTGATGCTGAGGGTGGTGGGGGGCGATGCTGAGGGTGGTGAGGGGTGATGCTGAGGGTGGTGAGGGGCGATGCTGAGGGTGGTGAGGGGCGATGCTGAGGGTGGCGAGGGGCGATGCTGAGGGTGGTGAGGGGCGATGCTGAGGGTGGTGAGGGGCGATGCTGAGGGTGGTGATGCTGAGGGGGGTGGGGGGTGATGCTGAGGGGGGTGATGCTGAGGGGGGTGGGGGGTGATGCTGAGGGGGGTGATGCTGAGGGGGGTGATGCTGAGGGGGGTGATGCTGAGGGGGGTGGGAGGTGAGGCTGAGGGTGGTGGGTTATGGGGGATGGTGAGGCTGAGGGTGGTGGGGGGTGAGGCTGAGGGTGAAGGGGTAATGGTGAGGGTGGTGGGGGTGAGGCTGAGGGTGGGGAGGGGTGATGGTGGTGGGGGTGAAGCTGAGGGTGGTGGGGGGTGATGGTGACTGTGGTGGTGGGTGTAGCTGAGGGGGGTGGGGGTGAGGCTGAGGGTGGTGAGGGGTGATGGTGAGGGTGGTGAGGGGTGATGGTGGTGGGGGGTGAAGCTGAGGGTGGTGATGGTGGGTGATGGTGGTTGGGGTGAGGCTGAGGGTGGTGGGGGGATGATGGTGACGGTGGTGGGGGGGTGAAGGTGAGGGTGGTGGGAGAGGTGATGGTGGGGAGGGGTGATGGTGAGGGTGGTGGGGGGTGATGGTGGTGAGGCTGAGGGTGGTGATGGTGGTAGTGGGGGTGAGGCTGAGGGTGGTGGGGGGTAATGGTGGTAGTGGGGGTGAGGCTGAGGGTGGTGGGGGGTGATGGTGAGGATGTGGAGGGGTGGTGGGGTGATGGTGGTGGGGGTGAGGCTGAGGGTGGTGGGGGGTGATGGTGGTAGTGGGGGTGAGGCTGAGGGTGGTGGGGGTGATGGTGGTGGGGGGTGATGGTGGTAGTGGGGGTGAGGCTGAGGGTGGTGGGGGTGATGGTGAGGGTGGGGAGGGGTGGTGGGGTGATGGTGGTGGGGGTGAGGATGAGGGTGGTGGGGGTGATGGTGGTGGGGGGGTGATGGTGGTAGTGGGGGTGAGGCTGAGGGTGGTGGGGGTGATGGTGAGGAGGGTTGGTGGGGTGATGGTGGGGGTGAGGCTGAGGGTGGTGGGGGTGATGGTGGTGGGGGGTGATGGTGGTAGTGGGGGTGAGGCTGAGGGTGGTGGGGGTGATGATGGTAGTGGGGGTGAGGCTGAGGGTGGTGGGGGGTGATGGTGGTAGTGGGGGTGAGGCTGAGGGTGGTGGGTGGTGAAGCTGGGGGTGAGCCTGAGGGTGGTGGGGGGTGATGGGGAGGAAGAGCCTACCTTTCCCTGGTGGTCCAGTGGGCTCCCTGGTGGTCCGGTGGCCACTGCTCACGGTCTGCAGCTCCTCAGAGCTGCAGACCGTGTAATCTCGCGAGATTTCAGAGCGTTGCCGCGGGTTACCACGGCAACGCTCTGAAATCTCGCGAGATTACACGGTCTGCAGCTCTGAGGAGCTGCAGACCGTGAGCAGTGGCCACCGGACCACCAGGGAGCCCACTGGACCACCAGGGAAAGGTAGGCTCTTCCTCCCCATCACCCCCCACCACCCTCAGGCTCACCCCCAGCTTCACCACCCACCACCCTCAGCCTCACTGATTGGCCAATTCTCGCGAGTCACATGGTCTGCAGCTCTGCACACTGCGGAGCTGCAGACCAGTGTCTGCGATGGTGGCCGGGCAGCCAGGAGGGGCCTCGCACCCGGCGGCATACCGGGCAAGCCGCCGTGTCCCCTTCTGGTGTCAGGTCCTCGGTCAGTGACCGAGGACCTGACACACTCTGCCCACAGGCTGTTTAGGCGGCCGCGAGGCCCGAGCCAGCGCGAGGCCTTAGGCGGCCGCCTAAACCGCCTAATTAGAGAGCCGCCTCTGCCTCCAGGCCCCAGTAGAGACTACAATTGAGGGCTAATGGGCCAGGGAGGGGGGGAGCATTCTAGCAGAGGCTATCTCAGTGTCCTTTAGAGAGTGTGTTAGAAAGAATTTCCTCCAGGTCCCATTAGAGACTACAATGGAGTCTAATGGGGCCTGGAGGGGGGTCTCTCCAACACTCTGGTTCCTATTCACAATATAGCAACACAACATAGCTTGCTGAAACCTAGGCCAAGTTGGCTCCTCTTACCTTAATTACTGTTGCTGGCTGGCAGTCTGTGGGCTTGCTGGAAGGCTGTGGGCTTACTGGCTGCGGCTGGCAGGCTGTGGGCTTGCTGGCTACTGCCGGCAGGCTGTGGGCTTGCTGGCTGCGGCTGGCAGGCTGTTGGCTTGCTGGCTGCAGCTGGCAGGCTGTGGCTTGCTGGCTGTGGCTTGCTGGCTGGCAGGCTGTGGCTTGCTGGTTGCGGTTGGCAGGCTGTGGGCTTGCTGGCTGTAAGCCTAACTGGTGGCCTGTGGGCTGGCTGGCTGGCTACTGGCCAGCCTGTGGGCTGGCTGGCTGGCTGGCCTGTGGGCTGGCTGGCTTGCTGGCTACTGGGGCACTTGTAGATTATTTAAAGAAATAATCCATGCACAATAACCACTACTGCTCTGTGTAGTCGTTATGGTGCCAGGAGGGCCGGGTCCCCCTCCCAGAGTAAGTAGTCAAACCGTTTAAGAACAGTTTGACAACTTACCTGGGGTCTGCTGGGATATGAGGCTGTAGTAGGGTATAGGAGCAGTGGTGCAATGTGTAAGGGGTGCAGTGTGTGTGAAAGGTTCAGTGTGTGTGAGTGGGTGTAGTGTGTGAATGTGTAGGGTGTGTGGGGCAATGTGTGTATGAGGGGGCTGTGTATGTGTGTGGCAATGTTAGTATGGGGGGCTGTGTGTGTATGGGTGGGCAGTGTATGTGTATGTGTGTGAGGCAATGTGTGTAAATGTGTATGGTGTGTGTGTGTGGGGGGCGCAGTGTGTGAATGTGTATGGTGTGTGGGGGCAGTGTGTTTATGGGGCTAGAGTTCACTCTCACCACTGCGACCACCAGGAATCCCTGGTGGTCACAGTGTTGAGAGTGAACTCTAGCCCGTAGTTTACTCTCGCCAGAGCAGTAACGTTGCCGCGGTAACCGCGGCAACGATCTGTGCTCGCGCAAGAAGGACCAGAGGAGCTGCAGGCTGAGCTCCTGGGTCCTCTCTTCCTTCCTCCCTCCCTGCGGACAGGGGAGGGGGCAATTACCCTCCTCTTACTCCCCCCTCCCCCTCTTCTTACCCCCCTCCCCCTCTTCGTACCCCCTTCTTACTCCCACCCTCTTCTTACTCCCCCCTCACTCTCTTCTTACCCCCCTTCTTACTCTCCCCCTCTTCTTACTCCCCCTCCCCCTCTTCTTACTCCCCCTTCCCCTCTTCTTACTCCCACCCCTTCTAACTCCTCCCTCTTCTTACCCCATCCCCCCTCTTCTTCTTTTTTTTGTAAATATATTTTTATTGTTTCACTCGCAAAAAATATACGTTCCACATCACAATGACTGTAAATTGCGAGACTCGCAGGTCTCCATTGGCTCACTGAACGTAATACAAGTATATATCATCCATTTAACTATGAACTGTGAGACACAGTTCTGTTTTTTCCAGTGTTGTGGGATGACTGTTTTGGCTATGTTAAGGATACGAATTGTCATTGATCGTTTGTATGCGGATCGAGTGGTTTTAGTGTGGTGTAGTAGCATTTCGGCCGGGCCGAAAGGTGGTGGGTCGTCTGAAAAGTGTCTAATGATTTTGTGTATGGTCTTCCAATACTGGGTTATCTTGTTACATTCCCACCAGATGTGCAGGAGCGTGCCCCTTTCCGTGCCGCATCTCCAGCACTCTGGGGGGCAGTCAGGGATACGCATGCTCAATGCGGCGGGCGTGCAGTACCAGTGAGTGAGCAGTTTGTACGCTGTTTCTTGGGTCTTACTAAAAGTGGAGCAGTGGTGCGTCAAGTAGCATATTTTTTCCCATTCCGCGTTACTGAATGTGCGTCCCAGTGCTGCCTCCCATTTTCCCATAAAGCTAGGCTGTGCAGTCTGCGTTCGTGTCAGGAGTGAGGTGTACATGAGGGATACTCCGTGTGTCAGCGGGTCTGAGGTCAGACAATGGTCTTCGAAGTATGTGGGGGCTCTTGTCAGTGCGGGCCCCTGCGGGAGCGTCGCGGTGTATGTCTGGATCTGTTTATACTTGAGGCGCGTCAAGAGGTTGTGTTCCCCTTCCCCTCCTAGTTCCCTTAGTGTTTTCAGTCCGCTCGTCTTGTAGACGTGTTTGAGTCTAGGTAGTGGGTCAGGTATGAGGGATTTGAACGCTCTAGGGTCCAGTCCAGGGGGGAAGCTCGGGTTGTGTATCAGGGGGAGCAGGGGCGATGGGTACGGTGATAGGTCGTGTTTCCCTTTAGAGTTGTGCCACTCCTGCAGAGTCGCTTTTATGTATGGGGAGCATTTCTTGTTCTCGTTCCTTATCCCTGGGGGCAGCCAAGGTAGTATTGAGATTGGGGCACCTGCGTCAT
This sequence comes from Pelobates fuscus, assembly GCF_036172605.1. NCBI lineage: Eukaryota > Metazoa > Chordata > Amphibia > Anura > Pelobatidae > Pelobates > Pelobates fuscus. The sequence goes on along the minus strand of NC_086322.1, from coordinate 285,148,011 downwards.
GTTCCTCTGCCTGTTTCCATTGTTTCTGGACCCCCGGTTTGGTCCATTCTATTATCCTAAGAAGGTGGCAAGCTCTGTAATAGAGGGTGAAGTCTGGTAAGGCCAGGCCACCTCTATCCTTCGGCTGTGTCAGTAGTGTGTGTCTAAGTCTCGGCCGCTTCCCATTCCAGACGTATCTACCCAGGGCTGTGCGGAGTGTGGTGAAGAACGTGCGAGGGATCGTGATGGGGATGGTTTGGAGGAGGTATAGGAGGCAGGGGAGGAAATTCATTTTAACTACCTGTATCCTACCTAGCCACGAGATGTGGGGGTGTGCCCATTCCTGCAGTTCAGTGCGGAACCGTGTGTGCATCGCGTCGAAATTTTCCCTGAGTATGTCCCCTGCTTTTCGTGTGAGCCAGATACCTAAGTATTTAATTTTATGTGTAGCCCACTGGAATGTGTATTGGTGGCGCATCTGTGTCGCCCTGTGTTCCGGGATGTCGATGTTCAGTATGTATGATTTCGCAAGGTTTATTTTGAAGTTGGAGATCTTCCCAAAGTCCCGAAAGGCTTTCAGGATATTGGGAAGGGATACTTCCGGGTTTGTTACATAGAAAAGCAGGTCATCTGCATACGCTGCTACTTTATGGTGGTTCATCCCTGCCTGGACTCCCATTATGTCGGGGTTATCCCTAATCGCTACCATGAGTGGTTCGAGAGCCAGGACGAAGAGTAACGGGGAGAGAGGGCATCCCTGTCGGGTACCATTGAGAATGTCAAACGGCGCTGATAGCGCCCCGTTGATTATCACTTGGGCTGAGGGTTGTGAGTAGAGAGCTGTTATCCACCCCATGATTCCCGGGCCCAGGCCAGCGTGTGTCAGTGTCCGGAACAGATAGTTCCAGCTGACTCTGTCGAAGGCCTTCTCCGCGTCTGTCGACAGCAGGAGAAGGTTGCTTCTTCTGCGTTTGTCACCGTGTATCAGCGTGAGGGTGCGTATAGTGTTATCCCTGGCCTCTCTCCCCGTCACGAATCCCACCTGGTCCGGGTGTACCAGTGTGGGTATGTGTGCCTGCAGTCTCGTGGCTAATATTTTAGCTAGTAATTTAAGGTCGCAGTTTATGAGGGATATGGGTCGATAACTCCCGCAGTGTTCTACATCTTTGCCCTCCTTAGGGAGGATGGTGATATGGGCCGCCAGTGTTTGCTTGGGGAAGCAGTGTCCCTCCCTTATGGCATTAAATTCCGTAACCAGGGGGGCGTACAGTATGTCGGCATATGCCTTATAGTAGCACAGCGGGAGACCGTCAGGGCCCGGGCTTTTGCCTGGTGCCGTCCGTTTGATAGCCGCGGCTAGCTCCTCTTGTGTGATTGTTTCGTCAAGTAAGGTTGCCGTGTCCCGGTCTAGTGTGGGTATAGTGTGGTTGGCAAGGTAATTATCGATTGCTTCCGACAGTCGCGTGGTTGCCTGTGTCGATGTCGGGCTCGGGAGTGCGTACAGGTCGGCATAGTACGACCTGATTACTTCCTGTATCCTGGCGGGGAGTCTGTGTAGTGTGTTCTTGTTGTCGCGGATGCGGTCAATATATGTCTGTTGTCTGCGTTTAGCAAGCATCCGTGCCAGGAGTCTGCCACTCTTGTTGCCGTGTAACGAGAAGAATGCCTTATGCCGCAGCGCGTCTCTGTGGTATCTAGTTTGTAGTAGTTTGGTCAGGTCCCTTCGTAGCGAAAGCAGTTGTTCCTGTTGTGCTTGTGTCTGTTGGGTTTTGTTGAGGGTGTCTATGGCCTGAATGTCTGCTAGGAGTGTGGTCATTCTCTTCTCCCTCAGTGTTTTCAGCGTGGCGCCCTGTCTGATGAAGTGTCCCCTGACTACGCTTTTGTGTGCCTCCCATACTATCGTCGGGGTCGTTTGGTCGGGTGTGTTGATGGAGAAGTACTCCCTGAGGGTCGATGCTATGTCCGCTTTGACAGTGGGATCGGACAGCAGGTATTCATTGAGTCTCCACTTGGCTACTCTGGGACGGAATAGTGGTGAGGCCAGTGTGAGCGTCACCGGGGCGTGGTCTGACCACGTCGCCGTACCATGTTCAGTCTGTAGGACCAGTGGTAGGTGATAGTGTTGGAGGAAGAAGTAATCTATCCTGGTGTATGTGTTGTGTGGGTGTGAGAAAAATGTGTAATCCCGTTCGTCCGGGTGGAGGGCCCTCCAGCTATCTACTAGTTTGTATTTAACGAGGAGAGTTTTGATTGTGGATAGGTGTTGGGTCGGGACTTGTGAGGTGCCGGTGGATGAGTCCCACCTCGGGTCTAGCGTCAGATTGAAGTCCCCGCCTAAGACTAGTATGCCCTCAGTGAATGCTGCCAGTTTGCGGAGAGTCTGCGAGAAAAACTTATGGTGTCTCTGGTTGGGGGCGTACACATTGGCGAACGTGTACGTCTGGCCCGCTATTGTCCCCTTCAGAAACACATATCTACCTTCCCTGTCCGTTTGGACTCCTGTCTCCTGGAGGGGTACCCTTTTGTGTATGAGTATTGCTGCACCTCTCGCCTTGCCACCGTGGTAATCACTAAAATACCCTGCAGTGTATCGGTGGTCCCGTAGCTTGGGTCTGGACCCTTCTCTAAAATGTGTCTCCTGTAGGTACACTATGGACGCACTGGCCGCGTGAAAGTCCCGTAGAGCAGCTGCTCTGCGTTCAGGCTTGTTCAGGCCTCTCGCATTCAGGGATAGGATCGTAAGGTTGGCCGGTGTGAGTGACATCTCTAGGACCCGTCAGTCCGTCAGTCGTCTGTTAGTAAGGGGTCTATGTAGCGTCTGTGTGAGGGGGTTAGGGATTAGGTTTGTGGGATTCCGCCGCGTCAGAGGCGTTAGAGTGTGGCGTCCAGGCGGTCCCTAAGACCTGAGCCTAGTAGGGGGCCCAGTGTCTCGGCCGCCTTTGCGTGGCGCCTGTCTCTTGGGGGAGTAGGAGGAAGGCCTAGGCCTCCGGGTAAACCGTGGTCCCGCTGTGTGCGGACTGTCGTGGGCGAGTCACCTTGTGATCTCTTGTCAACCCTGTTCGTCCTACGCAGTCGGTTTCCCTTATGTCCCCTTCGTGGCTCTATCGGTAGCTATAATATAAGTATGCGTGTCCTCGCCTGAGGTGTGTGGGGCAGATGCATTTCGGCAACAGCAAGCAACAGTATATAAAAGCAGTTAAACACAATAACAGTAAACATGTATTAAGATTTACATTTAAATATGACAGGCGTTAGGATATGGTGGCACCTATCCCACATCGTGATGGCCCAGCCCCCAGGCCGCCCAGTGTTGTGTTCTCGAGGTCCGTGTCGTGGGGCCTAAGTGGGCCTCTCTTTATTGTCCCCCCCCCCTCCGTGTTACCCTCTCGGGGACACGATGAGTGTAATCCATTCGCCATCCGAGGGCCCGAGCGGGCCGAGACCCCGCACCCCCGCCTGCTCCTGGGTAGGTCATCGCAGGTCAACATGGGGGGTGCGGTTGCCCGGCCCGGTCTGCGGCCCCCGTTCCTAAGGCTCTGTGTCCCCCCCTCAAACGGTGTTCCATCTCCAGGTTTTCTCCCTCCCCCACCCACCCTCTCGGAGGCCCGGGCGCGCCGGGTCCCCGTCCCCCCGGCCCGCTCCTGATAAGGTCGTCACGGGTCTATTAAGGAGGAGACGGTAACCCAGCCCGCCCCGCAGCCCCCGATCTCCGGATACAATTGCATAGCATACATAGGGAATCCCCCCCATCCCGCTCCCGTTTAGATGTATCCCCAGCCTAGCCCTCCCCCGGTTCCCCTTCAGGAGTGGGTAGGCCCCTGGGCCGCGAGGCCGGTGTTAGGTTTGTACTTGCGGTTCTCAGGCGGTGAGATAGAGTCCCCCAGAGCACTTGCTCCATTCAGTCCTGGCCGGCCCTGAGGCCTGGGGTGACCTAGGTCGGTTCCGTGGTTATGCAGCAGAGTCTGTGGCTGGTGTGTCACGCTCTGTGGCGGTCTCTAGGGCCTCCTTAAGCTCTTCGTTACTTGGATCAGCGCCCCGGGGTCGTGGTTCCCTGCTGGGCGAGGGGGTCTGTGAGTAGGGGTGTGTAACGCTCAATTGTTGACAAGATGGAAACAACTGCAGATTTCTGAGTTTGATAACGTTTATTACTTTAAATAAAAAAGATAATCAAAATGAACTGTCTCTTTAATTCCTGGCAGGTTATAACCAGCAGCGGTGTTTGAAGTTGTTTTAGGATAAGGTAATTTTAACACAACCAGCGAGAAGTTCCAAAGTAGGATGCAGATAAATAAGTAGGTGTTGGAAATAAGATTATGAGTTGATGTGGAGCAGATAGCGAACCACTTAGATTTAGGATGGTTATATATTAAGGTTGAGCCAATCTGGTTTACTTAACTTATGAAGGAGTGATAATCCAATTTGGTGATGGAGATTCCAGAGAGAATCGAGGTTGCAGCAGGCAAGAGAATATCCAAAAACAGTCCGAGGTCGTAGGAGAGGAGAAGGAGGGTAAATGATTAAACAGTCCGGGTCCGATACACAGTAGAAGTAATTATTCAGGTTGAAGTTCGCGGGAGCTTTCGAGTTGATCAAGCACTGTGGTGTTGACGCGGACTCTCTATGAACCCTGGGAACGACCACGTCATAGGAGGGGGAGTGGCCGCGCTCCGAGAACCCGGAAGTCCACGGTTAGCGAATGCCGGAAGGTCTGACAGAACCCCCCTCATAAGAAGCAGCCACCGGATGCTGTCAACGAGGTCTGGATGGGTAGCGAGCATGGTACGCGTTGATAAGTCGACGAGCGTGCACCGCGGAGGACGACACCCATGAGTCTTCGTCAACTCCGTAGCCCTTCCACCGGACAAGATATTGTAAGGAACCACGATGGATTCGTGAGTCGAGAATCCTCTGAACCTCGTATTCCTCTTCACCTTGTACCAGAATGGGATCAGGAGTGGTATGAACATCCCTCATGAAAGGGTCGGAGTGGTGTGGTTTAAGCAACGACACATGGAAGACTGGATGCAGCTTCATGGTAGGTGGAAGTTTCAATCTAACCACGTTTTCGTTGATGAGTGACAATATACGAAAAGGCCCAAGGAAGAGTGAACTTAGTTTCTTTGAGGGACGGTTGGTAACAATGTTTTTTGAAGAGAGCCATACTAGATCACCAACCTTGTAAGTAGGGGAAGGTCGTCTACCAGTATCGAAAAACTTTTTCTGAGCAGATGATGCATTTTTAAGGTTATCACGTAACCTGAGGAAGAGGGCAGACATGAACGAGTTATGGTTGGAGACGTATGGATTAGAAGAAGGAAGTCCTTGATCGGGGAATGAAGAAGGATGGAATCCAAAATTTGAGAAGAATGGAGTCATTTTGCTACTAGAGTGTACCGAGTTGTTGTATGAGAACTCTGCCATTGGTAACCACGTGATCCAATCATCTTGTAAATGAGAGCAATAACATCGCAAGTATTGTTCAAGACATTGGTTAACTCTCTCTGTTTGTCCGTTGGTTTGAGGATGATAGGCTGAAGATAATTTACGTTGAATGTTGAGGGAGGAACACATCTCATTCCAGAATTTGGAGGTGAACTGTGTTCCTCTGTCTGATATGATTTCTTCAGGAAGACCATGAAGTTTCACGATGTTGTTGATGAATACTTTTGCAAGTTCAGATGAAGAGGGTAATTTCTTTAAAGGAATAAAATGGGACATCTTGGTGAAACGGTCTACCACTACCAGAATGGTGGTATGATGTTGCGAAGGAGGGAGTTCTACCAAGAAATCCATTGAGATGGACTGCCAAGGTCTTTCTGGAACAGGTAGGCTCAGTAATTGACCGAATGGTGGATGATGGTCAGATTTTGATCTCAGACAGGTTGGACAGTTTTTGACATAAGATTCTATGGTTCTGTCCTGGCGAGGCCACCAGTAATATCTTTTAGACAGCTCCAGTGTTTTTCTTGTACCAGGATGACCAGCCATAGGGGAATCATGAATCAGGGAGAGTATCTTATTCCTAAACAAGGGAGGAATGTATAACCTGTCTTTGAAGTAGTACAAACCGTCCTTTTTTGATAGATTGCCTTGTTTGGGAAGTTCAAGATCTTCTTCTTTGAGATGTTTAATATCATCAGTTAATGACGAAATAATACCTATGATTTTAGGAGGTTGAGTTTCGTTTGCAGGAAGATCTTGGTGAATTCTGGACAGGGCATCTGCCTTTTTATTTCTGGATCCAGGTCTGTAGATGATTTGAAAATTGAAACGGGAAAAGAAAAGATTCCAGCGTACTTGTCTGGCAGAGAGTGTTTTGTTGGAATGAAGATATTCAAGGTTCCTATGGTCGGTATAAACAATTACAGGAGTGCGTGTGTCTTCAAGTATGTGACGCCAGTTTTCGAATGCAGCTTTAATACTTAATAATTCTTTTTCTCCTACAGGATAATTTCGTTCAGCAGGAGACAAGGATCGTGAAAAAAAAGCTACTGGATGGAGAGGATCTTGAGGCGTTTGGTGTTGAGAGAGGACAGCCCCGATAGCTGTATCAGAAGCATCCGTTTCCATGACGTAGAGAAAAGCAGGATTAGGTAGTTGAAGAATGGGTGCACTTGTGAATCTCCGTTTTAATTCATCAAAGGCTGCTTGAGCCTCTTCGTTCCAAGCAAAGGACCGTTTACTGCTATTGAGCAGGTTGAGGGGATGAGCAACCTTGGAGTAGTTTTTAATGAACTTCCTATAGAAGTTGGCAAATCCCAGAAAACGTTGTAAGTCTTTAGTATTAGTAGGAGTAGACCAGTTGACAATGCAATCTATTTTGGAGGTATCCATACTTATTGAATGAGGGGAGATAACATATCCCAAAAAAGTGATTTCATTGACTTCAAATATACATTTTTCTGGTTTTGCGTATAATTTGTGTGTTCTTAATCTGGATAATACCCATCTCACGTGTTTTCTGTGTTCTTCAAGGTTGTTGGAGTAGATGAGAATATCATCTAAGTAAATGATGACACAAACGTCTAGGAGATCTCGGAAGATATCGTTAATGAAATGCTGAAAGGTTGCAGGGGCGTTACATAGCCCGAAGGGCATGACAAGATATTCGTAAAGACCATATCGGGTTCTGAACGCCGTTTTCCATTCATCATTGGCTTTGATTCTAACAAGGTTATATGCCCCACGAAGGTCAAGTTTAGTGTAGATGGTAGCTGTTCTTAATCTTTCAATCAACTCATTGATCAGGGGAAGAGGGTAACGATTCTTGATAGTTATTTTATTTAAAGACCTGTAATCGATGATTGGCCGAATAGTCTGGTCCTTGTTTCTTACAAAAAACATGCTGGAAGCGGCTGGTGAACAGGAAGGTCTAATGAACCCCTTCCGGAGGTTTTCATCTAGGTATTCCTTGAGGGTTTTTAGCTCTGATTCAGAGAGGGGATAAATATGTCCAAAAGGGATAGGGGCACCAGGAACAAGGTCAATCGGACAATCATAGGGTCGATGAGGAGGAAGTGTCTCTGCTTCCTTTTTACTGAACACATCAGCGAACTCCGAATAGCTGGAAGGTATAGTGGATTCCCTAGTAACATGCAAAATGGGGATGTGTTGTAGACATGTTTTCTGGCAATATGCAGAGTTAAACGTGAGAGAGAAAGGAGCCCAGGTAATAAGTGGGTTGTGAGTCCGTAACCAGTCTATCCCTAATATTATAGGATAAAGAGGAGAATTTATGACATCAAAAATAAGAAATTCAGAATGGACATAATTAGTAGTAGTCCTTAAAGGGACAGTTTCAAGGCGAATGGGCCCCGAGGAGATTAAGGAGCCATCAATAACTCTGACAGAGACGGAATTACGTTTTTGAACACAAGGAATTTTATTTTTTGTAACAAAGGATGAGTCCAGGAACACCCCATTAGCACCGGAATCAATAATGGCCTTAGTCGTAATTCTTTCTTTGTCCCACTGTAATATGAGAGAGACAGAGGAGAAATGAGAGGTTGGTTTAGAAGGAAGTACACTCATTATAGTCGTGGTAGAACCATGCTTACCGCCTCTTGGACGTTTCAAGAGGGGACAGTCTGGGACCACATGTTCTTGCGAAGCACAGTACATGCAGAGGTTCAGTTGTCTTCTTCTGGTTCTCTCTTCTGGAGTAAGAGAACTTCTCACAACCCCTATTTCCATAGGTTCAGCGGGAGTTATAGGTTTCTCCGGTGCCTTTGAAGAGGTGAAGGTTTTTTTCCATAGAGAGCTAGTGAGTGATTTCTCAGCTTTTCTTTCCCTAAGTCTTCTGTCGATACTGATTGACAGTTGAATAAGTGTATTTAGTGTAGTAGGTAGTTCAGTTCTGGAGAGCTCATCTTTGACAGCTTCAGATAACCCAATACGGAACTGGTTACGTAGAGTTATGTCATTCCACTGAGTTTCAGGTGCCCATCGTTTGAATTCAGCAATGTAATCTTCAACAGGCCGGTTTCTTTGCTGCAGTGTTCTAATGGTTAAATCTGCAGTCGCTTGTTTGTTTGGGTCTTCGTAAAGGAGAGACATGGCTTCAAAGAATTCATCCAGAGAATCCAATATGGGATCATCATTCTCAAGAAAGGAATGAGCCCAGGCCATGGGTTCACCTCTCAAAAATGAAATAACAGAACAAACTTTAGATCTTTCTGTGGGATATGATCGGGGTTTTAATGCAATCAACAACTTGCAGGAATTGATGAACTCTCGGTATTGGGACCTGTCTCCAGAGAATTTTTCGGGGTTGGAGACAGCAGGGTCACTAGCCGAGTGTGTAACTGTGTGAGGAGTATGGGTTTGCAAGTCCCTTACATAAGTAAGGATTCTTTCATTGGTGATCTGTAGATCTTGCATGCTTTGAGTGAGAGTATCCACCCTTTGGTTTAATCTGGTGATTTCAGAAGTGAGATCTGCTGTATCCATTAATTAGGCTTGATCAATCTGTAACGCTCAATTGTTGACAAGATGGAAACAACTGCAGATTTCTGAGTTTGATAACGTTTATTACTTTAAATAAAAAAGATAATCAAAATGAACTGTCTCTTTAATTCCTGGCAGGTTATAACCAGCAGCGGTGTTTGAAGTTGTTTTAGGATAAGGTAATTTTAACACAACCAGCGAGAAGTTCCAAAGTAGGATGCAGATAAATAAGTAGGTGTTGGAAATAAGATTATGAGTTGATGTGGAGCAGATAGCGAACCACTTAGATTTAGGATGGTTATATATTAAGGTTGAGCCAATCTGGTTTACTTAACTTATGAAGGAGTGATAATCCAATTTGGTGATGGAGATTCCAGAGAGAATCGAGGTTGCAGCAGGCAAGAGAATATCCAAAAACAGTCCGAGGTCGTAGGAGAGGAGAAGGAGGGTAAATGATTAAACAGTCCGGGTCCGATACACAGTAGAAGTAATTATTCAGGTTGAAGTTCGCGGGAGCTTTCGAGTTGATCAAGCACTGTGGTGTTGACGCGGACTCTCTATGAACCCTGGGAACGACCACGTCATAGGAGGGGGAGTGGCCGCGCTCCGAGAACCCGGAAGTCCACGGTTAGCGAATGCCGGAAGGTCTGACAGGGTGGGTGGTGGTGTCAATAGTTCCAGGTGTGGGTTGTAAGGTCTGAGATGGTCCGTCTGGGCTGCAGTCATCACGGTAGAGGTTGCGTGGAGCTCGATGAAGTGGGCGTCCCGTTGCCGGGCCCAAAGTCCTCGGGACAGGTGCCGTTCGGGTGTTGTGTCCGTTTATAGGCCGCGTGGGCCTGCTGCCTGTTGGCGTGTGGTCCTTGGTATCTGGGATCCGGCGGCCTGTCTCCCGGTTCTCTGGGCGGGCGTGTAAAGCATCAGGGGGTCAGGCCAGGTTAAGGAAGCAGGTGTTATTTGCAGCTCTCTCGCAATAGCTTCCATGTCGTTCTTTTCTTGGATTTCGAAAGGGCCTTTCGGAGTTTGTACTTGGAGTCCGTGTGGGAAACACCAGCGGTATTTAATTTTGTTGGATTGTAGCTGCCTGGTGAAAGGGCGCAAAGCCCTGCGGTACGCCAGCGTAGTGGGTGACAGATCCGGGTATAGTTGGATCTCTGTGCCATCTAGTAGTACCCTGCCCAGTTCTCTTGCTTTGCGGAGGATCTCCTCTTTTTGTTGGAAATTGGCTAAGCAGCATATTATGTCTCGGGGGATGCCCCCAGGCGGTCCCCTCGGTCTGAGGGCTCTGTGGGCTCTCACCATCTCGAGTGGGGCCTGTGGTGGTCTGTCCAGTAGGTTATTGAATAGGCCCGTAAGGGTGTGTTGTACTGGGGCTGTGTCGTCCACTTCTTCCGGCACACCACGAATCCTTAGGTTTTGCCGCCTGCCCCGGTTATCGAGGTCTTCTAGATGGTAAGCCATTTGTCGGATTTGAAGGGTGCTGAGTTGCAGGGAGTCTGCGGTTGCGGACTGCGCCGATGACATGTGGTCGCAGTCCGCCTCGAGCTGAGAGACCCTCTGGCGCAGGCCGCAAAATTCTTCCCTCATGGCCTGCAGCTCCGACGTGATGGAGGAGCGGAGCTCGCTGTTCGCTGCTCTCAGGTCTTCCTTGGTAGGCAAGTTACGCAGGATATCCATCCAGTCAGGGTGGGTGGCTGGGGTATCCCCTAGCGGGGTCCCGATGAGGGTCTCCCCCCTGTGTGGTGATGGCGGGAAAGGCCCTTCGGAGGCCGCAGAGTCGTTGGAGGCCTGCGTGTCCGGGTCCGCCGGGGCGATCAGATATTGCCTCAGGGAATGATGGCTGCTCCCTCTGGGAGTGTCGGCAGACTTAGTGGCCGGTGTTGCCTTATGAGTTTTGCCCATTGTCGGGGCAGAAAGGTGCTTTTGGCGAGGATAAACGCTGAAAATAGCCGAGCCTGGAAGGGAGCTCAGGAAATACGCTGCCATCTTCCTCGGCTTCCAGGCCACGCCCCCCCTCCCCCCTCTTCTTACCTCCCTCCCCCCTCTTCTTACTCCCCCTCCCCCTCTTCTTACTCCCCCTTCCCCTCTTCTTACTCCCACCCCTTCTAACTCCTCCCTCTTCTTATCCCCTCCCCCCTCTTCTTACCTCCCTCCCCCCTCTTCTTACTCCCCCTCCCCCTCTTCTTACCCCCCTCTCCTTACCCCGCTCCCCCCTCTTCTTACTCCCCCTTCCTCTTTTTACTCCCCCCTCCCCCTCTTCTTACTCTTCCCTCCCCCCCTCTTCTTACTCCCCCTCCCCCTCTTCTTACTCCCCCCTTCCTCTTTTTACTCCCCCCTCCCCCTCTTCTTACCCCCTCCCCCTCTTCTTACTCCCCCTCACCCTCTTCTTACTCCCACCTCTTCTAACTCCTCCCTCTTCTTACCCCCTCTTCTTACCTCCCTCCCCCTCTTCTTACTCCCCCTCCCCCTCTTCTTACCCCCCTCTCCTTACCCCGCTCCCCCCTCTTCTTACTCCCCCTTCCTCTTTTTACTCCCCCCTCCCCCTCTTCTTACTTTTCCCTCCCCCCTCTTCTTACTCCCCCTCCCCCTCTTCTTACTCCCCCTTCCTCTTTTTACTCCCCCCTCCCCCTCTTCTTACCCCTTCTTACTCCCCCCTCCCCCTCTTCTTACCCCCTTCTTACTCTCCCCCCTCTCTTCTTACTCCCCCCTCCTCTCTTCTTACCCCCCTCTCTCTCTTCTTACCCCCCTCTCTTCTTACCCCCCTCCCTCTCTCTTTTTACCCCCTCCCTCTTCTTACCCCCCTCCCTCTTCTTACCCCCTCCCTCTTTTCCCCCCGCTCCCTCTCTCTTTTTACCCCCCTCTCTTTTTACCCCCCCTCTCTATTTTTACCCCTCCCTCTCTCTTTTTACCCCCCTCCCTCTTTTTACCCCCCTCCCTCTCTTTACCCCCCTCCCTCTCTCTTTTTACCCCCCTCCCACTCTCTTTTTACCCCCCCTCCCACTCTCTTTTTACCCCCTCCCCTCCCACTCTCTTTTTACCCCCCTCCCACTCTCTTTTTACCCCCACTCTCTTTTTACCCCCCCTCCCACTCTCTTTTTACCCCCCCACTCTCTTTTTACCCCCCTCCCACTCTCTTTTTACCCCCCCACTCTCTTTTTACCCCCCCCTCCCACTCTCTTTTTACCCCCTCCCCTCCCAATCTCTTTTTACCCCCTCCCAATCTCTTTTTACCCCCTCCCCTGTAGCATGGCCGAGCTGCTCTCCGGTCCGCGGTGCCCAGCCGGAGTGATAGGAAGGTGCACACTGAGTGTGCACCTTCCTGTCAGTCCGGCCGGGTACAGGAAACAGAAACTCCTGTTCCGTGCAGAACAGGAGTTTCTGTTTCCTGTACCCGGCCGGACTGACAGGAAGGTGCACAGTGTGCACCTTCCTATCACTCCGGCCGGCACCGCGGACCGGAGAGCAGCTCGGCCACGCTACAGGGGAGGGGAGGTGAGGGGAGGGGAGAAGCTGCAGCCGCCTGAGGCTCTTAAGAGACCGCTCAGGCGGCTGCAGCATTTAAAGGGGCGGGTGGCCCCCTGATGGCGGGCCCCACCTCCAGGCCGGGCCCTCGGACCATGTCCGAAGTGCCCGACCGGTCAGTCTGCCCCTGCTGCCGAGCCAGCCCTGCAGCTGTCAGAGACAGCATCCACTCTGTCCCAAAGGTAGGGAGGCTGGGTGGATTTTTTTTTTAATTATTAATTTGTGAGTGTAATGAGTGTATGAGAAAATGTGTGTGTGTGCCTGTCAGTGAACGTGTGTTTCTGTCTGTCAGTGAGTATGTGTCTGTCATTGTGAGTCTGTGCGTCTGTCAGTGAGTATGAGTGCCATTGTAAGTGTCTGTCAGTGAGTGTGTGTGTGTGTGTGTGTGTGTATGTCTGTGAATGAGTGCATGTAGCTGTCAGTGTGTGTCTGAGTGAGTGAATGTGTGCGTGTCTGTCAGAGTGTGTCAAATCAGTGAGGATGTGTGTGTCAGTGTGTGTCTGTCAGCGTATGTGTATCTGATAGTATGCTGTCAGTGAGTGGGTGTGTCAGTGTGTATCTCAGTGAAAGTGTGTGTTGGTTAAACAGTGTGTGTGCCAATGGCTGCATATGTGTGCCAATGACTGTGTATCTGTCAGTGAATGTATGTCAGTGCATGTATCAATGAGGGCATGTGTCTGTCAATCAAAAAAGTGGCCCTGATATAAATTGGTGAGGAAAATTTAGGTTTGGGGGGTGCCTGAATTTAGTCATGCCTCGGGTAGCACAATTCCAAAATACACCACAGTTCCCGGCCCAGGGTAGTATTTGTCACAGATTGCATGAGAGTTAAAATAATTGGTGAAGATTGGTGTGACTTTCTGTATGTTTGACTGTCTGTGTGTGATTGTCTGCCTGTGTGTGTGACTTTCTGTGTGTTTGACTGTCTGTGTGTGATTGTCTGCCTGTGTGTGTGACTTTCTGTGTGTCTGACTGTCTGTGTGTGATTGTCTGCCTGTGTGTGTGACTTTCTGTGTGTTTGACTGTCTGTGTGTGATTGTCTGCCTGTGTGTGTGACTTTCTGTGTGTTTGACTGTCTGTGTGTGATTGTCTGCTTGTGTGTGTGACTTTTTGTGTGTTTGACTGTCTGTGTGTGATTGTCTGCCTGTGTGTGTGACTTTCTGTGTGTGTGTTTGACTGTCTGTGTGTGATTGGCTGCCTGTGTGTGTGACTTTCTGTGTGTGTGACTGTCTGTGTGTGATTGTCTGCCTGTGTGTGTGACTTTCTGTGTGTTTGACCGTCTATGTGTGATTGTCTGCCTGTGTGTGTGACTTTCTGTGTGTGTGTGACTGTCTGTGTGTGATTGTCTGCCTGTGTGTGTGACTTTCTGTGTGTTTGACTGTCTGTGTGTGATTGTCTGCCTGTGTGTGTGACTTTCTGTGTGTTTGACTGTCTGTGTGTGATTGTCTGCCTGTGTGTGTTTGACTTTCTGTGTGTTTGATTGTCTGTGTGTGATTGTCTGCCCGTGTGTGTGACTTTCTGTGTGTTTGACTGTATGCGTGTGATTGCCTGCCTGTTTGTGACTTTCTGTGTGTTTGACTGTCTGCGTGTGATTGTCTGCCTGTGTGCGTGACTTTCTGTGTATTTGACTGTCTGTGTGTGATTGTCTGCCTGTGTGTGTGACTTTCTGTATGTTTGACTGTCTGTGTGTGATTGTCTGCCTGTGTGTGTGTGACTTTATGTGTGTTTAGATCCATAGATAGATAGATAGATAGATAGACATATAGATATAGATAGATAAATAGATAGATAGACACATAGAGATAGATAGATAGATAGACACATTGAGATAGATAGATCCATAGATAGATAAATAGACACATAGAGATAGATAGATAGATAGATAGATAGACACAAAGAGATAGATAGATAGACACATTGAGATAGATAGATATATAGACACATTAAGATAGATAGATCCATAGATAGATAGATAGATCCACAGATAGATAGATAGATAGACACATAGAGATAGATAGATACAGGGCCGGCCTTAGGGGTGTGCGAGCTGTGCGGCCGCACAGGGCGCCAGGAAGCAGGGGGCACCGTGCGGCCGACACAGCTCACACGTGGCCGGCCGGGAAAAAATAATAAGAATAATTTGTGGCGGGGGCGAGCTTACCGTGTGGCAGGGGTGTGGCTTACCGTCCGGGGGCGGAGCTATAAGTGCCATGTAACTGCTGCAGGGGAAGCAGGAAGGAGTCCCTGCTTCCCCACCAAACAGTCTCCAGGAGCTGCACTGCCTGTCTGCCTCCACAAGGAACAGAGGTAACTATGTGTGATTGTCTGCCTGTGTGTGTGACTGTCTGTGTGTTTGACTGTCTGCCTGTGTGTGTGACTTTTTGTGTGTTTGACTGTCTGTGTGTGATTGTCTGCCTGTGTGTGTGACTTTCTGTGTGTGTGACTGTCTGTGTGTGATTGTATGCCTGTGTGTGTGACTTTCTGTGTGTTTGACTGTCTGTGTGTGATTGTCTGCCTGTGTGTGTGACTTTCTGTGTGTTTGACTGTCTGTGTGTGATTGTCTGCCTGTGTGTGTGACTTTCTGTGTGTTTGACTGTCTGTGTGTGATTGTCTGCCCGTGTGTGTGACTTTCTGTGTGTTTGACTGTCTGTGTGAGATTGTCTGCCTGTGTGTGTGACTTTTTGTGTGTTTGACTGTCTGTGTGTGATTGTCTGCTTGTGTGTGTGACTTTTTTGTGTGTTTGACTGTCTGTGTGTGATTGTCTGCCTGTGTGTGTGACTTTCTGTGTGTGTGTTTGACTGTCTGTGTGTGATTGTCTGCCTGTGTGTGTGACTTTCTGTGTGTGTGACTGTCTGTGTGTGATTGTCTGCCTGTGTGTGTGACTTTCTGTGTGTTTGACTGTCTGTGTGTGATTGTCTGCCTGTGTGTGTGACTTTCTGTGTGTGTGACTGTCTGTGTGTGATTGTCTGCCTGTGTGTGTGACTTTCTGTGTGTTTGACTGTCTGTGTGTGATTGTCTGCCTGTGTGTGTTTGACTTTCTGTGTGTTTGACTGTCTGTGTGTGATTGTCTGCCCATGTGTGTGACTTTCTGTGTGTTTGACTGTCTGCGTGTGATTGCCTGCCTGTGTGTGACTTTCTGTGTGTTTGACTGTCTGCGTGTGATTGTCTGCCTGTGTGTGTGACTTTCTGTGTATTTGACTGTCTGCGTGTGATTGTCTGCCTGTGTGTGTGACTTTCTGTATGTTTGACTGTCTGTGTGTGATTGTCTGCCTGTGTGTGTGACTTTCTGTGTGTTTGACTGTCTGTGTGTGATTGTCTGCCTGTGTGTGTGTGACTTTATGTGTGTTTGACTGTCTGTGTGTGATTGTCTGCCTGTGTGTGTGACTTTCTGTGTGTGTGATTGTCTGCCTGTGTGTGTGACTTTCTGTGTGTGTGATTGTCTGCCTGTGTGTGTGACTTTCTGTGTGTTTGACTGTCTGTGATTGTCTGCCTGTGTGTGTTTGACTTTCTGTGTGTTTGACTGTCTGTGTGTGATTGTCTGCCTGTGTGTGTGACTTTCTGTGTGTTTGACTGTCTGCGTGTGATTGTCTACCTGTATGTGACTTTCTGTATGTTTGACTGTCTGCATGTGATTGTCTGCCTGTGTGTGTGACTTTCTGTGTTTTTGACTGTCTGTCTGTGTGTGTGATTGCCTGTGTGTGTGACTGTCTGCCCTTTTTTGTGTGTGTGTGGGTGTATGACTGTCTGTGTTTGACTGTCTGTCTGTGTGTATGATTGCCTGCCTGTGTGTGTGACTCTTTGTGTGTCTGACTGTGTCTGTGTGTATGACTGTCTGCCTGTGTGTGTGTATGTGTTACTGTCTGCCTGTGTGTGCCTGCCTTTGTGTGTGTGTGACTGCTTATGTGTGACTGTCTGGGCAGACTGGATGGGACGAATGGTTCTTATCTGCCGTCACATTCTATTTTTCTATGTCTACCTGTGTGTGTGTGGCTGTCTGTGTGTGGCTGTCTGCCTGTGTGTTTGTGTGTGGCTGTCTGCATGTGTGTTTGTGTGTGGCTCTGTGTGTGTGCTTGTGTGCGGCTGTCTGCCTGTGTGTTTGTGTGTGGCCCTCTGCCTGTGTGTTTGTGTGTGTGTGGCCCTCTGCGTGTGTGTTTGTGTGTGTGTGGCTCTCTGCGTGTGTGTTTGTGTGTGGCTGTCTGCCTCTGTGTGTGTGACTGCCTATGTGTGACTGTCTGGGCAGACTAGCCGAATGGTTCTTATCTGCCGTCACATTCTATGTTTCTATGTCTGTGTGCGTGTGGCTGTCTGCGTGTGTGTGTGTGACAGGGTGTGTGGGAAGGAAGATAGATAGATAGACACATAGAGATAGATAGAGAGATTTATAGATCCATAGATAGATAGATAGATAGATAGATAGATAGATAGATAGATAGATAGATAGATAGATAGATAGATCCACAGATAAATATATAGATAGTTAGACACATAGAGATAGATAGATAGATAGATAGACACATAGAGATAGATAGATAGACACATAGAGATAGATAGATAGACAGACACATAGAGATAGATAGATAGATAGATAGATAGACACATAGAGATAGATAGATCCATAGATAGATAGATACACTAGTTGGTGATAGTGCTGAACAAGGTCATATGTTTCCTTATAATGATTATCATTTATAAAACTATCCAATTTTACAACCCCTAGAAAAATGACAAATTAATATCTTCAAACACAATGTGTTAAAAGTATGCTGCTCAAAAAGTTTTACAGTGCGTTCCTTTGCGGGAGAGAGAATGCCCTTTTTGGACTTTTTTTTGTCATTTTAGAGCAGTCAATGCAGATTTCATTCAGCGTGTGCAAGAAAATAATCAGTCCTTCTGTTAGCGGTAACACTGACGCTTCGGCTGCACCAAAGTAACGCATGCTGAGTGCACACAAATCCAACAGTAAACTTTTCGAAAACGACATGTTCTAAGGGAGTTTGGCCTCCATCTGGAGAAACAGATGTGACCGAGTGTACCCGAGATGTGATGGAGTGAGCCGACTGTGGCCAGGGACACAAAAATGACTAAAATGTATTATTGAGAAGATGTTGCTGGCTTATAATTGGGTCTGCAATGCCGTACAGTGCCAAGTCTTATTAGGAACACAGTTGGAGCAAGTGTCCAGACGTCCTGATGATACTTAATGACCAACGAACATCTGCTAATTCTGACATCAATTCCCACACAGGCCAATAAAACACATGTTTGCACTAATCGAGGGAATCAATTACGTGCGCAACTTGACAATGGTCCATCGTTTTTTTTTTTAGTTTTGGTTTCAAACTTTTGTAGTTCGCATTGTCTACTCAAGTATATTGCACTTAGTCCAGCCATAGATGTAGCTCTTTAGAAGACAAGCTGAACTAATCAGGTCACCATCCACCTAGCACCACAAGCATGACCACGTTGTGATTATGGTGCTTGGAGTACCCCTTTATATATTTTAATTCCCATGTAAAGTGTCAATAAGTCACAATATCAAACTTGGAATTACTTGCTTCAAAAGGGAACCTTCATTTTGCTGCAACTGACACTCTGTTTTCTCTTAGACTGTTCGCCATAATGCTATAGTGTCCTGTTATCAGTTTAGGTGTCTAACTCCTACGTGTAATGAGTAAAACATTAATTTTACTTACCTTTGATCCCTCGCTGTCTCGGTCTCCGCACTGCTGCCAGCATTGGGAGGGGGTTAATACACACAGCAAAATGCCATGCTGAACCAATCAGATGGTCTATATGGTTCTACCTGGCTCTTTGGACTGTAGCACCTCTAGTGGCTGTCAGAGTAAGGCATTTAAACCCTGCAATGTAAACATTGCCTTTCCTGCAGTATGGCCATATTTTACATTGCAAGTTTAAAACGACAGTATCACAGCACCTAGACCATTTCATTGAGATGAAGCGGTTTTGGTGCCCATAGTGTCCCTTTAACGATTTAGCAATTTAAGTCACAATACAGCTCAGTCCTGGCACAGCCGTGTCTAACATGTATTGCAGGAGGACCATAGAAACATAGAATGTGACGGCAGATAAGAACCATTCGGCCCATCTAGTCTGCCCAGTTTTCTAAATACTTTCCAACAGAAATAGTGGGGGAGCAATAGTTGGAATGGTGCAAGGTACTACAAACCACCATGAAACTCAGTAGCACTAGCAGGCGCATTTATGTGACTCCCTCCCTCTTTATATCTTTGTAGCATTTTTCAGAAACAAAGAAACATAAAATGTGACGGCAGATAAGAACCATCTAGTCTGCCCAATTTTCTAAATACTTCCATTAGTCCCTGGTCTTATCTTATAGTTAGGATAGCCTTATGCCTATCCCACGCATGCTTAAACTCCTTTACTGTGTTAACCTCTACCACTTCAGCTGGAAGGCTATTCCATGCGTCCACTACCCTCTCTGTGAAGTAGTACATCCTGAAATTAAAGCACTATACATTCCTCCAAATACGTATGTTTCTCCTCTGGCACTAACTATGCTCAATGACAAAAAGGCTGAGCTCGTGACAGTTATTGACAGGGAGCCAAGAATGTGGCATTCAGTTCCAGGACGGAGCTAAATACAGCGGTGTGAATTTCTACATTTACTTTTATTCAGATCTCCCACATACATTTATTAATTATAGAGGATAAGTAAACATAATGTTAAAAAAATCTAGTAAGTGACAGTTCCGCTTTAAAGCTGTGTCAGGCGTTTTTGGTTAAATCCTACTGGTACAAACATTTGCTGGAAACACACGGATTAAAATCAACATATGTCACAGTTATACACACTGTGGATTTACCTACTTGTTAAGTTGATACATTGTCTATAGAAATGAACTTGGGGTTAATTAAATTGTCTCATACACTGAGATTGCCGTAGTCCGGCAATAGATTCAAAAAGGATTCTGTATTATTCAGAGTTTCCTGATGTACACAGGTCCGTGCCTATATATATATATATATATATATATATATATATATGTTAGTGTTTTATGTCAGCTCTATGTAATGACTTGACATTTTATTATTTTTACAACTATGAATACTATTGGCTTCCTAGCGCATTGGCTTTTTCTGTCTCCTGTAATTCATTGTTCAATGTACTTGGGTACTGTTGTTTGTTTCTATATCTTTTCAGGTTTGATTTGTTCTGGGAGCATCGATACTGGCATCTCTTTCGGGAGACTAACTTGGATATCACCGTTTGGTTCTTCAGTGGCCAATTCTTTGGTTCTTCTTATGCGTCTGAGCCTTTAGTTTGAGACTTGAGCATGGGGCAAGCTAATTCAGTTTTTTTAATTTTCTTAATTTTCTCATTTTTCTGTTTTAACTTGTAGCCATTTGTCTAGTGGCCTACCAGCTACTCCTCACTGACGAACCCAAAAGAAGTCTGAAATGATCATCTAGGGCTGTATCTCCCATGTAGAGGGGCCATATATCTCTATTCTGATGTTCATTTGTTGGTGGGAAAATAATGATATGCCAATGGTATAGATCAAAGGTAGGCAACCTTTGGAACTCCAGATGTTGTAGACAACAACTTCCATAAAGTCCTTACAGACATAATGCTGGCAAAGCATCAGGGGACATGTGGTCCATAACATCTGGAGTGTCGAAGGTTGCCTACCCCGGTATAGATTTTTTTTCGGTAATAGCTCAGGTATGCTAAAAGTTGTTTGAGATGATAGCAGGGAGTTAACATGATGGCAAACTATTAAGTTTTTGCCCACTCCCACTCTATTCATATCTTCTGTTGTATCTGGCATTTTGTTCAAGAAATCACCCGTTTTGTGGACTAGTTAAGAGTAACCCAACTACACACAGATTTTTGCCATTACTTATTGCGTTTGCCTATTAGTTGTATCTGCACAATGTCCTCCATATTAAGAAGAGTCAGATCTGTTGCAGATATATTGTGATAGCATTCCTGTCCGTCCTCGCGTTGCCCATGGGTATGTTGAGAGCCAAGCAGAAAGGAGAAATTGCTTCTCTGTTTAATGTGTGTTTGAAACAGTCCACGTACAAAGTACGGTAATCTCACAGAAAGGGCTCCTGGTGTTCGAAAGTGCTATCTTAACCTTTAAAATAATTATTGATTGCAGTCCTCCCTTCCCTCCACCCTCCTCCCTTTTCTTTTAAATTCAGCCTAAACACGGTGAAGGAAATTGAAATGTAGCCTCATAGACTGTGATGATATATAGGAACCTGGTCTGTCATTTTCCTACCTGTTATAATACATTTATTATTCAGACACTAGTCTGATGCCTAGCCCAAATGGAGATTAATTCTTCTACTCTATTTGCTTTCTACTAATGCATTTGGTGATTGAATTCTATTAATAAGACACCTATTTTTTTTTTAAATAGAATAGACTACTCAACATTAGCCATTTCACTTAAACCCTCTCTCTCACAGCCTCTCTCTTTCCATATCGCTGTCTGTTTATATGTTAGCCCTGATTGGAGAATCCACACCTGAGTTGCAGCAAGTTTTACTGGGTCACGGTTAGTCTCCGATCTAGTGATGAGTTTCAGACGTGTAGCGACTTCGTCCCAGTCTTTAAAGAGGGGTTCCTGGGCCTCTGGGGAGAGGAGCACTCTCAAGCCCCAGGTATCCTCCAATTCCTCCTTGCCTCTCTGACCTCCTCTCCAAATAGCACTCTATATGAAGTCAGGGGACCAAGCGATACCCGCTTAAAAATTTACCAGACTTAGCACAGTCTTGATCAGAAAAATTCCAGGGTGTTTCAGGTTATCTACTGGTCAGACGATCACTGTGTTAAATGAGTCCAGGCTATCCACAGAGTTCATCAAGTCCAGCTGAGAAGCAGAGTAAGTGTCTGGAGTCACCATACCCCTCCCCACAGTGAAAATAGCCCTCTGTAGGGGCTCCTGGGACCATGTCTAGATCTATGGACAGGAATCTGGCCTTCAAGCCTCTCCAAAAGTATGTGGCACGGGAGCTTCGATCACTATCTATCTATCTATCTATCTATCTACTCACTTTCTCTGTCTGTCTCCTTTTCCCTCACTTTTTCTTATTTTAAATTTTTCCCAGTTTGGTTATTCTTGCCAAAAACTGGCAATTCTATGACAGTTATGCCCATTTCCAATGTTAAGCAAATATACACATCTTTCTCAAATGTTTCTCTCCTCTTTTTAATTTTTTTTTCTTTAAACTATCTGTCTCTTCCTTTAAGAATCTCTTTCTCTTTTTTCCTCTGACCTCTCTCCTTGTTACACTTTTTCTCTATTTCTCTCAAATCTCTTTTTTTTCCTCAATCCATCCCCTATCTGTCTCTTTCTGTCTCTCTCTCTCTCATTGACACAGGCTTCCTTCCTTCACTGTGCTGAATACATTAATATCTTTTAAAGGTTCTTTTTGCAAGGCCTATTCATCAAAGTCATGAAAGCGTGAGAGAGATGATTCCAATGGTTCTTTCTACTGAAAATCTTCAATTTTCTTTACAGTTCATCAGCAAAACAAACAAAATTAAGGTTCGAGGTTATTTTCACATGCAATAAATACTGTGCAATGAGTTGCCAGGAGAATATTTTACAAAATAAAAAATATGTGTAAAAATTATGAAATGCAATATATGCATCATAATATATATAATATTTTGGTTTCATACTTAAAGGATCACTATACGGGCAGGAACACAAACATGTATTCCTGACCCTATAGTGTTAAAACCACCATCTAGTCCCCCCTGGGCCCCTCATGCCTCCATAAATATAGCAAAATCTTACTGTATTCAAGCCTGAAGCTGTAGATCTGCATGCTGTTTGCCTCAGAAAAACAAGTTGTCTGCTGACATTATCAGAAGTGGTGGCCTGATCCAATCACAATGCTACCTCATAGGATTGGCTGAGACTGACAAAGAGGCAGATCAGGGGCAGAGCCAGCATGATTCAAACACAGCTCTGGACAATCAGCATATATTGAATTGAATCAATGAACCTCTATGAGGAAAGTTCAGTGTCTGCATGCAGAGGGAGGAGATACTGAATGTTTGGATGCATTTTAGGCAACCATGACCCAGGAAGGATCTCTAACAGCCACCTGAGGAGTGGCCAGTGAAGTTATCACTAGGCTGTAATGTAAACACCGCATTTTCTCTGAAAAGACAGTGTTTACAGCAAAAAGCCTGAAGGGAATGATTCTACTCACCAGAACAAATGCAATAAGCTGTAGTTGTTCTGGTGACTATAGTGTCCCTTTAAATATATTTGGGAGTCCAGGCAGGCTCCCTGGTTTTGCACTTCTCCCCGTTACAGGTGCCTCATTCCAGGGCCTTTTTAACCTTGACCTGCAGAGAGTCCCAGGAGGAAGGATTTACCAAGTAAGTGGGTTAATTTCCTAAGAGCAAGCAATACGTTGATAGGGTACATTGACGTTGTGACCATGTGCCACGGTCATGTGTTTTTAAACTATTTAATTCTGTGAGCTTTAAAGTTGGTGTTTATTGAGTGAGTGAGTGAGTGTGCTTTGTCTTGTATGATATTTATTATTTTATTTATAAATTCAAAGTGAATTACATTATTTTTGTGCAAAATAGCCAAATTGGAAAACGTTCCAAATCAACCATGTTTTCCATTGGAATATTTTGGTATTTCAGTCTAAAATCTTAAATTCGCTATGAATTCACTTTGAATGCCTAGCAATTCACATAGTAGCAATTTTTTTATGCTGTTTGCAATGATATGGGAACTTTAGATTTTTTTTTTCACAATACAAGTCCGATTTTAGAAATGGAAAATGGAAAATAAATGACAATTTGCTGCATTTCTCACTAACTACTAAGGTTCAAATAGCGTGTTAGATTGGGAAAATCAGCAATTAGGGGACACCTTAAAGCTGTCAGCCCTAGAGTACTGTCTACAAGAAATGACAGAGATGATATACTATTTTGAGAAATGACCTTAAGGCATCTGATAATATATCCAGTTTTTCAGCTGACAATCTAATTTTGATCTTGTAATTGGACATTGATATCATCCTGCAAGAATAAAATTGAGAAAATGTAGTCTCATATGCAATATACAAAAACAGGGAATAGGAAACCACTTTGGTTTGACAATAAAACTCCATTATTTGGAGAAGAATAATCATTTATTTTTCTGGCGGAAATCGTGATAGAAAGATTGATTAAATTCCTCCTAAGAAATGTCATACTTTCAAAAAAAGGACAGTTTGGGATCAAAAGAAGCAACAAATTTACGACATTTAATAAACGGCACCAAAAAAAACCGATACAAAAACTGTCTACGGAACTTTGATCAATCTCAACCAATATTTCGGATTCTTACATAGTGCACATAGCAAGCAATGAGTTACAGCAAAGTTTCCCCAACAACAACAACAACAAAACTTTTTTAGTATTGATTTACTAGGTTTTCCAGGCATGAAATTGCTTTCAGAATGATTTAAGGGGCTGTGTAATCGCTGGGTATAGTGATTCATCTAACTGCTCATTGATATAAACAAAATCACTTGGTCGAGTGATGTGTCTATCTTATGCTATGTCTACAAAATTCAGGTATCAGTGCCACATGGCAGGATGATATACCCACATGCAAAAACATGTGTACACACACAAACAATGTCTGCAAATACAAATGCACGGATGCACACACACACACACACACATATGCAAATGCTAACCCAGATATGTGTATTAGCTCTTTGGCTTAAAATTCAAATTTTTTAATAAGGTTATCAAATGATTTCATATTTTTGATACACATAAAATATTTAACATTATAAAAAATATTTAAATTTGATAACATTTTGATGGGTTTTTTATATATTGATATATTTTTTTTATATATATGATATTTTTTTTTTACATATTTTATTATTTTGAGAAAAAAAAGAAAGTTTATCCAAAAATCTTAAATAATTTGGAAAAGCTTATCCAACAATATTAAATCAAGGAGTTTGTTTGCAATGATATAATTATGTTGATTTTAACAGCTACCCCTACTACATAAGCAGACACTTACACCACTGATTTATGTTTCCTTGTAGTCAGCCTGAGTATCTCCGCCAATTATTCCCTTTCCCTGATGCAGGACATCTAAAGTGACCATATAGCAGTGTCCCTAATCATCAGACAAGGCTTGATGTAGGGTGAAAGCAGGTACCACTGGTTCATGGATTGCAGGATAAAACTTACCAGGAAAGGTTAAAGGATCTTAACATGTATAGCTTGGAGGAAAGACGAGACAGGGGGGATATGATAGAAACATTTAAATACATAAAGGGAATCAACACAGTAAAGGAGGAGACTATATTTAAAAGAAGAAAAACTACCACAACAAGAGGACATAGTCTTAAATTAGAGGGCCAAAGGTTTAAAAATAATATCAGGAAGTATTACTTTACTGAGAGGGTAGTGGATGCATGGAATAGCCTTCCAGCTGAAGTGGTAGAGGTTAACACAGTGAAGGAGTTTAAGCATGCGTGGGATAGGCATAAGGCTATCCTAACTATAAGATAAGGCCAGGGACTAATGAAAGTATTTAGAAAACTGGGCAGACTAGATGGGCCGAATGGTTCTTATCTGCCGTCACATTCTATGTTTCTATGTTTCTATGTTACTTTATTTGGTGACAGGCAGGCATTTTATACCGCAGTCCCCAACAGGGTCTTATCATGGTAATAATTAATTTCCCACCTGGTACCTTTGTGTTTGGGATATAACTCAATCAAAAATAGATAATTGAATTAACTGCCAGACACTAGGGCGCCTTACAACAATATCCCCAAAATAACACATTTCCCCCAGGATATCCCTAAACCCGGTATGTCTTGTATGTACTCGGGAGGAGTAAATTGTCCAGAAAGCACCTGGACTGGAGATGTCTAGCCTAAACAATCGTAAGGGGTAGTTTGATAAGGCTGAAACCACTCTCCGATCTGGTGCTGGGTACCAGGACACTTGATTGAAAGTTCTGGTTATAAATGCTGACTTTACATGCCTCTGAGATAGGGAGCTCCATTTGGTCCGTGGTGTTCTTGAATGCCTAATCATGTTGGCAATCTCCATTCAAAATAGTGCCCTGTTTCATCGTTCCAGGACCAAGTGCTGCCCAGGTGAAGTTTTACAGGATCGTGGAATCTTGCAATCAAATATATACAGTTATATATACCATTTCTGGGTAGTTTCTGGTCAAGTGCGCAGTGCCTGAAAGAGCCTCTCACTAGACCCTGATAGTGGCTGGTCAACAGATTTAGCTCCAAAATGTCTGGAAGTGCAAAGGCACAGTGTTGAATGGACACCGCAGTTACTATAGTTCTTTTTAGGGAGGTGTTGGCTGGGAGTCCTGTGCCATTTGCCAGTTTGATCGGGGTAGACAGTCACATTTCCCCCATGATAAAAAAAAGCAAGTAGGACATTTTATTACAATAATATAATATATAAAAATTCTGCACTGAATATTGTATTTAAGCACACATATTTATATATCCACAATATTCCTTACTATATACATGATTAAAGAAATTTAGAAGTTAGAGACATAGCTGGAAAGTCACCAGATTTTACACTGAGACACAGATCTGTCTTTGACATGCTGCTCCTCGGGGATGGTGTGTTAGTAGAGTGATGCTTATCTCTGCCAACCTCTCACCTATCTCCACCCTTAAAATTCCCATTCTTTATCTAGGGATGTTTCTACCCCAATTTAGATTTGCTCTGACCATTTGTACGGTTGAAATCAGACCCTTACTGCTAGAATAGTTAGAGAAACCATGAGATACCTGCGACGTTGAATCACTGCTAATCACAGGCATAATAAAATAAGCCACAGAAATAAGGGATGTTGACCTGTAACCTCCAACAAGTTGTTTGAATAGAACTTTGAGAACTCTCTACTATGCATGGGTTGGTTGAGAATTATGGAAGCTGAAGTCTGTTTTTTGCTTAGAATCTCTACATACTTTCCACTGTTTTCATTAATATTATTCTTAAACGATTAACTATAAACTATTAAACATTTGTGTATTTTTTGAACAAGCCAAGTTAGTAGGATAATACCAGAGGTAGTATTTTTATTTTACACAAAGCTTTCCAACTTGGCTATATAATCAGGACCGGCTTTTCCATTAGGCAGAGTAGGCACCTTCCTACAGGCACCTGTTCTGTAGAGGGAACCTATTAACTGCATTTATAAGGGGCCTTTGAGGAACTTGGGTGAGCTTGTGAGGGGAGATAAGTAAGTACCAGGAGCCTTGGCCAGTGTCACTTGTAATCGATTCATCCTCTTGTGCTTGATAGCAGAGCTGCAGGAACAGTTATAGAAGGTGTAAAACTCAGTGCTGTCCCAGCCTTCCCAGTGTCTGAGTGTGAGGCTGGTCAGGAAGTGGAAGGGATCACTTCCCATCTACCCACTAACAGCCTCTCACACAGGAACTTCTTTGGAGCAGGGGCAGCACTGAGTGATGCACACTGTATAACCACTCCTGCTGTTCGATCAATCATAGGAGGGTGAGTACTTTGCAAACAACCCTTCAAACTCCAAATGCCTGCACCCTAAACACCGCTTTTCCCTAACCCTAACTTTAACCCTTTTCCAACACCTAAACAAACTGTGACTGAAGCTTCCAAGCGACTGACATTTGGAGAGGTTTGGTGGCCAGCATCCTGCCCGCAAACTATGGGGCTGGTCCCAAGAGCCCCTAGAAAGGGGCTATAGTCACTGTGGGAAGAGTAGCCCTAAGTGCTTAATTTGCCCCATCTGGAAGTGGGTACCTCTGGGGATTGCCTGGACTTGTGTACCACATTGAGCACCTGACAGGAAGACACCCTGAATCACTCTGGAACAGTTCACCGGATTGGGACTGTAACATGGTCAGACTAATCTTTAATCAGGTGTCACTGGCAATGAAACATCAGAGGATACCTGGGACTTGAGAGAACTCCATGCCCCAGAGCCCAAGGAACCCCTTTCATAAAACTGGTACTAAACCGCCACATGCCTGGAACTCCTCATCGGATCAGAGAATAGCCACAACCTAGTAAATCTTGAACACAACGTAACTCAGATGCGGATTCTCAGATCAGGGCACTATTTGGTGAGTGAGGGGGCTTGGCGACAAGCTATCCAGGGATACATGTTGAGTGGGGGTGTGGTTCAGGAAACTGGTGTTCTGCGGGATATTTTGTGTTGTGCCTTTAGGACTTTAAGGGCACAGCAGGGAACCTATTGTGTTGGCTACAGCTAATGTAATTAATTCCCCAGACTGAGTGGGGAGGATCTCTTGTATTGTGTATATCATAAGAGTATTAACAGTTCTGTGTATAAATAACTGTGCTGTGTGCAATAATGATCATTTTATCCCTACATTCAGTCTCAACTAATGTGTCAGGGAAAAGCTATAGTCACTGTTTTAAGGCGAGAAGGTCTCCAGAGCTATAACTGCTGCAGCCTGGTTCGATTGATAAGGTCCTCAGAGACATTATGTCTAAAAAGTCCGGTTCATAAATATACATGATAATGAGTAAAAGAAAGTACAATGTGGCAAATTAAAGGACCACTATAGAGCCAGGAAAACAAACTAGTTTTCCTGGCACTATAGGGTCTTTAGGTCTCCCCCACCCTCAGGGTCTCACTCCCACCGGCTTAAGGGGAAGGGGTTAATCACTTACCTTTCTCCAGCGCTGGTGTGCCTCGGCGCTGGGGAAATCTCCTCCCTCTTCCAACGTCAGCGCTGAATGCGCATGCGTGGCACGATCAGCGCGCGTTCAATCGGTCCATAGGAAAGCATTTCTTACTGCTTTCCTGTGGACGGCAGCGTCGCCTCACTGTGATTTTCACTAGAGGCTGGATTAACCCTAGTGTAAACATAGCAGATTCTCTGAAACTGCTATGTTTACAGCAGGCAGGGTTAATCCTAGATGGACCTGGCACCCAGACCACTTCATTGAGCTGAAGTGGTCTGGGTGCCTATAGTGGTTGGTCCTTTAACTGGGTTACTTACTTATCTCTCAATTACTCACTAGCCTGAATATTCTTATATTCTTTCATTGCTATTCTTTGCTATTCTTTCACATTCTTTCAGTCTCTAAATATCCAATTATAAATAAATATCTCACTTAGATTACTTTCAAGGTACCACATGCAAAGGGAATCCTGTTGAAAAAACCTCTGTGATGAGACATGAAATGCATCCAGTATTTCTTGGGTTTCTCTTTATATATATATATATATTGGTCCTTTTTATGTATCGAAATAGAAAGTACCATGTATTATCATCAATATGTTTGCACAAGTAAGGATTCTCTTCTCATACAGCTCCCGGAAAGTCAATCGAGTGAGGTATTTATATATCATTTGGATACTTTCAGTCAATAAATACATTTAAATACATTTAACTCACTCTATAAGCATTTTATTTAGGGAGTGGGTTGGGTGAGGGGAGTAGGGGTGCCTCAGAATACTGTGCCTACAGGCACCTGACATACCAATCTGGCCCTGTATGTAGTTTTGTAGACATTTTGTTCAGTGAATAAACCTCAAAGTTCCCTTCCGATACCAGGGAGATTAGGGTATCTGATGGCAGGTGCACATTACTACCTAAATATACAGTCATGTGAAAAAGAAAGTACACCCTCTTTGATATCTATGGTTTTACACATCAGTAACAATCAACTGTTGCCTGGCAGGTCTTAAAATTAGATAACTACAACCTCAGATGAACAAAAGCACATTACATATTACACCATGTCATGATTTAACAAAAATAGCCATGAGCCAAAATTAAGCCAAAATTAAGCCATGTGTGAAAAACGTACACCTTATGATTCAGTTGTAGGGGAGCTCAGTACCTCAGTAGGCTTAGGACCTCCATCTGTAGATTCTTCAAACAGGAGAAGTGATTATAGGTTATTCCGCAAACACTAGCTGACATATGGAGTAGGGTAAAACAACAACTCTGCTTTATTGAAACCAGCACATTTATCTATACCCCACAGCCTCATTTACACAAGGAAGGGTGGGGACAGACAATAACAAGGGCTGAGGACCACATGGGAAATTTAAAGGAGTGGCATGGCAGCCACTTTGAACTGGTCTGGTTGTGCCCCGGGGACAATGGGACGACACCGTGTTGGGAAAACAATACGACAGGAAAAAGTAGAGGAAAATAACTAACAACAAGCAAATACATTATACACACCCTGCACCTATAGTGGGCGCAGGGTGACTAAAACAAAAGAGTAATATGGGAACCTACATAAAGTGTTTGTCTTCTATCCCCAATGATGGTGACTACCATCACGTCAATAGCTTGTAGAACTACCTTTAGCAGCAATACCTGAAAATAATAATTTTCTGTATGACTTTATCAGTCTCTCACATCATTGTGGAAGAAATCTGTCCCACTCTTCATTGAGGTTTGTTGAAATTTCTTGATGCACAGCTCTCTTAAAGCTCTCCTGTTGCAAGACCCAATTTTGGCCGAGCTTTAGCTGTCGGACAGATTGCCTCACAATTGACTCTAGAATACTTTGGTATGCAGAGGAGTTTATGGTCGAATCAATGATAACAAGGTTCCTATGTCCTGTAGCTGCAAAATAAGCCCAAATCATCACCCCTTCCACCACCATGCTCGACAGTTGGTATGCGGTGCTTGTGCTGGTAGGTTATGTTTGGTTTTTGCCAAACGTGGCGCTGTGCATTATGGCCAAACATCTCCACTTTGGTCTCATCTGTCCACAGGACGTTGTTCCAAAAGTATTGTGTTTTGTAATGCAACGTCAGATGCAATGTCGCAAACCTAAGCCGTGCTTCCACGTTCTTTTTAGAGAGAAGAGTCTTTTTCTAATTGCATTTTCATGAACCTTAACACCTAACATGCTTACTGAGGCCTGTAGAGTCTGAGATGTAACTCTTGGATTTTTGCAATTTTTCTGAGCATTAAATGGTCTGAGCTTGGGGTGAATTTGATGGGGCGTCCGCTCGGTCTTCTCGGATTTATTGGAGCAAATGAAAAGCTACGTTTCAGCACACAACAGGGCCTTTCTCAAGCTTGACAAAGGCCTTGTTGTGGGCAGAAATGTTTTTTTTCATCTGCTCCAAAAAATCGGCAAATGTGTTGGACAATGCAACCTGTCTACTCATTGACATATTGATATGACACAGTGTATTGCATCTGCTGTAAAACTGGAGTCTGGCTGGATTATTGTACTGTTTTTTTGGTTACTAATAAATGTGGATTTTTTATTTTTTTTATTTTTTTTAAATAAGACAAATCTGTAGTTTTTCAATTTGTTTTCTTTTAATATGCCCACAACATTCATTACTGCATGCTGCTTTGATCTTGCTCTTTGACAACATTTTGATGTACAGACAAATCTGTTGCACTACAGGTAGGTCATCCCTTCTGGTTAGTGCTGAGATGGACACATGCAATTGCTCATCTAGGGAATTCCATTGCATAAAATAATTTGCAGCGTATGTTTTGACCCTACAGAAATCTGGAATGTATGAAGATAGGAGAGAAAGGAAGCAATCATTTATAATATTTTTACCCTATACCTGTGTTATTAATAGAGACATAAACATTTCCTAATACGTCAATATAGACAATGATTTGTGAACACATACACATGTATACCTGTGGATATTTTACGAATGTGATGTATGAATCGGGAACAGTTGCAGAAATGCATATACATATTTCCAAATGTAATTTGTATAGCAAGACATCTATTATCTTAATTAGTGAAAAATTACAGTTTGTTAACAATTATCCAAATTCTTGACAGTTTTGTATTCTTTCAACTTGTAAAGGGTTTATTTATTATGTTGGGTCACAATAATCCGACGGTCCGTTAAAGGGTTGATAATCTGACTGTTAATGTAAGGTAAAGGGCTCTTTTTCATCAATCCGAAAACGATAAAAGTACTGTTAAAAAGCATAGTATCATGGGATTGTGGTTGTTTCGACATTATATGCTCTTCGGCAGTCGAACAGTATAGTATCGAGCATAAAATAAGCACATGTAGCCAATATGTAACCAATATTAGATTGAATTTCCCTTTTACAGGCTTATTCACTAACGAGAGAATTGTCATGGTTTCAAAATTAATTTAAAGTGAACTTCAGATTTAAGGCCAAAATCCCTGAACTAGAAAAATTCTCTAGTCTGCTATGCTGTCTTTTCATTTACGTTGGCCCTATATATATGGGGTGGAGACCTTCATTCAATAGAAATTGGCACAGGTGAGCATTTGCAAGCCTTATCTCTTAATAACATGCACAGCTAAACATAAATCTCTCAACTCATGTGGCGAGGTAATAGGGGGGCAATCCAAGTAAATTGGCTACACCCCCATGTCATAGGACGAGTAAATTATTGAAATGCAATACCATAGCAGTCTAGGGAGGGTATTTCAACAGCTTCCCAGGCGAAAAGGGAAACTGTAGGGATGCCCAAACCATTTAATTGTCTCCTCGACTTGACGCACATTATCCATAAGGAGCAGGGGCCCTGGAGATCTTTTTTCGTCATATATATTCCTACCTTGTATTTATTTAATTATTAATTTGATGTATAGTTTCTTAATTCTGTTGTTTTTTTTTGTTGTAATTAATGATTACGTAGTAACAATTTAATTGTCGTGATAGTGTATTTGTGTAGTTGAAATTGCCACGTACAGGATTATTTACTGAAACAGGGATTTTAAGGAATGGAATTAACTATCACTGGATCAGTGAATAAAAATCTCTAGTGCTAAAAAAAATATTTAGTTTTGCTGCACTATTTAAATTCATCCTCATTGCGATAGTAAATGCCACAGAACCAAGCATGATGCCGAGCCGCTTTTAACTGACTTAACATTTAAAACCGGAAAGTTTAAGTTACTATAGAAGCTGCATTCAATAAATTCTGTCAATGTGAAATCCAATTAACACAACTTTGGAAATTCACTGATGTGCCCCCTGTGATTTCTCCGCAGGACATTATTAATTATATCCCTGCGCTACATGATTGATGAAGCACTTGCAATTTAGGTGATTGTTAATAATTCAAAATATCAAAATGCCATACTCTAAAAAATATTCAGTATGATATCAGTGGAGAGATGATGATGTGAAGAAACAATTTGACAATGTTTTATTTTCTTCATTGTCTGGTCTTCTTCAATGGCTTATAAATGAAAAAAAAAAAAAAAAACAATGTTGATTTTTACCAGTTGTTCAACCCCGACTCCTAATGAAAATTGACATTTCAAGTCCTGATTATATTATTGTTGTTATTTCAAGTTTTGATCTATAAAGGCTTTGTTTAGTTTCCAAGCCTTTCTGGACTTTTTAGTCTTGTTATGAGCCAACGTACCGGAACTCAGTTTATCGACCTTGAAAAGGGACTCAAAGTTTTTTTGACGTTGAAGAGAACCTTAACTCCCTGAGATTCTGCAGCTGGAGCCCCAGCACTAAGCTATATCAAGAATTAAATAAAAACATGTTTAACTCTTTAAACAAATCCATAACTTCTTATTTCCCCCTAGTTAACCCCTACAGCAGGCAGGGACGGGCAACTTTCTAAAATTTAATTCGCTTCCGTAGAAGTAAGACAAATCTTACCACCTTAATAGTATAAATCTATGCATGTATGGATCAGCTTATGCCTCCTAAATTTACCTTTTTCGTTCCACTGGAGATAATCTCTAATTTCTCTGTGCTCTTTAAAGCAATGTTTTATATACTGAACAGAGTGGGCTGGTGGATATGCCAATTATCTTCCTTCTATCGTGGTTACTGGAATGAAGTGCAATAATAAAAATGGGGTTAGTAACTGTAAGTCCCGAGTCCTAAATTCTTACCTTTCCAGTCTCCCCCCCCCCCCCCAAAAAAAAAAAAATCAATTACATTTTGGGAAAAGAGCCATAAACCCTATAAAATCATTCCTTAATAAAATGTACACCCTCCACCCCAAACAGATAAATTAATTATCACCCTCCCATATTGTAAATTTAATTGGCAAGCAAATGATTGTCTTTCTTAACCTTTAACTAGAAAGAAAATCAATGTAAAATAAAATAGATTAATGCTTACAATTATCCTAAATGCCCTCCATTTTCTACCAATGCCCTCGAGTTCTCATCTTTAGTCTTTAGAAATAGGCCATCCTTAGAATAAAAATCCCTTAAGTCCCACTGCAATTAATAAATAGAAAATAATCCAGGCAAGCCAATAGCTGGGTAGAATGGCATTTTCCTGATGTACGTGGTCATTTTTATGGCTATATGTGATCAGTTGCCCGTTTTTAAAAGTAATAATGATTGATTTTGTTTACTACCTAGCAAGTTGTTATACAGCATTGTAGACATGTTTTTAGTGTTTTTAATTTGTCAGCTGTCTGTGGCTGTTTTTTATTAGGTCGCCTGTTGTTAGTGCCTTTTGTTTTGTAAAGGAAACATTCAGTAGTTAATCTGATTTTAACAGCTGATGCAATTTTAAGCCTGATGTTGATAAAACAGAATATAAATTGATCAACTATGCTTGGCATTTCTTTGGGCACGTTGGACACACACTATCATCATTATCGTGAATTATGTTCCTTTTTCCTTTCATCTGGGATGTTGTGAATCACTCAGCAAATTATAGACTAAGATTATTTTATGAGATAGAACATGCTTTTATTGTTTTAAATTGATTTATGGAAACAACATTTTAGTGACAAAGCTATGTACAGTAAATGTGAAGTGTCTATACCAGCAATTTTATTTACAAAAACTCTAGCCTTGAACATGAAGCAAGAATGTATTTAGTAAGTATCTTTGTCAGGGGTCCTCAAACTCCGGCCCCCCAGATGTTGCTGAACTACAACTCCCATGATTCTTTGAATTACAAAGATAGCTAGAGAATCATGGGAGTTGTAGTTCAGCAACATCTGGGGGGCCGCAGTTTGAGGACCCCTGATCTATGTCCACATTTGAAAATACAGTTAAAGGAACAGCACACACAGAAAAACAAACATACAGTTTTAAATTTGACAAGGCTGTATTATAATCACCTATCTTAGCAAACAAATATGGGGATTTAGTTGAAGCATATGGCCTCATGGTGTCAAGCCCACCTCTACGTCACACAACCCCAATACCGGTGGGTCCTACACTAATTTTAGCATTGGAGATTTAAATTCACAATACTTACTGATAAAGCCCTTCCAGAGACTCCTCAATATATGCTTTGCTGTGGTCACCTCCAAAGGGGTATCTATAGTGACTGTGTGAGGTGCTCAGCTCAAGAGGAACCTGGTCTGTATTCTAAACCTACTCAGAAAAAAGTGGGAATTGGGGGCACACCCAGAACGTGCATTTTGAAGTACTACCGTAAAGTCCAAGATATAACCAAAATACACTTAAAGGAACAGCACGCACACAAAAACAAACATACAGTTTTACATTTTAGAAGGCTACTTAAAATCACCTATCTTAGCACACAAAAATGGGGATTTAGTTTATGCCAATATCTGGACATAAAACTCCTGGGGCAAGAAACACATCTAGGTGCATCATATTTGTAATATAAAAATATAAAAAAATAATAAAGATCCACACCCCAAATGTGGCAATGCTCTTTAATTTCTTTAATATAAATCAATTTTGTCCTAGTGTCTGAGCTGAGATATTTTTCCCACCAATCTGCCTGTATTGTTAGGAGAAGGCATTAAAAATGCAACAAAATACGCGGTGATAGGCACAACCTTAATCGAGTTCAATGAGCCGGCAAACGGAATGTGGCGGCTGCCACACGACTCGGCGACACTCTGGCCCTTTCTCGTCCTTATCTCTGGACTGACTCATCAAACCACAAGAGATGGCGTGGGGTGAAAAGCATGAACAGCTCCTGGGACCAAAGTATCTCGAAGAGTTTTAGATACTTAATATTATGTTCATGTGTTGCAGACTCTTTGCCAATGATCCCCTTCGCTCTTACCACTAAGGGTTACTTGCCGTGTAAAAGATCATCACAAAAGCTGTGGTTTTATACAAATCTTGCACCCTAGCTTTGAATATGTTACCCACTTGGGCCGTTAAACTTTTATTAACCTCTCTCAGCATGTTTAGCTCGTGTCTAGCAATCTACCATAATTTACTCGACTCTGTGTTTTACAAGCATGAATATACATCTTGATATTATAATTTTTTTAAAAAGGGCAGCGAATCAGACATGTGATGTACTCTATGAGTTGATATTTTTTTATGATACCTTTTGCAATGTCTCTGTTCATGTGTGAAATTTGCAAAGCACTACAAAAATAAAGAATTCTTAAAAAAAAAACAGAAAAAATAACACAACAAAATAACTGAAAAACAAAACAAAAAATACTCCGCAGTAATAAAGGGTAAAGACCATTTTTGTAAATAGTGACCCTATCATTAAGAGCTGTTATAGCAGGATAGTTGATCTTTTTTTTTTTTTTTTGAATAATGAACTGAGACTGCACCCTGCATTGAGATTGTTACTTTGGGGTTATGTGCAAAGGTGACATCTGGGAGAACGTCCTAAAAGAGGACCAGTCGCCATGGAAACCAGTGAACTGTTTCCCTTGACGTATCTGCTTTTAGAACTTTGCCCCCAGAATGTTTCCTATATTATAAATAACCTCCACTTTACCTACCTCGAAGCATTACATAGTCTACATGCAGGAAGACTAGAGCTATGTGCTATCTGTTGCAAAATAAAAAAAAAAAAAATAATGAAAAAAAAAAGACCATGAATCTGTAAGTTACAATTTAAATTTCAGCATCTATCACAGGCAACAGATCTGTCCAGCAGCCAAGGGGTGAGCATCAGGGATTTCTTTCTTTCTGTCTTATATACACGGGAAACAAGACTTGTCTGCACGTGCAACGTGATGCCGGATTTAATGGAGACCCGCTCCACCCCACCTCCCCCCACCTCCCCAGCAGAGGATTACTTACTGTACATTCAGAACCACACAGCGAGGACAGCTCCCAGTATCTTAACCATTGATCTGAGGAGCCAGGAGCAGAGCTAAGCTTGTGTGTCGACCAGGCAGTTTATCAGCTGCCTCTCGCCTTCATCAACTGCTCCTGTGATCTCTGACCTCCTTAGTAAATTCCACAAGGATCTATTTGTTTTTGTTTTTTTTAATGTTTTTTTTAGGAAGCTTGTTGGAGCTGGGAGTTGTACAGAAGCTGTCACTGTAGCATGTGTTGCTCCTGACAACTCTGTTTCTTTGGCACATGTTTTAGGTTGTAGGGTGGAGGAATCAGAATTAGCTGTGTCCTTTATTGCAGCTCCTGTCTCTGCAAAGACCCCCCAAAAATCCTGCTTTTATTTATTTATTATTTATTTTTTTATTTACCTCCACCACTGTCTGAAGGCAAGATCAAGGCTACATCTGGAATCTGGTTGGAATGAACTGCAGAATGTTTTTGCCATGAAGCCAAGGGATGTGCTTTGGGATATGATGTTCCATGGGTTTTTGCCCTTCTATGGTGCTCTGCAGATCTACTCTTTAAAAGACTTCCAGACACAGCTTTCCAGGAAGGGCTGCTAACTTTTCATTTCTCATACTAAGAGGAGGCACAAGATTCCAAGATGCCAGTGAGGAGGGGGCATGTTGCCCCTCAGAATACCTACCTGGACACAATTATCAGGAAGTTTGAAGGTCAAAGTGAGTACTTTTCAACTGATGTAATTGTTTGCACATTTTGAAAAATAATGCATTTTTAACTAGCCTATCAGCTTTAATCTCCTTGAAATAAAATCTCTGTAATTCAGTATGGTAGTCTGGAATAAGATGCCATCATTCAGGAAATGCAAATTTAATCAACAAGTATTAATCATCAACAGGGTACAGGACAGCTTTACAATACAGACAGAGCCACAGACAAGAGGCAGACTGATTGATACACACTGCAGTGTTCATATTTGTGATACAGTAACACACTCAAACAGGTAAATAAACACAGACAGGGACACATAACCACACACTGTGCATTCTATAAAATTGTAATCAGTGTAGGAATAATGATTTCTTTGGGATATATAATTACTGTAAACCATAATTCTCAACTGGTTGTGGTTGACTGGGAGTCATGTGAGTTTTATTCCAGGACAAATGGTGTATCTGAGACTTTCTGTTTATGGAAAAATTGACTTAGTTGTCACTTCCTGGTTGTTCAGTCAAAGGTCTCCTCCAGTCACTCTGATTCCCTACAATCAATAATGTCATGACATGAAAAGGAACACCTGTCACCCTGGCTGCTGTATAATATAATTCCCAGGATACACAGCCATCGTTTTAATTGTGGAATTTTACATGCCATAGCTACCCAGAAGCATCATGGGGATTGTTCCTGCTAGCTGAAGTGTCTGAACTTGTCTGTCCCTGGTTTTAGTGGCCCTGACTCAGTGTCTCTTTCAGGATCTGAAACATCAAGTTAATTGCAGCATTGTAGTCTTATGGACTATGAGTGTTGAAGGTTTAGTTCCATGGGGATTCCCTTAGAATATACCTGCACAGGACCCTCTAACAACTTGTTATGGCCCTGATCAGCAACCACTCATTGGTAATAGACATTTTGACTGTCAAGGAGAGTGTAGAGGATGGTCTCTTGGTCTCTGCTAGAATGGTTACTAGTGACAGTGCAATGTTAGAATGCTTTCAAAACACAGCAGCTTCAGACTCTGTCCTCTGTGGATACGTTGGTTCCTGCGCATATTGCAGGACAACACTGCTGTGACACTAGACATGGGCATATCAGGGGAATTAAACTCTGCATCCGATGCCAAATGCTGTTGGACATAACACATTTAATTCTCTGCCGGGCATCTACTTTCATGATATTAAGAGCGTTGTAGCCCAACGGTATAAAAGGGTTGCCCTTTGACAGTACATAGCCTGGCAATGAAAATGTGAGTTGCGTGACCCTTTTTAAAATGCGGTTATACCAAATACAAATGATCTTAATTAAGGTTGGGCTGGGGGTTAGGTTCACAAATCAGGACGTGATTCGGGAACTCCAACAAAAACACATTCTTCATGACTTTGCTGTGACCAATTCAGTCCTGATATAGACGTTTTCTATATTCTTCACATGGAATTACTATTATTATTATTATTATTATTAATGGCATTTATGTAGCGCCAACATATTCTATAGTGCTTTACAATAGTATAAAATAGGAAATGTAACAATCAATTATACAATTACAAAATGTTACAGGAACAATAGGCTGATGAGGACCCTGCTCAAAAGATCTTGTAATCCAGAGGATGAGCCGACATCCCTATAGGAGTCAATATCAAAGTAAAATTTCACTTGTGGGGACAAAGAACCATTAGATTGTCTCATTGTGAGGGATAATTTGCAAGGGAAGACCTTGGGTGTCTTTTTGGGAGGGATCCATTGCAAGGGAAGAGCTGTGATTGATTCTGATGTGACATTATCCCACGACAAGAGGCCTTTTCAATGCAAAAGAGACAAACGCAAAGCAACAGATGTTGTAACTTATACTTACTAGATAGCAAAGATATAATTTCTATTAAATTATGTATTTATTAAATTATTAATGTGTTTTAAAAGAGATTGGTACTTTATTCATTCTCATCCCTCCAGTGTGAGCTGCTGTGTTCCGTGAGTAGTATTCTATAGACAGCAGTTGGACTGTCTAACTGTTTGTAACACAGGCTATCGCCCTTAGCCACGTTATTTCAATTAATGTCATCCAGAGAGATTGAAGGAGGGAATAAAGTCTCTAATTTACACTAAAGGGCTGTGGACACTACAAAGTAGCATGTATGAATGTATTCCGCTACATATCAAAAGTTATAGTTCCCCTCTAAGGCATATTAGGACAGCCAACAAGTTCTCATTTATTAAAGAAACACAATAGTGTCAGGAATACAAACATTTATTTCTGACACTACAGTGTTAAACCCACTGTTTAGGTACCTGGCTCCTCTTGCATTGGCCAGAAAAGGTGTTTAAACTCACAATTTTCCCACGATGCACAGGCCTCACTGTGGCTGGCTCCGCCTCCATGGCTGAGATAATCAAAATTGATGATTTCAGCCAATCCAATGCTTTCCCATAGGAAAGCATTGGGAGGCTATTGCGCATTAGCGGCAAAATGACACGCTGCCCCAATCATCATCTCCTCATAAAGATGCAGTGAATCAATGCATCTCTATGGGGAATGTTCAGCTCCTCCATGCAGAGCAGACTGCTAGTACTACACATTGTGCAGCTGTGACACAGGAAGCGTCTTTAGTGGCCATCTGAATGACTGCCACTAAAGATGCTCCTAGGTAGCAATGTAAACACTGCCTTTTCTCTGAAAAGCAGTGTTTACATTAAAAAGCCTGCAGGGACAGTCTATAGACATCAGAAACACTACATTAAACTGCAGTGGTTCTGGTAACTATAGTGTCCCTTTAAGGATTGTGGCTGTGAATTGTATTGTATTTGAGGAATAGTTTCTCAGATGATTTGTCAAAGGTAAATTCATTTGAGACCAAATACTATGCATTATAAACATAACAATTAATCATAAGGATAAGTAACTTTGTATAGTCAAATTAGGTTTACATTTGTCCTAAAAGTCGTATAAGTGGAACCTACTTAAACTGTCCAGGGACTCGAGACTTGCAAAAAGTCTGAAAACGATCCAAAATAATTGATAAATCTAGGCCATTAAACTGACAATGATTTACTGTTGATGAAATTTTCTAAATAATTGGTATCAAAGTTTCAGTCTATTTACAGGAAGAGGATATTTCAAGAGACAGGGTTAGATCAGCTTGTTCCCAAACACGTATTATTTCAGATTTGAATATGTTTGTTGCCAACGGTGAATTCTGCACTTTATAAGGTTCTGCTATAGAGACACTATGGTGTGCCCCCAATTCCCTTTTTTTTTCAGTGTAGATTTGGAATCTAGACCAGATTCCTATTGGGCTGAGCCTCCCAGCCCCCCATCCACTATAGGAGTCTCTTTGGAGGTGACCACAGAAAAGCGTAAATTGAGGAGTTTTTGGAGGAAGTAAAAACATTGCAGTTAGCATGTTAACCTCCCCTGTTAAAGTGTAGGACCCACCTATATTGGGGTACAGTAATGTAGTGGTGGGCTTAACCATAGTAGAAATGTGGAACTGCACTTAATCCCAAGCAATATGTATCTGGGTGCAGCCAGACCAGTCCCAGTACCAGGGACCAAATACTTAGTAGTGAAAAAAAGAAGACAGGTCCAGGCACTTCAGGACAACATTTATTGAACCCACTGCCACTCACAACATTTTGACCTACACAGTCTTTGTCAAGCTGGTCTACAAAGACCGTGTAGGTCGAAACGTTGTGAGTGGCAGTGGGTTCAATAAATTTTCCTCTTTGTATCCTGGAGTGCCAGGACCTTTCTTCTAATTTTTTCTACTAAGTAGTGGTGGGCTTAACACAATATGGCCATATGGTGGAACTGAATCCCCATATTGGATTGCTAAGATAGGTGATTATAAGTAGCCTTGTAAAATGTAAAACTATATTATTTTTGTGTGTGCACTGTTCCTTAACCTGTATACTGGTAAAAAGTTAACATGCACAGGGGTGATAGCTTGAAAAAAAAAAAAAAAAAAAGGAGAACTCTTATTTCAGTGTGATTGCAAACTGGTAAGATGGGGGACACCATATTCCTTCCCAACACATAGGCCCTTAATTTAATATTTTTGGACAAGCATTTCAATGTAATATTTCAAAATCTTAAATGTAAAAAAATAAAAAAAAAATATATTGATTTATCAAAAAATACCAAAATATTAAAATATTTTTCTAATCATTTGAAAAGTTTAAAAATAATAATAAATAAAGGCAATAGTAAGAGCAAACTTTTTAGCAAAATATAATTCACTACATAGAGTCTACAACAGAATTCTAGACTAACTAACTCTATTAGATGTCAGTGGTACATTAAAACTTCCAAATTGAGTGAGACTTTGAGTGTATGTTGCCTGTTGTATCCAGGCAGGCACAAGTATAACAGTGCCTATGTGGACTTGTTCTATAATAGGCCTTTCATTTGATGATGCCTTAAGAGGTGACATTATAACAGCATGGTCTAAAGTTTGTAAATTGTACAAAGGGAACTGAATTTATGATTATTCGTTTGCTTCGGTTAAACCCTGATGCCCAAATAAAGGGGGAGCAGTGTCAGTTATCCTACCGTAGATACTTATCTTCGTTAAATTCTATAAAATAAAATCTAAGCCCCCCAAAATGTCTCTTCCTGACTTGGATCAATGTTGTTGTCATGCTGCAGAGAAACTAAATTATCTGCTGAGTTTTCATTATGTCACTCTGTATCTATGCAGAGGGACTGAACACTCACATCCTACACACCAACGTTTTATAAGTCAAATTTCAGAACTGTATATTGGCAGTCAAAGAGGAGCAGAAAAAAAAATGAGGATTATGAGCTCACTATATACACTACACTGATGAATTAAAAAAGACTATTATGTGTGAGTCATCCGCAGAGAAAAAAAAAGAGTTTTATCCCTCAAGTATATTTCACAAAACGTAAAAATGAGGTAGCTAAGTGAATGACTGGGTGTAATATGTTAAAATTACACACATACATAAAAGATGTAAAAGCAAATTTACAAAATACAAACCAAAAACTACATCTGTTAAAACTTTTTAACCTCTCGATTTTTATGTAAAAGATGAGCAATTCAAAATCAAACAATATTTTGTTTGTAAATTTACACTTTGCCGATATCCCTGAACAGCAACCCATACCTCTAGTTTCTGCATTATAATTACAAAAACATATTGTTAGTGAAAGTGTAATGTAAATATGTTCTGAATCTTTTGACATTTAAGTGGGACAGTTAACAACGTTGCCAAGGTAGTAGTGGTAGTCCCGCTGAGATTTTTTTTTTTATTCTCGTATTAAACTAGGAGTTTACAATCCAAACAATTTAAACTTTGCCTGGCACCTAATTGAACCATAACAACTTAATTGTGATGAAGTTGTTATGGTGCCCGGAGTAGCCCATTAAGTGACACAGTCCCTAAATGAAAGTTAAAAAAATAAAAGTACCCTGATTCCAAGTTATTTATATGCTACTGGTAAAAGAAA
Source organism: Pelobates fuscus (assembly GCF_036172605.1). Lineage (NCBI taxonomy): Eukaryota > Metazoa > Chordata > Amphibia > Anura > Pelobatidae > Pelobates > Pelobates fuscus. Next base: position 285,105,393 of record NC_086322.1, on the reverse strand, counting down.
GAGTGTTCTAAGGGGTTTGCAATCTAGAACTGCAGACGAAACCATGCTCTATGTACTTTAGTAAATAGCTTAAAGGTATCCTGGAAAGTCCTGTTGCAAAGAGCTCCAATATTATAATCTTTTGTAGTGAAAGAATAGGAGAATCTAGTTTGAAAGCTTACTGCCTTGAGCAGAGGTTCTTACCCTTTTTGGACGGAATCCAACTGACGTACGTGCCATTAGCATGGTGACCAATTATTCAATCGAAAAATGAGATCAGTGACCCGTTCTTTAGGGGGATATACTTAACATTAAAATACATTTAAAAAAAAAAAAAAAGAAATCTGAATTAGTTTTACTTTTTCCTCTCGTATCAATGGGGTCTCCACTATACTTGAATTAAACAAATCCACTACAGTGTACAAATTATTGTGGGCAGTTGCTTGGGGCCTTTTTCAACCAGCACGGACACACTTAAATGACAGGTTTACCTAGTTGTGTGTCCTGATCCAGGTGTTAAAAAGAGAAACCATTGGCATCCAAATCCTAGTGTTAATTTAATCAGGAAGTCATTACAGTAGATTAGATCATTGTGATCTTAATGTATAAAGCCGGTAGAATTAAAAGCTAAGATTCTACACACGGCTTTGTGTTCTGTCTGTGTCTCTCTTTCTCTGTTATGTGGTTTAAGGCTCAGAACCTCCTCACAAATAATTCACCATATTTGTTTCAGTTCTTGCAGAACAACGTGTTCAAAGTTTTAGATTTAATGGGATGAAAACCGCATTGAAAATTGCTTTGATCAAACTAAAAAAAAAATAATATATTTATTTATATGCACTAAAACACAATGTTTGTCAATTTCTGATTTTCAAACCCATAATGAGCAAACACCAAAATATGTCTCAAAACAGCTTTTTTTTTTTTTTTTTTAATTTTAATTTTTTTTTCAAATCAAATACAGTGTTGACTTTAAATCAGTTGAAACACAATATGACCACACGGTGTTATTTTGTTGAGTTACTATTTATAGAACACTTGAAAAATAAAAATAGCATGAAAACATTTGTACAGCATATTCATATTTACATTAATAAATTGATTAAAAAAAAATAGCAATAAGATAACAACATGGAATCAAATTGTCTTTAAATAAACTACATGCTATTTCAGTATTTTAATAAAAAGACTTTAACTTAATATAGTTTTCAAGGACCAAATTATGATGATTTCACATTTTATTATTATTACTATTGTTCGTAACCGGTTAAACGTGGCCGTGTCATTTATTTTCTTTAAATTTTACTTTTGCTATGCATCTTGACTATATTGACTATAATGGCTATATTTCTTCACCTACCACTTGCTTTTATTTATATTTATTATCTTTTTTTTTTTTTGTCCCGGATCCCAGTAACTGGGTCCAACCATTTTTTTCCTCTCTGCCCATGATGTCTGCTATTTGCCCTTTTGTGGGATTCGTTTTTACTGATGGATTGTTGGTAAACTTGTTTGGTAACTGAAACAGAACTTTGCTTTAAGACCAGCCCATCGTCACGTTTTGGCAACTTAAATTCTATACATTGGCAACCGTAGTCATTACTTTTCTCTGTGTATTTTAAGAAAAAAAATTGAAATTAATTTATATACTGGGAGCTAAATAGAAGCAGATTAGATAAAGTTGATTTTTTTTTGTGAACGAGTGGCTTTACGATCTAGCAATTGAAGACAAAATGAAAAAAAAAATACTGTTTGTGAAACATGTGCTTATTGAGAAATTCAAATGTAAAAGTTATTCAGCATTCCCACTTCAAAAATATCCTTAAAAAATCTGCAGATTATCGAGCAGAATGGTCGATCATTATGCTTTTTTGGGGGCACTTTTATATCAAATTGGTTCTTTCTCCTGTCTCTCCCAGATCATCTCATTATGCACTTTCTCGAAGTGCAGCATTAAAAAGCATAACAGTCAAATCCTGTAACACTTGCATTCATGGAGTTTAACTTGGCTTGATATACTAAGCCATGTAAATGTCAAGTGTATTCATACAGTAGGTTCTAGTGTGTACGTTTTTGTTTAACGTTCGATTTGTGCAACAATTGTTTGATGTTTACTGTTTACAATTCTCATTTCTTCAGCCAATCACAATAGCTGCTTTACTGCTTTAAATTTGCTGAGACTCAATTATTGTGCGTGTCCTTCCACCACCTTTTTTTTTTTTTTTACATTTTGACTTTTGTTGCTTTTGTTTCTTTGATTTCATTACATACACTATTGATATATTTGTTTTTTATTATACTTCATTTTTTTTGTATGTAAGCTTTCATATCGAATCTCTTCAAGTGCGTAACACCTTGATGGCCCCACAGAACTGAGTATTAGAAGCTTCAGGTAGATGATAGTTGGCAACTAAAGTTTCACCGAATGTTCATGTAGGAATAAAAGGTGCCATGTTTCTTGGATTACAATTTATATCTTGCCAGCCCACATTAGGAAATTTGAGCCTAATGGATACTGTCAACAAAAATCTGGGTATACAAATCCAAGAAATCACAGACCAAGCATTAGCCAATAGTATTTGTAGGCTGTGTTCTAGTTTGATTTGAAAGAATAACAAAGACAGCGAACAGATCTTACTAACATTCCAATTCAATAACAGAATTTAAAATTAACAAGCCAGGAAACAATATCGTCATACATTTAAATGTAGACAAATTAAAGTGATTTTTTTTTTAAAGAGACACAGACTTTAAGAAATCTAACTTTATTTGTCTGTAAAACACCCAGGGTTGTTTACCAAAAACAGAATTCAAAAGAACAGACCAGAGAATTCCAAATGTTAACAAATAATAGGTATCACCTATCAAAATATATAATGTCTTGGTTAGTTTCTCGTTTAATGAAAAGTGACGTGAGTTGTGTAACACCCCGTCTCTACATTGAGATTAACCAGCAAATGTACAGATCAACTGGTTTGTTTTGAATAATTGTGGAGAACTCACGATGTTATAAACCTTTTCTGACCAAAATGACGTTAAAAGTTTTTGGTTTTAGCCTATAATTTGCGATTTCAGGTCAATATTCTGCAACAGTTTCGTAAATAATTCCCTGGAAGATTTATTTGTCTAAAGTTTGCTACCTACATGGTTCTGTGCACATCCACACGCTCATGAGATACCATGTGTGGACTTGTGCTAGGTGTTTCAGTTGATGCACTTTCCATTGTAGAAGTGTGTGAATGCATGTACAACCATTGTAACCCACCACATTCCAATTGTCTAGAGCAGTGCTCCTCAACCCTCTTCTCAAGGCACACCTAACAGTCTAGGATTTAGAGATTACCCAGGTTTGTATAAGGTGTTTAAAAAACACTAAGGTGTTTTTCTTTTCTTTTTCTTAACACCTTAGACACACCCACATAATCCCTAAATCCTGGACTGTAAGGCGTGCCTTGAGAAGAGGGTTGAGGAGCACTAGTTTAGAGCAGTGGTTCCCAACCATGTCCTCGAGTACCCCTAACAGTATGGGATTAAGGGATTACCCAGTTGTGTCTAACTTGTTTTTAGAAAAAACAAAAACAAAACAACACTTTAAACACAACAGGGTAATCCCTAAATACTGGACTGGTAAGTGGTACTTGAGGACTGGGTTAGGAACCCCTTTTGGAAGAGTAAAATTTGATCTATACATTTGCCAGTACTTTGACTAGCACAATGTACAACAGGGTGATGTGAACTCATTTAAAGTGCCACTATGTTTACAGTTGCATGGCCCATGTACATTAAACTGATGCATGAAAAATAGAAAAAATATGTCTACAGTTTGCTGGGTCAGTCAGCAATTAGATGTACTGTGTACATGACAGAGTTACTTTGTGTACATTACATTGAGGGCTGGTTTAGAATGGGAAAATCCTGGTATCTGTTTAGTATTTGATCCTTTGAATGGGAAGATAAATCCTCTTTGCTATATCCACCCCCTCCTCTTCCAGGTTTAGAAATGGGCATTCTGCAAGGAGATAGAATTTATATGCAGAGGGAGAACAAAGCTCTGTCAAGGGTTATTTATGAAGTTAATCTTATCGCGCAGGTTTCTACAATACTTGTAGCTGTACGAAAGCTAAAAAAAAATTGTAATATTTATTATAGTGCACTTAGATATGATAAACGGTATTTAAAGAAGATCATCTGCAGGGCTGGGAAAAAAATAAACGAGGATATAATTTGCAGTATAATGTTAAAAATATAGTGTAACATGTATAATAAAATATTACACAAAGGTTTATTCACTAAACAGCAAATTGAAAACAGAACTCGAAAATTTAGGCCAAGATCCCTGAGTTGAAAAAATTCTCCAACTGGATTATAGTTGCAGTTTGACTATTTTAGCCCGAATTTGGCAATTCATTTTTTAATATACTATAATTCACAATTTAAAGAACAAATCCCTATCATGTTAAAAAAAAAACATGTTGTGAAAAAAAAACCAATCCTGAACTATTTGGCGAAATAGAAGGTGTTGTCAATATTATTGATTACCAGGTGGTGTTTCAATTATTGGTTCTGTTCAGTTAACTTTATAGATTGACCCATAAATCACTTTGGTTTGCTGAAATGCTTCATGTGTGAAGAATGTGTCCTATTTATTTCATTTTATAAAAAGTGCAGATTTCAATAGAGACTGGCATTTTTCTGAATTAGGCTTGTTACACACCCTCCCCTGACTTTCAGCAGACAACTGATTCTATTACTTCCTGGTTGTTTAGCTCAGTAGAGCTAAACTCAAGAGTCACAATTACACAGAGCACCTGCCTTGCAAAGACGCATCATTTTGCTGCCACAGCCACAGCCACAGCCACAGAACGTCTAAGTTTGGTTAGAAGGGAGGATAGATTGCATAGGATTCATACAATAGAACTGCAGCTTTTGGAAGCTGTTTTTAGAAAAAATACACAATTAAATGCTTTCATTGGGGTATTTTTTTGTTATTTGGGCAGTGGAGTGTCCCATGAAGCCATCTCTCCTACCCATCAATCATCTCTATTGTTATGTGCAACTGCCTGTTCTACTGCCTTCAGAATTAAAGAATTACTCTACACAACAAACTTTTTTTTTGTTTTTGTTTTAATAAAACACTACTTTTAGTTAATAAACCTTTCTGAGGTTGTCCACTTACCCCAAACTTAAAAAAACGTAAAAATAAACGAAACGCTAAAACTCACCCCTGTTCCATCACCGAGTGCAAGATCTCCCCTCAATCCAATACTTCTTGGCTGCCCTCACTCCCCCTTGCTGGTAGGGGAAGAAGGTCAGGGAGGATAGACTAAGGGGAGGACTGAGGCGCCTTGGAGAAGGTGGGGTCATGCCACAATAGGCTGATTGGCACCAGAATGCTGTGGGTCCTGGCGTGAGACTACAATTTTGCACCGAATTTACATTAGCTTTCAAGGCTGGCTAACAATGGGTTAACCTTTTACCTGAGTCTCTTGGTCAGCTGACTGCTCCTGGTAATCTGGTCAGTTGACTGCTCTCATCCAATGAATGAGCATCTGTGCATTGAAATATACTCAGAATGGATATCAGCCAGCCCAGAACTTAGAACTTAGTTCCAGGCTGGCTAATGACAAAGTGAAACACTGCACATACTGACCCCAGACACCATGACCACTACAAATAACTGATGTGTTTATGGTACTAACCATTTAACATTCACGTAGCTGTACAGTCTGTGTTTCAGCAATAGTAAAAAAAAAACTAAAAAAAAACCCCAATGGCTAATATCTATAGATTGACATTACTTTACTTGAGTGTCTATTGATTTGCGTAAACGCCAACGAAAACGTAAATCTCATTGTTTCTGAAAAGGTTAATTCCTTTGATTTTTTTTTGTGTTTCAAGTCCTGCGGTGAGCCAATTTAACAAATTTCCATGTATGGATATTTTCTTTGAATCCTCTACATTTTAGAATGGTGGGTGATCCCCTCCTTACCGTGTGCATACATAAACAAAACAAAAAAATCAATTAACAAATAAAATTAAAGGGGAAAAAAACAGGCAGCTGAGACAGCTGCTTTCAAAAAGAACAGGCAAGGATTTCAGATATAAATAGCTCCGAGAAGTATTTTTATATGTATATTCGGTTGCTTTTCTGTTTTTTTTATTTTTTTATTTCACGTCCAATTGGAAAATCCAAATTGCATATGTTTTGCAATTCTAAACTTACTGATACACTGTAATTCAGGATCATTTTAGAATGGATTCTGAAAATTGAATAGACATTTGACTAGAGGAAATGGCTATTGTCATCAAACCCCAATCCTCAAGGGAAATTGCAGCACGGCACGACTTGTTGCCCTGTCTCTTTCAAATGTTCCATTTCGACAGTGCAGGAGATCTGTAAGTCTAATGGTTCATCCTAATTGTTCGTACAATGTGAATGGTGCTATGAAAACGATCAGTGAATCTTTCCATTTGAAGACAAGAGGATTTGCATCCAGGCTTCGGTCCTGGTAACCCGGTGAGGTTTACAGAAATAAGGTATTGTCGTACAGTGCAAGAGATAATAGAATGAAAAACATAGTATTTTTTTTAACACAGAAAACAATAAAACTGTTTTGTAAAATTTTCTCAACCTGCTCTACCTGGGGTACATTGTCATCCCATAAGGCATCACAAACAGTACTCTTTTTTGTGTGTTATTTTGCAGTGATTCAGAAGGACACAGCCTTTGTTCTGTCATAATATCAAGACACACAAAAGCTCAACATTTATACACCGATAATGAATTGAGATAGTTACGTTATAACAGTGCTTGAAACAAGAACCAATGAGCATTAGACAGGGCAATTAGAGGACCAATAAAATGTTGAATCTTTTCAGATTACCCATAGCAGGTGTTACTGGAGTATGGTCAGGGGTGACTATTCTATTCCAGAACATTTCATGGATGTTTTTGAAGGCCCACTGATAGCTGTTAGTGCAAATGAAAATGTAATTAAGAAGAAGACCAATCTGTCTTGTTATTCCCAGAAGAAAGAAAGGTGGAATAGGAGGCTTGGGGCTCCTGCCTAATCTTGGACCATACAGTGATGCTATTTCTACTCTTAAATGGAAAAAATAAATACATATTTTTTACAAAAAATTAGACTATCAGTTTGCGTTAGTATTTTTTAACACAATATAGAATTGGCCTAAATTCTTCCCATGGGTAAAAATTCCTGAAAGACTTGCTCAACATCTTGCCCATAGCCGCTTTCTATGGCAAGTGTTTGAAAAGCTACCAAATATATAACATAACATACATATACAATAGAAATTGTTACAAATAGACTATCAATTTAAATTCCACATGGGTTCTCATTTTCAAAAATGTTCAACGTGTAAAGTCAAGATTTCTTGCACAATACCCGTTGCTTGCAAATACAGTAAATACTGAGTGTCAACTGCCATGATGTCTTGCTACTCTGAAGCTGGCAAAGCACCTTGGGATTTGTAGTTCTGCATTGACTGGGATCTCTTTGGCCATTGTTGGTCTAGATGGATGCTGTTCAGTATGTATAAAAAGTTAGGGTAGAATGCAGGGCCAGATTAAGAGCCCAGTGGGCCTGGTGCTGACAATTATGACGGGCCTAATTACAGAATCATATCGACCAAAAACAGTAAAACACTCCCAAGCGTCATGTATCTGATGGAGAGAAAGAAAACAGCAGCTATAAGAAAACACATACCCTATGCTAATCTCTCTCTAATTTATGTTTTCATCTTTCAAGTAAATCCGTAACCCCTAACAGCAGTCCAGTCAAGCAGGAAGTCAATGGGCTCGGTAAAAGGGTGTGCCACTGACACAAATCACGTAACCTGCCAAAAGGGGCGAACATGCCCAAAAAGAGGACATGTCTCCCCAAAGAATTAGAAGGCCAGCCTGGCATGAATGTATGTCAGGCTGACTGCCAATCATGCAGCTGGCCAACTAAGGGCATACTATGCAGACAGCACCCTGAGCTTGGCATAAATGCATCTAATGATGCGTTCGCTCAACGCTTTCTAAGGACTGTCCCCTAGCACTCGCTGGTCCACTTGTCTCCTTACCTTCTTACTAGCAAGCAGACGCTCCTGGTATATAGTCTGGGACAGAGAAAAGCTGTGTGTAGTGAGTGTAGAAGAAAGGGAACATGCCACAGTGTTAGAGAGACCAAAGTCAGCATTACCTTAAAGGATCACTATAGGGTCAGGAACACAAACATGTATTCCTGACCCTATAGTGTTAAGACCACAATCTAGCCCCCCTGAGCCCCTCATGCCTCCATAAGTATAGCAAAATCTTACTGTATTAAAGCCTGAAGCTGTAACTCTGCATGCTGTTAGACTCAGAAACACAAGCAGTCTGCTGACATCATTAGAAGAGGTGGCCTGATCCAATCACAGTGCTTCCCCATAGGATTGGCTGAGACTGACAAAAGAGGCAGATCAGGGGCAGAGCCAACATGATTCAAACACAGCCCTGGCCAATCAGCATCTCCTCATAGAGATGAATTGAATCAATGAATCTCTATGAGGAAAGTTCAGTGTCTGCATGCAGAGGGAGGAGACACTGAATGTTTGGATGCATTGTAGGCAGCCATAACCCAGGAAGGATCTCTAACAGCTATCTATCTCACACTCCCTAAACCTACTTGCACTAACAGAAACATGGCTCTCTCCCTCGGATACTGCTACCCCTGCCTCACTGTCCTTTGGTGGTCTTCACTTTACCCACAATCCAAGACAAGCGGAGATTAAAGGTGGCGGTGTAGGTTTTCTTCTCTCACCCCACTGCTCCTTTAAAACCCTGCCCACCCCCCCTTCCCTCTCTTTCCCATCATTCGAAATTCATTCAATTCGCCTTTTCAAACCCTTCTCTGCTAACATTGCCGTCATCTATCGTCCCCCTGGTTCCCCTCTCCTCTTCCTTGACCACTTTGCTGCCTGGCTACCCTACTTCCTCTCTTCCAACATTCCATCCCTAATTCTTGGAGACTTCAATATTCCCATTAACCCACCTTTAACCCCAGCAGCCTCTAAACTACTTTCAATTACTTCCTCCCTTGGACTATTGCAGTGGGCTAATTCTCCCACTCATGTAGCTGGCAATACCCTCGACCTTATTTTCTCCTATTCATGTACATTATCTAATATCTGCAATACTCCATTTCCTCTCTCTGATCACCACCTCTTATCGTTTGCTCTCAATTACCCCCTCACCCAACAACCTCAGCCTAACCCCCCTCAGCTCAGGAGGAACCTTAACTCTATTGACCTCCAGCAGCTGTCGGCTGACATTGATTCACAACTGCTATCCATCCCTTCCCTCTCCTGTCCCTCACTGGCCATCTCCACATATAACACTACCCTCACATCTGCCTTGAACACTGCAGCCCCACTCCAAACATGCACCACGAGGAGAACACGACCCCAACCTTGGCATAATAAATCAACACGCTATCTGCAGAGTTGCTCCCGCTGTGCTGAACGCTCCTGGAGGAAGTCCCGCACCCAGGCAGACTATCTTCATTATAGATTCATGTTGCTTTCGTACAGCGCAGCCCTTGCCCTCGCCAAACAGTCCTACTTTTCCTCTCTCATTAGTTCATGCTCCCGCAATCCCAGACGTCTCTTTGACACTTTTAATTCCCTTCTCCGCCCTGCTGTGGCCACCCCCCAAACTAACCTTACAGCTGATAGCTTTGCATATTACTTTACTGACAAGATTGAACAGCTAAGGAAACAATTCTCCCCTCCTTGCCGTTCTCTTTCTCAACCACACATAAATCATGCTTTCCCTACCCTTCAGACTTTCTCCCCAGCTACTGAACAAGAGGTGGCTGCACTTCTCCATTCCTCTCGCCCCACCACTTGCCCACTTGATCCTGTCCCATCTCACCTCATCAGATCTCTCTCCCCTTGTCTTGTGCCTATCCTAACACACATCTTTAACTGCTCTCTCTCTTCTGGCACTGTTCCTGCTGACCTTAAACATGCCACTGTAATACCTATCCTGAAAAAAACATCTCTTGACCCGTCCTCCCCCTCTAACTATCGTCCCATATCCCTGCTCCCTTACTCATCAAAGCTTTTGGAAAGACTTGTCTTTACCCGTGTGTCTCACTTCCTTAATTCCAACTCTCTCCTTGACCCTCTTCAGTCTGGCTTCCGCCCTCTCCACTCTATTGAGACCGCTCTTATCAAAGTGACTAATGACCTAATCTCCGCTAAATCCAAAGGTCACTACTCCATATTAATTCTCCTTGACCTCTCTGCTGCCTTTGACACAGTTGATCATGCTCTCCTCCTTCAAACTCTTCAATCACTCGGTCTCTGTGACTCTGTCCTCTCTTGGTTTTCCTCCTATCTCTCCCAACGCTCATTTAGTGTCTCCTTTTCCAAGGATACCTCCCCCCCTCGCCCTGTCTCGGTTGGAGTTCCCCAAGGCTCTGTCCTTGGTCCCCTTCTATTTTCTCTTTATACTGCCTCTCTTGGAAAACTTATTGCCTCTTTTGGATTCAACTACCACCTGTACGCTGATGACACTCAGATATACCTCTCCTCACCGGACCTCTCCCCGGCCGTCCTGCAACGTGTCACTGCTTGCCTCTCTTCCATCTCTGACTGGATGTCGCCACGCTTTCTCAAACTTAACCTCTCTAAAACTGAACTCCTTGTCTTTCCTCCTCCTAATACTGATCCTCCTCTCTCACTCTCCCTTCAAGTCAGTGATATCCACATAAGTCCATCCCTACAAGCGCGCTGTCTTGGCGTCATACTTGACTCTGGTCTCACCTTTGAGTCTCACATCCAGTTTGTTGCCAAGTCCTGTAGGTTCCAACTCAAAAACATAGTCCGCATCCGCCCCTTTCTTACGCAAGATGCTACCAAGGAGCTTGTCCATGCTCTAGTAATTTCCCGCATGGATTACTGTAACCCTCTCCTGATTGGTCTCCCCAAAAGCCGTACTGCCCCGCTACAGTCTGTAATGAATGCTGCAGCTAGACTGATTTTCCTATCCAGTCGGTCCTCTCACACCTCGCCCCTCTGCCAGTCCTTACATTGGCTCCCTGTATCCTATAGGAGTCAATTCAAAGTGCTAACCCATACATTTAAAGCACTGAACAATTCCAGCCCCTCTTATATCTCTTCACTGATCCAGGGGTATGCCCCTCCTCGTACCCTCCGCTCTGCCCGCGACCACCTCCTGACCGCTGCTCGCACCCGTACGGCCAACTCACGCTTGCAGGACCTCTCACGGGCGGCTCCTCTCCTATGGAATAACTTGCCTACTGCCATCAGACTCTCCCCTAGTCTTCAATCATTTAAGAAGGGCCTTAAAACCCATCTCTTCAGGAAAGCGTATGGCCTCCCAGAGTAATCTCTCCCTTACATACCTGTCTCTTGCTCTCCTATGGGATAGTGCTTTGCTCTCTCCTCCAGCTCTGCTTCACTCCTACTTGATATTTCCTATCCTATTGTTTCTAATACCCCACCTCCTATAGACTGTAAGCTCATTTGAGCAGGGTCCTCTTCAACCTATTATTCCTGTAAGTTTTCTTGTAATTGTCTTATTTATTGTTACATCCCCCCCTCTCAAAATATTGTAAAGCGCTACGGAATCTGTTGGCGCTATATAAATGGCAATAATAATAATAATAATAATAATCTGAGGAGTGGCCAGTGAAGTTATCCCTAGGCTGTAATGTAAACACTGCATTTTCTCTGAAAAGACAGTGTTTCACGGCAAAAAGCCTGAAGGTAATTATTCTACTCACTAGAACAAATTCAATAAGCTGTAGTTGTTCTTGTGACTATAGTGTCCCTTTAACTATATTCATTGTCAGACAGTCCACACAAGTTTTGTTCCCATACATCCCTCTTACGTTTCAATACTTAAGTAAGAGGATGTGAAAAGTAGTTAGGGTTGCCACCTTTCTTGGAAAAACATAACGGCTTTACTAATTTGCATAATTAAATATGTATGGGTGACATCACATGATGTAAAGCACAAGGAGTGACATAAAAGAAAATGCTGTAAAATCACCAAAAAACTACTTAGTTTGATTCTGCTGTATAGATGGATTCCTCCCAGTGCCCCCATGTCTCCCAGTACCCTCATGACTCAGTGCCCCCATGCAGGGCCGGACTGGGAAAAAAATTTGGCCCGGGCATTTTTTTATCACAGCGGCCCACTAAAAAGGGGGCGGGGCAGAGAGAGTGTGTTTTGTCATCATTAATGACAAACACCCCCCTCTCAAAGTGAGCATTTTGGTTCAATGCTCTTCCAGGGCAAACCATGCGCAGAGCTCTTCTGAAGAGCTCTAGCATGAGAAAAAAGCCCTGTATTTGTTCTGCACAGCGCAAGCAAATTTAATAACATGCTTGCACTGTCTTTCCTTGCAACTTGTTTCTGGTGTCTCTATAAATGGATACCAGGAGACAAAAATGCCAGGAAAGAGTATTGTGCATGTGTTTGGAGCCTGCCATTGTGTGTGTGCAGAGTGAGCTGATTGTGGTGTGGTATTGTGTTATAAGGTCGGTTTTAGTCGTGTTGTGTTTGTGGTGTAATGTAATGCATATGTGGCTAGGAGCTGTAGATAATGTGTGTAGAGGGGATGTAGCAAAAGTGTGCATACAGGCTATAGTGTGTGTGTGTGTGTGTGTGTATATATTATATAAATATGTTTGGAAGTATTGTGTATGTGTGTGGTGCAGTGTGTGTGGGGGGGGTCTGTGTGTATGTGAGGGGTGCAGTATGTGTGTGTGAGGTGTGATGTGTGTGAGGGTGCGGTGGGTGCTGTGTGTGTGGGCGCTGTGTGTGATTGATTTGTGTGAGGGTGCTGTGTGATGTGTGTGAGGGTGCTGTGGGTAATTTGTGTGTGTGGGTGCTGTGTGTGATGTGTGTGTGAGTGCTGTGTATGATGTGTGTGTGAGTGCTGTGTGTGATGTGTGTGTGAGAGTGCTGTGTGTGATGTGTGTGAGAGTGCTGTGTGTGATGTGTGATGTGTGTGTGAGAGTGCTGTGTGTGATGTGTGTGAGAGTGCTGTGTGTGATGTGTGATGTGTGTGAGAGTGCTGTGTGTGATGTGCTGTGTGTGATGTGTGTGTGAGAGTGCTGCGTGTGATGTGTGTGTGAGAGTGCCCTGTGTGAGAGTGCTGTGTGTGAGTGCTGAGTGTGATGTGTATGAGAGTGCTGTGTGTGAGAGTGCTGTGTGTGAGAGTGCTGTGTGTGAGTGTGCTGTGGATGATGGGTGTGAGAGTGCTGAGTGTGAGAGTGCTGAGTGTGATGTGTGTGAGAGTGCTGTGTGTGATGTGTGATGTGTGTGAGAGTGCTGTGTGTGATGTGCTGTGTGTGATGTGTGTGTGAGAGTGCTGCGTGTGATGTGTGTGTGAGAGTGCCCTGTGTGAGAGTGCTGTGTGTGAGTGCTGAGTGTGATGTGTATGAGAGTGCTGTGTGTGAGAGTGCTGTGTGTGAGAGTGCTGTGTGTGAGTGTGCTGTGGATGATGGGTGTGAGAGTGCTGAGTGTGAGAGTGCTGAGTGTGAGAGTGCTGAGTGTGATGTGTGTGAGAGTACTGTGTGTGAGAGTGCTATGGATGATGGGTGTGAGAGTGCTGAGTGTGAGAGTGCTGAGTGTGATGTGTATGAGAGTGCTGTGGATGATGGGTATGAGAGTGCTGAGTGTGATGTGTATGGGAGTGCTGTGTGTGAGAGTGCTGTATGTGATGTGTATGAGAGTGCTGTGTGTGAGAGTGCTGTGGATGATGGGTGTGAGAGTGCTGAGTGTGATGTGTATGAGAGTGCTGTGTGTGAGAGTGATGTGTGTGAGAGTGATGTGTGTGATGGGTGTGTATACATGTTAGAAGGGATTGTGTGTGTTTGGGGGGGTAAATAAAAACAAAAAAAAGTAATGTATGTCCCCCCTTCCCTTCTTACCTTTTAGCCTGGGAGGGGGGGACCGGCATTGTGGTACCTGGGAGGGGGGGTTCAGGCACTCTCACGCCATCCCTGGTGGTCCAGTGGGTGAGTGAACTCTAGCCTGAGGGCTAGAGTTCAGAGTTCACTCTCGCGAGATCCGGTCGTTGCCATGGCAACGCTCCGGATCTCGCGAGAGGAACCCGGCGGAGCTGCAAGATAGAGCTCCGCCGGGTCCTCTCCTGGCTCCCTCCCTCTCTCACCGCTGGCGGCCGGAATATTCTCTATGTGGGCCGGTGAGGGAGATCTTTGATCTCCCAACCGGCCCATCATTGAAAACAGCGGGGCCGGCGCTCGGATAGTGCCGGCCCTGCATAGACCGGCAGGGGAGATCCTGGGACTTCCCCTGCCGGCCTCGGCCCCACGGCCATCGCGGCCCACCGGGCATTTGCCCGGTGTGCCCGATGGCCAGTCCGGGCCTGCCCCCATGTGTCGATTACTCCAGGTCTCAGTGTTCCTATGTATCAGTGTCTCAGTGCCCCATGTCTCCCAGTGTCCCCTAATGTCGTGTCCCCAGGTCTCCCAGTGATCCTATGTGTCACAGTGTCTCAATGCCCCATGTCTCCCTGTGTCCCCATGTATCCCAGGGTCCCCATGTCACTAGGACACTAGGAAGACGGGGAGACCTGGGGACACGGAGAGACCTAGGGACACTGAGACACCAGTGACACTGGGAGACTAGGGGACTCTGGCTGGGACACATGGGGACACTGGGAAAATAGGGGACACTTGAAGACATGGGGACAAAGACACTAGAGACACTGGCTGGGGGACATGGGGACATTGAGACATGGGGGCACTGGGAGACATGGGGACACTGAGACACCAGGGCCACATACACTAGGGACACTAGCTTGGAGACATGTGGACATTGAGACACTTGAGTCACTAGGAGACATGGGGACAGTGAGACACTGGCAGACTGGGGGCACCGGGAGACTAGGGGTCACTGGGAGACTAGGGAGCACTGAGACACCACGGACACTGGCTGGGAGACATGGGAACACTGTGTCCCCATGTGTCTGTGTCATAATGTCTCCCAATGTCCCTTGGTGTCTCAGTGTATGTCTCCTTGCAGCCTTTCCCCCATCCCTTACTTCTCTGAGCTGTAGGCTGTCACTGCAGGGTGGGAGTTGCTGTCTGGACTCTCTGTAGCTGCACCCCTGCAGATCAGTGAGTATAGATAGGCAGGGAAGGATTTGCTTGAACTTCCTATCCCTGCCTGTCTCCACATACAGTGACCCCTACTGGCCAGTGCTGGTATTGCATAGTAATCTCTTGTTTATACTGAGAAAAATACCAGCATTTGTATTGCCAGTATCACTGCAATATTGGCACCAGCCAGGCAGCCTCAAATACTGGCTGTGACAATAAAATAAAAGCCAGGTGGAATCCCTAAGAGTAATGTGTGAAAAAAAAAAAGGTAAAAAATAAATAAATAAAAAATATATATTTTTTTTACATTTTTTTTTAAATCAATGGGCCTATTCCATGGGCCTGGGCCTGGAGCTGCAGCTCCATCAGCCCCTATGTTAATCCGGCCCTGGTAGAATGTAACAGACCCACATGTGAAGTTTGGAGCTTGAAGGATAATGCAAGATGTGGGTGGGTTTATTCAATGCTAATCTGGCACTTTGAAGACCTTGATGAGTGACCCTCCTGGGAGTGTGCACAAGAACAGGTGACAGCCGCTAATATAGCAGGGAGTTCGAGTCTTGCTGCTTTGTCAGTTGTCCATTTAATTATATCCAGCGGTGAAGGTAACAGATGGTTTGCTTTACGTTTTCAGAGATCCCGGCAGGATCATGCAGAATGCTTTATTCGGCAAAGATGATAGCTCATGTCAGCTGTATTTGTATATTTGTACATTAACCTCTCGAACACCTGTTCTGGAGGATTAAACTGACAAGACTGGTGAAAATGCAACCAGTGATCTATGAGACATTTGCCTATTTCCTCTTTCAGATATCTCAGTATTACATTTTATAGGAATGCTAAATCCTGTTTTTAATTTTATTTAATTTTTTTTTATCTCATGGGATTTTTTTTCTCTTCCAGGAAATGTGATTTCCAGGAAATAAAAAAAAAATCCGAACTTTATCTGAAATTTTCAGAAATGTACAGCTATTTTTCCATCTATATTATTATTTCGGACTATAATTTGCAGTTTCCTGGTTGGTTTTCCACAGCACATAGTTCAATGAAAAAAATTGCAATGCGCACATCAAGGTTCTAAAAAGTAGAGGAAATAGAATGGAATAGAATGGACATATTCTTCCTGATTCCATTGTGAATGTCCCATTTTTAGAAATGTAGGTCTTGATTTAATATTTTTGGACTTTTAATATATTGATATTCTTTTTTTTATTCATGATATATTTTTTGGTATTTAATATTTTGAAAATAAATCATCTTAAAAGTTGATTTAAAAATATTACATTATTTAAAAAGCTTTTAAAAAATATTCAATCGAGGACTACACACAACACACACACACACACACACACACACACACACACACACACACACACACACACACACACACACACACACACACACACACACACACACACACACACACACACACACACACACACACACGCACACATATATACATATATTATAGATACCAAAAGAGTTGTGGTGTGGATGAAAACCCTACCCAGAATCCCTTGCAGTAGTGAGAGCACTGTTAAAGTGATATTTCTGTGGTCTAAAAAAAAAAAAAAAGTCTTATGGCTTGACTGGTGTGTGTATTTGTGTTTAGCAATGTAAGCGTGTCAATTAAACTGTTAATAGCTCCCGACTGATTCCTCTCTTGCAACTGTCACTAGTCTAATACTATCCTTACCTTTTGTGTCACTATACCCCACTCCCTCTAGCATGTAAACTCATTGAGCAGGGCCCTCAATCCCTCTGTTACTCTATCAGTATACCCCACTCCCTCTAACATGTAAGCTCATCGAGCAGAGCCCTCAATCCTTCTGTTACTGTGTCACTATACCCCACTCCCTCTAGCATGTAAACTCACTGAGCAGGCCCTCAATCCCTCTGTTACTGTGTCACTATACCCCACTCCCTCTAGCATGTAAACTCACTGAGCAGGGCCCTCAATCCCTCTGTTTCCATGTCACTATACCCCACTCCCTCTAGCATGTAAGCTCATTGAGCAGGCCCTCAATCCCTCTGTTACTGTGTCACTATACCCCACTCCCTCTAGCATGTAAATTCACTGAGCAGGGCCCTCAATCCCTCTGTTACTGTGTCACTATACCCCACTCCCTCTAACATGTAAGCTCACTGAACAGGCCCTCAATCCCTCTGTTACTGTGTCACTATACCCCACTCCCTCTAACATGTAAGCTCATTGAGCAGGGCTCTCAATCCCTCTGTTACTGTGTCACTATACCCCACTCCCTCTAGCATGTAAACTCACTGAGCAGGGCCCTCAATCCCTCTGTTTCTGTGTCACTATACCCCACTCCCTCTAGCATGTAAGCTCATTGAGCAGGCCCTCAATCCCTCTGTTACTGTGTCACTATACCCCACTCCCTCTAGCATGTAAACTCACTGAGCAGGGCCCTCAATCCCTCTGTTACTGTGTCACTATACCCCACTCCCTCTAACATGTAAGCTCGCTGAACAGGCCCTCAATCCCTCTGTTACTGTGTCACTATACCCCACTCCCTCTAGCATGTAAACTCACTGAGCAGGGCCCTTAATCCCTCTGTTACTGTTTCACTATACCCCACTCCCTCTAAGATGTAAGCTCACTGAACAGGCCCTCAATCCCTCTGTTACTGTGTCACTATACCCCACTCCCTCTAACATGTAAGCTCACTGAGCAGACCCTCAATCCCTCTGTTACTGTGTCACTATACCCCACTCCCTCTAACATGTAAGCTCATTGAGCAGTGCCTCAACCCCTCTGTTCCTGTGTGTCCAACTTGTCTGGTTACAACTACATGTCTAAAACAATCCAATATCCAAAAAAATATGTTGCGAACCTTTCCCTCTCCATAGATGCTTATCCTACCCAGAGCCAGGGTTCAGTAGGCTCTGGGAAATGTGAGTGTAAACTCACAATTTTCTATTTAAGTGTGCACTACAAGAATATTTGAAAATCAGATGGTCTGCACTATATTGTCTATATATGTATCTTTTCAGATGATTTTTATGAAGGTTTACTGGTGGGATATATAATTACTAGATACACATAGTAATACTCTAGTGCAACATCTTTTTTGGGATATAGGATTGTTTTAGACATATTTAGTGATTGCTGCTGATTTCTAAGATCTCTATTATCATAAGTGCTACACTTTTTACCAAACCTGTTTAGCGCTATCCACTACTTTGGGTTAACTACAACTACATGTCTGTTTGTCCACCCACTGTAAAGCGCTACGGAATTTGTTGGCGCTATATAAATAATAACATAATAATAACAACTATATATATATGGCCTTTATGGAGAAACATAGATTTTTAATATGCTCACTCTGCCTTACACAAGAGCCTCGCTCTGCCACTTACTGTAATGCAAAATTAGAGTTGAGATTTCAGACTAAAACCCAATGTGGTGTCATTTGTGCAACTATGGGGCAAAGTTCTAAAGGTGGAGCGTGAAAACTAATGGACAATTTATTTTAAGGTCCTTGAACTGCTTTTTTAAATGACCTCTAGTATAATTATTTTGTGATAGACCTTAGGTTCACATAAAACTTCGTAATACATTTTACCAATCTTCACCTTTGTCAAATAACCCATGACACTGAAAGAAAACATTTTTTTTTTCCGTTTTAGTAACATATCAGGAAAAAATCATTTACTTTCCCAAAGTAACCGAACCCCATTCTACAGCTCAAGTGGTTTGACTGCAGATATTACGCAACAGAAGAAAATGTGCTTGACTAGAGCACCGATGTTGCCATTTGTAAAATAGAATCTTATGCCATGAAATTAAAATTCATTTCACATTTTCTATGATTTTTTTTAGCAAAATAGCTAGGGACTGTAATATATCCAGATATTATGGAATGCCACCCAAACATTCAAACAATACAATGCACAAATTAAAATATCCCTTTCCTATGATGCTCCTCAACCCTCTCCTCAAAGCACACCTAACAGTCTAGGATTTAGAGATTACCCAAGTGTGTCTAAGGTGTTTAGAAAAAGTAAAAAAAAAATAAGAAAACACTTAGAGTCCAAGGTGTTTTAAATTTTTACATACTTTAGAAATTATAGATGTTAACCAGGTCATTGCATAATGTAATATACACCTCAATAAGTGCAGAAAAATACACACTGGAAAAGTATACAAGTATACAAGACGTATTTGACGTCTAATGATACTCTCTCAATGTGTTCTGATGCACAATACAGCCTACAGTGTCTCACTGTGCATGCGGCGGGAGATCTGTGTAGGATCCTCTAAGACCCTAAGTTTTGTAGAAGGTGTAAAAGTTTCAGTTAACCAGTTTGCAACCTCTTTCATCTGCAAACCCTAAATTGAGGCAAGAAAGTGTGCAATTGTGTTCGAATTTTGATAGATAAATGATTGCTGCAGTGCCACAAATCTACGTTCCTTTGGCTTGGGGCGCTTGGCCTTGCCATCCCATCTTCTTGGTGAATAAGCAGAGTCTCAGATCCGCACAATGGAGACATATTTTACAGTGGTTTGTATGTATATAATTAGTAAAATTCCCTGCCTGTGTACAGGTAACACAACCAATAATTATTTTACGTTCAGACAAGTTATCAAACCCATAAAGGCCATTAATAAAACCAGGGGTGAATTTAAGCAGGGTCCCAAGGGGCGGATGTTATTTTTGCAAAGTGTAGTGTGTGCATTTAGCAGTATAACTAAACTGACATAGTGAGATAACTGATGCCTTAAAAATGACTGTCCAGATCAAAACCATATAGTAACTACAAGTGATCATTAGAATTTTCTAGTTAGTTGTCATAGTTATTTTTTTACGAATATGTGATACAATTAGCTCACATAGAGACGTCTAAGACATATAGATTAAATATGCTCCTTCATTGTGAAAACAGTGACTCAGACAATAACCATTTATATGTCAACGGAAACGTCAAGTGTAAACTTTGGGAACCATTTCAGGGAGACACTGGAGAGAATTCTAGCAGACCCTTGTAGTAGTATATTTTTAAAAGTACATCATGACCCCTTTTGATTATTTTTTGGAGTCTGTCTCCCTTTAACAGAGAAAAGCTATTACCGTGACAATGTTCTCTCCAAACCTCAGCGTGTCCTCTGTGACCCCCATTTTCCAACAATATTATTGTATCAGTATTCTTACGTTGGGTGTGTTTTATTTAGGCTTTTTGTCTCGTCCAGAGTGCTTTTGAAATTATAACAGCATCTATTAATGGGAAATGGAAACAAATGCAATTGCGTTACTAAAAAAGGACAGAAATACAAAACGTTGAACCACAATACATATTTTCAGTTACACCATTAAAGGCTCACATTGGCTTCATGAATAATGCTCTTAATAACTTGTTTCCAGTTCTGGTAAATTGAATGTGAGCAGGTAGAGGAGTCATAAGACCTTTTAAAGACCACGAAGGTCTTGCCATCTCGAACACGAAATATAATTAGTTATCTTGTCCACATTGACCTTCTAGCGCCTGTTATAAAATCCCAAAACTTGTTTGCTTCAGATACGGTCTCATTATTTCTTTATTTCAACATGGTAATGTAAAGATTCTACTGAAATGATTCACATCTCAGTCCCACTCTCGATGGCAATTCTATAGATCTATGATTTGCTATTTAAAGAGACATTAAGATTTTAACTCAGGGGTGGTAAAAATAAAGGAGTAAATTATCAAATATTTATGGCAACAATTGATGCTGAAGGATTTCCGGTAAGTAGGTAAAACGTAACGTTTATTGAAGAAAGCAAACGTAATGTTTATTGAAGAAAGCAAATATACTCTTCTGACATATAGTAATACAAAGTCCACCCAAAGTTCTGCCTTACGTGTCTTGTGCGTAACCACAATTAATCATAGGTATAGGTGTAGTCAAGTAGGACGTGCTCTTAAATAGGGAAAAAATGCTTATTCCATGTAACTCTTGAAGCTGCAAAACCACAGAATGCTAGGTAGTGGCAATCAAGCTTCGGCGACTGAGTCTGAGTGGTCCAGAGATCCTGGCAGAGACAAGGAAGCTTACTTGGTGGAGGTACTCAGTCAGAGTACAGGAACTCAATCACAGTACATTTTTTCCTTTATGGTGAGCAGTACAGAATACTAGGAAGAATACTAGCGTTCCGTGTTTTTAGAACTTCAAGAGTTAAATGTATTAAGTGGATTTACAAATTTAAGAGCACACGCTATATCGCTACCCCTATGCTTATGATTAAGTATGGTCATTCACAAAACGCTTAAGGTGGAAAACTTGGTGGTCTTTGTATTACAATATGTCAGCAGAGTATATGTTGTAATTTGCCTCTACAATGGGATGTTTTTGATTTCTTCAATAAAAATCACGTTTTATTTTATGTAAGCCCTGGAGCATCGATTTTTGTTAGTTACATTTCTGCATAGCTGACCAGCAACAGTGTGTTTTTGGAGTTTGGACTACTAAACAGTGGTGGCTATGAGAGCAATTATCGTGGATTTGTGAGCTGTTCCAATCTTTTTTGTTTTTGTCATCAAGCATATCAATCCTATGATGCTTTGTCAGATTTTAGGTTGGAATATTACCATTTATTTTGAAAGCCCCCCCCCCCCCCCCCCCCCAAAGTGCCATGCCTGCTTACATTGTGCTGTTAGGAAGTGGCAGGTAGATATACTTACCTGACCCACCTGAAGTCTTCTTTGACTTGGTCTTTGGCTCCTTGTGGTTTCACCTTTACAATAGCAACATCACCAGTGTCCATAGATGACCTTGAGCATACACAGTGATATGCTCGTTAGAAGAAGCTCAGTCCCACTTGGCTGCCTACTTTGTACCTACTTTGTCATATCTCCTCAATGCATTGGAATTTCAGTGAAACTCCAAGGCAGTCATGAGTTTTTCAGAAACGTGCTATCTGTATTAAAAACTCAAAAGTGACAGTGCTGCTTTAGAGAAAACTCTCTTGGAAAACCACTTTGCTCCAGTCTTCTGGGACGCTCTTTGCTTCTGTTTTCTACATTTTTACAGAGACTGTTAAAGATCAACCCAACATATTCTGCTTATGAAGGCCTTAACCAAAAACGGGATGGATACTACTGCCTCTATGGGCAAAAGTATAGCGCTTCTCACTCAAAAGAGCAAATACCTCCTAAGGGGATCTACCGTTTGAAGTGCAACTTTCCGAATAACTTTTAAAGAAAAATCAAATGGAAATATAAAATAGTTTCAAGGCGTTTGAGCTTGTTTATTTGAAGCAGATTTTTTGATCAGTTGTGTGTGTGAAATTTTTATTGAATTATGCCATCTTCAAAAAAATAGTTGCTTTCAAATATTCAGCCAGGCCTCTTAACTTCTTTTATTTGGCTGTACGAGGTAGCAAATTGGTATCTTTGGTACTGACAAAATATGTAAAAAGAAAGCCTAGGATAATTGCTCTTAAATAAAAAACAAGGGCCTACTTGAGGCGGATTTACAGGAGTGTCCTGTGGCCCCCCATTGTATGGAGTTATCTGGAGTCATTCAGGGTCCTCCTCACTACCTCCATTACAGTATCCTGTTAGCTCTCCTAAGCTAAGCTTTAACTCAATGGCTCTGAGTAGTCAGTTCTGGTGGTTATGGTGCTTTGCTTTTTCCTTTAAGGAGATGGTTGGCTAACATCAGAGTTATATTGCACAGGGTGTTTCGTGTTAAGAGAATGAAAGGTATGAGTTGTGGTAAAAGGGGTGTTTGCGATTATTTAGTTTAGGGTTAGAGTGGGGTTAAATTTAATATTGGGGTACGAGGTCTTTAATTTTTAAGAGGAGTTAAACCTAGGATTAAGGTTAAGTTTTTTTTTGTTTTCTTTTTCATTATTGGCTCCACCTTGTCAGACATGTTGTTTAGTGTAGATACAGAGTTACTTAAAATCTTTCAAGTATTTTTTTTTTTTTAAATACATGCTCATATTATTTATTTATTGGTTTGTTCTGCGTAACCTTATTGCATACCAATATATCAGGATATAGTTATTCTTATTACCGTTTCTTTTTAATGCATTTGCATAATATCAGTTTGCAATTCCAGGCTGAGAGAGTTTAGATGCTGAGTGGATTGGAAAAAGATGATTTGGTTTGCAACCATTTGTGGAAATAGTTGGTTATTAGAGGTTGTCTAAACGAGTAATTGACATTTTGTAGAAGCAGCAAATGTGGATTACGTTCTTTCTTTAAAACTCTAGAAATACATGCGGTTTAAGTTTCTTTATTGCAGGAGACATTGTAATAGGATACCCTGTCTATTAAGGTGAAGAATATTAAATGTTAATGCATTATATTATGCTGACATTCGTTGGTGATAAATTCTATGAGCCAGTAACTAAATTGCTCATTATTCAGATTTTGTTGTCTGCTATGGAAAATTTATTCTGACATGTTTGAAGCAATTTTCTTTTATACATATAGTATGATCACTGGTTATGTTGCTATCGTATAGATTGTGGTGGTCACAATTATATTTTCAAGTAATATAGTTACCGTGTGTTATATTGAGTTATACAATTAAAGTGAACTACAAGAATTTAGGATCAGAGGTAAAATAGTAGGTGTCTCTTTAAAACAAAATTGTGGGTGTGGTCCTATAATAATATTATCAGATCCATATTCATATTAATAACAATTGATATTTTTAATATTAATACAATTATTAATGGTTCAAATGTTTCACAGCATATTATTTAAAATATATTGCCCTCAATTATCCCTACAACATGTGGAACGTTCAAGGTGGCCTTATCCCTGATTTAGAGAGTAGTCTAAAATGGAATGTTGCCAGTTACCCACAATTCCTGGGTTTTGGATTAATGCTTACATGCTCTGGAGCCATATATGCACTTGTTATCATCCTAATTCATTATCACTAGTGATCATAAATTATTTTACAGCTGAAGGACCATCCTCTTATTCATTTATATTTGGGAAATAATTATATAACCAAGTGCTTTCATTGCTGCCATATACATTTTAGCCAGTTACCAAAAAGATTGTGGTGAGGTCAAACACAACGCAACTTACTACAGTGCAAATACAAAAACAAATATTGTTATACAGGTACATCACCTGAGATATACAGGTGATGCGTTACAATAATTGTTTTAATATACATTTTACCAGTTTATATAACTCTACAAATTTTAATATTATTTTCTAATAGATACAGTTGATGATCTGTTGGCTATTTCTGTTGCTAAAATGTTTTATGAGCCTATGTAGTTAGCCATGTAAAGGCCATCAGGGATATTGACTTAATTGAGAATTCAAAGTTAATTTGAACTTTAAGGTCAAACTAACTGGTCTTAAATTTTATTCATTTCGAATTTTCACTTTACGAAATAACCGTGCCTGCGTGTGTGTGCGTGAGGAATCTATTCACTAAACATTGTGTACGGGACTTATCAAAGTGTTTTAATCGGAAAAGGGATGCATTCTTGCAAACATTTAATAATAATCAACAATGCAATGTGTCTGCTTTTTCCGCGATTGCAATTGCTTCTTATTTAGTGCTTTGACCCAGAAAAGTACTCCATAATGGTTTATATGATATTAAGAGAAATCTCCCCCACTATGAATGATTCTCTTCTTTTCCTTCTAGGTCGCAAGTTCCTGATTGCAAATGCTCAGATGGACAATTGTGCCATAATCTATTGCAATGATGGCTTCTGCGACATGTTCGGGTACTCCAGAGTCGAAGTTATGCAAAGATCATGCACCTGTGACTTCCTCACCGGGCCGGAAACCACGCACAGCAGCATCACCCAACTTACACAGGCCCTGCTAGGGGCCGATGAACGGAAACTGGAGATCCTGTACTACAGGAAGGAGGGTAAGACATGTCTAAACATCCTATTTTCAAGCCTGTCTTTTTAATGCTATGATAAATGTCACTCACATCACATGACGGAGGAGCACGGTTAGAACCCATGACCTTAGGTCTGTAGATATGTAGTAGACAACTGACGTAGTATTTGTTTTCTAATACATGTCTTTTCTAGTGGCTATGATGGTCAGTCAAGTTTTTCAAGTCCACGGTTGACCTAGTTGCCTTGCTTGCTGATGGAACCTTTGAGAATTCCTAGTAACCCTCTGCAAAGTTGGATGTCTATCTCTGCTTTAAACATGTTTACAACCTATATAGATTGAGCGTCAAGCATTTCTCTCAAATGTTGAGCAGAAAGAGCACTGGAGTGCATAGATGGCAGAGAGCAGTGTGGACACCAGGGATTTAAACAGTTTCTAATCAGAACAAGAGATAACATTGAGATCATCAAAGACACTCTGTTGTGCATAACTCGACTATTACATCATATGTGTTAGTAACGTTTTTCACTTAGCCTTGAAAGAAGATACACATTTAAAGGCACATAGCATGACTAAATCCAATTATGATCTGCTTACATTATTTATATACTTGATAGCCGTAGAACAGCTAACATATTTATAGATTAGTAGATCATTTTAAAAGAAGAGAGTATGATACCCCATTTGTCTTGTTACCTGGGTGTCTGGTTGCATGCAGTCTATTTCGAAGATCCATACATACTTATAAGTCCTTTAGTACGCTCTGTAATTTGTCCCAAGAGCTAAGCATTAGTAGAAAGACTACAGAGCATGTGAGACAGGCATACGTAGAACTTTCATAGGCGACCTCGAGACACTAATAATGGTCATGGGCATTTTTTGTAATATCTGCAAATTTATATAACTGTATAATCTAGCTGTTCGAAAAAGTACATTGCAAAGATGAAATGGTTAGGAGAGAAAAAAACTGTCCCTGTAGAATGCGTGTAATGATTTAAAGAAAATAGTGTGGTAAGTGGGCAATTGTATCCTATCAGCACAAGTTACAGTATAACGCACTATGAATAAATTGCTTACGTGTACATATATATGTATAGAGAGAGCAATCTTCGGTAAGCATGTCCAGTTGTGTCAGTGCTTTATTTAAATAGTCAGCTTACACAGTTAACAGCATTCTGGCGTTCTGTGCAGATAATGAATACGTGTCAACGTCTCAGTATTCCAATGGACCTTCTCTGTCTGCATGTATTTGCAATTTAGACAGTGGAGCTTCTGGGCATTTGAAGGAGAAGGCTGTCAGTGAACGCTAAGCATCTAGAATATATCTAAAAAATACATATTTTCTTTGGCAAAAAAGTTTCATCTTTATACATTTTTTATTTGTCTGGAAAAAAAAAATACAGATGGATGCTTTATAACTTCAAATGCCATTTGGGTTAAATAAAAAAACAAAACACTTTTTATGCTCTGCCAGCCCATATGGGTTTGGGATTGCCCATGGAGCAATATAGTAAGGTAGTAAGTATGGATCTAGCTGCAAAAAGAGTGTCTGTGTTTGAAAGCATGCACGAGTTAGTGTCTGTGTTTGTATGTGTGTTGTTAAGTGGGTGCATCTGTGATTAGTTACATGTTTGTGATACATGTTGTATGTATATATGTGATTGGGGAATTAGTTATATGTGACAAATTTGAATATGTCAGGTATCCCAAATGTGCTGAATCGAGTGGGAAATTTCCTATTTTGGGCCTCTGTCATGTCATCCTGGATTTGTTACCCGGTGTCCCACTTTTGTGGACACCAGGAAACTGTCCTCAGACAACGTAGCGTAACCTCATCATTAGATTCACTCTCACTACACTGGGACCAAGCACATAGTGGGCCAGCTAACATGATTGACATGACGTGCCCTTTCCTTGGGTGGGTCCACTCTCTTTCTGAGCAAGTACATATGCCACCTACCCTAGTCTCGAGGCGGGGACAGCATTTTATACTTGGATCCAGATAGGAGAATGTGTTGAGCCAGCCCTGACACTATGCTTTACTGTTTACTGAGATATTAAGAGGTTCCACTGCCCAACACGTTAAAATCACTTATTTTATGCCCAAATCAGAATTAACTTCTTTACTTACAGAGAAATAGAAATGCACAATGCAATCATTAAATTGGATGCAGTCACATCTGGCATTGAAAGGTTTAATTAATCTCTTGGGCTTTTGAATGAATAAAAGGCTTATCTTTGTTTTAAAGAGTGACAAATGCATTATATTCATAGCTTTATGCAGTTCCGTGCAGGATTTTTAATCTTGCATTATTATATAAAAACATATCATGGACTTGTACAGATCTCAACTCTTGAACATTTCCGTCACATTTCGCCTTAAAATGCTGCATTCTGACTTGCCTGTATCGCACATGTCATATTTAAAGATCGAAAGATGTCATGCCAAGGTCGTGTCTGCTTTTCACGCAGTTCCCAGGAGACAGCTTTCCCAGAATGCAAAGTGGAACGCTAGTAATGTGTAATGTGGTCTGTAAACCCCTTACTGACAGGTGTGAAAAGGATATGCGGAATAAGTGGATTGTGTGTACGTGGTTTGAACACACAGGTTTAAATGTTGCTTGTGTGCGTATAAATTATTTTTCGGTCTGCATTTAGTTTTCTCTAGAATAGTTGCAATTTTAACTTTGTGTGTGATGCCGGTTTTTGTTACTTTGTATTAAATTTTGTGAGTGGGGTAAAGCGTATCTATCCTTATAGCCAGTGGGGTCTGCAGAAACCCTTCCTATGGGGTGAAGGTACATAGACATCTATGCAACCCACTGAAATGAAAGGAAAGGCATATTCCAGAGGGAGGGTACCTGTCTCGTCTTGCACTATGCTGCAGATGCCAGTGCTTGTAGGGAAACAAATGCAACATATGGAAAAAATGTGTAACACTGCAACAACTGCATCAAGCATCTTTGGAATCTCAGATTCATACAGAGCATGGCAAATTTCGCAGTGAGGTAAACAGTGGACTTACAATGCATGGGGTGCAGTCCTTGCTAGGTCTGGAGGGTTTTGACCCTATGCTACGCCTTTCCCAGGTTGTCCGCTATGAAGAACCCATGAAAACTACTCTTGTACTGCTGCCTTACCTTTTCCAGTCAATCATAGTCCTTACTTTGAATTATTTGTTTGGAACCATTTCTCACCTGAATAAAGATGGTGGCCTCAATACCTATGTTTGATGTCCCTAAACATGTCACAGGATTGTGCCTGGATTTGATGTTTGTCTGCTCGATATCCATAGTGAAAGTAATGAGGAGGACTTGAGCTCTGTTGGGATAAGATGGGTTCTGTATTCAAAGGTTCCCTCGAGCCCTTAAATAGCAACCAAATAAGTAATTATGCCATGTATTTATATTGTGGGGACAATGACTTTGAGCAGTAGACTTACGCACGTCAAAAAAAAATTGGTTTGTCCAAATCAATTCATGAAAAAAAAAGATATTTTTGGCTTATTTGGGATTTTTCCCATGTGTTTCAGTTCATACGAGTTTCCTCCATGCTATCGTTTTATAAAAACAATTTGGACGAATCAAAATGGCGTGAAAATTGCATGCATTTTCCAGGTAATTGCTTCAGAGATCAAGTAGGAAAAAGTAAGCAATAGAGGAGAAAAAAAGGAGGAGCATTGAAGGAAATCTATATTTATATATAATTATTTATTAATCATTTAATATATACGTTACATATCCTCTGATCAGCAACAACATTGAAACAACGTGCCTAATATCGTGCTGCCAAAACAGCTTTGATGTGTCGAGGACCTGTGAATGGGTTCTGTGGTATCTGGCTCCAAGACATTAGCAGCAGATCCTTTAAGTCCTGAAATATGTGAGGTGGAAACTACATGGATCAGATTTGTTATTCCAGCACATCCCACAGATGATCAATCAGATTGAGATCTAGGGAATTTGGAGCCCAAGGCAACTCTTTGTCATGTTCCTCAAACCATTCTTGAGAAATTTGTGCAGTGTGTCAGGGTGCGTTATCCTGCTGAAAGAGGCCACTGTCATCAGTCAACACTGTTGCCATTAGGGGGTGTAGGTCTGCAGCAATCTCTAGGTAGGTGGCATCAACGTAACATCCACATGAATGCCAGGACCGAAAGTTTCCAAGCAAAACATTTATGACTTTTGGTAGGTACCAACCACTGCATACAGGGAACACCCCACAAGACTTACCGTTTTGGAGGTGCTCTGACCAAGTTGTCAAGCCATCACAATTTGGTCCTTGTCAACGTCACTCAGATCTTTTCGTTGCCCACTTTTCCTGCTTCTCACACATGAAATTCAAGAACTGACTGTTCACTTGCTGCCTAAAATTACCTATCCTCTGGCATATATAATCAATGTTATTCACTTCACCTGTCAGTGGTTTTAATATTGTGGCTTTTTATATATATATATCCCACAGGCTTTTTCCCTCTGTTGGTCACTTCTCACTTGATCTGTGAACATTTAGTGGTAGTCCTCTTACCACCCATCACAAAGCAAACACAATGGCTCATTCATTTCCTTTTAATTTGTTTTAGGATTCTGTCATATTTGGAATTCAAAGAGTCCGATGACTTGTAATTCATTTAAAACCAACTGCACAATTCTATTTAACAGACAGGATGTAAACCGGTTCAGCAAGCCTAGATCATGGTTATTGAGAAACCAAATAATATTTGAATTGCACCACTAGCAATATATAATTCTGGACTTTATTCCACAAAGGCTTTGACAAAGACATATTTACAGGGTCAAAACTTTGCAGGGTCCACACTTTGATGGAATAAACTCCTGATATTGAAATGGTGTTACAATTCCATATGTTCTTCAGTTCCTTAATACCCATCATCTATGCTTATTAAACTGGATTTATTTTGTGTCTGCTCAATGTTCTTGCCCTTGTTGTATAAACCTGGATAAACTCTTCATATGCTTGATAACCTTGGATCTGGATTTTTCATCATTCTTCTCCTTTTGAATAATACTAGAACAGCCACCATCTGGACTTCTATGATGTATTCAGCCACTTAAGTACTCGACATGAATTGACAAGGATAGATACATAGAACAGTGATAGCTTATTGGGAAAACCACTTAAGAAGCAGGGAAATCACAACAAATCCTGGCTAAAAAAGTGAGAAATGGGGTCTATCTACTACATATCGCTCTAAAACTAGTCAAGGATTCACTGTAAAAACCACCTAATAGAATAAAAAAAACAGCAATAGTAAAACTGATAAGAAAAAATAAAAGACAAGGAGTTGATATAGTATATACACAAAGCAATGAAAGACAACTACTAAAACAAAAAAAGTTCAAATAAAGTCCATCCAATGTTCACAAGTGCACATAAATAAAGTTCCGAAGTTGTATAGTTAGTTAGTGATGGGGAAATTAGAAACAATGTAGCAAAATGTGTTTAAGTGTTACAAAATGGACATGTACTGTAGCGACAATAAAAGCACCTCTTTCCCTGTAGGGACAGTGTGCTCTGTTATCCAATTTCGATTTCTACGTTTGTGAGACTTTTTATTCTTCTTATTAATAAAGTGATATCGTTACAGAGAGCACCATGTTCCTTTTCTGTTTAATTTTATAGATATCTTGCATAAGTAGGAGCTGCTAAAGGTCCACTACCTAATATGAATTCCTAATTTTGGGTATTACATGTGCTTTTATGTTGTATTTTTGCACATGAAGTGCTCTATCATTTAGCAAGATGTGATTTTATTATTGCTACAGTATATGTCCATTTTCTAGCACATTTTGCTAATTTGTTTTTAATATCCCCATCACTAACTAACTTTATAACCTGGGACTTTTGTATGTGCACTTGTGAATATTGGATGGACTTTATTTGAATTTATTTTGTTTTGACTCTATTTGTCTGTCTTTCGGGAGCATGAAAACGCACAAAATACCGAATGGGTGCTTTCAATCGTATGCTGATCGTGTGCCGCTCATTCGTGGGAATGATTCCACCGAACAGTGTTCTATCTTATATCAGCTCATGGCCTTTTCATAAGTTTTAATTGCTGTTATTTTTAAACTGAAAAGGGTTTGTCTTGGCCCAATATCCAGGCATAACAGAGAGGTGTTTCCGTTTGCGTCCTGTTTAATTCAAATAAATATCATGCAAAATATCAAGAGTACTATAGACAATGTTGAACATATATAAGTGAACAGTGACTGTTAACAAGTTGTATAATTAAACTGATACCCATAGAACCTTCAATTTGTATAGGGTATCTCAAAAATGTTTTCACGGATGATCTCCTGGAGAAACTCAAACATCAAGGGCTTCCTGCAATGTGTGGGTCTGGAGCTCCAAAAGCCCCTTTAAAAATCTGGCTGTAAATGAAGACTGCAGTATCTGAGCTGACCAGGCTGCCATATTATGATTAGTATGTGTGAAGTCCACATAGGTGTTGAGTCCATGATTGTAATGGAGCTACAATAATAAAATCCAAAATCTCCACTGGTGTTCTCAGAAGCTGGGAAAGAAGCACTTTTTAGCAGATATAGTATTATTATAATTTTTTTTTAAAAAATTATTATTTATATAACGGCAGCAAATTTCGTAGCCAGACGACACACAGTACTGGGAGTCAACTGGTTTATTCAGAGCCACACATGGCCTTTTCTACAAAAGCCCAAACATAGGGTTTCCCTTACAAATTTACAATTACCTGGGGAAAAAACATATAATGAAATTATCTCTCAGGTACAGAAAAATCTAAAATTTTTATGACACCCCAAAACACACATAAAACAACCATGAAGTCTTATATGCCCAGAAAGCCTGGATCTGAGCGTACAACATATCCGAAAAGTGCTCAGATCCCACGAACACAGCCGAAACACCACTGGGGTAAAGTTTTGACCGACCACACACGAGGCTCCTGCCCAAAATAGTTCCATAGAATCTGGGGTAGCGGTCGGTCTCTTTCGGGAGCATGAAAATGCACAAAATACCGAATGCATGAATTTCACCTGTATTCCACCGGACAGTGTTCTTCTCAGATGTATAGAAATGAATGCAGGCGGAGATGGAGGTTCAACGGTGTTCACAAGGTCGTGTGTCCGATTTTTGTTCCATGACCAAACACCGCTGCCTGCTTTTGAGGGAACAAGATGGCCGCCACCACGTGTTCATACATACAAACGATGGCCACCCAGCCAACCATTTAGAACACTGAGGTGTGAACCATTATGGAAGTGTTAACAGGGGTGATGGAGGTTAACAAGCATACAGGTGGTCTGGATCTTTTGTGGTTTTGTTCGGTTGTCGAAGAAAACAAGGGGAAAAATTAGGTGAATGCGGTTTTACTGAACAAACCAGGGAAACATAAGGGAACATAGGTCAATTCCGCCACAGTGATCACGACATTCATAACACTCACTAGTTGTTATTGGTGGTAATAGAGTCGCATAAAAGAGAATCTGTGTTGTAGATTCCGTAAATCATTTCTCATGCAAAGCAGCTCATCTTGATGGAGGTTGCTGGGATATTGAATGTCTCATACTGAGACTCTAGCAGCCACTATGTGTCTAAAGAAGCTAGATACGAATCCCACTGGTATTTCAGTGGCTAAGAGAGTCAGCTGAGTGCTCTTAGCCAGTAAATAAACCTTTGTGGAAGACGTTTGCAGAGAATTTACATTAGCCATCCCGGAACTATCATTCCAGACTGGCTAATGACGTTGCCAAAGGTGGAGTTAAATGAATTAACTTAAATATCAATCATTCAAAATAACAAGAGTACGATAGACAATATTGAACCTACAGAGGTGGACAGTGACTATTAAGATGTATCATGAAGGTCTAGCTGGTAAGCTGTTCTGAAGTTTGGTTGGTTAGCATCTGGGACTAAATTAATAGAACATATTTTAAGGGTTCTATTTCACAAACTTTAAATATGGTTATCGGATAAATCAAGTCATATAGTATGAGGAAGAATAAAGTGCCCAAACTTTATATTGATACCCATAAAAACTTCAATTACTGTAGAGTGTGTCAAAAATATGGCCAAATGTTTTCACACATAATTTCCTGGCTTTTGTCAAATATGGCTTTATGATTGATCTAAATGGATTGGCTGCGATGAGAGGTCTGCTAGCTGGTCTATCGACCTTAATAACACATAGTATGAATGCATTCGTTAGCAGAGAGTACTCCCGAGGGTTGTTATTCAGCAGTGTGTTAGAGTTAATTAACACGCAATTAGCTATTTGTTTAAATTTATGCTGTTTGCTTCTTGCTGACATGACTAGAGGCACACAAGACTTGACTTCACTCGACTAGACTATAAACAGAAGTCAGAGGTGAGAAAGCACATGAATTAGAACAAGATTTGGAAAAAATATAACTGAAACTATATTGAAAGTGAAAAGTACAATGGGGAGGCTTGAATATTTGTAAATGGAGTCAACTAGAATACTTTAACTGAACTTAGAATGTGTTTCTTGATTTCATTGGATGCTGGAACTGGGTGAGACTGGACCATGACATCAATGTCTCTGTCACATGTTGACCATTTTCTAATGTTACTGTTTGTAATTTGAATCCACTTGTAATGCTGCATTTCCAATATAGGTGTATGACTGCTGGCCATAAAGGGGCAATTGCCCCCTGGGTCACTACCCTACAGGGGTTGTTGGCAACAACCTCAAAGTCACAACATCATTTTTCTGCTGATTAAAATCTGCTGGACTTGCATTACAGTGTCTCTTGGTATGGTACTGGAGAACTTAAACAGCAAGCAGAAATTACACAGGGTGTTTGCTAGCTCAACAATATATGGGTTAGCGCTTGGCTCACGGCCCATGAATTCATTGTTCTCCAGGGCTGTAGCTCCAATAGTCCCTATATAATAAATCAGGCTGCAAATTGAGACTGCAGTATCTGGGCTGACCAGGCTGCCATATTATAGCCAGTATGTGTAGCATCTACAGAGGTGTTTGCAAATGACCACATGTTGAGACGAGTCCTTGATCTCGACATTCGTAGCTGGTTGTTATTGGTGGTAATGGAGTCGTATTAAAGAGAATCTGTGTTGTTGAAACAAAATGAAGAAAATAAATCCAAAGGTGGTCTAACTAAGAGACAACCATGAGGAAAAGTACCCAGTCCAATTCCGATAGTAAATGTTTAAAGTAAAAAATAATAAATAACTTTATTAAGGTATATAGTACAATGTATACATAGATTCCAATCTAAATAGATAGAGTCAGCCAAAAGGAATAACCCACCATCAAAAATAGAGAGAGTGGCTAAATAATAGCCTACTATATATAATCCTTCTAAAGAGAAAGGAAAATAACTAAATGATGCTAGGGCTGAGGGTATAGAAGCACTCATAGGGGTGGAGAGAATCCTGTGAATAGCTTCTCATGCAATGCAGCTCATATTCATGGAGGTTGCTGGGATATTGAATGTCTCATACCAAGACTCAAGCCGCTTCTATCTGTCTGCAGAAGTTGGATACCGATTCCCACTGATAATTTAATGGCCGAGAGAGTCAGCTGAGTGCTCTTAGCCAATGAATGAACATTTGGGCAAGAAGTTTGCAGAGAATCTACATTAGTTAGCCCGGAACTCTCATTCCAGACTGGCTAATGACACTGCCAGAGTTAGAGTTACATTTCTAGCAGGAACATCAAATAACTTAGCATCTCTGTAAACAAGGTCCTTACACCATTGAAGTAGGCCTTGTGAAGTAGTCATGGTGCTTGGAGTAACTCTTTAATCCTGTCACCACTTTAACACCATAGTATCCTTGAATTTTTTACATTTCTACATACTCCTTCTGGGTGTACGATTCCAATACTGCAGACACAATGTGACAAAGGGATTACCTAGACTCCTTAAGGAATCTTCTCTTGTAGAGGTAAGTTGTGGGAGGGCTACAGGCTGTGTTAAGTCATTATGAAAACAATACCTTATCTATGGGTTTTGCTTCTATTTCAGACAATCTCTATAGCCGTACGTGCAATTGCAAATTATAAAGAGCTATTACTAGAAGTTATTAGCCTAGATTCTTCAAACCAGTCACCCAGAAGAAAAAATGACCCATCCGCCACTCTGGCCAGGCTTCTATATCCGCAATCACATTTTTGTGAGGCTTCACAGGTGCAAAACATTATCTTATTTAAACTTCAAGACACTTGTCTCCCCGCATGTCAAGAAATAAGAGGGCAACATGAATTTGAAAATGACAATTAGGTTTTCTTCTGCTGCCAGTTTTTATCTATGACTATACAAGTAATTTAGAAATAAAGATAAAAATTAACTTTAAAAAAAAAAAAAAAAAAACACTTTTTGAATCATGAGTAATTAAGTCATGCAGTAAGTATTACCTCAACAACCTGCTCTATTTGTGACACGTAACTGCTACATTTGGACGGTCCTGTTCAACAAATGCCAGAGGACACAAAAGCAGTAACAATGGCAAGAGGTAGATAGGGGACACAATTAACACCAATTAAAATATAGTGGCTGTATTTTGTGGGTTGTAGATTTTTTTTCTCGCGTAGACAAGATACAACTTGAGTACGTATGAAAAATGCACACATACACACACACACACACACACACACACACATATTTTAACACATGCTCACGTGCACATACACCTTTGAAAGTCTTTTCCATTTATAGATCATTAGCATATAATAATTGCTTCTAGCGCAGGGAGCTGTAAGATGCTCATATTCCATCATTCTCCGTCTCTCACCGCTTCCCCAGAATCTGTCTCATAACAAATGCATCGAGAGAGGCCCCCTCCTATTTTCCTCCTTTGTTCCTCTATCCTTAGACAGAGGCTTAGCGAGACACAGATCTATGAAAGTGGGAGATATAACTCGCTTTGACAAATTCTAACAGCTGTAGGTGAATAACAAGCAGTTTGTTGTGGCTCCCATCCTGCTGCTGAAGTCTGCGCTTTTTTTAAGATGTTAGCTGTGAAAATTGGTACATGAGCTGTATGCTCTTACACAGCCGTAAGGACAGGATACAAAAGTATATTAGTCGAAAACGGACATTAGCCAGGTCATAATAAATAAGTTCTGCAAGTCCAAGTTTTCCATTGTTTTGTTGTGATGCTCCACTGAACATTAGAGTAGAGAAAGGACCGGTATCACACAGTAAAAAAATAGAGGGAAAAGGAATATATTTAAATCTCTAAAGGCATATTCAAGGC
Source organism: Pelobates fuscus (assembly GCF_036172605.1). NCBI lineage: Eukaryota > Metazoa > Chordata > Amphibia > Anura > Pelobatidae > Pelobates > Pelobates fuscus. The sequence goes on along the minus strand of NC_086322.1, from coordinate 285,069,186 downwards.
TTGACAAAGACTCACGTAGAAGCCGAAACGCTGTCTCCATTTCTGTGTTTCAAATAAAGACTGTCTTTTCAAAAGAAACCGTCAGGTGTGACCGGATACTTGTATTTACTATCTACAAACAAAATCAAACTCTCGTAGTAAGAGTAACTGTTTCTAAGTGCTTGTTTTCACTCAGAATTGATTTCAAAACTCTAAAACGGCTCTTTTAGATCCATTTACCATTTTGCTTTTACCTGCAGAGGTGAGATGAGATCATTAAAAGCCTGTCAATGCGTCCATCGTGAGAACTGCCATATGGATGGTACTACTGTCAGGACGGCACTCTTTTGGTCAAAGCTGGTCAGTGAGGGAAATAGTAAACAGCTTCTAATTCTCAGATTCTCCAAATCACCTCTTTTTTTCGGTTTTGGATATTTTGAATCTGGCTTTGAATTCATTTTGAATTCCTGTCAATTCTCACATTTCAGGGTTATGCAACAAAGTGAATTTCAAATTCAAGGAAGAGGAAAACGGTCACCATTTTTGTAGTGTTGTTGAAAAAAAAAATATTACATGTATTAAAGCATCTGAGAATTTTGTAATTAAAGATATACTGTGTTTCTGACCAAAGCATTTAAAGAGACACTGTAGGCAATATAACCATTTTATTTAATTGAATTGGTTACAGTGCCTTGAGTATTCTGGCACCATCCCACCATTCATTGTTAAACCACATTCCCTTATTTTAAAACAAAATAATCGTCCGTAGACATCCACAGCCTTGCCCCCAGTGGAGGTCTCAGGCACTTCCTTCTAACCAAAGCAATTCACACCTGCAGTGGACACTGTGATTGGCTGACACTCTCAGCCAATCACTGTTGTTGCTCAGGCTACTGCTGTCTCATTAGACCAAGTAGCACAGTGGATATGGGCTACTGGGGACTCTCATTCAGTATAAAAACAATTTAACACTAAATGGAAGGACGACACCAAGGGAACTCCAGACACTATAACCACTTCAGTGAGATGAAGCAGTTACAGTGACTACAGTGCCCTTTAAAGATGGCGCAATTAGATGCGCTAAAAATGGCTATTTACCTAGGGCTATGCATACATCACAGAATTATGTGTTTACATACTCTCCAGATGCATATCATTTTTTATTTTTAATAATATTAATTTAAAAAAAACGATAACAGTTTTCCTTTAAATATATAATTCCAAACTAAAATGTCTCACTCATTCAGTGACAGCGAGGCTGTATAGACATAAGCAGAACATGTTTTTTTTTTTTTTTTTTTAATTCTTTATTTTTGTTGTGCATGATATAACAACTGGCTTGTTTCGCCACAATAGCATTCACAAGCAGTAATGTAACGTACAGTTAAAACATAGAGTGGCATATGAGTATTCAGCACATTTTTAGTTTTGTAAGAGAAATAACAAGAGAAATAACAAGAGAAACAAGCTATTCCGATAGCGATGCCTATCTGGGTAGGCTGTTATATAAGAAATGTTAAACAATGCATTAGCTTAGGTACGCATTATGTAGTTACATTGCGAGGTCGTGGCAGAGGTTAGCCTAAGGCAACAGTATTATGCGTGCTAACAAAAGTAGATGAGATTTGAACAATGTCTGCAAACAATAATGCTATAAATGCTAGGTTCTAGATACTTTAACTGTCAGCCTAGGGTTGAGTAGTCACAGCGAGAGACCTGTAGGAGTATGCCCGTTATGGTATAGTATATAAGTGTTAGCTTATTAAAGTTAACGAAAAAGACAAAGACACTGAACATGTGTAGACAGAACAGTTGTTTTTTTTAGGTAACGTGTGGCCGTAGTTTAGCTTAGCTGTTGTAATGTAATAATTCCCTGTCTGAATGGTATAGTGCTTATTTAGACGCTGGTGTGTCCGCTGACTAATGTTAGGTGTATTAGACTGCTGTATATAAATAAGAAAAGCGTAAAAGACTAAAGAGTGATCTAATAAACTATCTACTAAATTGTAAAATATATGGATGAACATGCTGAGCTACATTCATGCTAAAGTCCTGGTGGTTTATCCGACGCCCGAAGCATGGAGGGTGTCGCTGGCATGGTGGCTGTTAGGCTGGTCTTCGGTGATGTCTCCCCGCCAGACCTCTCTCTCGCTGGACCCCCATGGGCCAGGTGCTGTAGCGCGGCTACGGAGTGTTGCAGGCTCATCATGGCCGCAGGGCTCGGTGTTTCTGTTGCTGGGTTCTGCTCCACAAAGTCTCTTCCTGATGTGCAGCCGCTTAGCCGCTTGTGTTGCCGCATTGGTCGGGGAGAGGTGCTTGGTGCTGCGCTGATCGAGGTCAGACGCTTTTTTCGTGTGCGTCGCTTGCTTAAGGGTCCCTGTGTTGCTTGTGTGCGGGTGGGAGTGCGTGTTTCTCAGGGCCCTCTGGTATCTGATTTGCCTGACGGCCATCTTAGGTGCTCGGGGTACCTGCTGATAATATTTGCGTCTCGCTGCTGGTCTTATCCACGAAGCCACTGTTAGGTCAGCTTGTCGGTGGGTTGCCCTTCGGCTTTGCAGGGCTTTCCTGAGGCCTGCACATAGCTGGTCAAACACTTCCACAGGGGATATGTGTGCTTTAGAGCGGTTTCTCCGTTTAGTAGATCGAGGCTGGGCGGCCATTTTGACTGCACCTTGTGGGTCAGTTGCCTGTCTTGTGGCTTTATTGCATGCTCTCCCTGCTAGTCCGTGTGGCCAGGGTTTGTGGACCGGGATATCCCCCCCGGCCCCGTGGGGGGGGGGAACGGGACTCTTAGTATTCCTGCTGGGGGTTCAGGCAGGGGACGGGAGACCGGCCGTCTCTCCCGCCCGGAGCCGTCACCAGGCCGCAGCCTCGCTGTCTCGTCTTGATCGGGCAGCATTCCGGTTTTTGGCATCGGAACGCTCCGCCCGTCTTTCTTGCAGATTAAGTCCCTGTTTGGTGCGGTTTGTGGGCTTCAGGAGTCCCGGTAAGACGCTCGGGAAGGCAGTTTGTTAGGGAGCTCCTGCATAGTGCTGCCATCCGCCATGCTTGTCAGGCCCCGCCCCATAAGCAGAACATGTTATGCCGGCATGAGGACTTTAAAACATACAGGGTTATTTACTACAGCGAGAACTACAGTGAATGCAAAGTGAATTGCATATTTAAGATCAATATAGTTAAACTGGAAAAATCCTCCTATTCCATAGCCACTTTGGCCAATTTAGCTTTAAATATGAAATCCACTTTGAAATTCATTTAGAATTTTCTGAAATTCTCACTTTACTGAATACGCAGATCATATTTATAAAAAGCTCTTTTAGACTATGTTGGATTCGAAAATTAATCTTGAAGGTAAGTACAGCCTAAGGTAAGTATATGTCTTACAGGGGGGATATGATAGAAACATTTAAATACATAAAGGGAATCAACACAGTAAAGGAGGAGACTATATTTAAAAGAAGAAAAACTACCACAACAAGAGGACATAGTCTTAAATTAGAAGGACAAAGGTTTAAAAATAATATCAGGAAGTATTACTTTACTGAGAGGGTAGTGGATGCATGGAATAGCCTTCCAGCTGAAGTGGTAGAGGTTAACACAGTGAGGGAGTTTAAGCATGCGTGGGATAGGCATAAGGCTATCCTAACTATAAGATAAGGCCAGGGACTAATGAAAGTATTTAGAAAACTGGGCAGTTTAGATGGGCCGAATGGTTCTTATCTGCCGTCACATTCTATGTTTCTATGTTTCTATGTCTTTAACTACTCCTTCCTCAGCTATATCTAGTCAAGTGCACTTGAGGTCAAAAAATTAAAAGACTCCACAAGTGACAGTGCCACTTTAACAACCTGGTTGTGATGAGGGCAAGAAATGTAAAGAATTAACATGTTTTTACATATCTGGTTTCGAATTTCATTAATGCATGCCGTCTGCATACACTTGGAGTTGTTCTATGTTCTATGTGAATTGTTTACCTTTTTTTTCAGTCACACTTTGCTGACATTCCCGTGTTACCGAGCCTATTCTAAGCCACAGACTGCAGCCAACAAGCTGTCATCGAGTAAAGTTGCCAGAATGGGACTTCCATCATGTGCTAGACGGCAGCTGACATTATGTACAAGGGTTAGAGTTTTTAGACTCCCAATGGCCGATGGACAGCTGCCAAGCCATTTTACAGCCACTAAATCTAAACCGGACTTGTTGTATGACAGCAGTGATATATCTAAACATACTTGTGCATGTTGTCAGAGAACAAATGTCCTGCGTAGTTTCCAGTTACCTATCTAAAAGCCCCAGGCTTGATCATTTTAGTTTTTTTCTGCAACACTATCGCAGTTATTCACTTTACTATGAATTGTTGGGCACTCAAAAAAAAATTTAAAATCATTTTCCATTTATAACTAAAATGGAAAAAAAATCCAATGTTTTGAATTTGACTATATTAGTCTAAGATCGTAAACTTGCATTAACTTTGAATTCACCAAAAATTGACGCTTAAAGGGTTAGTCCAACTATCATAACCACTACAGCACACTGTGTAAAGAAATATGTACAGCATTGATATCAGACTGCCCAGAACTCAAGTTAATGACACCCCAATGCCGCTGGTGGAGATACCCCGTCTGGCAGCAGAGGGATTTAACAACATATGTGCAGGATTTTATAGTGAAATGGCGCACATATAGAGCCCAGACACCATGACCACGTCAAATCAGTGAAGTGGTCGTGGTGCCATCAAAGACAGAATGTGGCAGGAGAGCAAGAGATGATGTGGCTCGGGATAATAGAACCCTGATAGTTTGTGTCCCAAAACGAGATGGCAAATAGCCACGGAAGCCGACTCGTAGGTTTCATAAACTCTCTCTGGTAGAATGGTAACTAGCACTTTTCATTGAAAGCTGTTCCATCTATCCAAAATTTTTGATGACTTATTAGAGTGTTTAATCTATTATAAATGTTAAATTGTGATCTGTAAACAGTGTGCGACATATGCGACGGTGTGGCTAATATTTCACCTACATCTGTTATGTTATATACGCCAGATAATTCTATGTTTAATATGATTAAACAGTAACATGTGGATAAATGGGAGCTATACCATTGTGTAAACGTGTCCCGTACAAGCTATTTCTTAAGAAGAGCCACAGACAGGGAGCTATGACCCATTAGGGGTAAGGTTAAAAAAACTATTCTCGGGAAATATATATCACAGAGTGTAAGAATGTTTTTACTGATTGTTCCGTTTTGCTCTAGAATTAATTTGCATATATATGCAGTGCATGCTGTATTGAATAATAAATACAAACACACCAGAACCCAATTGATGATTGCCATAAGGCCCTGGTAAAGGTTATTAGAGTTTAAACGTAAATAATTACATTATCTTAATATATTAAACCAAAACTTAAAAGCCAATCCGCTAAAAAAAAAAACGGATCTCCTTAACCAAAATAACTTACCATACAAGTCTATTCCCCAATTTAAAAGGAGAATAGTCATACCCCTATAATATACCACGACAATTAACTTATTAATTTATATCAATCTTAAATTAGATAATAGATAATCAACAGATAACTGTAAACATGCGAACATACAAATTATATTACAAAGATTACGTATAATTAAATCGGTGTGGCACCGCTGCAATGATCGCTGGCACAAGCACATATTTAAAAAAAAAAACAGCCCTATGTATACTGACAATTTGTACCCACACTGTGCCTGGCACTGCTAATATCTGATAGGAAGCCCAGTTGAGCATTCCAAAGTGTGAGCTATCTGCAGATTTTTCAAATATTGCAAATACTGCCAGCCTGAACTACCAAATTCAAACTGCTTGAACAACAGCTTGAATTTAACCCTTTCACCAACTGACCACAAAAGCGGATGCATATATTGCTCATGGGTTTATTGCCCACCGCATTACATAAATTCCGTTGTGCTTGTTCTTTGTACTGCATGCATTTGTTAAGGGATATTGGACAGTGGCCTCTGAGTGACACAATGACAGACAGTATGAAACAAGAACGCTATCGATAATTTAAGATAAGCCTGGAAAAACCGACAATGTGTGAAGAGCTTGTTACTTTTCCCTTTGCGACAATGTCAGAGCTATTCACTCAAGTGTGAATTGTCATAGATGGAGCCTAATTTTCAGGTTGTTTTGTGAATAGGACTCATTGTCATTGGCACCGATTAAAATGTAAGATTTAGATTAAAATGTTTCTCAACCCTGCATCTGTAGCTGCGTAACATGTTACTTTGTATATAACGGCATTATATAATATTATATACTTTAGAAAATGTGCCAGGGATAAGCCATGTGGCTGGATAGCACGTGAGATAATACAACACGTGTAATTCATGCTTCGAGGTTAACATAGGTTCTGCCATATAAGTAGCTTTAACATTTGTTGTATGGCCTCACTGTCTACGGGACCTCCATCATAGGATTTGGGGCATAAGTATATAGTTATATTACATAGCTGTCATTTATCTTTTTCAACTGCTTAACGATAGATGACTTGCCAGGTCAGACCCGATATTAAGGGGTTGATGTAAATTATTATTTTGTAGGGATTAAAAAGTGTATGTTTAATATGGGTTATAGGGTTACTCCAGTCATCACTAGACTGGTAGCTGATGATGGTAGTCATCACCAGACTGGTGGCTGGTGCGTTTCCTGGTAATAGGGATAACCATTTGACAATGGGTTTCCATCTTACCTGGCTCTGCACTGGACTGCTTGTCTCCTTTCTTGCCGGCTTGCGGCATCCGTCTTCTGCTGCACTGCAGAAATCGGATATCAATCTCGCCAGCCATTCATTGGCTGAGATGGTCCTCTGATTGTTCTCAGCCAATTAGTTACCGTCTGTGCATAGTAATGGGCATTAGGTAGCCAGGAACTCTTGATCTAAGCTGCCTAATGACTCCAAAATGGCACTGCCAAAGAAGAGTTACACCCCTGGCTGCAAAGGTAGGAAACTCGGCTTGTGAAATGTTTCATAACAGAAATCTGCACCTACAGACTTCGGGCAACATGACTGTGATGGAAACTCCTGTGCCACAGACCTTTGGAGAGGCTTGAAGGCCAGCCTCCTGCCCATGGACTAAGGGACTGGTCCCAAGAGCACCTAAAATGTGAGGGGTATGGGTGCCTGGGAAGCTTACTGTGCTTCCCAACTGGACTTGAGGACCTCTGATGATTGCCTGGACTCATTTTATACAACGAGTGCCTATTTACACGATACCCTAAAATACTCATGAACTATACTGTGGATTACGACTGTGCCGAGGTCCAGTCAATCTTTAATCGCTCTGTCCACTGACATCTTTTTGTAAACAAAGTAAACTATCAACAACAACAAAAATTAAACCTTAAAAAAGTATATAAAAAGTGTTTTGTTCCCTAACTTGCATGTAATTCAATCAATCCTAATATAGATCTCCCCTAATTCATTTTCCTTTCGATTCTCTTAAATCTAAATATCACACAGCTGCTCCATTGAGAATCTGTACTTAACTGTGCTTGCAATCAGTGAACAGATTTTATATATGCTTTGCAAAGCAGATGTGTTTACTGTAAACACAGTCTCTGTCTCAGTGTGATGTGATTTAAAGGCTTGGAGTGTTGTGATATGCCTTGAGCAGCCAGCAAAAAAAAACATGAACGGCTCTGATTGGTACACTGAGCTTAATCTCTGAATAGTATATATTTAAACATGTTTTTCTGTCTCTGACCAGCAAATAATCTACTTTAGTCCCATCTGGTGGTTTTAGTGGCTAATGTGGTTTTCTTGCATCAGAGAAATTCACTCTACGGGTTTTCACATCATGTCAAATGGGGTTCTAGCATAGATTTAAAAAAAAAAAAATAAGGATAAACAAACACTGCGTGAAAATATTGCAGAAGTGGGTTTTAAAAGAAAATCTTTATTTATAGAAAGCATGAATGCAAAGGTACCGCGAGGTTACATTGGTGAAAATAAAGTCTCAGATGCCCTAGTTTTAAACATAACATAAAAGGCAAATTGAATGAGAAGAGCAAAGAAGATGAGAGTAAAGAGGAAAAGGCAGGGAATATGGAGGTGGACTTGGTTGAGTTTGCCTGATTTGTGTTGTGATACAATGTTACCTGGTGTAGGCCCCATATCTCAGACGTTGTAGGCTGTCCATGGTATACACACAGTATGGACGTTTGGCCTATTAACCAGAATGGGTCTTTGTAAAGATAGTCTTGAAAGATGTCTTGACAGAGGTGATGATACCGGCTCTGCAATTGGTTTGGTCAGATGGGATGATACCTTCCTCAAAAAATGATTGGATGATATCTGCCATTCCAGTATGTAGAGAAGAAACAGAAGAAGACCTTACTCTGGAAAATTGCTGGGTAATTCCACATGGTCCCTGGTTGAAGAGAAGAAGGGTCGAATAATGTACTAGGACGGGTCTGGATCCCAAGCCTGGGGCTGACTCCCCTGTTCCAATTACAACTTTGTAGATGGTCATTTGCAATAATGGGCTCTATTTACTATGTAAATGTGATGAACTGACATTTCAGAACGGAATCTGTCCTATTTGTTATGGGGATATACCCCATATGTCAAAAGAAAACAGTTAAAAAGTTAATCTTTATTCGGTAACATAAACTGATTTATGTACACAGGGGGAGGGGGGAGGAGAAGGGAGACGATGAGGTGCTCAGCACCTTAATCAATCAATTTAAGTTAAAAATAACAATAACACTACCTAACCATAAGGTGGTGTATAGTGAGATACTCAGTACTGGCCAACGTTCGTGCTGGTTTTTGATGGTAATAAATCAATGGTCGTGATTTAAATGAAAAATGAAAAACCCACCCGGTCTTAGGTAACCTGACCTGTCGGGGTTAGCAATAGATACCGCAAGTTCGTACAGCCCACTGTCAGCTGTAGGCTGGACTGTCCAGGGTTTTGCTCATAGGATCAGTGTATGTGTCAATTACTGTCCAAAGGGTGCTAACAACATCTCGTGTACAGGTTGGTGATACTCGTCGAGGGATATATGCCCCTAATTAGAGCCCACCGTAACCAGAGTGCTGTGCCGCTTTGGTCAGAGTCGATTATAGCAGAGCGGGGTTTAAGGAGTACTGTAATTGCTTAAGGGCTAAGATGTACGTGTACGGGGGTGATGCTGAAAGGATCGATAAGATGAACACCCTTCACATATGCAGACAAATCCCAGTACATAAATTAGCCAATTTAGCAAATACTGACTCACAATGCGATATGGCTATTTAGGGAGTACTGCGATTATCTCAGGGCTAAAGTGTATATGTCCGGGGAAGTTCTAATAGGATCAGAGTAATGGACACTATTAGAATATATAACCAGAACTCAGTATACAAATTAACGGTGCTCGTGGAGAGAAATATCTCCTTAGTGAGAGCCTTGGGTTGAGAGAATGTAACAGAACTCGCCTGCCAGTCTGCATGTGGTAAGTACAATGCAGTGTACTGTAACCCCTAATCTGTGCCTGTAAGGATTGAGTATCCTAGATATGCAAAATAGAGAGTAAGAAGGAATGGTGCCTTCGTGGGTACCGGTGATAGGAAAGAGAGAGGTAAGACAAAAATAATAATAATAACGGAGAGGGTACAGTGCTCAGTGCACACGTAACCCGTCTAGGTGGTCAAAACACTGAGTTAATTGAATAACTTTGTAATAGTCGCCCGAAGGGCATCAGTGTAGGTTCTAGGTAATGAGAAGCCCAGCTGTATGGTCCAGTGGGGCGGGTGAGGGTCTCACCCGAGGTAAAGCCTAGGTCGGTTTAAAGTGTCGGCAGAGTGGATATAATCTCCCGGTTGTCTTAGCCCGACGCGCGTTTCGCCTGAGTGTCACAGGCTCGTCAGGGGAAAGCGAGCCTGTGACACTCAGGCGAAACGCGCGTCGGGCTAAGACAACCGGGAGATTATATCCACTCTGCCGACACTTTAAACCGACCTAGGCTTTACCTCGGGTGAGACCCTCACCCGCCCCACTGGACCATACAGCTGGGCTTCTCATTACCTAGAACCTACACTGATGCCCTTCGGGCGACTATTACAAAGTTATTCAATTAACTCAGTGTTTTGACCACCTAGACGGGTTACGTGTGCACTGAGCACTGTACCCTCTCCGTTATTATTATTATTTTTGTCTTACCTCTCTCTTTCCTATCACCGGTACCCACGAAGGCACCATTCCTTCTTACTCTCTATTTTGCATATCTAGGATACTCAATCCTTACAGGCACAGATTAGGGGTTACAGTACACTGCATTGTACTTACCACATGCAGACTGGCAGGCGAGTTCTGTTACATTCTCTCAACCCAAGGCTCTCACTAAGGAGATATTTCTCTCCACGAGCACCGTTAATTTGTATACTGAGTTCTGGTTATATATTCTAATAGTGTCCATTACTCTGATCCTATTAGAACTTCCCCGGACATATACACTTTAGCCCTGAGATAATCGCAGTACTCCCTAAATAGCCATATCGCATTGTGAGTCAGTATTTGCTAAATTGGCTAATTTATGTACTGGGATTTGTCTGCATATGTGAAGGGTGTTCATCTTATCGATCCTTTCAGCATCACCCCCGTACACGTACATCTTAGCCCTTAAGCAATTACAGTACTCCTTAAACCCCGCTCTGCTATAATCGACTCTGACCAAAGCGGCACAGCACTCTGGTTACGGTGGGCTCTAATTAGGGGCATATATCCCTCGACGAGTATCACCAACCTGTACACGAGATGTTGTTAGCACCCTTTGGACAGTAATTGACACATACACTGATCCTATGAGCAAAACCCTGGACAGTCCAGCCTACAGCTGACAGTGGGCTGTACGAACTTGCGGTATCTATTGCTAACCCCGACAGGTCAGGTTACCTAAGACCGGGTGGGTTTTTCATTTTTCATTTAAATCACGACCATTGATTTATTACCATCAAAAACCAGCACGAACGTTGGCCAGTACTGAGTATCTCACTATACACCACCTTATGGTTAGGTAGTGTTATTGTTATTTTTAACTTAAATTGATTAATTAAGGTGCTGAGCACCTCATCGTCTCCCTTCTCCTCCCCCCTCCCCCTGTGTACATAAATCAGTTTATGTTACCGAATAAAGATTAACTTTTTAACTGTTTTCTTTTGACATATGGGGTATATCCCCATAACAAATAGGACAGATTCCGTTCTCTTCTTGTTTTCATTCCAATTACGTAGGGTTACCCCCTGTTCTGTCCTTTGGGACCCACTATCCGGCCACCCCTCTTTATATGAACTGACATTTCAGGTCCGATAGATTCTGCCATTGACACAGGGCAAAACACAATGGACAGGCTCATCTGTACGCATAGCTTTGTATTTTCAGATTTGGCTAGCACTGGGTATTAACCATGTTTATTCTGCACAGTACATCAGCAACTGCAGTGAAAAAAAAAACCCTAGCACAATTACAATACCATAGTATCATAGTCAACCTAACTTCTTTGGACTCATTGATATCCTTCAGTGTATCATCAAGTGATGTCCAAGGAGTTCCAAAACATGTCCCTATTTAATGATGTGATTGTGTTGGGATGTAGGCGGTAAAGATACATTTATTTAAATCTGGTGGTCAAGCCCATCAAGTTCAGCCTTTCACACATTTCTATTAATGCCGTGGATCCACAAGAAGATGTTAACCTCCATTTTTCAACAAATAATTGTTTTGGCATCTTCTTCTTGCAATGTAACATTTTTTGATTTTTTTCCCCCCATGTCTGAGCATGGCTTTCCCCTTTACTACTTCATGCCCTGACACATCTAACATCTAATGATTTAAAAGGCTTCTCCATGAATTCATGAATGATCTGAATACTCCGTAAATTCAGGATTATTTGCAAGAGTGAGAATTTAAGGCCAGAATAGTCAACCTGAAAGCACAATTCACTTAGAGAAGGTTTCCAATTCAGCTAATTTGGCCTTAAATGTGTCACTCTCTCTTTGTCAACTATTTTCCCAAATCATAACTCCCGTACGTCCTCTGCTCTCCTTTTACTTTCATCTCTCTCCGTGTCTCGTGTATCCTTCCTCTTCCTCGCTGAGTATTTTTCCTGTTGACCTTTTAGACTGCACTGCGTTCTCAGTCATTCTTGATCTCCAGCTCGTCTCTGTTATATAACATTGATACAGATTTAACTACTCTGAATCCCTAGGATTAATTCTCCTCATTGCCATCACGCAAGAGGGGGAGGATGTGGGACAGCCCAGCGGATTCTGGGTGGGGAACCTCAATGAATTCCATTATCCATTTATTAATATCTGGAGCTTGCACGGCCATGCCCTCCTGGACGGGAGTAAATGTGTTAAACAGACTGCGTAACTGAAAAAAGACAAGATTTTACAATACTGTTCTAGGTCTGTGATCGTAGCCATCAATTTGCACAACACTAATTATGAGAAAGAACACGGTGAATGAAAATCACTTAATAATAATTAACATTTTTCCCAAAAGTTAAAGCCGTGTGCTAAAAAGGATTGATATATGACAGGCGAAGCCTTGAGAAAACACATTAAAAGTGGTCCGCAGCAATGTGTGAACAAATATTTACACATTAAATAACAATCTGACTTTGAAATATACATACATGCGGGTGCATGCACACACATACACATACAGTGGTATATTACATTTTTTAATCTCTGGTTTTAATACTATTTTAAAAAGTAATTAATCAGGCATAATTAAAGGGACACTCCAGGCACCCAGACCACTTCTGCCCATTCAGCTACCGGGGGGATGGGTGGTGGGAGGGAGAGGGGACCTGCAGTGCCAGGAAAACAGATTGTTAGAAGATATACAGATGCGATATGTTGCACATTCATCTACATTCATCTACAAATTACTAGTTTAGTCAACTATTTAGCACTATATAGACTGTCTTGTGATGACTCAATATTATGGGACAATTCTCATGATGAGTGTCTATCCTAAAATCAGACTTCACTATAGGAATTATATAAAAAAAATATATACATTAATACCATGCATGTGTCATTGTCCATATCATATCGTATTTAGTGGTAATACCGATGCCTGCAAAAAAAAACATAGCTCACTGATTAATGTATCTACCAATCTACTTGTTAACTAGAAGATACCCAAGTGTCAGGTGACCTAGTAATCAGACGATTTCCTGTGATGCTGTACATCATCCCAGGGGCAATTCTGATCCTGCCAAATCCTGTCCCTTTATTCAGAGGTTCTACAGCATGATTCTCGGAGGAATCGTAAAAGTGCGTAATTTATGCATGTTTATTCTGCATGATAGCAGGTCGCTTAAACCTACATAAACTCTTGTAGCCTGTGCCCGGTCATGATTCTTGCCTTATGAGAGTGCGTTTCATTGCTCCTAGTGTTACCTGGTTATTGATTTGGCTAAGGTTGACTATACTTACCTCCTTATACGTTGACTTGCCTTATTGTTCTGTTGTCTTTCTGTAATTCCTGACCTTTTGCCTGTTCCTGAATTTTCCTCACTTCCTTGCAGGCTTGTATTGCCCACCTGGACCCCATGATAGGCCTGACCATGCTAAGTACCATTAATATGTACCTATCCTGCGATTTCCAATCTTGTGCTCTGTATACTTGTCCTGATTTCTGTGTGTTGAGTTCTCCGTATCCTGACACCAAACAAAGTGTCAATTAGCAATGCAATTAGCAATCTACAATTTCCCTCATCTAGCATTATAAAACCTGCAAACCACAACTTTACTTATGTTTCTGATCACATTTAATTAAAAATTATTTGGTTTGAAAACCTTAATACATTTTTTTGATTATTGTTATTAAAAAATAAAATAAAAAATGAAAGCCCCACGGATTTGGGCTAAGCGTGATATGGCCAGCTACGCGTGACCAAATTCTCCTATTGCTTAATTTAAAATAGGCACTATTTGCAATCTTTTTTGAAAATTAACTTTAATTATAATGTTCTAAAAGCTCCTTAAATGAAATTTATGCAGCTTTTAAAGCATGTTATAGCTTCTTTATTGAAGTTCACTGGCTCCTTTGGGTATAGTATATAACATTTGGTTATTTCACTATCCCAATTAAAAGCTGCACATTAGGATCCAGGCTTCATTTCGGTAATTTGTGTATTTGTATAATTGATTTGACTACAGAGTTTATAGCCCTTTTCCTCCACGCACGAACCAGTGTGCCATTTATTATGTCTAATGATTAGCATAAATTGACAGAGAAATTCAGTGTAAATTAGGAAGAATTCTAAAGAGAACCAGCTCTGTTCTAGTGTACGTAATGTTGATTAAAGGATTTACGGGCCTTCTATAAAACTCCTTTACAGTACTTGCATTGCACACTGTTAATGATTTTATCATTAATTTGTCTCGTTTTAAAGTGATCTTTGACATTCTAGATAATTTTAAAGTTGATCTGTGAGTCAGAAAATATCTGCATGGCAAGGTCTTCTCCGGATAAAAAGAACAATCGGTGACAAATTTATAGATGAAAGAATATGATTTAAATCAGTTCCTAACTAAAAACTTTACTTACGAAAAATATATTGGTGAATATGCAATTGCCACCTCAAAATTACTTGAGTACTTTACTTTTTCCAAAAAGATTTATCTTAAATCATTTACTGTCATTCCTATTAATACATGGGCATATGAAATTGGACTCACACTCTGGAACTCGTAGATTATTTTAAATTTTATTTTGCTAAAAACAAATCAGCCTTCCTCTCCATCTCATGCAGTTAATAAAGATCAAACCTCAACAAAAATTGGCCATTTAGTCCTGTTTCATTCTAAGTAGATCTCAAACCAAGAAAGTTATGGTGGGGAAAGAAAGTGATTGAAAACCCATTCTACCTGAAATCAGTGGATAATCAATACATTGCTAAACACAGATCTGCACACCAGTCAAACCATAAGACTTGCTTTGTTCACAGAATTCTCAAATTTGCATTGATGTTACTACTGTAAGGGATTCTGGGTGGGCATATGCAAATTAGTTCAACAAAAAATTTCATTTTTTGCCTCATTCCATTTTAAACATGGATTCTTTGGAGTTTGTTTGCTGAATACATCAGCTTTGAAACACAACTCAGGAAACGTTGCAAAGCCTAGGACCAGACATGTGAATGTGTGCATTAAATAAGCCGCTCTGTGATAACAGAGGAACACTTTTATTGCAGGTCTCAAATTTTTTTGAGCACGTTTTTTATTATTTCATGCGAGATATTTGAATCTAGGTATTTCCTACAGTCTAGATCAGGCATAGGCAACCTTTGGCACTCCAGATGTTTTTAACTACACCTCCCATGATGCGTTGCCGGCATTATGGGTGTAAGAGCATTATGGGGGATGTAGTCCACAACATCTGGAGTGCCGAAGGTTGCCTATCCCTGGTCTAGATGTTATTATTACCCAACTCAATGATACTTGTTTTATCAGCCTAGGAAGCATAACAGGCACCAAAGGTATTCTAACTTGTGAATTAGCCAGGTGTGTTTATCTGAGTAAGTACAAATATATTGTATTAGTGTCTGTCAAAACAACACTTATGGACTCTGCGTCCATTCCTGTTACACTATAACGTTTGTTTGTAATGTTAAGTGTTGATGGAACACAGTGCTTTCTACTGAATTGGCTAATAGTATATCATTGCCCTCTAGTCTCATTTCTCAATAAGTGAAACTCCCCGAACGTACATACTCTCATTACACGGTCGGAATGGTCAGAGAGGTCAGAACGGTCGAATGATACAAAGTGTTTCCTGAACACGAATGATCTGCGGACAGATGTCACCGTCATTGCAAAGCTACTTTAGAAAGGACAGTAAATAAGGAAAATGGGAAAAGAATCTAATTTTGCCTCAAATATATAAATTATGGACAAGGTATGTGAGCAAAAAGTGTGACAATAGGACCAACTGTTTCAGATTACCCTTCAAAAGGTGTACAGCACCACCAGATAAAAAAACAGTACGAATATGATGTAATTTTCGGCATTTGTAATCTCCTATCTGTCTTTGCCTGTGGCACTGGATTTACTGCCTCTTTTAAACTTATAGATCTAATTAACAGTTTAATTTCATGGTTATGCGCAGCAAGTGGAAATGTATCCAATGCGATAAAGCAGGTTAACAAAAAAACAAAACAATAGGCATTAATTCTGCAATAATATTAAAAGTACATATTGTAATGCATGTAAGGATAATGCTGAGATTGAAACTGCTTTGTATCACTAAATTAACCCTTGACGTGACAAAGAGAATAAGTAATTTTTACTTTTTTTTTTTAAATTGACCTTTGACACCTCCTTTAACTGCAAAGTTGTTTGCAATCTCTTCAAAGCCTAATGTTTAAATTGTATAGATTTGATGGAACATGCCAAAAATTGAGAGATTATAAATTGTCCTATTTTCTGTAATATAAGACATTTTAATTTCTATAAGGAACTGCTCTCTATTGCAATGTGTTTGTTAGCTGGCTATTAATGCAATGAGCCCCATATTCAATTCAATTCAATTCAATATATTCTTTGTAGAATCTTTCTCATATACATTGGTGGCCATGTGCTATCCTGGTAGAATGCTGCCCGAGTACAAGTAATTGTGCAGCTATGGTAAAATAAAAAAATAAGCCTTCTAACTTCTGTTAGAGGCAGTCTGCAGATACAGACAGTATGCATCCAGCCAATCAGGAGTCGCTGACCATGGTGTGTGGGGTCTGATCTTATCCAATTATAACCTGCCTGAAAGCGATATGCAATTTATCACCCAGCTGCAGTTCCACTCATCACTTAGGATGATTGTAATAGCTCAATAAACTGATAGCAGCTTAGTGTATGGATTAACAGGGAGTGAGTAATAATGTCTACACCTTAACATTTGCAGCATTGTGGTCACGTAACTTTGTTTTGGTGCTTAGCTTGGATTTGTAAAGGTCCATCAGCACCATGGACAGGGGCTGATACATCAATTTTAAAGGAACACTATAGGGTCAGAAACACAAACATGCATTCCTGAACATATAGTGTTAAAAACACCATTCAGCCCCCCTTGCCCTCTAATTATATAAACATTTTGCCTTGGACGCAGATTGCTACTGCTGGCTCCGACCCTGATCTGCCTGCTTGAGTAATTCTCTCGGCCAATCACAATGCTTTCACATAGGATTGGCTGAGACTGTCAAGGAGCCAGATCAGGATCAGAGCTCAGTGTCTCCATGCAGAGGGTCTGAATGTCAGTCACACTGTGCAGCACTGCCCCAGGAAGCACCTCTAGTAGGTATTTGAGGAGTGGCCAGTGGACGTATCAGAGAGGGGTATTTTTTTATATACACCCCTATATACTTATTAACCTTAATAGGGAACACATGGGATGGGCGGCAGCATTGTAACAAAGTTGTGTGATACAAAAAGTGACCTCCATTTGTTTAAATAGACTTAGGGATTAAGGAGAGAGAGCAGGTGACTTTTTTCCCTTTGGTTGTTACTATATGTATTAGCTGATGTGTACTGTGGTCATTGCTGCCGCCCAGGAGTGATGGGAGTGAGCGCAGGACTTTTCTCTTTGTATGTGTTAGAATGATACCGTATCATTCTAAATGTAGGAACAACCATTTAAAAAGAGACATGTCACTTCAGTGGACATAACACCATTGGATATATTAAAATCATCTCTAACTTCTGTTCACCTTTTTTTTCCCAGTGATACTCTGTTTTATTTTGAATATAAAATATTTCCTTTATTTTTTTAATTATTTTCTGCAAGATATGTCAATTTAAATTGTACATCAGTCACTCTACGTGACCATTCATGCCTCGACGTGCTCACTTTTTAATTTGTTAGCACTGAAGTGTAGATGAATTCTGTGTAGGTGAATTTCGCTAGTGTTAGTATTGTTATGTATCATGCATATTTTCTAATTTTGTTATTGATACAAGATATAATTCTGAAGCCAGCACTAGATGTGTAGTGAGATTATTCAAGACTCGGACAATTAAAGATACATTTATTTTAATGTTTATTGTACAGCAATATACAGGCAGACATTTTAACATTGCTGCAATTCTCATGATTAATAATATCCGATTGATCCAGAGGAAGGCAAATAAAAACCCCGGTGGATGATGTCTCACAGGGGGGAAAAAAATTCCTTCCTGACCCCATTTATGGCGATCGGTTTAAAACCCTGGAACAACCACCTAATGTGTTTAACTGTATATTGCTGAATATATTACACTAATAGGCTGATACAAATTATACAATTTAAAATCAGTCCCTGCTCACAGAGCTTACACTCTAATATGAACAGTACAATACGGAGAATGTGGTCCCTGCTCAAAGAGCTTACACTCTAATATGAAGAACAGTACAATACAGAGAATGATGTCCTGGCTTACAGAGTTCACACTCGAATACGAGGAACAATACAATACATAGATTGAGGTCCCGGTTCGTAGAGCTTACAATCTAATATGAACAATACAGTACCGAGAATGAGTTCCTTGCTCACACAGCTTACAATCTAATATGAACAGTGCAATACAGAAAATAAGGTCCTTGTTCACAGAGCTTACAATCCAATATAAACAGTACATTACAGAGAATGAGGTCCTGGCTCACAGAGCTTACACTCTAATATGAACAGTACAATACAGAGAATGAGGTCCTTGCTCGCAGAGCTTACACTCTAATCTGAACAGTACAATGCAGAGAATGAGGTCCGTGCTCACAGAGCTAATATTCTAATATGAACTGTACAATACAGAGAATGAGGTACTGGCCCACAGAGCTTACAATCTAATTTGAACAGCACAATACAGAGAATAAGGTCCTTGCTCACATAGCTCACACTCTAATATGAACAG
This sequence comes from Pelobates fuscus, assembly GCF_036172605.1. Lineage (NCBI taxonomy): Eukaryota > Metazoa > Chordata > Amphibia > Anura > Pelobatidae > Pelobates > Pelobates fuscus. The sequence continues at coordinate 285,050,290 of NC_086322.1, read as the reverse complement.
TACAATACAGAGAATGAGGTCCCTGTTCACAGAGCTTACACTCTAATATGAACAGTATAATACAGAGAATGCAGTCCTGGCTCACAGAGCTTACACTCTAAGATGAACAGTACAATACAGAGAATAAGGTCCTTGCTCACAGAGCTTACACTCTAATATGAACAGTACAATACAGAGAATGAGGTCCTTGCTCACTGAGCTTACATTCTAATATAAGCATCACAATACCGAGAATGAGGTTATTGCTCACAGAGCTTACACTCTAATATGAGGAACACTACAATAAGGATAATAAGGTCTTTGCTCACAGAGCTTACACTCTAATATGAACAATACAGGGAATGAGGTCCTTGCATACACTCTAATATGAACAATACAGAGGAGGAGGTCATTGCTCACAGAGCTTAAACTCAAATTTGAACAGTACAATACAACGAGGGAGATCTCTGTTTACACTCTAATATGAGCAATACAGGGAATGAGGTCCTTGCTCACAGAGCTTATACTCAAATATGAACATTACAATACAACAAGGGAAAACCCTGCTCACAGAGCTTACAATCTAATATGGACAGTACAATACAGAGAATGAGGTCCTTGCTCACAGAGCTTACACTCAAATATGAACAGTACAGAGCTTACACTTTATTATGATGAACAGTACAATACCGAGAATAAGGTCCTTGCTCACAGAGCTTACACTCTAACATGAACAGTACAATACAGAGAACGAGGCCTCGGCTCACAGAGCTTACACTCTTATATGAACAGTACAATACAGAGAATGAGGTCCCTGCTCACAGAGCTTACACTCTAATATGAACAGTAGAATACAGAGAATGAGGTCCTTGCTCACAGAGTTAACACTCTAATATGAACAGCGCAATATAGAGAATGAGGTCCCTGTTCACAGAGCTTACACTCTAATATGAACAGTATAATACAGAGAATGCGGTCCTGGCTCACAGAGCTTACACTCTAAGATGAACAGTACAATACAGAGAATAAGGTCCTTGCTCACAGAGCTTACACTCTAATAGAAACAGTACAAAACAGAGAATGAGGTCCTTGCTCACTGAGCTTACATTCTAATATAAGCATCACAATACCGAGAATGGGGTTATTGCTCACAGAGCTTACATTCTAATATGAGGAACACTACAATAAGGATAATAAGGTCTTTGCTCACAGAGCTTACACTCTAATATGAACAATACAGGGAATGAGGTCCTTGCTCACAGAGCTTATACTCAAATATGAACATTACAATACAACAAGGGAAAACCCTGCTCACAGAGCTTACAATCTAATATGGACAGTACAATACAGAGAATGAGGTCCTTGCTCACAGAGCTTACACTCAAATATGAACAGTACAATACAAAGAGGGAGATCTCTGCTCACAGAGCTTACAATCTAACATGGAAAGTGTAATACAGAGACTGAGGTTCCAGCTCACAGAGCTTACACTCTAATATAAACAGTACAAAACAGAGAATGAGGTCCTTGCTCACTGAGCTTACATTCTAATATAAGCAGTACAATACCGAGAATGAGGTTGTTGCTCACAGAGCTTACACTCTAATATGATGAACAGTAAAATATGGAGAATAAGGTCCTTGCTCACACAGCTTACACTCTAATGTAAACAATACAGAGACTGAGGTTCTTATACTCAAATATGAACAGTACAATACAAAGAGGGAGATTTCTGCTCACAGAGCTTACAATCTAACATGAACAGTAGAATACAGAGAATGAGGTCCTGGCTCATAGAGCTTACACTCTAATTTGGACAGTACAATACAGAGAATAAGATCCCCGCACATAGAGCTGAATCTTTAACATGATGGACAGCTCAATACAGAGAATTAGGTCCTTTCTCACAGAGCTTACACTCTAATGTGAACAATACAGAGAATTAGGTTCTTGATCACAGAGTTTACATTCAAATATGAACAGTATAATACAACGAGGTATATCCCTGCTCACAGAGCTTACAATCTAATATGAAGAGTACAATACAGAGAATGAGGTCCTTGCTCACAGAGCTTACACTCTAATATAAACAATATAAACAGTACAATACAGAGAATGAGGTTCTTGCTCACAGAGCTTACACTCAAATATTAACAGTACAATACAACAAGAGAGATCCCCACTCACAGAGCTTACAATGATATATAAACCGTACAATACCGTGCATGAGGTCCTTGCTCACAGAGCTTACACATTATTATGATGAACAGTACAATACCGAGAATAAGGTCCTTGCTCACAGAGCTTACACTCTAATATGAACAGTACAATACAGAGAATAAGATCCCTGCTCATAGAGCTTACACTCTAACATGAACAGTACAATACAGAGAATGAGGCCTCGGCTCACAGAGCTTACACTCTAATATGAACAGTATAATACAGAGAATGCGGTCCTGGCTCACAGAGCTTACACTCTAAGATGAACAGTACAATACAGAGAATAAGGTCCTTGCTCACAGAGCTTACACTCTAATAGAAACAGTACAAAACAGAGAATGAGGTCCTTGCTCACTGAGCTTACATTCTAATATAAGCATCACAATACCGAGAATGAGGTTATTGCTCACAGAGCTTACACTCTAATATGAGGAACACTACAATAAGGATAATAAGGTCTTTGCTCACAGAGCTTACACTCTAATTTGAACAATACAGGGAATGAGGTCCTTGCATACACTCTAATATGAACAATACAGAGAAGGAGGTCATTGCTCACAGAGCTTAAACTCAAATTTGAACAGTACAATACAACAAGGGAGATCTCTGCTTACACTCTAATATGAACAATACAGGGAATGAGGTCCTTGCTCACAGAGCTTATACTCAAATATGAACATTACAATACAACAAGGGAAAATCCTGCGCACAGAGCTTACAATCTAATATGGACAGTACAATACAGAGAATGAGGTCCTTGCTCACAGAGCTTACACTCAAATATGAACAGTACAATACAAAGAGGGAGATCTCTGCTCACAGAGCTTACAATCTAACCTGGAAAGTGTAATACAGAGACTGAGGTTCCAGCTCACAGAGCTTACACTCTAATATAAACAGTACAAAACAGAGAATGAGGTCCTTGCTCACTGAGCTTACATTCTAATATGATGAACAGTAAAATATGGAGAACAAGGTCCTTGCTCACACAGCTTACACTCTAATGTAAACAATACAGAGACTGAGGTTCTTACACTCAAATATGAACAGTACAATACAAAGAGGGAGATTTCTGCTCACAGAGCTTACAATCTAACATGAACAGTAGAATACAGAGAATGAGGTCCTGGCGCATAGAGCTTACACTCTAATATGGACAGTACAATACAGAAAATGCGGTCCTGGCTCACAGAGCTTACACTCTAATTTGGACAGTACAATACAGAGAATGAGGTCCTTTCTCACAGAGCTTACACTCTAATGTGAACAATACGGAGAATTAGGTTCTTGCTCACAGAGTTTACATTCAAATATGAACAGTATAATACAACGAGGTATATCCCTGCTCACAGAGCTTACAATCTAATATGAAGAGTACAATACAGAGAATGAGGTCCTTGCTCACAGAGCTTACACTCTAATATAAACAATATAAACAGTACAATACAGAGAATAAGGTCCTTTCTCACAGAGCTTACACTCTAATGTGAACAATACAGAGAATTAGGTTCTTGCTCACAGAGCTTACACTCAAATATGAACAGTACAATACAACAAGGGAGATCCCCGCTCAAAGAGCTTACAATGATATATAAACCATACAATACCGTGCATGAGGTCCTTGCTCACAGAGCTTACACTTTATTATGATGAACAGTACAATACCGAGAATAAGGTCCTTGCTCACAGAGCTTACACTCTAATATGAACAGTAGAATACAGAGAATGAGGTCCTTGCTCACAGAGTTAACACTCTAATATGAACAGCGCAATATAGAGAATGAGGTCCTTGCTCACAGAGCTTACACTCTAATAGAAACAGTACAAAACAGAGAATGAGGTCCTTGCTCACAGAGCTTACACTCTAAGATGAACAGTACAATACAGAGAATAAGGTCCTTGCTCACAGAGCTTACACTCTAATAGAAACAGTACAAAACAGAGAATGAGGTCCTTGCTCACTGAGCTTACATTCTAATATAAGCATCACAATACCGAGAATGAGGTTATTGCTCACAGAGCTTACACTCTAATATGAGGAACACTACAATAAGGATAATAAGGTCTTTGCTCACAGAGCTTACACTCTAATATGAACAATACAGGGAATGAGGTCCTTGCATACACTCTAATATGAACAATACAGAGAAGGAGGTCATTGCTCACAGAGCTTAAACTCAAATATGAAGAGTACAATACAACGAGGTATATCCCTGCTCACAGAGCTTACAATCTAATATGAAGAGTACAATATAGAGAATGAGGTCCTTGCTCACAGAGCTTACACTCTAATATAAACAATATAAACAGTACAATGCAGAGAATAAGTTCCTTTCTCACAGAGCTTACACTCTAATATGAACAATACAGAGAAGGAGGTCCTTGGTCACAGAGCTTATACACAAATATGAACATACAATACAATAAGGGAAACCCCTGCTCACAGAGCTTACAATCTAATATGGACAGTACAATACAGAGAATGAGGTCCTTGCTCACAAAGCTTACACTCAAATATGAACAGTACAATACAAAGAGGGAGATCTCTGCTCACAGAGCTTACAATCTAACATGGCAAGTGTAATACAGAGACTGAGGTTCCAGCTCACAGAGCTTACACTCTAATATGATGAACAGTAAAATATGGAGAATAAGGTCCTTGCTCACAGAGCTTACACTCTAATATGAACAATACAGAGACTGAGGTTCTTACACTCAAATATGAACAGTACAATACAAAGAGGGAGATTTCTGCTCACAGAGCTTACAATCTAACATGAACAGTAGAATACAGAGAATGAGGTCCTGGCTCATAGAGCTTACACTCTAATTTGGACAGTACAATACAGAGAAAAAGATCCCCGCACATAGAGCTTAATTTTTAACATGATGGACAGCTCAATACAGAGAATGAGGTCCTTTCTCACAGAGCTTACACTCTAATGTGAACAATACAGAGAATTAGCATCTTGCTCACAGAGTTTACACTCAAATATGAACAGTACAATACAATGAGGTATATCCCTGCTCACAGAGCTTACCTTCCAATATAAACAGTACAATAAAGAGAATGAGATCCCTGCTCACAGAGCTTACACTCTTATATGAACAGTACAATACAGAGAATGAGGTCCTTGCTTACAGAGCTTACATTCTAATATAAACAATACAGAGACTGAGGTTCTTACACTCAAATATGAACAGTTCAATACAAACAGGGAGATTTCTGTTCACAGAGCTTACAATCTAACATGAAAAGTAGAATACAGAGAATGAGGTCCTGGCTCACAGAGCTTACACTCTAATATGGACAGTACAATACAAAAAATGCGGTCCTGGCTCACAGAGCTTACACTTTAATTTGGACAGTACAATACAGAGAAAAAGATCCCCACACATAGAGCTTAATTTTTAACTTGATGGACAGCTCAATACAGAGAATGAGGTCCTTTCTCACAGAGCTTACACTCTAATGTGAACAATACAGAGAATTAGCTTCTTGCTCACAGAGTTTACACTCAAATATGAACAGTACAATACAATGAGGTATATCCCTGCTCACAGAGCTTACAATCTAATATGAAGAGTACAATACAGAGAATTAGGTCCTTGCTCACAGAGCTTACACTCTAATATAAACAATATAAACAGTACAATACAGAGAATAAGGTCATTTCTCACAGAGCTTACACTCTAATGTGAACAATACAGAGAATGAGGTTCTTGCTCACAGAGCTTACACTTTATTATGATGAACAGTACAATACCGAGAATAAGGTCCTTGCTCACAGAGCTTACACTCTAATATGAACAGTACAATACAGAAAATAAGGTCCTTGTTCACAGAGCTTACAATCCAATAAAAACAGTACATTACAGAGAATGAGGTCCTGGCTCACAGAGCTTACACTCTAATATGAACAGTACAATACAGAGAATGAGGTCCTTGCTCACAGAGCTTACACTCTAATCTGAACAGTACAATGCAGAGAATGAGGTCCGTGCTCACAGAGCTAATATTCTAATATGAACTGTACAATACAGAGAATGAGGTACTGGCCCACAGAGCTTACAATCTAATTTGAAAAGCACAATACAGAGAATAAGGTCCTTGCTCACATAGCTCACACTCTAATATGAACAGTACAATACAGAGAATGAGGTCCCTGTTCACAGAGCTTACACTCTAATATGAACAGTATAATACAGAGAATGCAGTCCTGGCTCACAGAGCTTACACTCTAAGATGAACAGTACAATACAGAGAATAATGTCCTTGCTCACAGAGCTTACACTCTAATATGAACAGTACAATACAGAGAATGAGGTCCTTGCTCACTTTGCTTACATTCTAATATAAGCATCACAATACCGATAATGAGGTTATTGCTCACAGAGCTTACACTCTAATATGAGGAACACTACAATAAGGATAATAAGGTCTTTGCTCACAGAGCTTACACTCTAATATGAACAATACAGAGGAGGAGGTCATTGCTCACAGAGCTTAAACTCAAATTTGAACAGTACAATACAACGAGGGAGATCTCTGTTTACACTCTAATATGAGCAATACAGGGAATGAGGTCCTTGCTCACAGAGCTTATACTCAAATATGAACATTACAATACAACAAGGGAAAACCCTGCTCACAGAGCTTACAATCTAATATGGACAGTACAATACAGAGAATGAGGTCCTTGCTCACAGAGCTTACACTCAAATATGAACAGTACAGAGCTTACACTTTATTATGATGAACAGTACAATACCGAGAATAAGGTCCTTGCTCACAGAGCTTACACTCTAACATGAACAGTACAATACAGAGAACGAGGCCTCGGCTCACAGAGCTTACACTCTTATATGAACAGTACAATACAGAGAATGAGGTTCTTGCTCACAGAGCTTACACTTTATTATGATGAACAGTACAATACCGAGAATAAGGTCCTTGCTCACAGAGCTTACACTCTAATATGAACAGTACAATACAGAAAATAAGGTCCTTGTTCACAGAGCTTACAATCCAATATAAACAGTACATTACAGAGAATGAGGTCCTGGCTCACAGAGCTTACACTCTAATATGAACAGTACAATACAGAGAATGAGGTCCTTGCTCACAGAGCTTACACTCTAATCTGAACAGTACAATGCAGAGAATGAGGTCCGTGCTCACAGAGCTAATATTCTAATATGAACTGTACAATACAGAGAATGAGGTACTGGCCCACAGAGCTTACAATCTAATTTGAACAGCACAATACAGAGAATAAGGTCCTTGCTCACATAGCTCACACTCTAATATGAACAGTACAATACAGAGAATGAGGTCCCTGTTCACAGAGCTTACACTCTAATATGAACAGTATTACATACATAGTTAGATAGCTGAAAAGAGACTTGCGTCCATCAAGTTCAGCCTTCCTCACACCTGTTTTTTGCTGTTGATCCAAAAGAGAAAAAAAAAAAAAAAAAAAACCCCAGTTTGAAGCACAATTTTGCAACAAGCTAGGACAAAAAATTCCTTATTGACCCCAGAATGGCAGTCAGATTTATCCTTGAATCAAGCAGTTATTACCCTACATTGAAAGATTATATCCTTGAATATTCTGTCTTTGCAAGTATGCATCTAGTAGCTGTTTGAACATCTGTATGGACTCTGATGAAACCACTTCTTCAGGCAGAGAATTCCACATCCTGATTGTTCTTACAGTAAAAAAACCTTTCCTTTGCCTTAGACGAAATCTTCTTTCTTCCAGTCTAAACGCATGGCCTCGTGTCCTATGTAAAGTCCGGTTTGTGAATAGATTTCCACACAATGGTTTGTATTGGCCCCGAATATATTTGTATAATGTTATCATATCCCCTCTCAGGCGACGTTTTTCTAAACTAAATAGGTTTAAATTTGTTAACCTTTCTTCATAGCTGATATGTTCCATTCCTTTTATTAATTTTGTAGCCCGCCTCTGCACTTTTTCTAGTGCCATGATATCCTTCTTTAGAACAGGTGCCCAAAATTGCACAGCATATTCAATATGTGGTCTTACCAGTGATTTATAGAGAGGCAAAATGATATTCTCGTCCCGAGAATGAATGCCCTTTTTCATGCATGACAATACCTTACTGGCCTTGGCCACTGCTGATTGACATTGCACATTGTTGCATAGTTTGTTGTCTATAACAATTCCCAAGTCCTTTTCGTGTGTTGTTATCCCTAATTCGCTTCCATTAAGGGTATACGTTGCTTGTGTATTCTTTACGCCGAAGTGCATAACTTTGCATTTTTCAACATTAAATTTCATCTGCCATTTGAGTGCCCAGTCCTCCAGTCTATCTAAATCCTTCTGCAGCAAAGTAATATCTTGCTCACATTGTATTATTTTACAAAGTTTTGTGTCATCTGCAAACACTGAAACATGACTTTCAATGCTGTCTTCAAGATCATTTATAAAAATGTTAAATAGAAGGGGTCCCAGAACAGACCCCTGAGGGACACCACTTGCCACCTCTGTCCAGCTTGAAAATTTACCATTAACGACAACTCTTTGTATTCTGTTTTTAAGCCAATGTTCTACCCAAGAACAAGCATTTTCATCGAGACCGATTTCCTTGAGTTTGAACACTAATCTTTTGTGTGGAACTGTATCAAATGCCTTGGCAAAATCCAAATAGATCACATCCACTGCAACACCCTGATCTATACTTCTACTTACTTCTTCGTAGAACGCAATCAAGTTAGTTTGACATGACCTGTGCTTCATAAAACCGTGCTGATTTTTGCTGATAACCATATTCTTCTCAAGGAATTCTTGAATATTATCCCTTAATAACCTTTCAAATATTTTACCAGCCACAGAAGTTAAGCTCACAGGTCTATAATTTCCAGGCAAGGATTTTGAACCCTTTTTGAATATAGGAACCACATCTGCCTTCCTCCAATCCTCCGGAACACTTCCTGAAAGAAAAGAATCTTGAAAGATTAAAAACAGAGGTTCACTTATTTCTACACTTAGTTCCTTAAGTACACGTGGATGGATACCGTCAGGCCCTGGAGCTTTGTTTATATTAACTTTCTTTAGTTGCTGCAGCACATTGTCTTGAGTTAACCAATTACAATTATTCTGCAAGTTTTTAGTAGCAATCATTTGCACATCTATTGCCATGGGTTCTTCTTTAATATATACGGAGGAGAAATAGTTATTTAGAATTCCTGCCTTTTCTTGGTCTTCATTAACTAACACCCCCGTTTCAGTTTTAAGTGTACCTATACTTTCATTTTTGGGTTTTTTGGAATTTATGTACTTAAAAAATGCTTTGGGGTTGGTTTTGCTCTCTTTAGCTATCATTTTTTCATTTTGAAGTTTAGCAAGTTTAATTGCCTTTTTGCACGCATTATTTGCTTTCTTATATCTTTTATAAGATGCATCTGATTTGTCTGATTTAAATGCTTTAAATGCCCTTTTCTTATTTTTAATCTCTTGTTTTACTTCTCTACTAAGCCACATTGGTTTTAATTTGTTTCTTTTATACTTATTTCCCAATGGTACATACTGAGAAATGTACCTTTCTAATATTTAGTATAATACAGAGAATGCATTCCTGGCTCACAGAGCTTACACTCTAAGATGAACAGTACAATACAGAGAATAAGGTCCTTGTTCACAGAGCTTACACTCTAATATGAACAGTACAATACAGAGAATGAGGTCCTTGCTCACTGAGCTTACATTCTAATATAAGCATCACAATACCGAGAATGAGGTTATTGCTCACAGAGCTTACACTCTAATATGAGGAACACTACAATAAGGATAATAAGGTCTTTGCTCACAGAGCTTACACTCTAATATGAACAATACAGAGGAGGAGGTCATTGCTCACAGAGCTTAAACTCAAATTTGAACAGTACAATACAACGAGGGAGATCTCTGTTTACACTCTAATATGAGCAATACAGGGAATGAGGTCCTTGCTCACAGAGCTTATACTCAAATATGAACATTACAATACAACAAGGGAAAACCCTGCTCACAGAGCTTACAATCTAATATGGTCAGTACAATACAGAGAATGAGGTGCTTGCTCACAGAGCTTACACTCAAATATGAACAGTACAGAGCTGACACTTTATTATGATGAACAGTACAATACCGAGAATAAGGTCCTTGCTCACAGAGCTTACACTCTAACATGAACAGTACAATACAGAGAACGAGGCCTCGGCTCACAGAGCTTACACTCTTATATGAACAGTACAATTCAGAGAATGAGGTCCCTGCTCACAGAGCTTACACTCTAATATGAACAGTAGAATACAGAGAATGAGGTCCTTGCTCACAGAGTTAACACTCTAATATGAACAGCGCAATATAGAGAATGAGGTCCCTGTTCACAGAGCTTACACTCTAATATGAACAGTATAATACAGAGAATGCGGTCCTGGCTCACAGAGCTTACACTCTAAGATGAACAGTACAATACAGAGAATAAGGTCCTTGCTCACAGAGCTTACACTCTAATAGAAACATTACAAAACAGAGAATGAGGTCCTTGCTCACTGAGCTTACATTCTAATATAAGCATCACAATACCGAGAATGAGGTTATTGCTCACAGAGCTTATATTCTAATATGAGGAACACTACAATAAGGATAATAAGGTCTTTGCTCACAGAGCTTACACTCTAATATGAACAATACAGGGAATGAGGTTCTTGCATACACTCTAATATGAACAATACAGAGAAGGAGGTCATTGCTCACAGAGCTTAAACTCAAATTTGAACAGTACAATACAACGAGGGAGATCTCTGCTTACACTCTAATATGAACAATACAGGGAATGAGGTCCTTGCTCACAGAGCTTATACTCAAATATGAACAGTACAATACAAAGAGGGAGATCTCTGCTCACAGAGCTTACAATCTAACATGGAAAGTGTAAAACAGAGACTGAGGTTCCAGCTCACAGAGCTTACACTCTAATATAAACAGTACAAAACAGAGAATGAGGTCCTTGCTCACTGAGCTTACATTCTAATATAAGCAGTACAATACCGAGAATGAGGTTGTTGCTCACAGAGCTTACACTCTAATATGATGAACAGTAAAATATGGAGAATAAGGTCCTTGCTCACACAGCTTACACTCTAATGTAAACAATACAGAGACTGAGGTTCTTACACTCAAATATGAACAGTACAATACAAAGAGGGAGATTTCTGCTCACAGAGCTTACAATCTAACATGAACAGTAGAATACAGAGAATGAGGTCCTGGCTCATAGAGCTTACACTCTAATTTGGACAGTACAATACAGAGAATAAGATCCCCGCACATAGAGCTGAATCTTTAACATGATGGACAGCTCAATACAGAGAATGAGGTCCTTTCTCACAGAGCTTACACTCTAATGTGAACAATACAGAGAATTAGGTTCTTGATCACAGAGTTTACATTCAAATATGAACAGTATAATACAACGAGGTATATCCCTGCTCACAGAGCTTACAATCTAATATGAAGAGTACAATACAGAGAATGAGGTTCTTGCTCACAGAGCTTACACTCAAATATTAACAGTACAATACAACAAGAGAGATCCCCGCTCACAGAGCTTACAATGATATATAAACCGTACAATACCGTGCATGAGGTCCTTGCTCACAGAGCTTACACTTTATTATGATGAACAGTACAATACCGAGAATAAGGTCCTCGCTCACAGAGCTTACACTCTAATATGAACAGTACAATACAGAGAATAAGATCCCTGCTCATAGAGCTTACACTCTAATATGAACAGTATAATACAGAGAATGAGGTCCTTGCTCACTGAGCTTACATTCTAATATAAGCATCACAATACCGAGAATGAGGTTATTGCTCACAGAGCTTACACTCTAATATGAGGAACACTACAATAAGGATAATAAGGTCTTTGCTCACAGAGCTTACACTCTAATTTGAACAATACAGGGAATGAGGTCCTTGCATACACTCTAATATGAACAATACAGAGAAGGAGGTCATTGCTCACAGAGCTTAAACTCAAATTTGAACAGTACAATACAACGAGGGAGATCTCTGCTTACACTCTAATATGAACAATACAGGGAATGAGGTCCTTGCTCACAGAGCTTATACTCAAATATGAACATTACAATACAACAAGGGAAAATCCTGCTCACAGAGCTTACAATCTAATATGGACAGTACAATACAGAGAATGAGGTCCTTGCTCACAGAGCTTACACTCAAATATGATCAGTACAATACAAAGAGGGAGATCTCTGCTCACAGAGCTTACAATCTAACCTGGAAAGTGTAATACAGAGACTGAGGTTCCAGCTCACAGAGCTTACACTCTAATATAAACAGTATAAAACAGAGAATGAGGTCCTTGCTCACTGAGCTTACATTCTAATATGATGAACAGTAAAATATGGAGAACAAGGTCCTTGCTCACACAGCTTACACTCTAATGTAAACAATACAGAGACTGAGGTTCTTACACTCAAATATGAACAGTACAATACAAAGAGGGAGATTTCTGCTCACAGAGCTTACAATCTAACATGAACAGTAGAATACAGAGAATGAGGTCCTGGCTCATAGAGCTTACACTCTAATATGGACAGTACAATACAGAAAATGCGGTCCTGGCTCACAGAGCTTACACTCTAATTTGGACAGTACAATACAGAGAATGAGGTCCTTTCTCACAGAGCTTACACTCTAATGTGAACAATACAGAGAATTAGGTTCTTGCTCACAGAGTTTACATTCAAATATGAACAGTATAATACAACGAGGTATATCCCTGCTCACAGAGCTTACAATCTAATATGAAGAGTACAATACAGAGAATGAGGTCCTTGCTCACAGAGCTTACACTCTAATATAAACAATATAAACAGTACAATACAGAGAATAAGGTCCTTTCTCACAGAGCTTACACTCTAATGTGAACAATACAGAGAATTAGGTTCTTGCTCACAGAGCTTACACTCAAATATGAACAGTACAATACAACAAGGGAGATCCCCGCTCAAAGAGCTTACAATGATATATAAACCATACAATACCGTGCATGAGGTCCTTGCTCACAGAGCTTACACTTTATTATGATGAACAGTACAATACCGAGAATAAGGTCCTTGCTCACAGAGCTTACACTCTAATATGAACAGTAGAATACAGAGAATGAGGTCCTTGCTCACAGAGTTAACACTCTAATATGAACAGCGCAATATAGAGAATGAGGTCCCTGTTCACAGAGCTTGCACTCTAATATGAACAGTATAATACAGAGAATGCGGTCCTGGCTCACAGAGCTTACACTCTAAGATGAACAGTACAATACAGAGAATAAGGTCCTTGCTCACAGAGCTTACACTCTAATAGAAACAGTACAAAACAGAGAATGAGGTCCTTGCTCACTGAGCTTACATTCTAATATAAGCATCACAATACCGAGAATGAGGTTATTGCTCACAGAGCGTACACTCTAATATGAGGAACACTACAATAAGGATAATAAGGTCTTTGCTCACAGAGCTTACACTCTAATATGAACAATACAGGGAATGAGGTCCTTGCATACACTCTAATATGAACAATACAGAGAAGGAGGTCATTGCTCACAGAGCTTAAACTCAAATATGAAGAGTACAATACAACGAGGTATATCCCTGCTCACAGAGCTTACAATCTAATATGAAGAGTACAATATAGAGAATGAGGTCCTTGCTCACAGAGCTTCCACTCTAATATAACAATATAAACAGTACAATGCAGAGAATAAGTTCCTTTCTCACAGAGCTTACACTCTAATATGAACAATACAGAGAAGGAGGTCCTTGCTCACAGAGCTTAAACTCAAATTTGAACAGTACAATAGAACAAGGGAGATTACAATCTAACATGAAAAGTAGAATACAGAGAATGAGATCCCTGCTCACAGAGCTTACACTCTTATATGAACAGTACAATACAGAGAATGAGGTCCTTGCTTACAGAGCTTACATTCTAATATAAACAATACAGAGACTGAGGTTCTTACACTCAAATATGAACAGTTCAATACAAACAGGGAGATTTCTGCTCACAGAGCTTACAATCTAACATGAAAAGTAGAATACAGAGAATGAGGTCCTGGCTCACAGAGCTTACACTCTAATATGGACAGTACAATACAAAAAATGCGGTCCTGGCTCACAGAGCTTACACTTTAATTTGGACAGTACAATACAGAGAAAAAGATCCCCACACATAGAGCTTAATTTTTAACATGATGGACAGCTCAATACAGAGAATGAGGTCCTTTCTCACAGAGCTTACACTCTAATGTGAACAATACAGAGAATTAGCTTCTTGCTCACAGAGTTTACACTCAAATATGAACAGTACAATACAATGAGGTATATCCCTGCTCACAGAGCTTACAATCTAATATGAAGAGTACAATATAGAGAATTAGGTCCTTGCTCACAGAGCTTACACTCTAATATAAACAATATAAACAGTACAATACAGAGAATAAGGTCATTTCTCACAGAGCTTACACTCTAATGTGAACAATACAGAGAATGAGGTTCTTGCTCACAGAGCTTACACTTTATTATGATGAACAGTACAATACCGAGAATAAGGTCCTTGCTCACAGAGCTTACACTCTAATATGAACAGTACAATACAGAGAATAAGATCCCTGCTCATAGAGCTTACACTCTAACATGAACAGTACAATACAGAGAACGAGGCCTCGGCTCACAGAGCTTACACTCTTATATGAACAGTACAATACAGAGAATGAGGTCCCTGCTCACAGAGCTTACACTCTAATATGAACAGTAGAATACAGAGAATGCGGTCCTGGCTCACAGAGCTTACACTCTAAGATGAACAGTACAATACAGAGAATTAGGTTCTTGCTCACAGAGCTTACACTCAAATATGAACAGTACAATACAACAAGGGAGATCCCCGCTCAAAGAGCTTACAATGATATATAAACCATACAATACCGTGCATGAGGTCCTTGCTCACAGAGCTTACACTTTATTATGATGAACAGTACAATACCGAGAATAAGGTCCTTGCTCACAGAGCTTACACTCTAATATGAACAGTAGAATACAGAGAATGAGGTCCTTGCTCACAGAGTTAACACTCTAATATGAACAGCGCAATATAGAGAATGAGGTCCCTGTTCACAGAGCTTGCACTCTAATATGAACAGTATAATACAGAGAATGCGGTCCTGGCTCACAGAGCTTACACTCTAAGATGAACAGTACAATACAGAGAATAAGGTCCTTGCTCACAGAGCTTACACTCTAATAGAAACAGTACAAAACAGAGAATGAGGTCCTTGCTCACTGAGCTTACATTCTAATATAAGCATCACAATACCGAGAATGAGGTTATTGCTCACAGAGCTTACACTCTAATATGAGGAACACTACAATAAGGATAATAAGGTCTTTGCTCACAGAGCTTACACTCTAATTTGAACAATACAGGGAATGAGGTCCTTGCATACACTCTAATATGAACAATACAGAGAAGGAGGTCATTGCTCACAGAGCTTAAACTCAAATTTGAACAGTACAATACAACGAGGGAGATCTCTGCTTACACTCTAATATGAACAATACAGGGAATGAGGTCCTTGCTCACAGAGCTTATACTCAAATATGAACATTACAATACAACAAGGGAAAATCCTGCTCACAGAGCTTACAATCTAATATGGACAGTACAATACAGAGAATGAGGTCCTTGCTCACAGAGCTTACACTCAAATATGATCAGTACAATACAAAGAGGGAGATCTCTGCTCACAGAGCTTACAATCTAACCTGGAAAGTGTAATACAGAGACTGAGGTTCCAGCTCACAGAGCTTACACTCTAATATAAACAGTATAAAACAGAGAATGAGGTCCTTGCTCACTGAGCTTACATTCTAATATGATGAACAGTAAAATATGGAGAACAAGGTCCTTGCTCACACAGCTTACACTCTAATGTAAACAATACAGAGACTGAGGTTCTTACACTCAAATATGAACAGTACAATACAAAGAGGGAGATTTCTGCTCACAGAGCTTACAATCTAACATGAACAGTAGAATACAGAGAATGAGGTCCTGGCTCATAGAGCTTACACTCTAATATGGACAGTACAATACAGAAAATGCGGTCCTGGCTCACAGAGCTTACACTCTAATTTGGACAGTACAATACAGAGAATGAGGTCCTTTCTCACAGAGCTTACACTCTAATGTGAACAATACAGAGAATTAGGTTCTTGCTCACAGAGTTTACATTCAAATATGAACAGTATAATACAACGAGGTATATCCCTGCTCACAGAGCTTACAATCTAATATGAAGAGTACAATACAGAGAATGAGGTCCTTGCTCACAGAGCTTACACTCTAATATAAACAATATAAACAGTACAATACAGAGAATAAGGTCCTTTCTCACAGAGCTTACACTCTAATGTGAACAATACAGAGAATTAGGTTCTTGCTCACAGAGCTTACACTCAAATATGAACAGTACAATACAACAAGGGAGATCCCCGCTCAAAGAGCTTACAATGATATATAAACCATACAATACCGTGCATGAGGTCCTTGCTCACAGAGCTTACACTTTATTATGATGAACAGTACAATACCGAGAATAAGGTCCTTGCTCACAGAGCTTACACTCTAATATGAACAGTAGAATACAGAGAATGAGGTCCTTGCTCACAGAGTTAACACTCTAATATGAACAGCGCAATATAGAGAATGAGGTCCCTGTTCACAGAGCTTGCACTCTAATATGAACAGTATAATACAGAGAATGCGGTCCTGGCTCACAGAGCTTACACTCTAATATGGACAGTACAATACAGAAAATGCGGTCCTGGCTCACAGAGCTTACACTCTAATTTGGACAGTACAATACAGAGAATGAGGTCCTTTCTCACAGAGCTTACACTCTAATGTGAACAATACAGAGAATTAGGTTCTTGCTCACAGAGTTTACATTCAAATATGAACAGTATAATACAACGAGGTATATCCCTGCTCACAGAGCTTACAATCTAATATGAAGAGTACAATACAGAGAATGAGGTCCTTGCTCACAGAGCTTACACTCTAATATAAACAATATAAACAGTACAATACAGAGAATAAGGTCCTTTCTCACAGAGCTTACACTCTAATGTGAACAATACAGAGAATTAGGTTCTTGCTCACAGAGCTTACACTCAAATATGAACAGTACAATACAACAAGGGAGATCCCCGCTCAAAGAGCTTACAATGATATATAAACCATACAATACCGTGCATGAGGTCCTTGCTCACAGAGCTTACACTTTATTATGATGAACAGTACAATACCGAGAATAAGGTCCTTGCTCACAGAGCTTACACTCTAATATGAACAGTAGAATACAGAGAATGAGGTCCTTGCTCACAGAGTTAACACTCTAATATGAACAGCGCAATATAGAGAATGAGGTCCCTGTTCACAGAGCTTGCACTCTAATATGAACAGTATAATACAGAGAATGCGGTCCTGGCTCACAGAGCTTACACTCTAAGATGAACAGTACAATACAGAGAATAAGGTCCTTGCTCACAGAGCTTACACTCTAATAGAAACAGTACAAAACAGAGAATGAGGTCCTTGCTCACTGAGCTTACATTCTAATATAAGCATCACAATACCGAGAATGAGGTTATTGCTCACAGAGCGTACACTCTAATATGAGGAACACTACAATAAGGATAATAAGGTCTTTGCTCACAGAGCTTACACTCTAATATGAACAATACAGGGAATGAGGTCCTTGCATACACTCTAATATGAACAATACAGAGAAGGAGGTCATTGCTCACAGAGCTTAAACTCAAATATGAAGAGTACAATACAACGAGGTATATCCCTGCTCACAGAGCTTACAATCTAATATGAAGAGTACAATATAGAGAATGAGGTCCTTGCTCACAGAGCTTCCACTCTAATATAACAATATAAACAGTACAATGCAGAGAATAAGTTCCTTTCTCACAGAGCTTACACTATAATATGAACAATACAGAGAAGGAGGTCCTTGCTCACAGAGCTTAAACTCAAATTTGAACAGTACAATAGAACAAGGGAGATTACAATCTAACATGAAAAGTAGAATACAGAGAATGAGATCCCTGCTCACAGAGCTTACACTCTTATATGAACAGTACAATACAGAGAATGAGGTCCTTGCTTACAGAGCTTACATTCTAATATAAACAATACAGAGACTGAGGTTCTTACACTCAAATATGAACAGTTCAATACAAACAGGGAGATTTCTGCTCACAGAGCTTACAATCTAACATGAAAAGTAGAATACAGAGAATGAGGTCCTGGCTCACAGAGCTTACACTCTAATATGGACAGTACAATACAAAAAATGCGGTCCTGGCTCACAGAGCTTACACTTTAATTTGGACAGTACAATACAGAGAAAAAGATCCCCACACATAGAGCTTAATTTTTAACATGATGGACAGCTCAATACAGAGAATGAGGTCCTTTCTCACAGAGCTTACACTCTAATGTGAACAATACAGAGAATTAGCTTCTTGCTCACAGAGTTTACACTCAAATATGAACAGTACAATACAATGAGGTATATCCCTGCTCACAGAGCTTACAATCTAATATGAAGAGTACAATATAGAGAATTAGGTCCTTGCTCACAGAGCTTACACTCTAATATAAACAATATAAACAGTACAATACAGAGAATAAGGTCATTTCTCACAGAGCTTACACTCTAATGTGAACAATACAGAGAATGAGGTTCTTGCTCACAGAGCTTACACTTTATTATGATGAACAGTACAATACCGAGAATAAGGTCCTTGCTCACAGAGCTTACACTCTAATATGAACAGTACAATACAGAGAACGAGGCCTCGGCTCACAGAGCTTACACTCTTATATGAACAGTACAATACAGAGAATGAGGTCCCTGCTCACAGAGCTTACACTCTAATATGAACAGTAGAATACAGAGAATGCGGTCCTGGCTCACAGAGCTTACACTCTAAGATGAACAGTACAATACAGAGAATTAGGTTCTTGCTCACAGAGCTTACACTCAAATATGAACAGTACAATACAACAAGGGAGATCCCCGCTCAAAGAGCTTACAATGATATATAAACCATACAATACCGTGCATGAGGTCCTTGCTCACAGAGCTTACACTTTATTATGATGAACAGTACAATACCGAGAATAAGGTCCTTGCTCACAGAGCTTACACTCTAATATGAACAGTAGAATACAGAGAATGAGGTCCTTGCTCACAGAGTTAACACTCTAATATGAACAGCGCAATATAGAGAATGAGGTCCCTGTTCACAGAGCTTGCACTCTAATATGAACAGTATAATACAGAGAATGCGGTCCTGGCTCACAGAGCTTACACTCTAAGATGAACAGTACAATACAGAGAATAAGGTCCTTGCTCACAGAGCTTACACTCTAATAGAAACAGTACAAAACAGAGAATGAGGTCCTTGCTCACTGAGCTTACATTCTAATATAAGCATCACAATACCGAGAATGAGGTTATTGCTCACAGAGCTTACACTCTAATATGAGGAACACTACAATAAGGATAATAAGGTCTTTGCTCACAGAGCTTACACTCTAATTTGAACAATACAGGGAATGAGGTCCTTGCATACACTCTAATATGAACAATACAGAGAAGGAGGTCATTGCTCACAGAGCTTAAACTCAAATTTGAACAGTACAATACAACGAGGGAGATCTCTGCTTACACTCTAATATGAACAATACAGGGAATGAGGTCCTTGCTCACAGAGCTTATACTCAAATATGAACATTACAATACAACAAGGGAAAATCCTGCTCACAGAGCTTACAATCTAATATGGACAGTACAATACAGAGAATGAGGTCCTTGCTCACAGAGCTTACACTCAAATATGATCAGTACAATACAAAGAGGGAGATCTCTGCTCACAGAGCTTACAATCTAACCTGGAAAGTGTAATACAGAGACTGAGGTTCCAGCTCACAGAGCTTACACTCTAATATAAACAGTATAAAACAGAGAATGAGGTCCTTGCTCACTGAGCTTACATTCTAATATGATGAACAGTAAAATATGGAGAACAAGGTCCTTGCTCACACAGCTTACACTCTAATGTAAACAATACAGAGACTGAGGTTCTTACACTCAAATATGAACAGTACAATACAAAGAGGGAGATTTCTGCTCACAGAGCTTACAATCTAACATGAACAGTAGAATACAGAGAATGAGGTCCTGGCTCATAGAGCTTACACTCTAATATGGACAGTACAATACAGAAAATGCGGTCCTGGCTCACAGAGCTTACACTCTAATTTGGACAGTACAATACAGAGAATGAGGTCCTTTCTCACAGAGCTTACACTCTAATGTGAACAATACAGAGAATTAGGTTCTTGCTCACAGAGTTTACATTCAAATATGAACAGTATAATACAACGAGGTATATCCCTGCTCACAGAGCTTACAATCTAATATGAAGAGTACAATACAGAGAATGAGGTCCTTGCTCACAGAGCTTACACTCTAATATAAACAATATAAACAGTACAATACAGAGAATAAGGTCCTTTCTCACAGAGCTTACACTCTAATGTGAACAATACAGAGAATTAGGTTCTTGCTCACAGAGCTTACACTCAAATATGAACAGTACAATACAACAAGGGAGATCCCCGCTCAAAGAGCTTACAATGATATATAAACCATACAATACCGTGCATGAGGTCCTTGCTCACAGAGCTTACACTTTATTATGATGAACAGTACAATACCGAGAATAAGGTCCTTGCTCACATAGCTCACACTCTAATATGAACAGTACAATACAGAGAATGAGGTCCCTGTTCACAGAGCTTACACTCTAATATGAACAGTATAATACAGAGAATGCAGTCCTGGCTCACAGAGCTTACACTCTAAGATGAACAGTACAATACAGAGAATAATGTCCTTGCTCACAGAGCTTACACTCTAATATGAACAGTACAATACAGAGAATGAGGTCCTTGCTCACTTTGCTTACATTCTAATATAAGCATCACAATACCGATAATGAGGTTATTGCTCACAGAGCTTACACTCTAATATGAGGAACACTACAATAAGGATAATAAGGTCTTTGCTCACAGAGCTTACACTCTAATATGAACAATACAGAGGAGGAGGTCATTGCTCACAGAGCTTAAACTCAAATTTGAACAGTACAATACAACGAGGGAGATCTCTGTTTACACTCTAATATGAGCAATACAGGGAATGAGGTCCTTGCTCACAGAGCTTATACTCAAATATGAACATTACAATACAACAAGGGAAAACCCTGCTCACAGAGCTTACAATCTAATATGGACAGTACAATACAGAGAATGAGGTCCTTGCTCACAGAGCTTACACTCAAATATGAACAGTACAGAGCTTACACTTTATTATGATGAACAGTACAATACCGAGAATAAGGTCCTTGCTCACAGAGCTTACACTCTAACATGAACAGTACAATACAGAGAACGAGGCCTCGGCTCACAGAGCTTACACTCTTATATGAACAGTACAATACAGAGAATGAGGTTCTTGCTCACAGAGCTTACACTTTATTATGATGAACAGTACAATACCGAGAATAAGGTCCTTGCTCACAGAGCTTACACTCTAATATGAACAGTACAATACAGAAAATAAGGTCCTTGTTCACAGAGCTTACAATCCAATATAAACAGTACATTACAGAGAATGAGGTCCTGGCTCACAGAGCTTACACTCTAATATGAACAGTACAATACAGAGAATGAGGTCCTTGCTCACAGAGCTTACACTCTAATCTGAACAGTACAATGCAGAGAATGAGGTCCGTGCTCACAGAGCTAATATTCTAATATGAACTGTACAATACAGAGAATGAGGTACTGGCCCACAGAGCTTACAATCTAATTTGAACAGCACAATACAGAGAATAAGGTCCTTGCTCACATAGCTCACACTCTAATATGAACAGTACAATACAGAGAATGAGGTCCCTGTTCACAGAGCTTACACTCTAATATGAACAGTATTACATACATAGTTAGATAGCTGAAAAGAGACTTGCGTCCATCAAGTTCAGCCTTCCTCACACCTGTTTTTTGCTGTTGATCCAAAAGAGAAAAAAAAAAAAAAAAAAAAACCCCAGTTTGAAGCACAATTTTGCAACAAGCTAGGACAAAAAATTCCTTATTGACCCCAGAATGGCAGTCAGATTTATCCTTGAATCAAGCAGTTATTACCCTACATTGAAAGATTATATCCTTGAATATTCTGTCTTTGCAAGTATGCATCTAGTAGCTGTTTGAACATCTGTATGGACTCTGATGAAACCACTTCTTCAGGCAGAGAATTCCACATCCTGATTGTTCTTACAGTAAAAAAACCTTTCCTTTGCCTTAGACGAAATCTTCTTTCTTCCAGTCTAAACGCATGGCCTCGTGTCCTATGTAAAGTCCGGTTTGTGAATAGATTTCCACACAATGGTTTGTATTGGCCCCGAATATATTTGTATAATGTTATCATATCCCCTCTCAGGCGACGTTTTTCTAAACTAAATAGGTTTAAATTTGTTAACCTTTCTTCATAGCTGATATGTTCCATTCCTTTTATTAATTTTGTAGCCCGCCTCTGCACTTTTTCTAGTGCCATGATATCCTTCTTTAGAACAGGTGCCCAAAATTGCACAGCATATTCAATATGTGGTCTTACCAGTGATTTATAGAGAGGCAAAATGATATTCTCGTCCCGAGAATGAATGCCCTTTTTCATGCATGACAATACCTTACTGGCCTTGGCCACTGCTGATTGACATTGCACATTGTTGCATAGTTTGTTGTCTATAACAATTCCCAAGTCCTTTTCGTGTGTTGTTATCCCTAATTCGCTTCCATTAAGGGTATACGTTGCTTGTGTATTCTTTACGCCGAAGTGCATAACTTTGCATTTTTCAACATTAAATTTCATCTGCCATTTGAGTGCCCAGTCCTCCAGTCTATCTAAATCCTTCTGCAGCAAAGTAATATCTTGCTCACATTGTATTATTTTACAAAGTTTTGTGTCATCTGCAAACACTGAAACATGACTTTCAATGCTGTCTTCAAGATCATTTATAAAAATGTTAAATAGAAGGGGTCCCAGAACAGACCCCTGAGGGACACCACTTGCCACCTCTGTCCAGCTTGAAAATTTACCATTAACGACAACTCTTTGTATTCTGTTTTTAAGCCAATGTTCTACCCAAGAACAAGCATTTTCATCGAGACCGATTTCCTTGAGTTTGAACACTAATCTTTTGTGTGGAACTGTATCAAATGCCTTGGCAAAATCCAAATAGATCACATCCACTGCAACACCCTGATCTATACTTCTACTTACTTCTTCGTAGAACGCAATCAAGTTAGTTTGACATGACCTGTGCTTCATAAAACCGTGCTGATTTTTGCTGATAACCATATTCTTCTCAAGGAATTCTTGAATATTATCCCTTAATAACCTTTCAAATATTTTACCAGCCACAGAAGTTAAGCTCACAGGTCTATAATTTCCAGGCAAGGATTTTGAACCCTTTTTGAATATAGGAACCACATCTGCCTTCCTCCAATCCTCCGGAACACTTCCTGAAAGAAAAGAATCTTGAAAGATTAAAAACAGAGGTTCACTTATTTCTACACTTAGTTCCTTAAGTACACGTGGATGGATACCGTCAGGCCCTGGAGCTTTGTTTATATTAACTTTCTTTAGTTGCTGCAGCACATTGTCTTGAGTTAACCAATTACAATTATTCTGCAAGTTTTTAGTAGCAATCATTTGCACATCTATTGCCATGGGTTCTTCTTTAATATATACGGAGGAGAAATAGTTATTTAGAATTCCTGCCTTTTCTTGGTCTTCATTAACTAACACCCCCGTTTCAGTTTTAAGTGTACCTATACTTTCATTTTTGGGTTTTTTGGAATTTATGTACTTAAAAAATGCTTTGGGGTTGGTTTTGCTCTCTTTAGCTATCATTTTTTCATTTTGAAGTTTAGCAAGTTTAATTGCCTTTTTGCACGCATTATTTGCTTTCTTATATCTTTTATAAGATGCATCTGATTTGTCTGATTTAAATGCTTTAAATGCCCTTTTCTTATTTTTAATCTCTTGTTTTACTTCTCTACTAAGCCACATTGGTTTTAATTTGTTTCTTTTATACTTATTTCCCAATGGTACATACTGAGAAATGTACCTTTCTAATATTTAGTATAATACAGAGAATGCATTCCTGGCTCACAGAGCTTACACTCTAAGATGAACAGTACAATACAGAGAATAAGGTCCTTGTTCACAGAGCTTACACTCTAATATGAACAGTACAATACAGAGAATGAGGTCCTTGCTCACTGAGCTTACATTCTAATATAAGCATCACAATACCGAGAATGAGGTTATTGCTCACAGAGCTTACACTCTAATATGAGGAACACTACAATAAGGATAATAAGGTCTTTGCTCACAGAGCTTACACTCTAATATGAACAATACAGAGGAGGAGGTCATTGCTCACAGAGCTTAAACTCAAATTTGAACAGTACAATACAACGAGGGAGATCTCTGTTTACACTCTAATATGAGCAATACAGGGAATGAGGTCCTTGCTCACAGAGCTTATACTCAAATATGAACATTACAATACAACAAGGGAAAACCCTGCTCACAGAGCTTACAATCTAATATGGTCAGTACAATACAGAGAATGAGGTGCTTGCTCACAGAGCTTACACTCAAATATGAACAGTACAGAGCTGACACTTTATTATGATGAACAGTACAATACCGAGAATAAGGTCCTTGCTCACAGAGCTTACACTCTAACATGAACAGTACAATACAGAGAACGAGGCCTCGGCTCACAGAGCTTACACTCTTATATGAACAGTACAATTCAGAGAATGAGGTCCCTGCTCACAGAGCTTACACTCTAATATGAACAGTAGAATACAGAGAATGAGGTCCTTGCTCACAGAGTTAACACTCTAATATGAACAGCGCAATATAGAGAATGAGGTCCCTGTTCACAGAGCTTACACTCTAATATGAACAGTATAATACAGAGAATGCGGTCCTGGCTCACAGAGCTTACACTCTAAGATGAACAGTACAATACAGAGAATAAGGTCCTTGCTCACAGAGCTTACACTCTAATAGAAACATTACAAAACAGAGAATGAGGTCCTTGCTCACTGAGCTTACATTCTAATATAAGCATCACAATACCGAGAATGAGGTTATTGCTCACAGAGCTTATATTCTAATATGAGGAACACTACAATAAGGATAATAAGGTCTTTGCTCACAGAGCTTACACTCTAATATGAACAATACAGGGAATGAGGTTCTTGCATACACTCTAATATGAACAATACAGAGAAGGAGGTCATTGCTCACAGAGCTTAAACTCAAATTTGAACAGTACAATACAACGAGGGAGATCTCTGCTTACACTCTAATATGAACAATACAGGGAATGAGGTCCTTGCTCACAGAGCTTATACTCAAATATGAACAGTACAATACAAAGAGGGAGATCTCTGCTCACAGAGCTTACAATCTAACATGGAAAGTGTAAAACAGAGACTGAGGTTCCAGCTCACAGAGCTTACACTCTAATATAAACAGTACAAAACAGAGAATGAGGTCCTTGCTCACTGAGCTTACATTCTAATATAAGCAGTACAATACCGAGAATGAGGTTGTTGCTCACAGAGCTTACACTCTAATATGATGAACAGTAAAATATGGAGAATAAGGTCCTTGCTCACACAGCTTACACTCTAATGTAAACAATACAGAGACTGAGGTTCTTACACTCAAATATGAACAGTACAATACAAAGAGGGAGATTTCTGCTCACAGAGCTTACAATCTAACATGAACAGTAGAATACAGAGAATGAGGTCCTGGCTCATAGAGCTTACACTCTAATTTGGACAGTACAATACAGAGAATAAGATCCCCGCACATAGAGCTGAATCTTTAACATGATGGACAGCTCAATACAGAGAATGAGGTCCTTTCTCACAGAGCTTACACTCTAATGTGAACAATACAGAGAATTAGGTTCTTGATCACAGAGTTTACATTCAAATATGAACAGTATAATACAACGAGGTATATCCCTGCTCACAGAGCTTACAATCTAATATGAAGAGTACAATACAGAGAATGAGGTCCTTGCTCACAGAGCTTACACTCTAATATAAACAATATAAACAGTACAATACAGAGAATGAGGTTCTTGCTCACAGAGCTTACACTCAAATATTAACAGTACAATACAACAAGAGAGATCCCCGCTCACAGAGCTTACAATGATATATAAACCGTACAATACCGTGCATGAGGTCCTTGCTCACAGAGCTTACACTTTATTATGATGAACAGTACAATACCGAGAATAAGGTCCTCGCTCACAGAGCTTACACTCTAATATGAACAGTACAATACAGAGAATAAGATCCCTGCTCATAGAGCTTACACTCTAATATGAACAGTATAATACAGAGAATGAGGTCCTTGCTCACTGAGCTTACATTCTAATATAAGCATCACAATACCGAGAATGAGGTTATTGCTCACAGAGCTTACACTCTTATATGAGGAACACTACAATAAGGATAATAAGGTCTTTGCTCACAGAGCTTACACTCTAATTTGAACAATACAGGGAATGAGGTCCTTGCATACACTCTAATATGAACAATACAGAGAAGGAGGTCATTGCTCACAGAGCTTAAACTCAAATTTGAACAGTACAATACAACGAGGGAGATCTCTGCTTACACTCTAATATGAACAATACAGGGAATGAGGTCCTTGCTCACAGAGCTTATACTCAAATATGAACATTACAATACAACAAGGGAAAATCCTGCTCACAGAGCTTACAATCTAATATGGACAGTACAATACAGAGAATGAGGTCCTTGCTCACAGAGCTTACACTCAAATATGATCAGTACAATACAAAGAGGGAGATCTCTGCTCACAGAGCTTACAATCTAACCTGGAAAGTGTAATACAGAGACTGAGGTTCCAGCTCACAGAGCTTACACTCTAATATAAACAGTATAAAACAGAGAATGAGGTCCTTGCTCACTGAGCTTACATTCTAATATGATGAACAGTAAAATATGGAGAACAAGGTCCTTGCTCACACAGCTTACACTCTAATGTAAACAATACAGAGACTGAGGTTCTTACACTCAAATATGAACAGTACAATACAAAGAGGGAGATTTCTGCTCACAGAGCTTACAATCTAACATGAACAGTAGAATACAGAGAATGAGGTCCTGGCTCATAGAGCTTACACTCTAATATGGACAGTACAATACAGAAAATGCGGTCCTGGCTCACAGAGCTTACACTCTAATTTGGACAGTACAATACAGAGAATGAGGTCCTTTCTCACAGAGCTTACACTCTAATGTGAACAATACAGAGAATTAGGTTCTTGCTCACAGAGTTTACATTCAAATATGAACAGTATAATACAACGAGGTATATCCCTGCTCACAGAGCTTACAATCTAATATGAAGAGTACAATACAGAGAATGAGGTCCTTGCTCACAGAGCTTACACTCTAATATAAACAATATAAACAGTACAATACAGAGAATAAGGTCCTTTCTCACAGAGCTTACACTCTAATGTGAACAATACAGAGAATTAGGTTCTTGCTCACAGAGCTTACACTCAAATATGAACAGTACAATACAACAAGGGAGATCCCCGCTCAAAGAGCTTACAATGATATATAAACCATACAATACCGTGCATGAGGTCCTTGCTCACAGAGCTTACACTTTATTATGATGAACAGTACAATACCGAGAATAAGGTCCTTGCTCACAGAGCTTACACTCTAATATGAACAGTAGAATACAGAGAATGAGGTCCTTGCTCACAGAGTTAACACTCTAATATGAACAGCGCAATATAGAGAATGAGGTCCCTGTTCACAGAGCTTGCACTCTAATATGAACAGTATAATACAGAGAATGCGGTCCTGGCTCACAGAGCTTACACTCTAAGATGAACAGTACAATACAGAGAATAAGGTCCTTGCTCACAGAGCTTACACTCTAATAGAAACAGTACAAAACAGAGAATGAGGTCCTTGCTCACTGAGCTTACATTCTAATATAAGCATCACAATACCGAGAATGAGGTTATTGCTCACAGAGCGTACACTCTAATATGAGGAACACTACAATAAGGATAATAAGGTCTTTGCTCACAGAGCTTACACTCTAATATGAACAATACAGGGAATGAGGTCCTTGCATACACTCTAATATGAACAATACAGAGAAGGAGGTCATTGCTCACAGAGCTTAAACTCAAATATGAAGAGTACAATACAACGAGGTATATCCCTGCTCACAGAGCTTACAATCTAATATGAAGAGTACAATATAGAGAATGAGGTCCTTGCTCACAGAGCTTCCACTCTAATATAACAATATAAACAGTACAATGCAGAGAATAAGTTCCTTTCTCACAGAGCTTACACTCTAATATGAACAATACAGAGAAGGAGGTCCTTGCTCACAGAGCTTAAACTCAAATTTGAACAGTACAATAGAACAAGGGAGATTACAATCTAACATGAAAAGTAGAATACAGAGAATGAGATCCCTGCTCACAGAGCTTACACTCTTATATGAACAGTACAATACAGAGAATGAGGTCCTTGCTTACAGAGCTTACATTCTAATATAAACAATACAGAGACTGAGGTTCTTACACTCAAATATGAACAGTTCAATACAAACAGGGAGATTTCTGCTCACAGAGCTTACAATCTAACATGAAAAGTAGAATACAGAGAATGAGGTCCTGGCTCACAGAGCTTACACTCTAATATGGACAGTACAATACAAAAAATGCGGTCCTGGCTCACAGAGCTTACACTTTAATTTGGACAGTACAATACAGAGAAAAAGATCCCCACACATAGAGCTTAATTTTTAACATGATGGACAGCTCAATACAGAGAATGAGGTCCTTTCTCACAGAGCTTACACTCTAATGTGAACAATACAGAGAATTAGCTTCTTGCTCACAGAGTTTACACTCAAATATGAACAGTACAATACAATGAGGTATATCCCTGCTCACAGAGCTTACAATCTAATATGAAGAGTACAATATAGAGAATTAGGTCCTTGCTCACAGAGCTTACACTCTAATATAAACAATATAAACAGTACAATACAGAGAATAAGGTCATTTCTCACAGAGCTTACACTCTAATGTGAACAATACAGAGAATGAGGTTCTTGCTCACAGAGCTTACACTTTATTATGATGAACAGTACAATACCGAGAATAAGGTCCTTGCTCACAGAGCTTACACTCTAATATGAACAGTACAATACAGAGAACGAGGCCTCGGCTCACAGAGCTTACACTCTTATATGAACAGTACAATACAGAGAATGAGGTCCCTGCTCACAGAGCTTACACTCTAATATGAACAGTAGAATACAGAGAATGCGGTCCTGGCTCACAGAGCTTACACTCTAAGATGAACAGTACAATACAGAGAATTAGGTTCTTGCTCACAGAGCTTACACTCAAATATGAACAGTACAATACAACAAGGGAGATCCCCGCTCAAAGAGCTTACAATGATATATAAACCATACAATACCGTGCATGAGGTCCTTGCTCACAGAGCTTACACTTTATTATGATGAACAGTACAATACCGAGAATAAGGTCCTTGCTCACAGAGCTTACACTCTAATATGAACAGTAGAATACAGAGAATGAGGTCCTTGCTCACAGAGTTAACACTCTAATATGAACAGCGCAATATAGAGAATGAGGTCCCTGTTCACAGAGCTTGCACTCTAATATGAACAGTATAATACAGAGAATGCGGTCCTGGCTCACAGAGCTTACACTCTAAGATGAACAGTACAATACAGAGAATAAGGTCCTTGCTCACAGAGCTTACACTCTAATAGAAACAGTACAAAACAGAGAATGAGGTCCTTGCTCACTGAGCTTACATTCTAATATAAGCATCACAATACCGAGAATGAGGTTATTGCTCACAGAGCTTACACTCTAATATGAGGAACACTACAATAAGGATAATAAGGTCTTTGCTCACAGAGCTTACACTCTAATTTGAACAATACAGGGAATGAGGTCCTTGCATACACTCTAATATGAACAATACAGAGAAGGAGGTCATTGCTCACAGAGCTTAAACTCAAATTTGAACAGTACAATACAACGAGGGAGATCTCTGCTTACACTCTAATATGAACAATACAGGGAATGAGGTCCTTGCTCACAGAGCTTATACTCAAATATGAACATTACAATACAACAAGGGAAAATCCTGCTCACAGAGCTTACAATCTAATATGGACAGTACAATACAGAGAATGAGGTCCTTGCTCACAGAGCTTACACTCAAATATGATCAGTACAATACAAAGAGGGAGATCTCTGCTCACAGAGCTTACAATCTAACCTGGAAAGTGTAATACAGAGACTGAGGTTCCAGCTCACAGAGCTTACACTCTAATATAAACAGTATAAAACAGAGAATGAGGTCCTTGCTCACTGAGCTTACATTCTAATATGATGAACAGTAAAATATGGAGAACAAGGTCCTTGCTCACACAGCTTACACTCTAATGTAAACAATACAGAGACTGAGGTTCTTACACTCAAATATGAACAGTACAATACAAAGAGTGAGATTTCTGCTCACAGAGCTTACAATCTAACATGAACAGTAGAATACAGAGAATGAGGTCCTGGCTCATAGAGCTTACACTCTAATATGGACAGTACAATACAGAAAATGCGGTCCTGGCTCACAGAGCTTACACTCTAATTTGGACAGTACAATACAGAGAATGAGGTCCTTTCTCACAGAGCTTACACTCTAATGTGAACAATACAGAGAATTAGGTTCTTGCTCACAGAGTTTACATTCAAATATGAACAGTATAATACAACGAGGTATATCCCTGCTCACAGAGCTTACAATCTAATATGAAGAGTACAATACAGAGAATGAGGTCCTTGCTCACAGAGCTTACACTCTAATATAAACAATATAAACAGTACAATACAGAGAATAAGGTCCTTTCTCACAGAGCTTACACTCTAATGTGAACAATACAGAGAATTAGGTTCTTGCTCACAGAGCTTACACTCAAATATGAACAGTACAATACAACAAGGGAGATCCCCGCTCAAAGAGCTTACAATGATATATAAACCATACAATACCGTGCATGAGGTCCTTGCTCACAGAGCTTACACTTTATTATGATGAACAGTACAATACCGAGAATAAGGTCCTTGCTCACAGAGCTTACACTCTAATATGAACAGTAGAATACAGAGAATGAGGTCCTTGCTCACAGAGTTAACACTCTAATATGAACAGCGCAATATAGAGAATGAGGTCCCTGTTCACAGAGCTTGCACTCTAATATGAACAGTATAATACAGAGAATGCGGTCCTGGCTCACAGAGCTTACACTCTAAGATGAACAGTACAATACAGAGAATAAGGTCCTTGCTCACAGAGCTTACACTCTAATAGAAACAGTACAAAACAGAGAATGAGGTCCTTGCTCACTGAGCTTACATTCTAATATAAGCATCACAATACCGAGAATGAGGTTATTGCTCACAGAGCGTACACTCTAATATGAGGAACACTACAATAAGGATAATAAGGTCTTTGCTCACAGAGCTTACACTCTAATATGAACAATACAGGGAATGAGGTCCTTGCATACACTCTAATATGAACAATACAGAGAAGGAGGTCATTGCTCACAGAGCTTAAACTCAAATATGAAGAGTACAATACAACGAGGTATATCCCTGCTCACAGAGCTTACAATCTAATATGAAGAGTACAATATAGAGAATGAGGTCCTTGCTCACAGAGCTTCCACTCTAATATAACAATATAAACAGTACAATGCAGAGAATAAGTTCCTTTCTCACAGAGCTTACACTCTAATATGAACAATACAGAGAAGGAGGTCCTTGCTCACAGAGCTTAAACTCAAATTTGAACAGTACAATAGAACAAGGGAGATTACAATCTAACATGAAAAGTAGAATACAGAGAATGAGATCCCTGCTCACAGAGCTTACACTCTTATATGAACAGTACAATACAGAGAATGAGGTCCTTGCTTACAGAGCTTACATTCTAATATAAACAATACAGAGACTGAGGTTCTTACACTCAAATATGAACAGTTCAATACAAACAGGGAGATTTCTGCTCACAGAGCTTACAATCTAACATGAAAAGTAGAATACAGAGAATGAGGTCCTGGCTCACAGAGCTTACACTCTAATATGGACAGTACAATACAAAAAATGCGGTCCTGGCTCACAGAGCTTACACTTTAATTTGGACAGTACAATACAGAGAAAAAGATCCCCACACATAGAGCTTAATTTCTAACATGATGGACAGCTCAATACAGAGAATGAGGTCCTTTCTCACAGAGCTTACACTCTAATGTGAACAATACAGAGAATTAGCTTCTTGCTCACAGAGTTTACACTCAAATATGAACAGTACAATACAATGAGGTATATCCCTGCTCACAGAGCTTACAATCTAATATGAAGAGTACAATACAGAGAATTAGGTCCTTGCTCACAGAGCTTACACTCTAATATAAACAATATAAACAGTACAATACAGAGAATAAGGTCATTTCTCACAGAGCTTACACTCTAATGTGAACAATACAGAGAATGAGGTTCTTGCTCACAGAGCTTACACTTTATAATGATGAACAGTACAATACCGAGAATAAGGTCCTTGCTCACAGAGCTTACACTCTAATATGAACAGTACAATACAGAGAATAAGATCCCTGCTCATAGAGCTTACACTCTAACATGAACAGTACAATACAGAGAACGAGGCCTCGGCTCACAGAGCTTACACTCTTATATGAACAGTACAAAACAGAGAATGAGGTCCCTGCTCACAGAGCTTACACTCTAATATGAACAGTAGAATACAGAGAATGCGGTCCTGTCTCACAGAGCTTACACTCTAAGATGAACAGTACAATACAGAGAATAAGGTCCTTGCTCACAGAGCTTACATTCTAATATAAGCATCACAATACTGAGAATGAGGTTATTGCTCACAGAGCTTACACTCTAATATGAGGAACACTACAATAAGGATAATAAGGTCTTTGCTCACAGAGCTTACACTCTAATGTGAACAATACAGGGAATGAGGTCCTTGCATACATTCTAATATGAACAATACAGAGAAGGAGGTCCTTGCTCACAGAGCTTAAACTCAAATTTGAACAGTACAATAGAACAAGGGAGATCTCTGCTTACACTCTAATATGAACAAGTCAATACAGGGAATGAGGTCCTTGCTCACAGAGCTTATACTCAAATATGAACATTACAATACAACAAGGGAAAACCCTGCTCAAAGAGCTTACAATGTAATATGGACAGTACAATACAGAGAATGAGGTCCTTGCTCACAGATCTTACACTCAAATATGAACAGTACAATACAAAGAGGGAGATCTCTGCTCACAGAGCTTACAATCTAACATGAAAAGTGTAATACAGAGACTGAGGTTCCAGCTCACAGAGCTTACACTCTAATATAAACAGTACAAAACAGAGAATGAGGTCCTTGCTCACTGAGCTTACATTCTAATATAAGCAGTACAATACCGAGAATGAGGTTATTGCTCACAGAGCTTACACTCTAATATGATGAACAGTAAAATATGGAGAATAAGGTCCTTGCTCACAGAGCTTACACTCTAATGTAAACAATACAGAGACTGAGGTTCTTACACTCAAATATGAACAGTTCAATACAAAGAGGGAGATTTCTGCTCACAGAGCTTACAATCTAACATGAAAAGTAGAATACAGAGAATGAGGTCCTGGCTCACAGATCTTACACTCTAATATGGACAGTACAATACAAAAAATGCGGTCCTGGCTCACAGAGCTTACACTTTAATTTGGACAGTACAATACAGAGAATAAGATCCCCACACATAGAGCTTAATCTTTAACATGATGAACAGCTCAATACAGAGAATGAGATCCTTTCTCACAGAGCTTACACTCTAATGTGAACAATACACAGAATGATGTTCTTGCTCACAGAGCTTACACTCAAATATGAACAGTACAATACAGAGAATGAGATCCCTGCTCACAGAGCTTACACTCTTATATGAACAGTACAATACAGAGAATGAGGTCCTTGCTTACAGAGCTTACATTCTAATATAAACAGTACAATACAGACAATGAGGTCGTTGCGCGCAAAGCATACACTCTAAAATGAACAGTGCAATACAGAGAATGAGGTCCTTGCTCACAGAGCTTACACTTTATTATGATGAACAGTACAATGCCGAGAATAAGGTCCTGGCTCACAGAGCTTACACTCCAATATGAACAGTACAATTCAGAGAATGAGATCCCTGCTCATAGAGCTTACAATCTAATATGAATGTTACAATACAGACAATCTATGTAGATAAATCATTTGGAAAGTATTTCTAACATTGTTGAATCATTTGGAAATCGTATTATATCAAGGCCATAGTGTATAATATGACAGAGAACGTACTGGAGAATCTTCATTTCTTCTTTTCCAATCCTTCCTTACTTACCTCCTATGGATATTTTGCAGTAGATGGATATTTGTATTCTTTACGATTCCCATTAGAAGAGCTGTAATATTTCCACTCTATAAACCTGCTGGAGAGACTATTGTTTCATGGTTTCCTCAGAGATGAAGACTGGACATAAACCAGCTGACTGGTAAATCCCCTGCACTCAATGAAGAAACAGAGATGAGCCAGAACTCTGGAGATAACTGTTCTATTGTGATGTCATCAGCATGTCATACCTGTCATATGCTGTTGGTCATCATGTGGTCATGTGACAGACATTTCTGCATAATAAATCAGGTTGAAAGCCCCTCCCCCGCACATATATCTCAAGCTCACACAGTTTATACTCTAACATAAACAGTACAATACAGAGAGAGAGGTACTTGCTCACAGAGCTTACACTCTAATATGAACAGTACAATACAGAGAATGAGGTCCCGGGTCACAGAGCTTACGGTCTAATATAAACAGTACAATACAGAGAATAAGGTCCTTGCTCACAGAGCTTACACTCTAATATGAACAGTACAATACAGAGAATGAGGTCCCGGGTCACAGAGCTTACAATCTAATATAAACAGTACAATACAGATAATAAGGTCCCTGCTCACAGAGCTTACACTCTAAAATGAACAGTACAATACAGAGAATGAGGTCCCGGGTCACAGAGCTTACAATCTAATATAAACAGTACAATACAGATAATAAGGTAACTGCTCACAGAGCTTACACTCTAATATGTAACGGGAGTTAAACTTATCTGAACCTGTCCCTCGCAACCACTACCATGCTTTTCCTGATGGTCCTCTTCAGCTCCCGACACTTCAACAGCTTTGTTGTACTCTTGCGCATGCAAGACTGCAGTATCCCCCATAGACAGAGCTGAAACAGAGTTTGAACAGTACAATACAGAGAATGCGGCCCTGGCTCACAGAGCTAACACTCTTATATGAACAGTACAATACAGAGAATGAGGTTTTTTTCTCACAGAGCTTACACTCTAATATAAACAGTACAATACAGAGAATGCGGTCCTGGCTCACAGAGCTTACACTCTAATATGAACAGTAGAATACAGAGAATAAGGTCCTGGTTACATAGAGCTTACAATCTAATATGAACAGTACAATACAGAGAATGAGGTCCTAGTCCTCAGAGATTACACTTTAGTATGAACTGTACAATACAGAAAATGCTGCCCTTGCTCACAGAGCTAACACTCTAATATGAACAGTACAATACAAAGAATGATTTCCTGGCTCACAGAGCTTACACTCTAATATGAACAGTACAATACAGAGAATGAGGCCCGTGTTCACAGAGCTTACAGTCTAATATGAACAGTTCAATACAGAGAATGAGATTCTGGCTCACAGAGCTAACACTCTAATAAGAACAGTACAATACAGAGAATGAGGCCCTTGCTCACAGAGCTTACACTCTATTATAAACAGTACAATACAGAGAATAAGATCCCTGCTCACAGAGTTAACACTCTAAGATGAACAGTACAATACAGAGAATAAGGTCCTTGCTCACAGAGCTTACACTCTAATATTATGAAAAGTACAATACGGATAATAAGGTCCTTGCGTGCAGAGCATACACTCTAATATGAACAATACAGAGAAGGAGATCCTTGCTCACAGAGTTTAAACTCAAATATGAACAGTACAATAGAACAAGGGAGATCTCTGCTTACACTCTAATATGAACAAGTCAATACAGGGAATGAGGTCCTTGCTCACAGAGCTTATACTCAAATATGAACATTACAATACAACAAGGGAAAACCCTGCTCAAAGAGCTTACAATGTAATATGGACAGTACAATACAGAGAATGAGGTCCTTGCTCACAGATCTTACACTCAAATATGAACAGTACAATACAACGAGGAAGATCCCTGCTCACAGAGCTTACAATCTAATATAAGCCGAACAATACAGAGAATGAGGTGCTAGCTCACAGAGCTTACACTCTAATATAAACAGTAAAAAACTGAGAATGCGGTCCTGGCTCACAAGCTTACACTCTAAATGAACAGTGCAATACAGAGAATGAGGTCCTTGCTCACTGAGCTTACATTCTAATATAAACAGTACAATACCGAGAATTAGGTTTTTGCTGTCAGAGCTTACACTCTAATATGATTAACAGTACAATACGGATATTAAGGTCCTTGCTCACAGAGCTTACACTCTAATATGAACAATACAGAGAATGAGGTAATTGCTCACAGAGCTTACACTCAAATATGAACAATACAATACAACAAGGGAGATCCCTGCTCAAAGAGCTTACACTCTAATTTGGACAGTACAATACAGAGAATAAGATCCCCGCTCATAGAGCTTAATCTTTAATATGAGGAACAGCTCAAAACAGAGAATGAAGTCTTTGCTCACAGAGCTTACACTCTAATATGAACAGTAAATCACAGAGTATGAGGTCCTGGCTCACAGAGTTTACAATCTAATATGAACAGTGCAATACAGAGAATGAGGTTCCTGCTCACTGAGCTTAAATTCTAATATAAGAAGTACAATACCGTGATTGAGGGTATTGCTCACAGAGCTCACACTCTTATATGATGAACAGTACAATACGGATAATAAGGTCCTTGCTCACAAAGCTTACACTCTAATATGAACAATACAGAATGAGGTCATTGCTCACAGAGCTTCCATCCAAATATGAACAATACAACAAGGGAGATCCCTGCTCACAGAGCTTACAATCTGATATGAACAGGATAATACAGAGAATGAGGTCCTGGCTCACAGAGCTTACACTCTAATATTATGAACAGTACAAATACGGATAATAAGGTACTTGCGTGCAGAGCATACACTCTAATATGAACAGTACAATACAGAGACTGAGATCCTGGCCCTCAGAGCTTACACTTTAGTATAAACTGTACAATACAAAGAATGCAGCCCTTGCTCACAGAGCTAACACTCTAATATGAACAGTACAATACAGAGAATGATTTCCTGGCTCACAGAGCTTACACTCTAATATGAACAGTTCAATACAGAGAATGAGAATGAGAGAAAAACAAGTTACCTGCGCTCTCTCCTTAATCCCTATGTATTTTTAAACAAATGGAGGTTTTTAGTTACCTCCAATGGCCATGAGAGGATGTGCCCACCTGCCAACGTCAAGGCAGACCCCCCTAGGTGGGTCCTAACTCTTTGTTTAAAAATACATAGGGATTAAGGAGAGAGCGCAGGTAACTTGTTTTTCTTTGGTTTTTACTATATATTGGGGCTGATGTATACTGTAGTCATTGCAGCCGCCCAGTGATGGGAGTGAGCACAGGACTTTTCTTTCTGTATTAGTACAATACAGAGAATGAGGTCTTTGCTCACAGAGCTTACACTCTAATAAGAACAGTACAATACAGAGAATGAGGCCCGTGTTCACAGAGCTTGCAGTCTAATATGAACAGTACAATATAGAGAATGAGATCCCTACTCGCAGAGCTTACACTCTAATATGAACAGTTCAATACAGAGAATGAGGTTCTGGCTCACAGAGCTAACACTCTAATAAGAACAGTACAATACAGTTAATGAGGCCCTTGCTCACAGAGCTTACACTCTAATATTATGAAAAGTACAATACGGATAATAAGGTCCTTGCATGCAGAGCATACAGTCTAATATGAACAATACAGAGAAGGAGGTCCTTGCTCACAGAGCTTAAACTCAAATATAAACAGTACAATACAACGAGTGAGATCCCTGCTCACAGAGCTTACAATCTAATGTAAACCGAACAATACAGAGAATGAGGTGCTGGCTCACAGAGCTTACACTCTAATATAAACCGTAAAAAACAGAGAATGTGGTCCTGGCTCACAAGCTTACACTCTAAATGAACAGTGCAATACAGAGAATGAGGTCCTTGCTCACTGAGCTTACATTCTAATATAAGCAGTACAATACCGAGAATGAGGTTTTTGCTTCCAGAGCTTACACTCTAATATGATTAACAGTACAATACGGATAATAAGGTCCTTGCTCACAGAGCTTACACTCTAATATGAACAATACAGAGAATGAGGTAATTACTCACAGAGCTTACACTCAAATATGAACATTACAATACAACAAGGGAGATCCCTGCTCAAAGAGCTTACAATCTAATATGAACAGTACAATACAGAGAATGAGGTCCTGGCTCATAGAGCTTACAATCTAATCTAAACAGTGCAATAGAGAGAATGAGTTCCCTGCTCACTGAGCTTACATTCTAATATAAGAAGTACAATACAGAGATTGAGGGTATTGCTCACAGAGCTTACACTCTAATATGAAGAACAGTACAATACGGATAATAAGGTCCTTGCTCACAGAGCATACACTCTAATATGAACAATACAGAGAATAAGGTCATTGCTCACAGAGCTTACATCCAAATATGAACAATACAACAAGGGAGATCCCTGCTCACAGAGCTTACAATCTGATATGAACAGGATAATATTGAGAATGAGGTCCTGGCTCACAGAGCTTACACTCTAATATTATGAACAGTACAAATACGGATAATAGGCTAAACAATACGATATAATAGGCATAACAGAAACATGGTGGGATGAGACACATGACTGGGCAGTTAACTTAAATGGGTACACATTATTTAGGAAGGATAGGAAAAACAAGAAGGGTGGTGGGGTTTGTTTGTATGTCAGCCATGAGTTCAAGTCAAATCTTAGGCATGTGGAGTGTGACGAGGAAAATGTGGAAGCTTTATGGGTAGATATCTGCTTGGGGCAAACAAAGGGAAATACGTTATTGGTTGGGATATGTTATAAACCACCAAATGTAAATATTAATGAGGAAGAACTGCTGTTAGAGCAAATTGGTGAAGCTGCAAATCGGGGGAACACATTAATTATTGGAGATTTTAATTACCCGGACATAAATTGGGATAGAGGGACTAGTACTTCAGCTAGGGGAATCCGTTTTTTGAATGTGTTAAATGACACCTTTATGTCACAACTGGTACAAGGACCAACTAGAAAGGATGCTTGTCTGGATCTCGCTATAACAAACAATGTTAATCTTTTAACCAACATTCAAGTAGGGGAGCATTTGGGAAATAGTGATCACAATATGGTAACTTTTGAAATAAACTCAAAAAAGCAAAAGCATGAGGGGTATATTAAAACATATAATTTAAAAAAAAACAATTTTAATAAGATTAGGGCAGCTCTACAACATATCGACTGGCATAAACGCCTTAGTGATAAAAACACTGAGGAAAAATGGAAACTATTCAAACAAGTATTAGAAAGGTACATTTCACAGTATGTACCATTGGGTAATAAATATAAAAGAAACAAATTAAAACCAATGTGGCTTAGTAGAGAAATAAAACAAGAGATTAAAAATAAGAAAGGGGCTTTTAAAGCATTTAAATTGGACCAATCAGATGCATCCTATATAAGATATAAGGAAGCCAATAATACTTGCAAAAAGGCAATTAAAGTGGCTAAACTAGAAAATGAGAAATTGATAGCCAAAGAATGCAAAACCAACCCCAAACATTTTTTCAAGTACATTAATTCTAAAAAAACAAAAAATGAAAGTGTAGGTACACTGAAAACAGAGATGGGTCTGTTAGTCAATGAAGACCAGGAAAAGGCAGAAATTTGAAATAACTATTTTTCTTCGGTATATATTAATGAGGATCCTATGGCAAGAGATATGCATATGATTGCTGCAACAAACTTGCAGATAACTTGTGATTGGATAACTCGAGACAAGGTGCTACAGCTATGAAAGAAAATTAATGTAAATAAAGCTCTGGGGCCTGACGGTATCCACACACGAGTACTTAAGGAGCTAAGTGGGGAAATAAGTGAACCTCTGTATTTAATTTTTCAAGATTCTTTTGTTTCAGGTACTGTACCGGAGGATTGGAGGAAGGCAGATGTTGTTCCTATGTTTAAAAAGGGTTCAAAATCCTTGCCTGGAAATTATAGACCTGTGAGCTTAACTTCTGTGACTAGGAAATTATTTGAACGGCTATTAAAGGACCACTCTAGGCACCCAGACCACTTCAGCTTAATGAAGTGGTATGGGTGCCAGGTCCAGCTAGGGTTAACTATTTTTTTTATAAACATAGCAGTTTCAGAGAAACTGCTATGTTTATCAATTAGTTAAGCCTTCCCCTTTTTCCTCTAGTGGCTGTCTCACTGACAGCCGCTAGAGGCGCTTGCGTGATTCTCACTGTGAAAATCACAGTGAGAGCACGCAAGCGTCCATAGGAAAGCATTATGAATGCTTTCCTATGCGACCGGCTGAATGCGCGCGCAGCTCTTGCCGCGCGTGCGCATTCAGCCGACGGGGAGGAACGGAGGCGGAGAGGAGGAGGAGAGCTCCCCGCCCAGCGCTGGAAAAAGGTAAGTTTTAACCCTTTTCCCCTTTCCAGAGCCGGGCGGGAGGGGGTCCCTGAGGGTGGGGGCACCCTCAGGGCACTCTAGTGCCAGGAAAACGAGTATGCTTTCCTGGCACTAGAGTGGTCCTTTAAGGGATAATATTCAGGAATTCCTTGGGAAGAACTGTGTTATTAGCAATAATCAGCATGGTTTTATGAAACATAGGTCATGTCAAACTAACCTAATTGCATTCTACGAAGAAGTAAGTAGAAATATAGATCAGGGTGTTGCAGTGGATGTGATCTATTTGGATTTTGACAAGGCATTTGATACGGTTCCTCACAATAGGTTAGTCTTCAAACTAAAAGAAATTGGTCTAGATGAATATTCTTGTTCTTGGGTAGAACATTGGCTTAAGGATAGAGTACAGCGCGTTGTCATGAATGGTAAATTTTCAAGCTGGACAAAAGTGGTAAGTGGTGTCCCTCAGGGTTCTGTTTTGGGACCGCTTCTATTTAACATATTTATAAATGATCTTGAAATGGGCATTGAAAGCCATGTATCAGTGTTTGCAGATGACACAAAACTTTGTAAAGTAATAAAATGTGAGCAGGATATTGCCTTGCTGCAGAGGGATTTGGATAGATTGGGGGACTGGGCACTAAAATGGCAGATGAAATTTAACGTAGAACAATGCAAAGTTATGCACTTCGGGGTTAAGAATGCACAAGCAATTTACACCCTAAATGGTAGTGAACTAGGGATAACCACACACGAGAAGGATTTGGGAATTGTTATAGACAACAAATTAGGTAGCAATATGCAATGTCAATCTGCCGTTGCTAAGGCCAGTAAGGTTTTGTCATGTATAAATAGGGGCATAAATTCTCGAGATGAAAATATAATTTTGCCTCTTTATAAATCGCTGGTAAGACCACACCTTGAATATGCTGTGCAATTTTGGGCACCTGTTCTAAAGAAGGATATCATGGCACTAGAAAAAGTGCAGAGATGAGCTACAAAATTGATAAAAGGAATGGAGCATTTTAGTTATGAAGAAAGGTTAAAAAATTTAAATCTCTTCAGTTTGGAAAAACGGCGCCTTAGAGGGGATATGATAACATTATACAAATATATTCGGGGCCAGTACAAACCATTATCTGGAAATCTATTCATAAACAGGGCTATACATAGGACACAAGGTCACACATTTAGGCTTGAAGAAAGGAGATTTCATCTAAGGCAAAGAAAAGGTTTTTTTACAGTAAGAGCAATAAGGATATGGAATTCATTGCCGGAAGAGGTGGTTTAGTCAGAGTCTATACAGATGTTTAAATTGCAATTGGATAAATACTTGCATAAACATAACATACAGGGATACAATTTCTAATTAGTGGGCTAATAGCTGCTTGATCCAAGGAGACATCTGACTGCTATTTTGGGGTCAGGAAGGAATTTTTTCCTAGTTTGTTGCAAAATTGGAAGCGCTTCAGACTGGGTTTTTTGCCTTCTTTTGGATCAACAGCAAAAGCATATGTGAGGAAGGCTGAACTTGATGGACGCAAGTCTCTTTTCAGCTATGTAACTATGTAATTATGTAAGGTACTTGCGTGCAGAGCATACACTCTTATATGACCAATACAACGAGGGAGATCCCTGTTCACAGAGCTTACAATCTAATATAAACCGAACAGTACAGAGAATGAGGTGCTAGCTCACAGAGCTTACACTCTAATATAAACAGTAAAAAACAGAGAATGCGGTCCTGGCTCACAAGCTTACACTCTAAATGAACAGTGCAATACAGAGAATGAGGTTAATGCTCACAAGCTAACACTCTAATATGATGAACAGTACAATATGGAGAATAATGTCCTTGCTCACAGAGCTTACACTTTAATTTTAACAGTACAATTCAGAGAATGAGATCCCTGCTCACAGAGCTTACAATCTAATATGAATGTTACAATACAGAGAATGAGGTTCTTTCTCACAGAGCTTACACTCTAATATGAACAGTACAATACAACGAGGGAGATCCCGGCTCACAGAGCTTACAATCTAACATGAACAGCACGATACAGAGAATGAGGTCCTGGTTCACAGAGCGTACAATCTAATATGAACATTACAATACAGAGAATGAGGTTCTTTCTCACAGAGCTTACACTCTAATATGAACATTACAATACAGAGAATGAGTTCCCTGCTCACAGGGCTTCCAATCTAATATGAACAGTACAATACAGAGAATGAGGTCCCAGCTTACAGAGCTTACACTCTAATATAAACAGTACAATACAGAGAATACAGTCCTGGTTCACAGAGCTTACATTCTAATATAAACAGTATAATACAGTGAAAGAGGTTATTGCTCACAAGCTTACACTCTAATATGATGAACAGTACAATATGGATGGAGAATAAGGTCCTTGCTCACAGAGCTTACACTTTAATTTTAACATTACAATTCAGAGAATGAGATCCCTGCTCACAGAGTTTACAATCTAATATGAATGTTACAATACAGACAATCTATGTGTCAGGATCGGGACAGGG
Organism: Pelobates fuscus; assembly: GCF_036172605.1. Taxonomy (NCBI): domain Eukaryota; kingdom Metazoa; phylum Chordata; class Amphibia; order Anura; family Pelobatidae; genus Pelobates; species Pelobates fuscus. Next base: position 285,006,244 of record NC_086322.1, on the reverse strand, counting down.
ATCCAACACGCAGAGTACAAACAGGTACAAGGTACGTATACCGGACCTTAGAATGGCCGGACTAACGTAAGTAGTAAGTAAAGAATGGTCTAGAGACAAGCCGAGGTCGAGGGAACGAGAGAGCAGGTAAGCGAGAGACAAGCCGAGTCAAAGGGTAATAGAGGTAAACAAGGTAGAACAGACAAGCCGGGTCAAAACCAAAGAAACTAACAGAATACAAGAGCACTGAGAGACTAGACAAGCTAGAACCACGACAGGGCAATGAACAAATGTAGAAAGCCCTATTTTATACCCTGGTTCCAAACAGGTAATCACGCCCCCGACGAATCCTCATTCGTGCTTGGGGCTTGATTGACAGATCGGGTTGGGTTGTCGTCATGACGTCGGCTACTAAACGCCGCGTCATAAAAGGAAGTGGATCCCTCGCGGCCGGCGTGTAAACGACCGAGGGAACCGCGAGGAACGAGTGATTCAACCCTTTTGCGAGGAAGAATGTCCAAGTGTCTCACCTCCACAGAGGTAGAGACAACAGGTACCCTGACACTATGTAGATAAATCATTTGGAAAGTATTTCTAACATCATTGAATCATTTGGAAATCGTATTATATCAAGGCCATAGTGTATAATATGACAGAGAACGTACTGGAGAATCTTCATTTCTTCTTTTCCAATCCTTCCTTACTTACCTCCTATGGATATTTTGCAGTAGATGGATATTTGTATTCTTTACGATTCCCATTAGAAGAGCTGTAATATTTCCACTCTATAAACTTGATGGAGAGACTATTGTTTCATGGTTTCCTCAGAGATGAAGACTGGACATAAACCAGCTGACTGGTAAATCCCCTGCACTCAATGAAGAAACAGAGATGAGACGGAACTCTGGAGATAACTGTTCTATTGTGATGTCATCAACCTGTCATAACCATGATATGATGTCACAAATTGCCAAGTCACTGACCTTTTTGCATAGTAAATTAGGCTGAAAGTCACCCCACATCTTTCTCAAATTCAATCATTTGTTTGGTTGATTCTTATAAAGGGATCATAAAATAGAATGAATATATGATTATTAGCTAACATTTAAATGCAATTAACACACAGAACAAGCATGGTCATCCTTCATAAATGTGTGTTGAATTATCTATTTAGTGACCCTTTATATGCACTTATACATGTTTACAAATTAAATAATACTAACGTATGACTTTGTTTCTTTAAAATCCTTTAAAAATGGCCCTGAGCTGGGAGAAACAGCCACATTGTTGTCATAATTTCTGTCCAATCTCCCAACATAATTCAGCTACAAAACTGTATGCCAAACTTATAGCTAGCAGACAAGTTCCATCTCCATTCCTACCTAAATTAATCCACTATGACCACCTGGACATATAAAAACTTGTTAGGGTACTATCAATATCTGGAAAGTAACTAACAACACTAGGTGTCCCCTTTCCCCCCGTCTATTTGTGTTATGTAATTAGAATCCTTAGCACACAAATTTAGAACCCACCCATACATTTAAAATATATCTCTCCAATCAGCTGAGCATAAAATATATCACTGTCTCTAACCGCATTTCCTTAACAAATTTAGTGTCATTATTACAGGACCATGATAATATTTCATTTTATCGGCTCAACACATAAAACCCAAGCACTGCCTATAGGACTACCCAAAGGTCTTCTTTACTCAATGACTCCAGATTTTGTATTTGACCAGTATTTGGGAGTGAAAATTCCAAAAACAGTAGCTCATGTTTAACATATATATATATATATATATATATATATATATTTATATATATATATATATATATATATATATTTATAAACCACTTTCCCTCTATATATATATATATATATATATATATATAAAATCATTCCCTCTCTTAAGTCAACTTAGGCAAGTTTAGGAGCTACAACATCTGAAAATCTGTGCTACTATCCCGGGTTGGAAGGATATAGACCATCGACATGATGGAACTTCACAAACTTTTATGTGTCCCAGACTCTCCCAGTCTATATTTCTACATCTTACTATAAAATAGTCCAGAAAGCCCTACTACCTTTTGTATGGTGTAGGATGAAAGCCTGTGTAACTAGATTTCTGTTATCATGTTCTGTACATCTGGGGGGACTGAAAGGTCCGAACGTTTTAACTACTATGCTATAGAGTAACTATTTCAGCACAAACAATTAATCTACATACTCCCTCTTCAATTCTGAATTTTGTAGATATGGATGTAGGAAAACTACTGATACACTTCCTTCTGTCCCTTTTGTGGTCTCCCAAGAGACTCTGTCCCAAGGACGTATTTGTATTCCAAACTACCAAACTCTCCTTCCAAATTTAAGGTCACGTGATGGTCAAGTTGAGAATGGGGAATAAATTTCTTCCACTGCCCCTTTATTCTCCCTTGACAAAATCTCCCCAGCCTCACCTAGGCAAAGATGGGCTTAAATAGCAATTATTCATTCTCATCAGCTGCTCAAACAGAGACCGATCTTTTGGAGATTCCCAAAATTAATACTCCCTGGATTCCAATTATATTTGTTTCTACTTTCAATTAAAATGTCATCTAAAATTGGCAGAAGACACCAATGGTATCATGTGGGAGACTTATGGAAGGGCCCTGATGTATTGTTGGACCGGGCCCACCAAATCCAAACTTTTATCCCAGTGCTATTTTTGTGGTTGGTTAGACATTGTATCATAGGACTACTATTAGGGACTAGAATCCTGAAATCCACTGTCCTTTACCACCATTCTCCCATTTGCCTGTTTCCATGGGGACATGCCAAATCATCAATTTCTTTCTTTTAATAATGGAAAATATAGAAGACTTTTAGAACAAAAGATTGGCTCTATCGAAGTGCATGTTTGCGCATGTTTTTTGATGTTCCAAGAAATGATATGACTCCAAAGTGTAAATATCAAACGTACACACTGTAAACAGAAGCAGCATTAACTCCAATTCATGAACACACAAATGTAGGCAGTAATTGCCAAACCGTGTCTAATGCTGCAAATTATGTTTTTCCTAATCATGTATTTTGCCCTAAATTTTGCAATCTGGCTTTCAAAATCAGTGAATGAATTTCAGCAGTGTTTCTGTTTCAGTTGAGAAGCGTGAAGACTGTTAAAATATTCACAAAATCAACGATGGCATAAACTATGCATTTTAAACAGTGATGAGATATCGTAGAGGATTCAGGGGGATGGTTTTAGAAGAAGAGGAAAGGTGGGCAGGTGAGAGACAAAACATTAGCGGCAGCAGTGAGTGAGGCAGTGGAATACTTCCTTTTCATAAATATGAAAACACAAAGTCAAAGTGACGGGACAGAATTTAAACAGATACCTGTTTCTTTACTGATTTGCTGAATTGTTCGAGCTTTCTATCCTTTTATGATAGACAATATGCTTTTTGACCCAGTGTTGAAAATAAGACAAAGTAACCCATCTGCTTTTTACATCATGCTTTACCCCTCGTGATACATACATTTCCAAATGTGGGTATGGTCATTATATAGCGAGGGAATCCACAATTGCTGCTTCAAATAAAAAGTAATAAAAATAGCTGCACTCATATCATATAAAATACATTTTTCACCAGGAAGTTTATTGATAAGTAAAACAGACCACATCAATGCAGACTTTGAAATAAAGGAAGTGTAAACATTAGATGACTTTTAACAGGAAGTGTTTAGGAAGGCTGTGCAACTCACATGCAAGGAGGTGTGACTAGGGCTGCATAAGCAAAGCGATTTAACTCTTAAATGGCAGAGAATTAAACAGTGAGACTGCAGGGGCAGTCATTAGCACATGTCATTAACAGTCATTAACACACGGGTCTACAATCTGAAAAATAAAAGAGAAAACTACCGAAAAACTGCGCATCTACCAGTGACACTTCCTTATCATATGTCAAATTTAACCTTATTTACTCTTAACAAATCCAGCAGAAGGCAAATTTTCTAAATAAATAAACTTACTTTTTGCAGTAGAACCTATAGATATTTGCTAACTGGAAGCGCAAGCCAAGAGTAGGAAAATGTCTGCAAGATTTTTTGAGTAAAACCCCAGACCCCAGGGTTAAAACACTGTTTCATTTTTTGTTTTCTTTGCGTTTGTCCTTGTTTGATTGACTGTTTACTGTAATTGTTTTGGATTTTCTTTTGTAGAGACTTAATTACAATCGTGTTCCTAAATAAATAAATAAATATGTACTTAATAAACTATGTAATATACATTTATGTGTATACCCACAAGAAACAGGGACAAACACAGCGCAGATAGGTGAGACTTATTTGCACAAAGACCATTCACTGCAGTAGATAACAACACTGGTTACCAAGAGTCAGTGTTTCAATCCACACCTGGATGTCCGTCCTTGGAATGTAAAGTTTGGTTATAAATAGGAATGTGACCATGACAATCACTACTACCCCATGAGCTGTGAGGGAAGAAGAATGTTGGAAACCCAGAGCAATTAATGAAAGAGTCAGAAGTGAACCATGTCACGATGGGCGTGATTGGAATGTCATGTTACGTAGGAAGCCAAAACAAAATACTGTGGCTCAAAATCACTCTAGCTAAAAGTGTCTTAATCACTCAATCACATGTGCATATAAAGTGCAACAGTAAAGAACCTAACAAGCAAATGTGTATAAGGGCATTGCATCGAACCCCCCCCCCCCCCCCCCAGCACCATATCAAGTTGTAAACATCAATGAAAAACAACTGTAGAATGAGCAAATATTTAAACAGAACAGCCAGATATGATCGGCGACTAGACATCAGAAGTAATTAAATGAAACTACAATATGTGATTAAGGAAAACAAACAGAAACGAAATAAAAATAAATATCCCAAATAGGTCAAGTACTACGAAATAAAGATAACTTAAAACCAAAAAGGTGCGAAGAACCATTGACAGCAATTTTACCGCTCTGGGTGCTGCGTTGTGCAGGGCAAGGGGAGTTAAACTTATCTGAACCTGTCCCTCGCAACCACTACCATGCCTTTCCTGATGGTCCTCTTCAGCTCCCGACACTTCATCACCTTTGTTGTACTCTTGCGCATGCAAGACTGCAGTATCCCCCATAGACAGAGCTTGACAAAGTGTGACAAAAGCTTGCTCTGCCTTTTATCATGTTTGTCAAGAATAGGAAAAATACTAAGACAAAGTAGACCCTGTATTTTTGAGTGGTTGGAATTTCAGTAGAATTCCAACACAGTCAGTGGCGTACATACCGGGGTCGCAGGGGTCGCGGCTGCGACCGGGCCCGGCCTACCAGGGGGCCCGGCCGCCCTGCGACCCAGGTATGTACCCACAGGGCCAGCCTCTTCTGCTGGGGGGCCCAGGAGCCGGCCCCCCGAGGCTGGCCCTGCTGTCACCCGGCTGGCTGGCGGGTGCGCGAGGGAGCACTGTCCCCTGGGTGCTCCCTTCAGCTCCCTCGCGCACCGCACTGAATCCGGAGCCGGAAGATGACGTCATCTTCAGGCTCCGGTATCAGTACGCAGCGCGCGAGGGAGCTGAAGAGGGAGCACCCAGGGGACAGTGCTCCCTCGCGCGCCCGCCAGCCAGCCGGGTGACAGCAGGGCCAGCAACACCACTGGACCCCAGGGAATCCCCTCAGCTCTCCCACAGGTAAGGAGGCTGGGGGGATTAAATTTAAAAAAAAAAAAACGTTTGTGTGTGTTAGTGTTAGTGAGTGTGTTAGTGTTAGTGAGTGTGTTAGTGTTAGTGAGTGTGTGTGTTAGTGAGTGTGTGTGTTAGTGAGTGTGTGTGTGTTAGTGTGTGTGTGTGTTAGTGAGTGTGTGTGTTAGTGTGTGTGTTAGTGAGTGTGTTAGTGTTAGTGAGTGTGTGTGTTAGTGTTCATGAGAGTGTGTGTGTGTGTCTTAAGCACTTACCTTTCTCCAGCGCCGGACTCCCTTAACGCTGGGGATCTCTCCGTCCCCATCCGCCTCTCAGCTCCGAATGCACATGCGTGGCAAGAGCCACGCGCGCATTCAAACCACCCATAGGAAAGCATTACTCAATGCTTTCCTATGGACGTTCAGCGTCTTCTCACTGTGATTTTCACAGTGAGAATCGCAGAAAATCCTCTAGCGGCTGTCAATGAGACAGCCACTAGAGGCTGGATTAACCCTCAGTGAAACATAGCAGTTTCTCTGAAACTGCTATGTTTTCAGCTGCAGGGTTAAAACTAGAGAGACCTGGCACCCAGACCACTTCATTGAGCTGATGTGATCTGGGTGTCTGTAGTGGTCCTTTAAGTGTATGTGTTTATGCATGCACTGGCATATATACCGCGGTCGCACGGGTCGCAGCCCTGCGACCAGGTGCCCGCCGCCATGTGTTGCGGCCCCAGCCTGCGCAGAGTAAGCGCTCGCGCGGGGGGAGGAGGGGGCCCCGGATCAGTTTTCGCACCGGGGCCCCATGGGTTGTGTGTACGCCACTGAACACAGTCCATGTGAGTATTTCATAAAGTTTTTATAATGAAGTACTCATATTGGAGGGGTGACAGTGGGTATGCAATAAATTGGAAAACATAGTGTGACAGAGCTCCTATACTTAGACTGAGTATCTCCAACAAGTATCCCTTCTCCAGTGTGAAAGAGTAGCCAAAGTGATTATAGTCCCTTTCCCCTGGGACAAAGCAGCTAGAGTGATTATAGCTTGACCCAAACTTTAGCCTAGGCTTGATAAAGGGTAAAACAGGGCTGAGTTTATTAGAAAACACACAGGTATATATACACACATTCCCAAAAGAGCATCATAATGAAAAACAATGCATTGCACAACCGGGGCGCCTTGGAGTCTGGGACAAAGCTGTCCCAAGATAATTTATTTACCTACAAGACACCAGGGCGCCTAACAATACTAACCTGATAAATACATGTTGATAGCTCTGTTGTGGAGGAGGTGACTAGAGTCCAGCTCGAATTATTAAAAGTGACCGGGCAAATCGGTTACACATAGATCAGAAGTCTGATTTTTAAATAGATGTTTAATTACTAGTATAAATCTTGTTTTATTTAGTTTGTTTTACACACATCTTTATTTCAACATCTTTTCTGAAAACTCAGGAAAGAGATCTTCAGACTCCAGGGTGCCATTATAGTCAATACACGTTTTAATAGCATCTTGGACCTATAACTGCCATGGGGAGACACGGACGTGGTTAATGGATGTGAAACAGCAGGTGAATAATTGATGGCCCTGGGAAAAAAGGGTTTTTCCTCTGTTTATTAGTTCCAATGCCGCTGTAAGATGTGTGTATTGAGGAACGTTGCCTGCCAATGCAGCCTCATAGCGTGAGATACCTTTTACTAATAAATGAAAGTCCGCAGGGACAGGCAATGTTGTTTCCCAGTTAAAACTTCAAATGGCAACACTAACACTTTCTCTTATAACTATGGTAACATGAGCTACTTCTGGCTTCTTTTCCAGTCATCTAGAGCACTGATGTTTAACCTTTTTGGAGAGGAACCCAAAATACATACTGTACGTAATAATAAGTTGGTGACCCAATTTCCAGTTTTGAGCTCAGAAATTGAATTCTCGACCCGTTGCCTAATATGTAAGAAAATCGATTCTGCAGTTTACCTTCCTCCCTGTATTAGAGAGTTCTCACTGTATTGTGGAAGGCAGTGCACCTTCAATAACTAATTCAGGAATATTATGTGCCATTTCGCACCATTGGCGAGCATGATATAACATGGGGACCCAATTTCTAGGTTGCTGGCCCTGAGATGAAAAAAAAATCACCGATCTAGAGTTTTTCTAGTCCACAGTACCCTAACCATAATAAAAAAAAATTGGTTGGAACCCTGGATATGAACATTACGATTAAAGGGGCAAAAGCCTCAAAGGTGGGGAAGATGCATCTGGGGGCCCAAGTATTGTACATGCCTCTGGTTCCTTACTACAAAGTGTCTGAATATTAGGCTCAATTACTTAGTAATATTATGGTTTTCCTTTTTTTTTGTAAGAGTTAAGACACACCAATGCTCCTTTGTTGTTTTTCGATTAGCAAATCTATCTGTCTGTTGTCTATCTACCTCTTAATATATCTGTCTGTCTGTCCGTCTATCTATCCATCCATCCAGTGTGGCAACTGGAATGGGGCGGGGTGGGTATTATTGCTGGCAAGGGCTAAATGACTACTTGCCAATGGCTAGTGGGTGAAAAAATGGAGTCTAGATATATATTGCTTTATATATACTTATTGCTTGAATCCTCTAAATATAACTACCGGTATATAGTTGCACACACTACACAGTAGGAAGTTTTTCTTTGTTTTTTCTTATTTCTTATTTTATTTTTTTAACTATTTTAATGGACCTTGAAACTACTGAAATACACTACTTAAAACAGAGAAGAGAAAGACTGAATATTAAAAACAGCTATTATTAGTATCTTAATTGTTAGATCAGAGTAAGACTAGGGTCGCATACATGTAAGAATGCATATAATTAGTAGTTCCCCATATCTCACACATTTGTGGCTTTGAAAGGCAATACTATGTTCAAATCCTTTGTATTAAAAAAATGAATGTGACCAACACAGGAATACTAAAATCTATGGCTAAACAAATCATCCACAGGATAATTTTTTGGCAGAATAGCCAAGCTGTAAAATTCACAGGGTTGGCAAATTGTTGAAATTTAGTTTTTTTATGGATTGAAGCTTGCCAAGCCCTTCTCTGTTTCTTCACAGTTCCCAGCTTAATGGATAAACTGCTGACATTTAAAAGAAAAGTGTAAGGTTTATAAAAAATCTTATGAATGTTACCGTACCTTTAAATCTAATTTTTAACATGATAGAACCTAAATACATTTAAATCTGCATTGCAGTTTAAAAATTATGTTAAAACTGAGAATGACGCCGTTATTGTCAAACTAATTAAAAATAAAGTGGAATTGTCACTGTCTAGGGACTTTGCATAATTTGCAAAGACCCCTGACAGTGGCATTGCCACTTGGTGTCCGGTGGCTGGGGGTGGCTGCAAATGTGAGATTTACTCCCCTAAACCTGTCCCTCGCTGGCACCGCCATCCTCTTTTGGCCGGTGCTCGACTGTTCCAGGAGAAGACATCACTGCATGCGCAAGAGTGCACTATTGAGGTCTATTGAGGTCTGGAGGATCCCGTAAGGCTGTGGGATTCTCCATACATATAGCTAATTTCCCTGTAACTTTCACAGGTGAAGGCTGGGGGATTGACACTTCTTTATGGCGGCACCTCTGCCCAGTGTCAAGAAGTGTCAGGCGTAGGCAAGGCCATCTTTAATAATGGTTTGTTTGGGCCCCCTGGACCCTTTCCCCCCACTCCCTGACACAGCGGCGGAGCTAAAGTAGAGAGGGCCCTGGTGCAAGACTTATTTTGGGCCCTGCTATTGCAAGGGTGGTCAAATGGTCATGCAACTCCAACAATGCTTTGACAGCTGGGGCTCTACCATTTTCCCATGCTTACAAGGTTGTATTTAGCACTGAGCAGTATTTGTATGTTTGAATGTAAGCATGTTTTTGTATGGAGTCTGTTTGTGTGAATGTAGGGTTGTGTATGTATGTAGTGTTAACATTTTAATGCAGGTGTGTGTTTGTATGTAGTGTTCAAGTTTGAATGCAGGGGTGTATTTGTGTGTAGTGTTGGCATTTGAATGCTGAGATGTATACACATACACTGCCACACACACACACTGTGAAACACACACACATACACACCAATACACACCTTGACACTCATGCAGATACAGACACAAAGATACACATACTAACACACATGCAGATACACTCGCTGATTACATATAGATACACAGATACACACAATGACAATATACAGATACACTGACACACATACAGACACACAGATACACAACTTGACACAAATGCAGACACACAGATACACTGATACACACACTAACTACATATAGATACACAGATACACACAATGACAACGTAGAGATACACACACTGACACACATACAAACACACAGATACACACACTGACTATATACAGATGCACAAATATAAACACTGACACCTACACATACATAGATACACACACTGACAACATACAGATACACAGACACATACTGACACATATATCAACAGACATGCTGACATAGAGGCACATATACTGACACACAAACAGGCACATACATTGACAGACACACTCACTCACACATACACACATAGAGACACATAAACTGACAGACATACTGACACACTAACATACACAAACACACTAACACACACATACAGACACTGACAGACATACTGACACACACACACACACATACAGACACTGACAGACATACTGACACACACACACACACACACATACATACTCAGACACACATACTGACAGATATACTGACACATACACAAACAGTCACACACACATACACTGACAGGCATACTGACACACACACTCAGACACACATGCAAAATCTACACTTTGAACGCCACCCTCAAGATTCTTATGTTTTGCTGAAGGGTGGCTTCACAGGGGTCCAGTGTGCTGGCTGCAGTGGCTGGGAGTTGGGGTCCAGCCCTGCCTTCCTGTCCCTCACCGCACTGCTTCATCCGGGTTCTCCCTTCCACGCGGCTCTGCACTAGCTGCCGAAAAGCAAGGGGTCCGGTCGTGCTGTTAAAGAGCCAACGGGCCCCTGCTTACAAATGCCCATCGGGTGGCCCTAACTGCATGGGACATCTGATGGGTCCCCTCATCGAAGAAATTGTTGCGGGCAGAGGACAAATAGGGCAGCTGCTTTGGGCCCCCCAAAGGAATACATGTTTGTATTACTAACGCCATAGTGTTCCTATAAGTATAGTTGCATAAATCAATATTAAGATGGAAAGCAAGTAAATTCAATACAGCAAAATAAATAAATTAAATTGAATATGAAAGGGCAGCGTGTGTAACAGCAGCTTCCCCACTTTTCATTGGCTGCCATGTCATCTGGTTCCAACTGAACAGATACTGAACAGGGCATTGTCCCACTGATCCAGGAGAGGCCTTCCAGACCATTTCAAACTGGTTGCTCTGCCAATATGCCAATAAGTCTCCTATGTGGTCCATGGCCCCTGTGTCACTGTCTGTACCCACCCATGGTTCTCTATTCATACTGGTTGTAATTTAATTCAACTTTTTAGTGCGATTGGGTGCTTTTCCAAGTCTTAACAGTTATTGGTTGACTTGTGTTTACCTGTGTGAAAGGCATGTATAAGAACCGTGTGTGTGTCTCAATAAAGCTGTACTGTTCTCCACTTGATCAAGTGTCTGGCTGATATTTGTGGAGTAATTTGAGGAGCTTCTGCCGCAGCGATGTCTCCCTGGAAGATCTTTGGAATTACTACATACCTTAGAATTCCGGTGGGAGGGAGGTAAGTGGGTGGACCAGTGACTCAATTGAACCTTGGAGTGTCGCTTGTGTCTTTTATTATTTGTAGTTACTCAATTGTGTCACTAGCTCTGCCCTCAATGGGTGGACCTGCCAGGAAGGGCGCAGGTCCAGAAGAGTTAATGGCAAATGACTACACATCAGGCTTCCTGTTCATCATACAGGCTGGCCCACTGAGGGCAGACCCTGTCGGAGGCACAGTTTCAGTGCTCTCTGCAAGATCCAAGTGCCCTAATCATATTTCAAGTGTGTCTGTTGATGCACTCTTGCTATGAATGTTGAGGACAATTCCATGGCCCTTGTCATTGCCTGTCCCCACACATGATTCTCTATTCATACTTGTTGTAATTTAATTAAACTTTTAGCGTGATTGGGTACTTTTCCAACTCTTAACGGTTACTGGTTTACTTGTGATTTTAAATTTTAATGCCAAAGTATTTTAACTAGAAGCATAGCTGTCTTGGGCAAAATATAGTTTGGCTATTTCGACCTTAAATGCAAAACTCACTTTCAATTCCCTTTGAATTCACGACAATGCTCATTTTAGAGTATAGCTGCTGTGGGACTATATTTCCCAGTATGCTGACTGTAAGGGAATTCTGGGTACTGTAGTTTAACAACAACTAGAAGTCCAAGAAGGATACTCAAGAGGTCTAAAATATACTTTATTCTATAAATTGTCCTAACTAAAGAGATACCAAACATGGTATTGTTTTTCCGACTCGGTCAGGAGTTTTTAAACTGTGAACTGCCAGGAATTCACAAGGGAACTAACATGTGTTAGGCCACGATAGCTGAATTGGAAAAAATAATCTTCAAATCAGCAATGTTTTCCGCTCAAGTGTTTTGACTTAAAAGTATTTCCTGGTGAAACCTGTTAGATTGGGACATTTTATTCTCTCTCTCATAAATTGTAGGTACCATGACACTGCCCATCATCAATGTAGTAGAAAGTGTAACCGCTATCATTAATCACATTTTTATTGTTACCTTTTTTATTTTTTACAAGTCATTTATAAGGTCTTGCTTCCAGGAAGAAAACCTTCTCCTGATAAAGATTGAGTCAGAACAGCTCACAAATGGAAACATGAAAAATAAATGGGTTAAGATAAAAAGAACCGTAGGACAGTTTGGTATGTAGCACATCAGATAATGCAAGATGTGATATAAATAAACATGGCTGAAGATAAAAGGTATCATAGTTGAACAACAGCTGGGACCACAGATTTCTAGACAGTTGATATGACACCAGATACATCTAAGGGCCTATTCAGTGGGTTACAGTGAATCACTTACTGTGCTATGCTCTGCCAGTGTAAAATAAATTGAAAAAGAAAAACATTTTTAAAAAAAAATAAAATTTAGAGGGATTTTTTTTTGTTGCAAATTTTTTTAGTGTAAATTTTACAAACCATGTTATCAACTTAATACGGCTCACCGTTTACTAAATGTAAGCCCTGACTAGGAGCTAGATTAGTCATGGTTATATTGCTAGTAAGAGTGTCCCATCACAGCTTGGCTGGGGAGATTCTAGCTGTAGTACAGTATTATTATTTCACAAAATCCAAAATTTGAGCATCAGCTGATTGCTCTCAGTCCATCAATGTCACCCACCGCCGGCATGAATGTAACCTGCGTTTGCTACACTCCCCAGTAGAAGAGCAGAACCATGGGATGACTGGGACCCCAATTTCACATTGATTGAAAACAGTTTAACAATGTACAGTTTAGTCATTTCTTGGGATGTGAGGAACCATAACCACTTTAAGTACACTCCCTTTATTTAGTGAATACATTCATGCATCTTTACCTTTGACAAAATAATATTATAATGGTACGTTAATAGAGAATTCCAGGGAGGCATTGAAAGCTTGGTCTACCCAGGGCCAGATTTCCCACATGACCACGGAAGCCATGGCCTCAGGGTGGCAGATACGTGAGGGGAGGCACGGCCAGTGGGAAGATCAAACATCTTCCTTACCAGCTTGTCCATGCTCATGCGATGGGGGGCCAATTGAGCTTAAACCGTCTTAAGTCTCAGCATGCCAAGCAAAACGTTGCAAGGTTAGTTCCGCACATGCGCTGTATACCAACAGAAATGTGTCAGAGAGACCATCCATATCACTCCCTATATAAGGTTCCCTTATAGTCTCCCAAAAGGAAGGATAGCTTCATATTCCATGCTGAGCCCCAAGGAGATGCCTCCCTTACTCATGGTATGAAGGGGGGAGCTTTTGTTTTTAGGTTTATGTTGTGCATTTAACCCATTTATTGATTTGAACACTGCAGCCCCTATCCCTCTAAATACACATGCACCACACTACAACAGCCTCCTCTTCACATCTGTAACCATAGAAGCACAACCTTCCTAACATACGATCCTACAAGCCCCATAGCTCCACATACACAACCCCACATGCAGCATCCCCAGAAACAAGCAACATCACAAGTAGCCCTACCTTTACACATGCAGTACCATGAGAAGCCACCCCACATGTACAACCCTACAAACATACAACGCCACAAGTAGCCTCCTCACACACATGCAACACCACAAGCAGCATCCATTCCCATTCTCCAAGCTAGTCGCATTCAATCATCGGGTTACATACACCAAATTTGTGTGTGTGTGTGTGTGTGTGTATATATATATATATATATATATGGCTGCATTAAGAAAACTGGCCTTTGGGCAGCAATGAGGGTAAATCAGGCACTGGCTTAAAATGAGTTATGTGGGAATTAAGCAGAACGCGTTGTGTACAAATATCTTTATACTGAGGAAGTTAGGAAGGACGAAGGGTGCTTGGTATTTAGTGAGAATTATAATGAGGTGGTTAGGAAGGCTGTAGAATGATGAGTGTACATTATGTTTTATAAAGAGCCAGTTAGGAAGGCAGTAATATGCTTGGTGTATAACACATTTTATAATGAGGTAGTTATGAGGACTGTATAATGCTGGTTGTCTGCTGATTATAATAAGATTATTAGAATGCTGAGGGTAGGTTGAGCTTTATAATGAGATCCTGAGGAAGGAATAAGAATGCTGGGTGCACAGTAAGCTTCATACTGAGGCAGTTAGGAAGACATTAGAACTATACGTGTAGAGTGAACTAGTTAGGAATGCATTAGAATGCTTGGAGAATAGTGGGGTTATACTAAAGAGGTTAGAAATGCAATTGAATGCTGGGAGAATAGTGGATACAACAAAGACAGTTAGGAATGAATTAGAATGTTGTGAATACAGTGAATGCCAGAGCTTGATTACCGGTTAGGCTACTAAGGAGGCCAGGTCCGGTGCAAGGACGTTTGGCTTCACATGCAAGCATGGATTTTGCCGCCCTCCCACTGAAAAAAAATATCATCTTTACATGTGTTTCTCTAAACCATTCTTTTTAATTTCTTACCCCTTTTTGTGTTTCTTTTCCCCTCTTTTTATTGAAACAAAGAAATAAAGTATATACACTAGGAAAATACACATATACTGAGATGGTTTCAGGTGAACTTCACAACCACCTGTGGAAATATATAACAAAAAAACAAAAAAACAAAAGTGGAAACCACCCAGAGTATGTATAATGAATAAAATACAAAAGGACAACCTGATATAGGTCAAATATCCTTGAATGGAATCTGTGTAAGAATAGAAAGCACTTTCATAGCGTAAAAAAGTAAATCTAAGTAGTGTTTAAAGTGAGATTAGAAATACACTCACAAACAAACGAATATTCAGGCCTTTCACCCTCTCAGGGGTAGTGTGATGAGCAAAGATGTCCTCCGACACGATATATGTGGATGTAAAAAAATGCAATATAGTGAAGTTTGTTTATAAATATATAAATTCACATTTATTCATTGCACTTACAAATTAGCAGCATAAAACAGGCATCTCTCCATAAACATATGGAACTCCTGGTGATGATAGTCGAGTATCCACAATCCAGAGACAGGGAGAAGATACAGCATTCAAATAAAAATAAATAAATAAAAACAAATATAAGTACATAAGAAGTGTAGTTATCCAACGCGTTTCGTCCTATTGGATGTCGGACTTCTTCAGGGATCCCTGAAGAAGTCCGACATCCAATAGGACGAAACGCGTTGGATAACTACACTTCTTATGTACTTATATTTGTTTTTATTTATTTGAATGCTGTATCTTCTCCCTGTCTCTGGATTGTGGATACTCGACTATCATCACCAGGAGTTCCATATGTTTATGGAGAGATGCCTGTTTTATGCTGCTAATTTGTAAGTGCAATGAATAAATGTGAATTTATATATTTATAAACAAACTTCACTATATTGCATTTTTTTACATCCACATATATCGTGTCGGAGGACATCTTTGCTCATCACACTACCCCTGAGAGGGTGAAAGGCCTGAATATTCGTTTGTTTGTGAGTGTATTTCTAACCCCTCTTTTTATTGTCTTACTCGCTTTATTGTAACGTATCCCCCATTTTCCCCTTTGTGTCTCTTTCAACACCACCTTGTGTGTCTCTTACTCTCCCCCTTTGTGTATGTCTTACTAACTCCCTTTGTGTGTCTCTTTCTCCCCCCCACCTCTCTGTGCGTCTCTTTCACCCCTTCCCCAGCCCCTCTGTGTCTTTCCCCATAACCCCTTGGTGTCTCTTTCTCCCCATCCCCCTGCAGTCCCTCCATGTATCTCTTTCTCCCCCCAGTGTCCCTGTGTGTCTCTTTCCCCCAGTCTCTCTTCTGTGTGCCTCTTTCACCCCTCCCCTCCCCCCCATCACTTCATGGTCTCCTCCACTCCATCTGTCCCTTTGTGGTCTCGTTCCCCTTTCCTCCTGCTTACTTCTTTGAAGTGTGGCCATGTGTCTGAGGTAGAGAATCTTCTTTATCCTCTCCCCAGTCGGACAGGAAGCTGCTCTCAGTGAGCACTTTCTGTCAGACCGGGTAGAAGATACAGAATATCCTTTACCACGACTGGGTGATGGTTACACTAAGACAGTTAGAATTGCATCGGAATGCTTGGAGAACCGTGAGGTGATACTAAGGTAGTTTGAATGCATTAGAAAGCCGGAGAACATATAATGAGGTAGTTAGAAAGGCAGTAGGATGCTCGGTGTAATGTTGGGCCTGAGGATGCTTCAGATCATGTCTGCCTCTGTTACACAGCTGTTTGCAATATTCTGCTTTCTGCCACACAAGTCCAGCTCAGTAGACATAAAGCCACGGCCCACTCTTGGGAACTCATTATAGGATTTTAAGCCTCTGGAAGTTGCCAAATACCCTGAATTAATAAGGATGTTTAGTCATGGGGCACATTAACCCGTTTACAATCAGCACTTTCCTGTGGCCAGGAAATAGTTACGATATCAAAAATGTATTTTGTTATTTTAAAAGTTTGTCTTCATTTCTTCGTTTCCTGCTTTATGTTCTGTAATTAGTGTAATTTTCTTCCATTTTACGGCCTTTCAAAGAAAGAAAAATACAAACAAACAAAACAAAGCATCCTAAAAACATGTACGCCTTGTGCTTATTGTACAAACAAGACAATACATCGTTACTGTCATGTTATTTTAGCACTATTATGAATATTAAAATGTGTAAGCAATAAATTAAATTTTTACATTTTAGCACCATTGCAGAATTATAGAATGTAAGCTCACATGCCCACGGGATTGCTAACCCAATGCTATCTTTCATTAAAATAAAGAATAATATATATTGTCATGGTAGAAGCATTTATGAGCTCTGGTAGTAAAACTCAATAACTTCTGCCTGAGCATAATATGAGTTGTATTTTTTGGCAGCAACTTGCGGTAGATGCATGTGACCTTTTTATACTCCTTTAAAATTGTGTGCAGGAAGGAAAGGGTTAATGCTGTGACAAGACATAACTGCACAAGCTAGAAGACATAAGATTGCAGAACATAATAGGGGTTGCAGTTCTAGGTCATTGAGTACAACTAAGAATGTGGGGTTGGGGAGGGGATTTGAATGGTACAGCTTCAGAAAAAATAAAATAAAAGAGTTAAATTTGTAACTGTACATATTTCACCCCGCCCCCTTGGTTTAACTCTGCCGCACTATGACGGGGGTCAGAGCTGTGTTCTGGTAAATCCTACCTTCCTTCTAATCTGAGCCCCATCTGTTTTGGTTTAATATGAAAAATTAATCAGACGAAGAGGTAGAGAGTTAGAGACCCAGCCAACATATTCTTCATCTCCATCAGATTGGCCACAGATAGGGTCTTAGCTTTCCAGTGGTCTCCTGCTGCTATGTGTCATCATGCTTTTAAACCTGGCACGACTAAGGACTCAGGGTCTCTGTAGAAATGGGATAACACGATCCGAGATCACATAGAACGATAAACTAAGCTGGTGCCAATGTGAGAATAAGGTTTATTAGGGTAAATAAAACCCCATAATACAATATTTTGACTCACAGCGGTGCCTTAAGGGGTTACTCCAGCTTCAATGATCAATGCTTTGAGAAGTGGTCATGGAGAAAGGAGTCCGTATGTTCAAGGATTCTGCTTAAAAGAGATATTTGCACTTTTGTGCCAGGGGTTAGATTCATCCCTTCCACGCATGACTGTTCCAGGCAGCCTAATGTTAATTCTGTGCCAAAAAATATGTCGTAATATAGACGTAGAGGGCTTTTACTCATACATGCAGTGCTGGGAGATGCATAAGGGGATGCATAAACCTACCCTTCCTCCGAACGCTCCCTCCCCGGCTCCCTTCAATGTTTTTTTTTAGAACAAATCCACTACCTCTCTCTGTACACCCCCACTATCTATCACAGCACAAGGCTCTGAGCCTAGAGATTGGTTCAATCAAATGCATCTCTGAGACAATTTTGATTGGACCACAGAGAGGGAATGAGTGACATGTCATTGGGATGGGGCATGCAAAAACCTCTCCAGGCACTTGATTCGAGGTAAGTTTCATCCTATATTTGCAGAGTTTTAGTTTTGAAAAGGGAGATGGAAAGGTCAATAGTGCCCAACAGGGCATTAGAAAGTTAAATATATTGCTGATTATAAAAAAAAATGGTAATAGTAACCCTTTAGTCATGTATAGAGAAAACAGTATATAAGTGTGTATTTAAATACTAAATTGATCACATGATCACCTAATTTAGACAAACCCAGGTAGTCACAAAAAACAGACATAAAGTATAGTCCAAGAGACATAATAGCATAAGGTGCATATTGCACCATAAGCTTAGCAATGAGGATAAGTTGATTCGTAGCTTAGATTCGGATTCCATATATAGACACATACTTCTTATATGCTAGTCACTCTCTTTTCTAATAAGTATATGAGTGTGATGGAACTCCTGTACTCCAATCGAGTACCTCCGCCAAAGTTCCCTATAACTGGAAAAAAATCTCCTAAGTGATTATAGCCTTTCCCCAAACATAGTCTAGAGTTTGTGAAGAGGTAAAAATCAACACTTTGTTAAGACAACAGCCAAAAATGAATATGGACATTCACAACAGGGGGTCATAAATGGGGACAATAGATTCCCTCCCTGGTGCCGCTGTCTGGGGATAACTCGAATAAGAACAGGGTGCCTTACAGTAACCCCAAAACTCTGACTCTCGGTGTACTTTGATGGTTTTCCACTTTCCCTACATTCCTCCAATTAGCTCTCTTCTGGAGGTCCGTGTAAACGAGCGGCACTAGATGTAAATTGGTTCCAGTCAGCCACCTCGTACCTGTCCAATCTATAATTCCATGCGGATAAAATGGAATCCCGCTAAAAGGTATTTGGGCTGCACCGGTCCCGTAGAGCAGATCCCAGGGAAGAGCCAAGAAGAGTGATTATGCTCTTTTGGGGCAGTTCCACTTGAGTCCTGTACCAGTTGTTAGTATGATCGAAGCAGGCTCCATCACAATGTGTATTTAATTTAACTGTCCAGTCAAACTGTCACACCACTTCAGCTAATTGAAGTGGTCTGGGTGCAGTGTCCCTATTGCACTTAGTGCTGCAATATTAAACATTGCCGTTCCAGAGAAACTGCAATGTTTAGATTTCAGCACTAAGTCTGCCTCCAGTGGCTGTCTCCCAGATCCTAACGGACCTTTGGTCCGGCATCTGACGCTGGACATCCTCAAGCACTACATAAGGACTCTCGAGGGTCATATTTTTCCTATAAAAAAAGCATGATTCAATGCTTGCAGATGGTGAGGTCTAATGCAGGCGCGGCACTCGTCGTAGGGATGGAAGAGGCGGAGTCATGACCCACCACTGATGGACTTCAGTGCTTGGGTAAAGTAAGTAAATACGGGTAAAGTAAGTAAATACATGTTTTTTTGTTTGTTTTTTAACCCTTTATTCACTGACTGGGGGGAGCGGGGTGTGAGGCAGGGGGGAGGCAGTGGGAGCTATAGTGCCGGGAATATAGCTTTGTATTCCTGGCACCTATAGTATCAATTTAAGTCTACCTCCTTAATTTTCCATTTTCTGCAGCACCGGTATATCATTTGCACAGTCATTAGAAAAAACAAACAACACTCACCTTAGGTCCATTGAATCATTCAGCCCCAGAACAGTCAGCAACCTCTCAGCACCCCCATCAAGACTGTACTGATCTTGATAAAGTCCCACAGTTTGGGACGAAACGCGTTGATCTGTGGGCTGCTGGCTGTTCCTTTCTTTCCATTTCCCCTGGGTTTGACGTTCTGTCTTCATCTTTGGCTGAATACCGCGGTCTTTTTTGAAAATACCGACCACGGTTTCTATCTACTGGTTGCTGTCTGGGCGGTTGCTGTATCACTCTGCACCTACTTTGTTTCACTTAGTATTATTGTTTCTTGTCTTTTGTCTTTTATTTTTATATATTTCATTTATTCATCTTCTGGTTATATCTACCTCAGGTGGGGGCCCACACCGAGGACAGATATATATTTTTCCCACTTATTATTATTATTGTGTTTATTGGTATATAATTGTTTTGCTTTTTTGTATCCACCCTACCTTCACTTAGTGATCGGACCTCTATATATATATTCTTTATATTGAGGTTATTCCATCTTTTCGGCCATTCAGTGCAGTTAGTTTGTGGATACATTTGGTGTCATTTATTTTTTTGTTATTCTGTTTTATGATATTTTTGTATTTAATTGTCCGGTTAAGGTATAACAGTGGTGATCGGAATTAGTCCTTTGCTTATTTATTTTTAACTTAATTAATAAATAGTTTTTGATAATTTTTATATCATTTATCTAGTTTTATATTCTTAAGCGCACACACCCTATTTTCCATTTCTGAATATATAACTCATTAAGTCGCTAGAGTGGGTGTGTAGCTGCTACTTTTCTTTTTTATTCATTTATTGATTTATTTGTGGTGTTATCACTGCATGTACCGTTTTCTATAAGTTTTTCTCAGCACCCCCATCTCTTAATCTCATAGCACCCACCAACCACAATTCACTCACATTCACACCTAGAAAACCAAAACCAGGAAATCCTGCACATCTGGGTAGAACTCTAAGCATTGGAGATTTAACTTCCCTAGCCCCTGGGCAGAGAACCTTAGGCATTCCAGATATTGTGGACTACTGCATTATGGGGGAAGTAGTCCACAACACCCGAAGTGCCGAAGGTTGCCTAAATCTGCCCTAGATATTAATTGGGATAGAGGGACTACTTGTTCAGCTAAGAAAAACAGGTTTTTGAACCAGTTAAATAACGTTTTCTTGTGGCTCAGGTAGCAGAAACACAAGTACATGCATTCTTATTAGGGAGCACTTGGGAAATAGCCACTGTATCATCGTCGTCAACTGAAGATCAACAATGATATTATGCATTACTGTAGTAGGCATGATTAATGGCAAAGCCAAGGGCCTACCTTGCATGTAAGCACAGTGCGGCCGTTCTCAAAAAGCGAAAACATTCGTGCTTGAACACTTTCTATAAGTATTTCATTTTAATGCTTTCATGAATTCATCCTGTTTTAGCGTTCAATGTTCAATGTGAAGTTTTAACCAAGCGCTTATCTGAAATCTGAAAAGAATGACATTACGAATGTAAAGCTGAGCTACTTCTTTTTCCACGGTTCCTAATTCTTTCCAATTATCCAAAAGAAAGCATATTCCTTTTAAGGGCTCTAAAGGCAGAAAATCCAGCATTCATTTGTGTCAGCAGAGTTTGTCAGATATGCCCATCAAGGCTACAGAGGTTTGCTGCTGGTTCCTAAATGTGTATATATTAATGAAGACTGGCTTGGTGAGTGGGGGGGGAGGGGAGGGGGGGGGGGAAGAAATGAGCTTAACGTCCTCCTTGTCCCAAGAGGTCTTGTTATGTAAAGATTTGCTGCCTTTAGTTTTTCATTAGCTTCATTAAGACATCTTTCTACTTGCAAGTGGTTTTTGGGATGAGAAGGATAATTTTATTAAAGACACGGAGGCTCCTATTATGCATAACTCTTTCTTTATTTCCTCAGCAGCAAAGATAGAGGAATATGAATATTGTAAAAAATGAAGAAAAAACAGTATAGATACACAGGCAACCAATCACATAACAGAGGAAGTGAGTATATAAGGCCTGTGTTTCCCACAATCCCCCTCTTTCTTTGCTGCTTCCTCAGATCAGCTAAGTATTTTTTCTTGCTCTACATGTTCTCAGCAATTATTGATTTTATTGAATTTTATTGCTGTTTACACTTTGCTCGTTTGATTGTGTATTTAACGTTTTCTCTCCTGGTGTGCCTAGTGGGTTTCCCATCCCTCTATTGCTGTTTTTTCTCCGCGGAGGAGATTTTCCCCTTGCTTCCCCTGCGGTTGTTTTTTCCCCGCTGGGTGCTCGCTCGCTATCTTTCCGCGGGCGGCTGTTTGCCGCGGTCTGTTTGTTCCGACCGCGGCTGCATGTCTCTCGCCCTCTCGGCATTCGTGCCGCGGGGATAGGGTGCACGCGCCCCTTCCCCCAGTAGGTCCGGACCGCGAGAGCTATCCGCCGGCCTCCTCGTGCGGCGGCCATTTTGGAGGCGGAGCTTACTCGCGGCCGACACCACTGCTTTTCTGCGGCTCGCGGTCTGCCTGCTGTCCGCCTCTGCCGTTCCCTGGGTCCCCTGGCACACCTAACAGCATCTTTCCCTGTTCTCGTGGGTTAATCAACCCTGTTGCTCTACATACCCTTTCCGACGTCATCTGTGAGTAATTGTTACCATTATGGAAGACAAGGATGAAGGGCAAGTAGGCCCTACTGGCACCTTTTCTCAGGATGCTCCAGAGGGTAATATAGCTTCTCAGGAATTCCATGCCCTCTTGGACGCCACTATGGCTTCATCCTTGCAGAAGGCCTTTGCCTCTGCCATGGGAGCGGTGTCCACATCGTTTTCCCAATCTCTGCAGAGTATGCTTTTGCCCTCGTTGGCGGCTCCCTCCCCCCTGGGTGATGGGACCCCCCCGCCAGCCCCCGCCATGCCTGGGGCCCGTAAGGCAAGGGCTAAGGCAAAACACGTCAGCTCCCACTCCCCGATGCAGGCTATGCCTGCCATGATGGACTCGCTTGACGCGGTTTACAGACAGCGCGCATACCACGCGCAAAAGAGCCCCTGGCCGGGCTAAAAAGGCTAGATTATGGAAACGGGCTAGAGCCCTCAATGATGTGTCGGATTCCGACAGGAGTGTGGAGAATGAGTCTGACGCTATGGAGTATGACTCCTATGATGAGGATGGCTCGGACGAGGATTTGCCCCCTACGGGCGTAACCCCCTCGGGTTCCTCTACCGTTAATAAGGGCCTTGTTCAGGACCCCGCTGGGGATAGTAAAGCGTTATTTGACCCTCAGGGTAACCCCCTGTTTGACCCCGACGACCTCCGCCATCCCCGGTCAGCTGAATGGGTTCCCCCAGAACACATAGCCCAATATGTGGCCAGACGCATACGTACCCCCCTGTCTAAGGAAGGTCGCAATAAGCTGCGGGCGGAGTGCCCCAGGCCTTCCCTCCCGGGCTCGGCCTGCAAGACCCCCGATATTGATCCCCAAATTGCCCAGTTCCTGAATAAATCAGGCTGGAAGTCCAAAAAGGGCCTAGACTACTCCCTTAAGGGCTGTCAGGACAAGATCTTGGATACCCTGGGCCCACTTTCAAAGCTCTACGAGCTGCTGGACGCCACTAGAACTGGCGATTCGATTTTAGACATTGATGTAGCCATCGGTTGGGTACAAAGGGCTATATGCCTAGTGGGGAACGCTAGTACCGCCATGTCCTCTGAGAGGCGCAAGGCAATTCTCCTCAAAATTGACCCGAAATTGGCTGCCATGACGGTAGCGGAGCCGGGCCCTTCCGAAGAAGGGGTCCTGTTCGGTAATTCTTTCGTTAAGGACCTGGGGTCATACGTTAAAACCTTTACGGCCATAGACAAGGCTCAGGCGAACATGAAGCGCATGTTCGCGCCCAAGGTTTTTGGAGGGGCCGGGCGTAGCAGGAACCGTCCACCCGGCCGTGGTTACCGAGGCTCATTCCGTGCCTCCAGAGGTTCCTTTTTCCCGTCCCGGGGATTTCAGGACTCAAAGACGCCTCCTTTCTTCCCGGCCAGAGGGAGATCTTGGGGCTCCAGATACCCCCGCGGTGCCGCTTCGGGCAGACGCCCTTATGGTGAGTACCCTTTCTTCCCCTGTCGCTCACGGGCGGGTAGCGGGGAGGCTGGCTCTGTTCCACCAAGGGTGGGCACGTATTACTTCGGACGCTTGGGTCCTACAATGTGTGAAAGGTTATCACCTGGACTTTGTCTCTCTACCTGTCCAATCTTATGTCCCCAGGGAACTGTCTCTTCCCCCAGATCAGGACAGGATGATCTCCGCGGAGGTCGAGGAGATGTTGTCCAAAGGCGCCATAGAAGAATTGCCGTTCGCCGCTCCGGGCTTTACGAGCAATCTCTTCCTGGTACCGAAAAAAGGAGGCGGAGTCCGTCCAGTGATAAACCTCCGCCCTCTCAACGCGTTCCTCCGCTACCAACATTTTCAGATGGAAGGTATCCACTGCCTCAGGGACCTCCTTCGGCAGTCAGACTGGCTTGCCAAGCTGGACCTGAAAGACGCATATTTCACGGTCCCGATAGCGGAAGACTACAGAGACTACTTGCACTTCACCTGGCACGGAAGGCGTTGGCGCTTTACCTGCCTACCATTCGGCCTTTCCTCGGCTCCTTGGTGTTTCACCAAGATCATGAAGCCTGTAATGGAGTTCCTCCGCACCCGTGGTGTGCGATTGATCATTTACCTGGACGACATTCTAATCATGTCCCAGTCCAGAGACCACCTCCTAGTACATTTGAGGTGGACGATCGATCTGCTTCAGAACCTGGGTTTCATGGTCAACTGGGACAAGTCGGTCCTGGAACCCGCTCAGTCGATGGAATTCTTGGGTTTCAGGGTGGACTCCGTCCGCCAGTTTCTATACCTACCGGACTCAAAAGTGAAGGCCATCAGGAAGGAGTTGCGAAGGGCTCTTCGCGTATCAGACCTGTCCATCAGACAATTGGCACGGGTTATTGGCCTCCTTGCGGCCTCCATACAAGCGATATTCCCGGGCCCGCTGCACTATCGTGCCCTCCAGAGGCTCAAAGGTTCGCACCTCCGGTCGGGTCATTCATACGAGTCTCGAGTACGACTGGACGAGGAGTCCAGGGACGAGCTGGCATGGTGGCTGGCACACATGGAAGCCTGGAACGGAAGAGCCATCTTTGGTTCTGTCCCAGACGTGGTGATCGAATCAGATGCCAGCTTACACGGCTGGGGTGCTCGCTGTGGCAACGTTTCCACCGGAGGCAGATGGTCCGAGATAGAGAGATCCCTGCACATCAATTGCCTGGAACTCTTAGCTGGGGCATTCGCGATTCGCAGCCTTACCCCAAGACGAGCGAACTGCTGCGTGCTCCTCAAGATGGACAACGTTTCGGCAGTACGCTATATAAACCATCTCGGGGGCACCAAGTCCAGGATGTTAGCCCTGTTGGCAAAGGATTTTTGGCAATTCTGCCTTTCCAACAATGTCTCAGTGACGGCGGAACACATTCCGGGCCTAGACAATTCGGACGCGGATTGGAACTCCAGACATTTGAGAGACTCGGGAGACTGGCACTTGCACGTTTCGGTATTCAAAAGCCTAGACAAGCTATGGGGACGGTTCAGGATGGACTTGTTTGCGTCCCGTCTGAACACTCAACTACCGGAGTTTTACAGTTGGAGGCCGGACCCGGCAGCTGTGGCGACAGAAGCATTTCTCCAGGAATGGCCTTCGGGTTGCCTGTATGCGTTTCCCCCATTCAACATGATCGCCCGAACGATCTCGAAGTTGGTTCGCCACAATTGTTGCCTGACGTTGGTCACTCCCCTGTGGAGATCCCGGCCTTGGTTCCCACGCCTGTTGGAGTTGTCAATAGACTACCCCCGATTGATTCCGAGCTTCCCGGATCTACTTCTGGATCCGGACGGGAACTCGCACGGTCTGGTGCTCCTGCAGCAACTGCCTCTGGTAGCGTGGCTCCTTTCAGGGGAACCTGGTCTGTCCCGGATGTTCCGAGGTCAACTCTCCTGCTCCTCGATAACGCCTGGGCTCCCGGTACAAGATCAGCCTACCGGGCCTCATGGAAATCATGGTCTAATTGGTGCATGGAACGGGCAGTGGATCCCATATCTGCCCCTCTCCATCTGATCCTGGAGTTCCTCACGTTGTTATTTGATGCGGGCAAGGCATACCGCACAATCAACCTCTTCCGCTCGGCGATTTCGGCCGGGCATAGTGGTCTGGATGGTTCACCAGTCGGCAGACATCCTTTTGTATGTCGCCTTCTCAAGGGTATCCGTCTCGCTCGCCCTCCTAGATCCCGTTTCTCGGTCTTCTGGGACGTCAACATCATGTTGCAATTCCTCTCGTCATGGTACCCTAATCATGAACTGAGCCTCAAGCAATTGTCCTCCAAACTGGTGATGCTTCTTTGTTTGATTTCGTGTAAAAGAGTGTCTGATGTTAGGGCCCTTGATTGGGACGCTATTGCTTTTACCCCGGAAGGTGTCGCTTTCAACATATCCAGAAGGACAAAATCGGCATCCAAATCGTTTGTGTACCCTAGGTTCCCAGAATGTCCGGCTCTGTGTCCGGTTGACTGCTTGAAGGCTTATCTGGACGCTACTCAATCTATCCGCTTCTTGGACCTACATCCTTTATTCGTGTCTTTTAAAGCGCCTCACCGACCTGTGTCAACTCCGACTCTGGCGCGTTGGGTACGCTGGCTTTTGTCTTCAGCGGGTATTGACACTTCGGTTTTTACGCCTCACTCTGTTCGGGGCGCCATGGCTTTGAAAGCGTCCGCAGTCGGCTGTCGACTGGAGGACATCATGCGTGCAGCGGACTGGTCTAGGGAATCGACCTTCCGCGACTTCTATTTCAGACCTATTGAACATATCGCATCTCAGGTGATAGCACAGCTTTAAACTTGCATAATAGGAGCCTCCGTGTCTTTAATAAAATTCCCAGATTTTACTATTAACATGACGTAAAGTCATGATTTTATTAAAGACACGGAGGCGAGTATTATTCCCTCCCACCCTCCCGAGGTGGGTTTTTGGGATGAGATGCTATTGGATTCTTCGGGTAAGTTCAAATCGGTCTGTCTTTTGTTATGAGTTCCGCATGTCATTTATATGTTATATTAATGATTTTCGTTATGTTTTTCAGATTCCAGTTTTCTATGATTGGTGCTATCGACATTATGTTTTTGATTCAAGTTTTTCTCTCATTGAATTGCCTACAGTTTGTTTTGGTAAGTCTACAGTTGGGAGTTCTGGATATTACCATATTTCTCTCTCTTTTTTAGCTTGATGTTATCGGTTGGTTACCGTTTACTGTTCTGGACAAGTTGGATTTCGTTCTTCTTACCTGATCTTCGGTTTTCGCAAGAAAGAGGGGGATTGTGGGAAACACAGGCCTTATATACTCACTTCCTCTGTTATGTGATTGGTTGCCTGTGTATCTATACTGTTTTTTCTTCATTTTTTACAATATTCATATTCCTCTATCTTTGCTGCTGAGGAAATAAAGAAAGAGTTATGCATAATACTCGCCTCCGTGTCTTTAATAAAATCATGACTTTTCGTCATGTTAATAGTAAAATCTGGGAATTTTTAACTCTAAAACAGCGGTTTGAAAATCAACTTCCCAAACTTAGCCTAAAATAGCCCGAGTTGAAAAACTCACCAAATCGTCGAATCGAATTTTTACTGTATGGTGCTTATTCGTGAAACATTGAGGTGTAGTGAGTTAAAAACAAAGTTGCAATATTTTGCCCAAAAAAAGACAGATTGTTTCTATGTCTAAGTTTGAGATTTCTGTTTTCAACTCTCTACAATTTCATATTTAATATATAAATACCATAATAAATTCTCATTATGCACATCAACAAAAGCCCCGTATTTGTATTCCTTCATACAAACTTTTTTTTTTTACTCTCTTTATTTATTTACTCAGTGAGTTTTTATAATTTACGGAGTTTTGCACTAAAGTACAAGTGTAATCTATCTAAACTAATTAAATGTGCGCTCAACAATCCGATGGTATTCAGAGTCACAAATCTGAACTTTATTCTCAAATTGAATCAGTTTGGTTTGGTCTGTGTGGTGGATACCTCCAAGTACACTGTTACAACCTCATTAACGGTTATAACTCTCCCCTGGCTTGCTGTGTCCTTCTCCTCTCCATGTAGTTCCAGCAAGCACCTCTCTCTGTCCAGTTCACAGACTACACCTAGCCAGAGTATCCCAGACTCTTCAGTGGGACTTGTCTATATATCTCATGGAATTCCAGCTCGGCCTCAAACATCACTTCGGCCCAGTCATATTTCATCTGGGTTTTCACCCCTTTCCCAACATCCAATCAGAGTGCTTTTCAGAGGGAAGCCACAGTCCATCAAAGGGGAACAATCACTACCAATGCGCCAGGGGGAACCTCCTTACCTCCACCTGCCTGAGATCACGATATGACTTCAAATGCCTGGAACTTTTTTTCGGTCAGGACTGTTCTCGCAGCCAGTCTAAACTTTAACAGGGGTGGCCTTTCCCCACATCAATGGATCGAGGCACTATTTGGCCAGATTGAGTGCTCCAACAAGAGCTATCTGGGGATGGATAACATGTAGGGGTTCAGGGATGTTTTATACCTGTTTTTGGAGTTTTTAGGCTCTCTGTATCCATGAGATAATTAATTTAGCGAGCTTTGACACAATTATCTTCCATACACAGAGACGCCAGGGCGAGCTCTGCTACGTAATGAATGGAAACCCCATGCTGGGGGTCTGTGCATAAAAGGCTGCATTGTGTGCAATGCAATCAGTTGTTCTTCCCAGCATCATGTGTCATCTGATGTCTGAGGAATGGAGTTATAATCACTGAAGGGCTCCCATTCCAGCTGAGAGTAGAATCTAGCGGAGGTATCCAGCTGGGATTCCGCGCTTTCGCTACAGTCTGTAATTTGGAACTAAAGTCTGAATTAAATAGAAGTCATTACCAAAAATAATTGATGCCTGTAGCAATACATAAATAAATACAATTGAATAAATGGCAGTGGGAAGTTAATGAGGGAGTGCCCCTTTACCTGTCCTAATATGTTTTACACCCCATCTCCTATAGACTGTAAGCTCGTTTGAGCAGGGTCCTGTTCAACCTATCGTTCCTGTAAGTTTTCTTGTAATCGTCCTATTTATAGTTAAATCCCCCCTCTCATAATATTGTAAAGCACTACGGAATCTGTTGGCGCTATATAAATGGCAATAATAATAATAATAATAATCATATGCCAGGATGAATGAAAATGGACTAAATCTCATGGTCCTCTTGGGTGTGGGGGGGGGGGGGCAGGGGAAGGGGAAGGATTGCAAGGATTTCAACATATGCAATTATTTATTTTATAACAGTTTACTGCTTGCAGCTTGCCTAGCTAGTGGCCAAATATTGTAGATTTTATTTTGAGATTGTGCCTTATACTAGAACAGATCGAAGAGAGTGCTAGAATTTTCAAGGGTTTCACAAATATCCCAAACGCACAATGACATCAGACAGCAGATCATTTCAAACCAGATTGGCACATTTGGAGCAGTTCACTGTATTTACCTTTGATTTGTTTTTAGTAAATATCCGATATGCAGATCCGGGGAGAATCTAGTGATTTTATCCACATTTTGCTAATCTAGAACATATGCATCATACTTTTTTTAAAAAATATATATATTTTTTAATTTATTAAACATGACTGTGTATAAACAATTATGCCTCTAAGTGAGTGAGTTATTAGTGTATATGCATTAATTTATTGATTTTTTTCTTTTGTTTTCCGCTCATTAAATTAACAAACAAATTCCATTTGGATTTTAAAAGATTAAATCAATATAAAAATGGATTTGAGGAAGTAAAAAATGCAGAGCATTGCGGGAGAAGGGTTGCGGGGGGGAGGGGTAGTGGCAGAATTAACTGCAAATATATGTTAAAATTTTAATATTTTGCTAGTTTTAACGTTCCAGTTTATTTCTCGTATAAATTGTAAAAACTTGCTTGAGTTTCAGTTTATGTGACAGACAGTTCTTCCCTGCTTTCCAGTAGATCATCTTATGATCATGCTGACTGTATCAGCATGCACCTTCAACCAATTACCAGAGATATACGTGTTACTACACAAGTTTTGTCGCAGTAAAGGATGCTGCGAAATTGATTCAACATGAAATTGATTCAAGATGCCCCTGTCTGGGTTTATATTGAAACACGCTGGTGATACGATGCTATACAGCTCAAAATGTGTAATGTAGAAAATAACATCTGATCATTTATAAGTACCCACCAGATTCATTGCTGAAGATTTGGGGTTCTTCAGCCCTGGATCTCTACAGGTGGTGAAATGGTGGAACGTCAAAATGATTCTTGTTTTTTTGTTTTTTTATCACTTTTATGTTTACATCAAGCAATTGATTCTCAAAGAAGTACCTGATATAAAAAAAGATCACTAATGTAGTGTTCTACCAGCTGTTTTAGGCCATGGTCCTCCAGGCTACAGTGAGAAGAGGGTACTAGGCAAAGGGACTGCTCTGTACTCTTTTTACCCTGCCCAAGTTGTGTGGCTAGGAAGAATTGTATTTAATACCTGGCAATGAAGTATGTTGGAGTTTCTGGCTATTTTGATTCATTGACATCCCACCTTCCATGGTTTTCACATTATGTGCAGAAAGGTGGGGATATGACTCCAAGTTTGGAGGCTTAAGGTAGTGTTCATTGCAATATGCTTTGGGCTCAATTCCCAGGTGTTTCTGAAAGCTAGCAATGCCCATGCCACGCACTCTTTCAAAACACTACTATAGGAACTTCGAGGCCCCGTCACTATGAAAATCCAATATTAAAGATGTTGTGCATGAATGAAAGAGTATACTGTGTATATATGAATGTTGCTTGTATAGTGCATTGACTTTATTAAACTGTTTTAACCCGGTGTGCAAAGATTTTTCTTGCGATGCTATCCTAAATCCTCTTGAACTGAAAGCTGTGACTTGATTGAATTGTACAAGTTTCGAGTTATATAGATGTATTTCAGGAAAAATATATATTTAAAAATGAATAGCCATCTGATTTTTACATCACTTTTTCCATTTCAATTTATGAAGGATGTACATTTCCCATGCCGTTGCCATTGTAATTGTCCAGCGTAGTCAATGTTTTCAAGTTTCTGTGCATTGTGGGAAGAGAGCTTTCTAAAGCAAGACCTTGAGACTATAACATGTGGTTAAGCACTCATGTAAATGTTCTGGACTAACCTTAGATTGCCTCTAAATAGCTGACTTTAGAGGGAGACATAGTCTGATTAAAAATAACACATACACAAGTTATTCAACCTTGAAGAAACAGGACCCAAGTTGTGGTTAAACTGCAAGTTCTATATTAAAACAAAATAAAAGTAGTACCGATCCCAGCAATTACAGACCTATAGCGTTAATTAATGTAGACATGAAGCTATACGCGGCTATAATCGCGGAGAGAATCAAGTCTATAATTACGACCCTGATCCATCCGGACCAGATTGGGTTTGTACCGGGTAGGTTAGCATCCAGTAATACTAGGAGAATAATAGATATTGTAGATTTGGCCAATAGAGATCAGTTGCCCCTCCTGGCCCTGTCTTTAGATGCTGAAAAAGCATTTGACAGGGTCGGGTGGGGTTACTTAGCTGAAGTTCTTACTGCTTTCGGGCTTACAGGTTGGATACATAATGCCATAATGGCTTTGTATTCTGCTCCTTCTGCACGCACTGTGGGCCCCAACATTACTGCAGGGTGGTTTGCTCTTAAAAATGGTACGCGACAAGGGTGCCCACTCTCTCCCTTGTTGTATATTTTGTCCATTGAGCCTTTGGCTATTAATATCAGGAACAATCCACGAATTAGAGGTGTTCAAATGGATACTCTAGATGTCAAAATATCTCTCTATGCGGATGATGCGTTACTTACGCTCTCCGCTCCAGAGTCGTCTCTGAAATACTTAATGTCTGAAATTGACAGATATTCCATTATTTCAAATTTCAAATTAAATATTAATAAATCCACAGTAATGTACATGAATATGAGCAGTGAACAAGTCACTACTTTAGCTAACACTTACAAATTTATATGGACAGATTCAGAAATAAACTATTTGGGATTAGTTATAACTGCTAACCCAGCCGTAATAATGGAGAGGAATATTTTGATTTTCATTCGCAACATGAATCTTAAACTTAAAAAATGGAGAAATTTAGAAACTTCATGGCAGGGTAAAATCAATATTATAAACTCATACATTTTGCCTAAATGGCTATATTTGTTCTCCATGATACCACTTAAAGTCCCTGTATCCTGGTTGGCAATGATTCAATCTAATCTAGTTTTAACAATTTTATCTGGAACTATAAAAAACCCAGAATTACTCAAAAGATCCTAACTAAAAAGTTGAGCAATGGCGGTCTAAATTTCCCTAGCATTGTATATAGTTACCAAGCGAATATTATCAGGCATATTTATCTTCTCCAGGATCCTAAACAGGTTTCTGAGCCCTGGTATATTATAGAATCCAAAGTGGCTCATTTGGATAAATTACAACATTCTTTGTGGACAACTACAAAGACTTCCCTTAAAAACTCTCCTCTAACTAGCTCGTTGATATTATCCCAGATGCTGGGAGAATGGCTAAACATTAAGAAAAAACTAAGCATAAATAATTCCATACCGAAAACATGTACGCTTGACATATTGGAAATACTGATAGAAGATTTCTCGTTAAAGCACTGGAATAATGTTGACAAACTGAGGATTGCAGACATTATGCAGGGAGATAAGATCGTACCTTTCCAAAGCATTATAGATACTCGTCATATTCCAGGCGGAGAAATTTTTACTTATCTTCGCTTAAAAAATTTCATCCACAAAAATGTTATTAAATCATCTAATATATTTGCAAAGAAATTGGAATTTATTTTTCGAAGCCAAGCCATTAGAAAGATTTCGTCTGTGGCAGCGTCCATGTTGGAGCTGCTTAAAGAATCCCCTCACAGATTGATTAAAAGGTGGGAACTAGAATTAGATTTGCAGATTTCTGTAGAGGAGTGGAACTCCTCTCTAACTATGGTAAATAAATATATACACTGCCTTAACCTGTCTGAGTGCCATTTTAAAGTTTTATATAGATGGTACTATACTCCAGCCAGACTGGCCAGAATATATGATTCTACTGATCCAACGTGTTGGAGATGTGGAAGTCAGCCAGGTACTTATACACATATATGGTGGACCTGTCCTGCGGTTAAATATTTATGGTTATGGGCGTTTAATATTTTTACAGCCATGACGACAAATAGAATTGAGGAGAATGCCGCTGCGGCCCTCTTACATTTAAACCTGACTTTCAATTCCCAGAAGGATGTTTGTTTTGCCATTCATTGCCTAGTCGCTGTTAAAATCACTATTGCGCGACATTGGAAATCATCAAAGCCGTTTGACAAGCAACTATTGATTGATCAGATCATGTTCCAAATGTCAATGGAATATGAGCTGATCAACAATTCGACTTTTATGTCGAAGAAGCAACAATGGTACAAAGATTGGTTAAAAAAATACAAGGGCTTATTTGGACACTCTTCTAGCTAGATAGTTTATTATATTTGTATTTTATTGTGAAGTATTTGTTGGCCTTACGAAGGGATAAATCAAATAGAATATAAAATAGATATGGATCTAAATAAATGACTATATGCTCTAAATTATCCGCTCCAAAATTTGGTGATGGTTTTTTTTTTTTTTTTTTTGTTTGTTTGTTTATTTTATTTTTGTTATTTATGCTGGTTCCTATGGGATCATTGTGACACTATCTTTCTGTACAATGTCAAATAATGTGTAATAATTTATTCAAATACTTATTTGTTTGTAACACTGTACATGAATTGAATCTCTTAAGACCCAACATAATTGTCTTTTATTGTGAAAAAGGAAAATGTTTCAATAAAAATTTATTACAAAAAAAAAAAAAACTGCAAGTTCTATGATTCTTAGCCACTGTCTGGATGGAAGGATTCATGGAAACTGATGTTCAACAATATCTGTAGATAACATTTGGTCACCGCTGTACCAGCAGATGCGCATCACATTTGTCCACTATGCACAGACAAATACAAACAAATTACAAAACACTATGAAATTGACATTAAACCCTATTGTGTCCCCTTCAGGGTCCTGTCTGCGCTGTTTGGTAGATGTGGTTCCAGTAAAGAACGAAGAAGGAGAAGTCATCATGTTTATCCTTAACTTTGAGGATCTGGCACTGCTTTTGGCAAGAAAGGCCAACAAGACGTTACACCAGAGGTTGACACGAGCTGCCTTCAATTCCGGTGAGTTGGCTCAACATGTTGTCAACTTCTTGTTGTTGCCTTCTCATGACAAGTAAGAACACAATGGTCATTGAAGATCTGGCGCTACAGCTCCATTAGGGTGTGCTTGGACACACCTCGTACTAAAGCCTATGCGCCTTACCTTGTGTCTTTTAACCTCCACCTCTATGTCATTCATGTTTCTTATGTCTCTCAAGCTCTGTCCCTGTTTCTTTCGTCTTCTTCTTTCCTTACCCTGTGTCTCTCAATTTCTTCTTTAACCTATGTCCCTCAACCTTTGCCTTTCAAGCTCTTTACCTAATCAATCAACTTTTTCCCATGTGTCTCTTAGTTTCATCTACATGTGTTGCTCAACCTAATCCTGCAACGTTCAAACCCTTCCTGATTTCTCAGTTTCGGCCTCTGCATCTTTCAGACCCTACCATCCTCTACTTATTTCGGCTCCTCACCCCAGTCATTTCCGTGTCTAAAACACAACATATGGATCTGTTTTGATTCTTTGTAACATTATTTGGAGTTTTCTTTACTTAGCAGGTAATTGTTCTTTATTGATAACTACAAATTTAAAGTAAATCCAAAAGAACAGTATTGGAGAAATAGCTTATATTATAGAGGATAAACCCAATAGACAACAGATCTCCATTTAGTCTCTGGTGTGAACAGTTGAACTGCACCAAGTATCTAAGATAAGTTATTGCTGAGGGTTGGGGAGGCAGTCTGGTGAGCATTCTGAGATGAGAACACATAATGGTCTGCAAGAGAGCAGGCTAGATATTGATTAATGAACCAAAATATTTGGGCATGTAAACCAACTAATAAATTGTTTGTCTATAATCGGTGGTAGGAGCAGACAATAAGAGAGCAGTAACTTTCAATTGCTTCAACTAAAATTATAGAGTAAGAAAAGTCCACGTTTCTTTCTGTAAAAGGGTCCTGGTTTGGAAATTAGGGGGTAGTTTATGTCCTATCAGTATCTAGAGTTGCTTCATTGTACAGAAAATAACATTACTTAACAATTCTATAACCATAGAAACTAATAATAAAATATAATAAATTACTTAAAAAGAAATTACACAATTGAATAAAACAACGGAAAATGACCTATAATTTGTGTTTATTGTTTGTTTGTTTTATGTGTTATTATGATGCTCAGTTTTCTTTAAAATATACATGAAACATTTAGGGAAAATTGCATCACAATCCAATTGAGTCAAGGCACTGCCAAGGCATGTAATGCAAATGAGGAGGAGAAAATAAACTTTGGTTTTATCCCAAGAAGCTCAATGTGTGTTTGTGCATGCAGCTACGCTATGCATGGGTTTGTCCATAAATAGCTGATTAGGAAAAGAAAATCCATTCAATTTTCAATTTGCGTTTCAATTCACTATGATAAGGAGCAGAAAACCAATATTTGCATCATGCAAAATAACTACATGAGAATTTTATTTTATTTTTAATTTTAAAATGGTGACCCGGGTCTGAATTATGTTCTAATTATAAACATCGTAGGAGGCTTTCAGCTGTGTACACAACATTTAGGACATTAAACACACTTACCGCTTCCATAGTTAATATATCAATAACAATTGTTATAGCATGTATAGTAGACTTGTCATTCATTCATTCTTTTACAATATAGAGAATGTTGTATTTTCAGTGTATCAGCATTATCCTTCCATGCATTTGATTTCTTTAATTACTTCACTTGAAATCTTTTATCTGTAATAATTGACACCTTTATCCTATGGATCAATATCATCACATTATGAGGATCTTCAGGGCACCAGCTGGAGCCTTGATTAACATCACTGAGCTCATAATTAGCACATATAGATTACTGTTAATACCACACCTGACACATTTAGTTTTGCTGTAATTACCCCCGCCCCCCTCTCCCCCCCCCCTTAATTATTTCTGATTTATGACCTGTTAATACAAGGATTGAAAATTTGACACGTATTTAAAGTCAGTCAACCAGATTTTTTTAGGAGCCAGGAAAAAAACAAAAACAAAACACTAAACATAGAATTACGATGAGTTGAAAAAAGAATGATAAAATTCAGTCTAAAATAGCTAAACTGTGACTATTAACTGAGTTGGAGAATTATTCGGAATCAGCTATTTTGGTCTTAATTATGTAATACGCTTTTTGGCTCACTTAAATTTGCTGTTTAGTGCCTAAATCCGTTTCATCTTCTTTGGTGTCCAAAAGAAAATAAAAAAATAAAAGGAAGCCATGGTTAGTAACTTTAGAAATGTCTCTAAAAATACCAATGGCAGATAAAATATGTTCTGAAGCCAACCAAATATTTATGGCCCAATATTTTCTATTTTATTTAGTTATTTTAAAGGGGAACTGTCACTTACTAGAATTTTTTATATTTTGTATATCTATCCTCTATATTTATCAAATGTGTGTTTGAAAAATTATAATTCAATTTCGAAATCCACACTTTTATCTGGGAACTGGGCTTCTCCATCTTGGTTTCCTTTCAATCAGTGTTCTAAAAGTTGCCATTTTGTGCCATTGCATATATCCTCTCCTCATTTGCATGCTGTGCCCTGGCTGTGCCTTGACCAAGATGAATTGCTAAACAACTAATATACATTAAAAAAACAGCTGAGCATCACTTTTAAAAAATAATAACACAAGTTATAGGTGATTTTCAATGTTTGATTTATTGGTATAATCTTCAGAGATGTTTAAATGGACACTCAACTGCCCAAAGACAAAGATACAAAAGTAAGAATCACGGTTTTATGTTTTAACACCAATGAAAATATGTATTAATTTATGTATGCATTTTTTTTTGTCATTGGAGGCATGTCTAAAGCATACCTCCTAACAATCAGGAGAAACAAAATTGGAACGGGTGGGTGAATTCCAGAGGAGGCATCATTAGTGATGTGTCCTGCATCACTGGCAATGTCCATAAATGTTAGCAGGGACAGCATACAATGAGAGGCTCAACCAAATTGCTGGGATTGATTATCAAAATATCTGAACAGCCTATGGATTGGACCTGTCTGAGTCTAATTGACTAATTGAATACTACAAAGGGTAGTTGAGATTGACAGAGCTAAAATCTTGTGGGAGGTACAGATCCAGACAGACAAGCAAATACTGACCAACAAACCTGACATCGTGGTGGTAGACAAGGAACAGAAGACTGCAGTCGTGGTGGATGTGGCAATACCCAGTGACTATAACATCAGAAATAAGGAACATGAGAAGATGGACAAATATCAAGGATTGAAAGAAGAACTAGAAAGGATGTGGAAACTGAAGGCAGTAGTAGGCTTAGTTGTGATAGGAGCACCCGGAGCTGTGACCCCCTGCTTTAGCAAATTCCAGGTGGGACATCTGAGTTGGCTGTCCAGAAGAGTGTCTAGGAACAGCAAAGACACAGAACAGAACCCTCAGATGCTCAGGCCTCTGGTAGAGGACCCGAGAATGAGAAAAACACAATATCACCCAAAGGGGTAAGAAAGTGTGTGTGTATATATTTATACTCACACTTCAGAGTTCAGAGGATAGAAGACTGGTCTCAGATAGAGACAGATTAGAGGCTATGAGGGATGATGTAATACAGAAGAATGAAGAATGATAAAAGAACAGGATGGAGAGGAAATAGAGTAAAACGTTAAACAAGTTTTACTCAAAATACAATGTAAAAAGCTTGCTTCAAAGCAGACTGATGAATAAATGTATGGAATTAATTCTAATATTCATGCTGAATGCTCCACCTTTCAAACTCTTTATCAATAGCCCACACTATATCTGGCATAATATATTATTCACATCGGATAGAGGTCGCCAACCTTCAAGGCACAAATGGCACACCTGGTCCTGTGATGCAAATGGATTAAGGACAAGATGGATTAAGTTATTTTCCATTGGTTGTTCGTGGTATTAGATGTCAATGAATTCTAAAGTGGAACTATCAGTTCTCTGAACGTGACAGCTCCTAATTCACTCACCTCGGTAAAAGCAGGATTAACCTAGGGTTTGACAGGGGCCCTGAACCATGAATTTTCTTGGAACCATAAGCCATCCCTATGTTAAGAATGAAGGGGATGGCAAACTGGTAACCCACCTAGGGCACCATGGGATCTTAATCCATCCGTGATCCTGGTAGATGCTATGGAAACACTTACTGGAGGTAAGTTGTGTAAACATATAAAGAGAATCAACATAGTAAGGGAGGAGAGTATATTTAAAAGAGGAAAAACTACCACAGCATGAGGACATTGTCTTAAATTAGAGGGACAAAGGTTTAAAAATATCAGGAAGTATAACTTTACTGAGAGGGTAGTGGATGCATGGAATAGCCTTCCAGCTGAAGTGGTAGAGGTTAACACAGTGAAGGAGTTTAAGCATGCGTGGGATAGGCATAAGGCTATCCTAACTATAAGTTAAGGCCAGGGACTAATTAGAGTATTTAGAAAATTGGGCAGACTAGATGGGCCGAATGATTCTAATCTGCCGTCACATTCTCTGTTTCTATGTAAAGTGAACAAGCATTCAAAAACACACTTACCTTTGCACTATATGCATGTCTGGCATGACATTGTCAATCACTGCTTTCCAGGTATGCTCTGCGCATGTGTCAGACCCTGCATTAAAAATTCCATGAGAGTGCTGGGGCGTTCAGGTACTTCATCCAAAGTACCCCAGGACATGGGATGCGAATTTAAAAAAAATTAAAACTGTTTGGTAATTTAAAGAAGTGTAATAAATTCTAGGGTCCAACACATACCATCATACCATAGTACCATCTTACATAAAAGGACAAACAGAGATCCATAAGTAGTGTATGTTGTGTGTGTAACGTATGTGCATGGACACAGGGTGTATATTCACGTCATGCATGTATATTCATTGATTGTGGGTTTTTTTTTTCTCATGTTTAATTGCTATGCTGATAAAATGCTACCCTTATCCGCCACCTTCCAGCAGACAGGTCAAAACTGAAGCCTGGTTTCCTAAATTCTACCACAGAGTCCGACCTCATGCGATATCGAACCATTAGTCAGATCCCACAATTCACGCTGAACTTTGTGGAGTTTAACTTAGAGAAACATCGCTCGGCCTCCACCACCGAGATTGAAATTGTGGCCCCAAGCAACGCCTTTGAGAGAACTCAGAATGTCACAGAAAAAGTGACGCAGGTAAGGTTTGGTCCTTTCTTCCTGTTCTCATATCTTCTGTTTATTTTTGTTTTATTGAGAATGTGGACTATAAGCACATATAAGTAACATTGGCTCTCAGTTTCTTAAATAAATTTTGCTTGGAAAAGTTTGTTTTTTTTGATTGATCATTGTTTAACCATTTCCTAATCCAGATACAATCATATATTTACTGGTTCATAATTTGAAATATGTTTATAGCACCTCTATACTATTATATTAAAGGAACACTATACAGTCAGGAACACAAATGTGTATTTCTGCCCTTGTAGTGCTGAAACCATAATTTAGGTGGTTTGTGTGTGTGTGTGTCCCATCTCCCTTAAAATGAAAAACTCACCTTATTTTCAGCTCTGTGCTGGTCTGTCCCCAATCTACCTCCTTGGTGACTTCATCAGAATTTATGATTTTTAGCCAACCCAATCCTGCCAATGGATTGGCTGAAATCGGCAAGAAGGCAGAAGGAGCCAATCAGCATCTCCTCATAGAGGCGCATTAAACCAATGCATCTTTATAAGGAAATTTATCTGCCTGAAGGGAATGACTATACATTAAAGGGACACTATAGTCACCTAAACAACTTTAGCTTAATGAAGCAGTTTTGGTGTATAGAACATGCCCCTGCAGCCTCACTGCTCAATCCTCTGCCATTTAGGAGTTAAATCCCTTTGTTTATGAACCCTAGTCACACCTCCCTGCATGTGACTTGCACAGCCGTCCATAAACACTTCCTGTGTCTTTCGATTTTTTCAAAACAGTGCAAGTCACTAACAATCTTTTAAATCAGGCTTCCCCAAACTCTGGCCCTACCGATGTTGCTGAACTACAACTCCCATGATTCTCAGCCTATCTATTTCATTCTTAGAATCATGGGAGTTGTAGTTCAGCAACATCTGGAGGGCCGGAGTTTAGGGAAGCCTGTTTTAAATGTTTATATTTTGAGCTAATTCCCAGAATGCTGTTTACAGGCTTACTGATTTCAGGCATGAAAGAGTCATTTGGTTATTTTTCTCATGTCCTTTAAAATTTCCAATTACACTAGCTCCCTCTAGTGCTTCCTCTCAGGCACTGTCTACTTAGCATTACAATATCCCATTATTTTGATGACCAGCCTACCTTGGATTGACAGTGGTATTTTAACAGTAGCCTTTGTTAGGATTTCCAATAGAACTTCCTCCTGTACCTAAGATATCGATTGTGCCACTAATTTAGATACTACTCATTAGATTCACATGCACATATAAATGAGTCTACAATACAAGAGTTAAAGTGGTACTCAGTTTAATGAGCATTTTATGATTATTTATACATTGAAAAGAGCCATGAAATATCATTAACAATTATAAGAAATCCAATTTGGACCTTTAAAATATTGACCAATCATGGAGGAGCAAAGGGGATAAGATAGCCAATCACCTGCGCTAGTCACCAGCTAGTAAAACATATAAATGTGTTGCTTTCATATTCATTAAATATATATCAAAGGACAGTAAACAGGGTTATCTACTAAAGAATTGCCAGGAATCAAATATTTAAAAATCGAGGTCAAAATAACCAAGTTAGAAAAATTCTTCAAATTAAATTCGTTTTCATTTTTAGCACTTTTAAATCCACTTTGAAATCACTTTAAATTCTCTGCACGTTTCACTTCAGTGAATAATGTATCAAAATACCGTGAGCTTCTCTGTGGTAAGAACAAGCCATCATTATTTATTTATTTATAAAATATTTTTCCAGGATGGGTACATTGAGATTTCTCTCGTTTTCAAGTATGTCCTGGGTAATTAGTTAAATTAGAATATCAAAAGATGCACAAATTCATGACATCTGCGGTTGTACAAGGAAGATTAGTTTCTAAGCATGCCTTAAGAATCTTAGTTCACTGCGAGATCAACTGAGAAGCATGACTCACCTGTCTGCAGCTATTGCGATCGCCGTGGCGCTATTGATCCAGTGGCCATGTAGGCACTGAACAACAAGACATTGGTAACGTGGCAGGATACATTTTATGCAGTGGCTTGTGGTTGTAGTGCCATTGGCCACAAAACCTTAAACAGTTATTTTTGATTAGAAAACATGACATCATGATAAAATGCATCATGCTAAAATATTCTGATTTTGTTGTGGTAGGGATGCAAATTATGTGCATGAATTTAGCTTGGTGACCAATTCTTCATATTTAGTAATAATAATATCAAACTATTTAAGCAGGCAAGGTACATTTATCTTGTTGGTAGCTTACGAGAATATCCTGGGATCTCTGTTATTATCAATATAACATTTATTAAAAATTTTAAAAACACTCTTCCTAGTGTAAAAGGAGTCTCTGTTATACGGGGCAGGCAGTGTTGCTACAGTAAATCATTTGCTGTGGGCAGTTGAATGGGGCCTTGGGAATATGATATGTCCATTCAAACCATTCAGATCAGGAATGGAATGTTGAGGTGAGGTTGGATCAAAGCTGTAATGGAGCCGTATTCATAAAAGTGCAACATCATTACAATACCGTTCATAATGTTGCCAATTTTGAAGTTGCAGTTGGCTTACAAAATCCTTGCTCCCTAATGGGTTAAGGTTAGGGCCTGAAGATGAAATCGAAATTAAAACAGAGGTCTGAAATGTTTAACTTATCACCTTCTATTGCATCTGTGAATCTAATTTTCACGTATTAGAAGGCCACAAGTGACAAAATTAGGGAAAGAATGAAGCATGAGCAGAGATACGAGAGAGTGTTTTAAGGGAGAGATATGACATGCAACGGGAGTTAGGACTCTGCGTCTAGCAGCGTGATGGCATACAAGGCAGAGCTGTGAATTTGAGTTTCACAAGTACATGTACAAAAAAAAAAAAAACAACGCTGATAATACAGCTGAAGCTGGTAAGTGAATGAGAATGGGCTAAGTAAACCATAGGACCCTACGAAAGCATCACACATACACTGACGTGTACACAATCAACTGTTAAAACACATCCAATGGTGGTAATAATCTCTCACTCTTCCATAAACGCACTGCTTGCTCACCACTGATGTGTTGGTGGAGCTCGGAGTGGACCGTGGACAGTGTCTTGCTTCTCAGACAATTGTATAAATAATTCATTGTCAGGCAGTCACTGTTACAATCCTTTATATCTCTTCAGTCATTCAGAGGTTCATCTGCCTGCTTCTTTTCATATATGCATGGGTGAGTATGACAACAGAGCTATATTGAGCTGGTAGGAGGGGTTCCCACATCATCTGGTTTGGGAGGTGTTGTAAAACTCATAAAGTCATTGAAGCATCTCTTGGATAGTGATAACCCATGAAGCCATTTCATCCTCTGAGCCTGTGATCTGTAGCTGCCAGCTCGATCAACCTACCTGTGGGTGTGAGA
Organism: Pelobates fuscus; assembly: GCF_036172605.1. Taxonomy (NCBI): domain Eukaryota; kingdom Metazoa; phylum Chordata; class Amphibia; order Anura; family Pelobatidae; genus Pelobates; species Pelobates fuscus. Next base: position 284,963,391 of record NC_086322.1, on the reverse strand, counting down.
GGTAAGTACTGAAATATCCCCCCTTACACCTATACACTTCTAACTGATATCCTAAACCTTTTAGAACTTAAACACCATCCTTTAGAATTATTTATTTTGTCACCAATGGATAATTATCGAGGCTTAATAGAATCAACTTGTTCTACAAAAGCTTTATATTTCCCATCTGCAGTGAATCCTCAGGACTTGCTTGATGTCAAATGTAGTTTTACATTCATAGTCTCTTTATCACAAGATTATTTAATTTCAGTTAGTATAATAATGTCTGATTGTGTGTCTGCTTTCATTAGGTTCCTAACATAAAATGTTGCTTTATAGGACAGATGATAGGTATATTTGTTTATCGGTATCGCCATTTGCAAAAGATAATTTTTCAGTTTTTTTTTTGTTTATGTTGTACCAATTACGGCACTCTGTTACTGAACATATTTCTGGCTATTTCTCTTTGAGCATGAGTGAATAACCAAACACAGACATATCTGTCAGAATGAATAATTCACTAATGCATCCATCTGTATCCATCAGTGCACGGAGAACAAACGCAGTGTGTATACAGAGGGTAAAAACATTTTCCAACGCATTTTACTCATAATATAGGGAAATGGCCCCCAAAAATCTTCACACTAGCATGGATGTCTATAGACATAATATGGAAAATGTAGATTGATATTACAATTATTTGATGCTTTGACACTTTGTAACTGCTAGTAACTGTTGAATGACACTTTGTAGAACTTTATATTATTTTGCTGTGCATTAAATGAGTGAATTGGATTATCAATACCATTGCCAGCTCAGGATGAATTAAAGGTAACTTAATAATAACACCATCGTGATCATAGCATAATATACACTTTATCTGTTTGAGTTGTGCAGTATATAACAGGATATTGTTGTTTATAATGTAGTACTTTTTCATCGACATCAATAGCAGTTAAACCAATTTCATCCTTCTCTAAGGTTCAAGGGTGAATAGGGGTTAAACGCAGGCCTCAGGCTCAACTCTTCTGCCTGGCTGGCTTATTTTGTGTTCTCCGCTGGCCTACTCATTGATTGGGCCTAATTAGCATCAATTTGCCTTTCCAGTGACCTTTGAAAACTTGTGCTCTGTGTCCATAGGAATTAGCATCTCTTTGTCCAGCGCCAAAGGAGGCGATTGAGCTCTTATCAAAATGGTAGGGGTGAGGGCCCATATTCTAATGAATAATACAAATGTGAAAGTAATAAGGATTTGTTAAGACAACACAAAGACAGTATTTTGTTGAAGTCGTAGTTAGTACCTGCCATTTAGATAGTAAGAATTAAATAATGAAAAGGTTTTATCTCACAGGTTGACAGATCTCATGTAGATAAATCAGAGCAATAACAGAGGTTGTATGGCCACAAGTCTTAATCTAATGGGTACTCTGTATTAAAGGACCACTCTAGTGCCACGAAAGCTTACTCGTTTTCCAGGCACTAGAGTGCCCTGAGGGTGCCCCCACCCTCAGGGACCCCCTCCCGCCCGGCTCTGGAAAGGGGAAAAGGGGTAAAACTTACCTTTTTCCAGCGCTGGGCGGGGAGCTCTCCTCCTCCTCTCCGCCTCCGTTCCTCCCCGTCGGCTGAATGCGCACGCGCGGCAAGAGCTGCGCGCGCATTCAGCCGGTCACATAGGAAAGCATTCATAATGCTTTCCTATGGACGCTTGCGTGCTCTCACTGTGATTTTCACAGTGAGAATCACGCAAGCGCCTCTAGCGGCTGTCAGTGAGACAGCCGCTAGAGGCTTTGGGGGAAGGCTTAACTAATTGATAAACATAGCAGTTTCTCTGAAACTGCTATGTTTATAAAACAATTAGTTAACCCTAGCTGGACCTGGCACCCAGACCACTTCATTAAGCTGAAGTGGTCTGGGTGCCTAGAGTGGTCCTTTAACTATGGGACGGATTGATTCGGTCACATTAACAACTGATGCTGGACTCCATGTTACCTCGTCCAAAACAGAACTTTTGTCACCATTGTCATGATCTTGAGCAGGTCAGGTAAGAGATTTTGGCCAGTGTTAACATCCGAGGCTTTATTGGTGAGTTTGGACATATTATAAAAGAGCAGGATATCTTATAAATGAAATAATAGGGAGAAGGAAAATAAGAGAAACAAAGGTTTAGGCAATATGCCCTATACAGATAATAAGAGAACCTATAGATGAAGATATAGGTTGAAGATAGAGGGACAGGTATAAAAGAATAGAACAGAACGGAACAACAAGGTTTCAGGAAAATAGAAAAAAAAAAGACTTTAGTGAATCAGCCCCCTCTTGGAAGGAGTACTGATAGAGTATGGAAATAACACCTTGCAATATTAGAGGCAAAGTCCAGATTGGTGTTATGCAGGTTGGTGTAAATCTGATTGGCAGGATAAAGCAGACTAAAAGTTTAGGTTAGGCTGGTTTGGAACAGGTTGGTATAAAGCTGATTGGCAGGATAATGCAGAGTAGAAGTGTAGGTTAGGCTGGTTTGGAACAGGTTGGTATAAAGCTGATTGGCAGGATAATGCAGAGTTGAATTGTAGGTAAGGCTGGTTTGGAACAGGTTGATATCAAGCTGGTTAGCAGAGTAGAATTGTAGGTTAGGCTGGTTTGGAACAGGTTGGTATCAAGCTGGTTAGCAGGATAGAAGTGTAGGTCCACAGGAACATTTACAGGAGCCAGGAACTGAAGTCTTTCAGGATGAGCATCAACTTCATTGTAAAACCATGTGGTAAGTTGGGTGTAGCCTTTTGTAGTTTCTTGATTAGTCCAGGCAGGTGAGGATGACGAAGGTGAAATCCAAGGTTAGTGGTTAGGGAGGCCACTAGTGATGCAGAGCTGGAACTAGTTATTAAAGAAACAGGAATAAACAAACGTAAACTTAGTTGTCAGGATAGGATCCTGACAACCATATTTGCTCCTCCATGCTGTTCCAAGACTTTACAGGACATAAGGGAGCCTTAACCTTTGGCCCAACTAGCCCAAACAGACTTTCAGGACACTCCTTGAGGCTGAATGGAGCACAGAGTGCTCGACTGGGAGGTATCCAGAAACATCATTAAACTGTACACTGGATCGGAAGAATACCGATGTGAAACTTCAAGAGGGTATCGCTCTGTCTCAGGACTAGCAACCTTAGAACTCTTTGGAAGGGAGGTCCACTAGGCGATGAAGCATTCAGTGACACCAAAGACTTGAAGGAGATCACTTTTATGGGGCTTCTACTTGGTAGCAAACAGTCTGGAACTCTGGGTCGTATCGGAGAATGGTCAAGGCCCAGTCAAACTTCAACTGGTGATTACTCGGACAAGACACTTCTTATCTGAGTTCTTTTTGGACAGCGTGCATCTCTAAATCAGAGCTCTCAGGGGGATGTATAGCTCTTGGGAATAACAAATGGGAAAGTCTCTGTTTTTGAGACACTGTTTAAGGTGTCTTGGTTTCTACTAACTTATTAAATTATCCTGCCTTTATATGAGCTATGTCCCAGACACCAATATTGTTTGGTTGATGACACCCTATTGAGAATACCTGTAAAAATATGTGAGTTGTTGAATAAAGAGTGTCTGGTTTACTCTTCATCAAGCCTTCGGCTGATGCTTCGGGCTTGAGTGATAATCACTCTAGCTGATCTCATCCAGCGGGGAAGAGATACTTGGCGGAGATACTTAGTATGAGTATAGGAGCTCCGTTACAAGCTCCATGAAAAAAGCCCTTTGTTTTTGGTACATTTACTTGGGTAAGATGAATTTATAGACCCTAAAATCATTAATGGACCAAGTAAATAAAGAAAAAAAAATTACAATACACAATATGTTGACACCATAAGCTCCTCTTCATGGATCCTTACTCTACAGCTACGTGGTGGCATTTTCATTTTGGAGATATAAAACATAAACCATTATTTCCATCCTAGTATGATATCAACAATACTGAGTTCTTGAACTCTGGGATTTTATCTCTCAATTTATAGTTTGACATAATTAATATGAAGATCTAATTGAGTAGTTATCTTCTCCTATAAAGTGACATTCACAATATAGTGCTATGGGACAAAGGACCTTTATTTGCCATCACACAGAGAAATAGGAAGTATTGCATTATGGCATGCATAGCTATTATTTTCCACTGTAGGTTGACAGTTGTATTGAACACAGAGCTTTGTTCTTCCATTACAGGCAGACATGAGCAGTATCACCCTATAGGACATACATCCTTCATCTCTCATCCATGGGTGACATGGACAATATGGAGCTATGGCACATAGAAACGTATCTCCTGCTGCTGGATGACATTTACATAATGGCACTCTGACATGCAGAGCCTTTATTTCCCACTATGGGAATAATACTCAATATGAAGCTTTGAGGCATAGGCCACTTTTCTCCCACTAAATAATTAAATAGGCAGTATGGAGATATGAGACCATTACATTTACCATGAAATGTTTGGTGACATGATCACGATGAAGTGCAAATTTTCCAATCTTGGGTGGGACAGGCAGTATACAGCTTTGTAGGTTTAACCAGTGGTGTACATACCATGGTCGCTGCTGCAATTGTGCCCATCACTCCAGGGGGGCCGACCACAGATGCAGCCCCTGCGACCATGGGCTGCTGGCCTACCTTCAGGGCCAGTGTACAGCCTCATCAGCCCAGGGCCCTCTGTTGCAGGGCTGCCAGCAGGAGGGGAGCTCTGTGCTGAGCTACTCCCCTACTGCCGCTGTATGCAGCATGGCTGAGCAATCTGACAGGAAGTGCTTACTGAGAGAACACTTCCTGTCAATGGGTACCGAGGCAGTAATCAGGTACAGGAGGGGAGGATGGAGAGACAAATGGAAGGGCTGGATGGAGGGAATGGGATACATGGAGAGATTGGGGGGAGGATGGAATGAGACACGTCGAGGTGCTGAGGGGGGAGGAAATGTGATAGAGAGAGTAGAAGAAATGAGACACATGGAGGGGCTGGGAAAATGGGACACATGGAGGGGCTGGGGGTGAGGAAATGAGACACATGGAGGAGAAGAAATGAGACACATGGAGGGGCTTTGGGTGGAAATGAGACACATGGAGGGGTTGGGAGGCAATGAGACACGTGGAGGGGCTGGGAGGGAGGTAATGAGACTCATGGGGGCCTGGGGTGGGAATGAGACACATTGAGGGGCTGGTGGGAAGGAAATTAATAAGACACATTAAGGGATTGGAGGTGAGGGAATAAGAAACATGGAGTAGCTGGGGGGAGAATGAGACACATGGGGGAGGCAGGGCAATTTTCACACTGGGGTCCAGTGGTTTCTAGTTATGCCTTTGGGTTTAAGCCTCAGTATTTGGGGACCTAAACCTTAAGAGATTAAGAAATATATGAGAATATAGAGTCAGTTCCATGTGCAACTGTTATTAGGTGGTACTTTGGCACAGAGTAATTGACCATGCAACATTTTTAATTACCTCATATCATCTGCAGGTCCTTTCCCTTGGGGCAGACGTTTTGCCAGAATACAAGCTGCAGGCCCCGCGGATTCACCGATGGACCATCCTCCATTACAGCCCATTCAAAGCAGTGTGGGACTGGCTGATCCTGTTGCTGGTCATCTACACAGCTGTCTTTACCCCATATTCAGCTGCTTTCCTACTGAACGATCAGGAGGAGGAAAGGAACTGGGAATGTGGATACTCTTGCAACCCCCTCAACATCGTGGACCTGATTGTGGACATTATGTTCATTGTAGACATAATCATTAACTTCCGTACCACCTATGTCAATACCAATGATGAGGTGGTCAGCCATCCCGGCAAGATAGCTATCCACTACTTCAAGGGCTGGTTCCTTATAGATATGGTGGCAGCTATACCCTTTGACCTTCTTATTTACCGGACAGGATCAGATGAGGTAAGAGGCCTTTCCTAAATTACCAATTCCAATTCACAGATAACTTCACTAACACTATAGTCAAAACCCATAGGCAACCACATTAATATAAGGATTGCATCCACACATAATGGATCTTGTGTTACGATCACATAACCAAAATCTCTACAGCAAGCATATAAAACTCAAAGTCTAGCACGGGCCACATAAACAAGGTTTAAGTTTATGTGGGCCGCAAAAAAAACTAATCTTAAATTTTCATAGAAACTTAGGTTTATTTTAAAAATTACACTATTAAAACCTCCCAACATCCTCCTCTACTAAACCACAGCCCCCTATACTAAATCCCAGTCCCCCCTCTACTAAATCCCAGTCCCCCATATACTAAACCCCAGTCCTTCCCCTCTACTAAATCCCAGTCCCCCCATATACTAAACCCCAGTCCTCCCCCTCTACTAAATCGCAGTCCCCCCCATATATTAAATCCCAGTCCCCCCCATATTCTAAATCCCAGTCCTCCCCCTCTACTAAATCCCAGCACCCCCCTCTAGCCAACAAGCAGACTCCACTCACATTGCTGCTGCCAGAATGCGACTCCGGAGTCCGGCCTCTGGTATACCCCAAATGGCGCCGTCCGCACCCTGTGCCAAATCTGATCCTCCCGCTACTTTTTGAAACCCTGTGAAGGTGGAGCACGTTGATGTCACGTCGGAATGTGACGTTGCATTGCGTGCCTTGATGCACTCCACTGTCCAGTCGCAGCCAATGCAACACTGACCCACACACTCACTGACACACACACACACTGACAGACACACACACTCACTGACAGATACACACACACAGACACACTCACAGACACACAAACACACACTCACAGACAGACACACTGTCAGACACACACATACACACACACAGACAGACACACAGACAGACACGCTCACAGACAGACACACAGACAGACACACTCACTGACAGACACACACACACAGGCAGACACACTCACTGACAGACAGACACACACAAACAAAAACACATACAGACACTCATAGACAGACACACACTCACTGACAGACAGACAGACACACACACACACATTGACAGACACTCACTGACAGACACACACACACACACTTACACATTCTTTCACACACATACTTTACTTTAGTGCTCCCTACCTTTTGGAGCTGATGTGGGGCATCTCCCTGGGGTCCTTCTATCTGCTCTTTATTGCTATCTTGTGCGGTTTAGTGATGCCGGGTGCCAGAATATGACGTCATATTCCAGCGCCCTGCTTCACTACAGACGACGCGCGCGAGGGAGCAGTAAGGAGCAGGAACACTGAGCTCCCTTGCTGGCCCGCCTCCCCAGCTGGGTAGGTTTTAGCAGAGTAGGCACCTGCAATGTGGGGAAAGCAGGTGCCTACTCTGCTATAACGTCAGCATGTACTCGCGGCTCACCAGCGAGTTTGACATGCTTGCTCTACACTAATGACAATTGATAAACAGAGGAAACTGTGCTAAGGTAATGGAATTATCTATTCTTAATATAATTGTTATTCTTTAAAAAAAAAAAAAAAAAAAAAAAGTTGTTTGGGAAATAGATAATGCTAATTCTTGTTACAAATATTGTGCAACATTCAGTTATTTACTAAAGTGTGAATTCATTGTGAGTTCAAAGTGATTTTCAAATTCAAGGTAAAAATAACTGAACTGAAAAAATTATCTAAATCAGATATGTCTCCAGTTTGACTACTTTGGTCTTAAAGGAACACTAGAAAGTCAGTATCCCTAACATGTATTCCTGATCTTTTAGTGTTAAAACACTATCTAGCCCTTCTGCCCCCCTCCCCCCCTGACATGCTAAATATAGTAAAATCTTACGATTATTCCAGTCTGCTGGTGCTGGCTGTGTCTCTGATCTGCCTACTTGGCTGACATCATCAGAAAAGATTGTCAATTCTGATGATCTCAGTCAAGGAAGCAGACTAGGGTGGAGCCAAACACCACCCTGGCCAATCAGCATCTTCTCACAGAGATACATTGAATCAATGCATCTCTATAAGGAAAGTTCAGTGTCTCCATGCAGAGGGTGGAGACATGGAATGTCACTAACACTGTGCAGCACTGCCCCAGGAGGCACCTCTAGTAGCCATCTGAGGAGTGACCACTGGAGGTGTCCCTAAGCTGTAATGTAAACACTGCCTTTTCTCTGAAAAGACAGTGTTCACTGCAAAAAGACTGCAGGGACTGACTATACTCACCAAACAACCACATTAAGCTTTAGTTGTTTTTGTGACGGTAGCGTCCCTTTAATTTGAAATTCACTTTGCATTCTCAGTTTAGTAAATAAACCGGTGTATTTTCTGCCCATGTTCAAACATTTTAAAATAAATATAAATAATGCATGCTCTTAATAATACATTTTGGGGGAGATTTGTCATAGTGTTCTGTTCTAAAAAAAAATGCAAAATGTGAAAGGGGAGGAGTCACCAATAGAATGTGTCTGCTGGTTCCACTGGTTCCCATGGTGACTGCTCCACTCTTAGTACTTTAGACCACTTTTTAGACCAAAACATTTTGAGATGCTCTCCAAAATATGCATTTCTGTGCACACAATGTCACTTTGTCAAAACATCTTAACTTGCAAACACACAGATATGTTTTGTGACGGAGCTCAACACTCAACTTGAGTGTCTTTATCAAGGGTCTCTCTCTTTTAGTGCTGGATAACTGGAGTGATTACAGTTGTTATAGCTGTCTCACCCAAACACTAGCCAAGACTTAGTGAAGGGTGAATAAGAACTGGTTTATTGGGCGCAAGGCACACTTCTATAACCACAACCCCAACATGGGGTCCATGGTTTGAACAATGTAAATCCCACCCTGGCGCCTCTGAGTCTGGGAGATAACTAAATCAGTAACCGCTAAGTTAATTATCCCCCAGACAACAACCAAAGACACCATTAAAATATCCCCCAAAATATACGAAATTACACAAATAACCCCAACATGTCTTATACCCCCTAAGAGATCACCCCCTCTTGCCTGCTGATGAATGGCCGCTTGGTTAAAATCTTAGCTGTGTTTTCCACGTGGCTGGCCAGAGTGACTGCTAGAAGACTCGCGGCTTTCCCTGCAGGGCTCAGTCACCAGGTGGGATGGAGTGAGGGTGCTCTTCGGGGCTATGCCTTGTGAAGGACAGGGGGAGCACCAGGGAGCATGACTTTAGTTATTCAGTGAGAAATTGAAGTCAATATCCCTGCAGGGTGGTTCTGTCATATATATAAACACACAAATGTTATAGGTGAAGGCACACAAACAAAACAAAATGCATGTTTCATGAATACTGATCTTTAAACCAAAGTTTCTCTTATTCTTACTAATACCCACCAAATGGCTCGGGCAATTCTCGTTGATGAGATTACAATAAAGGGAAGCTCATCCTATAGTATTTTTTGATGTATTATTACAAGAATTTCTCCAGACCTGAATCTGTATGTGGTAGAAGTTCACCCAGCCGTTAGCTTCTTCAATCTCAGAAACATTGTTTCGTAGTTAGATCTACTTGAAGATAAAAAGCTTTCCCCTTTGAGGTTACCCGTCATGTACTCTTAAACCCTTGAAAAACATTATGCTACAAGGTTTGCAAGATGTTCGTAGTTAAACCAGGTGCCACAAGAATTCGTTAGAAAGCATAGGGTTACTACCTCGCTGACCACAAAAGGATGCATGTTCACTCTAAAATATCATTACACCCGAATCACATGTGTGCTTTACTCCACCTTTATAACTACCACATATGGACATTCCATTACAACTTCCACGCAAACCCTTCCACACATGGGCCATCAAAACTATAATGACCCTTCTATACATAAAAAAGTGCATAGTTCTCAAGCTCCATACATCCAAACGCATGTACACTCTTCTGACTCATTCACACACACAATGCTGTACTACACACATATCAGACGCACATGGACACTTAAGTTAATTTTCATACTTCAAGTGTAAGTGATAGATGATAGACTTATTGGTTAACTGCCACTTGGATACAAAACATGTAAAGTGTTTTTTTTTTAATACCTTTTTTCTTTTAATATTTTTTGTGAGTCTTGAATGTATGTAGTCCAAAAACATCTGACATCATCACTGCGAATCTTACCATTCTGTTTGTTGCTGAGATGTTATGTGGTGGAAAGGAGACATGTGGTGCAACAAGAGGTGTTAAGTCCCGTGTAAAACAGAATCACAGTGAGAGCACGCAAGCGTCCATAGGAAAGTAAATGCTTTCCTATGCGACTGGCTGAATGCGCGCGCAGCTCTTGCCGCGCGTGCGCATTCAGCCGACGGGGTGGAACGGAGGCGGAGAGGAGGAGGAGAGCTCCCTGCCCAGCGCTGGAAAAAGGTAAGTTTTACCCCTTTTCCCCTTTCCAGAGCCGGGCGGGAGGGGGTCCCTGAGGGTGGGGGCACCCTCAGGGCACTAGAGTGGTCCTTTAAAATACACACACATTTTTCAGTTTTCACAAACATGTGCAAATTATCTAAAACTGCTGTGCACGTAGTGTGAAAGAGCTCCCTGTCCTGCCCCCTGTCCTTTAGGGCTCTCTCTTCCGTCCCTTAGAGCTCTGCCCTGCCCCTTAGTGGTCTTTCCTCCCCCGCCCCCCGTGTTCTCCTCATCTCCGCTTCTCCTCACCCCCCTCCCTGTGTTCTCCTCATCTCCACTTCTCCTCACCTCCCCCCTCCGTGTTCTGCTCATCTCCTCACCCCCTCTCCCTGTGTTCTTCTTACTCCTCCCCCTCCCTGTGTTTTTCTTACTCCTTCCCCCTCCCTGTGTTCTTCTTACTCCTCCCCCTCCCTGTGTTTTTCTTACTCCTTCCCCCCTCCCTATGTTCTTCATACTGCCCCCATTTTCTTCTTACTCCTCCCCCCCTATGTTCTTCTTACTCCTCCCCCTCCCCCTCCCTATGTTCTTCTTATTACTCCTCTCTCCCCCTCCCTATGTTCTTCTTACTACTCCTCTCTCCCCCTGACTGTGTCCTTCTTACTCCCCTTCCCCCTCCCTGTGTTCTTTTTACTCCCCCCCTGTTTTTTTTACTCCCCCATCCCATGTTTTTTACTCCCCCCTCCCCATGTTTTTTTACTCCCCCTCCATGTTTTTTTACTCCCCCTCCATGTTTTTTTTACTCCCCCTCCCTATGTTTTTTTTACTCCTCCCTCCCCCTCACTATGTTTTTTTTTACCCCCCATGTTTTTTTACTCCCCCTCCCTATGTTTTTTTTACTCCCCCTATGTTTTTTACCCCCCTCTCCATGTTTTTTTACTCCCCCAATGTTTTTTTTACTCCCCCTCTCCCCCATCCTATGTTTTTTTTACTCCCCCCTCCCTATGTTTTTTTACCCCCCACTCCCTCTGTTCTTTTTACTACTCCCCCCCCCCATGTTCTTCTCAGTTACCTCCACTTCCCTGTAGCGTGGCCGAGCTCCTCTTCCTCCTGGCTGTCAGTCCAGCCGGGTACCGCGCGGTACAGTAGATTCAGTTTCCTGTTCCCGGCCGGACTGACAGGAAGTGCACACTTCCTTTCAGTCCGGCCGGGAACAGGAAACTGAATCTCCTGTACCGCGCGGTACCCGGACGGACTGACAGCCAGGAGGAAGAGGAGCTCGGCCACACTACAGGGAAGGGGAGGTGACGAGAGAGGAGTGCTGCAGCCATCTGAGCACTCTCTATAGAGCGCTCAGGCGGCTGCAGCCTTATAGGAAGCACCGGCTCTGCTCGGGGCCCCGGGCCAGCTCGGGGCCCCAAGCAATTGCTTGGTTTGCCTGCCCGCTAGCGACGGGCCTGTTCAGAGGAAAAAGGTTCTATTTTTTTCTCATTGTTGTAATCACCATTTCTTCTTTATTATACTTATTTGTGCCAAGGACCAAGAAGCATTAAGATATATTGTGGTTGATACGTTCTCATTTGGGACATGTGCCTCCAATTTCCCCAAAAAGTTTTTTTTTTCTTTTACACTATAGTTTTAGCTATGTATGCTTTATAATAATGAGCTATTTATTAGTAACACTACAATACATGTGGAAAACATCTGGATACTTTTTTTATAATCAGCAATAATGACAATACAAGTTTAAGGACTTATTATGGTTCTATTAATTTTACTTTAGAATTTTGTTTAATTTAAAACTTTGCTATTTGTGCCAGTTCTCCCAATATATTGAATATGTGTCTAGCTTCAATAACAAAGACTAGTTGGCATGTGCTGTTACACCCTCATAAGTCTAATGACCATCATTTTATGGCCCAAATGCATCTTTGATTGTAGGATTAAGTTTAAAATATCTCCCCCTTTTTGTAATTTGTGCTTTTGTTTGCATGTTTATCCTGCTTGTCATCTGTTGATCTTGGCTTTCAGTAAATACGTTAATGACTCATTCACTCCAGCTCTATTGTCTTTGCCATGTAGACTACCACTTTGATCGGACTTCTGAAGACAGCAAGATTGCTCCGTTTAGTTCGTGTGGCAAGAAAACTAGACCGGTACTCGGAGTATGGAGCAGCTGTTTTGTTCCTTCTCATGTGCACCTTTGCACTCATCGCTCATTGGCTGGCATGCATCTGGTACGCCATTGGCAATGTGGAACGTCCGTACATGGAACACAAGATTGGCTGGTTGGACAATCTAGCCAATCAGATTGGAAAGAGCTACAATGACACTGACCAGACCTCCGGGCCTTCTATCAAAGACAAGTATGTGACTGCTCTTTACTTCACCTTTAGCAGCCTGACCAGCGTAGGCTTCGGGAATGTCTCACCTAACACCAATTCAGAAAAGATCTTCTCTATCTGCGTTATGTTGATTGGATGTAAGTCCTTGGAAATTGATTTGTGTGTTACAATGGCACAATGCATGATTAAGAAAATACATTCTCGAGGGATAGGAATTATAGGCTATAGACATTTGAATTTTCTTTAAGTCGTTTTAATTTGTAATTATATACATTATTATTAGAAGGGCATTGGTCGCACTCTAACTCACACAAAATGATCCATTTGAGAATGATTAATCAGTTTAAAAATGAATTGAAAGGGGTTCTATGAAGGATGAATCAATTTGTTGTAAGAGTGCAATGAATGCACATATCTAATTATTTACTGTAACTTATATTTTTAAATGGGTACTCCTACGAATGCGTATAATGTAATGAGTCAAAAGTCTCAAAAACTGTAAGAATGTTAGATTAATCTTATAATTACTATGAAACATATTAATCAGTGTATCGGTGATGTATGTTACTCTAACCTTTAAGTCAAAATTATTTCAATAATTATCTTTAAGTGTCTTACAGAATGTTATTTTAGGTTATTTTGTCTCCTGCCTGTATACATAATAATTAAATATAATTAATATTGTAATGACTTAAAAAATATTCTATTAACTCAGGGCCAGGGAACCCCAATAGCCAGAGTCACAGTGTCTCCTAAAAATACAGCTGGCTTATTTCTTTCATGGTTCCAAACAAAAGACCAACTAGCCTCCGTGTTTTGTAAAATACACTATATACTTTATTAATTCAAGGATTTTACAATTATCATGACGGAAAGTCATGATTTTATTAAAGACACGGAGGCGATTATTATGCTGCACTCTTTCTTTATTTCCCTCAGCAGCAAAGAAACATTATTGAAAAAAAACATTAAAACAGGTCTGCCTTCCAACAGGCAATGTCCGCCTAGCAACATGATCATCCAATCAGCGACATCCTTTCCCTATAGCTGGCTGAGTGTTGATGACCATTTCCTCTTTCTTTCTTGCGACTCCCGAAGAAACTCAAACTCGGAACAGGAAACCAGAGTAAACCAAACGATTCGTAACAAAGCACGTGATTCCAAGAGGTCTTTTAGCCAGGTCACACTAAAGAAACAAGAGAAATATGGTAATTTCTTGAAAGTTATGGGTTGTCCGCATATATATAGGTCTAAATGCCTGCATGAACAGTGATAACTTTTCATATCAGTAGTAAGAGGCAACTACCAACCTGAGGACAACAATGGCAATAAAGTCCCATCATTATATAGTGCTCTAGAGCGATGTAGATATATGATATCATCCCTACCGTCAAATTGAACTTACCTTGGAGGTCTTTTCTCTGAAAACTTACCTCGACCCACCACTGAGCCGTCCGAGGGTGGGTGGGTGGGATAATACTCGCCTCTGTGTCTTTAATAAAATCATGACTTTCCGTCATGATAATTGTAAAATCCTTGAATTTTATTAAAGACCCGGAGGCTCCTATTATGCTATTTCAAAGCTGTGATATCACGGCTTCTGCGAAATGCTGAATTGGTTTGAAATAGAAATTACGGAAAGTAGATTCTGCGGACCAATCAGCCGCCTTCAGTATATCTTCTAAGCGACAACCCGCCATTGAGGCTTTGGAGGCCATGGCACCGCGAACTGAATGAGGAGAGAATATGGAGGTATCAATACTTGCCAAGGACATGATCCATTTGACCCAGCGGGCCAAGGTAGGAGAGGATACCGGAGCATGTGGTTTACGGAAGGAGATGAAGAGTTGGGGGTCCAACCCCATCCGGAGAGATGCAGTACGAGCTTCGTACGCCCTAAGACATGCTACTGGGCAGAGGATCGGTGTCGTGGGAAACGCTGGATACAGGACCGATCTGGAGGACGATTTCGTCCTCCGTGAGATGTCAAAGACGACTCCTTCTGGGGTGAAGGATCGGGCAGTGACATCGAGTGCTCGAACATCTGACACTCTTTTGCATGAGACTAGACACAACAGCATAACTAGTTTAGCTGAGAGTTGTTTTAAGGATAGAGACTCGTTGTCTGGCCACCTAGTCAGGAATGTTAGTACCAGGGAAACGTCCCATAGGGAGGAATAGCGAGGTAAGGGTGGCCTTGCGAAGCGGATGCCTCTTAGAAGGCGACAAACCAATGGGTGTCATCCTATTGGAACCCCGTCAATGCCGGTATGGCCGGCTGAGATAGCTGATCGGTAGAGGTTTACCGTTCTGTATGCTTTCCCGTTATCATACAGGGAGGTCAAAAATTGCAGGACAGTTGTCACAGGAGTTGATAGGGGATCCACACCCCGTGCCACGCACCAACCATCCCATGTGCGCCAAGCAGACTTGTAAGACTGTCTCATGCCGGGTGCCCATGCGCCCTCGAGAAGTCGTAGAGTCGATTGCGAAACTCCCTCGATTGACCAGGGTCCCCGGAAATCAGCCACACCATGAGGCGGAGGAGACCCTGAAGTATCAGGGGGTGGGGGTTCCCATCGGGGTCCCGGAGGAGAGATTGGGCATCCGGGAGGAGTCGTGGATGATCTATGGCCATCTCCAGCAGAGGAGGAAACCAAGGTTGCGAGGGCCATAGGGGGGTTATCATAACCAGGCAGCCCAAGTGGCGCCGTAGATGGAGGAGGCAACGAGGGATAAGGGCGAATGGAGGGAATGCATAGTTCCTGGTTGTTGACCAGTCTTGTGAGAATGCATTCGTAGCCGCGGCCGTGGGGTCTGGCCTCCAACTGAAGAAGGTCGGAAGTTGGGAGTTCAAGCGAGAGGCAAATAAGTCTACTGCTAGAGGACCCCACAGATCCCAAATGCGTTGGAAGATTTGGGGATCGAGGTGCCAGTCGCTGGAGTCCCGCAGGTGGCGGGAGTACCAATCTGCCGTAGTGTTGCATAACCCCGGCAAATATTCCGCCTTGACCGTCATGTTGTGTTGCAGACAAAACTGCCAAAAATCTCGAGCCAAATTCGCTAGAACTTTGGATCTTGTGCCACCGAGGTGGTTGATATAACGGACAGCCGATATGTTGTCCATCTTCAGTAGGATTGAACACTGGGACAGTGTCGGGGAGAGGCTGCGAATCGCAAAGGATCCTGCTAGGAGTTCCAAGCAATTTATATGGAGCCTGGATTCCGCTTCCGACCATCGTCCGCCTGTGGAGATATCTCAGCAGCGTGCGCCCCAACCGTAAGAACTCGCGTCCGACTCGATGACTATATCTGGGGCTGAGCCGAAGATGGCTCTTCCATTCCACGCCTCCATGTGTAGGAGCCACCATTGGAGTTCTTTTTTCGCTTCTGCGTCTAGAGTCAGAGTATCCTCGTATGAGGCGCCGCCTCTGAGGTGTGACGCTTGTAAGCGCTGTAGGGCTCTGTAATGAAGGGGGCCCGGAAATATGGCCTGTATGGAGGCCGCTAGAAGCCCAATCACTCTGGCCAGGTGTTTGAGCGATATTTGCGGAAAGGTAAGAACTCGTCTTATCTCTTTCTTGATATTTCTCATCTTGGAGGTTGGTAAATGCAATGTTTGCGTTTCTGAGTCCACCAGGAGTCCTAGGAACTCTATTTGTTGAGTGGGGACTAGGATGGACTTTTCCCAATTTATAATGAAGCCCAGATTCTGTAGCAAGGTTGTGGTCCAACCGAGGTGAATATGGAGTAGGGATACTGACTGGGATAACAGCAGGATGTCGTCTAAGTATATGATTAGACGAATCCCCCGACTGCGTAGTAGTGCGATAACGGGCTTCATGAGCTTGGTGAAACACCAAGGTGCGGAAGAGAGCCCGAAGGGAAGGCAGCGGAACCGCCATTTCCTTCCCTGCCATGTGAATTGCAGAAAGTTTTGGTGTGCCTGCGCAATGGGTACTGTGAGGTACGCGTCTCTTAGGTCGAGTTTGACCATCCAGTCCGCTGGCTGGAGCAGATCCCGTAGGCAATGGATGCCTTCCATCTTGAAGTGATGGTAGGTTACGTAGGTGTTTAAATGTTTGAGATTGATGACCGGGCGGGATCCGCCCCCTTTTTTGGGGACAATAAATAAGTTGCTCAAAAAACCCGGGGTACACATAGGGATTTCTTGAATAGCACCTTTGAGTGCCAAATCTCGAACTTCCTCGGAGACGAGGGTCATGTCTATTGGGGAAAAAACAATCTCCCTGGGTGGGGAGAGTTGAGTAGGCAGGGATACAAAATCTATGAGATACCCTTGGACTGCCTTGAGGATCCACACATCTGACGTAATTAGAGCCCAGACGTGGGAAAAATGTGTGAGTCTGCCCCCTATCGCCACATGTGAAGAAAATTGAGGAAGGTAGCTTACCGTAAGGGCGTCTTCCTGAAGGAGCGCCTCGTGCACCTCTCGACACCCAAGGTCTGCCTCGTTGGGGGAAGAAGGTCGGAGCGGACCTCTGGTCAGGAAAGGGGGTTCTCCCCATATAAGAGCCTCGGCTCGGGCGCGAGCCTCTATTGACTCTGCCGGACAGACGGCCCCTTGTTCTGCCGGCCCCAACAAAAACCTTTGGGTGGAACACCCTCTTTAGATTTGATTGTGCCTTGTCCAAGGCCGTGAATGTTTGAACATATGAGCCCAGGTCTTTCACAAAAGACTCTCCAAAAAGATACCCTTTTGCTTGGGCTCCTGGTTCAGTAATAGCCATATTTACGAGTTTGGGCTCTATTTTAATCAGTATAGATTTGCGACGCTCTGTAGCAAGAGCTGTATTGGCATTGCCTATGAGGCATATCACCCTCTGAATCCAACCTCTAATAGTGAGGCGGTCTAAAGCCTCGTCTTGCGCCAAGGATTCCTCCACGGCTTCAAAATTTTTTGTTGCTGGACCTAAGATATCCAAGACTTTGTCTTGGCAATTATAGAGCGAAAAGTCTAAGCCTTTCTTAGGTTTCCAACCCGTTTTGCTCAGAAATTGTATGATTTTTGGGTCGACTTGGGGTGTCTTACCGACCTCGTCTGGTACGGTTCGGCGTGGGCATTCGGCCCTCAGCTTATTTCGTGTTGCCTTGTCTAAAGGCTTACGAATCCGTGAAGCAACATATTGCGCCACATGGTCTGCCGGTGACCATTCCGCGGAGCGGGGATGACGTAAATCATCCGGCTCGAACAATGGTTCGCCCTGTGGGTCAAGGATTTTTCCCTGTTTGTTCAAATCAGAACTGGACGTGCCAGTGTTATCTATTTTATTGGAGGGATTAAACTCCTCATCCATTCCGTAGTCCGAATCTAAGTCGGACGAATCATTAGATTGATCTGAGGCTATGTCAGGGGCACTCTCCTCATCTGAACTGAGTTCTGACTCAGTGGATTCAGGTTGGGCTTTAGCCCACTTCCATTGTCTAGCCGCTTTTGCCCGGCTAGAGGCTCTTTTGCGTGGTGGATTAATATTCACGCCATCTGTGACAGGTGTTTTTCTGTCCATCATTGGTTTGGAGGAGTGCTTTATTTTTGCCGAGGCTTTGCGGCCGGGGCGTGGTGGGTGAGAAGTGGATGGTATCGCGACTGGCATGGCGGTCGGAGGGACCATTTGTTGGGCCTGCCTTAATGCTTGGGTAAATGATTTTGATATGGAGGAAGACATAATGTCCATGGCAGATGCCAGGGCTTTAGAGACAGACTTGGACACAGTAGTGTCCATAATAGCCTGAATTTCCTCTGATGCTGGGAAATCCAATTCATCCCCAGAAACTACAGGGGTAAATCATTAGGGGATTGCATTATTGCAATTGTAATGACAGGCAGAAAATTGTTAAATTACTTTAATACTAAGTTTAGATCAGGGTTAAGTAACCCAGAAAAAACTACCAGATACACGATACTGTAAAAACAGGCAAATACAAATTACTCACAATTATTATCAAATAATAGAGAGCAGGAGAAAGGGGGGACCGTCCGCCACTAATACTGGACACCAACTCCGATCAAGGGATGGAGTGGGCGTTCCAGAGTTAAAGGGCGGGAAAAATCCAGAAGAAAATGGCCGCCGCGACGACGGAAACCAAAAAGATGGCCGCCGCGGAAGAGAACGACAGAGCTGGTAACCGCCGATCGCGGTACTGTTAATTACCCGGCCGCAGGGGAGAGAGAGGTGGTGTGCGGCTGACAACGCGGTCAGAATTAAATCCGACCGCGGCATACAGCCGGACCGGAGGATTCCCGCTGGGGCTTGCCTGATAGGGCGCGCATGCGCGGTCGGGTCAGATGCCCGCGAAAATTTAGCGGGTATTTGTTAAGTGGTAACCAGGATTGTAAAGTCCTGCAATCAGGGCACCCACTACAGGGTTAAGTCCTGAATAAAGGAGAAGTATTGAAACATGATTCTAATTAGTACCAATAAAGGTACAGGGTACTATTACATATAATTAAATAAGTAATACAGTAATAGCAAAAAACAATTACATACAATTAAAGTACCAATATTACAAATAGTAAATCAATTATAATAAGCATTAGAGTATCCCACAGTTGGAGAACTGTCAGAGAACTACTTATCTGAGGGAAAGCAGCAAAGAAAGAGGAAATGGTCATCAACACTCAGCCAGCTATAGGGAAAGGATGTCGCTGATTGGATGATCATGTTGCTAGGCGGACATTGCCTGTTGGAAGGCAGACCTGTTTTAATGTTTTTTTTTCAATAATGTTTCTTTGCTGCTGAGGGAAATAAAGAAAGAGTGCAGCATAATAGGAGCCTCCGGGTCTTTAATAAAATTGATGTCCATTTGTTATATAGCATACTGACGTCTCTGTAAAACACAGATGCTATGGGCACAGAATAAAAACTAGTTTGCTATGATAATAGAACTAAGTCTATAGAGTAAATATGGTTAGTTAGTCAGTTAGTGTTTTTAAGGGAATCTCTCATGTTTATTTTTTAGCATATTACGTTTTTTTAAGCAAAATGTCAGCAAATATTGTTTTAAAAATATGTCAATTACAAAAAGGATTAATTTACCTTATTATCCATCTTTCTGAAGGCTCGGCCAGAATGTTAATTAGTTTCAGAGTCTTAATTAGCTTTCACTGCTACAATTTTCCTTGTTTATCACAACTTAATGTCTAACTTGTTGGTTAAACCATGCACATTTTGAAAAAAAAAAATTAAATAACACCTATAGATAGACAGTTTTAAAAACAAACACTATGCTAAAAGCAAATATAACAGTGTTCTTAAAATACCCGTTAAGCCAATGACTATAACAAACCTTCCCCTTTAGTTTGTATATATAATTACATATCAAGATGACAAATTCTACAGATCTTTAATTGGTTAAAAAGATGTAATACCAAACTTGTCAAAAGTGTTTTGGGGGCTGCTCGTTAACCCAAAATCAGAGTTAAAGAAATGAATTGATTGATCTTCAGTGAGTATTTTTTTTAGTAGCCATAATAATGAGACATCCAGATACTTTCTACATTTATCTCATGGTTTTCTTTTCCCCTTCCTTGCACTCAGCTCTCATGTATGCCAGCATTTTTGGGAATGTCTCAGCTATAATACAGAGACTGTACTCGGGTACTGCTCGTTATCATACCCAAATGCTGCGTGTCAAGGAGTTTATCCGCTTCCATCAGATTCCCAACCCCCTACGGCAGCGACTTGAAGAGTATTTTCAGCATGCTTGGTCCTACACAAATGGTATCGATATGAATGCTGTAAGTAACCTCGACCACCTGTAAGTAGCTGTGTAAAAGTTCTAAAATAACTTACAAAGGGATAAGGGAATTTAAGACATTAGCGATTACCGAAAAATTACAGGGGCACAATGTCGCAGATTGTAAATTCAATCTAGTTTTCAGTTTTCACCGATACTTACTGATAATTAGCTTGTGTTGATAATGAGGTCAGTTTTTCATTTTTTTTTTTTTTTCAATCTTTCCTACCATTCTATCTATACGTATGGGGAGAGTGGGCATACACACTCATAGGCATTTCTTACATGTTTGTATAACGTGATGAAACATGGGCATTCTAAGATATGTTACAGGTACCTAACTAGCTTTGCGATGGACACAAATATGAATAGTGAGGTCAGTTAGATTGATACCGGAGAAACTGACGGAAGCCAAGCACAGAGAGATGGACACAGGTTTCTTCAGGAAGGAAGAGATTCTTTATTGGATCACCGATCGGGACTCAGAGGGACTAGCGTCACCAAAATACAGCAAAGTCTGAGTACTGAATACATAGAGTACATTCCTTATATAGCACTGTAGCTCCTCCCACAATTAACTACACCCACACATACCCTTAACCTATTTAATAAATAGAGTCTAAACTCATCCATCCGGTCTAACCACGTGGCTCATCTGATACAAAGGAGAGGGACGCGTAATTCCAGTTCTTACATTCCTGCACCTGGTCAGTACAGTGATGACAGTATCTTAGCTACGTGTTATTAACTAACTGATACTACAAACACATATACATACATATGCCTTGTGGCAATCTTAGCCTGCTAAACTTGTATTTTACTGGAATTACATCACATTCCCCCCTTTGATGCCTCTGATATTTCACAATTACTTGAGGCATCACTTAACCTTGGTTTGCATATACCTCAGGTTACCATGAACCAGACCAGACTTATCTTATGATGTGAATCTTTTAACACTCATCTTCCTGCATTGGTTCTCCTTGATCTAGAGCCTTATACTTATATATCGCCATTATCTGTGCAGCAGCCTTCCTCTCTGCTATACTTCCTATCAGGCTTTGCACAGACCTAACTACTAAGGGTATAAGACACGGTAGGAGTAGACACAACAGTAAAATCAGTAGGACTCCACCTACCACTGCCTTAAGCCCTCCAAACCACTCATACCAGCTACCAAACCAACTACTTGGATTGTACCCTTTCCATACCTGAGTAGGCACATGCACTAGTTTAACCATATGGCTAGTAAGCTCAGCTATTGCTTGCCCTTCGTCATCTATTTGAAGACAGCAATTGCTCAGGTTAAACTTCCCACATACACCTCCCTCTACTGCCAAAAGGTAATCCAAGGCTAATCTATTTTGGTACACTGCTGTCCTCATCCTGGTATTATGCTTCGCTAGAAGATTGAGTGCTTGTGAGGTCTCATTAGTAATAATCTCAACCACCGCCTGTAATCTTATAATACGGTTGAGCATATAAATTGGGGTTCTATAACCAAAGGTACCATCTTCTGCCCACGTGGCTGGCCCATAATAATCTATGATACGCTGGGGAGGCCATTCATTATCTTCCCAGGTGCCTATCTCTAAGGGTCCCCTTTTCTTCCTATGATTCACATCATACACTTTAACACCTAAAGTCTCACCTGTTTCAATCGGTAACAAGAAGAAGGATGGTTTGAGCATACCCAACACACATGCCCCTTCCCAGTCCTGTGGCAACTCCGAATAGGCTTTCTTACCACAGATCCAGTACAAATTTGCTGGGGCTCTCCAGGTAGATGTGATGGATAAATCAAACCACACATCCTTTAAACTGGCATATCTAGCAAACGGGTTAGATGGTTCTGAGACATTTGAA
Source organism: Pelobates fuscus (assembly GCF_036172605.1). Classification (NCBI taxonomy): domain Eukaryota; kingdom Metazoa; phylum Chordata; class Amphibia; order Anura; family Pelobatidae; genus Pelobates; species Pelobates fuscus. Next base: position 284,941,162 of record NC_086322.1, on the reverse strand, counting down.
GCCGACCACCAAGTTGTATTTTTAGTATCATCATCATAAGCTTTTTGCCCTAGACAAGTTAATTCTCCTACAGAAGTATTATACATTATTCCTTTCCTTGCTATGCAAACATAACCTATGATGGAGGTCTTTAATCTCCACTCAGATTTACCTCTAACACTCAAATGATAATCGGCTTGTGTAGATATTAGTTGGTCAACTGCCTCAGAACCGGACATTACCTCCTTTGCTTCCCAAGGCCATTGGTCTCCCATGTTAGTACCTCCACACACATAGCAGTTGGTAACATTAAGACTACCGGCAATACTTTCAGCTAGGTCAATGAACAGGTTTTTAGCGTTATGGGGGATCTTATTATCTATACTCATCTCTTCATAAAAGGAATGGTATACTTGATGAGTCTGGGAGGATACCGTATCAGTCTCTATTCCTATAAACAATAATGTCCCAGGATCTAAACCCGTCCCGTATATCTGAAACCCAAATAAATTTCCATACTTATCTAGGAACTTGTCGGGGTTATTAATAAGTATATGGACTGGGTTGCATTCCATAGACTTACAATAAGGGCTAGTCGGCAACTTAGTCACTATCATGTCTTTATCTACTGTCTGTCCCCAAGTCGCCCACCCCACACAAGACCAATATGGACAAAAGTTATAGTCTTTATTTGGGCATCTAGGACTCACATATTTATTTTTACTACTGGGACAAATATATTTATCATTAGACCCATACGTCCTCTCCCATCTAAGATCCCCACATACATTCCACGGTTTTCTACCACTTGATATCGCCTTACATGCATCAAATAGCAGAACACCCGAAGAATGTACGGATTCTAACACCGTCTTATTAATTAGGGTCCCCTGAGGATCTCCATTCCTGAGAGTCAACCAAATTGTACGAGGTTGATACTCTGGACTGAAGCACTTAGGTTCTCCTACTCCTAAATGGCACACACTATAGTCTATATTTAGGTATCTACATCTTGATACCTCTCCTTTACATTCGTATTGTGAATGCCAAATTAGGGTTTGGGAAATATGGTTACCTGTTCTCGTAGTCTTAATGCATACCTCACAGCTAGGAGTGTCGGTACCTCTACCTTCCTGAATATAAAAACACATATAAATAAACACAATCAAAAGCACATCTTTCGCCGTCATCCTCAGTCTTCGTCCGTGCGATGGAACCTCAGCTTCCAGGATGTGAGGGCTGCAGGGAATGGAGTTCTGCTCGTCTTCACAGGTGTCCCTTCGAGACTTTCCTGGCTTATACACTATGTGTTGGTAAGCGGACAGGCTTTATTATGGCCTTCTCACTCACACCTGTAACAATAAAATTTGTAATCCACAATAATTCCTCGTTACTCCGACTGAGTAGTGCGTTTCAACCGGATCTTGCAGGGATTCTCTGGATCTGCTGTAATTTGCCAAGAATCGACTGCTGCTGGTTTAACCCTGGAGTGATGTATCCACGGAGTTACTTCGGCTACTTTTATCGCTGTAGGGGTAGACAAAAGAACAACATAAGGACCTCTCCACTTGGGCCCTAACGGTACATTATTCCACTCTTTAATCCACACTTGGTCTCCTGGATGATAACTATGAACAGGGGGATAAATATTCACAGGTAATCTATCTTGTACCCATTTCTGTACCTCCTCCATAGTCTTACCCAACTCTACAACCTGCTGCCGGGTAATTCCTTCTCCCAACTGACTCAAGTCCCCCCTTAAGTTACCAAGTACGGGAGGTGGTCGCCCATACATGATTTCAAAAGGAGAGAGGCCCATCCTTCTGGTAGGGGTACTGCGGATTCGCAATAAAGCTATGGGTAAGAGAACGTTCCACTTAAGTTGGGTTTCCTGACACATTTTAGCCAACTGGTTCTTTATAGTTCTATTCATTCTCTCTACCTTACCAGAACTCTGGGGTCTATATGCAGTATGAAGCCTCCACTTTATACCAAGCATATGAGTCAGTTGTTGTAGGCACTGATGAACAAAAGCTGGACCATTGTCCGATCCTATAGAACAGGGTAGTCCATATCGGGGTATTATTTCTCGTAGCAGGAATCTTACAACTTCTCCTGCTTTCTCTGTACGAGTAGGACATGCTTCTACCCAACCTGAATAGGTGCACACAATTACCAACAGGTAACGATGTCCACCCGATTTAGGCATTACTGTAAAGTCTATTTGTAGATCGGACATGGGGAGTCCCCCCATAAACTGGACTCCTGGTGGCTTTACTGGTCCTTGTCTTGCATTATTCTTAGCACACGTTACACATCTGCGTACAATGGCCTGAGTCAAGTTGGACAATCTTGGTATGTAGAAATGTTTCCTGAGAGATTCTTCAGTACTGTCTCTCCCAGAATGTGTCCCGTTGTGATAATTTTGGACAATTTCTACCGCTAGTGATGCTGGTATGACTATTCTTCCATCTTCTAGCTGATACCACTTGTTCTCCAAATACTTTCCCGGTTCAGTCTTTAACCACTCCTCTTCTTGAGCTGTATAAACTGGAGTCCATTGGGACAGTGGAGTTGGTATAAGAGCAGCTATATGCCCCACATACTCCTGTCTTCCTGATTCAGCAGCACGCTTAGCTGCACTATCTGCCATCCGATTTCCCTTGGTTACATCACCATCTCCTCTCAGATGCGCTCGACAATGTATGATACCGACTTCTTTCGGCTCCCACACTGCTTCCAATAGTTGTAGGATTTCAGCTGCGTACTTGATTTCTTTGCCTTCTGAATTCAGTAGTCCTCTTTCTTTATACAAAGCTCCGTGGGCATGAGTGGTTAAAAACGCATACTTAGAGTCCGTATAGATATTTACTCTTAAACCTTCAGCCAATTGTAACGCTCGTGTTAGTGCTATTAATTCTGCCTTTTGTGCTGATGTTCCTTTCGCCAGTGGCCGAGCTTCTATCACCTTGTCTATTGTTGTCACTGCATATCCTGCATAGCGGATCCCTTCTTTCACATAACTACTGCCGTCGGTGTAATATTGAACATCGGGGTTCTGGATGGGAAAATCACGAAGATCTGGTCTACTTGAAAATACTTCATCCATTACTTCCAAACAATCATGTTGACTTTCAGTAGGTTGCGGCAAAAGGGTAGCTGGATTTAAGGTGTTTACAGTCTCTAAATGCACTCTTGGGTTTTCACACAACATTGCTTGATACTTGGTCATACGGCTGTTACTAAACCAATGATTTCCTTTGTAATCCAACAACGTCTGTACTGCATGTGGGACTCGTACATAAAGTTCTTGACCCAGAGTGAGTTTATCGGCTTCAGCTACTAGCAGGGCGGCTGCAGCTACGGCTCTTAGACAAGGTGGAAGTCCGCTGGCCACTGCATCCAGTTGCTTAGACATGTAGGCAACAGGTCTTTGCCATGATCCCAAGTACTGTGTCAATACTCCCACAGCCATTCTTCTTTGCTCGTGTACATATAAGTAGAATGGTCGTGTGTGATCAGGTAGACCTAATGCTGGGGCACTCATCAAAGCCTTCTTCACATCTTCAAATGCCGTTTGCTGTTCTTGGGTCCATAAGAAGGGGTCGTGCTCTGTACCTTTGATGGCTGCGTACAGAGGTTTTGCCAGTATCGCATAGCTGGGAATCCATATCCTACAGAAGCCTGCTGCCCCCAAGAATTCTCGCACTTGTCTTCTATTCTTGGGTATTGGTATTTGGCAGACAGCTTCTTTTCTCTCTGGCCCCATAATCCTTTGACCTTCAGAGATATGGAATCCCAGATACTTGACAGTTGGCAAACACAACTGAGCCTTCTTCCTGGACACCTTGTATCCTGCCTTCCAGAGAATATGTAGTAGATCGTGCGTTGCTTGCTGACATTTTTCTTTTGTAACTGCTGCTATCAACAAGTCATCTACATATTGTAACAATACACATTCTCCTGGGATAGACTCGAAATCCAGTAGATCTTGACTTAGAGCTGAACCAAATAGGGTAGGTGAATTTTTAAACCCTTGGGGCAGTCTTGTCCAAGTCATTTGGCGTTTTGAGCCCGTTACAGCGTTCTCCCATTGGAAAGCGAAAATACATTGGCTTTCTGCGGCAATTCGGAGGCAAAAGAAGGCATCTTTGAGATCTAAGACTGTGAAGTAAGTAGCCCCGCCCGGAATTAAAGCAAGCAGGTTATATGGATTGGGTACAACTGGATGTATGCTAACAACCGCATCATTGACTGCTCTTAAGTCCTGTACAGGTCGATACTCATCTGTACCGGGCTTTTGAACAGGCAGCAATGGGGTGTTCCAGGGGGAAGTACAGAATTTTAGGATACCATACCGTATGAACTTATCCAGATAGGATTGGATGTTCTTCTTAGCCTTCTGCGGAATGTGATATTGTCTTAGGCTCACTGGATAAACCCCATGTTTCAGTTCAATTTTTATTGGTGGAATATTGCGGGCCAGTCCTGGTGGGTTGTTCTCTGCTCAAACTCCTGGTATGTTAAACAATGTCTCATCACTCCTAGGGTTTTGGCTAGTCAACACTGTATAAAGTCGCCACTCTTCTTCCTTTGGTACGGATAAAGTCATAATACCTGAAGGTCCATTAAACTTTAAGGATGTTGTTCCATTTGGTAGGAACGTAATCTGCGCTTGTAATTTGGATAGCATATCACGTCCCAGCAATTGGACTGGACATTCAGGCATATAAAGGAATTGGTGTTTTACTACGTGGCCTCCCAATGTACAGAGTCGACTTTTAAGAACCGGTTTTTCAGCACTTCTTCCAGTTGCTCCTATCACAGTAATAGTCCTTCCAGATGGAGGAGCAACTAGATTAGTCACCACTGAATGTTCAGCACCAGTGTCGATCATGAACGCACTCCTTTTCCCCCCTATTGATACATCGACCATAGGCTCCGCTCGACCAAGGGGGATGGAGCCCGGTCGGTATCAATAGTCCTCCATGACAGTGTCAGCCAATCCTACAAAGTCCCTACCTTCTCTATCGCGGGACCTTTGCGCTGCTGGAATATACCTGTCTTCCCTAACACTTCCTCTGTTCCCATTACTCCCTCTATAACCATTACTCCCTCCGGGGCCTCCTCTACCTCTCGCTCTACCTCTAAAGTTTCCGTAGCCTGCCCTGGGTTGGTCTCTCTCGTACTGCTCTCTTTGCGGACATTCGTTCCTCCAATGCCCTTCTTCCTTGCAATACGCGCATTGATCCCTACTCAAAGGCTCCCTACTCCATCTATTATTGCCTCTATCTGGGCCCCGTTTATCTACGCCTGCGATCGCTACCGCTAGCATATCAGCCTTTTTACGCATCTTGCGCTCTTCCTCTTTCTTACTTTCTGTATCCCTGTTCATATAGACCTTATTTGCTACCTCCATTAGTTGGGTGATGGACATACCTGCAAACCCTTCTAACTTTTGTAGCTTGCGCTTAATATCTCCGTATGCTTGGCTGACAAAGGCGGAGTTAACCATTCGGGAATTGTCTGCGTCTTCCGGATTAAAGGGGGTATACAAGCGGTATGCCTCCAATAATCGGTCATAAAAGACACTGGGCGCTTCATCGCTTTTCTGGATCACCTCAACTGTCTTCGACATGTTAATGGCTTTCTTTCCTCCGGCTTTCATGCCAGCAATTATAGCGTCTCTATAGGCTCTGAGTTGAACCATATCAGCACCATTTACGTTCCAATCGGGATCGGTGTTGGGATAGTGTGTCGCGGCCCATGCTGCTGGATTGGCTTGGTTCAAAGCACGGGCTCTATCCTCTAATGCTTTAATGGCTGCTTGATTTATTCTTGTCCTTTCCTCATTGTTAAATAAAGTCATTAGTAACTGCTGGCAATCAGCCCATGTCGGATTATGCGTCTGTACTATTGAGGTGAACAGATCAGTCATAGCTTGTGGTTTCTCAGTATACGAGGAATTATGGGTCTTCCAGTTTAAAAGATCGGTTGTGGTAAATGGGACATATACGAAGACTGGGTCAGCGTGTGCCATTTGACCTGCGGCATCGATATAAGCTGACCCGGGATTCAGACGAAGAGGCATCTGATAGTGCTTTAATTGTTGGGCACCAGTCAACTGTCGGGTTTGGATGGGGCTACGTAGAGAGGCGTCAGTCATGGGTTCCGGTCGGGGAGAGATAGGGTATGGGGATGTGGGAGGTCGGTTTTGGGAAAAGGTCGTAAATAAAACACTTCGAGCCGAGCTAGATGAAGCTTGACCGGAAGTCTGAAGTGGCGCCAAATCAGGATATTCGTTTCTAATGGGGGTGGATTCTGGTTCCGGAAGGGGAGATTTAGTACGAGGGGGGGTGGATCCTGTACTGGAGGAGGAAGCGGAAGTGGATGAGGGTAATGAGGGGAGGGGTGCAGGACTTCCTGCGTTTGCGTCACTTCTTCTTAACGGAAAGTAAGGGGGCGGCAAAGGGATCTCGGACTCAGGGGGCGTGTCCAAAATGGGCCTAACACCAGTCCTAGTGGACGAGCAAGTCCTAGCTACCATGAGGCGACACTGCTCCTCGTGGCATGTCTGGAGCCATTTTGGCGAGTCATTTACGGCCTGTCTCCAACAGTCAATATAAGGAAACTGGCCGTAAAGTTCAGGCCTACCCGATACAGCCACGTGTAAGCGCTGTACCAGAGTTGGATCCAAACTGCCACGTGGCGGCCATGCCGCAACCAAAGTAGGCCACTCCCTAGTACACAAAGTGACCAAACGTACAGGAGACATCTTTACCCCAAAATCACAAACTTTGAATCCCTTTTTAAAATTCTTAACCATACATCCTAAGGGATCCGGAATCGTTGACTGCGACGCACCCATACTTAACAATGGAACGTCGTCGACAACGAATACTATACACGCGTACTATTCAACAGTCACACCCGTTTCCTCTGGCAACAGCACCACGTGGTACGGTTACCAAGTGAAACGTACACAATAACAATAAACACTCAGGGAATTCCCGTACACACACAGCTGTTACACCAGTCACTATATAATCAATATTATGCCCTTTGGCGTAACTATACAGTCACCCACGCTATAATTCTCTATATACGAATTACCCGTCTATAACACACCCCAGTAACATCGTCTTTTACAAATAGCGGTTACAGTACGGTTAGCATAGGTCAAAGCACAAGTTAAGGTCACAATACAATTATTAGTGGTTATGGTGTTAAACATGCAATGGACAACAATGATTAGTACTTATTATATAATGTCAGTAAATATACAGGGTTATGGTACCGTGCACTATAATACAGCAACACACTATTAACACTCTCGCTAGACGGCTGAGCTCGCGCTATCTAACAAGATATACACTTTACTAAAACAATCGTTAACACATTTACAATTCCCAACTAAACTATTGGCCAGTACCTTGAATGGACTACCTAAAACTATATACACCCGTTTTGGTTAGCCACACTGCCCAATCACCACATATATAGCGAGCTAGAGAACCGAATTTACACAGGCGCCTCTTAGTCGCACTATCAAAAGTCTAGTGGGTTCCAAATTTACACGCCTTCCCACTTAGCCCAGATAGGATGAGAACTAGCGAACCGAATTTACACAGGCGCCGCTTAGTCTCCCGGTCCCTCCGACCTAGCGAACGTAATATACACCCTAGAACGCTAGTCTAGACAAGACACCGGTGTCCGGCTAGGGCTATTTACACCAGGACCCCGCCTGACTAACCAAATCAAACGGTCTGACTAAAGAGCGTTCGATCGAGCGGTGCGCCTTCGCTCCTTCCCTCCGACAGAGGGGGCAGATACACAGATTCAAAACCCCTTTGGGCCTACCGCACAATCGGTATACCCCTAGTGGGTCCTGCCGTCTAAAACAGCAGTTGTCTTACCTCCTCGTTCCTGAACCTGAGTTCACACTCATCGACGGGGACACCCCAGCACTTCTCACGTAGAGGCCGATGATCTCCTGGACAACAGACCAGTGGCGCCGAGACGAAGGGAGGTCCACGCAGAAGTTCAGGGGTGCAGCCGTAGAGAACGTGGGCAAAGATAGACCGTCTCACGCCTCTGCCTCTCAGCTACCGTTGAACGATGAGCTTCCCGGCCAATGCACCAAATGATACCGGAGAAACTGACGGAAGCCAAGCACAGAGAGATGGACACAGGTTTCTTCAGGAAGGAAGAGATTCTTTATTGGATCACCGATCGGGACTCAGAGGGACTAGCGTCACCAAAATACAGCAAAGTCTGAGTACTGAATACATAGAGTACATTCCTTATATAGCACTGTAGCTCCTCCCACAATTAACTACACCCACACATACCCTTAACCTATTTAATAAATAGAGTCTAAACTCATCCATCCGGTCTAACCACGTGGCTCATCTGATACAAAGGAGAGGGACGCGTAATTCCAGTTCTTACATTCCTGCACCTGGTCAGTACAGTGATGACAGTATCTTAGCTACGTGTTATTAACTAACTGATACTACAAACACATATACATACATATGCCTTGTGGCAATCTTAGCCTGCTAAACTTGTATTTTACTGGAATTACATCACAAGATGACATTTGCACAGATAAATGCAAACTAAAAACACAATGGAAACCTAGTGGAAAGCCACCCTTCACCACAGACAGGACGCCAGAAATTCAATTAATACTATTCTAAGAGGTGTACCATGACACGAAATTTAGAATAAAAAGGAATTTTTGTGAAGACGAATGAGAGACACTTACATAGGTCCCCTTGTGTGAGTGTTTCGCATGAATTTCAATGAGAGAGGTGATAGACGTATGTACTGCACACGTGTCAATACACAGATGTGATATTGAGAACAAGGATTTAGGGGAAAGGGTCAGGGTATTGCTTTTCTGGTAAGGGACACTTATTTAAACTGACACACTTATAAAGGGTTACATAGAAACATAGAATGTGACGGCAGATTAGAATTATTCGGCCCATCTAGTCTGCCCAGTTTTCTAAATACTTTCATTAGTCCCTGGCATTATCTTATAGTTGGGATAGCCTTATGCCTATCCCACGCATGCTTAAACTCCTTTACTGTGTTAACCTCTACCACTTCAGCTGGAAGGCTATTCCATGCATCCACTACCCTCTCAGTAAAAGTGAATTTTAAGTGGATTCCAAATTTAAGGCCAAGGTAGCAGAAGTGGAAACACATCGGAACTAAAGAATTTTTCTGGTTTAGCTATTTTGACCTTAAATTTGAATTCACTTTGAATTCTCGCTTTAGTGAATAATCCTGTTTTTTTTTTTAACAATCCGTGCACATTACACAGTGAAAGTTGCACATGTGTGTTTAGGACGATCCATGAATACATTTACATAAATCAGAAATTTCTGCTGCAGGTGAGGTATATGTATGATATAAAACGTTTTATTAACTCTTTTGTACTTTATTGGCGATCTGTGCTCTAGGATTCCTCTAATATAAATCCAATTTCTTGTATTTCTGGGATGTGGAGCCGGGAGGAGGAAAAGGAGGAATTTTCATTCACTGCTATTGGCGATTTTTATTAATGTATTCTTAATTTTATGATAGAACCAACATGCTCTACAGCATTATAGAATAAGGGAAGAAATGTGTGCAAAATTTTAATGTAATTATTCATTTTTATTGACTGAAAGGACCTTTGATGTCGCTGTGGGCGGTGCCATTTCACAATGCATAGGGAGTTCATTAATATCATTGCCGCATCCTAAAATCCTGTACGTGCGTAAGAATGATGCCCAAGCAGGCACCGTATCTGGGCGGGAGGGGGGAGAAAGGGATTTTTGTCTGTATATGAAATCAGATTATTGTGAAGGGCTGCTTGTGCATTCGTGAAATGTATCTCTGTAAAAGAATTGTTGAATAACTGGGAATGCGTGTGTGTCTGTATATTGAACGAACCCTGTCCAAGCATAGATTGTATCTCTGTACCATGTTTGCTTGCAAGAATTATGTCAGGGTTTATCAGGGGCAGGCATCCTGAGGCTTCTGCGGGATTTCGTGGTGGTAGACGTAGCTAGTAATTAACAGCTGCAGACCATCATCACATCGATTGTTCTAAAGAAAAAATTCTCAGTTATTATAATATTTAACCAGTGTTTCCAAAATAACAGAGTAGGTCCTTTAACCCCTTAAGGACCAAACTTCTGGAATAAAAGGGAATCATGACATGTCCCACGTCATGTGTCCTTACGAGGTTAATCATTTTCATTGTGTGCTCCAATACTCGGAAATCTATACAAGTCTGCAATAGGCTATTTAAGTAGACTTTGCTACAAGGATAAAGGGTTCAGTAATTGCCGGCCCCCCTTTCTACCACCATGTGTGAGGTGGTTGGGGGCTGTTTTAAGCTGGTGACCATGAGACTTCCTGTACACATTACTCCTCGTTATGGGAGGATAGAATCAAATACAGAGTAGACGTTCCGTGAACGAGTCTATAATTTCTTTAACCCATTGGCCTATTGCCTTATATAAAAAGTTATTACTGTTTTTCCTTTGCTGAATAATTTGTATTTTCCCATTGGATTTTCCCTTCAAACATTTTCTTTTTTTTTTTTATCAGCTGCATCGTGATATGAGGGCTTTTTTCGACCAAAAATAGGAACTTTAAGCAAGATTTTGACATTATATCAATATTTTTTGTAAGCGTTGTGAATATCAGAATGTCGAAATCTAGGAATTTATGATGTTGCTCTGTTGTCTGCCAGATATACCGGTATTTCTGTTTCAGAACGCTGTTCGTTGGCAACAATGTTCCCATACAGATCAGCTGCAGCAACAGTGTAATTGAGGCTTACTCACTGAGTTTTTCTGGGAAGTGATCAGGTAATCGAGAATTGTTGTCAAAAACAGCTAAACAGAGAAAATGATTTTTTTTTCCAATTTGGCAATTTTAATATTATCGTAAGTTTAAAATTCCCTGATTAATCCTAATAGTTCTGGTTTAGTAAATAACAAAGGCAAGCTTATTTATTAAAGTAAAAATGCGAAGTGGATTTTGGATTAAAGGCCAGAGTAGCTAAACGCAAAAATGTGACTATTTTCACCTAGAATTGGATTTTCACTTTGAATTCTTACTTAAGTGAATAACCCTGTACGTGAGAAGCCCATAAACTTTTGTAAAGCTATTCGGCTCGTTTCCAGCCTTCTTGGTAAATAGCAGTCGTAACCTGTTGCTATTAGCAACGGCGCATAGCTAGAAGCAACTACTTTTTAGCAATACATTTCCAACCTCGCTAATTTTTACTGGCTGACCGCTAATAAGTGTGCTCATAAAGATTAGTTGCTTGCTGGTAAAGCACAGCGACACATAATGTGTACGTTTTCACCATAGCAAGGACAAAAAAAGGTTCTTCCTGAGCATGCGCATTTCACCCTGTGATTGATGAGCATGCGCATTTCACCCTGTGATTGATGAGCATGCGCATTTCACCCTGTGATTGATGAGCATGCGCATTTCACCCTGTGATTGATGAGCATGCGCATTTCACCCTGTGATTGACCTTTGCAGTAGCTATCGATAGTGTATACAGCGTATTAAACTGCGATTTTGTGCTAAGCCAAATACATATATCCATATACCTTTTAAAGTTTGTGTTTATGTCAATTGGTCGTTTAAATATTTTGCTTATGTAAAGAATAATTTTATGTTTTATATCACGTATCCAGCTTTCTCTGTAATTCTATTGCTTTTGATATGGTTTAAATATGTTCTTATATGTGCTTTAGGGTTTTAATGTAATGCTAATGTGTATTTTTCCCATGGGATGTATAGAATGTTAGCTGTTGTTAACTTGATTGCACCAGTCAAGAGGCTGGAGCAGAGGTGTAACTAGAAACCACCGGGGACCAGTGCGAAAATTACCCTGGGGCACCTCCCCCACGTGTCTCATTCTCCCCCCCGGCCCCTCCATGTAGCTCATTCTCCCCTCCCCCTCCAGCCCCTCCATGTATCTAATTCCCCCCAAGCCCCTCCATGTATCTATTCCCCCCCAGCCCCTCCATATATCTAATTCACCCAAGCCCCTCCATGTGTCTTATTCAACCCGAGCGGCTCCATGTGTCTCATTTCCCCTGAGCCACACCATATGTCTAATTTCCTCTCAGCCCCTCTGTCTGCCTCATATCCCCCCAGAGCCCTTCCATGTGTCTCTATTCCTGCCATCCATCTGTCCCATTCTCCCCCCCAGGCCATCCATGTGTCTAATTCCCCCCCAGACCCTTTATGTGTCCCATTTCCCCCAATGCCCCTTTATGTGTCCTATTTCCCCCCAAAGCCCCTCCATGTGTCTCATTTTCCTCAAGCCCCTCCATGTGTCTCATTTCCCCCAGCCCCTCCGTGTGTTTCATATCCCCCCTGAGCCCCTCCATGTGTCTCTATTCCTTTATTCCTTCCCTTTATGTGTCTCATTTTCTCCCCCCAGCTCCTCCATGTGTCCCATTCCCTCCCCCAGCTCCTCCATGTGTCTCAACTCCCGCTCCTCCTGTAACTGCTCACCGCTCTCTGCTCGGCTACACACAGAGATAGTCAGGAAGGGAGCAGCACAGAGGAGCGCTTCCCTCCTGCCGGTAACCTTGCAACTGCGGGACCTGGGCCCCGGGCCAGTGCAGCAGTGTACCGGCCCTGAAAGTATGCCACCATACTCCCATTAGGAGGAGTTGCAGCTGCTGCCGGCCCCCTGGAGTGACAGGCCGGTTGCAGCGCTGACTCCTGCGACCGTGGTAGGGATGCCACTGGACTGGAGTTAACTGTTGATTAGTGGCAGCTGATAAATAGTAGTCACAGCTAGGAAACCAATCACTACGTAGCAGTTAGCTGGTCATAAAGAATAATGGGAGTTGTTATTTGCAACATAGCGGCTGGCTTTCAGTAGCAGCAACTCCCTGTTGCTACATCTCAAATTTGACAGTCCATACCCAGGCTGTACTTACTGATGGGCACTTTAGAGCTTAGCAACTGGCCGGTAAAAAGTAACAACAAAATTAGAAACTAGCCCATATTTGTGTATGTAGAATACTAGAATGATGTCATGTGTAACTATAAATATACAAATGGCTGATTTGTATTTGTAAGAATTATGTCTGCCTACACAATAGCTATTTCTGAGCTGTGTGAATGTATTTGTGTGCGCTTGCTCACAATGTAGATCCGAAGGTATAAGTTGTGTTAGTTTGTACCTAATTGTGTAGTAAATATTTATGGGTGTTTAAGTTGTGTCTTGGTGTAAGAGTGCTATGTCTTTGTGTTTGTCAATAAAGGCTGTGCGCGCCCTTCACGTGTGCAGGAATCCTCTCTGTGTGTGTTGTGATCTTGTCTCCACAGGATTCCTGTGTTCATTTGGTCCATAGAGTTCCTCCCAGGAATCCTGTCTGCATTGTGGTGGGATGATATTGGATGTTTTACTGTCTTTGGGGATCATGCACAGCCCTCATGGTTTCTCTTCCCTTTGAAAGGCTATAATGCATCCCGATGCTGGATCTCAAGCCAAGATGATGGCCAGGGCACAGAGCTTCCTCCCTGCTCCACGTGACTCAGCGGGTAGAATGACACTGGCACATCAGGTCTGATGGCCCAGGCATGGTTATAATGTATCAGACAAAAAGGTTCAAAAGAAATTAGAATGACAATGCAACATTAGTGGCCTAGATTTACTCAAGTTTGTAAGTGATAGCAAAGAGATTGTCACAGGACACTCTCGGGGTTATTCGCTAGAGTGAGAATTTGGGGAATTCAAACTGAATTTAAACTTTAAGGCCAAAACTAATCAAAATGGAAGCAAAGCTGAATTGAAGGATTTTTTTTTTCACTTTTGACTATTTCGACCTTAAATTTGAAATTCACTTTGAATTCCCAACAATTAGTAGCGAATAATTCTAAATGATATTATGACATCTGGTCAACAAATTCCCAATGATGGTCCCATGTTGTGTTAGCTCTAGAGGAGATCAGTTATCCAATGAAAGATAGGCCTAATCGGACACATCACATTCATTGCCATCCCCATAAATGGTGATAAACCAGTAGGAAAAATAGTTATATGTACTTAGGGTTTTTCCACTAGATTCATGATCACAGTGATTAATATGTTCAAGAGGTCAGACATCTTTACAAAATGTATTTATCTGCAGTGATACCTTCCTGCGGAACACATTCACAGGAACAAAGATTGCCGCTAAAAGAGATGTTCTGACCATTGAACGTGCATTGTGCAATGCGAGGTGACAGTGTGGCTGCAGTGATTCTAATTACGGAATGTGCTTCACTTGCTGCACAAAGCACACAGTGACAGAGAAGAGACTTTCACTTATTACAGTGCACAGTTGTGATGGTGTCCAAAGATTATCTGCACCATAACTAGTACAGTTAGCTGAGTTGACCATGATACTTAAAGTGTTCCTTTAAGGATCCATTATCAAATTGTTTTTAATTTAATTGCTTTTTCTTTTTTCTTCAAATTTTCAGTTGCCCTTTTTCAGTGTGCAGATGAGGCAGTCACGGGCACACATGATATATTTAATTCACAAGTGATTTATATAGTTGTGGGCATGGGGAGGGTGACTCTCTGGCACTTTAGAAATGGTACAGGGTATATAGCACTATTAATAACAGAAGCATTTGCCATCCCTCTGGAACTCTACTTTAGGGGAAATATTTGGCACTTCCAGTTCCACGTGATCTGGGCATTTCTCTGACACTCTGACGTTAATTTGTAATGGGAAGGACAAATGTGTGGTATGAAAATCATAAAGACCTGGTAATAAAGTAATGTGATTTTATTTGTTAGTTGCCACTAGGGAAAGGTAGTATTAATGTGGAGAGGCAGCTGGTGATACTCGGGTGGTAAAAGGGGAGATGGTGACAATTGAATGGAAAGGAAGGGACATTGGGATGGGATGGGAATGGGTAAGAGCGACAATGGCATTGGAATGTGGTAAGGATGGGAGGAGGAGGTGATGAGGTTAGAATGACCCAACGATGACAACAAGGGTTGGGATGAAGAACATCTGGTTTGGGAAAGATGAAGAAAGACTGGGAGATGTGATGAAAATAGATTGGGTAGAGGGAGTTAAAGTGAAACTGGGAAGGGACAGATGAAAGGAGACTAGGGGGGAAGAGATATGAAGGGAGTGAAAATGGACTAGAGAGAGGAAAATGAAATTAAAAATAATGGAAAATGAAGAGTTGACAAGAGATTGATGGTGAAGAGAAAGGGACAAGAAGAATGAATAACCCCTCTGGTGCCTTGGGTAGAACTTAGTATCCCTGCAAAATACATTGCCCAAAAATGAATCTTCCCTCACAAACTTCAACGCCACCTCCTGTCATTCCGTCTAATATATATCTTCAAGTTTCTATGCTTTTACCTCCCCAATCAATTCCAGAATTCTTGCCCTCTAACAACCTCTGCGTATGCATTTAACTTGTGGACAATATACCAATGTCTATCTACTTATGTTATCTTATAGATGTTTTTCCTTCTCTGTGCATATCTCTATTGTTTTGTCCTACAGGGCTTATCTCCCAAGCATATCTTAAACTTACCGGTAATTTCCTCTTCACAAAATCGGATTATAAATTCAGCCTAGTCGCCATGTTTATATCAGATTAGTTAGTTATGTGTCATTTTACATGGATGTATATTTGATACATGCATTACATTATATCATATGTGGCTGTGAAGTGCCATCCGTATGATGTCGAACATGAAATCACAATGCTCGTAAATAGAAATGAAATGATGTAATGACGAAAATAACATATTGCAGCACTGGCTAGTACATCTGTCTGGAAAATATCACACTTTTTACTGAATTTACTCTTTTTCATCGATATTACTGCATACTTGCCACACTTTCTGCATTAACAGTGGCGAAGTCCCTAATTTTATGCTGACCCAAGAGGTACTTTTATATACCATATATTATACATTTTCTTCTAAAACAAAATAAAGGAAGATGTGTACTGTGGTGGTGAGTTGAGCAAATTATAAAAAAAAAAAATACGGAGATGCGGTCACCCTAAGACTAAAAATTGCCAGCCCTCCCCTCCAGAGACCCCCATTTTATTTATTTTTTATGCACTTTGTCATGTGTGCTGTACAGTGAGTAAAGGAAGGAGAGATTGTAAAATAACTTGGCAATATTCTGATAATTCTGGAGTTTTCTTTCTTGATATTCTTTGATTAGTTTTTAAATCTTTTCCAGATATCTGTCTTATTCTTCAGTTCCTTTCAAGAGGCAGGTGTGCAGAAATCTCCAAATCTGCCTCGGAATGGCTCCATATTGGTCATTTTGGATGTAATTTATTGTTTTATAAAGATCCAAAGTTCTGAGCAAATGGGTGAAATGCGTGGGATTTCCCTAAGTTTTGTATTTTGGATGCCCAGTTTGATTTTACTTTTGTTATGGTTTGGTTATACAATTTGACTACTGATAAACTTACAAAGAATCAGACTACTGTTTGTCAAATAATAGAAGTTAAAGAATGGAGCACCAGAAGGGTTATAACTGCAACCACTAAAATACCAAGGCTAAAAAAATTAAAACAACACTTGCTTTTTTATTAAATGCACCACATATATGTTTAGCATTTTTTCCCCAATTTTTTTGTTTATTCTAATTGCTTTATCCTAGCTTTAAGTGCACCACATAACCCATGTTATATAATTGGACAGCAAAAATAAAACTATTTTCTCCATAGAAGACATGCACACACCACAAAATACATATAATTATATATAATGTTTTTTTTATTAAAAAAGTATAGTAATGCGTTATAGACAAATAAAAGTCTGAGATGACACTTATGGAACAGGTTCTACAGTTCAGGTATTAACCAACTAAACTAGCTTAATAGATGCTTAGCTGAACACTCCTTCTCATGTCACTGTGTGTCCAACCACCTGTCCCTTTGCATTGATACATGGCCTTGCTACACTGCTCTACAGAAGGATTTTGTAGAATTCTCTGTGAAGTCTTTTGAGGTTTTAATTAGAATCAGCTTATCAGAATACATGGGATGTGTAGGAATTATCTGATTTGTGCTTCCTTTCTCTTTAATACTTCAACCTGTCCATTCCCAATCTTCTATCCGCACCACCCTCTTATGGTCTGTATCTCTCCTTTCAACACTCTCTCTACTTTTCTTTCTTGCTTTAAACTCTTTTCCATGTTCCTCTCTCTTTCATTCAGGTTCTCAAAGGATTTCCAGAGTGCCTCCAAGCAGACATCTGCCTACACCTCAACCGCACACTGCTCCAAAATTGCAAAGCCTTCCGTGGTGCTACAAAGGGGTGCCTAAGGGCACTAGCCATGAAATTTAAGACCACACATGCACCTCCAGGGGATACGTTGGTTCACTATGGAGATGTGCTGACCACCCTCTACTTCATCTCTCGTGGCTCTATAGAAATTCTCAGGGAAGACATAGTGGTAGCAATTCTCGGTAATATAGATAATACATGAATAAGTTATCATGCTTGAGTGCCCGTATGCATGTTTTGTTAACATTCTATTATATGTTATATGCCACGTTATATGTTCTTTACTGTCAGGAAATTTTCAAGATGTAGACACAGCCATTTATTCCACCAAAGTTACATAGTCGAAGAACTAAAACTCAGGATATGTTGGCGTATTTTTAACAAATCATACAATCAGTGCTTTTCACTAACGTTTGAGTTGTCAGGAGTTACCCTGTAGGACTCATCACACTAGTTATACGACACTGTATAGAATCAATATTGGAAGTATAAAATTTAATTAAACGAGAGCAGTCCAGAGACATTGTGCACCACTGCCTTTCTATCAGGTATAAATACTGTGTGCCAATCATGATTTATAAGCAACACTAATACAATGGTAAGATATGGGGTATCATATAGTAGCCTTTCAACTGGATATTTTGTTGCTCTTGAGCCGAAAAGTAACGTTGTAAGCTAATTTTTAGTCCCTTACCTCTAATTCCAAATTTCCCAGGGCAAGTAGGTATACATATTAAAATTGCCACTTCCAGAAAAGTTTCCAGATCTCAAACCCATACCATAATTTCATTTGTGTTGTTGTTACTTTGACTTTCGGATAACTTTTTTTTACAGGTAAAAATGACATATTTGGGGAGCCAATAAGTCTATATGCACGGCCTGGGAAATCGAATGCAGATGTGAGGGCACTGACGTACTGTGACCTTCACAAGATTCAGAGGGAAGATCTTCTTGAGGTTCTGGACATGTACCCAACGTTCTCAGACTGCTTTTGGAGCAACTTGGAGATTACCTTCAACCTTAGAGATGTGAGGAGGTTACATTTAAAAGTCTGGAAATTTAGTAGAGGATTAGCTGGAATGAGATGGAAAATTGCTATAAATATGACTATACTAATTGTTGAACAGAAAAATAAACTATCTAAGATATGTAGATATATCAGCCTGAGAAACTTCCAGACAGCTCTACTGTCAATAGAGGAGGCTAAAGCTATGTGCGTTATAATTATTGTAACGGAGCTTAGAACTCAGTCTGAGTATCTCAGTTAATATCCCTCCTTTTCCAGCAGGACAACTTCAATAATTATAGCAGTACACCCAAACATCAGCCTAGACTCGATGAAGGGTGAAAACACTTTATGTGGTTCAAATGGGCATATTTATCCACAGACCCATGGTAGGGGTTTGTAAACTGAAACAAAATCGATACCACCCAGGCGCCTCTGTGTCTGAGAGATAACTAGGTCAAGAAATGCTGATCTAATCAGCCTCCAGACAACAAGGTGCCTTAACAGAAAATCCCCAAACCCACATCTAAACAACACAAAACCCCACATGAGGTATGGTCAAAATATCACTGCGATCTGTCACAGGGGGTCCGAGCTAACTCAGATTAAAGTTTCAGCAGGCTGTTTCAAAGTTCATATCTACTCGGCAGTTTCACAGAGTTTCAAGTTGGTCCTGGTCGGGCGGATAGAACCCTCAGTCTGATGAAGTCTGGTCTGGGCAGGCCAGCTTGGCACAGGATGACTTAGACATAAGAGGGGACTGTGAAACTTACAAAAGGAGACCCCCTTAAATCCATCATGGCCCCCCTCCCAAACTCAAACCTACCCACATATATCCTCATTGATAAGGGCCGCCGTGACACACACATTAAAACACTAAATCTGGAACCACGTGTTTCCAGCTCTAGGCAATTTCTGTAACAATTATCTTATATCTACAATGAACTAAAATTAGTTGCTTTAGAAATTGTATAGAATATAGGAATTGTATAGAACAGAGAAGATATTGACTGTGCTAAGAATGATACGGGTTTCATTTTGTTGCTGTGGAACAGACAATTCTACCACAATATGATATGTAATAAGGATGTTGATAACGTTTAAAAACTGTCTCTTGACACTGTATGTGCCATGCAATAACAAAATGCATTTTTTTTCTCCATATCAGGCAGATAGTATCCCCAGATCGCCCACCAGTGAGGATTATAACTGCAGTTACCGTAGGACGAGGAGATGCAAACAAACAGGCCGACGACGAAAGAAGCATGGTGAGTCCAAGTACAGTATCTTAGAAATTGAACATATATATCTACTGGGGTGCACTCACCCTTCCACAACACTGCACTAATAAGTATTTATAATTAGGTATGAATTCTTCTATTTAAAAGTTTATCAGCAATACATAGTAGCATCAACAAATTGACAGTTGTGTGTATTTTGGGGATTATTGGACCGAGGGGTCTTGACAATCCTCTGGCCACATATAGTCCTTTTAAATGTAGACTACGTTTCTACCATCTAATCGCACTGTACATGACAGGGCACTGTTATAATTGCTGTCTTTGCACGCATGTAGTGAAACAAGAGGAGAGACAGTTATTGGTAATTGAAGCTCCAAGGACTCCATTTACTTAATTTTTTTTGCAAACCATTATGTTGATTGACCTAAAAACCTCTTGGTCTTTTTTCAAGGGGATCCTCTTTGTTGTATGCATTTTGTGTATTTTGCCCTATTGACCGTTCGGAAGTGCTAATGCAAACGGAGTCCGTTCGCCTCCCGAACGCGGACCACCCCAGTACCCCATTAGAATGTTTACACATAAGTGTGAAACCACAAGGGAAGTAATTAATGAGTGCTCCCCTGGGTGGCTGCCATTTTGTATAGGCGAACGCCACCCAGGGGGAGCATTTGTATCCCGACAGGACACGCTTCCTTTGCAGGGTCTTCATACCGGGACACCACGAACGAGTCCTTGATATTGGTGGGGACACTGTTGGGGTACTGGTGGTTCGGATCACTCTAATTGCTCCTAACGGAGCTATAATCACTGTTTCCCCTCCTGGGAGCGCTCTCCCCGGGGCTGCCTAAGCGGAGACCCTGGGGCTGTGAGTCGGCCACCTGGAAGTACGTGCCGACCAATCAGGAGAAAGAGCTCCCGTTCAAACTGTGATCGTGCCATTTTCCTGATGGGTCGGCACGAGTGAGCAGTGATTGGTCGCTGTGGGGTGCAGACAACCAATCAGAGAAGGATCGCCCATTCAAACTGCGTTTTGCAACCTGTCTCCTGATTAGGCGGCAAAACCCCTCTGCTCCCTGAGCACTGATTAGTGCCATTTGGTTCACGCCTTTTTCCCAGATTGGCTGTTGCTTGGTTTAGGCGCGAAGTTTGAATTCGCCGGAGTAAACCAAGCAACACTGTGGAACTAATTTTGGGGATGTACAAAGCCTCAAGCACAGACTTTAGACAATGGTTTCTCGGGCTTTGTACATCCGATAGCCCCGTTATTTGCAGGGTTTCCTAGTTGGGACCCAGGGCTATTCAGTGATATATGTTTTACATGTGTGACCCCTTCCCTTTCCGGGGTGCAGAGCCCCTATGTTTGCCCCTTGTATGTAACATGTTTTAATGTATGAAACTGTTGTCCTGTTGGTATCTTCCAGAGTGGGAGATGGTTATCTGTATCCCATCCCCCTCCTGCCTGGGACTATGGGAAGTGTACTGAACTAAATGGAGACCCCCTGGGGGGGAGTCTGTGCATAAAAGCTTTGTGTTTCAATAAAGTATTGTCAGCGTTGTAACCTTCAGAACTAGGTCTTGTCCAGTTACTGGGGGGGAGTGAAAGGGTTAATCCCTGGGCCAGCTTGTCGCAGCTGGTGGAAGATGCAGCGGGGAAGGACTTGTAAGGACTGAGGAGCTCCCAGGACTGAGTGCCCTCCAGCCCCTGGGAACGCAGAGAGCTAGTTCCCCTATCTGTTCCCCTGTTCCAGCTAGGAAGCGGTCCCTTTGGTGGAGGTATCCAGCCGGGGTACAGGGAGCTCCGCTACACTCTTCCTATATGGGGATCAGTCAATATTTTATTTATTTTATCCATTTTATTTAATTAGTTGTTTTTATTTTAGTGAGGATTATTTGATGCTAGCTAGAAAATGTAAACATGCATTGAAAGGATTTTGGACCCAAAAAATAAATTAATAAATTTAGCCGTGCAGAGGTGAGGCCATATTTTACATTTAGGGTTAGAAACTCCAGATTTTAGCGGATTGAAATCCAAAAGACAAAACAGCTGATCTGTAAAAATTCTACAACATTATTCATTACTATATATTATTATTTATATTATTGGCTATTTTCCAATTTAAATTTAAATTCACTACAATTTGGAGTTGGGGAAAAAAAACCTTACTGCATGTTGACCAGAGCTCTTTTATCATTTTAATCAGAAATTAACCATTTTGGTACTTTCTATAATTCCATGAGTGGCATTTATTTTTTGACCAACAATGGCATGCATACCTCCCACAGCTGATGGCAGTCAATCAGAAGCAATGAACAGTTAATATTTCAAATAACGTTCCGTGGTGTAAGTTGGGACTCTGCATTAGTGCACACTGTCTCTACTTTTCCCTTTAGATGGTGTTGATGATATAAATTCTGATGCCGAGCAGTATCATACATACTCAGAACTCACCAACCTGCAGCGGCCTCTGAGCCGTGAGCAGTGGGACGAGATGGCCAGCAGCACCACTCCCTGCTCCCAGACAAGCGATGATGAGACCAAACCACTCAACTCAGGACGCCTGGACAGACTGCCACCTACGGACAAGCAGGAATTCATCCCCGCTGTGGTAAATTTGGTCACAGCCAATATTAGCACCCGGGATGGAGGAAGGAACGTGCTGGAGACTGTGGAGACTTATTCTGGTGAGTGAGTTATGCGTTTATATGTGATTGGTTACTGCTGGAATTTGTGACTTCTTCTCTCTTTTCATTTTTTATTTTTTAAAATAAAATTCATAGGTTTATTCATCAAATACTGAATTGTAGTAAACTAAAAATTGGACTGCAAAATTAAGGCCAAAAATTGCTAATCTTGGAAAAATTCTAAAAATAAACAAATTCTTCTTTATTGTGGGATAAGTTACTGTCATAAACCCCCCAAAAACCTAAAGAGAATACAGTATGTTTGGCTGCCTACTCACAGGTAGCCCAAATATCACCATCAAGGCCTCCCTTCCCCTCAGTGATTATAGCCCAGAGTATATAGATCAGTGATTATAGCTATTATAGCGGGTTCATCCAAGCACTAGCCGAGACTTAGTGTAGGGTGAAGTAGAACTGATTTTTTTGAGTGAATGGCACACGTTTACACCTGGATCCATAAAAGGAGGTCCCCAGGAGAACAATGAACATTGCTATATATTTGGTGCCTAGGTGCCTATACCTGACCAGGTCATTTAATTAGCGGCCAGATACCTCTGCACCATTCTGTCCAAAAAGGGCTTGGATTGGAGGCATCTCACATGTTACGTTTTTAATGTGAACTGCATGGCAATAATAACCTTTCTTTGCTGGTGGCTGTCCCTCAAAGCATTAATTTATACTCATCAAATCCATGTTTGAATAATATTAGTCACAGCTGTATGTGTTGAGAGAAGAAAAATTTGACTCTCCTCTTTTGTCGTTTTTTTTTTTTTTACTCGAATCAGCCTCTCCCATTGAGGTTCCAAACTTGTTCAGTTTCTGGGGAGAACATCATGCAGCGGCTTGCCCTGAACCTCCGCAGCACATCTCCCTCGTGCACAACCCGATGGATCCACCACTCACTCCGGATGACAGACCAGTAGAGGTGGAA
Organism: Pelobates fuscus; assembly: GCF_036172605.1. Classification (NCBI taxonomy): domain Eukaryota; kingdom Metazoa; phylum Chordata; class Amphibia; order Anura; family Pelobatidae; genus Pelobates; species Pelobates fuscus. Next base: position 284,918,012 of record NC_086322.1, on the reverse strand, counting down.
TCACGTCTGGAGCTTCTCCAGGTTCAGCTAGACAGGTGTGAAAAAACAGGTTTCAATGAAGTCCACATACACTGTGTGTTAAAATTTAAAGAAACATTCCAATCACTATAACCACTACAGTGGCTAAGGTGTAGTGGTAATACTGCCAGGTAGTGATGTCGCGAACATAACATTTTCGGTTTGCGAACGGCGAACGCGAATTTCGGCAAATGTTCACGAACCAGGCGAACCGCCATAGACTTCAATAGGCAGGCGAATTTTAAAACCCACAAGTTGTTTCAAGGGGACTAACACCTGGACTGTGGCATGAAAACTCCGATCCGCGGCTGCATCTTGCAGCCGCTTAGTAGATAACTCCCGAATTCCCACGGTATCTGTGAGTTATCTACTAAAAGGCTGAAAGACCTAAATTGGTCTTTCAGCCACATTTACTAATAATAAGTAAAGATTACTTAGTATTAGTAAATTCTGCCCCTACTCGCTATACCGCGAGTAGGGGCATGTCTAGTAAGCAGTGAGCAGACAGTGGCTATTTTTTTTTTTTACAGGTACTTAGTTAAAGGTCCCCCCCTCATTATTTTTAGGGTGAGGGGGGTAGGTAGGGGGTTAATTTTTTTGTGGGGGGGATGGGGTGACTAGGGGTTTGGGGACCCCTAGTCACCTGGGGGACACACATTTTTTTTAGGGCCCCCACCCGCCGCTCAGGGGTGGGGGCCAGGGGGGAGGACCTTAGGTCTCCCCCCTTTTTAGTATTTAGGGCCCCCACCTGACGCTCAGGGGTGTGGGCCAGGGGGGAGGACATTAGGTCCCCCCCCTTTTTAGTATTTAGGGCCCCCACCCGCCACTCAGGGGTGGGGGCCAGGGGAAGGACCTTAGGTCCCCCCCTTATTAGTATTTATGGCCCCCACCCGCCGATCAAGGGTGGGGGCCAGGGGGGAGGACCTTAGGTCCCCCCTTATTAGTATTTAGGGCCCCCACCCGCCGCTCAGGGGTGGGGGCCAGGGGGGAGGACATTAGGTCCCCCCCTTCTTAGTATTTAGGGCCCCCACCCACCACTCAGGGGTGGGGGCTGGGGGGGGACAGAAGTTCCCCTCCCTATTGTTTTTTTTAGGGCCCCCACCCACCGTTTAGGGGTGGGGGCCGAGGGGAGGACAGTAGGCCCCCCCAATATCATTGAGTAAACTTTGACACCCCCCCCCGCCCACACCCCCGAGCGGCGGGTGGGGGGGTTGTCAAAGTTTACTCAATGATATGGAATAGGGATCTTTCTAGGCTGTGTAGAAAGAAAAATACAAACTTCTAAAGCTAAACGCGTCACCAAACTATATACGTCTTCAATGACTGCCGACACAACTGACACCAATGTCCATACGTTCTGTTGGCAGAGGAAATGGCACATAGATCTGTTAACTATCATGACAAAGTTATATCCACCTTGTTCTAAGATCCAATACTGTGTTAACTGGCCACTCTCCCATGTAAACATGTCACCTAGCTCAGGCAGCACCCCTTGTAGGTCATATTTGACAATTTTATTATAAAAGGTAGAAGATTAGCAATTAGCAAGGACATTGCACATCTTATTGACCAATGTTCTCATGATTAATAAGAACAGCGTCTATTAAATGCTTCATGACACGCACATCAAGTTTTGCACATCAAGAGTGCTAACTAAATATGTTGTATACCTGAAACAAATTCCAGAGTAGCAAAAAATGTTGCCACAAATACATTAAACCCATGGAGCTCTGTGATATTGATATAACTCTGGTTCCTCTGGCAGACTGGAGACGAGAATGTCCACCGACATCAACATAATCCTGCAACTGCTTCAAAGGCAGGTCTCCCAAATCCCACCTGCGTACAGCCCTATCTCCCCCAGCTCACACACTTTGGGACTCTATCACACGGCATCCAAGAGCCTGGAGCCTCTACAGAGCAGTCCATCCCTACCTACAGACTCACCGATATCTCCGCTCCAGGTGAGTAGAACTCTTACTGATTCTTCCAGTTTTCAAAATGGGGTCTGGTTTCCACTACAAGAGGTGGAATTAACTGTAATACTCTGAGAGCATGTGAATCACCTCAAAGTATTGCTCAAAAGTATCTCAAAAAAATTGAGATTGACTCTGTTTACTGACCTCAATAATCAGATCACTCCTTTCTTGGTAAAATTAAGACCCCAGAAGTACTGAAAAGACTCTAGATAAGGTATTTAGCAAAAAATAATAATAAAAAAAAATATGTATAAGTTATGTTGAATGAGTGAATATGAATCATAGAATTTAAGTAAAAAATATATTGCCAAGCTAAGAGCATGTACATGACTTTAAGGTAATGATTAAGATTCAAACACTGTACTAGAGTTTCAACTTTTTGGGTTTGTGCTCCTCGCAATATATAATTAAATGTACAGTAATTATTTTATTCTATTTTGTTTCTCTTTACCTCTCATAGAGCCCTGGTCTGACTGACTATTATGACTTAGAGCCACTGAACCTTAAATCTAGTGTTCTGCACCTCAACTCAGGATCCCAAGACCTAGTGAACCGCATCCAAGTAAACAGACTTCCTCAAGTCCATGTTCGCCCACCTTCTGAAACCCAAGCAATCCTCGGAGGCTTTCGTTTTCCATCCCTTCCTGAGCACTTGGAATCCCCTTCTCCTCCGGACCTAGAATTTCAAAGACACCTTTCAGACCCAGGGCTACCAGGAAGTTAGGGCCCCATGAAAAACACAGCTTGAGGAGCATTCTCTTTCCCGATTTTGAGGTGGGGGGATGGGTGTCTTAGCATGAGATCCCCCCTCATATTGTCTATGCATAGAATAGTTTTCTTGTTGGGGACCGGTTCTCTTCTGAAAGAAACGAGATGATGCAACATAACATCCTATCTTCCAAAATGGCCGGTTCTATGTTTGCATTATTCACGGGAAAGTCTCGGAAACACACATGCGCTTCATTACAATACTTTGTGTCCTTGCAGGACTTTCCCCTACAGGACAAGACTCGTCTCTGTTTTATTCTAAGGATTGTATGTTGGAAGCATCTGTTGGAAGCAGCTGAAACCTTTAAGAGCCTAAGATGATAATCTAGATTAGTTCTTCTACTGGTGGACACAGTGCATGAAATCAGAACAATGGGGATGATTAATACAATTCTAGTAAGCTTGACAGACTACCGATACAGGCTGCAGCCTACCAAAGCTTCCATCCGGACACACTAAGATACTGTGTGCAACATAACCTGTGCTACTGAAGTTGGTTAATGGAGTAAAAGGGAGAAATTATGGAATCAAGCTGATAAAGTCATTAATAAATAAACTCAATATGAGTCTCTGAGACTTATGTAAAGCTATACTCCAAAAATACATAACACTTAGAAGCACAACCGAAGAATAAAAAAATATATATATTTATGGAGTAAGTGAAATAATAGTAATGTTACTAAAAATTACATTAATAAAATGAAAATTATGTAGATAATACAAATAAATTGAGACCTGATTATAAATTTTTTATCCAGAATGCCACCTGTGCTTTCTTTGGCACACTATGCAAATGACTAACTGTGTTAGGGAGGAGCTATTTATATTACAGGACAGGTTTCTGCAAGGACCAATAGGATAAGGTTAGCTCAATATAACTGAGAACGATCATGGATGTACGCACTCCAGTTTCGCCACAGAAAAACAGTAATATTATTATCAAATTGTCTATCAGAGAGCCCAGAAGCAATAGGCCTTGCAAGGTTAAAACATTACCAACCACTGTGGGTACCTTACTAAAGCAACATTTATTATCAGAAAGTGCTGGACAATCAGAGGAATTCAATACTAAAGTACTAGTATGTTTACGTATTATGTTAGAGGGGAAAAAAAAATATGTGATAAAGATGTAATTAAATTTAGTGTTCTTGCAATCAAATAATATTTAAAGCAAGTTTATTGTCAATATGCATTTTTTTTTTCTAAAATGTATCCACAGCGAATAGACTGTCATGTTAAATGCATTTTGATATTTTAATTATTGTACCTGGACCCATAGATGCTTTAAAAGGGCACTGTCACTTTGCCGTTTTTTTTTTATTCAGTATTTTTTATATTTTCGCTCTATTTCCTCTTGTCTTAATATTTTTAAATTCATCACAGTAATAGGGACTCGATTTTCTTGCAGAAAGTGAAATTTGTCAGTCTTTGGAAATGGGTGGAGCTTAAGCAAAGATCTGTTACAGTTGCCAATGCAATTTACCCACAAACCTTCAGCAAAAGCAATTCCATACAAGGGTAAACTGCAGACGTGAACATAGATGAACAACATGGCGGCTCCCGGATATAAGGATTTAACTCAAGGAAAAATATAATAAATATAAATAAAGGCAAGAGGCAAAGGGGAAGAATAATGATTAAGATACAAGGGACGGAAGGGAAGGAAAACTGGAAAATGACAGTGCCGCTTTAATGGATATAATATATGATTCTAAATATATATATATTTGTGATAAATGATTTTTTATAGAGATGAAGATAATTCTGCTTTCCTTTTATCTTCATCAAATTCTGGAGAAATGGGAAATGACTTAAGAATGCTCCCCTTGTGTCACTAAGCACATATTACAAAAGTAGCCCACTCAAGCACAAAAAAAAAAGAGATACTATGAAGTGTGTCAGTTATAAACATGTCCGTGCACTATTTACTGAATCTGGTCGGGGATATATTCAAAGCTAGGTGTAGTTAATTCCTTTTTTCTAATTACAACAAAACAAGTAAAAACATAGAAATAAAGCATCGAATGTGTGCGATGTGCAATTGTAATAAGATTTAATAGGATTTCTATCAATACAGCTTAATGGACCAGTACTGCAAGTAGTATCTCAGTAATACAGAGCATGCTAGGTTATGGTCATATCCCTGCATGCACAGATCTTGATTCCTGAATAGGTATATTGGTAGGGATGAGATACGGCAGAAAAAAGGATGTAATCAGAGGGGGCCTCATAGTCATGCTATGAATAGGGGGCCTTTGACAGTGGTACACCACTGACTTCAAGGGAAAGCGTCACATCCCAGGATTTTTCATATTATGGTTACTTATATTTAACAAATGTGTTTGTGAGATCTGAATAATAAATGTAAATGTATAAATCCACATTGCTGTATTTAGCTGTATCCTGGTACCGTGTGCTTCCATCAGGGGTCCCCGTCAGTCATCGTTATACGTTTTGCACCTGCTAGTCAGCATAGAGAGAGTAGGATAGCCAGAAACATTGTTTCTTTCTTTGCTTCCAATGCGATATGTGCCTTGGCTGTGCCAGGACTGAGCTGGATTGTGATGTCATATGCTGAATCGTTACGGAGCATTTAATAAAACGGAGCATCACAAAAAAAGTGGTTTTACATATTTTACTTGGTAGAGTAAGTTCAGGAAAAATGATGATTCCACTTTAAGATTTGGAATGTCCAAACATTTGATATTGAAGGATATGTTTATGAGCAGGTAATAAGATAACAGAAGATGATTTAAAGCCTCCAATCATATCTGAGTTATTTATCTGATTATTTACAAGGAGCTTACAAGTAACCTGGCTGGATGTTACATGTTTGTATACTCTTGCTCTCTCCTGCTCCCCTCCTCCGGAAATTTAACACAGTATATTACAATGAAATAAAAACCTAAAAAGAGCAATGTCAGGTCACAGCCATGATCAATAATATAAACTCTTAACGAAGTAAAGTATGGGTTGAATTTCTTTTTTTCCCTGCAATCTCACGGGAACATGGTTGGCTGGCCACCCAGACCTGTCCCACCATGTTGTCCTCTCTTTTTCCTTTGGCACCAGAGGCCACCACACTGATACTTCAGGGTAAGGTCTTTCCATTTACATACAGGACTGGCAGGTATTATCCCCTCTGCCAGCACCTTCTAGGCAGATATTGCCTCCTCTGTCCGCTTCTTTTTCCAAGCAGTATCATCCTATCAGCATATCCCTTCTTCAAGGAACGTATCATACCTTTAGCCTGCTCCTAACACCATCCTGATAAAGACTTGCATAGCTTCTTAATCAATATTAATAGATATAAATAGTTATCTGCCAACAGGTCTTCAGACTCTGCAGCATGTCCCCATCGCCTCTGAGAACAACAGTCTACAAAAAACAGGCCCTTAACGCTGCCACTGGAATTCCTGAAATGACCAGGCTTAAAGGCACACTGTAGTCACTATATCCATTTCATCTCTTTGCATTGGTTATGGTGCCGGGAGTCTTCTGGCACTGTCTCTCCATTCAGTGTTAAACCATTTTAGAGCAGTTTAACACTAAATAAGGGTCCCTGGCCAAATACAGTCCGGCCCCTTCTTGAGGTGCGACTAAGGCAAAGATAACACACTTCCTTGTAGTCATGCCCTTCATACCATAGGTTGGAGCTCTGATAGGCTAAAAGAAGTCAGCTGACACTCTCAGCCAATCACAAGAGCCCATTGCTGCACAGGCTAATATTTCATCATTAATCAACACAGCACAGAAGCTGCTATGTATTCTAATTTATCATTAAAATATAAAAACATTAAAAACTGTTCAATGATGAATGAAATGACAGAACCGGGAGACTCCAGACACAACATAACCAGTTACTGGGTAAATGAAATGAAGCAGAGACCATGGCTACAGCGTCCCTTTAAAATATTGCTCTAAAAGGTCTAGCCTGTCACTTTCTGGTACACAAACACCGTGCAATTTTGCTTGTAGGGATGTCTGCAAATAGCTCTCCATCTGTGAATGGACTTATTTCCCCAATATAGAATTCTGGGACTTGTTGTACTGTAAGGTCATGGTTAGGCATCCCTGGAGTATAATATGGGGATCAATATCCCCTATACACTGATATAAACATCAAAAGGAATATTTTGTTAATTTGTCTGTCTTCTCCATTGTTTGCATCCTCTCCTTGTGGAGTTCAGGATTAAGGCATTCTGCCACTTCTGTTCCTATGGGGATATTGTCGAAACTTAGACCATTGAGGTGGTTTTAGAACTGGGAAGCATTGGCCTTCTCGTTCAAACTTTCATGATTTATCTTTGTACACTGGATTGGGCACGGACTGTATAAATAGAGGAAAATAGAGGTGTGTGTCTGCTATAGCTCTCGGCTGGGAGATTGGTGTATAATGACAGATGAGAAAGGACTAATCATGGAAAAAGAAGTGACTCTGGGATTCAACAAAAAAGCACGTCCCAGACATTAGAAAAAAACAACAACCTGTGAATGTTTTTATTATGGAGTTTTAGAGAATATTAACAACTTTAATAAACTGCATTTTTTTGCCACTCGTGTTCTTTCTTTCTTTGAAATACTATTGTGTTCCCTCAGTGTCTGTAGCCCTCCAGAGTAGCTTCAGTGATTATAGCTGTAGCAGTATAGCCTTATCCCCCATACATTAGCAGAGTCTTAAAGGGATGCTATAGTACCAGAAAAACCAACCCATTTTCCTGGCACTATAGGCTCTTGGAGTGCCCCCTTCCCTCGGCGCTGAAAGGGTTAAAACCCTAACCCTAATAGTGATTAGGCTCTTTGGGTGTGAGGTGGAAGGCTACTACTCTGGTACAATTCCAAGGTGACCGGGTGGTCTGTGTGATGGAGCTCCTGTACTCTGACTGAATATCTTGCCCAATCCACTTCCTAGCCATTGGAGACTGAGCCTGGAACGCTTCAGTCGCTGAAACTTGACTGGGGTCTCTTTGGAACTCTTCCACCCGACCAGACTCTTCTTCCAGACAAGTATCATCCCCTCTGCCACTTTCCTTTCAGGCAGATATATGCACCTCTGCCAGCAAATGTGATAGCTATTTGGCTTTACATAGACACTTCCGGCTCTCAGATTTAACTCTTTTGATAATTTGCCTCTGTGCTAGAGGGATCTTGCAGCCAGCCAACAGGTCCAAATGGTATTAATGGTATCCCAAAAAATCCACACAGGACACAGAGTTCCAAAATGAACTAACATAATCAGCTTTTTTTTAACTCAGGACTAGTCCATATGCTTGTTACATTTAGATTGCTGTGACAGCTTCAATAAAATACAAATACATAAAACTTTAGTTAGCGAATGAGCATTTCAAATAATACATTGACTATATAAAACAAATAACATTTCCAAACACAATAAAAGGCAATAATATATACATTTAATCATGTATTTGGTTGCCCTAATTTGCATACCAGCATTATGCAAATGTCGCACTTCTAGTCAGTCAGCAGAGGGCATTCCAGAGTTATCAAAGTAACAATGTATAGTTTGTACATTGATTGCTGCTGTCACACACCTCTTTCATGGACTCCAAGGACCACGCCCACAGTCTGTGGGTAAGAGGCTGGCCTTCAAGCCTCTCCAAAAGGCCGAGCCATGCGAGCTTCTGTCACAGTCTATCACAACTATTTTTCTTAAATACCAGTTTGCACTTGTTTTCTGATTACAGAAGATCTTTTATAGAATACATGGCTATGTCACTTGGACACGTGGTATCAGGATCCCTACCTATTGGAAACATTGACAACATATAAATACAGTTATAATCTTATAGAGATTCTCTAAGAATAATAATAAAAAAAAAAAAACTTTTGGTTAATGAAGCACTTTTGGTGTAAAGAAAACGCAGAACAAGCGTATCATTGAATTTGCTTGCACTGCTTTGCGTGTATGGATCATACAGTCTCGCGTGATTTCAAAGTTAAATCACGTTTATTTTTGTTTATGGCTACCTTTTATTTTGTATGGCTATCTGTGGTGTTGTTTGTGTCAGAGATAGAGATGCTGCAGTGTGTGTGGGTGGTGGCCGGTGGGATAGGGGCTGTGGTGTGTGTTTGTGGATATGGACTATAGTGTGTGATGGAGATGGGAACTGCAGTTTGTGGGAATAGTCTGTAGTGTGTGCCTGTGGGGATAATGGTTGTATTGTGTGGTATCTGTGTGTGGGGGTACTATGAACTCTGTGTGTGGGGGATGGGGACTGCACTGTGTAGGGTAGTTGGGACTGTAATGTGTGTATGGGGATAGGAGCTGTGCCTGTACTGTGTGTATAGGGGTTAAGGTTGTACTTTGTGTGACTGGGATAGGAACTGTACTGCTTGTAAGAGGATAGTGGTTGTACAATGTGTAGTGGGGATATTAGCTGTTGTGTGTGTGTGTGTGTGTGTAGGGGGATAGGAGCTGTAGTGTGTGTGTAGGGGGATAGGAGTTGTAGTGTGTGTGTAGGGGGATAGGAGCTGTAGTATGAGTAGGGGGGTAGGAGCTGTAGTGTGTGTGTAGGGGGATAGGAGTTGTAGTGTATGTGTAGGGGGATAGGAGCTGTAGTATGTTTAGGGGGATAGGAGCTGTAGTGTGTGTTTAGGGGGATAGGAGCTGTCGTATGTGTAGGGGGATAGGAGTTGTAGTGTGTGTTTAGGGGGATAGTAGCTGTAGTGTGTGTTTAGGGGGATAGGAGCTGTAGTATGTGTAGGGGGTAGGAGCTGTAGTGTGTGTTTAGGGGGATAGGAGCTGTAGTATGTGTAGGGGGGTAGGAGCTGTAGTGTGTGTTTAGGGGGATAGGAGCTGTAGTGTTTGTAGGGGGATAGGAGCTGTAGTATGTGTAGGGGGTAGGGGCTGTAGTGTGTGTAGGGGGATAGGAGCTGTAGTGTTTGTAGGGGGATAGGAGCTGTAGTGTTTGTAGGGGGATATGAGCTGTAGTGTTTGTAGGGGGATAGGAGCTGTAGTATGTGTAGGGGGATAGGAGCTGTAGTGTGTGTGTAAGGGGATATGAGATGTAGTGTGTGTAGGGGGGGTAGGAGCTGTAGTGTTTGTAGGGGGATAGGAGCTGTAGTGTTTGTAGGGGGATAGGAGCTGTAGTATGTGTAGGGGGTAGGAGCTGTAGTGTGTGTGTAGGGGGATAGGAGTTGTAGTGTATGTCTAGGGGGATAGGAGCTGTAGTGTGTGTGTAGGGGGATAGGAGCTGCAGTATGTGTAAGGGGGTAGGAGCTGTAGTGTGTGTGTAGGGGGATAGGAGCTGCAGTATGTGTAAGGGGGTAGGAGCTGTAGTGTGTGTGTAGGGGGATAGGAGTTGTAGTGTATGTGTAGGGGGATAGGAGCTGTAGTATGTTTAGGGGGATAGGAGCTGTAGTGTGTGTTTAGGGGGATAGGAGCTGTAGTATGTGTAGGGGGATAGGAGTTGTAGTGTGTAGCGGAACGCAGTAAGCCTGTCCTGCAAAATGCCTGTGTGACTATATTCGTTATAATTTTGCCTGTGTTGAATTGCTATTCGTCTATTTAAAGTGTGAATTGTATGTTATTCGGTAGATTCCATCCGTACTATATGCTTATGGAAACTACCGAATGGAGGGACCACCCCGGAGAGAAGTGTGCCAGCAATTAAGGTTCACATTCTTTCCAAACCGCAAGTTAACCGGCTCATTAACATTGTATCTGGGTGGCCGCCATTCGGCATGCGTACACGTGGCGGCGGCCATCTTACGCATGAAAATCTCAGCGGTGTTTGGTCGTCGAGTGTCTGGAACTCAAATCGGACACTCAAACAACCAAACACCGCTGAGACCTCCAGAGCTCCGTAACTGCCGAACGGAGAGACCTAACGAATCCCCATTCGGTAGTAACAAAGTACCGAATGAGGGAATCACTATCTAGGTGAATTAAAGTATGGATGGCAATTATAAATGTCTGTTTTAACTGCCGAACGGAGACCGACCGCAGGGCCCATTCTCATGGAACCCTTTTCGGATACCAACTCGTGTGCGGTCGGTCAAACTTCACCTTCCTGTAACTACCGAACCACTGGTCCGATCTGGGTGAATTTTGGATATTATATTCACCCAGATCAGGGCTACCTAGCGGTACCCTAATATTAAGGATATGTGATGGTTTAGGGGTACATCCAAGTTTGGGGTAAAGTACTGTACAAGTTAAGGGGATTATGACTCACTCTGAGGGGAGGAGATGTGTGGGAGGTAACAAGCACTGTATTGGTTACTGTCATAATTACTGTAGTTCCCTCCCTTGCATGGGAGCAGGCTTTATAAGAAACCTTGGAATAAACGATTGTCAGTTCTACTCCTGAAACTGTGTGTCGTCCAGTTATTGGGAGTGCTGTGGGGATATTGCTGTACCTTTTTACCTGCTGGAAACTCTGCTGTGGATTTACTAATGACTTGTTCCTGAGCCTTCCTTGGATCTAAAGTGGAGAATAGCTGTGAGAAATCAGCTCTCCGCTACATTGGTTGGCAGCGCTGGGATCCAGACTCACAGAGGAACAAGGATTAATGGAGATTGACCTTTCTACGCTAAAGAGAACCACATTGAAAGACCTTCTGGAAGCGAAAGGTGTTTCTGCCAGCAGCAAATCCAAAACAACGCTTATCACCGAAGTAATGGCAGAGTACAGAGCAGAAGAGGTCCAGGCCACGGAACAAAGACCTGAAACAGAACAGGAGGAGTTCCAAAGGCATTTACAATTCAGACTGGCCTTTTATGGGGAAAACCCACCAACAGAGATCATCTCTAAAACAATGACAGAGGTGCAAGAGTTTGTGATGAGAAACAGGAGACCACAAACACCGGAAAGAAGTGCAGCAGGAGCTGTGACACAAGAGGGTAAGCCCAAAATTCCCTATCAAGCTTTTAAAACGTATGTGGAAGCAGAGGAGGATATAGATGCCTTCCTCCAAGACTTTGAGAGACTGTGTACGCTGCATAACATACCAAGGGAAGAGTGGGTACCCATATTAGCAGGACGGCTGTCAGGAAGGGCAGCTGAAGCCTACCGCACTGTACCTGATGTTGAAATTAGGAACTATAGCCGGGTAAAAGAGATTATCCTGGCCCGGTATGCAATAACACCAGAGGCATACCGGAGGCGCTTCAGGGAATTGAAAAAGGCGGACAAAGATTCGCACGCAGAGTGGGCTTGCCGACTAGAAAGGGCAGCTCTTGGGTGGATGCAGTCGAGTAAAGCGCGGTCCATGGAGGACTTGTTACAAATGCTGCTGTTGGAGCAGTTTTATGAGGGGATATCCTCAGAACTACAGGAATGGGTGAGGGATCGTAACCCCACCACCCTCACCGAGGCTGCCAAAAAGGCAGATGATTTTATGGATGCTCGCAGACAAACCAAGGCAGTGAGTACCAAACCTGCCATGCGGCCACTAGGGGGGAATTCCTTCTCTCCTAACCCTCAACCCCCACCAAGACAACTTCCTCCACCAGCACCAGCAGCAGCGCAGCAGAGATACCGCACACCTGCTTCTGTGCAATGCCACCGATGCCAGAAGTGGGGACATTTCCAGCGAGATTGTCCGCAGTCTAGAGACCGCACCACCTGGATCCGACCAGGGCCTCCACCACCACCACCGAGAGCAGCAGCGCATCACTACCAGGACGAGGTACCACTTCCCTACAGCTCTGCCGTTCCAGTCACGACTGTGGAACAGTGGGAAGTGCTACATGAGGCCAACCCCTTACAAGCACAGGCGGATAATCGACAGCACCATAGGCAGACCGTGTATCTGGAAGGGAAGCCTATGCAGGGGCTCAGAGACTCGGGAGCCACCATCACCCTGGTGCAAAGTCATTTGGTTTCTGACAAAGCCAAACTGAATAAGACTGTGGCTGTCAGGGTTGCAGGGGGAGCCGTGTATCGGCTAGACACAGCCAGGGTACACTTGCATTGGGGTGCGGGGTTCGGGAATGTGGAAGTGGGACTAATGCCGCAATTACCTGCTGAGGTGGTCCTAGGGAATGATCTGGGCAAACTCACCTCCGCATTTGAACCACAAACTACTGAGGAAGCACACCCAGTAGTCACCAGGCAACAGGCCCGCACCCAACACAACAACGCACTGCCGGAGGTCCAGGTAAGAGATTCCTCCCCTTCCCTAGACTGTATCCCTTGGGCCCCTCCTGACGAGTTTGTAGCCGAGGTGATCACTGACCCTACCTTACAGGTATACCGAGACAAGGTCACCTCTATCCAACCGGGGGCGGAGGGGGAAAGATTTGTATGGGACCGACAGTTATTATACCGGGAAACGAGTAAACAGATAGCTGGGTCAGACCCCATTGCTACAAGACAGCTGGTGGTACCTCAGAGGTACCGAACCGAATTACTCCGGATAGCGCACGATATTCCGCTATCCGGACATTTGGGGGTCAGCCGTACCAGATATCGGCTGACCCAAAGTTTCTTCTGGCCAGGGATTAGCCAGGAGGTGCGCAGGTATTGTAATACCTGCGATACGTGCCAGAGGGTGGGAAAGAGGGGGGATAAGCGTAAGGCGAAGCTGCACCCCCTACCCATAATTGAGGAACCCTTTCATAGGGTTGCCGTAGATATTGTAGGCCCCTTCTGGAAGCCTAGCCCATCGGGCAAACGGTACATTTTGACCGTAGTGGACTACGCCACTCGCTACCCCGAGGCGGTAGCCTTAACTAATATACATGCAGAGACGGTGGCTGAGGCGCTGATGCAGATTTTCTCCCGGATGGGGTTACCCAGGGAGATCATCTCGGATCAGGGCACTCAGTTCACGGCAGAGGTCACCCAACAGCTCTGGAAGTTCTGTAAAATTAAGCCCATAATTAGTGCTCCGTACCACCCCCAGACTAATGGGCTCTGCGAACGGTTCAATGGCACCTTAAAACAGATGCTCCGAACCATCGCAGAGACTCACCGAGACTGGGAAAAATTCCTGCCGCACTTACTGTTTGCTTACAGGGAGGTGCCGCAGGAATCTACGGGATTTTCCCCCTTTGAACTGCTATTCGGGAGGAGAGTAAGGGGACCCCTGGACTTGATTAGAGAACACTGGGAGGGAGACCGTAGCGCTGACGGCACCCCTATTGTACCCTATGTGTTGGCCCTCCGAGATCGCCTGGAAGCACTCACAAAGACGGTAAAGGAAAACCTACAGGCAGCTCAGACGCGTCAGCGCACCTGGTACGATAGAGGCGCCAGGGACCGCAGCTTTCAGGTCGGACAGAAAGTTTTAATTTTAAAACCTGTCCGACACGATAAGCTACAGGCCGCCTGGCAAGGCCCTTATAAAGTGGTAGAACAACGATGTGACACCACTTATATAATTGGCCACTGCGCAGGGAATGGGGGGCGACGCATGATCCATGTGAACATGCTGAAGCCTTACCAGGAACGTTCAGAGGAGGTGACAGCTATCTGCGCCCCCACCTCTGAAGAAGGCGACAGCCTACCCCTCCCCGATCTGTTAGAGGACGGACAGCTGGCTGGGGATTTAGGAGCAGTTGTATTGGGGGATCGGTTGAGCCCACAGGAGCGTATCGAGGTACAACAACTACTGCAAGAAAAGCAGGAGACCTTTTCTAATGTACCTGGATACACCCCTCTGGCTACCCACCGAGTAGAAACCCCAGGTCAACTTCCCATGCGCCAGACCCCGTACCGCATCCCTGAAGCGGTACGGGAGAATATGCGCAAAGAGATTGAGGAGATGATACAGTTAGGAGTAATTGAGCCCTCAGATAGCCCCTGGGCTATCTGGGCCCCTGGGCCTCTCCAGTGGTCCTCGTACCAATGCGGGACGGCACTTTTGCGTGGACTACAGGAGATTGAATGAGAAGACCGTATCCGACGCATACCCGATGCCTAGGATAGATGAGTTACTGGACCGGATGGCCAGGGGTCAATACCTTACCACTATTGATTTGTGTAAAGGGTATTGGCAGATTCCCTTGGCCCCGGACGCCATCCCTAAGTCCGCCTTTGTCACCCCATTCGGCCTGTACCAATTTAAGGTAATGCCGTATGGGATGAAAAACGCGCCGGCTACCTTCCAGCGGATGGTGGACCCCCTCCTAGATGGGTTCCAAGACTATACCTGCGCATATCTCGATGATATTGCCATATTTAGCGATACCTGGCAGGAACACTTGGCCCATGTAGGAGCGGTTCTAGACAGGATCAGGGAGGCTGGTTTGACCCTAAAACCAGCGAAATGTAGCATTGGGATGGCCGAGGTACAGTACCTGGGCCACAGAGTGGGCTGTGGTAAGCAAAAGCCGGAACCAGCCAAAGTAGAGGCGGTATCACAGTGGCCTACCCCGAAAACTAAAACCCAGGTGTTAGCCTTCCTAGGGACAGCAGGGTATTACCGGAAGTTTGTGCCCAATTATAGTGCCCTGGCCAAACCCCTCACTGACCTGACACGTAAAAACCTTCCCCGCCAAGTAACCTGGACCCCGGAGTGTGAGCAGGCATTCCAACACTTGAAAGATGCACTTGTTAATGCCCCTGTCTTGGCCGCTCCCAATCCAACTAAACGTTTTCTTGTTCACACAGACACTTCTATGTTTGGATTGGGGGCAGTACTGAGCCAAGTCGGGGCCGATGGCGGAGAACATCCAGTGGCTTACATCAGTCGCAAACTTTTACCCCGGGAAGTAAGCTACGCCGCCATCGAGAAGGAATGCCTGGCTGTGGTGTGGGCCTTGAAGAAATTGCAACCCTATTTGTATGGACAGGCTTTTTCTTTGCTCACGGATCACAACCCGTTAGTCTGGCTGAACCGGGTGGCTGGGGACAATGCCCGGCTGCTGCGCTGGAGTTTGGCGCTGCAGCCCTTTGACTTTAACATTCAATACCGCCCGGGTAAGCAAAATGGAAACGCCGACGGGTTGTCACGACAAACTGATCTGGAGAAATGATCCGTGAGCACCCCGGTCATCCCCAAGCCGATCCGTGTGGGATCAGACTGTGTATGCCGGCTTGTGGGCAAGGGGGAGCAGTGTAGCGGAACGCAGTAAGCCTGTCCTGCAAAATGCCTGTGTGACTATATTCGTTATAATTTTGCCTGTGTTGAATTGCTATTCGTCTATTTAAAGTGTGAATTGTATGTTATTCGGTAGTTTCCATCCGTACTATATGCTTATGGAAACTACCGAATGGAGGGACCACCCCGGAGAGAAGTGTGCCAGCAATTAAGGTTCACATTCTTTCCAAACCGCAAGTTAACCGGCTCATTAACATTGTATCTGGGTGGCCGCCATTCGGCATGCGTACACGTGGCGGCGGCCATCTTACAAAATGAAAATCTCAGCGGTGTTTGGTCGTCGAGTGTCTGGAACTCAAATCGGACACTCAAACAACCAAACACCGCTGAGACCTCCAGAGCTCCGTAACTGCCGAACGGAGAGACCTAACAAATCCCCATTCGGTAGTAACAAAGTACCGAATGAGGGAATCACTATCTAGGTGAATTAAAGTATGGATGGCAATTATAAATGTCTGTTTTAACTGCCGAACGGAGACCGACCGCAGGGCCCATTCTCATGGAACCCTTTTCGGATACCAACTCGTGTGCGGTCGGTCAAACTTCACCTTCCTGTAACTACCGAACCACTGGTCCAATCTGGGTGAATTTTGGATATTATATTCACCCAGATCAGGGCTACCTAGCGGTACCCTAATATTAAGGATATGTGATGGTTTAGGGGTACATCCAAGTTTGGGGTAAAGTACTGTACAAGTTAAGGGGATTATGACTCACTCTGAGGGGAGGAGATGTGTGGGAGGTAACAAGCACTGTATTGGTTACTGTCATAATTACTGTAGTTCCCTCCCTTGCATGGGAGCAGGCTTTATAAGAAACCTTGGAATAAACGATTGTCAGTTCTACTCCTGAAACTGTGTGTCGTCCAGTTATTGGGAGTGCTGTGGGGATATTGCTGTACCTTTTTACCTGCTGGAAACTCTGCTGTGGATTTACTAATGACTTGTTCCTGAGCCTTCCTTGGATCTAAAGTGGAGAATAGCTGTGAGAAATCAGCTCTCCGCTACATAGTGTGTGTTTAGGGGGATAGTAGCTGTAGTGTGTGTTTAGGGGGATAGGAGCTGTAGTATGTGTAGGGGGGTAGGAGCTGTAGTGTGTGTTTAGGGGGATAGGATCTGTAGTATGTGTAGGGGGGGTAGGAGCTGTAGTGTGTGTGTAGGTGGATAGGAGCTGTAGTGTTTGTAGGGGGATAGGAGCTGTAGTATGTGTAGGGGGGTAGGGGCTGTAGTGTGTGTGTAGGGGGATAGGAGCTGTAGTGTTTGTAGGGGGGTAGGAGCTGTAGTGTTTGTAGGGGGATAGGAGCTGTAGTGTTTGTAGGGGGATAGGAGCTGTAGACTAGTATGTGTAGGGGGTAGGAGCTATACTGAGTGTATAGTGGGATTGGACTGTACTGTTGGATGGAGGATAGGGGCTCACTGAGTGTGTTGGGTGATAAGGGCTATATTGTTGGGGAGGATGGAGGGTCTACTCTGCAGTGAATAGGGGCTAAATGTATTTTTAAAAAATGCAAAGGTATTAAAAAATATATTATTAACCTAGTTAATCTCCCCTCTCCATCTGGCTTACCTTGTGCCAGGGAGGATGGATTTCTGATCCTTAGTAATCTCCAGTGATGCAGATTTCTTAGAGACTCCTGGGAAAATGTCACAGCATTGCTGGGGCTCTTATATACTTCCAATATTAATTCATGTGGACTTCACCAGCTGAAGGTGCAGACCACAAGCTCTCTGTGTACCCCCATTATTACTGAGGGCTGGACGATGAAGGACATTGTTTATCTCCCCACCAACAGAGCTTCCTCTCAGGTGAGCCTTGGCCCACCAGCATTATCCCAGTTTGCCCAATGGCTAGTTCACACCTGTATACACCAAACCACTTCATTAAGCTAAAGTTGTTTTGGCGCTTTGAGTGTCCCTTCAATATAAAAACAACTGAATTGCTACATTGTACTAACAAAAAGTAATATTTCAAATATACAGATCAAGAGAAGTTTAAAAAATATATATATTTTTTAACTCACATCCGGTTCCAGATCCTGGCTGCAAACTACTCACATTGGAGTAGTATTCATAAATGTTCCTCGACTTGACTTCCTTTTTAAATTTTTCCAAAAGTGTTTTCCCTTTAAGGCAGATTGTATGTAGGATTCAGGGTACAGTATTAGAGTAAATGTAATGCCCATCAAAACATCATGTGTTAGAAACTAGAAGTGGAAAAAGTAGTAATAAATTTGCACAAAAAAAATATCTCTTAGTATATATGTATATATTTGCTGTCTGCTCATTTAGCATAATAGATGCTATTATTAGCAGATTATAACAATACTGGACAGGTTCAGGTAAGTGCTAACATCTCCAATCATCCTTTATCATCATAATTATAAATATTGTATCGCTTTAGTACATATTAATGAAATACTTAGCAGGTGAACCCGAATCCCCCCCCCTCCCCCCTCCTCCCCTCCTCAATACGCTAAAGCGGCAATTTACTAAGCTCTAACTTAGACACAGAATAACAAAACATAAGGTGTAATTCACATATTTACCTAAAGAACAAAACAAAAACTGTTGCCTTAAGGTGTTCTAGATTTTAACCCCTCCATTATTTTATTATTTCGCCCTAATACCACTGTCCAATGGGTGGCCAACATGAGAGGACACCAAATTGCGTAGGGCATAAGAACACAAACATGTATTCCTGACCCTATAGTGTTAAAACCCCCATCTAGCCCCCCTGGGCCTCTCATGCCTCCCTAAATATAGAAATCTTACTGTATTCAAGCCTGAAGCTGTAACTCTGCATGCTGTTAGACTCAGAAAAAAAAACAAGCAGTCTGCTGACATCATCAGAAGTGGTAGCCTGATCCAATCACAATGCTTCCCCATATCATTGGCTGAGACTGACAAAGAGTCAGATCAGGGGCAGAGCCAGCACAATTCAAACACAACCCTGGCCAATCAGCATCTCCTCATAGAGATGAATTGAATCAATGAATCTCTATGAGGAAAGTTCAGTGTCTGCATGCAGAGGGAGGAGATACTGAATGTTTGGATGCATTTTAGGCAGCCATGACCCAGGAAGGATCTCTAACAGCCATCTGAGGAGTGGCCAGTGAAGTTATCACTGTAAGGTAAACACTGCATTTTCTCTGAAAAGACAGTGTTTACAGCAAAAAAAGCCTGAAGGTAATGATTCTACTCACCAGAACAAATTCAATAAGCTGTAGTTGTTCTGGCGACTATAGTGTCCCTTTAATGGTAGATGAAATACGTGGGATGGAGGACACATTGATTCCCTGAGGAAGTCATGGAAAATTGACAGAAAGCGTTGAGTGGGCAACACTTGAACCCGGGATCTTTGTGACTGTGAATGAATCAATAAATAAAAGCTTAATCTATATGGTATCATAGCACTCAGCGCTTCCTCATAAAATCCATTTACTAAGCCATAACATTAATTACAAATAATATTAGTAAATAAAAAAATTAATTTAAAAAAAAAAGTATTCTCCTAAAAATATTTTTTTCCCAATTCTGGCTTTTTCCCCCTTAGTTCCCTCTTGTTATTGAATAGTAAAACAGTAAATGACTCATTTGTTCTGAGTAGGACACATACAGCTGCATGCCACATTCACTTCCAATCTTTACCTCTAGATGGCAGTGGTGATCACAGTGCGCAATGTGTGTTGCGTTCCAAGACTCACTTTCATTTTCCTCCCGTCTCCTCTTAATCACGTAGCAACCAGATTTCACATTAGTCAACGCCAGCGCCAGAGAGAGGCACGCCCTCCACACTAGCAGCCAATCAACGTCGCCTATGATGCATAACCCCCGCCTCTTTGTCAGCTACACCCAATCAGATCGCGAGAGGTGCAATTCTCCTAGCCAATCAGCGACAGTAAGCAACGTCCATACACGGACAGATTGTTTACCTCCCTTCTGATTGGCTACCGCCTGCACCCAATAGGCTTCACGGGACGCGCCTGCGCATGCGCAGTGGGTGTAGTGCGCTGCTCAGTGATTGTGTCCCGGTAACGGTGTGCAGTGCTGCTTCGCGATGTCCCTGCACGGGAAACGGAAGGAGATCTACAAGTACGAGGCGCCATGGACCGTGTACGCCATGAACTGGAGCGTGAGGCCGGACAAGAGGTTCCGCCTGGCTCTGGGGAGCTTTGTGGAGGAATATAACAATAAGGTGAGGCTGGAGGCTGGGAAGACCCCCTCAATCCAGCCAAGGGGGTCACTGGGGGGCTGAGACTGGGCCTTATTCACTAAACAGCGATGGGAAACCCTCATTGCAAAATCCAGGCCAGAGTAGCCGAGCTGTGACTGGAGCTGAGTGGGAGAATCTTTCCAGATCAGCTGCTTTTGCCTAGATTTGAGCCATTGGAATGTGTGTCACTACAATCCAGCTTTCAGACTGGTGAATAATAATTCATGTATTAATTTATTTATAAAATATTTTACCAGGAAAGATACATTGAGATTTCTCACGTTTTCAAGTATGTCCTGGGTCCACAAATCATTGCATTGATACAGTTAGGGTACAATAAAATACAAAAACAATATTAATACACAATATACACAAAATGTAACATAGAACAGGTAGGAAATATATAATCAACCATGACAGGGGCATTCTGTTTTGAGGTATGAAGAGAGGGATCTCTTAAAGGACTTTAGGCTTGGGGAAGATTTTAAATTGTGCGGGAGGTCGTTCCATAATTGCGGTGCTCTGTAGGAGAAGGAGGATCGGGCTGCTTTCTTTTTGTATTGAGGTAGACTAAGTAAAGTGTTGGTACTGGATCGGAGGTTATAGGATGTGGGAACAGCCGGGGAGAGCATTGTGTTCAGGTAGGGTGGGAGCATAATAATAATAAATCCATACAACCGAACTGTACCGCACCATTCATGGTCTTCCTTCAGATGTAGGGCCATAGAAAATAGAACGGTATGGTTAGGGCGGAGCTACTGCGTCACACTTTACAGTCCATTGATTGGCGGACAGGACATGACACGCTATGCATTTTTTCTAAACCCCGCCTGGCGGTCCGACTTGCAGTGGAAACGCTCACCTGAATAGGCTGGACCATTCTAAACCTTGCAAACTGTTCCGAACCGTTCCGCTCAGTGGAAACAAGGCATTTGTCAGGTTCCACAGGACTATTTATTAAAGTGAGAATTCAAAATGAGTTTTACATTTAAGGGCAGAGTAACCAGGCTGAAGTGGAGCAGCTGACGTAGAGAATTTTATCAGCCCAGCAAATTTGGAATTGACTTTGAATTCTCACTGTAGTGAATAATTCGGATAGTATCAGCTTACTCCTCTTCCTAAGGAGTGATATTTTTATAACTATGATTGAAAATAAATGAAGATCTTAGAAACTCAAAAACTGGAACCCAGTTAAATAATCTTGGCATCTTCTGAAGTGTCTGAATGGAAGTCATTCAAATTGCGTATTGAGATGTACTTATGTATGTAGGTTTATCTAGCAGGAAGGGTGTATGTGTTTATATTGTATAACCCACTGTAAAGAAAAAAGGGAGATAGAAAAATGCTATCTTGGTTTCTGTCAGAGGGGGAAAAAAGCTCCATCAAATTGCAAATTGGAATTTGAGATGTAAATGTATATAATTCTCTGAGCAGGGCCTCACCACTTTATTTTCCTCTATATTTAGTCTTGTTGTTGTAATTGTCTGTCAACTTGTTATACAGTGCTGCAAAATATGTTGGAATGTCGTATATTTGCATTAAAAAACATTTGTCTCGAAAAATACTTGGACTGTATTTTTTTTTTGCATAGTATTTTCTATGGTTGATGCTCCATGGTAACATGTTAGACATTGTCATTTTTTTAATTCAAACTTGTGGGGGTAGCATTGAGCATTTGGTGTGCCTGTGATCTTGCACACAACAATTGTAATTTCCTGGGTATAAATGTGAGCAGTGGAAGATTTCACTGCTTTCCAGTGTAAAGCATTTTTCAAATTTAATTATGCTTGCATGCATATTAAGCAAAGTGAAGTTTCCTTAATTTACGCTATAAATGAACACTTCAAGCACAAGAACTACAGCTTACTGTGGTGGTTATAGTGCTAGGAGTGTCCTGGTGCTTCCATATTGCAAGTAGTTTAACTATTTTTTTTTTTTTTTAAACATCTTAAGTGTTATTCGCTAAATTAAGAACTCAAAGAGAATTTAAAGGCTTACTCTAACCCTTGTGAGATATGCCTTACTGGGCACTATGGGGAAACGTCCCCTCTGGGGCCGTGCATGGTTCAATCACAAGTCTTCTCATAGAGAGGGACAATTTCGCGAACTCAGAGCGCATGTGCACGCTCCGGACCAGTGAGAAGAGAGGAGTGTTTTGTTTTGTTTTTTTAAAACAATTTTTAAAAACCAATGTGCACGGAGGGAGCAGCGAGCTTCTGACTGCAAGGGAAGATTTCTATGTCTGTTGGCAGCGTTCAGTGCACGATGACAATAAGACAACATTTATGCACAGGATTGACGTTCTGGACTGCCAATGTCACGTATATTGGGAGTGCAACTAGCCCCAAGCACACCATTACAAATATCTCAGTATTTGCAGTTTTTTTTTTTAAGCAGGAATGCTGCACATACTGACTCCTACCACCATAAACACTTTGGACAACTGAAGTGGTTATGGTGGTTGAAGTAATCATTTAAGGCCAAAGAAGTTGAACTGAAAATATAGCTGACAGAGGATTTAAAAAAAAAAAAAAAAATATTTCAGCTATTTTGACCTTAAATTTGAAATTCACCTTGAATTCTCACTTTAGTGAATCACTCTGTTTGACTTCTTACCAGTGGTCCACCAGGCGCCGCTCACTTCCCTTATTCCTAATGCCAGAAAGCTGGACGTTCCTAAACAGGGACTTCTGTTGATTCTCCTGATTTTAACCCTGCAGTACAGGACTTGGCTTATTGACTCATTACAGATATCTTTGCAGTGGAGGCACAGTTTATTCAGTATAAGGTGTTCAGATGAAAACGTATCTGGGTCCAATCAGGCACCTGCCACTGCTGCTGGAAGCTCTTGCAAGGTGCCTTGCTCAGAACTGCAGTCATTGGCTGAGAGTGCTAAGCTGACACTTTCAGGCAATCACAACATCCCTCCACTGCTGGGTTTAGCTCAATGGCAGGAGTTCCCAGCAGCATGGGGAGGTGACGTTGGTGGATTTGATTTAAATTGATTTTAAGTCACTAGTCATTAAGACCGTATTTTAAACATAAAGACTTATTCTTGCTGGTTGTTACAATTTTAATATTTTTCTAAATATGTAATTTTCATCAAGTTGCAAATAACTTCAGATTAGTCATCCTAACTGATTTTGTTATATATGCCATTATGTGTACTGAGATTTCACATTGCTGTCAGAGTTTCATGTTGCACACGCAGATTGCAAGCACCATGACAATTTAAATCACTGGAGTGGTTATGGTGGCTGGTGTAACCCTTTAAGTTAAACTGCTTGTAGTGCGTACGTAGATTTGCAGAATAGCAACGGGATTAATGTCTTTTTCTGAACTATTTTTGTTATAATATTTATGCTTTGAGAAAGTTATCTATATAGACACAAGTTAAATTAACTTGGATTAATGGAATGTAAATTTTACCTAAATATACAGCCTCATTCTTCATAACTAATCCCTATTTCATGGTGCATAACCTTTGGACTATAATGTATCTTAAATTTAAAAATACAAATAAAAAAAAAAAATATATATATATATATATATATATATATATATATATATATATATATATATATATATATATATATATACATATACATACGAAAAAGGAGACAGGAGCACTCACTTGGATTTCCAAAAAATATATTTCAATAAATCACCTCCACATCAACGTCTTGATAAAGACCCTGAAGGGTCGAAACGTTGATGTGGAGGTGATTTATTGAAATATTTTTTTTGGAAATCCAAGTGAGTGCTCCTGTCTCCTTTTTCGTCTATTTATTGCTGGGAAGCACCCGGGTTAAGTTGCTGATTGTGAATATTGGAGGTTGAGTGCCAGAGTTTGGACATTTATTTATTTATTTTTATATATATATATATATATATATATATATATATATATTTTTTTTTTTTTATTCTATTTTTTTTAGATGGATTTTACATCCCAAAACATGTATTTAAAATAAATGTGATATATAGATATTAAATCTATTTTTATCCATCTTGGTTTATCTACTTATTCTGGAAAGCCATCAGAGCACTTTGGGCAAATCACTAGGGGAAAACACTTTGTATTTCTTTAACAAAAGCCTTTCCTTTTCTCTCCTGTTTCTTGTTCTCATAAGGTATTCATGAAATCTAGCACTGTTGTCAAGGGAATAAATTATACTTAATTTATTGTAACACGTATGTCCATATGTGCATGTTCCCAGGTGCAGCTAGTGGGTCTGGATGAAGAGAGTTCTGAATTTATCTGCAGGAACACGTTTGACCACCCGTATCCAACTACAAAGCTCATGTGGATTCCTGATACCAAAGGAGTATACCCCGACCTTCTGGCCACTAGTGGAGACTACCTACGTGTTTGGAGGGTGAGTGCATTTCTGCTTGACTTTTAACAGCTATATCCAAGATAATGCGGGGTATGAAACGACCTTATGCACAGGATTGACGTTCTGGACTGCCAATGTTCGATTTCACATGGGTATTGTTTTCACAATGTAACTAATGGCTGCAGGTAAAGATAGAGCAGGGTTCAACATTTCTGCTAGCCTTTATCAAGTCAAAATTCAGCTTTCCATTTCCAGCTATTTTTGCCTTGTTCCCCCCCCCCCCAGATTTAGTTCAGTAAATAACCCTATTAGTTTGCACCCACATGATAAGACTCGTCAGATGCTGCATGAGACATTTAAGGGCAGAGAGCTGTCTGTGCTGCTACCATGTCCATTACCGGAGGTTTACAGTGACTTGCGACGTTTTAAAGGACCACTATAGGCTCTTAGACCACTTAATTTCAACGCAATGGCCCTTCAGTTTAAATTCAGCAATGCATAACATTGCTGTTAGTAGAAACATTGTGGCGGCCTACCCATATATCACTCCCATGGATTCCCTTTTCCTCCGTGATTAAAGTTCTGAGTATTTTCAGTGTTTATAGCTGTGTAGCAGATTCACCCCAAGCACTAGCCGAGACTTAATGTAGGGTGAAGCAAAACAAAGTACTTTTATACCTGGGTACTCAACTGGAGGCCCCTTGGAGAACAATAGAGATTTCAACATCCCTGGCACCTAGGTACCTGTATCTGAGCAGGTCATTTAATATCGGCCATACACTTTGACGTCAGTACACATTTTAACATAAAACATGGGGTTCCCGTGCCCACACTCCAAACAAAATGGGGTATAAATATTACTGGTATAAATGGTGTCCCCGGAAGCTCTCTTCTGAGCGTCCACTCTGTCCACAACGCACTCAGATTGGAGGTGGCTAGCCCGAATTTTAGATGGAAGTAAAGTTTTCAGCAGGCCGCGGCTATTCTCCGGTTCGGTGCAGAGTTCCATGACCTTGGGTGGAAAGTCCCAGTCACCCAAAACAATGGCGCTTTCCTTAAATGCTTGGTGGTCTCCCAAGTCCACGATATCATTGGACTATCTCCTCTCCAAATAACGCCCTGCTAGTTGGTCTGTGAAACGGGATACTCATGATAAATTTTTAGTAGACCGCGGCTGGTCCGCAATCCAAGCAAGAGTTCCAGGGTGTTTGGTGGCTGCTCCCGGTCAGCCGCACTGTGCCTCTGTAACCTTCCTGCGAGTCGCTGATTCTTCTGTAGGCCGTTAAGTTAGGTGCTGGAGTGGGAGGCACGACTTGGAGCGGAAAAACATGGTGATTACAGCTCTTTTTCGAGTGAAGTGGAGGTTAGGAGCCAAGTACAGTCCCCGGGTGACCAGGTGGTCTATCACATACGGCAATGCTTACATTGCAGGGTTAAAAATGCCTCTATTGGCAGGTTACCTAAAAGAAACCCGATTTTAATGAAAACAAGAAAACTAAATCACTTTTTAAAAATGTATTTATTTATTATTTTTATTGTCAATTATCCACCCTGGGTAATTTTGTCTTTTAGGTCGGAGAAACAGAAACTCGTCTTGAATGCCTGCTGAACAACAACAAGAATTCAGACTTTTGTGCTCCCCTCACATCTTTTGATTGGAATGAAGTTGATCCAAACTTGTTGGGTAAGGCTGACCTGAGGCTTAAAGTCTTCCTTTTGCCCCAGTATCTTAATGACTATATGTCCTTCTTTCTACTTATCTTTATTTATCTTTATTATCTTTTCTTCCTTGAGTCTGATCTCAATGATGCCTGCCTGATCACTGCCCATGATGCCTGCTGTTTTCTATTCTCATCTTTTACTGATGGACTGTTTTTAAATAGGATTTTGGTCGCTGAGAGGCATAAAAAAATAAATAAAAAAATGCATAAGAGTGTCCTGGTATAGGTATATTTTAGCCTAGCGTTTAAAGTAGAAGTTTTTTGTTATGAGTGCCACAGTTCGAGAGTCAATTGGCTAATATAATATTACTAAAAGTGGACAAACTATCCAAAGAACATAATTTAAAATGCCTCACCAAGCGTGGATTTGATACAGTTTTAAAAGTCCTATAGGACAAACGTTTTCATTCTCGATCCAGAAGCATTTTGTATTTTGTCCCCCTATCTGTTGGTTAGGCCATCTTTTCTCTTTTCTTATTTAGTCCCAAAATGTTTAAATAGCATGAAAACTATATTTAATTTGTGGGAAAAAAATACAAAAATGCTTGTTTTAACTCTTTTGTCTATAATTTGTTTACAAATAGTTCAGATACACATGTATTATATTTTTCATACTTGTGACTGTTCTCCTATACTCAGTCTGAGTATCTCTGCCATGTATACCTTCTCTCCTAGGACAGAGTAGCCAAAGTGATCGATTTTATAGCTTGTCCCTTTCCCCAGATATAGAGCTGAGGCTTAATGAAGGGTAAAAAAAGTCTAAATATATTACAAAACATACAGGTATATAGTTACACATTCCCAACAGGGGGTCATTCTGAAAAACAATGAATTGCACAACCTGGGCGCCTTGGTGTCTGGGACATGGCTGACTTGGCACAAGATAATTTAATTACCTACCAGACACCAGGTGGCCTAACAATATTAACCCTAAAACTAGGTTATTTATGCTCTGGTTCTGGAGGAGTTTGGATCAGCGTTTACCTGTGGTATGTCACCTGTCCTTGAGTATTTGTTTGACACACCTATTCGGCAATGACACTTAAGGGTATTAATGCAATGTTACTGTATTGTTCTGGCTGGTGGAAAGCAGATTTATTTTGTGGTTCTCAGGCACATCAAGTATTGACACCACTTGCACCATCTGGGGTTTGGAGACTGGGCAGGTGCTTGGCAGAGTCAACCTGGTGTCTGGGCATGTGAAAACACAGCTTATTGCCCACGACAAGGAGGTAAGAAACGGCTTATAGATGTATCCTTGCATATCACCCCTCTAAATGTAGCAAGGACCTTTAAAGTGTTCTAAGTGCCTCCTGTTTGTGGCAGGTCTATGATATCGCGTTCAGCCGTGCAGGAGGGGGGCGAGACATGTTTGCTTCTGTAGGAGCAGATGGGTCTGTCCGAATGTTTGACCTGCGACATCTGGAGCACAGCACCATTATTTATGAAGATCCTCAACACCATCCCCTTCTCAGATTGTGCTGGAATAAGCAGGATCCCAACTACCTTGCAACCATGGCTATGGATGGGATGGAGGTGAGAGTTTTATTAGTACACTTTGTTTCTAAAATTGTCTGTGCACAATAGTTTTGCCAGTTGCCTAGTACTTATTGTTATTGTCTGTTTTATATAGTCTGTCACATCTTATGGTTGTGGATTTGGAAGGAGCTATTGGACATGATCCCTCTGTCTGTAAATAATGATTGTTCTAGGACAGGCATAGGCAACCTTCGGCACTCCAGATGTTTTGGACTACACCTCCCATGATGCTTTGCCAGCATTATTGATGTAGTCCACAACTTCTGGAGTGCCGAAGGTTGCCTATCCCTGTTCTAGGACATTGGCGCTGTCTATCAGATTTTTAACCAAATTACCTCCATATGAAATGCGTTATCCTTGCAGAAATCCTAGATGTAATCCGTTTACCAACAATCCATTATACAGTGTTTGTCCCTTTCGTCTCACAGGTGGTTATTCTGGATGTTCGTGTTCCCTGCACACCAGTGGCCAGATTAAACAACCACCGTGCATGTGTAAATGGAATTGCCTGGGCACCCCATTCTTCATGCCACATCTGTACTGCAGGTAAGGCTGTCTTCCGCTTTGTGCTACTTTGTGCTACTGTTTCAGCAATGCATGCAGAGCTTATAAATTGCAATAACAATCAAAGTTTAACCGTTGTAGAGCCACATCTGTAGGGTTTCCAACTTTCTACCTATAGTAAAAATTCTGTCAGAAATTTTACTATTTTTCATCTGGTAGGTCAATAACCCACTGGCAGTTATTAGCTGCAGTGATCATTTTCAGTATTTGCTTAGTGAGTAAGACACCATAACCACCGTGACCCTCTGTAGTGGCTATGTTTCTTGCAGGCTGTTTACTCTCTCCCTTGGTTTTGTGTCAAATCATGTTTGAGCAGCTTGACCCAAACTTCAAAGTTCCTGTGGCCCTGTTCTTTGATTGCCATTTTGCTAATAAAGTCGTTGTACTGTAAGTGGCATTATGACGTGGCTGTTCCATGGCTCAGAATTTGCAGTAGCCATTGGGGAGTAAAAATATAGCTGTGTTGGGTAGGAATTCACCCCAGGTGTTCATGTTATGGTTTGCAATGGCAAGTAACTTTGAAGGCCTGGCTAGTAGCACAGGCCTAGAATTTTTTTTATTATTATTTATTTTAGAGAAAAATCATATCGTTATTGTCAAGTATTGCATTACATCAGTTTCTTGTTTTTAAGATCTGAATTTAACATCAAGCAGTACAACAAGGACATAACATTTAAAAGGGACACTATTTTAAATTGTGTTTTTTTTATTTGTTTTTTTATTTTATATTTTTACAGTGCATATAAGGTACATATAAGCCTGAGGTACCCCAACGGCAATCCTCTGGCATCATAACAAGCTTTTGCAATTGGGGTAGTACAATGAACATGCACAATTTTATATTATAGTAAACATGCTGAACTTTTGCGTGAACTTGTGTAGAGAGGAATCAATCAAGATTTTGTTAGCAAAAGTTTAAACATGGATTGTTTTCCTGGCACTGGAGTTTTCCTTTAAGACCATTTTCCTGGCACTGCAGGTACCCTCTCCCTTCCACCCCCCAATCCCTGGTTAGTGAAAGGGTGAAAACCCCTTCAGTCACTGATCCGAGGCAGCGACAATGTCCCTCGTCACTGTCTCCTCCTCCGCGCCGCTCCTCCTACTGTCTCCGTTGGCCGGTGGGCGAGACTGATCCTGCCCACCGGCCGAGGAGACCTAATGCGCATTAGCGCTCCCCATAGGAAAGCATTGAAAAAGATTTTCAATGCTTTCCTATGAGGAAATGAGCGACGCTGGAGGTCCTCACACAAAATCTTTGCTATAGACCAGGAAGTGCCCTCTAGTGACTGTCTAGTAGACAGCCACTAGAGGTGGAGTTAACCCTGCAATGTAATTATTGCAGTTTATAAAAAACTGCAATAATTACACTTGCAGGGTTAAGAGTAGTGGGAGTTGGCACCCAGGCCACTCAAATGAGCAGAAGTGGTCTGGGTGCCTGGAGTGTCCCTTTAAGTGTGAAAACAATGCCTGACTTTTGTTATGCTGATTTAAAAATATAACATGCTAGCAGGCTATAATAGAGCTGGCTAATAGCGGGTTCAACCCCTGGGATGCCTCACTTTATCATAGAGTGTGTTTAGATAAAGGCAGGCAACTAAAAGATTAACTAAAACATAAAGTTAACTAAACCCCAAAATTAAAACACAAAATTAACGGCATCGTCAGCCTGGGTGCAGATGGGCAGTAAATAGCATTGTGTCCTGGGGAGACACGGGTGATGTGCTCGGGACCGTAGGGCAATGTCAGCCAACGTCTCTGTTCGGTATAGTGAGAGAGTCTCTGGAGGCTGCTGGGGTCGCCCGGGTGCACACCAGAAGCAATTCTGGGTAGGGGTTACACTTGTCATCTCGCCTGCCCAGAGCCTTGCTGAGGGCCTGCATCTTTGTACACCGGACCTAGGGTCTCTCCTCTGAGTCCAAGTCCTTCCTCTCTAGTGACAGAAGCTCTGGGTAGTCTGTCGTCTCTTGTGGGGTCTGCCTCTCTGCCTCTTTAGGGGATGCTTTGGGAGGGAATCCCTTTTGTCTCTCTGCCCAGGTGTGTGGGGCTTGGCTGCTTGGTGGGAGGTTGTGCTCGCCTCCGTTTGCTCCTATGTCCCGCTGCCGCTGTGTCTGCAGCTGCACATACCTCCAACCGCTCCCAGAACTGGACGAATATCTCATCGAGGAGCTGTAGCATATGGTCTAGCGTGGTGCACCCGTCTTGCTCGGTCGACGTCTGTCGCGTGTCGCTTGAAGGGGGCGCATCCGCCATTTTGAGTAAGAGTGCTGGGTCCCAGTTTGTGTGGACCGGGATGACTCCCGCCAGTCGGGTGGGGGGGGGGGGGGGGGGAGAAGAGGTGATTTCACAAGGGTTCCAGCTTCTGCATAGAAGCCCGGAGAGCGGCTGTCTCTCAGTGATTCAGTGTGTCAGTCTGACATCGCAGGAGCTCGAGAAAGGTACTGTCTGATGCAATATACTCTCCCGGGTGAAAATATTGTAGCTTGCGGTCTGTAAGTGCCGATTACCAGGTATAGCACCCTGGTTTTTGTCCCCAGACGTGGGAGCTTGTGCTGAATACATCTGGGCTGCACGAGGAGGAGAGTGACCCGGATGACTACGATGGCTCTGGCCTGTTCTGTGAGGCCTTTGGAGACCTTGGGTTTGGAAGTCCTGGAGAATCTCGATTTTGGGACATCTGTGACCACAGGGAGGGCCCTGCATGATCTATCGGAAGCTAACGATGTGAGACGGGACCTGACTTTTTTTGTTAACCTGGAGTGGGAGCTCGAACAGGACTATGTACGTCTGTTTTACCGTATACCGCCACCTGCCTTGGAAATGATGGAGCTTATGGACTTTTCAACCCCGGGAGTGTTGGGTCTCATCCTTCCTCCCCAGGAGCCATGCCTGTTATCAGGAGACAAGACACCTAGAGCAGATGGGACTGAGGTCTCTGCACAAGCCCTACAGGGATGCTGGGCAGCCTTCCCACATACCCAGCGGCAGTGCGAGGTCCAGGGAACGGAGACAACCGGTCTCGTCCCCCAGCGGCAGTGTGAGTTAGCGGGAGTAGAGACAACCGGTCTCACTCCATAGTGTCAGATAACTGTTAGTACTGAGGGTGTTGTGGATGAGACATTGGTCACTACAGGCACCCTGCAAGTGGAAAGGTTGGCCCCTCTTCCTGAGGCTGACCCTAGCAACCTGTTATGGTCTGGTCAGCGGGTAGCCAGGGAGACTATGGCCGCCGCTACCACTTCCATTCAGAATGCACCTGCATCCGAGCAGAGGGCAGGTAGCCAATGCCCACCCCTGGTACCTGAACAGGGCCCTGGCAGCCGTGCAGGGCCACAGAAGCGATTGGGAGTTGAGGCGCGGGCCTCCGGGCAGAGGGCAAACTGCCTCTACCTATCCGAGCGATGGACCCAGAGCTCGGTGCTGCCCTCACTGCTCCCCAGCATCTGAGTGAGATCCAGGGGAGAGCACAGCCGGCTGTCTTCCCCTGAAGCCAGCGACGACTCCAGCGATCAACAGGAAGTGGGGCCGCGGTGGACTTTACAGACAACTCCCATCATCCTCAGCCAGCCGGGAAAACCGCAGCGACCCCGGTGGGGGATTGGCCGGGAGGGCACACTTGTTTGGGTGGGGGTTGTTACGGGCTCCGAGGCCCCTGTGTAACTGGGCCTGGGCTGGACGCCCTCCATGGCTAAAGGCGCCTTATGTCTGTCACCCTGTACCTAGGAGGGTGCAGGGTGCAAAACCGCCAGACCCCAGGACTGTAGGGGCTGGCTGTGGACAAGTGCTGTTGCGGGCATGGTACTCACAGACTGTGTCCACTCCAGACAGCAGTGAGCTGACCCATGTGTTTCATGCTGTGGCTGTCGGAGGTGGACAAGGGGGAGATGTGTGACAGAACGCCATCACCGAATGCCATCCTCGAGTGCCGATTAGTGCAAGTTGGTTTTGCGCCATTTCTACTGATTGGCCGCCGCATGGTTTAGGCATTTGAATCTACTGGCTTAAACAAAGTGATTCCTGGAACTGTTTACGGGTATGTACAGAACCTCAAGCCCAGACTTTATATGATGATTTCTTGGGCGCTGTACATCCGATCGCTCCGCTATTTGCTGGGACCAGGAGCTATTCGTGGATGTATGGTATGTGGGGGTGCGTTACTGGATGTTGTGTATTTTTTGGGTTTTTGTGTGTTCAGCTTCCTGTGTCCGGGAGATACTGTTATCTCCCGGACACAGCGACGCAGGTGTGGGTTTATGTTTTGTATTGCTGTGCATAAATACTGTTATCTTGCTTGCAATAAAGAGTTCTTTGTGTTTGAGTGATACCACGATTGCCCTCTTGCAAGTGACTGTAATCACTGGCTAGCAGCTATAATTCTAGGACTGGGCATAACTAGGAAGGGGCGGCCACAGGCGGTAGTAATCCATCCTCGAGAGGGTATACCGCCACAAATACATATTAATTATTTGTTATTCTATTTTCTTTTTGCTACATGATAACGATATCTACCAGTTTGGTACCACCTGTTCACTATTCTATCTATGCCCATTACACTCTAAACTTGCCAAGTGATCGTTTATGATTGAGTCTGGCATCTAAACAGTGACTTTATATTTCTACTTTTCGTATATATATTTACTTTAAAGAACCACTATAGTGTCAGGAAAGCAAACCTGTTTTCCTGACACTATATAATCCTTAGGGGCCCCCCTTACGCTGGGCTAAAGGGGATAAAAAAAAAACCAACCTTCAGCCACATACCTTTATCTGGCGCTGGGCTCCCTCGGCGCTGGTGACCTCTCCTCCCCCTCCGACGTCAGCTACCGAGTGGAGCCGAAAGCGCATGCGCGGCCAGAGCTGCGCGCACATTTAAAAATGCCCAAAGAAGAGCATTTCTCAATGCTTTCCTATGGACGTTCTGCGTGCCAATGCGATTTTTCGCATTGAATGTCGGGGAAGCGCCTCTAGTGGCTGTCAGGAAGACAGCCACACTAGAGGCTGTATTAACCCTGCAATGTAAACATAGCAGTTTCTTCTTTGGGGTTACACTCCTTACACTCTCCGCTTTAAAATACCTGTGTCAAATTAGTTTACATTTGTTTGCATACACTTGTTAATATTCTCATTTTTCTGTATTGTGCTACATTCGGCAGTGCTTAGGATATATTGATTAAAAGGCATGTCATTTAATTTAGATTTTGATACTTTTTGCTCCTTTGAGTAACCGAAAGTTCAAAATCTTTTTGCCTCCTTTGTGATGGATCTTCTTCGCCTCTATCTAACCAGGCTTTCAATTTCATCCCTGATGTTCTCACTGGTTTTGCTGTTCAAGGGACACTCCAGGCACCAATAAATGTTTTGCAGAATGCTGCACCATGGCCCCTCATGCCAGAAATACCTATTTATCAAAGGTACACACAGTCTCGGCACTGAATGCAGTCAGGTTGTGAATTAAAAACAGCTCAGACTGTCAATGAAACTGCAAACAGGTAGTGATATCCTCACTATATGCCTTCCTGGGTGTCTTCTTCTAACGAAAGTTGTTCTGTTCAGATCATTCAGTGCCGTCAGTAACTGAACTGAGTGCACAACGTTTTGATAAGGAAGTCTTTTTCTGTTGTGGGGCAGGCATTCTGCAAAGCATGTATTGATGCCCAGAGTGTCCCTTTGAATTGATACAAGGTTATCCAGTTGATTCTTAGATTTCTGAATGTTAAACCTACTTTGAGTTCAGCAGCAGCTGCTTACTTCAACAATGTTTGTTTGTCTCCTTGTACAGCGGATGATCATCAGGCATTAATCTGGGACATTCAGCAGATGCCACGGGCAATCGAGGATCCAATCCTGGCTTACACAGCTGAAGGCGAGATCAATAACGTGCAGTGGGCAAGCACTCAGCCAGACTGGATTGCCATTTGTTATAACAACTGCCTGGAAATCCTCCGAGTCTGATTTATTTATTCCAAAATGATTTTACCCCCAATCCTCCTGTCACAACCCTTCCTGAATTTTTATACAGTCAGACTTATTTTTTTGGTTTTCCCCTCCTGACCTCCATTGTTCCCTTACACTGGTCACTATTGGACTTAGGGATTTTGTCAATAACAAGTGCTAAAATAGTGCTACCAGCATTGAGAGCCCTGTTGTTTCTTCAGGGTGTGTTTGATATCATACAAGCCATTCCCTTTGTGTATAACTAAATTAGCACCATGCAATAAAAAAACCCATACTCTTCAGCCTAAACTAGGAAGAAATGGGATTTTTATATGCTTTCTTATTTTTCAATCTTTTTTTTTTCCACTTTTTTCCTCCAATGTAGACCCGCTAACTGTATCCTGTCTCTTATTGATGTTTTGATAGTAATAATTGGAGGATGGGAGGGGGTGTGGTAATTGCTTGCAGGCTGTAACTTTTGTGTTGTGATCATGCCTGTGTATACTTATATTTTGTGTGTATTTGTAGCGCTCATGTGCTGTTTCCAAGGGTCATCAATGCCCACTTTAAAAGACTTTCCCCTTTGTCTCCAAACTTGGCTTCTGATAGCCGTTACATTAAAACTGGCTCGGCTGTCATCTCCTTTGTCCTTTTCTTATATGAGGGAATGACTAAGAGAGCTCAAAATATTTCTGATGTCTTGGCTTCTTGTGTTACTGGGCAGTTTAACAGAGAAGCCATAAGCCATTTGTGCTGCAGTGAAGATGATCTTTTCCAAATGAATTCCCATCATTAGACCTCCCCTCCCCCCCCCCCCCCCCCCCCCCCCCCAATTTTCCTTTTTTTTTTCATGTCTTGTCGGTAGAAAAATCAACGGTCATGCTAGTGGTGGGGAAACTGAACAGTTGAACTGATTCAAGCAGGTGTCATCCATATAAAACTTGTGAAATTCCTTTCTCACCAAGTTAGGTTCATTAATGAGGATGTTGCAGCTTTCCAGTGGGTTTATGTCCGTTATCCACACGTATTTTGGTTTATGTTATCTTTATAAATACAACTGATACTAATTATAGCCTGTGTCTCTTTTAATACATTTTAGATTAATTTTCTTCGGGAGCCTTCCATTGCTTAGATTGTAATGTTATAGGAGGTTGGGCTGCATCCAGTCAGCTCTTTCTCAAAACAAGGTCGATTTTTAGCAACCTTCACTGAAAAAAAAGTGAAAGCAGTATTGTGACAGAGCTCCTGTTCTTCGACTGAGGACCTCTGCCAGGTCAGCTTTCTCTCCACTACCAGGGACCCAGTTGCCGAAGTTTGACTGGGGTCTCTACGGACCTCTTCCAGACAAGGCTGCAGTAAATATAGCTCTAGAGTCCCTCTCAGCTGTAAAGCATTGATATAGCTTCCCCCCACCCCCGTGCACACATTAGACGAGTCAGAATGCTGGGTAGAACGAATCTTTATTGTACAGAACACGGCTATTTATACAAGACCATGTAGATCAGGGGTGCCCAAAAGATAGATACCCGGATGTTGTAGAACTACAACTCCCATGATGCTTTGCAAAGCATCATGGAAGCTGTAGTTTTCAGACATCTGAATATCTACCTTTTGGGCACCCCTGGTCTAGACCATGGGCAGTCCATCTTTTAATACCTACCTCCCACTTGTGTATCTTTTTTGATGGTAAACTTTTCTTACCGCCCACCAGTGTTGCATTAACTCAAGTGTTAAAAACTTTTTTTTAGAATGGAGGGTTCTTTAAAAATATGTACCTAAATGTATCTTCTTATTTCTACTTTATGCATGTTTTATACGTATATAACTTGAATTTAATGAATTTCTGCAACTCAATGCATCAATGCAGTGCTTACTAGCGCGATAGCTGCTTAAATTGAAGAAAAAGTTAAATGGGAAAACTGGATTTTTGTCGCTTTTTCGGAGTATGTGGTTGTGCCGGAGAACCGAGGGTCGCGGATAAAACCCACCATGAAAGCTTGAATTGTGCACTAGTGGGCAGTAGGGACTAGGTTGACTACCACTGGTGTAGACTCCAGAGGGCACTCCATGCAATGAAATGGACAGTACAAGTGTGCATGGGTCACTCTTGTGTGTCAGTGAGTGTATAATGGGTCATTGTGTGTGAGTGTCAGTATGTTTGTTCGAATTCACTGTGTGTCATTGACAGTGTGTGGGTTCACTTTGTGTGTCAGGAAGTGTTAAAAGATAAAGTTGTAGTTTACTGCTTCAACAAAAATAATACATTTCTTAAAAGTGCATCAAGCTTTTCAACCTTGAATATAAAGTGTGTAACGCAGTATAATTTTATTTATTTGGGTACAAGCAACTTGCCAATACACACAGAGCATTTGACGTGTAACCAAAAACAAAATCTTTACCCCACACAAAGCATTAATCAAGTAGCAATATAATTTCACCAATAAAGTGCCAATGCAGAATAAGGGATTCTTGTGGTATGATTTGGATAATACTTAAAAATATATTTGCAGAACTTCAATGGGGTGCAACGTTGAATAGAGTAGTAGAGTTGTCCTTTTATTTTTCCTCAGGGATAAAAGCAAATGAGATAAATATATAGTCATGTATTTTAAAAACCATACAAATTAAAAATGTCCTTAATAACCTGTGACAGTGAGGGTGTATCAGTCACTGTTTGTCAGTGAAGGTGTCGCTGTAACTGTCAGTGTGTATGGTTTACCATGTGTGTCACTGAGTTTGTAGGAAGCCACTATGTGTGTAGGTATTATTGTGTGTATGGTTCACTGTGTGGGATTTATTGAGTGTGTATGGGTCTCTGTCTGTGTGTTAGTGACCAAGGCAATGAACCCGGCTCCCCTGGACTACCAGTGAGCAGGGCTATGACTTCCAAGGAATCAAGATTGCAGCCTCCCAGGTCAGCGGTAAGTAATTCTTGGAAAGGGGGTGCCCTAAAGTCCTGGGCGTGGATGCCACTTAACATCTTCGTCCTTTTTTCCAGTTAGAGCTCTGGTAGACTTCTTGGTGTTCAATTACCACTTGTTGGTCAGTTGCAAACTTGTTACCCGGGAAGGAGTTCCAGGTGGTAATCTCTGGTCACAGTATGGAAATTGTATACTGCTAAGAAGGATGTAGCTGAGCTCTGGTACTCGGTTGAGTACCTCCACTAAAAACCTCTCCCTGATCCTGCAATGTAGTTGGAGCTTATAGCCCTCACCCAAACATCAGCCAAGATCCCCAGCATGGGGTCTCCAGCAAAAACATAGGTAAGCCTGCCCAGGTGCCTCTGTGCCTTGGATAGAATTGCAACGCACACCCCTTAATTCAATTAATTCCCAGGCGCTAATGCAATTTATCTCCCAAACACATGTAGAACCTCACAAACTATGTGAAAAAGAGGGGTAACTCCCACATATGTGGTATTTTCCAGATAGCTCGTCCCTCAGCCCTTAATCTAGCAAAATATCGCTTTCGCTAGGGGTGTCTGCCAGATCTTTTAGGTGGAAATCATACTGGTTCCCAAAGAACATGGAATGATTGGAAATGAGGGTGCTCAAAAGGACTATGTCCACTATAGCCAGGAGGAAGGTCCACGATGGGTTGATAGCAATGTATTACATTTCAACAGTTCAGAATCCATTGTGACAGAGCTACCTGTACCCCGACTGGGTACCTCCGCCAAGCTCACTTCCTCACACAACCCTTTTGAGCTTGAACTGGGAAACCTGAAGCGCTTCTGCCCCAGTCACTGCAGCTTGATTGGGGCCCTTCTGGAGCTTTTCCACCCGCCCAGGCTGCAGCTTTCCTTCCAGGCAAGTATCATGCCCTCTGCTTATTCCGCTTCAGCCCTTTTTCCAGGCAGGTATTGTGCCCTCTTCCTATTCCTCCACAACTCTGCTTACAGAGATTATAGCTATTGCCTATATGATATATATTTGGACCGAGAGTAGAGATCAATACGAGCTATTGGTGCATGTAAAATGAACGGGGGTTAAATGATGGGAAAGGCTTTCAAACCCCAGGATTATTTCACTAAAGTGAATAATTGCTGGAAATTCATACACAAAACTTTTATTGGTATTTACCGTCATTACGAAATTCATTGCAACGAGGAGATATAGCTACTGGAAACTGACAGAGGAATGACTCCTACCGCAGTGAACTCTTTGTGGCCAGACCTGTAACAGCGGTCCGTCAAATCTTTGACACAGGGGCGTTTGGACAATACCCCACGGATCCAGGCGCTATTTGCACAGAATGGGCGCTCAGATCAGACCTTTCGGGGGATATATAACGTGGGGGTTCATTGTGATTTAATGTATGTTTTAGGGGTATTTTTTGTTGTGACCTCTGTATCCGGGAGATAATTAGCTTACCCGAGGGCTAACTGATTCAACTCCCTGGGCAGCTTTAACGTACAATAAAAAGAGACCCCATGCTGGGGGTCTGGGTATAAATGTTTGTTCTTTTTTTCTAACAAAAGCAGTTTTGTTGTGCCCTTCATTAAGTCTCAACTGATGTTTGTGTTATAATCACTACTTTACTGCGGGACCTGGAGTATCTGTACCTAGAGTGGTACCTCTGCTGCACTCTCTCCCATTACAATCATCAAGCTCAGTTTTCCAAACTACCGAACTAGACCGACTGCAAGCCCTGATTCTCTGGAACTGTTTTGGGCATGGGACCACACGTCCGTCCGTCAATAAGACTTCAAGGAAATTCCTTAACCCCAACCCCTGAACTGATCTGGGTGACTTTTGGATATGTTGGTCACCCAGATCAGGGCTATCAGGGGATGTAACTTTTGTGGGGGTTTTGTGTGTTTTAAGTTATTTTGGGGGTTTTGTAAAAATGTTTTATTTTTATTTATTTATTTATTTTTTTAAGTTCAGTATAGTGCTTGACACAATTATCTCCCAGGCATCGGAGAGGGATTGACCTATTTTGCATGGGAGTGTCCTGGACCTGAGAGCCAATGTGATTGTGTATTTGTTTCTACTGTGGTTTACTCTCAGGTCCAGGGGGGAGTGCCCCTTGCATGGGGTCTGTCATAAAATGCCAGTTGTGACTAAACAGATTCGTTTTACCCTTCATGAAGTCTAGGCTCATGTTTTGGGGGATTGGAGAACTACACTCTAGGGATTGCTATAATCATTAT
The DNA here is from genome assembly GCF_036172605.1 of Pelobates fuscus. Lineage (NCBI taxonomy): Eukaryota > Metazoa > Chordata > Amphibia > Anura > Pelobatidae > Pelobates > Pelobates fuscus. Next base: position 284,878,714 of record NC_086322.1, on the reverse strand, counting down.
ACTTCTTTGGATCACAACGATTGCTCTTGTAAGAGCAGCCTGCTTTGCTCTCTAGACTAGGAGAGGTCTACCCACTGGAAGCTGTGTGGGGATATTTATGGTATAATAATAGTAAACAGTTGAGAATTACCCACTATTTTAATTCTCAGATCCCAAAGATCGTTATCGTGTAAGTGAAATGTAAACCATATCAATAAACTCACAATTTGTTATAAAAATAGATACAATTTATTTTTATATTCAAATAATAATAAAAAGTAACATGCGTGACAATAATCAATGGAAATTCAGTATAACATGAGTATGCAATACAAATGGCAATGTAAAAACCTCCCCCAATGACTAAGACAGTCTTAATTGTCAAGAAGATTTATGATGGGCTTCACAGAGACAAAGAAAAAGTTTCACACAGAGAACAGAATTCCTCAGAGTGCAGCGTAAGGTCGTAAAACTTTAGCTGACAGTTAGAATAACCCTTTCAATGCTGGCTAGACCTCTTCTAGGCAATTAAGATCTATTCTTATGTAATTTTTTAATAAAATAACATTTAAACCAGTCATTAGTCACTTCCTGGACCCATCCAATAAGAGAAATCTACAAAATTCTACAAGCTGAATTTTAATTTGCCTAAACATATATTTTATCCTATTTAAAGCAAATCAATACACCTGGATAAATATCACGATATGCTAACATGTGATATGTCACATTAATACATATTTATCCTAATTCCATCTGCAGCATGGAATGGTTATAAATATATACTTCTTAGTTAACTAAGATTTCTAAATACCGAAATCTGATCGTGATTTATCCAGTCATATATCATGCTATTAGAACATTTTAATTAAATTAGATTAATTAAATGAAGCCGGTATATTTACCAGTTAAATAGATATTCTCACCAGATGTTCTCAGGTAGCTAAGTGTCAAGGAATGTTTATCTGTCTTTTCTTTCTTATCCTGCTTCCGACTCTTTTGCCCCCGACTGCTTTCTCTGCCTCCTCTCCATACCTCTCTTGATTTTCTTGATTACCTCTCTTCCCTTTGTCTTAACTTTTAAAGGGAAAATTTCTCTGTTCGTCACTAGCTGGTAGACCAATCAAAACACTAGGTGTTTGGTTATCTTTTAGATAGCAACTTAATATTTGGTCTATAGAGGGCAGTCTCGTCCCACTAAACATACCTATCCAGGAAAGAGTTAACTTTTCCTGGTGGCTATTTTGACGTCATTTTGGCTTATCTATATGTTGCCTATATTTTATATTTTCTGTCAGATCAAACAGTTTCTTTGGGCTTTCTTCAGACTATGTGTCTCCAAATTCTGCTGTAATTTCTAGTATGACGGTTCGTAATACTAAATATGACCCCTTCAATACAATGGGAATCTTGTACATATAGAAAGTAAAATTAAATTATTTAATCTTCTCTGTCACAAATTTCTGGGTTTAGAATTTATTCTATTCCATTAGCAATTAGACAGTCTCTTATCACTTGGTTTGTTTATACTATACATTCCTTTTAGCTCTGGCAAAGGTTTAGAGAAAGGATAGAAATTGTGTGTCTCTTTGTTAACTTGAAAATAACAAAATGGAGTCTGGTCTGTTCAGAGTGACTCAGAATATACACTTTTAATTTCTATCATAGCACAAAATGCCGATATAAATACCCTGACAGCTGGATCCTGGTCTTGGGTCCAGGGTGGGTTGAGGACAGCGAGACCCCAACCAAGCTGTGGCGGTTTGTGGGGTTTACAGTGTTCCAGTGCGGTGCGTATATGTGATCTGTGTGTGTGTGCATATCTGTCATGTGTCTGTGAGCCCCCCTACCCACCTTACAACCCACCACACAGACCCCCCTACCCTCTCACAGCCATCCCCACCCTGTCTCCCCACACACCGTCACAGCCCCCCCCCCCCCTAAAAAAGCCATTCACTCCCCCATACACGCACCCTGAAAGGGTTAATGCTGTAATGGACTCAACTCCCCCCGGTTCTCGATCACCATAATCAACGTTGATGGAGAATCATTGTCAACATTAAAGACACAGACAACAGGATGCTTTGACAAGATTTCTCGCTCTTTATTATTTCGAAGCTAGCATTTATACACAGTTTCTTACGTAAGCCGTGAAATTTATAGTTTCCATGTAGTTAATAGTACATACTTGTCTGACATTAAAAGATAAGCATTTGAATAGTGATGTACCGAACTGTTCGCTGGCGAATAGTTCCCGCCGAACATAGCGTGTTCGCGTTCGCCGCCGCGGGCGAACACATGGGCGGTTTGATCCGCCCCCTATTCGTCATCATTGAGCAAACTTTGACCCTGTGCCTCACGGTCAGCAGACACATTCCAGCAAATTAGCAGCAGACCCTCCCTTCCACACCCTCCCACCTCCCTCCCAGCATCCATTTTAGATTCATTCTGAAGCTGCATGCTTAGTGAGAGGAGGGAAACTGTAGCTGTGTTCATTAGATAGGCTAGGTTATTCAGTGTCCACTACAGTCCTGAAGGACTCATCTGATCTCTGCTGTAAGAACAGCACCCCAAAAAGCCCTTTTTAGGGCTAGAACATCACTTCTTTTTTTTTTTTCTGTGTAATGTGATTGCAGTTGCCTGCCTGCCAGCTTCTGTGTCAGGCTCACAGTGCATACTGTGCCCATTTTCCCAGTGCCACCACTCATATCTGGTGTCACAATAGCTCAAGCTTGACATTTAAAAAGAAAAACATTTTTTTCACTGTAATAGATTGAAGAGCAGTTAGTTGTCTGCCAGCTTCTGTGTCAGGCTCAGTGGATACTGTGCCCATTTGCCCAGTGCCACCACTCATATCTGGTGTCACAATAGCTTAAGCTTGACATTTAAAAAGAAAAAAAACTTTTTTCACTGTAATAGATTGAAGAGCAGTTAGTTGTCTGCCAGCTTCTGTGTCAGGCTCAGTGGATACTGTGCCCAGTTGCCCAGTGCCACCACTCATATCTGGTGTGACTATAGCGTGCCTTTAAAAACAAAAAAAGTGTTTCACTCTAAGCTAATAGCAGTTAGTTGTCTGCAAGCGTCTGGGTGTCAGGCCTTCAGCGTGTGCTCTGCCAACCTCAGCAAGTGCACTTTGCCACTCATATCTGGTGTCTGTATAGCGTGCTTTTACAAAGAAAAAAAGTTTTTCAGTGTAAGCTAATAGCAATTGGTGTCCTTCAAGCTGGTGTGTCAGGCCTTCAGCGTGTACTCTGCCAACCTCTGCAAGTGCACGTTTGCCACTCATATCTGGTGTGACTATAGCGTGCCTTTAAAAAGAAAAAAAACGTTTTTCAGTGTAAGCTAATAGCAGTCAGTGTCCTTAAATCTCGTGTCAGGCCTTCAGCGTGTGCTCTGCCAACCTCAGCAAGTGTAATTTGCCACTCATATCTGGTGTCTCTATAGCGTGCATTTAAAACCAAAAAAACTTTTTCACTGTAATAGATTGAAGAGCAGTTAGTTGTCTGCCAGCTTCTGTGTCAGGCTCAGTGGATACTGTGCCCATTTGCCCAGTGCCACCACTCATATCTGGTGTGACTATAGCATGCCTTTAAAAACAAAAAAAGTGTTTCACTCTAAGCTAATAGCAGTTAGTTGTCTGCAAGCGTCTGGGTATCAGGCCTTCAGCGTTTGCTCTGCCAACCTCAGCAAGTGTAATTTGCCACTCATATCTGGTGTCTGTATAGCGTGCTTTTACAAAGAAAAAAAGTTTTTCAGTGTAAGCTAATAGCAATCAGTGTCCTTCAAGCTGGTGTGTCAGGCCTTCAGCGTGTACTCTGCCAACCTCTGCAAGTGCACTTTGCCACTCATATCTGGTGTGACTATAGCGTGCCTTTAAAAAGAAAAAAACATTTTTCAGTGTAAGCTAATAGCAGTCAGTGTCCTTAAATCTGTCAGGCCTTCAGCGTGTGCTCTGCCAACCTCAGCAAGTGTAATTTGCCACTCATATCTGGTGTCTGTATAGCGTGCTTTTACAAAGAAAAAAAGTTTTTCAGTGTAAGCTAATAGCAGTCAGTGTCCTTCAAGCTGGTGTGTCAGGCCTTTCTTCAGCGTGTGCCCTGCAGACCACTGCCAGTGGACTTTGACAGTTGCCACTCATATCTGGTGTCTCTGTAGCGTGCTTTTACAAAGCAAAAAAGTTTTCCAGTGTAAGCTAATAGCAGTCAGTGTCCTTAAAGCGGGTGTTTCAGGCCTTCCTTCAGCGTGTACCCTGCAGACCCCTGCCAGTGGACTTTGACAGTTGCCACTCATATCTGGTGTCTCTGTAGCGTGCCTTTACAAAGAATAAAAGTTTTCCAGTGTAAGCTAATAGCAGTCAGTGTCCTTAAAGCGGGTGTGTCAGGCCTTCAGCGTGTGCTCTGCAGACCCCTGCCATTGCACATTGCCACTCATATCTGGTCTCACAGTAGCTTGCACGTACCACTAATCCCCCCAAAAATGACAGGCAGAGGCAGGCCACCCCGCAGGGGCCATCGTGGTCGTGGTGCTGTGATTCCCTTTGGCCCTAGAATAATGCCCAGTTTTCAGAGGCCACGTACCCTGAACTTGAAAAGTTCTGAGGACATAGCTGACTGGCTAACACAGGACACCCAATCTTCTACAGCTTCCGCTCGGAACCTTGACGCACCATCCTTCTCCAGCTTAGCTTCAGGCACTTCTCAAGATACCACTCACCCGCCTGCCGCCACCACCAAAACTAGCACCACAGCTGCTTTATTTGGTATGTCAGAGGAGTTATTCACACATCCGTTTGAAGAAATGAGTGATGCGCAACCATTATTGCCAGAGGATGTAGATAACAGGGATATGTCTCAGGCAGGCAGCATTACACAAATGGACGTACGGTGTGATGATGATGATGTTGTACCCGCTGCTGCTTCCTTTGCTGAGTTGTCAGATACAAGTGAAGTGGTTGATGATGACGATGCGTCCATGGATGTCATGTGGGTGCCCGCTCGGCAAGAAGAAGAACAGGGCGAAAGTTCAGATGGGGAGACAGAGAGGAGGAGGAGGAGAAGGAGACGAGTTGGAAGCAGGGGGAGGTCGTCGCAAGGAGCTAGTGGCACAGTCAGATAGCAAGCATCGGCACCCGGGGTCAGCCCGACAGCATGCCAATCAACGCATGCTGTGTCCACCACCAGAATGCCGTCATTGCAGAGCTCAGCAGTGTGGAATTTTTTTTGTGTGTCTGCCTCTGACAACAGCGATGCCATTTGCAACCTGTGCCAAAAGAAACTGAGTCGTGGGAAGTCCAACACCCACCTAGGTACAACTGCTTTGCGTAGGCACATGATCTCACATCACAAACGCCTATGGGATCAACACATGAGTACAAGCAGCACGCCTACTCTAAGCCGCCATCCTCCTCCTGGTCCAGCATCCTAAGCCACGTCAACCACTGCTGTCCTCCTTGCCCCCTCTCAACCATCCGCCACTCCGTCTCCCGCCTTGAGCAGTTCCCGCTCATCTGCCCACAGTCATGTGTCTGTCAAGGACATGTTTGAGCGTAAGAAGCCAATGTCAGAAAGTCACCCCCTTGCCCAGCGTCTGACAGCTGGCTTGTCCGAACTATAAGCCCGCCAGCTTTTACCATACAAGCTGGTGGAGTCTGAGGCGTTCAAACAATTTGTAGCTATTGGGACACCGCAGTGGAAGGTACCCGGCAGAAATTTCTTTTCACAAAAGGCAATCCCCAACCTGTACTCGATTGTGCAAAAGGAAGTAATGGCATGTCTGGCACACAGTGTTGGGGCAAGGGTCCATCTGACCACTGATACCTGGTCTGCAAAGCATGGTCAGGGCAGGTATATCACCTACACTGCGCATTGGGTAAACCTGCTGACTGCTGCCAAGCATGGAATGCATGGCTCTGCAGAGGAGTTGGTGACACCGCCACGACTTGCAGGCAGTCCTGCTGCCACCTCCTCTACTCCTCCTACTCCATCCTCTTCCATAACCTCCTCGGCTGAGTCCTCTTCTTCTGCTGCGTCTTGCTCCACATCAACGACACCCCCCCAGCTCCCCAGGTACTATTCCACATCCCGGATACGGCAGTGTCACGCCGTCTTGGGTTTGACTTGCTTGAAAGCAGAGAGTCACACCGGATATCGGCAAAGTGGTTTGTGACAACGGAAAAAATTTGTTAGCGGCATTGAAGTTGGGCAAGTTGACACATGTGCCGTGCATGGCACATGTGTGTAATCTGATCGTACAACGCTTTGTGCATAAGTACACAGGCTTACAGGACGTCCTGAAGCAGGCCAGGAAGGTGTGTGGCCATTTCAGGCGTTCCTACACGGCCATGGCTCACTTTGCCGATATCCAGCGGCGAAACAACATGCCAGTGAGGCGCTTGATTTGCGACAGCCCGACACGTTGGAATTCAACACTCTTAATGTTCGACCGCCTGCTCCAACAAGAAAAAGCTGTTAATGAATATTTGTATGACCGGGGTGCTAGGACAGCCTCTGGGGAGCTGGGAATTTTTTTGCCACGTTACTGGACGCTCATGCGCAATGCCTGTAGGCTCATGCGTCCTTTTGAGGAGGTGACAAACCTAGTCAGTCGCACCGAAGGCACCATCAGCGACATAATACCATTTGTTTTCTTCCTGGAGCGTGCCCTGCGAAGAGTGCTGGATCAGGCCGTAGATGAGCGTGAAGAGGAAGAGTTGTGGTCACCATCACCACCAGAAACAGCCTTATCAGCATCGCTTGCTGGACCTGCGGCAACGCTGGAAGAGGATTGTGAGGAAGAGGAGTCAGAGGAGGAATGTGGCTTTGAGGAGGAGGAGGAGGAAGACCAACCACAGGGATCCCAGGGTGCTCGTTGTCACCTATCTGGTACCCGTGGTGTTGTGCGTGGCTGGGGGGAAGAATCCATCCATCCATCGGCATCCAACCTTGTGCAAATGGGGTCTTTCATGCTGTCGTGCCTGTTGAGGGACCCTCGTATAAAAAGGCTGAAGGAGAACGACCTGTACTGGGTGTCCACGCTACTAGACCCCCGGTATAAGCAGAAAGTGGCGGAAATGTTACCGAATTACAACAAGTCGGAAAGGATGCAGCATTTGCAAAATAAATTAAAAAGTATGCTTTACACAGCGTATAAGGGTGATGTCACAGCACAACGGGAATCTAACAGGGGGAGAGGTGGAAGTCATCCTCCTCCTCCCACGACGACGCCGGCAAGGACAGGACGCTTTAAAGACGTGTTGTTGATGGAGGACATGCGGACCTTTTTAAGTCCTACGCATCGCCACAGCCCTTCGGGATCCACCCTCAGAGAGCGACTCGACCTTTATTAAGATGAACCTTTATTAACCTTTATTAAGATGAATGAGGGATGGATCCCGAAGGGACTGACACTGGGCGATACATTCGATTAAAAAAGGCCTGATGAGATGAGCTGCCTTGGGCTAAAAATGGTCCACACGCTGCTGTATTTTAGCTCTGAATGCCGGTTGACTTGCGTGACTTATCCGCCACCAACTAGGGTTCAAGCCGCCATGTTTTAGGGCACTTTCCGCCTGTGAAACAAACATCAATTTTTCTGGCCGCTGCTATAGCAGCGGCTGCAACAAAACCGAATTTTTCAGGCATGTGGACATGCCTAATTTTTAGGCCCTCTGGTGCTGCACTGTGGCTTCAAAAACCAAACCAAAAAAAAGGCACATAGTGACCCTATGTAGGGGGAACAGTCCCTATTCTGCTCTGTGTAAGTGTGTATCAGGGATCTTTATTCAGATTCAAAAATTACAATTCCAGGAAAAATTTAACAAACATTTACAAGAACATGTTATGCACATCATAGAAACAACGTGAATTCTGCTCTTTGTCAGTGTGTATCAGGGGCTTTGAGGACAGGTGTCAATCCATACCTGCCAAGTGACCCTATGTAAGGGGAACAGTCCCTATTCTGATCTGTGTCCATCAGGGTCTCTGAGGACAGGTGTCAATCCATATTCATTGTGATTTAGGAATGTTAGGTGATTTCTGCCCTTTATGGATATAAACCAGACTCTGCATCAACTGTGTAATTTTCCATGAGAGTTTTGCCATGGATCCCCCTCCGGAATGCCACAGTCAAGGTGTTAGTCCCCTTGAAACAACTTTTCCATCACTTTTGTGGCCAGAAAGAGTCCCTGTGGGTTTTAAAATTCGCCTGCCCATTGAAGTCAATGGCGGTTCGCGAACGTTTGCGGAAGTTCCCGTTCGCGAACCGAAAATTCCAGGTTCGCGACATCACTACATTTGAATAAAGACTGGACAGGAACATACGGAGGTCAAGCAAATTCGCACATCCTCTGGCAGATGTATTTTGTACCAAGGTCTTCCTTCTAAAGTCAGCATAATTATTTCAAACATTATTTTAAAGCATACAAAGCAAAAAGAGTTTAACTGTTTCATATCCTTTCAGTCAGCAATAATGATTATAAACCTTATCTAATCATAAAATACATATGAACAAGAAAAGTTAGCTACTTCATATTCCTACACACCTTGTCACCCACACTACCCCCCAATTACTTTCAGCCTCCACACACTGTCACCCCTTCACCCAACTATATATATGCATACTAGCTTATATATATATATATATATATATATTTTTTTTAGGGTGTAGGTGGATCTTCCCACACTTTCCCCAGGACTTGACCCCCTGGTAGTAAGTACAGACGAAGGTAGAGAGCACAGCCCAAAATACAGTATGAATTCATACAAGTCTAATTACATTCACCTCTCTTGGCAATAAGGAAATCTAGTTACTCCACATGGAGTATTTTTTTTTTTTTGACGCATGAGGAGGACTTTAAACCCCACTAAGGAGAAATCTGACTGACTTTGGAGTGGAGAAGTATTAATTTAAACCATTATTTTGTGGCATGGTTGGAAATGGATTAAAAGTGGGGTTTGTCGCTCACTTTTGCATCAGCAGCAGAAAGCGGAGCATGATTGCTTATTAGCTAAAGTTGAAGCAGCAGCTGATCTGGGAAGTATATTCACCTACACCTGCTTTCACAGGCTTTAGCCTCATTTTTTTTTAAATCAAACGAGGTTTGAAGAGCTGAAGGAGCCGAGTCCTCTCTTCCCTCCATCTCTTATTACTATGCAGCGTTTGACTTTGCCTTTGTTCACTAATGTGATTTAAATTGCCTATTCATCTGATTATAATCGATATATGGAGTTTAACGTAAGACTCCCAAGTTTAACAAGGAGTAAGAGCTATAACCATGGCTGAGGTGGGGATTTTAAAAGCATAAATTCTAGCCCATCGCACGTTAGGGAATAATTCCCACATACAGTCAGGCGTTTAACCCTTCAGTAGCAGCAGTGTGAGCTCTTTGTGGAGATTGTGGGTGGCTCTTAAAAGAGCCTTTGTGTGAGTTTGGGAGATGAGGGACAGTGGAGTTTACTTGCTCTTGGACGCCTTTTGGCTCTCGGTTTTCTTGGGCAGTAAGACAGCCTGGATATTGGGCAGGACCCCACCCTGGGCTATGGTGACCCCTCCGAGCAGTTTGTTGAGCTCCTCGTCGTTGCGCACAGCGAGCTGCAGATGGCGGGGGATGATGCGGGTCTTTTTGTTATCTCTGGCGGCGTTCCCAGCCAGCTCCAGGATCTCAGCGGTCAGATACTCCAGCACTGCAGCCAGATAGACCGGAGCTCCGGCTCCAACCCGCTGGGCGTAGTTCCCCTTCCTGAGGAGCCTGTGGACACGGCCGACTGGGAACTGCAGACCTGCTCTGGATGATCGGGTCTTTGCTTTAGCCCGGACTTTGCTGCTCTGTTTGCCTCTTCCTGACATCTTCAAATCGCAATCTGTAAAATCTATGAGCTCCCGTCCCCTTGCACGGCTACTTATACATCCGCAGATGTGCCGAGCTCTAGTCTGATTGGTTGCATTTTAAATCCACCAATCAGAATCCGACTAAGAGAGTAACCAATCACTGTAGGATTACCTCGTTCCATGCTCAGTGCCCGCTCTGAACGGACCAATAGGAAATGCACAGAGGTCAGGCTTTGCTACCCGGGCTTCTATATAAAGAGCTGCCAGAGGAGGGGCTCGTTATTCTGTTGGAAACTTCGTGAGATCATCATGCCTGAACCAGCCAAGTCCGCACCAGCACCCAAGAAGGGATCTAAGAAAGCCGTGACCAAGACCCAGAAGAAGGATGGGAAGAAGCGCAGAAAGAGCAGGAAGGAAAGCTATGCTATCTACGTGTACAAGGTGCTGAAACAGGTCCACCCCGACACCGGTATCTCCTCCAAGGCCATGGGGATCATGAATTCCTTTGTCAATGATATCTTCGAGCGCATCGCAGGGGAATCCTCCCGCCTGGCTCATTATAACAAGCGCTCCACCATCACCTCCCGGGAGATCCAGACCGCTGTACGGCTCTTACTGCCCGGAGAGCTGGCCAAGCACGCAGTGTCTGAGGGCACCAAGGCAGTGACCAAGTACACCAGCGCCAAGTAAAAACCCCATCATCACCCAAACCCTAATAACACAAAGGCTCTTTTAAGAGCCACCCACACAATCCACGAGAGAGCTGTATAGATATACGGAGAGTATTCTCTGCGGAATGTTACAAGTCATCGATTATAGCGGTCTCCTAAAACTTATTTTTTTTTGTACTGCTACTCCAGAGTAGCAGATTATATGACGCTTATTTCAGTTTTGAAATATTCAAGTTAAATTAAGTTGTAAACCCCCCTCAATGGTAGAACTTATGGTGTAACATGTATTCAGCTGGTTATAATGTACCCTAAATTATACAACATTCCGAAACTGATATGTAGCAATCTATCTTATAATGAAACGTTTCAATTCAGTCAAGATTTTTTTTCACATGTTTTATGTTGCCATCTCGTGGATACAGATTGCAATGGTTTCTTTCTTTAAAAAAAACACTAAAAAAAAACCTAATAGATCCTCGTTGAAACTAGCACCCGCAAACAAACTGAACACACTATATAACAACTTCTTCTGTGGTAACAATTCATGTTTTTTTTTTTTTACACTCTTAATATGCATATATTACTAGATGTATATAGATGTATATATTTAGCATTCTTTTGTTGGGTGGCATTTCAAAAGCGGGAAAGTCTGTTACAAAATGGCGAAGTTGAAAATTTCTACAGTTTCTCTCCCGCCTTTTTACGCCACATACTGATTGCAGTTTCACTGAAAGAGCAGCATTTTGTGGTGTAAAAATAGAAATAGTTTGTCTTTCAGACTCGGGTGTATGGACTGTGACCGAAAATTATAAAGCCAATTATTCTCTAAACTCGAATTAAACAATATGGACGTTTTATTTTTATATATAACAAGCTAAAATGGTATTTATCACAGGAGCTTTCCTCTCCAGCCGCAGTTTAGTGCCAAGAGGATCCTAGTTTACTAAAATGGAAGAGTTTAAGACTCAAATACAGACATCTTCTATTTCACATTTAATAAAGCATTTATTCATTGTGCATTGAAGCAGGAAGAGATGTAGGATAATCTGAGAAATCTAATACTGGCTGTATTGATAGGAAGTGAAACACGAGCCATTGCAGTCTGTTATAACCGAAGCCTTCTCTAATTTCTCGTTCCCCGATATTCTCGGGAGGATTGAAAGCGCCATCCTGGTGGAATTATAGCCTTATGAGGGAAGGAGTGGGCGGCTCTGAAAAGAGCCTTTGGTGTGTATGAAGGATGGAAGAAGAGAAGCGTTTAACCTCCGAAACCGTAGAGAGTGCGGCCCTGGCGTTTGAGCGCGTACACCACGTCCATGGCGGTGACCGTCTTCCTCTTGGCGTGCTCGGTGTAGGTGACTGCATCGCGGATAACATTCTCCAGGAAGACTTTGAGCACTCCGCGAGTCTCCTCGTAAATGAGGCCGGAGATTCGCTTGACGCCTCCTCTGCGAGCCAAACGGCGGATAGCCGGTTTAGTGATCCCCTGGATGTTATCCCGGAGCACCTTCCTGTGCCGCTTGGCACCTCCTTTACCGAGCCCTTTTCCTCCTTTACCGCGACCAGACATTCTGCGATGAGACAAGTAGAACAATCAATGCTCAGCCCACGGCCGCCTGCCCTTATATGTCTCCTGAGCGGACCGGATGGGGAACTGCAACACAAATCACACGTCACTGGGCGGGTCTTGTCGATGATTGGCTGATGCAGTAGGTTGTACTCGTGCTTTGCGGTGATTTGCTGAATAATAATTTTTGAACTGAAAAGAAGAGACCCGCCGGCGGGAAAGTTTTCTACCGCATTCGAGCTTGTAACCACGGCAAGTATTTAGTGCAGACTGAATTTATTAATAAAATATTTTATTCCCCTTCCCCCCCTCAGCTTCAAACACAACAAACACACATAAATAGATTAAAATTAAATATGTCTAGATAGAGAAGTTACCTAAATACATATTGATACTCTTTTCATTCTTACACCGACTCTATGTTCTACACATATTAATTAGCTCTAGGAACTAAATCACATTTTCAGAAGATGAATTAACGCAGTACCTGTAAATAGTCACTAGATGGCAGTGTAAGATTGAAAGAGGATGCATTGTGCTCTGTATTACAATCTAAACTTTTATCTCGCAGTAGCAGCGTCTCTCTCCTCCTATCAGAGTTGGGGACGTGGTGCATTGTGTCCAATCAGATCCATCCTTTTTCTATAAAGAACTCGGTTCGCGCCTCTCCAGCTTCAGTTCCTGTTAACCTCGTATTATGTGTGGATATCCCTTTGACAGAATGGCCCGTACCAAGCAGACAGCCCGTAAATCCACTGGAGGGAAGGCTCCCAGGAAGCAGCTGGCCACTAAGGCTGCCAGGAAAAGCGCTCCTGCTACTGGTGGTGTCAAGAAACCTCACCGTTACCGCCCTGGCACGGTAGCTCTTCGGGAAATCCGCCGCTATCAGAAATCCACCGAGCTGCTGATTCGCAAACTGCCCTTTCAGCGCCTGGTCCGTGAGATCGCCCAGGACTTCAAAACCGACCTGCGCTTCCAGAGCTCTGCTGTCATGGCCCTTCAAGAGGCCAGCGAGGCAGGACCGCTGCTAGGATTTTTAGTTGATACCGGAGAAACTGACGGAAGCCAAGCACAGAGAGATGGACACAGGTTTCTTCAGGAAGGAAGAGATTCTTTATTGGATCACCGATCGGGACTCAGAGGGACTAATGTCACCAAAATACAGCAAGTTCTGAGCCCCGGACAATAGTGCAGGCTCCTTATATAGGCACATAACTCCTCCCATATTAAGCTCCACCCGCACATTCTCTTGACCAATCAATACAAATAAGAATTAACTTCCTGCTTGACCGCATGGCTTGTCCAGCACAATGGAGGAGGGGAATACTATATCCTGTATTCTTGCACATGCTCCGTACACTACTGATCGTATCTTGCCTCGTGCAACCAACTGATCGATACGTCAGCATATGCACGTACACATGCCACGTGGTAATCTCGGCCTACTAAATTTATTTTTACCGAGATTCCACCACATTCCCCCCTTTGATGCCTCTTGATATTTCACAATTACTTGAGGCATCACTTAACCTTGGTTTGCATACACCGCAAGTTACCTTGAACCAGACCAGACTTATCCTATGATGTGAATCTTCAACACTCGTCTTCCTGCATTGGTTCTCCCTGATCTAGAGCCTTATATTTATAAATTGCCATTATCTGTGCAGCAGCCTTCCTCTCTGCTATATTTTCTATCAGGCTTTGCACAGACCTAACTACTAAGGGTATAAGACACGGCAGGAGTAGACACAACATTAAAATCAGTAGGACTCCACCTATCACTGCCTTAAGCCCTCCAAACCACTCATACCAGCTACCAAACCAACTACTTGGATTGTACCCTTTCCATACCTGAGTAGGCACATGCGCTAGTTTAACCATATGGCTAGTAAGCTCAGCTATTGCTTGCCCTTCGTCATCTATTTGAAGACAGCAATTGCTCAGGTTAAACTTCCCACATACACCTCCCTCTACTGCCAAAAGGTAATCCAAGGCTAATCTATTTTGGTATACTGCTGTCCTCATCCTGGTATTGTGCTTCGCTAGAAGATTGAGCGCTTGTGATGTCTCGTTAGTAATGATCTCAACCACTGCCTGTAATCTTATAATACGGTTGAGCATATAAATAGGGGTTCTATAACCAAAGGTACCATCTTCTGCCCACGTGGCTGGCCCATAGTAATCTATAATACGCTGGGGAGGCCATTCATTATCTTCCCAGGTACCTATCTCTATGGGTCCCCTTTTCTTCCTATGATTCACATCATACACCTTAACACCTAAAGTCTCACCTGTTTCGATAGGTAACAAGAAGAAGGATGGTTTGAGCATACCCAACACACATGCCCCTTCCCAGTCCTGTGGCAACTCCGAATAGGCTTTCTTACCACAGATCCAGTACAAATTTGCTGGGGCTCTCCAGTTAGATGTGATGGATAGATCAAACCACACATCCTTTAAATTGGCGTATCTAGCAAACGGGTTAGATGGTTCTGAGACATTTGAAGCCGACCACCAAGTTGTATTCTTTGTATCATCATCATAAGCTTTTTGCCCTAGACAAGTTAATTCTCCTACAGAAGTGTTATACATCATTCCTTTCCTCGCTATGCAAACATAATCTATGATGGAGGTCTTTAATCTCCACTCAGATTTACCTCTAACACTCATATGATAATCGGCTTGTGTAGATATTAATTGGTCAACTGCCTCAGAACCGGACATTACCTCCTTTGCTTCCCAAGGCCATTGGTCTCCCATGTTAGTACCTCCACACACATAGCAGTTGGTAACATTAAGACTACCGGCAATACTTTCAGCTAAATCAATAAACAGGTTTTTAGCATTATGGGGGATCTTATTATCTATGCTCATCTCTTCATAAAAGGAATGGTATACTTGATGAGTTTGGGAGGATACCGTATCAGTCTCTATCCCTATAAACAATACTGTCCCAGGATCTAAACCCGTCCCATATATTTGAAACCCAAATAAATGACCATATTTATCTAAGAACTTGTCGGGTTTATTTATAAGTATATGGATTGGATTGCATTCCATAGACTTACAATATGGATTGGTAGGCAACTTAGTCACAATCATGTCCTTGTCTACTGTCTGTCCCCAAGTTGCCCACCCCACACAAGACCAATATGGGCAAAAGTTATAATCTCTATTTGGGCATCTAGGACTCACATATTTATTTTTACTACTGGGACAAATATATTTATCGTTAGACCCATACGTTCTCTCCCATCTAAGATCCCCACATACATTCCACAGCTTTCTACCACTTGATATCGCCTTAAACGCATCAAATAGCAGAACACCTGAAGAATATACGGATTCTAATACCGTCTTATTAATTAGGGTCCCCTGAGGATCTCCATTCCTGAGAGTCAACCAAATTGCACGGGGTTGATACTCTGGACTGAAGCACTTAGGTTCTCCTACTCCTAAATGGCACACACTATATTCTATATTTAGGTATCTACATCTTGATACATCTCCTTTACACTCATATTGCGAATGCCAAATTAGGGTCTGGGATATATGGTTACCTGTTCTTGTAGTCTTAATGCATACCTCACAGCTAGGAGTGTCGGTACCTCTACCTTCCTGAATATAAAAATACACATATAAAAACATTATCATAAACACATCTTTCGTCGTCATCCTCAGTCTTCGTCCGTGCGAAGGCACCTCAGCTTCCAGGATGTAAGGGCTGCAGGGAATGGAGTTCTGCTCGTCTTCACAGGGGTCCCTTCGAGACTTTTCCTGACTTATACACTACACGTTGGTGAGTGGACAGGCTTTATTATGGCCTTCCCACTTTGGTAAATAAAATTTGTAATCCACAAGGTTCCTCGTCACTCCGACTGAGTCGTGCGCTTTAACCGGATCTTGCAGGGATTCTCTGGATCTGCTGTAGCTTGCCAAGAATTGACTGCTGCTGGTTTAACCCTGGAGTGATGTATCCATAGAGTCACTTCGGCTACTTTTATCGCTGTAGGGGTAGACAAAAGAACAACATAAGGACCTCTCCACTTGGGCCCTAACGGTACATTATTCCACTCTTTAATCCACACTTGGTCTCCTGGGTGGTAACTATGAACTGGGGGATAAATATTCACAGGTAATCTATCTTGTACCCATTTCTGTACCTCCTCCATAGTCTTACCCAACTCTACAACCTGCTGCCGGGTAATTCCCTCTCCCAACTGACTCAAATCCCCCCTTAAGTTACCAAGTACGGGAGGTGGTCGCCCATACATGATTTCAAAAGGAGAGAGGCCCATCCTTCTGGTAGGTGTACTGCGGATTCGCAATAGAGCTATGGGCAAGAGAACGTTCCACTTAAGTTGGGTTTCCTGACACATTTTAGCCAACTGATTCTTAATAGTTCTATTCATTCTCTCTACCTTACCAGAACTCTGGGGTCTATATGCTGTATGAAGCCTCCACTTTATACCAAGCATATGAGTCAGTTGTTGTAGGCACTGATGAACAAAAGCTGGACCATTGTCCGATCCTATAGAGCAGGGTAGTCCATATCGGGGTATTATTTCTTGTAGCAGGAATCTCACAACTTCTCCTGCTTTCTCTGTACGAGTAGGACATGCTTCTACCCAGCCTGAATAGGTGCACACAACTACCAGCAGGTAGCGATGTCCACCCGATTTAGGCATCACTGTATAGTCAATTTGTAAATCGGACATGGGGAGTCCCCCCATAAACTGGACTCCTGGTGGCTTTACTGGTCCTTGCCTTGCATTATTTTTAGCACACGTTACACATCTTCGTACAATGGCCTGAGTCAAGTTGGACAATCTTGGTATGTAGAAATGTTTTCTGAGAGATTCTTCTGTGCTGTCTCTCCCAGAATGTGTCCCGTTGTGATAGTTCTGGACAATTTCTACCGCTAGTGATGCTGGAATGACTATTCTTCCATCTTCTAACTGATACCATTTGTTCTCCAAATACTTTCCAGGTTCAGTCTTTAACCACTCCTCTTCTTGAGCTGTATAAACTGGAGTCCATTGAGACAGTGGAGTTGGTATAAGAGCAGCTATATGCCCCACATACTCCTGTCTTCCCGATTCAGCGGCGCGCTTAGCTGCACTATCTGCCATCCGATTTCCTTTGGTTACATCACCATCTCCTCTCAGATGCGCTCGACAATGAATAATACCGACTTCTTTCGGCTCCCACACTGCTTCCAATAGTTGTAGGATTTCAGCTGCGTACTTGATTTCTTTGCCTTCTGAATTCAATAGTCCTCTTTCTTTATACAAAGCTCCATGGGCATGAGTGGTTAAAAACGCATACTTGGAGTCCATATAGATGTTTACTCTTAAACCTTCAGCCAATTGTAACGCTCGTGTCAGTGCTATCAATTCTGCCTTTTGTGCTGATGTTCCTTTTGCCAGTGGCCGAGCTTCTATCACCTTGTCTATCGTTGTTACTGCATATCCTGCATAACGAATCCCTTCTTTCACATAACTACTGCCGTCGGTGTAATATTGAACATCGGGGTTCTGGATGGGAAAATCACGAAGATCGGGTCTACTTGAAAATACTTCATCCATTACTTCCAAACAATCATGTTGACTTTCAGTAGGTTGTGGCAAAAGGGTAGCTGGATTTAAGGTATTTACAGTCTCTAAATGCACTCTTGGGTTTTCACACAACATTGCTTGATACTTGGTCATACGGCTGTTACTAAACCAATGATTTCCTTTGTAATCCAACAACGTCTGTACTGCATGTGGGACTCGTACATAAAGTTCTTGACCCAGAGTGAGTTTATCGGCTTCAGCTACTAGCAGGGCGGCTGCAGCTACGGCTCTTAGACAAGGTGGAAGTCCGCTGGCCACTGCATCCAGTTGCTTAGACATATAGGCAACAGGTCTTTGCCATGATCCCAAGTACTGTGTCAATACTCCCACAGCCATTCTTCTTTGCTCATGTACATACAGGTAGAATGGTCGTGTGTGATCAGGTAGACCTAATGCTGGGGCACTCATCAAAGCCTTCTTCACATCTTCAAATGCCGTTTGCTGTTCTTGAGTCCATAAGAAGGGGTCGTGCTCTGTACCTTTGATAGCTGCATACAGAGGTTTTGCCAGTATCGCGTAGCTGGGAATCCATATCCTACAGAAGCCTGCTGCCCCCAAGAATTCTCGCACTTGTCTTCTATTCTTGGGTATCGGTATTTGGCACACAGCTTCTTTTCTCTCTGGCCCCATAATTCTTTGACCTTCAGAGATATGGAATCCCAGATATTTGACAGTTGGCAAACAAAACTGAGCCTTCTTTCTAGACACCTTGTATCCTGCCTTCCAGAGAATGTGTAGTAGATCGTGCGTTGCTTGCTGACATATTTCCTTGGTAACTGCTGCTATCAACAAGTCATCTACATATTGTAACAATACACACTCTCCTGGGATGGACTCGAAATCCAGTAGATCTTGACTTAGAGCTGAACCAAATAGGGTAGGTGAATTTTTAAACCCTTGGGGCAGTCTTATCCAGGTCATTTGGCGTTTTGAGCCCGTTACAGCGTTTTCCCATTGGAAAGCAAAGATACATTGGCTTTCTGCGGCAATTCGGAGGCAAAAGAAGGCATCTTTGAGATCTAAGACTGTAAAATAAGTAGCCCCGCACGGAATTAAAGCAAGCAGGTTATATGGATTGGGCACAACTGGATGTATACTAACAACCGCATCATTGACTGCTCTCAAGTCCTGCACAGGTCGATACTCATCTGTACCGGGCTTTTGAACAGGCAGCAATGGGGTGTTCCAGGGGGAAGTACAGAATTTTAGGATACCATACCGTATGAACTTATCCAGATAAGATTGGATGTTCTTCTTAGCCTTCTGCGGGATGTGATATTGTCTTAGGCTCACTGGATAAACCCCAAGTTTCAGTTCGATTTTAATAGGTGGAATATTGCGGGCCAGTCCTGGTGGGTTGTTCTCTGCCCAAACTCCTGGTATGTTGAATAGGGATTCATCACTCCTAGGGTTTTGGCTAGTCAACGCTGTATAAAGTCGCCACTCTTCTTCCTTTGGTACGGATAATGTCATAATACCTGAAGGTCCATTAAACTTTAAGGATGTTGTTCCATTTGGTAGGAACGTAATCTGTGCTTGTAATTTGGACAGCATATCACGTCCCAGCAATTGGACTGGACATTCAGGCATATAAAGGAATTGATGTTTTACTACGTGGCCTCCCAATGTACAGAGTCGACTTTTAAGAACCGGTTTTTCAGCACTTCTCCCAGTTGCTCCTATTACAGTAATAGTTCTTCCAGATGGAGGAGCAACTAGATTAGTCACCACCGAATGTTCAGCACCAGTGTCGATCATGAACGCACTCCTTTTTCCCCCTATTGATACATCGACCATAGGCTCCGCTCGACCAAGGGGGATGGAGCCCGGTCGGCAGGGCCGGCGCTACCATAAGGCGGCCCAGGCGGCCGCCTTAGGGCGCACCGGCCCTGGGGGCGCAAAACCAGGCGGACCGGAAGGAGGGAAGCGCACTGCGCTCCCCTTTATCCGGCTACTACTTGTAGCGTGGCCGAGCGCAGCCCTTACCGTTCCGCCTGCAGATCCCAGCCTCCGCCCGCCCACCTCCTACCCTGCTGTCTGCCGCAGGTTGTGTGGAAGGGGCGGGGATATGACATCATATCCCTGCTCCCTGTGGATCACACAGCGTGGCTGGCGCACAGTGATGAGGCTGCGCTGCAGGACAGGACTCCAAGGAGCCGGACAGCATGCACCCCAGGGACACGCTTTAACAGATGTAAGTATGTAATTTTGTATGTATGCATGCATGTATGTTTGTTTGTATGTAACTAATACAGAGTAATGGGGAAGAAAACTAGGGCTTAAATGGCTAAATGTATTTTTACATTGCTTTGTAATAAAAAAAGGAAATGAAGACTGTGTAAACATGATGTTGAAATAAAAGAGGTTTACATTTTCGGAATGAGGAATTATGGATACATTTTAAACATGTGTTGAATACTGCTGAAGGAAAGTAAAAAAAAAAGTACATTACTGTACAATATACATTTGTGAATAAAGCTAAACTATTACCTTTATAATAAACACAATATATACCATTGAAACACATAGGAAAGTGCTTCAAGTTAGGTTTAGAAGTATAGTATAATGTGGAAAAAAATTAAGATTTTTTGTTGCTTAAAAAATCATAATATTCCAGTCCTAAACCACATCTATTTTGATTGTATGTTTTTCTCTGAATGTCTATATATATGTCTCTGTATTCATGTATGTAACTGTATGCCTTTATGTTTCTGTATGTATGTATGTATGTGCCTTAATGTCTTTGTATGTATGTTTCTGTCTGTCTGTCTGTATGTATGTATCTGTATGACGGTATGCCTCTGTATGTATGTATGTGTCTGCATGCCTGTATGTCTTGTACGTATGTTTCTGTATGTCTCTGTATGCATGTATGTAACTGGATGTATGTTTGTCTCTGAATGTCTGTATATATGTCTCTGTATGCATGCATGTAACTGTATGCCTTTATGTCTCTGTATGTGTGTGTCTGTGTGTCTCTGTATGCCTGTATGTCTTTGTATGCATTTTTCTGTATGTATGTATGTGTCTGTATGACGGTATGCCTCTGTATGCATGTATGTCTTTATATGCCTGCATGTCTCTGTATGCATGTATGTCTCAGCTTGTATGTCTCTGACTGTATGTCTCTGTATGATTATTTCTGTCTTTGTATGCCAGTGTACCTGTATGACTTTGACTGTGTGACTGAAAAATGATGCCTGTGTGCCTGTGGCTTGGGAGGAAAGACACACAGGTGAAGATGCATTTTTTTCTTTTTTTAATGAGGGTTGGGGGCGCCAAAATGCATCTTCGCCTGTGGAACTAAAAATCCTAGCACCGGCCCTGCCGGTCGGTATCAATAGTCCTCCATGACCGTGTCAGCCAATCCTACAAAGTCCCTACCTTCTCTATCGCGGGACCTTTGCGCTGCTGGATAGTACCTGTCTTCCCTAACACTTCCTCTGTTCCCATTACTCCCTCTATTCCCATTACTCCCTCCGGGGCCTCCTCTACCTCTCGCTCTGCCTCTAAAGTTTCCGTAACCTGCCCTGGGTCTCTCTCTCGTACTGCTCTCTTTGCGGACACTCGTTCCTCCAATGCCCTTCTTCCTTGCAATACGCGCACTGATTCCTACTCAAAGGCTCCCTATTCCATCTACTATCGCCTCTATCTGGGCCCCGTCTATCTACGCCTGCGATCGCTACCGCTAGCATATCTGCCTTTTTACGCATCTTGCGCTCTTCCTCTTTCTTACTTTCTGTTTCCCTGTTCATATATACTTTATTCGCTACCTCCATTAGTTGGGTGATAGACATTCCTGCAAACCCTTCTAATTTCTGTAGCTTGCGCTTAATATCTCCGTAAGCTTGGCTGACAAAGGCGGAGTTCACCATTCGGGAATTATCAGCGTCTTCCGGATTAAAGGGGGTATACAAGCGGTATGCCTCCAATAATCGGTCATAAAAGACACTGGGCGCTTCATCACTTTTCTGAATCACCTCAACTGTCTTCGACATATTAATAGCTTTCTTCCCTCCGGCTTTCATGCCAGCAATTATAGCGTCTCTATAGGCTTTGAGTTGAACCATATCTGCGCCATTAACATTCCAATCGGGATCGGTATTAGGGTAATGTGTTGCGGCCCATGCTGCCGGATTGGCTTGATTTAAAGCATGGGCTCTATCCTCTAGCGCTTTAATGGCCGCTTGGTTAATCCTTGTCCTTTCCTCATTATTGAACAATGTCATTAATAACTGCTGGCAATCAGCCCATGTCGGGTTATGTGTCTGAACTATCGAGGTGAACAGATCGGTCATAGCTTGTGGTTTCTCAGTGTACGAGGAATTGTGGGTCTTCCAATTCAAGAGATCGGTAGTCGTGAACGGGACATATACGAAGACTGGGTCAGCATGTGCCATTTGACCTGCGGCATCGATATAGGCTGACCCAGGATTCAGACGAAGAGGCATCTGATAATGTTTTAATTGTTGGGTACCGGTCAGTTGTCGGGTTAGTATGGGGCTACGTGGAGGGGCGTCAGTTAGAGGTTCCGGTCGGGGGGTAATAGAGCATGAGGATGTGGGGGCTTGACTTTGGGAAAAGTTGGTAAATAGAATACTCCGAGCCGAGCTAGAAGAAGCTTGACCGGAAGTTTGAAGTGGCGCCAAATCAGGATATTCAGATCTAACGGGGGTTGGTTCTGGTTCCGGAAGGGGAGGTTTAATACGAGGGGGGGTGGATTCTGTACTGGAGGAGGAAGCGGAAGTGGATGGGGGCAATAAGGGAAGGGGTGCAGGACTTCCTGCATTCGCGTCACTTCCTCTTAAAGGAAAATAAGGGGGCGGCAAAGGGATCTCGGACTCAGGGGGCGTGTCCAAAATGGGCCTAACCACAGTCCTAGTGGACAAACAAGTCCTGGCCACCATGAGGCGACATTGCTCCTCGTGGCATATCTGAATCCATTTTGGCGAGTCGTTTACGGCCTGTCTCCAACAATCAATATATGGAAACTGCCCGTAAAGTTCAGGCCTACCTGATACAGCCACGTGTACACGCTGTACCAGGGTTGGATCCAAACTGCCACGTGGCGGCCATGCCGCAACCAAAGTAGGCCACTCCCTAGTGCACAAAGTGACCAAACGTACAGGAGACATTTTAACCCCAAAATCACATGTTTTGAATCCCTTTTTAAAATTCTTTACCATACAACCTAAGGGATCCGGAATCGTTGACTCCGACGCGCCCATACTTATCAATGGAACGTCGTTGACAACGAATACTATGCACGCGTTCTATTCAACAGTCACACCCGTTTCCTCTGGCAACAGCACCACGTGGTACGGTTACCAAGTGAAACGTACACAATAACACAATAAACACTCAGGGAATTCCCGTACACACACAGCTGTTACACCAGTCACTAAATAATCAATATTATGCCCTTTGGCGAAACTATACAGTCACCCACGCTATAATTCTCTATATATGAATTACCCGTCTATAACACACCCCAGTAACATCGTCTTTTACAAATAGCGGTTACAGTACGGTTAGCATAGGTCAAAGCACAATTTAAGGTCACAATACAATTATTAGTGGTTATGGTGTTAAACATGCAATAGACGACAATGATTAGTACTTATATACAGTGTCAGTAAATATACAGGGTTATGGTACCGTGCACTATGATACAGCAACACACTATTAACACTCTCGCTAGACGGCTGAGCTCGCGCTATCTAACAAGATATACACTTTACTAACAATCTTTAACACATTTACAATCCCAACTAAACTATTGGCCAGTACCTTGAATGGACTACCTAAAACTATATACACCCGTTTTGGTTAGCCAAACTGCCTAAGCACCACATATAGCGAACTAGAGGACCGAATTTACACAGGCGCCTCTTAGTCTATTACTCTATCAAAAATCTAGTGGGTTCCAAATTTACACGCCTTCCCACTTAGCCAAGATAGGTTGAGAGCTAGCGAACCGAATTTACACAGGCGCCGCTTAGTCTCCCGGTCCCTCCGACCTAGCGAACGTAATATACACCCTAGAACGCTAGTCTAGACAAGACACCGGTGTCCGGCTAGGGCTATTTACACAGGACCCCGCCTGACTAACCAAATCAAACGGTCTTACTAAAGAGCGTTCGATTGAGCGGTGCGCCTTCGTTCCTTCCCTCCTTCCCTCCGACAGAGGGGGCAGATTCCATACACAGATTTAAACCCCTTTTGGGCCTACCGCACAATCGGTATACCCCTAGTGGGTCTGCCGTCTAAAACAGCAGTTGTCTTACCTCCTCGTTCCTGAACCTGAGTTCACACTCATCGACGGGGACACCCCAGCACTTCTTACGTAGAGGCCGATGATCTCCTGGACAACAGACCAGTGGCGCTGAGACGAAGGGAGGTCCACGCAGAAGTTCAGGGGTGCAGCCGTAGAGAACGTGGGCAAAGATAGACCGTCTCACGCCTCTGCCTCTCAGCTACCGTTGAACAATGAGCTTCCCGGCCAATGCACCAAATGATACCGGAGAAACTGACGGAAGCCAAGCACAGAGAGATGGACACAGGTTTCTTCAGGAAGGAAGAGATTCTTTATTGGATCACCGATCGGGACTCAGAGGGACTAATGTCACCAAAATACAGCAAGTTCTGAGCCCCGGACAATAGTGCAGGCTCCTTATATAGGCACATAACTCCTCCCATATTAAGCTCCACCCGCACATTCTCTTGACCAATCAATACAAATAAGAATTAACTTCCTGCTTGACCGCATGGCTTGTCCAGCACAATGGAGGAGGGGAATACTATATCCTGTATTCTTGCACATGCTCCGTACACTACTGATCGTATCTTGCCTCGTGCAACCAACTGATCGATACGTCAGCATATGCACGTACACATGCCACGTGGTAATCTCGGCCTACGAAATTTATTTTTACTGAGATTCCACCACATAGTTACACAGGCGAAGATGCATTTTGGTGCCCCCCACCCTCGTTTAAAATAAGGTTCATACAAACACAGAAATAATCATACAGAGACATACAGACAGAGACATACATGCATACAGAGACATGCAGGCATATAAAGACATACATACAGAGGCATACCGTCATACAGACACATACATACATAGACATCCAGGCATACAGACACATACATACAGGCATACAAAGACATACACGCATACAGAGACATACCGTCATACAGGCACATACATATATACAGGTATACAGAGACATACAGGCATACAGACACATACGTACAAAGACATACAGGCATACAGACACATACATTTGTACATACAGAGACATACAGGCATACGGACACATACATTTGTACATACAGAGACATACAGGCATACAGAAACATACAGACACATACATTTTGTACAGACATACAGGCATACAGAGACATACAGGCATACAGAAACATACATACAAAGACATACAGAGACCTACATACATACATACATACAGAGACATACATACATACATACATACAGAGACATACATACATACATACATACAGAGACATACTTACATCAGTTCAATCTTGTCCCCTGGATGCATGCTGTCTGGCTCCTTGGAGTCCTGTCCTGCAGCCCAGCCCCATCACAGAGCACCAGCCACGCTGTGTGGTACACAGGGAGCAGGGATATGATGTCATTCATATCCTCGCCCCCTCCACACAGCCTGCGGCAGACACCAGGGTAGGTGCAGTGGCGTACACATGACCCATGGGGCCCCAGTGCGCAAATTGATCCGTGCCCCCCCCCCCTCTCGCGCTTACTCTGCGCGGGCCGGGGCCGCAACACATGGCGGCGGGCACCTGGTCGCAGGGGTTGCAGGGCTGTGACCCCTGCGACCGCGGTATGTACGCCAGTGCATGCAGATGCACACACACTTAAAGGACCACTACAGACACCCAGATCACATCAGCTCAATGAAGTGGTCTGGGTGTCAGGTCCCTCTAGTTTTAACCCTGCAGCTGAAAACATAGCAGTTTCAGAGAAACTGCTATGTTTCACCGAGGGTTAATTCAGCCTCTAGTGGATGTCTCACTGACAGCCACTAGAGGAGCTTCCGCTATTCTAAAACACTGAACGTCCATAGGAAAGCATTGAGTAATGCTTTCCTATGGGCGGTTTGAATGCGTGCGCGGCAAGAGCATTCGGAGCTGAGAGGCGGAGGAATCCCCAGCGCCAAGGGAGAAAGGTAAGTGCTGAAGACACACACACACTCTCACGAACAGATGCATACACACCAGCTAACGGACACACATTTACTGACAGACACACTCAGCGACAGACATACACACACACTTACTTACAAAACATACACTCTCACTGACAAACACACACTCACTAACAGACATCAAACAGACTCACTAATACACACACAAACACACTCAGTAAGAGACTCACTAGCAGACACACTCACTGACACACACTAGCAGACACACACTGACACTCACTAGCAGACACACACTGACACTCACTAGCAGACACACACACTGACACTAGCAGACACTCACTGACACACTCACTGACACTAGCAGACACTCACTGACACTAGCAGACACTCACTGACACTAGCAGACACACTCACTGACACTAGCAGACACACTCACTGACACTCACTAGCAGACACACACACTGACACTCACTAGCAGACACACTAGCAGACACACTCACTGACGCTCACTAGCAGACACACTCACTGACGCTCACTAGCAGACACACTCACTGACGCTCACTAGCAGACACACTCACTGACGCTCACTAGCAGACACACACACTGACGCTCACTAGCAGACACACACACTGACGCTCACTAGCAGACACACACACTGACGCTCACTAGCAGACACACACACTGACGCTCACTAGCAGACACACTCACTTACGCTCACTAGCAGACACACTCACTGACGCTCACTAGCAGACACACACAATGACGCTCACTAGCAGACACACACACTGACGCTCACTAGCAGACACACACACTGACGCTCACTAGCAGACACACACACTGACGCTCACTAGCAGACCCACACACTGACGCTCACTAGCAGACCCACACACTGACGCTCACTAGCAGACCCACACACTGACGCTCACTAGCAGACACACACACTGACGCTCACTAGCAGACACACTCACTGACGCTCACTAGCAGACACACTCACTGACGCTCACTAGCAGACACACTCACTGACGCTCACTAGCAGACACACTTACTGACACTCACTAGCAGACACACACACACACTAACACTCACACTAACACATGTTTTTTTTTTATTTAATCCCCCAGCCTCCTTACCTTTTTGGAGTGCTGACGGGATTCCCTGGGGTCCAGTGGTGCTGCTGGGCTCCTGGGCGGGTAGGCAGGCTGGCTGGCGGGCGGGTAGGCAGGCTGGCTGGCGGGCGGGTAGGCTGGCTGGCGGGCGGGCGGGTAGGCAGGCTGGCTGGCGGGCGGGCGGGTAGGCAGGCTGGCTGGCGGGTAGGCAGGCTGGCTGGCGCGAGGGAGCACTCTCCCATGTGTGCTTCCTCTTCAGCTCCCTCGCGCGGCTCCGGTATCAGTATGTGGCGCGCGAGGGAGCTGAAGAGGAAGCACACATGGGAGAGTGCTCCCTCGCGCGCCCGCAGAACCGGGCGCTCGGCCACGCTACAATAGGTCGTCGGTTGGAGGGGAGCGCAGTGCGCTTCCCTCCTTCCGGTCACCCTGATTTTGCGCCCCCAGGGCCGGTGCGCCCTAAGGCGGCCGCCTGGGCCGCCTTATGGTAGCGCCGGCCCTGCAGCGAGGCTTACCTGGTTGGGCTCTTCGAGGATACCAACCTGTGTGCCATCCATGCAAAGAGAGTGACCATCATGCCCAAAGACATCCAGCTGGCTCGCAGGATCAGAGGAGAGCGCGCTTAAACCCATTTCCCTGACCAATCTCTCCAACCAAAGGCTCTTTTCAGAGCCCCCATCTAGTCAATCAAACGAGCTTGTCCATCCCTTCCTCCCGCAGCCTGTATTATCCGTGATTATGGGGTTTATTTTTATGAACTAATATCCTGAAACTTACTATTAATTAAAGCGTGGTGGTGCCCATGTTTAAATATAAAAGTGTTTCTGCTTTTCAACATTCCCTGGTTCATATTGAGAACTGCATGGGGAAAACGTTAGACTGTCAGCATATCCTTCAATAGAAACTTTTGTACAAAGTATCTCATGCATGTTGCAAATTGACACTCGGTAAACGTGAGCCCTTAGGGCCGCTGCCAAGTGTTATAACTATAGAGATGAATGTGTATTTGTTTTGGATTATCCTGCCTGATAGACATGTTTTATACTGCTCTTTGCATTACACTTCAAACAATATGTAACATAATTGTGGGGAAAGAAAACTGCAGAAATATAAGCTCCTTTGACAGGCACTAGGGGGTCTGTTTTGTACATTTTTTTTTCTTTATATTTACATCCAGCGTGAATAGTTAAACACAAAAAAAGATACTTGAATACGTTTTACATTTTCACAGATGATTAATGTGTACATGGGCGTCCGCAAGGGGGGGCACTTGCACCCCCCCTGCATTTTTCAGCTTGTTCTGCTGATTTTCGTGTGAAATTGAAAATACAGTGCAATACCGACGCAGGCCAGTAGGTGGCGCTGTGTATAGAGAGAGACAGGGACAGGAAGCTGCATCTATCCCTGCTTCTCTCTGCTGAGTGTAACCGCAGGGGAGCAACACATTCAGGCAACAGAGACAGCCTACAGATCAGGTAAGTGAGGGGGGGGGGGGAGTTAAAATAGCCTATAGATTAGGGGAGTGAGGGATGGGGGGGGGGGCAGCCTATATATTAGGGGAGTGAGGGATGGGGGGCAGCCTATACATTAGGGGAGTGAGGGATGGGGGGCAGCCTATATATTAGGGGAGTATGGCATGGGGGGCAGCCTATATATTAGGGGAGTAAGGAATGGGGGGGCAGCCTATATATTAGGGGAGTGAGGCATGGGGGGGCAGTCTATATATTAGGGGAGTGAGGCATGGGGGGGCAGTCTATATATTAGGGGAGTGAGGCACGGGGGCAGCCTATAGATTAGGGGAGTGAGGCATGGGGGGCAGCCTATAGATTAGGGGAGTGAGGCATGGGGGGCAGCCTATAGATTAGGGGAGTGAGGCATGGGGGGCAGCCTATAGATTAGGGGAGTGAGGCATGGGGGGCAGCCTATAGATTAGGAGAGTGAGGCATGGGGGGCAGCCTCTAGATTAGGGGAGTGAGGCATGGGGGGGCAGCCTATAGATTAGGGGAGTGAGGCATGGGGGCCAGCCTATAGATTAGGCAAGTGAGGCATGGGGGGGCAGCCTATAGATTAGGCAAGTGAGGCATGGGGGGGCAGCCTATAGATTAGGCAAATGAGGCATGGGGGGCTAAATGAAGTCAGCAAGGAGCAGGAGCAGGAAGGGAATGCAAGGAGCAGGGGCAGGAAGGGTATGCAAGAAGCAGAAAGGGACAGAAGGAGCACAAAGGTAAAGGAGCAGAAAGAATCAGAAGGAGCACAAAGGTAAAGTTGAAGAAGGAGCAGAAAGGGTCTGCAAGGAGCAGAAAGGAATCTGAATGAGAAAGGAGTAGAAGGGCGCAAAATAAGCAGAAAGGAGCAGAAAGATACAGAAGCAGAAGGAGCCAAATATAGAAGACAGTGTCAGAAGAAAAAGAAGACTGTCAAATGAAGGAGAAGAAAAGGAGATTGGAGCAGGAAGGACAAATGAACTGAAACCTCCACTTTATTCTGGACACCACATCATAAGGCTTTGGTACCTGGGCCTGGCAGGGAAACTCTGGACTTTCTCATCTCCCCAGGTAAAAAAAAATATCAGTGTTAATGTGTTCACTTTTATTTACTGAGTGTCAGGAAGCACAGAGCTCCGCTGGGTAGGGGTGTTGCTGATTGGCTAGAGCGGTCAGCTGGCACTCTAAGCCAATCAATAGCTCCCCATTCATAAAAAAGTTTTTAAAAATTATGAACCGGGAACTAGCGATTGGCTTAGAGCGTCAACTGTCAACTCTTGCCAATCAGCGGCACCCATGCCTGATGTCAATCTGCACTTCCTGACACTCCGTTTCAGATGCCGATGCAGATGAATACCACTGAGGGACCTGAAACTGGAGGAAGCCTTTGGGGTTAAACCATTTGAGAGCGGTTTAACCCCTTAAAGGAAAGAGCACCCAGGGGCTTCCTGGCATCATAGCATTTTCATTTAGATGAAGTTGTTATGGTGACCAGAATGTTCCTTTAATTTGCTTAAAGGAACACTATAGTGTCAGGAATACAAACATGTATTCCTGACACCATAGTTGTGAAAACGCTATTCACCCTGGCTTTATGTGATAATCACTATGCTCCTCCCCTTCATGACACTGTCAAAAAGGGGCCAAGCATAGATGTTATTACAATTTTGACCCCCCTGGAAAAATTCCTGCGGACGCCCATGAATGTGTATATTTTATTTAATTTGGTACGTTTATTAATACCTATAGCTATGGATAAGGAGAACACGATTGGCCTGAAATTTAATCTCGGTTCACGTAATGCTCAAATCAGAGTCCTTGAAAAAGTCCTGAACTTTGCTCCATCTTATGATTGTCTTGTCTGGCAGATCAGCATGGTTTTCAGAGGAGCTAGGTTAATTTCATCTACAATCACTATCTTTTGCAAGTAGTGATGTACTGAACTGTCCGCCGGCGAACAGTTCCCGGCGAACTTAGCGTGTTCGCGTTTGCCACCGCGGGCGAACACATGGGCGGTTCGATCCGCCCCCTCTTCGTCATCATTGGGCAAACTTTGACCCTGTGCCTCTCGGTCAGCAGACACATTCCAGCCAATCAGCAGCACACCCTCCAACCTCCCTCCCAGCATCCATTTTCGATTCATTCTGAAGCTGCATGCTTAGTGAGAGGAGGGAAAGTTTAGCTGCTGCTGATTAGATAGGGAAATTGATAGCTAGGCTAGGGTGTTCAGTGTCCACTACAATCCTGAAGGACTCATCTGATCTCTGCTGTAAGGACAGCACCCCAAAAAGCCCTTTTTAGGGCTAGAACATCAGGCTGCTTTTTTTTTTTCTGTGTAATGTAATTGCAGGTGCCTGCCTGCCAGCTTCTGTGTGAGGTTCACAGTGGATACTGTGCCCACTTGCCCAGTGCCACCACTCATATCTGTTTTTACAATAGCTTAAGCTTTAGATTTAAAAAATATATATTTTTTTCACTGTAATAGAAGAGCAGTTGCCTGCCTGCCAGCTTCTGTTTGAGATTCACAGTGGATACTGTGCCCACTTGCCCAGTGTCACCACTCATATCTGTTTTTACAATAGCTTAAGCTTTAGATTTAAAAAAAAATTTTTTTTTCACTGTAATAGAAGAGCAGTTGCCTGCCTGCCAGCTTCTGTGTGAGGTTGACAGTGGATACTGTGCCCACTTGCCCAGTGCCACCACTCATATCTGTTTTTACAATAGCTTAAGCTTTAGATTTAAAAAAATATATATTTTTTTTCACTGTAATAGAAGAGCAGTTGCCTGCCTGCCATCTTCTGTGTCAGGCTGGATGCTGTGCCCATTTGCACAGTCAGTGCCACCACTCATATCTGTTGTGACAATAGCTTAAGCTTTAGATTTAAAAAAAAATATTTGTTTTCACTGTAATAGAAGAGCAGTTAGTTGTCTGCAAGCGTCTGGGTGTCAGGCCTCCTTCAGCGTGTGCTCTGCAGACCTGTGCCAGCGTACTTTGACAGTTGCCACTCATATCTGGTGTCTCTGTAGCATGCTTTTACAAAGAAAAAAGGTTTCCAGTGTAAGCTAATAGCAGCCAGTCAGTGTCCTTCAAGCGGCTCTGTCAGTCCTTCCTTCAGCGTGTGCTCTCCAGAACTGTTACAGTGCACATTGCCAATCATATCTGGTGTCTCTATAGCGTGCTTTTACAAAGAAAAAAGGTTTCCAGTTTAAGCTAATAGCAGCCAGTCAGTGTCCTTCAAGCGGCTCTGTCAGGCCTACAGCGTGTGCTCTACAGAACTGTTACAGTGCACATTGCCAATCATATCTGGTGTCTCTATAGCGTGCTTTTACAAAGAAAAAAGGTTTCCATTGTAAGCTAATAGCAGCCAGTCAGTGTCCTTCAAGCGGCTCTGTCAGGCCTACAGCGTGTGCTCTCCAGAACTGTTACAGTGCACATTGCCAATCATATCTGGTGTCTCTATAGCGTGCTTTTACAAAGAAAAAAAGGTTTCTATTGTAAGCTAATAGCAGCCAGTCAGTGTCCTTCAAGCGGCTCTGTCAGTCCTTCCTTCAGCGTGTGCTCTCCAGAACTGTTGCAGTGCACATTGCCAATCATATCTAGTGTCTCTATAGCGTGCTTTTAAAACCAAAATTTTTTTTCACTGTTATAGATTGAATAGCAGTTACTTGTCTTCAAGCGGCTGTGTCAGGCCTACAGTGTGTGCTCTGCAGAACTGTTACAGTGCACATTGCCAATCATATCTGGTCTCACAGTAGCTTGCACGCATAGTACCACTAATCCCCAAAAAAATGACAGGCAGAGGCAGGCGACCCCGCAGGGGCCGTCGTGGTCGTGGTGCTGTGATTCCCTTTTGCCCTAGAATAATGCCCAGTTTTCAGAAGCCACGTACCCTGAACTTGAAAAGTTCTGAGGACATAGTTGACTGGCTAACACAGGACACCCAATCTTCTACAGCCTCCGCTCGGAACCTTGACGCACCATCCTCCTCCAGCTTAGCTTCAGGCACCTCTCAAGATACCACTCACCCGCCTGCCGCCACCACCAAAACTAGCACCACAGACGCTTTACTTGGTATGTCAGAGGAGTTATTCACACACCCGTTTGAAGAAAAGAGTGATGCGCAACCATTATTGCTAGAGGATGTAGATAACAGGGATATGTCTCAGGCAGGCAGCATTAAACACATGGAGGTACGGTGTGATGATGATGATGTTGTACCCGCTGCTGCTTCCTTTTCTGAGTTGTCAGATACAAGCGAAGCGGTTGATGATGACAATGCGTCCATGGATGTCACGTGTGTGCCCGCTCGGCAAGAAGAAGAACAGGGCGAAAGTTCAGATTGGGAGACAGAGAGGAGGAGGAGATGAGTTGGATGCAGGGGGGGGTCGTCGCAAGGAGCTAGTGGCACAGTCAGACAGCATGCATCGGCACCCGGGGTCAGCCCGACAGCATGCCAATCAACGCATGCTGTGTCCACCACCAGAATGCCGTCATTGCAGAGCTCAGCAGTGTGGAATTTTTTTTGTGTGTCTGCCTCTGACAACAGCGATGCCATTTGCAACCTGTGCCAAAGGAAACTGAGTCGTGGGAGGTCCAACACCCACCTAGGTACAACTGCTTTGCGTAGGTACATGATCTCACATCACAAACGCCTATGGGATCAACACATGAGTACAAGCAGCACGCCTACTCTAAGCCGCCATCCTCCTCCTGGTCCAGCATCTTCATCCACGTCAACCACTGCTGTCCTCCTTGCCCCCTCTCACCCATCCGCCACTCCGTCTCCCGCCTTGAGCAGTTCCCGCTCATCTGCCCACAGTCATGTGTCTGTCAAGGACATGTTTGAGCGTAAGAAGCCAATGTCACCAAGTCACCCCCTTGCCCAGCGTCTGACAGCTGGCTTGTCCGAACTTCTAGCCCGCCAGCTTTTACCATACAATCTGGTTGAGTCTGAGACGTTCAAAAAATTTGTAGCTATTGGGACACCGCAGTGGAAGGTACCCGGCCGGAATTTCTTTTCACAAAAGGCAATCCCCAACCTGTACTCGATTGTGCAAAAGGAAGTCATGGCATGTCTGGCACACCGTGTTGGGGCAAGGGTCCATCTGACCACTGATACCTGGTCTGCAAAGCATGTCAGGGAAGGTATATCACCTACACTGCGCATTTGGTAAACCTGCTGACGGCTGACAAGCATGGAATGCGTGGCATTGCAGAGGAGTTGGTGACACCGCCACGACTTGCAGGCAGTCCTGCTGCCACCTCCTCTACTCCTCCTACTCCATAACCTCCATCCTCTTCCATAACCTCCTCGGCTGAGTCCTCTTGTGCTGCTGCGTCTTGCTCCACATCAACGGCACCCCCCCCAGCTCCCCAGGTACTATTCCACATCCTGGATACGGCAGTGTCACGCCGTCTTGGGTTTGACTTGCTTGAAAGCAGAGAGTCACACCGGACAAGCACTCCTGTCCGCCCTGAACGCACAGGTGGAAAAGTGGCTGACTCCGCAGCAACTGGATATCGGCAAAGTGGTGTGTGACAACGGAAAAAATTTGATAGCAGCATTGAAGTTGGGCAAGTTGACACATGTGCCGTGCATGGCACATGTGTGTAATCTGATCGTACAACGCTTTGTGCATAAGTACACAGGCTTACAGGACGTCCTGAAGCAGGCCGGGAAGGTGTGTGGCCATTTCAGGCGTTCCTACACGGCCATGGCTCACTTTGCCGATATCCAGCGGCTTGATTTGCGACAGCCCTACACGTTGGAATTCAACACTCCTAATGTTCGACCGCCTGCTCCAACAAGAAAAAGCTGTTAATGAATATTTGTATGACCGGGGTGCTAGGACAGCCTCTGGGGAGCTGGGAATTTTTTTGCCACGTTACTGGACGCTCATGCGCAATGCCTGTAGGCTCATGCGTCCTTTTGAGGAGGTGACAAACCTAGTCAGTCGCACCGAAGGCACCATCAGCAACATCATACCAATTGTTTTCTTCCTGGAGCGTGCCCTGCGAAAAGTGCTGGATCAGGCCGTAGATGAGCGTGAAGAGGAAGAGGAAGAGTTGTGGTCACCATCACCACCAGAAACAGCCTTATCAGCATTGCTTGCTGGACCTGCGGCAACGCTGGAAGAGGATTGTGAGGAAGAGGAGTCAGAGGAGGAATGTGGCTTTGAGGAGGAGGAGGAGCAAGACCAAACACAACAGGCATCCCAGGGTGCTCGTTGTCACCTATCTGGTACCCGTGGTGTTGTACGTGGCTGGGGGGAAGAACATACCTTCAATGACATCAGTGAGTAGCTAGGCATCCAACCTTGTGCAAATGGGGTCTTTCATGCTGTCCTGCCTGTTGAGGGACCCTCGTATAAAAAGGCTGAAGGAGAACGACCTGTACTGGGTGTCCACGCTTCTAGACCCCCGGTATAAGCAGAAAGTGGCGGAAATGTTACCGAATTACAACAAGTCGGAAAGGATGCAGCATTTGCAAAATAAATTAAAAAGTATGCTTTACACAGCGTATAAGGGTGATGTCACAGCACAACGGGAATCTAACAGGGAGAGAGGTGGAAGTCATCCTCCTCCTCCCACGACTACGCCGGCAAGGACAGGACGCTTTAAAGACGTGTTGTTGATGGAGGACATGCTGACCTTTTTAAGTCCTACGCATCGCCACAGCCCTTCGGGATCCACCCTCAGAGAGCGACTCAACCGACAGGTAGCAGACTACCTCGCCTTAACTGCAGATATCGACACTCTGAGGAGCGATGAACCCCTTGACTACTGGGTGTGCAGGCTTGACCTGTGGCCTGAGCTATCCCAATTTGTGATAGAACTTCTAGCCTGCCCCGCTTTAAGTGTCCTGTCAGAAAGGACCTTCAGTGCAGCAGGAGGTATTGTCACTGAGAAGAGAAGTCGCCTAGGTCAAAAAAGTCTAGATTACCTCACCTTTATTAAGATGAATGAGGGATGGATCCCGAAGGGACTGACACTGTGCAATACATTCGATTAAAAAAGGCCTGATGAGATGAGCTGCCTTGGGCTAAAAATGGTCCACACGCTGCTGTATTTTAGCTCTGAATGACGTTTGACTTGCGTGACTTATCCGCCACCAACTAGGGTTCAAGCCGCCATGTTTTAGGGCACTTTCTGCCTGTGAAACAAACATCAATTTTTCTGGCCGCTGCTACTGCAGCGGCTGCAACAATACCAAATTTTTCAGGCATGTGTACATGCCTAAATTTAGGCCCACTGGTGCAGCACTGTGGCTTCAAAAACCAAACCAAAAAAAAAAATCCTCCAAGATGGCAGCAATATACCAGTGGTCTAAGCATCTTCCCACCTTGGCCTAAAAAGGGGAGGTGATTCCACAATTAAAAATCGCTGCCATATACACGTCCACTGATAGAAGATGCCGAAGGTATCAAACTGATCAGAACTATACTAAACTCACCACTCCTATCTGGTGGCACATTAGCTTGCCCGCGCAGTGCCCCAAATTTCAAGTAAGAGGACCGACCAAGCATCTTCTTCCATCTCCCTGTTACATAAATCACTGCCATATCCATAGAAATTGTACATAATATCCAGGAGAGTTTTACAGGGCCAAATCTTGTCGCCTGTTGAAAGAGGTGACCTTGCTCGGGTCCCAGGTGTGCGGTTCCTAAAATGGCTGCCATATACATGTCCACTGATAGGAGACGCGGAAGGTATTAAACTGATATGAACATTTACTAAACTCACCACTCCGAGTGCTGTTATTTATTTAAATTTTTTGTGGTGAGGCTTTACAGGACAGAGTGCTTCTCCACGGGACATGTTAACTCGCGGGCAGCTGGCTCATCAAGGAACCAGAGCAGCTTTAACGAGCAGCTTGAACGGTGTCCCAATAGCTTGCATTTAAAAACCTGTTAAATGTTATAATAACGTCAGATTGCTTTGCAGCAGGATATCCTTCCAGAAGAGATGTATTTGACAAAATGTTGTAATACCTTTAGTAAAAATCAGTGAAAAAATAAATCACAAGCAGGGTACAAATGGATAATTAAAGCTAAGGATTTCAGGATTAACCATGTTTTAGAGAAGGAGATCCCACCAAAAAAAAAAAAAAAACCACCTTGTTCGATTCTAGAAACCTGGTGTGTATGGTAATCTGACCCAAGTCAATGAGGCAAAACTGCAGATGGAGGAAACATGCAAACTCACAAGTTACATTAGCACCACCACTCAAAAAACACTGAATAAACAGACGCAGAACTGTAGCCGTCTCTATATTTTAAAGTAAATTAAGTCATACAATTCACCACCCTCATTTTCTAAAAGGGGAAAAATTACTATGGGTCACTTTACCACCAGTGAAGTTCAGCCCACCCCCGGCTCCAACCAAGTGACTGAAATCCTCCAAGATGGCACCAATATACCAGTGGTCTAAGCATCTTCCCACCTAGGCTTAAAAAGGGGAGATGATTCCACAGTTAAAAATCGCTGCCATATACACGTCCACTGATAGGAGATGCGGAAGGTATTAAACTGATCAGAACAATACTAAACTCACCACTCCTATCTGGTGGCACATTAGCTTGCCCGCGCAGTGCCCCAAATTTCAAGTAAGAGGACCGACCAAGCATCTTCTTCCATCTCCCTGTTACATAAATCACTGCCATATCCATAGAAATTGTAGAGAATATCCAGGATAGTTTTACAGGGCCAAATCATGTCGCCTGTTGAAAGAGGTGACCTTGCTCGGGTCCCAGGTGTGCGGTTCCTAAAATGGCTGCCATATACATGTCCACTGATAGTAGACGCGGAAGGTATTAAACTGATATGAACATTTACTAAACTCACCACTCCGAGTGCTGTTATTTATTTACATTTTTTGTGGTGAGGCTTTACAGGACAGAGTGCTTCTCCACGGGACATGTTAACTCACGGGCAGCTGGCTCATCAAGGAACCAGAGCAGCTTGAACGAGGTGACCTTACTCGGGTCCCAGGTGTGCGGTTCCTAAAATGTCTGCCATATACACGTCCACTGATAGGAGACGCGGAAGGTATTAAACTGATATGAACAATACTCCACTCCTATCAGTAGGTCCCCCCCATTGTGATTTATGCCCCCCACCCACCGCGCAGGGATGCGGGCCGGGGGGGAGGAAAGTAGGTCCCCCCCATTGTGATTTATGGCCCCCACCCACCGCGCAGGGGTGGGGGCCGAGGGGGGGAGGACAGTAGGTCCCCCCATTGTGATTTATGGCCCCCACCCACCGCGCAGGGGTGGGGGCCGAGGGGGGGAGGACAGTAGGTCCCCCCATTGTGATTTATGGCCCCCACCCACCTCGCAGGGGTTGGGGAGGACAGTAGCTCCCCCCAGTGTGTATCAGGGTCCCTGAGGACAGGTGTTAATCCATACCTGCCAAGTGACCCTATGTAGGGGGAACAGTCTCTATTCTGCTCTGTGTCAGTGTGTATCATGGTCTCTGTGGACAGGGAACAGTCTCTATTCTGCTCTGTGTCAGTGTGTATCATGGGCTTTGAGGACAGGTGCCAATCCATACCTGTCAAGTGACCCTATGTAGGGGTAACAGTCTCTATTCTGCTCTGTGTCAGTGTGTATCAGGGGTTTTGAGGACAGGTGTCAATCCATATCTGCCAAGTGACCCTATGTAGGGGGAACAGTCTTTATTCTGCTCTGTGTCAGTGTGTATCATGGGCTTTGAGGACAGGTGTCAATCCATACCTGCCAAGTGACCCTATGTAGGGGGAACAGTCTCTATTCTGCTCTGTGTCAGTGTGTATCATGGTCTCTGTGGACGGGGA
The DNA here is from genome assembly GCF_036172605.1 of Pelobates fuscus. Lineage (NCBI taxonomy): Eukaryota > Metazoa > Chordata > Amphibia > Anura > Pelobatidae > Pelobates > Pelobates fuscus. The sequence continues at coordinate 284,840,460 of NC_086322.1, read as the reverse complement.
ACAGTCTATATTCTGCTCTGTGTCAGTGTGTATCAGGGGCTTTGAGGACAGGTGTCAATCCATACCTGCCAAGTGACCCTATGTAGGGGGAACAGTCTCTATTCTGCTCTGTGTCAGTGTGTATCATGGGCTTTGAGGACAGGTGTCAATCCATACCTGCCAAATGACCCTATGTAGGGGTAACAGTCTCTATTCTGCTCTGTGTCAGTGTGTATCTGTCAGGATTGGGACAGGGATCCAACACGCAGAGTACAAACAGTAGCCAGATACGTATACCGGACTAATTTGGTTTAAAAAAACACGACACTTCTCAGGAGCCCCACCATAGTGTACTGGGGGGGTAATGTGAGAAGAAGCACCCACTGTGGCTACCTCTAGACCTGAACCGACAGGAGAAACAGGGGTATTACGTATCTCCTCTGGTGGGTTATTGGCACAAGCTAATAGAGCCTGTAGCGCAAGCGCCATCTGATCCATTCTGTGATCCATGGCTTCAAACCTAGGATCAGGAGCAGCCAGCTTACTGTTTGTACTTGCAGGATCCATTGGCCCTGTCGTAATGTCAGGATCGGGACAGGGATCCAACACGCAGAGTACAAACAGTAGCCAGATAAGTATACCGGACCTTAGAATGGCCGGACTAACGTAAGTAGTACAGTATAGAATGGTCAAAGACAAGCCGAGGTCGAGGGTAACAGAAGACAGGTAAGCGAGAGACAAGCCGAATCAAGGGTAACAGAGATAAGCAGAGTAAGGTAAACAAGCCGGGTCAAAACCAAAAGGGATAATAGAATACACAAGCGCTGAGTGACTAGAACAAGCTAGAACCACGACAGGGCAATGAGCTAATGAAAGAAGCTCTGTTAAATACCCTGTTCAGAGCAGTAACCACGCCTCCAAGGCGTCTTGATTGGTCCTGCAGCAATTGACTGACAGGTCGTTCCGGGGGAGTGTCCTGATGACTACTTCCTGCCTAGATGCTGTAAAAGGCAGTCACTCCCTCGCGGCCGGCCTAGCATGACCGGATAGACCGCGGGGAAGGGAGCCATCAGACCGTCTGGATGGAGGAACAGCTAAGTCTCTACCTCTTTCGGAGGTAGAGACCACAGGTACCCTGACAGTACCCCTCCTCTCAGATACGCCCACCGGGCGGAATGAACCGGGACGAGATGGGAAGCGAGAGTGATACGCCCTGCGGAGACGGGGAGCATGAACATCCTCCTGAGGTACCCAACTCCTCTCCTCAGGACCATATCCCTTCCAATCAACCAGATATTGTACTCTCCCCCGGGAGATTCGAGAATCAATAATAGAGTTAACCTCATACTCCTCCTGACCCTCCACCTGAACGGAGCGAGGAGGGGCTATTGTGGAGGAAAATCTGTTACATATGAGTGGTTTCAGCAATGAAACGTGAAACGAGTTCGGGATGCGTAAGGTATTAGGAAGAGCTAAACGATACGCAACAGGATTGATACGGGTCAGCACCCTGTAGGGTCCAATATAACGAGGAGCGAACTTCATGGATGGCACTTTTAAACGGATGTTCCTCGTGCTCAGCCATACCCTATCACCTGGAACAAAGACCGGAGCCGCCCTTCTACGTTTATCAGCGTGTTTCTTAACCAACATAGAGTTGTGCACAAGGATTTGTCGAGTTTGATCCCACAACTTCCTCAAATTGGCAACATGAACATCAACCGACGGCACCCCCTGGGAAGGAGAATCCGAAGGAAGAATAGACGGATGAAAACCATAATTCATGAAGAAGGGGCTTGAATGAGTAGAATCGCAAACGAGATTATTGTGTGCAAACTCCGCCCAAGAAATCAAACCGACCCAATCATCCTGGTGTTCAGAAACAAAGCATCGTAAATATTGTTCAATTTTCTGGTTGGTACGTTCAGCAGCTCCGTTAGACTGAGGATGATAGGCAGAAGAAAAGTTTAATTTAATACCAAGTTGAGAGCAGAAGGACCTCCAAAAGCGGGAAACAAATTGGGAGCCTCTGTCCGATACAATTTGAGAGGGTATCCCATGTAGGCGAAAAATCTCCTTAGCGAATATCTCTGCCAATTCGGGAGAAGACGGGAGTTTAGGCAGGGGAATGAAGTGTGCCATCTTAGTAAACCTGTCAACCACGGTGAGGATAACAGTCTGTCTTTTAGAGATAGGTAGATCGACAATAAAGTCCATGGCCAAACAGGACCATGGTTTTTCTGGAACCTCCAAGGGGTGCAGGAATCCACATGGAAGCGTATGGGGTTGTTTGGTTTTAGTACAAACTTCACATGCAGCGATGAACTCCTCAATATCCCTCCGTAAAGCAGGCCACCAGAAGTCCTTAGAGATCAACGCGTAAGTTTTGCGAATACCAGGATGTCCCGCCATCTTGCTATTATGTAAACACTGTAAAAGTTCCAGTTGAAGAGCAGGAGGAACGAAATGACGACCCGCAGGAGTCTGTTTAGGTGCTAGATGTTGCAACTTAATGATCTCAGCCAGTAATGGAGAATGAATCCTGAGATTCGTATTAGCAATGATATTGCATTTCGGAACTATAGAAGAAAGAACTGGTTCAGGTACAGTAGAAGGTTCATATTGGCGAGATAATGCATCGGCTTTAGAGTTTTTAGAACCAGGTCTGTAAGTCAGTACATAATTGAAGTGAGTCAGGAATAAGGACCAACGAGCTTGTCTAGAGGATAAGCGCTTAGCCTCCCCAATATAGGACAAGTTTTTGTGGTCCGTCAAAATCGTAATAGGGTGTAGGGTCCCCTCCAACAAATGTCTCCACTCCTTTAAGGCTTTAATGACTGCTAACAGTTCCCTTTCCCCGATGTCATATCTGCTCTCAGGCCCAGAAAATTTCTTAGAGAAGAAACCACAAGGGTGTAACGGTTTATCCACCCCTAACCTTTGAGACAGAACAGCCCCAACTGCTGTCTCAGAGGCATCGACCTCAAGCAAGAAAGGCAGAGTCGTATCAGGATGGACTAGAATGGGAGCCGAGGCAAAAAAGTTCCTTGAGAGTCTTGAAAGCACCAAGAGCTTCCTCAGACCAGAACTTAGTATCAGCCCCTTGTTTGGTCATATTGGTAATAGGCGCAATGATAGAGGAGTATCCTTTAATGAAGCGCCTATAGTAGTTGGAAAAACCAATAAACCTTTGGATAGCTTTGAGTCCTTTGGGCAAGGGCCAGTCTAAAATAGATTGGAGTTTTACAGGATCCATTTTAAAACCTTCCCCAGAAATCACGTATCCAAGAAAGTCTACCTGAGACTGATCAAAACTGCACTTCTCCAATTTGCAATATAGACCATGTTGCAGCAGCTTGTGTAATACCTTTCTGACCTGTCTATGGTGAGTCTCAATCTCCTTAGAGTGTATTAGTATGTCGTCCAGGTAAACAATAACACAATCATGCTGAAACTCCCTAAGTACCTCATTAATCAAATCTTGAAATACTGCAGGCGCATTGCATAGTCCAAATGGCATAACAGTGTATTCGTAATGGCCATACCGGGTATTGAATGCCGTCATCCACTCGTGACCTTGCTGGATTCTCACCAAATTGTAAGCCCCTCTGAGATCTAACTTGGTGAAGATTTTGGAGCCCTTAAGACGATCAAATAACTCGGTAATCAGTGGGATAGGATAGGCATTTCTGACAGTTATTTTATTCAAGCCTCGGTAATCGATACATGGTCTCAGCGTGCCATCCTTCTTCTTAATGAAAAAGAACCCAGCCCCGGCCGGAGAAGAAGACCTCCTGATGAATCCCTTTTCTAAATTCTCCCGAATATACTCCTCTAGAACCGAGTTTTCCTGAACAGACAAAGGATATACATGGCCCCTCGGAGGCATAGTGCCGGGTAGAAGCTTAATCTTACAGTCAAATGACCTGTGTGGAGGCAAAGAATCGGCATTCTTCTTGTCAAACACTGCCCTTAAGTCTAGGTAAAGGTCTGGTATTTGTCTTTCTGTGGACTGAGTAGGATTCTCCGGTATGTTAATATTAGCTAATGGAGAAACCTTGCACAAACACCGATCCTGGCAGCCCTGGCCCCATGAGAGTATCTCTCCTAACTCCCAATCGATAATAGGGTTATGTTTTTTCAACCATGGGTACCCCAGAACTATGGGAACGGAAGGAGACGAAATGAGCATAAGAGATAAATTCTCCACGTGTAGGATACCAACATTTAAATCAATGGGTATGGTCTCACGAAAGATAACAGGGTCTAGTAGTGGTCTACCATCTATGGCCTCAACGGCCAAAGGTGTCTCCGTTAGCTGGGATGGGAAATTGTTCTTACTAGCAAAGGCTTGGTCGATAAAATTCTCAGCAGCACCGGAATCTATCAATGCCATACCCCTTACTACTTCTTTCCCCCAAGTTAAGGAAACTGGTAGCAGAAGCCTGTGATCTTTATAATTAGGAGTAGAGGACAAAATAGAAACACCCAAGGCCTGTCCTCTAGAGAGACTTAGGTGCAAGCGTTTCCCGGGCGGTTAGAACAGTTCGAGAGTAAATGACCCTTGGCCCCACAATACATACACAAACCCTCTCTTCTCCTGTGCTGTCTTTCCTCCTCAGAGAGGCGGGTATACCCTATCTGCATAGGTTCAGTAAGCAAAGATATCGTGGAGTCAGGACTTGGAAAAGCGGGAGCTAACCTAAAAGAAGGTCTCTGGTTCCTCTCTCGAGTGTTCTGTCTCTCTCTTAGACGTTCATCTATACGAGAGATGAACGAAATTAAATCCTCTAAATTCTCAGGGAGTTCTCTGGTAGCAACCTCATCAAGGATTACATCAGATAGGCCATTCAAAAATACATCCATATACGCCTGCTCATTCCACTTGATTTCTGCCGCCAGAGACCTGAACTCTAGTGCATAATCCACCAGTGTTCGGTTCTCCTGTCTCAGGCGCAACAGTAATCTGGCTGCATTAACCTTTCTACCTGGAGGGTCAAATGTTCTTCTAAAAGCAGCTACAAATGCGTTATAGTTATAAACTAATTGTAGCGGAGAGCCGATCTTGCACAGCTATTCTCCACTAGAGATTCCAGTGAGGCTCAGGAACAAGGTGATGTTAAGTCCATAGGCAAGGTTTCCAGCAGGTAAAGTAATACAGCAGTATCCCCATCGCAATCCCAATAACTGGACGACACACAGTTTCAGGAGTAGACTGACAAGCTTTATTCCACAGTTCCTTATAAAGCCCTCTCCCATGCAAGGGAGGAGGTTCTAACACTTAAGACATTATCCAATCTCTAAGTAGTAACCTCCCACAGATCTCCTCCCCTCCTCTAGCATCATAATCCCCTTATTGTGTACACAGTTTTCCCCGAGTTTTGGATGTACCCTAAATACTTGGGGTACATCCACAAATCCAACATCCCCAGATAGCTCTATTCTGGGGGACCAACATACTTAAAAATTAGCCCATTCGGATGAATGGTTCGTGAGATATGGGGTTCCAAAGATTTGACCGACCGCATGGGTAAAGTATCCGAAAACAGTTCCATGCATTTTGGCCCTGCGGTCGGTCACAAACAAGGGAATGAAAACAGGCGAATTGCCTGTGTTATAGAGCCTGGAGAGGGTTTGAATGAATTCCCTTGTTTATGGGGTTCTTTCTACCGAACGTCGGGTCATTCGGTAGTTTCCATACGAATTTCTGGAAGTATGGAGGTCTCAGCGGTGTTTGCCTAGTCAAGTGTCCGATTTTAGTTCCAGACACTCGACGGCAAAACACCGCTGTTCGGTAGTTTAAGATGGCCGCCGCCACGTGTTTGTTTCCCGAATGGCGGCCACCCAGAGGACAAAGACCACACTGCACTGATTGCCAATTACCTGTTTGCAACATTGTTAGAAACGGTAATTGGAGGCACACTCATTCCTGGGTGGTCTGGTTGTTCGGTAGTTTCATTCCCTTGTTTTATTTGAATGATTCTACCGAACAACTAGAGGAATACAATTCTTTACATACATTTAACTGTCATTATACCCGGATACCATGCTTTCTATACATGTACATACACATTAAACCAGCCATATGACCAAATACACTTATTCTCATACATGTCGTGGGACAGCCCGGTACCAATCCGCTACACTGCTCCCCCTTGCCCACAAGCCGGCATACACAGTCTGATCCAACACGGATCGGCTTGGGGATGTCCGGGGGCTCACGGATCATTTCTCTAAGTCAGTTTGTCTTGACAACCCGTCAGCATTTCCATTCTGCTTACCCGGCCGGTACTGGATATTAAAGTCAAAAGGCTGTAGCGCCAAACTCCAGCGCAGCAGCCTGGCGTTGTCTCCAGCCACCCGGTTCAGCCAGACTAACGGGTTGTGATCCGTGAGCAAGGAAAAGGGCTGTCCATATAAATAGGGTTGTAGCTTCTTTAGGGCCCACACCACAGCCAGGCATTCCTTTTCGATGGCGGCGTAGCTTACTTCTCGAGGTAACAGTTTGCGACTGATGTAAGCCACTGGATGTTCCCCGCCATCGGCCCCGACTTGACTCAGTACTGCCCCCAATCCAAACATAGAAGCGTCTGTGTGAACAAGAAAACGTTTAGTTGGATTGGGAGCTGCCAAGACAGGGGCATTTATCAGTGCATTTTTCAATTGTTGGAATGCCTGCTCACACTCCGGGGTCCAGTTTACTTGGCGGGGAAGGTTCTTACGGGTCAGGTCAGTGAGGGGTTTGGCCAGGGCGCTATAATTGGGAACAAACTTCCGGTAATACCCTGCTGTCCCTAGAAACGCTAAAACCTGGGTCTTAGTCCTAGGGGTGGGCCACTGGGCTACAGCCTCTACTTTGGCGGGTTCGGGTTTTTGTTTACCGCACCCTACTCTATGTCCCAGGTATTGTACCTCAGCCATGCCGATACTACACTTGGCCGGCTTCAAGGTCAGACCTGCTTCCCTTATCCTATCTAGTACAGCTCCGATGTGAGCTAAGTGTTCCTGCCATGTATTGCTAAAAATAGCAATATCGTCCAGGTAGGCACATGTATAGTCCTGGAATCCATCTAGGAGTCGATCCACCATCCTTTGGAAGGTGGCTGGGGCGTTTTTCATCCCAAATGGCATGACCTTAAACTGGTACAAGCCAAATGGGGTGACAAAGGCCGACTTCGGGATGGCGTCTGGGGCCAGGGGGATTTGCCAATACCCTTTACACAAGTCAATAGTGGTGAGGTATTGGCCCCTGGCCATTCTGTCCAGTAACTCGTCTATCCGGGGCATCGGATAGGCGTCAGATACAGTCTTCTCGTTCAATCTCCTATAGTCCACGCAGAAGCGGGTCGTACCGTCTCGCTTTGGTACGAGGACTACAGGAGATGCCCAAGGACTGTCTGAGGGTTCAATCACCCCCAGTTGGAGCATTTCGTCGATCTCCTTACGCATGTTTGCCCGTACCGCTTCTGGAATGCGGTATGGCGTCTGGCGCATGGGTAGTTGCCCTGGGGTCTCGACCCGGTGAGTTGCCAGAGGCGTGTATCCAGGTACATTAGAGAACGTGTCGCGTTTCTCTTCCAATAGTTGCTGTACCTCGATCCGCTCCTGTGGGCTCAGCCGATCTCCCAGCGTAACCTCCCCTAAATCTCCGGACAGCTGCCCATCCCCCAGCAAATCGGGGAGGGGTAAGCTGTCAAACTCTTCCGTGTTAGGGGCACAGATGGCGGTTACCTCCTCAGTACGCTCGTGGTAGGGCTTCAGCATGTTCACATGGAGCATGCGTCGCCCCCCAGTCCCTGTGCAGGGGCCGATAATATAGGTGGTATCGCATCTTTGCTCCACCACCTTATATGGGCCCTGCCAGGCGGCCTGTAACTTATCATGTCGGACAGGTTTTAAAATTAGTACCTTCTGCCCGACCTGAAAGCTACGGTCCCTGGCTCCCCGATCATACCATGTACGCTGGCGGGTCTGGGCCTCCTGAAGGTTTTCCCGTACCGTCTTGGTCAACGCTTCTAGGCGGTCCCGAAAGGCCAACACATATGGTAGGATGGGAGTGCCATCTGTGCTCCGGTCTCCCTCCCAATGCTCTCTAATAAGATCCAATGGGCCTCGGACCCTCCTTCCAAACAATAATTCAAACGGGGAGAACCCTGTGGATTCCTGCGGCACCTCCCGGTATGCAAATAGGAGGTGCGGCAGGAATCGTTCCCAGTCCTTGTGGGTCTCTGCGAAGGTTCGGAGCATCTGCTTCAAGGTACCATTGAATCGTTCGCAGAGCCCGTTCGTCTGGGGGTGGTAAGGGGCGCTGATAATAGGCTTAATGCCACAGATCCTCCAGAGGTGTTGGGTGAATTCTGCGGTAAACTGGGTACCCTGATCCGAGATAATCTCCCTGGGTAATCCCATCCGGGAGAATATCCGCATGAGGGCATCCGCGACCGTCTCAGCGTGGATGTTGGTCAGAGCCACTGCTTCTGGATACCTGGTGGCATAATCTACGACCGTTAAAATATACAGTTTTCCTGACGGGCTAACTTTATTGAGGGGGCCTATCAGATCCACCGCTATTCGGCTAAAAGGTTCCTCTATTATGGGTAAGGGGTGAAGTTTAGCCTTCCTGCGATCCCCCCTTTTTCCCACTCTCTGGCAGGTATCGCAAGTCGTGCAATATCTGCGTACTTCCTGGCTAATCCCTGGCCAGAAGAAACTCTGGGTTAGTCTGTACCTGGTGCGACTAACCCCTAGATGTCCGGATAGCGGAATATCATGCGCTATCCGGAGTAATTCAGCCCGGTACCGCTGTGGTACCACTAATTGTCTCCTCGCTATCGGGTCTAACCCCGTAATCTGTTTGGTTGTTTCCCTGTATAAAAGTTGTTTATCCCAGATAAACTTCTCTCCCTCCGCCCCGGGGGAACCCGTGCCAACCTTGTCCCTATACACCTGAAGCGTGGGGTCTGTTGCGACTTCAGCTACAAATTCATTAGGTGGAGCCCAGGGGACACATTCTAGAGGGGGGGTAGGGTTGCTTACCTGGACCTCCGGCAGTGTGTTGTGGTCCTGGGTGCGGGCCTGTTGTCGGGTGACTACAGGGTTGACCTCTCCTGTGGTGGGTGACTGGGGCTCAAAAGCAGAAGTGAGCCTCCCCAGATCGTTCCCCAATAAAACCTCCGCCGGTAAATGTGGCATCAACCCCACCTCCACTTCCCCTGCCCCCGCTCCCCAATGTAAATGTACCCTTGCTGTAGGTAGCCGGTACACTGCTCCCCCAGCTACCCGGACGGCAACAGTTTTGTTCAGTTTTGCCTGATCTGAAATCAGGTGGCTCTGTACCAAAGTGATGGTGGCTCCCGAATCTCGTAATCCCCGGACTGCTGTACCATTCAGATATACCGTCTGTCGATGGTGCCGTAGATTATCCACATTGGCCTGGACCGGATCTGCCTCGTGCAGTACCTCCCATTGTTCCACAGTAGTAATGGGGACTGCGGAACCATATGGGGTGGTGACTAGGTCCTGGTAGTGGTGGGCTGCGGCCGCCCTGGGTGGAGGTGGGCCTGGACGAATCCAGGTGGAACGGTCCCGTAGCTGTGGGCATTCCCTTTAATAATGTCCCCACTTCTGGCAGTGATGACAGGGGCCAGCGGTGGGTTGTCGGAACCGGGGCTGTGCAGCGGGTGGTGGAGGTGGTGGTAGCGGTCTCGGTGGAGCTGGGGTGTAGTTGTTTCCCCCGAATGTTTTAAAGGTTGCTTTTGGAGCTGCAGGTTTTTGTGACCTGCGTGCATCCAGGTAGTCATCCGCTTTCCTAGCCGCCTCGGTAAGGGAAGTAGGGTTTCTGTCCCTTACCCATTCCTGGACCTCATTGGTTACTCCCTCATAGAACTGCTCCATCAGCAACATTTGTATTACATCCTCCATAGAACGTGCCTTGCTAGCTTGCACCCACCCGAGCGCTGCCCCCTGTAATCGGCATGCCCACTCTGCGTGCGAGTCCTTCTCTGTTTTCTTTAGATCCCGGAACCTCCGCCGGTATGCCTCGGGTGTTATAGCATACCTGGCGAGTATAATTTCTTTCACTTTACTGTAATTCCTTATTTCGTCATTAGGTACAGTCCGATATGCCTCTGCTGCCCTCCCGGTTAACCTTCCGGCCAAAATAGGTACCCAGTCCTCTGCGTTAATTTTATGCAGTGCACACAGTCTTTCAAAGTCTTGCAGGAAAGCGTCTATATCTTCCTCTGCCTCCACATATGTTTTAAAAGCCTGGTATGGTATTTTAGGCTTACCTTCCTGTGGCACATTAATTGCAGAGCTTTGTTCTGGTGCCTGTGTCCTTAGGATGAATTCTTGTACCTCGGCCATTGTCCTGGTAACAATTTCTGTTGGGGGGTTTTCCCCATAAAAGGATAGCCTGAACTGAACCTGCCTCTGGAATTCCGATCCTTGTGGTGTTCCTCCCGGCTCCCTCTGTGCCGGAACTGAATCGCCCTCCATTCTGTACTCTGCCATGAGTTCTGTAACAAGTACTGCTTTCTTCTTATTGCTGGCTTGTATACCCCTTGCCTCTAGGAGGTCCTTTAGCGTGGAGCGTTTTAGCGCAGAAAAATCAATCTCCATCCGTACTCCATTTACGCTTGTTCCTCTGTGAGTTTGGATCCCAGCGCTGCCAACCAATGTAGCGGAGAGCCGATCTTGCACAGCTATTCTCCACTAGAGATTCCAGTGAGACATTACATGCAAGAAATGAAAGATAGCATAGTATAGCACTGTTTGAAAAAGTATAAATCTGCTTTAATGGTTGCACTTACAGCATAAAAGATGTAAAAAGACCCATCAATACAAATCTGTCGTCCAATCAATACAGATAACGAAGTCCTTGTAGAAATCTCAGGCAAGTAAACAGGAAAATATATAAAATTCAATAAAATCAAATCAAATAAAAACAAATCAAATAAAAAGTTCCAGCAAATAACTCTACGCGTTTCGTCTGTATTAACAGACTTCCTCAGGAGTAGTGAAGTGCTTCAAATCTTGTGGGTACTTTGTCCTCCTTTTATAGGTCCTCCCGCCTCTCCAATCTCGAGGAATCTATGAGAATCTACATACTTTGATGGGCTTGAAAACAACCTAAACTCTGTGAGTGTGACATATTAATAAGGGGCATTTTACTATATTAACGTTAATCCCCTATGAGCGTACTTTCTTTTGTATTTTTTAGGTATAGGTATATCTTGCTTTGTTTCAACCTCAACCTGTTACTACCCGACTACAAGCACGGATGGCCGAGACTGATTCGCACTCAGAGACACCCCAGGTGAGATTCTCAGACCCTACCCTGACCGTAGTCAAAACCCCGGTAGCCAGGGAAAACCCCGATGAGTTTGGGAGGGAAGTAGCGACTGACTCGCACTTGACAAGTACCGAGCCAAAGCTGTGACCGGACAAGGAGGTCTGGAAGGTGACCGTTTTGTATGGGAACAAGGGCGACTGTACCAGCTCTCTAGAGTGCAGAATAGGAGGCTGCCCCCTCCCTAAAGCCTCAGCTGGTAATCATGTGGATTGGGCATGATATCCCCTTGGCAGGACACCTGGGGATATGACAAACGCTACAGTGGGTGACCAAAGGTTTCTTTTGGCCAGGGGTCTCCCAAGATGTTCAGCAGTATTGCCAGACATGTGATACCTTCTTACTCCCCCCTCCCCCTCTTCTTACTCACCCCTCCCCCTCTTCTTACCCCCTTCTTACTCCCCCCATCTTCTTACCCCCCTCCCCCTCTTCTTACCCCCCTCCCCCTCTTCTTACTCCCCCCTCTTCTTACTCTTCCCTCCCCCCTCTTCTTACTCCCCCTCCCCCTCTTCTTACTTCCCCCTTCCTCTTTTTACTCCCCCCTTCCCCTCTTCTTACCCCCTTCTTACTCCCCCCTCCCTTCCTACTCCCCCCTCCCCCTCTTCTTACCCCTCCTTACTCCCCCTCTCTTCTTACCCCCCTCCTCTCTTCTTACCCCCCTTTCTCTCTTCTTACTCCCCCTCCCTCTCTTCTTACCCCCCTCCCTCTCTCTTCTTACCCCCCCCTTCCTCTCTTCTTACCCCCTCCCTCTCTTCTTACCACCCCTCCCTCTCTCTTCTTACCCCCCTCCCTCTCTCTACTTACCCCCCCTCCCTCTCTATTCTAACCCCCCTCTCTCTTCTTACCCCCTTTCTCTTCTTACCCCCTCCCTCTTTCTTCTTACCCCCCTCCCCCTCCCTCCCTCTCTGTTCTTACCCCCTCCCCTGTAGCGTGGCCGAGCTGCTCTCCAATCCGCGGTGCCCGGCCGGAGTGATAGGAAGGTGCACACTGAGTGTGCACCTTCCTGTCAGTCCGGCCGGGTACAGGAAACAGAAACTCCTGTTCCGCGCGGAGTTTCTGTTTCCTGTAACGGCCGGACTGACAGGAAGGTGCACACTCAGTGTGCAAATTCTGATCACTCCGGCCGGGCACCGCGGACCGGAGAGCAGCTCGGCCACGCTACAGGGGAGGGGAGGTGAGAAGCTGCAGCCGCCTGAGGCTCTTAAGAGAGCGCTCAGGCGGCTGCAGCATTTAAAGGGGCGGCCGGCCCCCTCAGAGTGTGCCGCCGGGCCCCCTGATGGCGGGCCCCCCTCCCGGCCGGGCCCTCGGACCATGTCCGAAGTGCCCGACCGGTCAGTCCGCCCCTGGTTGATGCAGTCTGGTTTGAATCCATAAAGGGCATAAACAGTGGTGTATCTTGGTTTTGTGCTGCCCTAGGCAGACACACACACACACACTAACAAACACACACAGTCGGACACACACACTAACAAACACACACAGTCGGACACACACACTAACAAACACACACAGTCGGACACACACACACTAACAGACACACACAGTGAGACACACACACTAACAAACACACACAGTCGGACACACACTAACAAACACACACAGTCGGACACACACACACTAACAGACACACACAGTGAGACACACACACTAACAAACACACACAGTCGGACACACATACACTAACAGACACACACAGTGAGACACACACACTAACAAACACACACAGTCGGACACACACACACTAACAGACACACACAGTGAGACACACACTAACAGACACACACTGTCGGACACACAGTCAGACACACACAGTCAGACACACACACAGTCGGACACACACACACACTAACACACACAGTCACAGACACACACTAACAGACACACACACACTAACAGACACACACACACTATCAGACACACACACACTATCAGACACACACAGTCAGAGACACACACACACACTCACATTAACACATTTTTTTTTTAATTTACTCCCCCCCCCCCCCAGCCTCCTTACCTTTGGGAATGCTGGGGGTGGGGGGGTTCTCCCATTCCCTGGTGGTCCAGTGGCTGTAGGGCGGCACTGGCGGGCAGGCTGGGCGGCCGGCGAGGGAGCTCTTCCCCTGAGCTCTCTGCTCAGCTCCCTCACGCGCCGCCCGCAGAGTGAGACTGGGAGCCGGAATATGACGTCATATTCCGGCTCCGCCTCCCAGCCTCACTCTGCGGGCGGCGCGCGAGGGAGCTGAGCAGAGAGCTCAGGGGAAGAGCTCCCTCGCTGGCCGCCCAGCAACCAGCCCAGCATGTCTGTTAGCCGCAAGGCTAACAAGACATTTGCCTTGGGCATTTGGGGGCGGCGTTTTTTACCGCCCCCTGGAAAATGCCGCCCAAGGCAAATGCCTTGTTTGCCTCGCGGCTAATACGCCCCTGGGCATAAATCACCTAACATTCCTAAATCACAATGGATATGGATTGACACCTGACATGACATATTGACACCTTGACATATGGATTGACACCTGTCCTCAGAGACCCTGATACACACTGACACAGAGCAGAATAGGGACTGTTCCCCCTACATAGGGTCACTTGGCAGATATGGATTGACACCTATCCTAAGGATCCCTGATACACACTGACACAGAGCAGAATAGGGACTGTTCCCCTACATAGGGTCACTTGGCAGATATGGATTGACACCTGTCCTCAAAACCCCTGATACACACTGACACAGAGCAGAATAGAGACTGTTCCCCCTACATAGGGTCACTTGGCAGATATGGATTGACACCTGTCCTCAGAGACCATGATACACACTGACACAGAGCAGAATAGGGACTGTTCCCCCTACATAGGGTCACTTGGCAGAAATGGATTGACACCTGTCCTCAGAGACCCTGATACTCACTGACACAGAGCAGAATAGGGACTGTTCCCCCTACATAGGGTCACTTGGCAGATATGGATTGACACCTGTCCTCAGGGACCAGGGCCGGTGCAAGGATTTTTGCCGCCCTAGGCAAAAAAGAATTTGCCCCCCCCCCCCCATATGCCCTGCCATATGGGCCAACGCCAGTCTTCACAATGTGTCTTTTATCTGAAAAGACAGTGTGTTTACATTAAAAAGCCTACAGGCACAGGCTATAGACACCAGAACCACTACATTATGCTGTAGTGCTTCTGGTGACTATAGTATCCATTTAATGTGAGGTAAATTAGAGATTAGTGCCACTAATAATATATTGAATTGCCTACTTACCACCAGATGAGGACAAGAGGCTGATGATGGGCTCAGTCTGGCTCCACAGGCACCTACCCGATGCCCAGAGTAGATAGCTATTGGACCATATTACCAGGGGACAGTATCTGACCACTATTGGCCTATGTAAGGGATACTGACAGTTCCTCCGAGGCTATCCCCAAGCCGGCCTTCGTCACACCATTCGGCCTATACCAATTTCAGTTAATGCCGTTGGGGATGAAGAATGCCCTGGAGACCTTTCAATAGATGGTGGATAGACTCCTCGATGGCCTCCAGAACTTTACGTGCGCGTACCTCGATGACATTGCGGTCTTTAGCAATACCCGGGAGGAACATTAAACCAATGCGAGGACCGTATTAGATTGGATAAGGACGGCCGGCTTGGCCTCAAAAATGGCCAAATGTCACTTAGGCAAGACCGAGGCTCAATATCTAGGGCACCGGGTTGGGTGCGGGAGGCAGTCGCCAAACCAGCAAAGATCATGGCTGTTGCCAACTGGCCCACCCCCCGAACCAAGTCATGGCCTTTTTAGGGAAAGCGTACTACTATAGGCACTTCGTCCCCAACTATAGTGCTATTGCTTAACCCTTGTACGACCTGACAAAAAATACTCCATATGAAGGTTCTGTGGTCCCCTGAGTGCAAACAGGCTTTCCAGTCTCTCTCACATGCATTGATTCAAGCCCCGCCCTGGCCGCCCCAGACCCTAACAAACGTTTCATTGTCCACACAGATGCCTCCATGTTTTGACTGGGGGCTGTTGTAAGCCAGGTCGTGGAGGACGGAGGTGAACAACCCGTAGCCTACATCAGCAGGAAGCTCCTACCCTGGGAAGTAAGCTACGCTGTGGTGGAACTAGGACTCGGCATCACAGCCGCAGTGTCCCGCTGGCTGCCTGGAAGTACATGCCACACAATAAGAGAGGGGCTACCATTCAAACTGGTTTTGCACCTTTTCTCCCGATAGGCCGGCGAAACACCTCCCCTCCCTGAGTGCCGATTTGTGCAAATTGGTTGCACCCTTTTTCCTGATTGGTCGCCACATGGTTTAGGCAGGAAATTTGAATCATCGGCCGAAACCAAGTGATTCTGTGGAGCTATGTTCGGGTATGTACAGAGACTCAAGCCCAGAATTTGTACGACAATTTCTCGGGCTCTGTACATCCGATAGCTCCGCAATTTAAAGGGTTTATAGCTGGGACCAGGAGCTATTTGGGGAGGTGTGGCATGTGGGTATGCGTTATTGTTTTGTGTGCATTTTTTTGTGTTTTAGGCTCCCTGTGTCTGGGAGATAAAATTATCTCCCAGACACAGGGTAGCCGGGGTGGGCTTATGTTTTGTATTGCTGTAAATGGAGATCCCCTGTGGGGTTCTGTGTATAAACACTGTGTATCTTGCCTACGATAAACAGTTCATTTTCACCGTTCACTAAGTCTTGTGTAGTGTTTGGGTGATGTCACCATTGCCCTTCTGCAAGCGACTATAATCACTGGATGGCAGCTATAATCACTCCAGGGCTGGGCAGTGGGCACAACCAGGAAGGGGCAACCACAGGCCATAGTACTACATATAATTTGAAGTATAATGCAAAGAGCACTATTGTCCTAAATTAACATACACATAGATGAGCTATTTCATTTTCACATGGAAACGGTTTAAGTTTAATTGCATGATTTTGCTATTACATGACGAAAAGTCATGATTTTATTAAAGACACGGAGGCGAGTATTGCATATCCCTTTCTTTACTGTTGACAAATAGCAGCAAAGGAAACATACAGAATGAAAAAAGAATGAACATGTGATAACGTAGGCCCCTCCCCCTCAGGTCCCAGTATAACAGGCAGCACTTCCCTTCCATTTCCCTCTTTCTGCAGATGCGACCAAAGAACAATGTCCATAACTAGAGTAATGCGAGAATAAAGTCCCAAGGAATAACAGAAAAAACCGAGGAGGTATAACATCACAAACTGGGAAGTGTGGCCGTAGAATTCATAGGACCGATGGAGGACAGCAGGAGGAGACCAATAAACCGGACCCTTGCTAGACGTCTTGCCAGATTAAGCTGTGGAGACATAAAGGACAGGAGCCAACAGGTTAAAGTCGATACTTGTAACTAGTACAAGGTTACACCAGTGGGAACAAAGACCCTTGTATATACAATCCCACAAAACAATCAATGTTAACATATCCAGTAATATAGAAAACAACAATTATAAGGACGGCCCCACTTACCGTCCCAAACTATAACATAGGTGTATCGTGGTATGAGTAATATGGGTGGGGAGATATATACTTACCAGCGTGAGAGTAACAAAAAAGGGTGGGGCAATACTCGCCTCCGTGTCTTTAATAAAATCATGACTTTTCGTCATGTAATAGCAAAATCATGCAATTTTATAACAAGACACGGAGGCTCATATTGCAAGTTTAAAGCTGATCCATTATTACAGCGAATGTGTGTGGGGCCGGCCGAAAGTAGAATTCTCGGAAGGTAGATTCCCTAGACCAATCAGCTGTTCTCATAATGTCTTCCAGGCGGGCGCCCGCAGACATCATAGAAGAGGCCGAAGCCCCTCGTACTGAGTGGGCGCCGAACACTGTAGTGTCAATGCCCGCTTGGGTCAGCAGCCATTTCACCCAGCGTGATAAGGTAGTGCTGGAAACTGGGTGAAAAGGGGGGCGGAAAGATAAGAACAACTGACGGGAGGCAGTAGATCGGTGTGGTTCGGTGCGAGATTCGTATTCACGAAGGCAGGTCACTGGGCATAGCGAAGGAGAGGCAGGGAAACTAGGGTAGGATACCGCCTTGATGGAAGTCTTAGTGCGTCTGCTGATGTTAAAAGTTACCCCGTCCGGGGTGTATGACTTGGCATCGACATCCAGTGCACTGACATCCGAGACTCTCTTGCATGAGATGAGACAGAGTAGGCACACCAATTTGGCCGACAGCTGTTTGAGGGAGAGTCCTGCGTTAGCGGGCCAGGATGAGAGGAAAGTCAATACAACTGAAACATCCCAGGTCGTGGAGTAGCGGGGCCTGGGTGGCCTTGAAAATCTAGAGCCCTTGACGAGTCGGCACACTAGAGGGTGTTGTCCCGCGGGGCGGCCCTCGAAGCCTTGGTGAATCGCCGAGATAGCGGAACGGTAAAGGTTAATGGTCCTGTAAGCCTTACCGGCTTCGAAGAGAGACGTCAGGAACTGCAGGATCGTTGTTACAGGGGCCGAAACGGGATCCTCGTTCCGAGCCATGCACCAGCTAGCCCAAGCTCGCCAAGCTGACCCATATGCCCGTCTAGTGCCGGGAGCCCATGCTGCCGCCAATAAGAGTCTAGTTGCGTCCGAAACTCCTTGGATTTCCCAGGGTCCCCGGAGATTCGCCACGCCAGAAGTGGGAGAGAGCCCTCCAGCCGGAGGGGATGATAGCGACCCGTCGGGTCTTGTAGCAGGTCGTGGCGACCCGGCAGGAGTCGAGGGTAGTCCAACGTCATCTCGAGTATTTGGGGAAACCAAGACTGCGTCTCCCAGAATGGGGTGACCATGACTAGCTCCGCCCGGTGTTTGCGGGTCTGCAGGAGTGAGCGAGGGATCATGGAAAATGGGGGAAAGGCATAGAGGAGGCCTCCCTTCCACTCTTGTAGGAAGGCATCCACTGCCTCCGCCATTGGGTCCGGCCTCCAGCTGAAGAAGCGTGGGAGTTGAGTATTGAGCCGGGAGGCGAAAAGGTCTATGGTAAATGGCCCCCAAAGAGATGATATGTTGGAGAACACCTTCCTGGCTAATCTCCAGTCGCTGGTGTCTGAAAGATAACGTGAACCCCAGTCCGCTTGGACGTTGTGCAGGCCAGGTAAGTACTCTGCGTAGACCATCAGGTTCCGTTCCAGGCAGAATTCCCAAAAATCTTTCGCCAACCTGGCCAGGACCGCCGACTGTGTACCACCCAGGTGGTTGACATATCTCACCGCCGAAACATTGTCCATGCGGAGCCGAATACATGATAGGGCACGGTCCTTGGCGAAGCTGCGGATGGCGAAGGAGCCTGCCAGAAGCTCCAGGGCATTGATATGTAGCCGGGTTTCGGACTCCGACCACCGGCCCCCAGTTGAGATGCCCTCGCAGTGGGCTCCCCAACCGTGTAGACTCGCATCCGAGTCGATCGTGAATTCCGGCGTTAAGCCGAAGATGGCTTTGCCATTCCACGCAGACAGGTTGAGAATCCACCATCGCAACTCGTCTTTCGTCTCGTTGTCCAGGGAGACTAGGTCTGCGTAGGATGCCCCGGCTCTTAGGTGAGCGATTTTTAGGCGCTGTAGCGCTCGGTAGTGGAGTGGGCCTGGGAACACGGCCTGGATTGAAGAGGCCAGTAGGCCTATGAGGCGTGCCAATTGGCGTAAGGTGAGCTGGGGTCGGATAAGGGCCCTGCGCAATTCTTTGCGGATGGAACGAATCTTGGATATCGGGAGACTCAGCGTCGCTGCCCCCGAATCCACTTGGAAACCTAGGAATTCCAAGCGGGTGGCGGGGGTCAGGCATGACTTCTCCCAGTTGATTATGAAACCTAAGCGTGACAGGAGGTTTATGGCTAGTCGTAGGTGTGAGAGGAGGGTGGAGCGCTCCTGAGCCATGAGTAGAATATCGTCTAGGTAGACGATTAGTCGAACTCCTCGACTGCGTAGCCAGGCCATAACGGGCCGTAGAAGTTTTGTGAAACACCACGGGGCTGAGGATAGGCCAAAGGGCAGACAGGTGAATCGCCATATTTCGTGTCGCCAGTAAAAGCGTAGGAGGTCCCGAGAGGCCTCCGCTATTGGCACTGTCAGGTACGCGTCTTTTAGGTCTAGTTTCGCTAGCCAGTCTCCGTGGAGGAGGAGATCCCTTAGCAGGTGAATACCCTCCATCTTGAAATGGCGGTACCTGACTACGGCATTGAGGGGGCGCAAATTTATGACTGGCCTCGATTGGCCGCCTTTCTTTTCCACTAGGAAGATATTGCTTATTACGCCCGCAGGGCTGGGGGGTGCTAGTTCGATAGCCCCTTTGAACTGGAGGGATGAAAGTTCTTCGTCGATCCGACCGCGATCCTGGATGGAAAAGCGGATCGGTCGAGGAGGGGGAATGTGTGTAGGGCGGCAGGTGAGTTCTATATGGAAGCCCTGAATAGTGGCCAGTACCCAGGGATCTGAAGTGATTTGTGACCAGGCTGGGAAAAAATGTTGGAGTCTGCCCCCTATGTAACCCGGAGAAGAAATGTGTGGTAGAAGGCAACTCACCGTATGGTCGTCTGGAGTTTGGGTTACTCCGAAGGCCTCTGGATCGCCATTGACGTCCACGGGATGGAAAAAACATGGGGCGGGAGGTCTCCTGGTATTGGTGATACTGTTGAAAGGAGCCTCTTCCCGTGCCACGGGATTGGGGGTAGTTGCGGCCGGACAGACGGCTCCTGCTTCTGCCGGCCCTGGTAGAGACCCGCCCCTGGAATACTCGCCTCATGGAGGCCTGGGCCTTGTCTAGAGCCGTGAATGCCCCCACATAACGCCCCAAGTCTTTGATGAAGGAGTCTCCGAAGAGGAGTCCTTGGGCGTCTTTGCCCGCCTCCGTAAGGGCGAGGTTGGCTAGTTTTGGCTCAATTTTGAACAATATGGCTTTACGCCTTTCAATAGACAGGGAGGTATTTACGCTCCCAGCAATACAAATTGCTCTCTGGACCCAACCTCTAAGGTCTTCAGGGTCGACCATGCGGTTCTCCGCTCTGGCGTCTTCCGCCAAGTCAAATAATTTGGCCAAAGGCCCGAATATGTCCAGGTGCTTGTCCTGGCAGGACTTCAAAGCGGACTCTAGTCCTTTACGGGGGTTCCAGCCCAGTTTAGTGAGGAACTGGGTCATTTTTGGATCGACCTCTGGGGTGTCACACACCTTGTTAGGCACCAGAGGCCTAGGACACTCCGCCCTCAATTTGTTGCGGGCCGCCTTGCTTAAGGGTTTTCTGACCCAATTTTCCAGATATGTGGCAACGTGGTCGGCTGGGAGCCACTCCGCCGACCTCGGATGATGAAGGTCATCCGGGTCGAAGAGTGGGACCCCCGAAGGATCCACGAGGGATGGCCCCGCAGCCGCAGGGTTCCTGGTCCCCGTCTCGCCTCCGGGCATCTCTGCCTGAGCAGAGGAAAGGAGGTCGAGAGCGCCATCGGCGGAATCCGCATCAGAGTCGGAATCTGACTCGTTCATAGCCTCCTCATTTGACCCGATTTCTGAGTCGGTGCCGCTCTCAATCTGTGCTCTAGCACATTTCCAAAGCCGCGCCCGTTCTGCCTGGCGCGGAAAGGCTCTTTTGCGTGGATGGGACACGCTTTCTGGGGCGACCGAAGGTACGCCAGTCATGGTGTTTCTGGAGGCAGAGGAGTGTTTAGATTTACGGGCAGCCTTTTTGAAGTCCCCTTTAGATACCTCTCCCTGGGGTGTCGAGGTGCCCGAGAGTTGCTCGTCTGAAGGACGGGGCAAGAGGGCTTGTGAAATGGTGTGGGAGAGGGTGGAGGACATAGACCCCATAGCAGCCATAATGGCGTCTGTCACCGAGCGCTGTAGCGCCAGAAACTGTGGTCCATCGGGTTGGGTAGTCCCATCCGCCATAGACGGCGAAATATCTGAGGTGACAGGGGCCTCAGTTCTGATTACTGGGGAATCCGACTCCCCAGAGTGAGCGGACCCAGTAGATAGTCTGGGTTTAGGCATGATCAAGGACGTATGGGTTAGTCACCCAAACAATCTAAGCAAAGGAAAAAACGCTCTCACCAGGGCCCAGACCAGCGACACACTAAGAGGTAGGGACAGAATGACAGAAAATGGCCGCCGGGAATCTCGCGGGATTCGCGGCACCCGCAAGCTACGCGGAGGAATAATGAAACAAGAAGAAGTGCGCAGAGAGGCGCTCGAGCAGAAGAAACAGACAAGGTTACATAAGCAGGGGAGGTCTGGGCCCTGAGGCTAGTGTATAACGACACAATTACTAACCTTCGAAATAAAAGACTAAATAAATACAAATTAAATAAAATCCATTAAATTATCAATGAATAATATATAAGAGAAAATATGGCATGTACTTATCTTTGTGTCAGAGCAGCAAAGAAAGAGGGAAATGGAAGGGAAGTGCTGCCTGTTATACTGGGACCTGAGGGGGAGGGGCCTACGTTATCACATGTTCATTCTTTTTTCATTCTGTATGTTTCCTTTGCTGCTATTTGTCAACAGTAAAGAAAGGGATATGCAATATGAGCCTCCGTGTCTTGTTATAAAATTCCGAATTTACTCTGATAGAAGAGAAACGCTGCCACTTAAAGAGAAATGTGTAGTTTGTAATACAGAGCACAATGCATCCTCTTTCAATCTTACACTGCCATCTAGTGACTATTTACAGGTACTGCGTTAATTCATCTTCTGAAAATGTGATTTAGTTCCAAGAGCTAATTAATATGTGTAGAACATAGAATCGGTGTAAGAATGAAAAGAGTATCAATATGTATTTAGGTAACTTCTCTATCTGGACATATTTAATTTTAATCTATTTATGTGTGTTTGTTGTGTTTGAAGCTGAGGGGGGAAGGGGAATAAAATATTTTATTAATAAATTCAGTCTGCACTAAATACTTGCCGTGGTTACAAGCTCGAATGCGGTAGAAAACTTTCCCGCCGGCGGGTCTCTTCTTTTCAGTTCAAAAATTATTATTCAGCAAATCACCGCAAAGCACGAGTACAACCTACTGCATCAGCCAATCATCGACAAGACCCGCCCAGTGACGTGTGATTTGTGTTGCAGTTCACCATCCGGTCCGCTCAGTAGACATATAAGGGCAGGCGGCCGTGGGCTGAGCATTGATTGTTCTACTTGTCTCATCGCAGAATGTCTGGTCGCGGTAAAGGAGGAAAAGGGCTCGGTAAAGGAGGTGCCAAGCGGCACAGGAAGGTGCTCCGGGATAACATCCAGGGGATCACTAAACCGGCTATACGCCGTTTGGCTCGCAGAGGAGGCGTCAAGCGAATCTCCGGCCTTATTTACGAGGAGACTCGCGGAGTGCTCAAAGTCTTCCTGGAGAATGTTATCCGCGATGCAGTCACCTACACCGAGCACGCCAAGAGGAAGACGGTCACCGCCATGGACGTGGTGTACGCGCTCAAACGCCAGGGCCGCACTCTCTACGGTTTCGGAGGTTAAACGCTTCTCTTCTTCCATCCTTCATACACACCAAAGGCTCTTTTCAGAGCCGCCCACTCCTTCCCTCATAAGGCTATAATTCCACCAGGATGGCGCTTTCAATCCTCCCGAGAATATCGGGGAACGAGAAATTAGAGAAGGCTTCGGTTATAACAGACTGCAATGGCTCGTGTTTCACTTCCTATCAATACAGCCAGTATTAGATTTCTCAGATTATCCTACATCTCTTCCTGCTTCAATGCACAATGAATAAATGCTTTATTAAATGTGAAATAGAAGATGTCTGTATTTGAGGCTTAAACTCTTCCTTTTTAGTAAATTAGAATCCTGTTGGCACTAAACTGCGGCTGGAGAGGAAAGCTGCGATAGAACCAACCATTTACGCTTTTAATATTCAACATCCAGACATACTGAGTTTATACACCTCGAAACAAACTACAAACATTCTGTACGGTGTTAATTCGAGTTTGGAGAATGATTTGCTTTATAATTCTCTTACCGTCAGTCTGAAAGAAAATTAAACATTCTATTTTCCCAGCAAAATATGCTGCTCTTTCAGTGAAACAGCAATCAGTATGTGGTCTAAAAAGGCGGGAGAAAAAATTTAGAATTTTTAAACTTCGCCATTTTGTAACAGACTTTCCCGCTTTTGAAATGCCAACAAAAGCATGCGAATTGTATACATCTGGTAAATACAAATTAAGTGAGAAAAGACACAAATTCGTTGTTACCTCATGAGGTTTTATGAGATTGTGTTCAGTTTGCGATTGCTGGTTTCAGCGGGATCCGTATTAAACACATTTAAAAAGTAACCATTACAATCTGTATGCACTACATGGCAACATAATTTATACAAAGAATCTAAACAAGAATGATAATTGAAACATGTTCCATTTGCAAGATAGATTGCTACATATTAGTGTCAGACGGTTGTATATTTAGGATACATTATAACCAACTGAATACATGTTACACCATAGATTCTACCATTGAGAGTTTTAAAAAATATTTTAACTTAAAGATTTCAAAACTGAAATAATGTAACGTCATATAGTCTGCTACTCGGGAGTGGCAGAACAAAATAAGTTTTAGGAGACCGCTATAATCGATGACTTGTAACATTCCGCACAGAGAATACTCTCAGTATATCTATACAGCTCTCTCGTGGATTGTGTGGGTGGCTCTTAAAAGAGCCTTTGTGTTATTAGGGTTTGGGTGATGATGGGGTTTTTACTTGGCGCTGGTGTACTTGGTCACTGCCTTGGTGCCCTCAGACACGGCGTGCTTGGCCAGCTCTCCGGGCAGTAAGAGCCGTACAGCGGTCTGGATCTCCCGGGAGGTGATGGTGGAGCGCTTGTTATAATGAGCCAGGCGGGAGGATTCCCCTGCGATGCGCTCGAAGATATCATTGACAAAGGAATTCATGATCCCCATGGCCTTGGAGGAGATACCGGTGTCGGGGTGGACCTGTTTCAGCACCTTGTACACGTAGATAGCATAGCTTTCCTTCCTGCTCTTTCTGCGCTTCTTCCCATCCTTCTTCTGGGTCTTGGTCACGGCTTTCTTAGATCCCTTCTTGGGTGCTGGTGCGGACTTGGCTGGTTCAGGCATGATAATCTCACGAAGTTTCCAACAGATTAACTAGCCCCCTCCCCTGGCAGCTCTATATATAGAAGCCCGGGCAGCAAAGCCTGACCTCTGTGCATTTCCTATTGGTCCGTTCAGAGCGGGCACTGAGCATGGAACGAGGTAATCCTACAGTGATTGGTTACTCTCTTAGTCGGATTCTGATTGGTGGATTTAAAATGCAACCAATCAGACTAGAGCTCGGCACATCTGCGGATGTATAAGTAGCCGTGCAAGGGGGCGGGAGCTCATAGATTTTACAGATTGCGATTTGAAGATGTCAGGAAGAGGCAAACAGAGCAGCAAAGTCCGGGCTAAAGCAAAGACCCGATCATCCAGAGCAGGTCTGCAGTTCCCAGTCGGCCGTGTCCACAGGCTGCTCAGGAAGGGGAACTACGCCCAGCGGGTTGGAGCCGGAGCTCCGGTCTATCTGGCTGCAGTGCTGGAGTATCTGACCGCTGAGATCCTGGAGCTGGCTGGGAACGCCGCCAGAGATAACAAAAAGACCCGCATCATCCCCCGCCATCTGCAGCTCGCTGTGCGCAACGACGAGGAGCTCAACAAACTGCTCGGAGGGGTCACCATAGCCCAGGGTGGGGTCCTGCCCAATATCCAGGCTGTCTTACTGCCCAAGAAAACCGAGAGCCAAAAGGCGTCCAAGAGCAAGTAAACTCCACTGTCCCTCATCTCCCAAACTCACACAAAGGCTCTTTTAAGAGCCACCCACAATCTCCACAAAGAGCTCACACTTATACACCGCTGCTGCTGTAGGGGGGTTAAACGCATGAAAATGTGGCAATTATTCCCTAAAGGCTGATGGGCTAGAATTGATGCTTTTTAAAATGCTACGCAAACACTTCTAGCAGACTTTCCCTTCAGTTATTTTTATAGCTCTTACTCCTTGCTAAACTTTGGGAATCTTAGATTAAACAAAACATATCGATCTTAAGCAGAAGACTAATAGGCAAGTTAAATCATATTAGTGAACAAAGGCCAAGCGTTGCATAGTAATAACACAGGGAGGGAAGGGAGGACTCGGCTCCATTCATATTATTTATTTATATTTTTCAAACATCGACTTTAAAATTTGTGGCTAAATCCTGTGAAAGCAGGTGTTGGAGATTGTTTCCCCTATGCCTCTATTTCTGATGCTAATGCACAAGGAGACAAAACACACTTTAAAACCATTGTCACACAAAATAAAGGTTTAACGAAATAGTTCAACTCAAAAACCCCTCCTTGGTGGGGTTTAGTCATAGGTGTGTGCAGCCTATTGCATTAGGATGTGCACCCTAAAGCACAAACATGCGCCGCGTGTATGTGTGTGTGTATATATATATATGTACACACACAAACTGCTGTGTGTGTGAGGGTGCTAGTATTGTGCTGTGTGCAGAGGCGGCTTTAGAATTTGAGTTCTTAGGCGAAACTCAAACATGAGGCCCCACTAACAAAAAAGTGAAAAAAAAAAAAAGAGTTGCAATACATGCACACTGTCACATATACACATTGATGCACAGTTTACCTGTGTATGTGCCTGAGACTGTGTCTGACAGAGTATCTGTGTGTGTGTGTGTGTGTGTGTGAATGTATGTCTCTGTGAGCATGTTTGCGTTTTTGTATGGGGGGGTGACGGGAGGTGAGAGGGAGAGGCGGGTGATGGTGAATGGGAGAGGGGGTGATGGTGACAGAGGGTTATGGTGACAGGGAGGTGACACGGGACAGCCAATTTATACATAACATGGACACTGTCACACCCACCCTGGAACATGGAGAGCCTCTGTGGGGGTCTGTGCATAAATACTGTGTATCTTGCCTACAATAAACAGTTCATTTTCACTCTTCACTAAGTCTCAACTAGTGTTTGGGTGATGTCACGATTGCCCTTTCTGCAAGTGACTATAATCACTGGCTGGCAGCTATAATCACACCAGGGCTGGGCACAACCAGGAAGGGGTGACCACAGGTGGTAGTACTCCAACCTTGAGAGGGCATACTACCACATCTGTTGGCAGTAATGGGATAGTCCCCTTCCTTGGAGCCAGAGTGGAACCAGCGGCGACTGGACAAGACCAAAGTGGCACTACAACTGGAACTCATGGGGGTGGACAACGCCAGCTCCGCCTCCTTGGTGCCCTTGTCGGCGTCCTCCGACAAAGAGTCATACATGCGAGATGTTAGGTCCCGGTTGACCCTGATGGGTCCAAACCCATCGCCGGAATTCGTATTTCAATTTTACTCAAGGCTTTTCCCAGAACTGCAGGAGTGGGTAAGAGACAGACAACCCTTCACCTTACCTGAAGCCGCCCACCTTGCAGATGAATATGTGGAAGTCACGCAACTAGACCGACCAGTCCAACAAGCACCCCAGCGCTCAGAGACCCCCGCACTCCAACCACGTCACCCTCCTCGGCCAACACTTAGTCCCACCCCCGCACGCCAACCACAGCAACCCAAACCGGCTGAATTCGTGGGACCAGGGACCGAAGAGTCGTGGGTTACTCTGCATTAGGCAGACCGAGCCGCCTCTGCTGACAACTGCCAGCATCACTGCCAATATGTGCTGGTAAACAGGCAAACTGCCCGGTGCCTCAGGGACACCGGTGCTACCCTGACTCTCATTGAACTAAATGTGGCAGGAAACGCAGAAAATTTGCAGAAGACTGTACGAGTAGCTGGAGGCGCCATCCACCGGTTTCCCACTGCCTGAGTGCATCTCGATTGGGGAGCCAGAGCCCATCACGTGGAAGAAGGCATTATGAGAAACTTGCCTGCTGAAGTCCAACTAGGGAATGATCTTGGTTTCAACCTCAGAAAATACAAGTTTAAACCACCCAGGTGCAGTATGTGAAAAATATATAAAAGGATAATTACTTCCCTTCGTTTGGTCAGGTATAACAAAAGGATTCCTCTCAATCCTCAATACACATAGAAACAAAGCAAGATATACCTATACCTAAAAAATATCTTAAGAGAGCGCTCAGGCGGCTGCAGCATTTAAAGGGGCGGCCGGCCCCCTCAGAGTGTGCCGCCGGGCCCCCTGATGGCGGGCCCCCCTCCCGGCCGGGCCCTCGGACCATGTCCGAAGTGCCCGACCGGTCAGTCCGCCCCTGGTTGATGCAGTCTGGTTTGAATCCATAAAGGGCATAAACAGTGGTGTATCTTGGTTTTGTGCTGCCCTAGGCAGACACACACACACACACTAACAAACACACACAGTCGGACACACACACTAACAAACACACACAGTCGGACACACACACTAACAAACACACACAGTCGGACACACACACACTAACAGACACACACAGTGAGACACACACACTAACAAACACACACAGTCGGACACACACTAACAAACACACACAGTCGGACACACACACACTAACAGACACACACAGTGAGACACACACACTAACAAACACACACAGTCGGACACACATACACTAACAGACACACACAGTGAGACACACACACTAACAAACACACACAGTCGGACACACACACACTAACAGACACACACAGTGAGACACACACTAACAGACACACACTGTCGGACACACAGTCAGACACACACAGTCAGACACACACACAGTCGGACACACACACACACTAACACACACAGTCACAGACACACACTAACAGACACACACACACTAACAGACACACACACACTATCAGACACACACACACTATCAGACACACACAGTCAGAGACACACACACACACTCACATTAACACATTTTTTTTTTAATTTACTCCCCCCCCCCCCCAGCCTCCTTACCTTTGGGAATGCTGGGGGTGGGGGGGTTCTCCCATTCCCTGGTGGTCCAGTGGCTGTAGGGCGGCACTGGCGGGCAGGCTGGGCGGCCGGCGAGGGAGCTCTTCCCCTGAGCTCTCTGCTCAGCTCCCTCACGCGCCGCCCGCAGAGTGAGACTGGGAGCCGGAATATGACGTCATATTCCGGCTCCGCCTCCCAGCCTCACTCTGCGGGCGGCGCGCGAGGGAGCTGAGCAGAGAGCTCAGGGGAAGAGCTCCCTCGCTGGCCGCCCAGCAACCAGCCCAGCATGTCTGTTAGCCGCAAGGCTAACAAGACATTTGCCTTGGGCATTTGGGGGCGGCGTTTTTTACCGCCCCCTGGAAAATGCCGCCCAAGGCAAATGCCTTGTTTGCCTCGCGGCTAATACGCCCCTGGGCATAAATCACCTAACATTCCTAAATCACAATGGATATGGATTGACACCTGACATGACATATTGACACCTTGACATATGGATTGACACCTGTCCTCAGAGACCCTGATACACACTGACACAGAGCAGAATAGGGACTGTTCCCCCTACATAGGGTCACTTGGCAGATATGGATTGACACCTATCCTAAGGATCCCTGATACACACTGACACAGAGCAGAATAGGGACTGTTCCCCTACATAGGGTCACTTGGCAGATATGGATTGACACCTGTCCTCAAAACCCCTGATACACACTGACACAGAGCAGAATAGAGACTGTTCCCCCTACATAGGGTCACTTGGCAGATATGGATTGACACCTGTCCTCAGAGACCATGATACACACTGACACAGAGCAGAATAGGGACTGTTCCCCCTACATAGGGTCACTTGGCAGAAATGGATTGACACCTGTCCTCAGAGACCCTGATACTCACTGACACAGAGCAGAATAGGGACTGTTCCCCCTACATAGGGTCACTTGGCAGATATGGATTGACACCTGTCCTCAGGGACCAGGGCCGGTGCAAGGATTTTTGCCGCCCTAGGCAAAAAAGAATTTGCCCCCCCCCCCCCATATGCCCTGCCATATGGGCCAACGCCAGTCTTCACAATGTGTCTTTTATCTGAAAAGACAGTGTGTTTACATTAAAAAGCCTACAGGCACAGGCTATAGACACCAGAACCACTACATTATGCTGTAGTGCTTCTGGTGACTATAGTATCCATTTAATGTGAGGTAAATTAGAGATTAGTGCCACTAATAATATATTGAATTGCCTACTTACCACCAGATGAGGACAAGAGGCTGATGATGGGCTCAGTCTGGCTCCACAGGCACCTACCCGATGCCCAGAGTAGATAGCTATTGGACCATATTACCAGGGGACAGTATCTGACCACTATTGGCCTATGTAAGGGATACTGACAGTTCCTCCGAGGCTATCCCCAAGCCGGCCTTCGTCACACCATTCGGCCTATACCAATTTCAGTTAATGCCGTTGGGGATGAAGAATGCCCTGGAGACCTTTCAATAGATGGTGGATAGACTCCTCGATGGCCTCCAGAACTTTACGTGCGCGTACCTCGATGACATTGCGGTCTTTAGCAATACCCGGGAGGAACATTAAACCAATGCGAGGACCGTATTAGATTGGATAAGGACGGCCGGCTTGGCCTCAAAAATGGCCAAATGTCACTTAGGCAAGACCGAGGCTCAATATCTAGGGCACCGGGTTGGGTGCGGGAGGCAGTCGCCAAACCAGCAAAGATCATGGCTGTTGCCAACTGGCCCACCCCCCGAACCAAGTCATGGCCTTTTTAGGGAAAGCGTACTACTATAGGCACTTCGTCCCCAACTATAGTGCTATTGCTTAACCCTTGTACGACCTGACAAAAAATACTCCATATGAAGGTTCTGTGGTCCCCTGAGTGCAAACAGGCTTTCCAGTCTCTCTCACATGCATTGATTCAAGCCCCGCCCTGGCCGCCCCAGACCCTAACAAACGTTTCATTGTCCACACAGATGCCTCCATGTTTTGACTGGGGGCTGTTGTAAGCCAGGTCGTGGAGGACGGAGGTGAACAACCCGTAGCCTACATCAGCAGGAAGCTCCTACCCTGGGAAGTAAGCTACGCTGTGGTGGAACTAGGACTCGGCATCACAGCCGCAGTGTCCCGCTGGCTGCCTGGAAGTACATGCCACACAATAAGAGAGGGGCTACCATTCAAACTGGTTTTGCACCTTTTCTCCCGATAGGCCGGCGAAACACCTCCCCTCCCTGAGTGCCGATTTGTGCAAATTGGTTGCACCCTTTTTCCTGATTGGTCGCCACATGGTTTAGGCAGGAAATTTGAATCATCGGCCGAAACCAAGTGATTCTGTGGAGCTATGTTCGGGTATGTACAGAGACTCAAGCCCAGAATTTGTACGACAATTTCTCGGGCTCTGTACATCCGATAGCTCCGCAATTTAAAGGGTTTATAGCTGGGACCAGGAGCTATTTGGGGAGGTGTGGCATGTGGGTATGCGTTATTGTTTTGTGTGCATTTTTTTGTGTTTTAGGCTCCCTGTGTCTGGGAGATAAAATTATCTCCCAGACACAGGGTAGCCGGGGTGGGCTTATGTTTTGTATTGCTGTAAATGGAGATCCCCTGTGGGGTTCTGTGTATAAACACTGTGTATCTTGCCTACGATAAACAGTTCATTTTCACCGTTCACTAAGTCTTGTGTAGTGTTTGGGTGATGTCACCATTGCCCTTCTGCAAGCGACTATAATCACTGGATGGCAGCTATAATCACTCCAGGGCTGGGCAGTGGGCACAACCAGGAAGGGGCAACCACAGGCCATAGTACTACATATAATTTGAAGTATAATGCAAAGAGCACTATTGTCCTAAATTAACATACACATAGATGAGCTATTTCATTTTCACATGGAAACGGTTTAAGTTTAATTGCATGATTTTGCTATTACATGACGAAAAGTCATGATTTTATTAAAGACACGGAGGCGAGTATTGCATATCCCTTTCTTTACTGTTGACAAATAGCAGCAAAGGAAACATACAGAATGAAAAAAGAATGAACATGTGATAACGTAGGCCCCTCCCCCTCAGGTCCCAGTATAACAGGCAGCACTTCCCTTCCATTTCCCTCTTTCTGCAGATGCGACCAAAGAACAATGTCCATAACTAGAGTAATGCGAGAATAAAGTCCCAAGGAATAACAGAAAAAACCGAGGAGGTATAACATCACAAACTGGGAAGTGTGGCCGTAGAATTCATAGGACCGATGGAGGACAGCAGGAGGAGACCAATAAACCGGACCCTTGCTAGACGTCTTGCCAGATTAAGCTGTGGAGACATAAAGGACAGGAGCCAACAGGTTAAAGTCGATACTTGTAACTAGTACAAGGTTACACCAGTGGGAACAAAGACCCTTGTATATACAATCCCACAAAACAATCAATGTTAACATATCCAGTAATATAGAAAACAACAATTATAAGGACGGCCCCACTTACCGTCCCAAACTATAACATAGGTGTATCGTGGTATGAGTAATATGGGTGGGGAGATATATACTTACCAGCGTGAGAGTAACAAAAAAGGGTGGGGCAATACTCGCCTCCGTGTCTTTAATAAAATCATGACTTTTCGTCATGTAATAGCAAAATCATGCAATTTTATAACAAGACACGGAGGCTCATATTGCAAGTTTAAAGCTGATCCATTATTACAGCGAATGTGTGTGGGGCCGGCCGAAAGTAGAATTCTCGGAAGGTAGATTCCCTAGACCAATCAGCTGTTCTCATAATGTCTTCCAGGCGGGCGCCCGCAGACATCATAGAAGAGGCCGAAGCCCCTCGTACTGAGTGGGCGCCGAACACTGTAGTGTCAATGCCCGCTTGGGTCAGCAGCCATTTCACCCAGCGTGATAAGGTAGTGCTGGAAACTGGGTGAAAAGGGGGGCGGAAAGATAAGAACAACTGACGGGAGGCAGTAGATCGGTGTGGTTCGGTGCGAGATTCGTATTCACGAAGGCAGGTCACTGGGCATAGCGAAGGAGAGGCAGGGAAACTAGGGTAGGATACCGCCTTGATGGAAGTCTTAGTGCGTCTGCTGATGTTAAAAGTTACCCCGTCCGGGGTGTATGACTTGGCATCGACATCCAGTGCACTGACATCCGAGACTCTCTTGCATGAGATGAGACAGAGTAGGCACACCAATTTGGCCGACAGCTGTTTGAGGGAGAGTCCTGCGTTAGCGGGCCAGGATGAGAGGAAAGTCAATACAACTGAAACATCCCAGGTCGTGGAGTAGCGGGGCCTGGGTAGCCTTGAAAATCTAGAGCCCTTGACGAGTCGGCACACTAGAGGGTGTTGTCCCGCGGGGCGGCCCTCGAAGCCTTGGTGAATCGCCGAGATAGCGGAACGGTAAAGGTTAATGGTCCTGTAAGCCTTACCGGCTTCGAAGAGAGACGTCAGGAACTGCAGGATCGTTGTTACAGGGGCCGAAACGGGATCCTCGTTCCGAGCCATGCACCAGCTAGCCCAAGCTCGCCAAGCTGACCCATATGCCCGTCTAGTGCCGGGAGCCCATGCTGCCGCCAATAAGAGTCTAGTTGCGTCCGAAACTCCTTGGATTTCCCAGGGTCCCCGGAGATTCGCCACGCCAGAAGTGGGAGAGAGCCCTCCAGCCGGAGGGGATGATAGCGACCCGTCGGGTCTTGTAGCAGGTCGTGGCGACCCGGCAGGAGTCGAGGGTAGTCCAACGTCATCTCGAGTATTTGGGGAAACCAAGACTGCGTCTCCCAGAATGGGGTGACCATGACTAGCTCCGCCCGGTGTTTGCGGGTCTGCAGGAGTGAGCGAGGGATCATGGAAAATGGGGGAAAGGCATAGAGGAGGCCTCCCTTCCACTCTTGTAGGAAGGCATCCACTGCCTCCGCCATTGGGTCCGGCCTCCAGCTGAAGAAGCGTGGGAGTTGAGTATTGAGCCGGGAGGCGAAAAGGTCTATGGTAAATGGCCCCCAAAGAGATGATATGTTGGAGAACACCTTCCTGGCTAATCTCCAGTCGCTGGTGTCTGAAAGATAACGTGAACCCCAGTCCGCTTGGACGTTGTGCAGGCCAGGTAAGTACTCTGCGTAGACCATCAGGTTCCGTTCCAGGCAGAATTCCCAAAAATCTTTCGCCAACCTGGCCAGGACCGCCGACTGTGTACCACCCAGGTGGTTGACATATCTCACCGCCGAAACATTGTCCATGCGGAGCCGAATACATGATAGGGCACGGTCCTTGGCGAAGCTGCGGATGGCGAAGGAGCCTGCCAGAAGCTCCAGGGCATTGATATGTAGCCGGGTTTCGGACTCCGACCACCGGCCCCCAGTTGAGATGCCCTCGCAGTGGGCTCCCCAACCGTGTAGACTCGCATCCGAGTCGATCGTGAATTCCGGCGTTAAGCCGAAGATGGCTTTGCCATTCCACGCAGACAGGTTGAGAATCCACCATCGCAACTCGTCTTTCGTCTCGTTGTCCAGGGAGACTAGGTCTGCGTAGGATGCCCCGGCTCTTAGGTGAGCGATTTTTAGGCGCTGTAGCGCTCGGTAGTGGAGTGGGCCTGGGAACACGGCCTGGATTGAAGAGGCCAGTAGGCCTATGAGGCGTGCCAATTGGCGTAAGGTGAGCTGGGGTCGGATAAGGGCCCTGCGCAATTCTTTGCGGATGGAACGAATCTTGGATATCGGGAGACTCAGCGTCGCTGCCCCCGAATCCACTTGGAAACCTAGGAATTCCAAGCGGGTGGCGGGGGTCAGGCATGACTTCTCCCAGTTGATTATGAAACCTAAGCGTGACAGGAGGTTTATGGCTAGTCGTAGGTGTGAGAGGAGGGTGGAGCGCTCCTGAGCCATGAGTAGAATATCGTCTAGGTAGACGATTAGTCGAACTCCTCGACTGCGTAGCCAGGCCATAACGGGCCGTAGAAGTTTTGTGAAACACCACGGGGCTGAGGATAGGCCAAAGGGCAGACAGGTGAATCGCCATATTTCGTGTCGCCAGTAAAAGCGTAGGAGGTCCCGAGAGGCCTCCGCTATTGGCACTGTCAGGTACGCGTCTTTTAGGTCTAGTTTCGCTAGCCAGTCTCCGTGGAGGAGGAGATCCCTTAGCAGGTGAATACCCTCCATCTTGAAATGGCGGTACCTGACTACGGCATTGAGGGGGCGCAAATTTATGACTGGCCTCGATTGGCCGCCTTTCTTTTCCACTAGGAAGATATTGCTTATTACGCCCGCAGGGCTGGGGGGTGCTAGTTCGATAGCCCCTTTGAACTGGAGGGATGAAAGTTCTTCGTCGATCCGACCGCGATCCTGGATGGAAAAGCGGATCGGTCGAGGAGGGGGAATGTGTGTAGGGCGGCAGGTGAGTTCTATATGGAAGCCCTGAATAGTGGCCAGTACCCAGGGATCTGAAGTGATTTGTGACCAGGCTGGGAAAAAATGTTGGAGTCTGCCCCCTATGTAACCCGGAGAAGAAATGTGTGGTAGAAGGCAACTCACCGTATGGTCGTCTGGAGTTTGGGTTACTCCGAAGGCCTCTGGATCGCCATTGACGTCCACGGGATGGAAAAAACATGGGGCGGGAGGTCTCCTGGTATTGGTGATACTGTTGAAAGGAGCCTCTTCCCGTGCCACGGGATTGGGGGTAGTTGCGGCCGGACAGACGGCTCCTGCTTCTGCCGGCCCTGGTAGAGACCCGCCCCTGGAATACTCGCCTCATGGAGGCCTGGGCCTTGTCTAGAGCCGTGAATGCCCCCACATAACGCCCCAAGTCTTTGATGAAGGAGTCTCCGAAGAGGAGTCCTTGGGCGTCTTTGCCCGCCTCCGTAAGGGCGAGGTTGGCTAGTTTTGGCTCAATTTTGAACAATATGGCTTTACGCCTTTCAATAGACAGGGAGGTATTTACGCTCCCAGCAATACAAATTGCTCTCTGGACCCAACCTCTAAGGTCTTCAGGGTCGACCATGCGGTTCTCCGCTCTGGCGTCTTCCGCCAAGTCAAATAATTTGGCCAAAGGCCCGAATATGTCCAGGTGCTTGTCCTGGCAGGACTTCAAAGCGGACTCTAGTCCTTTACGGGGGTTCCAGCCCAGTTTAGTGAGGAACTGGGTCATTTTTGGATCGACCTCTGGGGTGTCACACACCTTGTTAGGCACCAGAGGCCTAGGACACTCCGCCCTCAATTTGTTGCGGGCCGCCTTGCTTAAGGGTTTTCTGACCCAATTTTCCAGATATGTGGCAACGTGGTCGGCTGGGAGCCACTCCGCCGACCTCGGATGATGAAGGTCATCCGGGTCGAAGAGTGGGACCCCCGAAGGATCCACGAGGGATGGCCCCGCAGCCGCAGGGTTCCTGGTCCCCGTCTCGCCTCCGGGCATCTCTGCCTGAGCAGAGGAAAGGAGGTCGAGAGCGCCATCGGCGGAATCCGCATCAGAGTCGGAATCTGACTCGTTCATAGCCTCCTCATTTGACCCGATTTCTGAGTCGGTGCCGCTCTCAATCTGTGCTCTAGCACATTTCCAAAGCCGCGCCCGTTCTGCCTGGCGCGGAAAGGCTCTTTTGCGTGGATGGGACACGCTTTCTGGGGCGACCGAAGGTACGCCAGTCATGGTGTTTCTGGAGGCAGAGGAGTGTTTAGATTTACGGGCAGCCTTTTTGAAGTCCCCTTTAGATACCTCTCCCTGGGGTGTCGAGGTGCCCGAGAGTTGCTCGTCTGAAGGACGGGGCAAGAGGGCTTGTGAAATGGTGTGGGAGAGGGTGGAGGACATAGACCCCATAGCAGCCATAATGGCGTCTGTCACCGAGCGCTGTAGCGCCAGAAACTGTGGTCCATCGGGTTGGGTAGTCCCATCCGCCATAGACGGCGAAATATCTGAGGTGACAGGGGCCTCAGTTCTGATTACTGGGGAATCCGACTCCCCAGAGTGAGCGGACCCAGTAGATAGTCTGGGTTTAGGCATGATCAAGGACGTATGGGTTAGTCACCCAAACAATCTAAGCAAAGGAAAAAACGCTCTCACCAGGGCCCAGACCAGCGACACACTAAGAGGTAGGGACAGAATGACAGAAAATGGCCGCCGGGAATCTCGCGGGATTCGCGGCACCCGCAAGCTACGCGGAGGAATAATGAAACAAGAAGAAGTGCGCAGAGAGGCGCTCGAGCAGAAGAAACAGACAAGGTTACATAAGCAGGGGAGGTCTGGGCCCTGAGGCTAGTGTATAACGACACAATTACTAACCTTCGAAATAAAAGACTAAATAAATACAAATTAAATAAAATCCATTAAATTATCAATGAATAATATATAAGAGAAAATATGGCATGTACTTATCTTTGTGTCAGAGCAGCAAAGAAAGAGGGAAATGGAAGGGAAGTGCTGCCTGTTATACTGGGACCTGAGGGGGAGGGGCCTACGTTATCACATGTTCATTCTTTTTTCATTCTGTATGTTTCCTTTGCTGCTATTTGTCAACAGTAAAGAAAGGGATATGCAATATGAGCCTCCGTGTCTTGTTATAAAATTCCGAATTTACTCTGATAGAAGAGAAACGCTGCCACTTAAAGAGAAATGTGTAGTTTGTAATACAGAGCACAATGCATCCTCTTTCAATCTTACACTGCCATCTAGTGACTATTTACAGGTACTGCGTTAATTCATCTTCTGAAAATGTGATTTAGTTCCAAGAGCTAATTAATATGTGTAGAACATAGAATCGGTGTAAGAATGAAAAGAGTATCAATATGTATTTAGGTAACTTCTCTATCTGGACATATTTAATTTTAATCTATTTATGTGTGTTTGTTGTGTTTGAAGCTGAGGGGGGAAGGGGAATAAAATATTTTATTAATAAATTCAGTCTGCACTAAATACTTGCCGTGGTTACAAGCTCGAATGCGGTAGAAAACTTTCCCGCCGGCGGGTCTCTTCTTTTCAGTTCAAAAATTATTATTCAGCAAATCACCGCAAAGCACGAGTACAACCTACTGCATCAGCCAATCATCGACAAGACCCGCCCAGTGACGTGTGATTTGTGTTGCAGTTCACCATCCGGTCCGCTCAGTAGACATATAAGGGCAGGCGGCCGTGGGCTGAGCATTGATTGTTCTACTTGTCTCATCGCAGAATGTCTGGTCGCGGTAAAGGAGGAAAAGGGCTCGGTAAAGGAGGTGCCAAGCGGCACAGGAAGATGCTCCGGGATAACATCCAGGGGATCACTAAACCGGCTATACGCCGTTTGGCTCGCAGAGGAGGCGTCAAGCGAATCTCCGGCCTTATTTACGAGGAGACTCGCGGAGTGCTCAAAGTCTTCCTGGAGAATGTTATCCGCGATGCAGTCACCTACACCGAGCACGCCAAGAGGAAGACGGTCACCGCCATGGACGTGGTGTACGCGCTCAAACGCCAGGGCCGCACTCTCTACGGTTTCGGAGGTTAAACGCTTCTCTTCTTCCATCCTTCATACACACCAAAGGCTCTTTTCAGAGCCGCCCACTCCTTCCCTCATAAGGCTATAATTCCACCAGGATGGCGCTTTCAATCCTCCCGAGAATATCGGGGAACGAGAAATTAGAGAAGGCTTCGGTTATAACAGACTGCAATGGCTCGTGTTTCACTTCCTATCAATACAGCCAGTATTAGATTTCTCAGATTATCCTACATCTCTTCCTGCTTCAATGCACAATGAATAAATGCTTTATTAAATGTGAAATAGAAGATGTCTGTATTTGAGGCTTAAACTCTTCCTTTTTAGTAAATTAGAATCCTGTTGGCACTAAACTGCGGCTGGAGAGGAAAGCTGCGATAGAACCAACCATTTACGCTTTTAATATTCAACATCCAGACATACTGAGTTTATACACCTCGAAACAAACTACAAACATTCTGTACGGTGTTAATTCGAGTTTGGAGAATGATTTGCTTTATAATTCTCTTACCGTCAGTCTGAAAGAAAATTAAACATTCTATTTTCCCAGCAAAATATGCTGCTCTTTCAGTGAAACAGCAATCAGTATGTGGTCTAAAAAGGCGGGAGAAAAAATTTAGAATTTTTAAACTTCGCCATTTTGTAACAGACTTTCCCGCTTTTGAAATGCCAACAAAAGCATGCGAATTGTATACATCTGGTAAATACAAATTAAGTGAGAAAAGACACAAATTCGTTGTTACCTCATGAGGTTTTATGAGATTGTGTTCAGTTTGCGATTGCTGGTTTCAGCGGGATCCGTATTAAACACATTTAAAAAGTAACCATTACAATCTGTATGCACTACATGGCAACATAATTTATACAAAGAATCTAAACAAGAATGATAATTGAAACATGTTCCATTTGCAAGATAGATTGCTACATATTAGTGTCAGACGGTTGTATATTTAGGATACATTATAACCAACTGAATACATGTTACACCATAGATTCTACCATTGAGAGTTTTAAAAAATATTTTAACTTAAAGATTTCAAAACTGAAATAATGTAACGTCATATAGTCTGCTACTCGGGAGTGGCAGAACAAAATAAGTTTTAGGAGACCGCTATAATCGATGACTTGTAACATTCCGCACAGAGAATACTCTCAGTATATCTATACAGCTCTCTCGTGGATTGTGTGGGTGGCTCTTAAAAGAGCCTTTGTGTTATTAGGGTTTGGGTGATGATGGGGTTTTTACTTGGCGCTGGTGTACTTGGTCACTGCCTTGGTGCCCTCAGACACGGCGTGCTTGGCCAGCTCTCCGGGCAGTAAGAGCCGTACAGCGGTCTGGATCTCCCGGGAGGTGATGGTGGAGCGCTTGTTATAATGAGCCAGGCGGGAGGATTCCCCTGCGATGCGCTCGAAGATATCATTGACAAAGGAATTCATGATCCCCATGGCCTTGGAGGAGATACCGGTGTCGGGGTGGACCTGTTTCAGCACCTTGTACACGTAGATAGCATAGCTTTCCTTCCTGCTCTTTCTGCGCTTCTTCCCATCCTTCTTCTGGGTCTTGGTCACGGCTTTCTTAGATCCCTTCTTGGGTGCTGGTGCGGACTTGGCTGGTTCAGGCATGATAATCTCACGAAGTTTCCAACAGATTAACTAGCCCCCTCCCCTGGCAGCTCTATATATAGAAGCCCGGGCAGCAAAGCCTGACCTCTGTGCATTTCCTATTGGTCCGTTCAGAGCGGGCACTGAGCATGGAACGAGGTAATCCTACAGTGATTGGTTACTCTCTTAGTCGGATTCTGATTGGTGGATTTAAAATGCAACCAATCAGACTAGAGCTCGGCACATCTGCGGATGTATAAGTAGCCGTGCAAGGGGGCGGGAGCTCATAGATTTTACAGATTGCGATTTGAAGATGTCAGGAAGAGGCAAACAGAGCAGCAAAGTCCGGGCTAAAGCAAAGACCCGATCATCCAGAGCAGGTCTGCAGTTCCCAGTCGGCCGTGTCCACAGGCTGCTCAGGAAGGGGAACTACGCCCAGCGGGTTGGAGCCGGAGCTCCGGTCTATCTGGCTGCAGTGCTGGAGTAT
Source organism: Pelobates fuscus (assembly GCF_036172605.1). Taxonomy (NCBI): domain Eukaryota; kingdom Metazoa; phylum Chordata; class Amphibia; order Anura; family Pelobatidae; genus Pelobates; species Pelobates fuscus. The sequence continues at coordinate 284,800,733 of NC_086322.1, read as the reverse complement.
CTGACCGCTGAGATCCTGGAGCTGGCTGGGAACGCCGCCAGAGATAACAAAAAGACCCGCATCATCCCCCGCCATCTGCAGCTCGCTGTGCGCAACGACGAGGAGCTCAACAAACTGCTCGGAGGGGTCACCATAGCCCAGGGTGGGGTCCTGCCCAATATCCAGGCTGTCTTACTGCCCAAGAAAACCGAGAGCCAAAAGGCGTCCAAGAGCAAGTAAACTCCACTGTCCCTCATCTCCCAAACTCACACAAAGGCTCTTTTAAGAGCCACCCACAATCTCCACAAAGAGCTCACACTTATACACCGCTGCTGCTGTAGGGGGGTTAAACGCATGAAAATGTGGCAATTATTCCCTAAAGGCTGATGGGCTAGAATTGATGCTTTTTAAAATGCTACGCAAACACTTCTAGCAGACTTTCCCTTCAGTTATTTTTATAGCTCTTACTCCTTGCTAAACTTTGGGAATCTTAGATTAAACAAAACATATCGATCTTAAGCAGAAGACTAATAGGCAAGTTAAATCATATTAGTGAACAAAGGCCAAGCGTTGCATAGTAATAACACAGGGAGGGAAGGGAGGACTCGGCTCCATTCATATTATTTATTTATATTTTTCAAACATCGACTTTAAAATTTGTGGCTAAATCCTGTGAAAGCAGGTGTTGGAGATTGTTTCCCCTATGCCTCTATTTCTGATGCTAATGCACAAGGAGACAAAACACACTTTAAAACCATTGTCACACAAAATAAAGGTTTAACGAAATAGTTCAACTCAAAAACCCCTCCTTGGTGGGGTTTAGTCATAGGTGTGTGCAGCCTATTGCATTAGGATGTGCACCCTAAAGCACAAACATGCGCCGCGTGTATGTGTGTGTGTATATATATATATGTACACACACAAACTGCTGTGTGTGTGAGGGTGCTAGTATTGTGCTGTGTGCAGAGGCGGCTTTAGAATTTGAGTTCTTAGGCGAAACTCAAACATGAGGCCCCACTAACAAAAAAGTGAAAAAAAAAAAAAGAGTTGCAATACATGCACACTGTCACATATACACATTGATGCACAGTTTACCTGTGTATGTGCCTGAGACTGTGTCTGACAGAGTATCTGTGTGTGTGTGTGTGTGTGTGAATGTATGTCTCTGTGAGCATGTTTGCGTTTTTGTATGGGGGGGTGACGGGAGGTGAGAGGGAGAGGCGGGTGATGGTGAATGGGAGAGGGGGTGATGGTGACAGAGGGTTATGGTGACAGGGAGGTGACACGGGACAGCCAATTTATACATAACATGGACACTGTCACACCCACCCTGGAACATGGAGAGCCTCTGTGGGGGTCTGTGCATAAATACTGTGTATCTTGCCTACAATAAACAGTTCATTTTCACTCTTCACTAAGTCTCAACTAGTGTTTGGGTGATGTCACGATTGCCCTTTCTGCAAGTGACTATAATCACTGGCTGGCAGCTATAATCACACCAGGGCTGGGCACAACCAGGAAGGGGTGACCACAGGTGGTAGTACTCCAACCTTGAGAGGGCATACTACCACATCTGTTGGCAGTAATGGGATAGTCCCCTTCCTTGGAGCCAGAGTGGAACCAGCGGCGACTGGACAAGACCAAAGTGGCACTACAACTGGAACTCATGGGGGTGGACAACGCCAGCTCCGCCTCCTTGGTGCCCTTGTCGGCGTCCTCCGACAAAGAGTCATACATGCGAGATGTTAGGTCCCGGTTGACCCTGATGGGTCCAAACCCATCGCCGGAATTCGTATTTCAATTTTACTCAAGGCTTTTCCCAGAACTGCAGGAGTGGGTAAGAGACAGACAACCCTTCACCTTACCTGAAGCCGCCCACCTTGCAGATGAATATGTGGAAGTCACGCAACTAGACCGACCAGTCCAACAAGCACCCCAGCGCTCAGAGACCCCCGCACTCCAACCACGTCACCCTCCTCGGCCAACACTTAGTCCCACCCCCGCACGCCAACCACAGCAACCCAAACCGGCTGAATTCGTGGGACCAGGGACCGAAGAGTCGTGGGTTACTCTGCATTAGGCAGACCGAGCCGCCTCTGCTGACAACTGCCAGCATCACTGCCAATATGTGCTGGTAAACAGGCAAACTGCCCGGTGCCTCAGGGACACCGGTGCTACCCTGACTCTCATTGAACTAAATGTGGCAGGAAACGCAGAAAATTTGCAGAAGACTGTACGAGTAGCTGGAGGCGCCATCCACCGGTTTCCCACTGCCTGAGTGCATCTCGATTGGGGAGCCAGAGCCCATCACGTGGAAGAAGGCATTATGAGAAACTTGCCTGCTGAAGTCCAACTAGGGAATGATCTTGGTTTCAACCTCAGAAAATACAAGTTTAAACCACCCAGGTGCAGTATGTGAAAAATATATAAAAGGATAATTACTTCCCTTCGTTTGGTCAGGTATAACAAAAGGATTCCTCTCAATCCTCAATACACATAGAAACAAAGCAAGATATACCTATACCTAAAAAATACAAAAGAAAGTACGCTCATAGGGGATTAACGGTAATATAGTAAAATGCCCCTTATTAATATGTCACACTCACAGAGTTTAGGTTGTTTTCAAGCCCATCAAAGTATGTAGATTCTCATAGATTCCTCGAGATTGGAGAGGTGGACATTACAAGCAAGAAATGAAAGATAGCATAGTATAGCACTGTTTGAAAAAGTATAAATCTGCTTTAATGGTTGCACTTACAGCATAAAAGATGTAAAAAGGCCCATCAATACAAATCTGTCGTCCAATCAATACAGAGAACGAAGTCCTTGTAGAAATCTCAGGCAAGTAAACAGGAAAATATATAAAATTCAATAAAATCAAATCAAATAAAAACAAATCAAATAAAAAGTTCCAGCAAATAACTCTACGCGTTTCGTCTGTATTAACAGACTTCCTCAGGAGTAGTGAAGTGCTTCAAATCTTGTGGGTACTTTGTCCTCCTTTTATAGGTCCTCCCGCCTCTCCAATCTCGAGGAATCTATGAGAATCTACATACTTTGATGGGCTTGAAAACAACCTAAACTCTGTGAGTGTGACATATTAATAAGGGGCATTTTACTATATTAACGTTAATCCCCTATGAGCGTACTTTCTTTTGTATTTTTTAGGTATAGGTATATCTTGCTTTGTTTCAACCTCAACCTGTTACTACCCGACTACAAGCACGGATGGCCGAGACTGATTCGCACTCAGAGACACCCCAGGTGAGATTCTCAGACCCTACCCTGACCGTAGTCAAAACCCCGGTAGCCAGGGAAAACCCCGATGAGTTTGGGAGGGAAGTAGCGACTGACTCGCACTTGACAAGTACCGAGTCAAAGCTGTGACCGGACAAGGAGGTCTGGAAGGTGACCGTTTTGTATGGGAACAAGGGCGACTGTACCAGCTCTCTAGAGTGCAGAATAGGACGCTGCCCCCTCCCTAAAGCCTCAGCTGGTAATCATGTGGATTGGGCATGATATCCCCTTGGCAGGACACCTGGGGATATGACAAACGCTACAGTGGGTGACCCAAGGTTTCTTTTGGCCAGGGGTCTCCCAAGATGTTCAGCAGTATTGCCAGACATGTGATACCTTCTTACTCCCCCCTCCCCCTCTTCTTACTGACCCCTCCCCCTCTTCTTACCCCCTTCTTAATCCCCCCATCTTGTTACCCCCCTCCCCCTCTTCTTACTCCCCCCTCTTCTTACTCTTCCCTCCCCCCTCTTCTTACTCCCCCTCCCCCTCTTCTTACTCCCCCCTTCCTCTTTTTACTCCCCCCTCCCCCTCTTCTTACCCCCTTCTTACTCCCCCCTCCCTTCCTACTCCCCCCTCCCCCTCTTCTTACCCCTCCTTACTCCCCCTCTCTTCTTACCCCCCTCCTCTCTTCTTACCCCCCTTTCTCTCTTCTTACTCCCCCTCCCTCTCTTCTTACCCCCCTCCCTCTCTCTTCTTACCCCCCTTCCTCTCTTCTTACCCCCTCCCTCTCTTCTTACCACCCCTCCCTCTCTCTTCTTACCCCCCTCCCTCTCTCTACTTACCCCCCCTCCCTCTCTATTCTAACCCCCCTCTCTCTTCTTACCCCATTTCTCTTCTTACCCCCTCCCTCTTTCTTCTTACCCCCCTCCCCCTCCCTCCCTCTCTGTTCTTACCCCCTCCCCTGTAGCGTGGCCGAGCTGCTCTCCGGTCCGCGGTGCCCGGCCGGAGTGATAGGAAGGTGCACACTGAGTGTGCACCTTCCTGTCAGTCCGGCCGGGTACAGGAAACAGAAACTCCTGTTCCGCGCGGAGTCAAAACCCCGGTACCGTAGTCAAAACCCCGGTAGCCAGGGAAAACCCCGATGAGTTTGGGAGGGAAGTAGCGACTGACTCGCACTTGACAAGTACCGAGTCAAAGCTGTGACCGGACAAGGAGGTCTGGAAGGTGACCGTTTTGTATGGGAACAAGGGCGACTGTACCAGCTCTCTAGAGTGCAGAATAGGACGCTGCCCCCTCCCTAAAGCCTCAGCTGGTAATCATGTGGATTGGGCATGATATCCCCTTGGCAGGACACCTGGGGATATGACAAACGCTACAGTGGGTGACCCAAGGTTTCTTTTGGCCAGGGGTCTCCCAAGATGTTCAGCAGTATTGCCAGACATGTGATACCTTCTTACTCCCCCCTCCCCCTCTTCTTACTCACCCCTCCCCCTCTTCTTACCCCCTTCTTAATCCCCCCATCTTGTTACCCCCCTCCCCCTCTTCTTACTCCCCCCTCTTCTTACTCTTCCCTCCCCCCTCTTCTTACTCCCCCTCCCCCTCTTCTTACTCCCCCCTTCCTCTTTTTACTCCCCCCTCCCCCTCTTCTTACCCCCTTCTTACTCCCCCCTCCCTTCCTACTCCCCCCTCCCCCTCTTCTTACCCCTCCTTACTCCCCCTCTCTTCTTACCCCCCTCCTCTCTTCTTACCCCCCTTTCTCTCTTCTTACTCCCCCTCCCTCTCTTCTTACCCCCCTCCCTCTCTCTTCTTACCCCCCTTCCTCTCTTCTTACCCCCTCCCTCTCTTCTTACCACCCCTCCCTCTCTCTTCTTACCCCCCTCCCTCTCTCTACTTACCCCCCCTCCCTCTCTATTCTAACCCCCCTCTCTCTTCTTACCCCATTTCTCTTCTTACCCCCTCCCTCTTTCTTCTTACCCCCCTCCCCCTCCCTCCCTCTCTGTTCTTACCCCCTCCCCTGTAGCGTGGCCGAGCTGCTCTCCGGTCCGCGGTGCCCGGCCGGAGTGATAGGAAGGTGCACACTGAGTGTGCACCTTCCTGTCAGTCCGGCCGGGTACAGGAAACAGAAACTCCTGTTCCGCGCGGAGTTTCTGTTTCCTGTAACGGCCAGACTGACAGGAAGGTGCACACTCAGTGTGCAAATTCTGATCACTCCGGCCGGGCTCCGCGGACCGGAGAGCAGCTCGGCCACGCTACAGGGGAGGGGAGGTGAGAAGCTGCCGCCGCCTGAGGCTCTTAAGAGAGCGCTCAGGCGGCTGCAGCATTTAAAGGGGCGGCCGGCCCCCTCAGAGTGTGCCGCCGGGCCCCCTGATGGCGGGCCCCCCTCCCGGCCGGGCCCTCGGACCATGTCCGAAGTGCCCGACCGGTCAGTCCGCCCCTGGTTGATGCAGAGTCTGGTTTGAATCCATAAAGGGCATAAACAGTGGTGTATCTTGGTTTTGTGCTGCCCTAGGCAGACACACACACACACACTAACAAACACACACAGTCGGACACACACACACACTAACAAACACACACAGTCAGACACACACACTAACAAACACACACAGTCGGACACACACACTAACAAACACACACAGTCGGACACACACACACTAACAGACACACACAGTGAGACACACACACTAACAAACACACACAGTCGGACACACACTAACAAACACCCCCTTTCTCTCTTCTTACTCCCCCTCCCTCTCTTCTTACCCCCCTCCCTCTCTCTTCTTACCCCCCTTCCTCTCTTCTTACCCCCTCCCTCTCTTCTTACCACCCCTCCCTCTCTCTTCTTACCCCCCTCCCTCTCTCTACTTACCCCCCTCCCTCTCTATTCTAACCCCCCTCTCTCTTCTTACCCCCTTTCTCTTCTTACCCCCTCCCTCTTTCTTCTTACCCCCCTCCCCCTCCCTCCCTCTCTGTTCTTACCCCCTCCCCTGTAGCGTGGCCGAGCTGCTCTCCAATCCGCGGTGCCTGGCCGGAGTGATAGGAAGGTGCACACTGAGTGTGCACCTTCCTGTCAGTCCGGCCGGGTACAGGAAACAGAAACTCCTGTTCCGCGCGGAGTTTCTGTTTCCTGTAACGGCCGGACTGACAGGAAGGTGCACACTCAGTGTGCAAATTCTGATCACTCCGGCCGGGCACCGCGGACCGGAGAGCAGCTCGGCCACGCTACAGGGGAGGGGAGGTGAGAAGCTGCAGCCGCCTGAGGCTCTTAAGAGAGCGCTCAGGCGGCTGCAGCATTTAAAGGGGCGGCCGGCCCCCTCAGAGTGTGCCGTCGGGCCCCCTGATGGCGGGCCCCCCTCCCGGCCGGGCCCCCCTCCCGGCCGGGCCCTCGGACCATGTCCGAAGTGCCCGACCGGTCAGTCCGCCCCTGGTTGATGCAGAGTCTGGTATGAATCCATAAAGGGCATAAACAGTGGTGTATCTTGGTTTTGTGCTGCCCTAGGCAGACACACACACACACACTAACAAACACACACAGTCGGACACACACACTAACAAACACACACAGTCGGACACACACACTAACAAACACACACAGTCGGACACACACACTAACAAACACACACAGTCGGACACACACACACTAACAGACACACACAGTGAGACACACACACTAACAAACACACACAGTCGGACACACACTAACAAACACACACAGTCGGACACACACACACTAACAGACACACACAGTGAGACACACACACTAACAAACACACACAGTCGGACACACACACACTAACAGACACACACAGTGAGACACACACACTAACAAACACACACAGTCGGACACACACACACTAACAGACACACACAGTGAGACACACACTAACAGACACACACTGTCGGACACACAGTCAGACACACACAGTCAGACACACACACAGTCGGACACACACACACACTAACACACACAGTCACAGACACACACTAACAGACACACACACACACTAACAGACACACACACACACTAACAGACACACACACACTATCAGACACACACAGTCAGAGACACACACACACACTCACATTAACACATTTTTTTTTTTAATTTACTCCCCCCCCCAGCCTCCTTACCTTTGGGAATGCTGGGGGTGGGGGGGTTCTCCCATTCCCTGGTGGTCCAGTGGCTGTAGGGCGGCACTGGCGGGCAGGCTGGGCGGCCGGCGAGGGAGCTCTTCCCCTGAGCTCTCTGCTCAGCTCCCTCACGCGCCGCCCGCAGAGTGAGACTGGGAGCCGGAATATGACGTCATATTCCGGCTCCGCCTCCCAGCCTCACTCTGCGGGCGGCGCGCGAGGGAGCTGAGCAGAGAGCTCAGGGGAAGAGCTCCCTCGCTGGCCGCCCAGCAACCAGCCCAGCATGTCTGTTAGCCGCAAGGCTAACAAGACATTTGCCTTGGGCATTTGGGGGCGGCGTTTTTTACCGCCCCCTGGAAAATGCCGCCCAAGGCAAATGCCTTGTTTGCCTCGCGGCTAATACGCCCCTGGGCATAAATCACCTAACATTCCTAAATCACAATGGATATGGATTGACACCTGACATGACATATTGACACCTTGACATATGGATTGACACCTGTCCTCAGAGACCCTGATACACACTGACACAGAGCAGAATAGGGACTGTTCCCCCTACATAGGGTCACTTGGCAGATATGGATTGACACCTATCCTAAGGATCCCTGATACACACTGACACAGAGCAGAATAGGGACTGTTCCCCTACATAGGGTCACTTGGCAGATATGGATTGACACCTGTCCTCAAAACCCCTGATACACACTGACACAGAGCAGAATAGAGACTGTTCCCCCTATATAGGGGCACTTGGCAGATATGGATTGACACCTGTCCTCAGAGACCATGATACACACTGACACAGAGCAGAATAGGGACTGTTCCCCCTACATAGGGTCACTTGGCAGAAATGGATTGACACCTGTCCTCAGAGACCCTGATACTCACTGACACAGAGCAGAATAGGGACTGTTCCCCCTACATAGGGTCACTTGGCAGATATGGATTGACACCTGTCCTCAGGGACCAGGGCCGGTGCAAGGATTTTTGCCGCCCTAGGCAAAAAAGAATTTGCCCCCCCCCCCCCCCATATGCCCTGCCATATGGGCCAACGCCAGTCTTCACAATGTGTCTTTTATCTGAAAAGACAGTGTGTTTACATTAAAAAGCCTACAGGCACAGGCTATAGACACCAGAACCACTACATTATGCTGTAGTGCTTCTGGTGACTATAGTATCCATTTAATGTGAGGTAAATTAGAGATTAGTGCCACTAATAATATATTGAATTGCCTACTTACCACCAGATGAGGACAAGAGGCTGATGATGGGCTCAGTCTGGCTCCACAGGCACCTACCCGATGCCCAGAGTAGATAGCTATTGGACCATATTACCAGGGGACAGTATCTGACCACTATTGGCCTATGTAAGGGATACTGACAGTTCCTCCGAGGCTATCCCCAAGCCGGCCTTCGTCACACCATTCGGCCTATACCAATTTCAGTTAATGCCGTTGGGGATGAAGAATGCCCTGGAGACCTTTCAATAGATGGTGGATAGACTCCTCGATGGCCTCCAGAACTTTACGTGCGCGTACCTCGATGACATTGCGGTCTTTAGCAATACCCGGGAGGAACATTAAACCAATGCGAGGACCGTATTAGATTGGATAAGGACGGCCGGCTTGGCCTCAAAAATGGCCAAATGTCACTTAGGCAAGACCGAGGCTCAATATCTAGGGCACCGGGTTGGGTGCGGGAGGCAGTCGCCAAACCAGCAAAGATCATGGCTGTTGCCAACTGGCCCACCCCCCGAACCAAGTCATGGCCTTTTTAGGGAAAGCGTACTACTATAGGCACTTCGTCCCCGACTATAGTGCTATTGCTTAACCCTTGTACGACCTGACAAAAAATACTCCATATGAAGGTTCTGTGGTCCCCTGAGTGCAAACAGGCTTTCCAGTCTCTCTCACATGCATTGATTCAAGCCCCGCCCTGGCCGCCCCAGACCCTAACAAACGTTTCATTGTCCACACAGATGCCTCCATGTTTTGACTGGGGGCTGTTGTAAGCCAGGTCGTGGAGGACGGAGGTGAACAACCCGTAGCCTACATCAGCAGGAAGCTCCTACCCTGGGAAGTAAGCTACGCTGTGGTGGAACTAGGACTCGGCATCACAGCCGCAGTGTCCCGCTGGCTGCCTGGAAGTACATGCCACACAATAAGAGAGGGGCTACCATTCAAACTGGTTTTGCACCTTTTCTCCCGATAGGCCGGCGAAACACCTCCCCTCCCTGAGTGCCGATTTGTGCAAATTGGTTGCACCCTTTTTCCTGATTGGTCGCCACATGGTTTAGGCAGGAAATTTGAATCCTCGGCCGAAACCAAGTGATTCTGTGGAGCTATGTTCGGGTATGTACAGAGACTCAAGCCCAGAATTTGTACGACAATTTCTCGGGCTCTGTACATCCGATAGCTCCGCAATTTAAAGGGTTTATAGCTGGGACCAGGAGCTATTTGGGGAGGTGTGGCATGTGGGTATGCGTTATTGTTTTGTGTGCATTTTTTTGTGTTTTAGGCTCCCTGTGTCTGGGAGATAAAATTATCTCCCAGACACAGGGTAGCCGGGGTGGGCTTATGTTTTGTATTGCTGTAAATGGAGATCCCCTGTGGGGTTCTGTGTATAAACACTGTGTATCTTGCCTACGATAAACAGTTCATTTTCACCGTTCACTAAGTCTTGTGTAGTGTTTGGGTGATGTCACCATTGCCCTTCTGCAAGCGACTATAATCACTGGATGGCAGCTATAATCACTCCAGGGCTGGGCAGTGGGCACAACCAGGAAGGGGCAACCACAGGCCATAGTACTACATATAATTTGAAGTATAATGCAAAGAGCACTATTGTCCTAAATTAACATACACATAGATGAGCTATTTCATTTTCACATGGAAACGGTTTAAGTTTAATTCCGAATTTACTCTGATAGAAGAGAAACGCTGCCACTTAAAGAGAAATGTGTAGTTTGTAATACAGAGCACAATGCATCCTCTTTCAATCTTACACTGCCATCTAGTGACTATTTACAGGTACTGCGTTAATTCATCTTCTGAAAATGTGATTTAGTTCCAAGAGCTAATTAATATGTGTAGAACATAGAATCGGTGTAAGAATGAAAAGAGTATCAATATGTATTTAGGTAACTTCTCTATCTGGACATATTTAATTTTAATCTATTTATGTGTGTTTGTTGTGTTTGAAGCTGAGGGGGGAAGGGGAATAAAATATTTTATTAATAAATTCAGTCTGCACTAAATACTTGCCGTGGTTACAAGCTCGAATGCGGTAGAAAACTTTCCCGCCGGCGGGTCTCTTCTTTTCAGTTCAAAAATTATTATTCAGCAAATCACCGCAAAGCACGAGTACAACCTACTGCATCAGCCAATCATCGACAAGACCCGCCCAGTGACGTGTGATTTGTGTTGCAGTTCCCCATCCGGTCCGCTCAGGAGACATATAAGGGCAGGCGGCCGTGGGCTGAGCATTGATTGTTCTACTTGTCTCATCGCAGAATGTCCACAACTCCACAACTCTCTCGTGGATTGTGTGGGTGGCTCTTAAAAGAGCCTTTGTGTTATTAGGGTTTGGGTGATGATGGGGTTTTTACTTGGCGCTGGTGTACTTGGTCACTGCCTTGGTGCCCTCAGACACGGCGTGCTTGGCCAGCTCTCCGGGCAGTAAGAGCCGTACAGCGGTCTGGATCTCCCGGGAGGTGATGGTGGAGCGTTTGTTATAATGAGCCAGGCGGGAGGATTCCCCTGCGATGCGCTCGAAGATATCATTGACAAAGGAATTCATGATCCCCATGGCCTTGGAGGAGATACCGGTGTCGGGGTGGACCTGTTTCAGCACCTTGTACACGTAGATAGCATAGCTTTCCTTCCTGCTCTTTCTGCGCTTCTTCCCATCCTTCTTCTGGGTCTTGGTCACGGCTTTCTTAGATCCCTTCTTGGGTGCTGGTGCGGACTTGGCTGGTTCAGGCATGATAATCTCACGAAGTTTCCAACAGATTAACTAGCCCCCTCCCCCTGGCAGCTCTATATATAGAAGCCCGGGCAGCAAAGCCTGACCTCTGTGCATTTCCTATTGGTCCGTTCAGAGCGGGCACTGAGCATGGAACGAGGTAATCCTACAGTGATTGGTTACTCTCTTAGTCGGATTCTGATTGGTGGATTTAAAATGCAACCAATCAGACTAGAGCTCGGCACATCTGCGGATGTATAAGTAGCCGTGCAAGGGGGCGGGAGCTCATAGATTTTACAGATTGCGATTTGAAGATGTCAGGAAGAGGCAAACAGAGCAGCAAAGTCCGGGCTAAAGCAAAGACCCGATCATCCAGAGCAGGTCTGCAGTTCCCAGTCGGCCGTGTCCACAGGCTGCTCAGGAAGGGGAACTACGCCCAGCGGGTTGGAGCCGGAGCTCCGGTCTATCTGGCTGCAGTGCTGGAGTATCTGACCGCTGAGATCCTGGAGCTGGCTGGGAACGCCGCCAGAGATAACAAAAAGACCCGCATCATCCCCCGCCATCTGCAGCTCGCTGTGCGCAACGACGAGGAGCTCAACAAACTGCTCGGAGGGGTCACCATAGCCCAGGGTGGGGTCCTGCCCAATATCCAGGCTGTCTTACTGCCCAAGAAAACCGAGAGCCAAAAGGCGTCCAAGAGCAAGTAAACTCCACTGTCCCTCATCTCCCAAACTCACACAAAGGCTCTTTTAAGAGCCACCCACAATCTCCACAAAGAGCTCACACTTATACACCGCTGCTGCTGTAGAGGGTTAAACGCATGAAAATGTGGCAATTATTCCCTAAAGGCTGATGGGCTAGAATTGATGCTTTTTAAAATGCTACGCAAACACTTCTAGCAGACTTTCCCTTCAGTTATTTTTATAGCTCTTACTCCTTGCTAAACTTTGGGAATCTTAGATTAAACAAAACATATCGATCTTAAGCAGAAGACTAATAGGCAAGTTAAATCATATTAGTGAACAAAGGCCAAGCGTTGCATAGTAATAACACAGGGAGGGAAGGGAGGACTCGGCTCCATTCATATTATTTATTTATATTTTTCAAACATCGACTTTAAAATTTGTGGCTAAATCCTGTGAAAGCAGGTGTTGGAGATTGTTTCCCCTATGCCTCTATTTCTGATGCTAATGCACAAGGAGACAAAACACACTTTAAAACCATTGTCACACACAGTGGCGTACACATGACCCATGGGGCCCCGGTGCGAAAATTGATCCGTGGGCCCCCCCCCCCCCTACTCTGGCGGGCCGGGGCTGCAACACATTGCGGCAGGCACCTGGTCGCAGGGGTTGCAGGGCTGCGAACCCTGCGACCGCGGTATGTACGCCAGTGCATGCAGATGCACACACACTTAAAGGACCACTACAGACACCCAGATCACATCAGCTCAATGAAGTGGTCTGGGTGTCAGGTCCCTCTAGTTTTAACCCTGCAGCTGAAAACATAGCAGTTTCAGAGAAACTGCTATGTTTCACTGAGGGTTAATCCAGCCTCTAGTGGCTGTCTCACTGACAGCCGGTAGAGGCGCTTCAGCGATTCTAAGACACTGAACGTCCATAGAAAAGCATTGAGTAATGCTTTCCTATGGGCGGTTTGAATGCGTGCGCGGCTCTTGCCGCGCATGCGCATGCGCATTCGGAGTTGAGAGGCGGAGGGATCCCCTGCGCAAAGGGAGTCCGGCGCTGGAGAAAGGTAAGTGCTCAAGACACACACACTCTCATGAACAGACGCATACACACTAGCTAACAGACACACACATTTACTGACAGAGACACACTCAGCGGCAGACATACATACACACTCACTTACAAAACATACACTCTCACTGACAAACACACACTCACTAACAGACATCAAACAGACTCACTAACACACAAACACACTCAGTAACAGACACACACAGTAACACACTCACTGACACTCACTAACAGACACGCTCACTCACTGACACTAGCAGACACACACCCTCTAACACACACACTAACACTCACACTAACACACACTCACACTAACACACACACAAACACACTCAGTAACAGACACACACAGTAACACACTCAGTGACACTCACTAGCAGACACACTCAACAGACACACTCACTCACTGACACTCACTAGCAGACACAAACACTCTAACACACACTTACACACACACACTTACACACACACTAACACTCACACTAACACTCACACTAACACACACACACACACATTTTTTTTGTTTTTTTTTTTAATCCCCCAGCCTCCTTACCTTTTGGGATTCCCTGGGGTCCAGTGCTGCTGCTGGGCTCCTGGGCGGCCGGTCACTGGGTGGGCAGGCAGGCAGGCAGGCGGGCGCGCGAGGGAGCACTCTCCCCTGAGTGCTTCCTCTTCAGCTCCCTCGCGCGCCGCGTAGGGATGCCGGCGCCGGAAGATGACGTCATCTTCCGGCTCCGGTATCAGTGCGGTGCGCGAGGGAGCTGAAGAGGAAGCACTCAGGGGAGAGTGCTCCCTCGCGCACCCACAGGACCGGCCGTGGGGTGACAGCAGGGCCAGCCTCGGGGGGCCCTGAGGTGGCCGGCTCTAGGGCCCCCCAGGAGAAGAGGCTGGCCCAGTGGCTACATACAGGGTCGCAGGGGCGGCCGGGCCCCCTGGTGGGCCGGGCCCGGTCGCAGCCGCGACCCCTGCGACCCTGGTATGTACGCCACTGGTCACACAAAATAAAGGTTTAACGAAATAGTTCAACTCAAAAACCCCTCCTTGGTGGGGTTTAGTCATAGGCGTGTGCAGCCTATTGCATTAGGATGTGCACCCTAAAGCACAAACATGCGCCGCGTGTATGTGTGTGTGTATATGTATATATATATATATATATATATATATATATATATATATATATGTACATATATGTACACACGCACACACTGCTGTGTGTGTGAGGGTGCTAGTATTGTGCTGTGTGCAGAGGCGGCTCTAGAATTTGAGTTCTTAGGCGAAACTCAAACATGAGGCCCCACTAACAAAAAAGTGAAAAAAAAAAAAGAGTTGCAATACATGCACACTGTCACATATACACATTGATGCACAGTTTACCTGTGTATGTGCCTGAGACTGTGTCTGACAGAGTATCTGTGTGTGTGTGTGAATGTATGTCTCTGTGAGCATGTTTGCGTTTTTGTATGGGGGGGTGATGGTGACGGGAGGTGAGAGGGAGAGGCGGGTGATGGTGAATGGGAGAGGGGGTGATGGTGACAGAGGGTTATGGTGACAGGGAGGTGACACGGGACAGCCAATTTATACATAACATGGACACTGTCACACCCACCCTGGAACATGGAGACCCTCTGTGGTGCCCTTGTCGGCGTCCTCCGACAAAGATTCATACGTGCGAGATGTTAGGTCCCGGTTGACCCTGATGGGTCCAAACCCATCGCCGGAATTCGTATTTCAATTTTACTCAAGGCTTTTTCCGGAACTGCAGGAGTGGGTAAGAGACAGAAAACTCTTCACCTTACCTGAAGCCGCCCACCTTGCAGATGAATATGTGGAAGTCACGCAACTAGACCGACCAGTCCAACAAGCACCCCAGCGCTCAGAGAACCCCGCACTCCAACCACGTCACCCTCCTCGGCCAACACTTAGTCCCACCCCCGCACGCCAACCACAGCAACCCAAACCGGCTGAATTCGTGGGACCAGGGACCGAAGAGTCGTGGGTTACTCTGCATTAGGCAGACCGAGCCGCCTCTGCTGACAACTGCCAGCATCACTGCCAATGTGTGCTGGTAAACAGGCAAACTGCCCGGGGCCTCAGGGACACCGGTGCTACCCTGACTCTCATTGAACTAAATGTGGCAGGAAACGCAGAAAATTTGCAGAAGACTGTACGAGTAGCTGGAGGCGCCATCCACCGGTTTCCCACTGCCTGAGTGCATCTCGATTGGGGAGCCAGAGCCCATCACGTGGAAGAAGGCATTATGAGAAACTTGCCTGCTGAAGTCCAACTAGGGAATGATCTTGGTTTCAACCTCAGAAAATACAAGTTTAGACCACCCAGGTGCAGTATGTGAAAAATATATAAAAGGATAATTACTTCCCTTCGTTTGGTCATTTATAACAAAAGGATTCCTCTCAATCCTCAATACACATAGAAACAAAGCAAGATATACCTATACCTAAAAAATACAAAAGAAAGTACGCTCATAGGGGATTAACGGTAATATAGTAAAATGCCCCTTATTAATATGTCACACTCACAGAGTTTAGCTTGTTTTCAAGCCCATCAAAGTATGTCGATTCTCATAGATTCCTCGAGATTGGAGAGGTGGACATTACATGCAAGAAATGAAAGATAGCATAGTATAGCACTGTTTGAAAAAGTATAAATCTGCTTTAATGGTTGCACTTACAGCATAAAAGATGTAAAAAGGCCCATCAATACAAATCTGTCGTCCAATCAATACAGAGAACGAAGTCCTTGTAGAAATCTCAGGCAAGTAAACAGGAAAATATATAAAATTCAATAAAATCAAATCAAATAAAAACAAATCAAATAAAAAGTTCCAGCAAATAACTCTACGCGTTTCGTCTGTATTAACAGACTTCCTCAGGTGTAGTGAAGTGCTTCAAATCTTGTGGGTACTTTGTCCTCCTTTTATAGGTCCTCCCGCCTCTCCAATCTCGAGGAATCTATGAGAATCGACATACTTTGATGGGCTTGAAAACAACCTAAACTCTGTGAGTGTGACATATTAATAAGGGGCATTTTACTATATTAACGTTAATCCCCTATGAGCGTACTTTCTTTTGTCTTTTTTAGGTATAGGTATATCTTGCTTTGTTTCAACCTCAACCTGTTACTACCCGACTACAAGCACGGATGGCCGAGACTGATTCGCACTCAGAGACACCCCAGGTGAGATTCTCAGACCCTACCCTGACCGTAGTGGAAACCCCGGTAGCCAGGGAAAACCCCGATGAGTTTGGGAGGGAAGTAGCGACTGACTCGCACTTGACAAGTACCGAGCCAAAGCTGTGACCGGACAAGGAGGTCTGGAAGGTGACCGTTTTGTATGGGAACAAGGGCGACTGTACCAGCTCTCTAGAGTGCAGAATAGGAGGCTGCCCCCTCCCTAAAGCCTCAGCTGGTAATCATGTGGATTGGGCATGATATCCCCTTGGCAGGACACCTGGGGATATGACAAACGCTACAGTGGATGACCCAAGGTTTCTTTTGGCCAGGGGTCTCCCAAGATGTTCAGCAGTATTGCCAGACATGTGATACCTTCTTACTCCCCCCTCCCCCTCTTCTTACTCACCCCTCCCCCTCTTCTTACCCCCTTCTTACTCCCCTCCCCCTCTTCTTACCCCCCTCCCCCTCTTCTTACTCCCCCCTTTTCTTACTCTTCCCTCCCCCCTCTTCTTACTCCCCCCTCTTCTTACTCCCCCTCCCCCTCTTCTTACTCCCCCTTCCTCTTTTTACTCCCCCCACCCCCCATTCTTACTCCCCCCTCCCTTCCTACTCCCCCCTCCCCCTCTTCTTACCCCTCCTTACTCCCCCTCTCTTCTTACCCCCCTCCTCTCTTCTTACCCCCCTTTCTCTCTTCTTACTCCCCCTCCCTCTCTTCTTACCCCCCTCCCTCTCTCTTCTTACCCCCCCTTCCTCTCTTCTTACCCCTCCCTCTCTTCTTACCACCCCTCCCTCTCTCTTCTTACCCCCTCCCTCTCTCTGCCCTAGGCAGACACACACACACACACTAACAAACACACACAGTCGGACACACACACACACTAACAAACACACACAGTCGGACACACACACTAACAAACACACACAGTCGGACACACACACACTAACAGACACACACAGTGAGACACACACACTAACAAACACACACAGTCGGACACACACTAACAAACACACACAGTCGGACACACACACACACTAACAAACACACACAGTCGGACACACACACACTAACAGACACACACAGTGAGACACACACACTAACAAACACACACAGTCGGACACACACACACACACTAACAGACACACACAGTGAGACACACACACTAACAAACACACACAGTCGGACACACACACAGAGACACACACTAACAGACACACACTGTCGGACACACAGTCAGACACACACACTAACAGACACACACACACATTAACACACACAGTCACAGACACACACTAACAGACACACACACACACTAACAGACACACACACACTATCAGACACACACAGTCAGAGACACACACACACTCACATTAACACATTTTTTTTTTTAATTTACTCCCCCCCCCCAGCCTCCTTACCTTTGGGAATGCTGGGGGTGGGGGGGTTCTCCCATTCCCTGGTGGTCCAGTGGCTGTAGGGCGGCACTGGCGGGCAGGCTGGGCGGCCGGCTAGGGAGCTCTTCCCCTGAGCTCTCTGCTCAGCTCCCTCACGCGCCGCCCGCAGAGTGAGACTGGGAGCCGGAATATGACGTCATATTCCGGCTCCGCCTCCCAGCCTCACTCTGCAGGCGGCGCGCGAGGGAGCTGAGCAGAGAGCTCAGGGGAAGAGCTCCCTCGCTGGCCGCCCAGCAACCAGCCCAGCATGTCTGTTAGCCGCAAGGCTAACAAGACATTTGCCTTGGGCATTTGGGGGCGGCGTTTTTTGCCGCCCCCTGGAAAATGCCGCCCAAGGCAAATGCCTTGTTTGCCTCGCGGCTAATACGCCCCTGGGCATAAATCACCTAACATTCCTAAATCACAATGGATATGGATTGACACCTGACATGACATATTGACACCTTGACATATGGATTGACACCTGTCCTCAGAGACCCTGATACACACTGACACAGAGCAGAATAGGGACTGTTCCCCTACATAGGGTCACTTGGCAGATATGGATTGACACCTGTCCTCAAAACCCCTGATACACACTGACACAGAGCAGAATAAAGACTGTTCCCCCTACATAGGGTCACTTGGCAGATATGGATTGACACCTGTCCTCAGAGACCATGATACACACTGACACAGAGCAGAATAGGGACTGTTCCCCCTACATAGGGTCACTTGGCAGAAAGGGATTGACACCTGTCCTCAGAGACCCTGATACTCACTGACACAGAGCAGAATAGGGACTGTTCCCCCTACATAGGGATTGACACCTGTCCTCAGGGACCAGGGCCGGTGCAAGGATTTTTGCCGCCCTAGGCAAAAAATAATTTGCCCCCCCCCCCTGCCATATGGGCCAACGCCAGTCTTCACAATGTGTCTTTTATCTGAAAAGACAGTGTGTTTACATTAAAAAGCCTACAGGCACAGGCTATAGACACCAGAACCACTACATTATGCTGTAGTGCTTCTGGTGACAATAGTATCCATTTAATGTGAGGTAAATTAGAGATTAGTGCCACTAATAATATATTGAATTGCCTACTTACCACCAGATGAGGACAAGAGGCTGATGATGGGCTCAGTCTGGCTCCACAGGCACCTACCCGATGCCCAGAGTAGATAGCTATTGGACCATATTACCAGGGGACAGTATCTGACCACTATTGGCCTATGTAAGGGATACTGACAGTTCCTCCGAGGCTATCCCCAAGCCGGCCTTCGTCACACCATTCGGCCTATACCAATTTCAGTTAATGCCGTTGGGAATGAAGAATGCCCTGGAGACCTTTCAATAGATGGTGGATAGACTCCTCGATGGCCTCCAGGACTTTACGTGCGCATACCTCGATGACATTGCGGTCTTTAGCAATACCCGGGAGGAACATTAAACCAATGCGAGGACCGTATTAGATCGGATAAGGACGGCCGGCTTGGCCTCAAAAATGGACAAATGTCACTTAGGCAAGACCGAGGCTCAATATCTAGGGCACCGGGTTGGGTGCGGGAGGCAGTCGCCAAACCAGCAAACATCATGGCTGTTGCCAACTGGCCCACCCCCCGAACCAAGTCATGGCCTTTTTAGGGAAAGCGTACTACTATAGGCACTTCGTCCCCGACTATATAGTGCTATTGCTTAACCCTTGTACGACCTGACAAAAAATACTCCATATGAAGGTTCTGTGGTCCCCTGAGTGCAAACAGGCTTTCCAGTCTCTCTCACATGCATTGATTCAAGCCCCGCCCTGGCCGCCCCAGACCCTAACAAACGTTTCATTGTCCACACAGATGCCTCCATGTTTTGACTGGGGGCTGTTGTAAGCCAGGTCGTGGAGGACGGAGGTGAACAACCCGTAGCCTACATCAGCAGGAAGCTCCTACCCTGGGAAGTAAGCTACGCTGTGGTGGAACTATGACTCGGCATCACAGCCGCAGTGTCCCGCTGGCTGCCTGGAAGTACATGCCACACAATAAGAGAGGGGCTACCATTCAAACTGGTTTTGCACCTTTTCTCCCGATAGGCCGGCGAAACACCTCCCCTCCCTGAGTGCCGATTTGTGCAAATTGGTTGCACCCTTTTTCCTGATTGGTCGCCACATGGTTTAGGCAGGAAATTTGAATCATCGGCCGAAACCAAGTGATTCTGTGGAGCTATGTTCGGGTATGTACAGAGACTCAAACCCAGAATTTGTACGACAATTTCTCGGGCTCTGTACATCCGATAGCTCCGCAATTTGCAGGGTTTATAGCTGGGACCAGGAGCTATTTGGGGAGGTGTGGCATGTGGGTATGCGTTATTGTATTGTGTACATTTTTTTGTGTTTTAGGCTCCCTGTGTCTGGGAGATAAAATTATCTCCCAGACACAGGGTAGCCGGGGTGGGCTTATGTTTTGTATTGCTGTAAATGGAGATCCCCTGTGGGGTTCTGTGTATAAACACTGTGTATCTTGCCTACGATAAACAGTTCATTTTCACCGTTCACTAAGTCTTGTGTAGTGTTTGGGTGATGTCACGATTGCCCTTCTGCAAGCGACTATAATCACTGGATGGCAGCTATAATCACTCCAGGGCTGGGCAGTGGGCACAACCAGGAAGGGGCAACCACAGGCCGTAGTACTACATATAATTTGAAGTATAATGCAAAGAGCACTATTGTCCTAAATTAACATACACATAGATGAGCTATTTCATTTTCACATGGAAACGGTTTAAGTTTAATTCCGAATTTACTCTGATAGAAGAGAAACGCTGCCACTTAAAGAGAAATGTGTAGTTTGTAATACAGAGCACAATGCATCCTCTTTCAATCGTACACTGCCATCTAGTGACTATTTACAGGTACTGCGTTAATTCATCTTCTGAAAATGTGATTTAGTTCCTAGAGCTAATTAATATGTGTAGAACATAGAATCGGTGTAAGAATGAAAAGAGTATCAATATGTATTTAGGTAACTTCTCTATCTAGACATATTTAATTTTAATCTATTTATGTGTGTTTGTTGTGTTTGAAGCTGAGGGGGGGAAGGGGAATAAAATATTTTATTAATAAATTCAGTCTGCACTAAATACTTGCCGTGGTTACAAGCTCGAATGCGGTAGAAAACTTTCCCGCCGGCGGGTCTCTTCTTTTCAGTTCAAAAATTATTATTCAGCAAATCACCGCAAAGCACGAGTACAACCTACTGCATCAGCCAATCATCGACAAGACCCGCCCAGTGACGTGTGATTTGTGTTGCAGTTCCCCATCCGGTCCGCTCAGGAGACATATAAGGGCAGGCGGCCGTGGGCTGAGCATTGATTGTTCTACTTGTCTCATCGCAGAATGTCTGGTCGCGGTAAAGGAGGAAAAGGGCTCGGTAAAGGAGGTGCCAAGCGGCACAGGAAGGTGCTCCGGGATAACATCCAGGGGATCACTAAACCGGCTATCCGCCGTTTGGCTCGCAGAGGAGGCGTCAAGCGAATCTCCGGCCTCATTTACGAGGAGACTCGCGGAGTGCTCAAAGTCTTCCTGGAGAATGTTATCCGCGATGCAGTCACCTACACTGAGCACGCCAAGAGGAAGACGGTCACCGCCATGGACGTGGTGTACGCGCTCAAACGCCAGGGCCGCACTCTCTACGGTTTCGGAGGTTAAACGCTTCTCTTCTTCCATCCTTCATACACACCAAAGGCTCTTTTCAGAGCCGCCCACTCCTTCCCTCATAAGGCTATAATTCCACCAGGATGGCGCTTTCAATCCTCCCGAGAATATCGGGGAACGAGAAATTAGAGAAGGCTTCGGTTATAACAGACTGCAATGGCTCGTGTTTCACTTCCTATCAATACAGCCAGTATTAGATTTCTCATATTATGCTACATCTCTTCCTGCATCAATGCACAATGAATAAATGCTTTATTAAATGTGAAATAGAAGATGTCTGTATTTGAGGCTTAAACTCTTCCATTTTAGTAAACTAGAATCCTGTTGGCACTAAACTGCGGCTGGAGAGGAAAGCTGCGATAGAACCAACCATTTACGCTTTTAATATTCAACATGCAGACATACTGAGTTTATACACCTCGAAACAAACTACAAACATTCTGTACGGTGTTAATTCGAGTTTGGAGAATGATTTGCTTTATAATTCTCTTACCGTCAGTCTGAAAGAAAATTAAAATAATTCTATTTTCCCAGCAAAATATGCTGCTCTTTCAGTGAAACAGCAATCAGTATGTGGTCTAAAAAGGCGGGAGAAATTTTTTTAGAATTTTTAAACTTCGCAATTTTGTAACAGACTTTCCCGCTTTTGAAATGCCAACAAAAGCATGCGAATTGTATACATCTGGTAAATACAAATTAAGTGAGAAAAGACACAAATTCTTTGTTACCTCATGAGGTTTTGAGATTGTGTTCAGTTTGCGATTGCTGGTTTCAGCGGGATCCGTATTAAACACATTTAAAAAGTAACCATTACAATCTGTATGCACTACATGGCAACATAGTTTATGCAAAGAATCTAAACAAGAATGAGAATTGAAACATGTTCCATTTGCAAGATAGATTGCTACATATTAGTGTCGGACGGTTGTATATTTAGGATACATTATAACCAACTGAATACATGTTACACCATAGATTCTACCATTGAGAGTTTTAAAACATATTTTAACTTAAAGATTTCAAAACTGAAATAATGTAACGTCATATAGTCTGCTACTCGGGAGTGGCAGAACAAAATAAGTTTTAGGAGACCGCTATAATCGATGACTTGTAACATTCCGCACAGAGAATACTCTCAGTATATCTATACAGCTCTCTCGTGGATTGTGTGGGTGGCTCTTAAAAGAGCCTTTGTGTTATTAGGGTTTGGGTGATGATGGGGTTTTTACTTGGCGCTGGTGTACTTGGTCACTGCCTTGGTGCCCTCAGACACGGCGTGCTTGGCCAGCTCTCCGGGCAGTAAGAGCCGTACAGCGGTCTGGATCTCCCGGGAGGTGATGGTGGAGCGCTTGTTATAATGAGCCAGGCGGGATGATTCCCCTGCGATGCGCTCGAAGATATCATTGACAAAGGAATTCATGATCCCCATGGCCTTGGAGGAGATACCGGTGTCGGGGTGGACCTGTTTCAGCACCTTGTACACGTAGATAGCATAGCTTTCCTTCCTGCTTTTTCTGCGCTTCTTCCCATCCTTCTTCTGGGTCTTGGTCACGGCTTTCTTAGATCCCTTCTTGGGTGCTGGTGCGGACTTGGCTGGTTCAGGCATGATGATCTCACGAAGTTTCCAACAGAATAACGAGCCCCTCCCCTGGCAGCTCTATATATAGAAGCCCGGGTAGCAAAGCCTGACCTCTGTGCATTTCCTATTGGTCCGTTCAGAGCGGGCACTGAGCATGGAACGAGGTAATCCTACAGTGATTGGTTACTCTCTTAGTCGGATTCTGATTGGTGGATTTAAAATGCAACCAATCAGACTAGAGCTCGGCACATCTGTGGATGTATAAGTAGCCGTGCAAGGGGGCGGGAGCTCATAGATTTTACAGATTGCGTTTTGAAGATGTCAGGAAGAGGCAAACAGAGCAGCAAAGTCCGGGCTAAAGCAAAGACCCGATCATCCAGAGCAGGTCTGCAGTTCCCAGTCGGCCGTGTCCACAGGCTGCTCAGGAAGGGGAACTACGCCCAGCGGGTTGGAGCCGGAGCTCCGGTCTATCTGGCTGCAGTGCTGGAGTATCTGACCGCTGAGATCCTGGAGCTGGCTGGGAACGCCGCCAGAGATAACAAAAAGACCCGCATCATCCCCCGCCATCTGCAGCTCGCTGTGCGCAACGACGAGGAGCTCAACAAACTGCTCGGAGGGGTCACCATAGCCCAGGGTGGGGTCCTGCCCAATATCCAGGCTGTCTTACTGCCCAAGAAAACCGAGAGCCAAAAGGCGTCCAAGAGCAAGTAAACTCCACTGTCCCTCATCTCCCAAACTCACACAAAGGCTCTTTTAAGAGCCACCCACAATCTCCACAAAGAGCTCACACTTATACACCGCTGCTGCTGTAGGGGGTTAAACGCATGAAAATGTGGGAATTATTCCCTAAAGGCTGATGGGCTAGAATTGATGCTTTTTAAAATGCTACGCAAACACTTCTAGCAGACTTTCCCTTCAGTTATTTTTATAGCTCTTACTCCTTGCTAAACTTTGGGAATCTTAGATTAAACAAAACATATCGATCTTAAGCAGAAGACTAATAGGCAAGTTAAATCATATTAGTGAACAAAGGCCAAGCGTTGCATAGTAATAACACAGGGAGGGAAGGGAGGACTCGGCTCCATTCATATTATTTATTTATATTTTTCAAACATTGACTTTAAAATTTGTGGCTAAATCCTGTGAAAGCAGGTGTTGGAGATTGTTTCCCCTATGCCCCTATTTCTGATAATACACAAGGAGACAAAACACACTTTAAAACCATTGTCACACAAAATAAAGGTTTAACGAAATAGTTCAACTCAAAAACCCCTCCTTGGTGGGGTTTAGTCATAGGCGTGTGCAGCCTATTGCATTAGGATGTGCACCCTAAAGCACAAACATGCGCCGCGTATATGTGTATATATATATATATATATATATATACACACACACACACACACACTGCTGTGTGTGTGAGGGTGCTAGTATTGTGCTGTGTGCAGAGGCGGCTCTAGAATTTGAGGCCTTAGGCAAAACTCAAACATGAGGCCCCACTAACAAAAAAGTGAAAAAAAAAAAAGAGTTGCAATACATGCACACTGTCTCATATACACATTGATGCACAGTTTACCTGTGTATGTGCCTGAGACTGTGTCTGACAGAGTATCTGTGTGTGTGTATGTATGTCTCTGTGAGCATGTTTGCGTTTTTGTATGGGGGGGTGATGGTGACGGGAGGTGAGAGGGAGAGGCGGGTGATGGTGAATGGGAGAGGGGGTGATGGTGACAGAGGGTTATGGTGACAGGGAGGTGACACGGGACAGCCAATTTATACATAACATGGACACTGTCACACCCACCCTGGAACATGGAGACCCTCTGTGGGGGTCTGTGCATAAATACTGTGTATCTTGCCTACAATAAACAGTTCATTTTCACTCTTCACTAAGTCTCAACTAGTGTTTGGGTGATGTCACGATTGCCCTTTCTGCAAGTGACTATAATCACTGGCTGGCAGCTATAATCACACCAGGGCTGGGCACAACCAGGAAGGGGTGACCACAGGTGGTAGTACTCCAACCTTGAGAGGGCATACTACCACATCTGTTGGCAGTAATGGGATAGTCCCCTTCCTTGGAGCCAGAGTGGAACCAGCGGCGACTGGACAAGACCAAAGTGGCACTACAACTGGAACTCATGGGGGTGGACAACGCCAGCTCCGCCTCCTTGGTGCCCTTGTCGGGGTCCTCCGACAAAGAGTCATACATGCGAGATGTTAGGTCCCGGTTGACCCTGATGGGTCCAAACCCATCGCCGGAATTCGTATTTCAATTTTACTCAAGGCTTTTCCCGGAACTGCAGGAGTGGGTAAGAGACAGACAACCCTTCACCTTACCTGAAGCCGCCCACCTTGCAGATGAATATGTGGAAGTCACGCAACTAGACCGACCAGTCCAACAAGCACCCCAGCGCTCAGAGACCCCCGCACTCCAACCACGTCACCCTCCTCGGCCAACACTTAGTCCCACCCCCGCACGCCAACCACAGCAACCCAAACCGGCTGAATTCGTGGGACCAGGGACCGAAGAGTCGTGGGTTACTCTGCATTAGGCAGACCGAGCCGCCTCTGCTGACAACTGCCAGCATCACTGCCAATGTGTGCTGGTAAACAGGCAAACTGCCCGGGGCCTCAGGGACACCGGTGCTACCCTGACTCTCATTGAACTAAATGTGGCAGGAAACGCAGAAAATTTGCAGAAGACTGTACGAGTAGCTGGAGGCGCCATCCACCGGTTTCCCACTGCCTGAGTGCATCTCGATTGGGGAGCCAGAGCCCATCACGTGGAAGAAGGCATTATGAGAAACTTGCCTGCTGAAGTCCAACTAGGGAATGATCTTGGTTTCAACCTCAGAAAATACAAGTTTAGACCACCCAGGTGCAGTATGTGAAAAATATATAAAAGGATAATTACTTCCCTTCGTTTGGTCAGGTATAACAAAAGGATTCCTCTCAATCCTCAATACACATAGAAACAAAGCAAGATATACCTATACCTAAAAAATACAAAAGAAAGTACGCTCATAGGGGATTAACGGTAATATAGTAAAATGCCCCTTATTAATATGTCACACTCACAGAGTTTAGGTTGTTTTCAAGCCCATCAAAGTATGTAGATTCTCATAGATTCCTCGAGATTGGAGAGGTGGACATTACATGCAAGAAATGAAAGATAGCATAGTATAGCACTGTTTGAAAAAGTATAAATCTGCTTTAATGGTTGCACTTACAGCATAAAAGATGTAAAAAGGCCCATCAATACAAATCTGTCGTCCAATCAATACAGAGAACGAAGTCCTTGTAGAAATCTCAGGCAAGTAAACAGGAAAATATATAAAATTCAATAAAATCAAATCAAATAAAAACAAATCAAATAAAAAGTTCCAGCAAATAAATCTACGCGTTTCGTCTGTATTAACAGACTTCCTCAGGTGTAGTGAAGTGCTTCAAATCTTGTGGGTACTTTGTCCTCCTTTTATAGGTCCTCCCGCCTCTCCAATCTCGAGGAATCTATGAGAATCTACATACTTTGATGGGCTTGAAAACAACCTAAACTCTGTGAGTGTGACATATTAATAAGGGGCATTTTACTATATTAACGTTAATCCCCTATGAGCGTACTTTCTTTTGTATTTTTTAGGTATAGGTATATCTTGCTTTGTTTCAACCTCAACCTGTTACTACCCGACTACAAGCACGGATGGCCGAGACTGATTCGCACTCAGAGACACCCCAGGTGAGATTCTCAGACCCTACCCTGACCATAGTCGAAACCCCGGTAGCCAGGGAAAACCCCGATGAGTTTGGGAGGGAAGTAGCGACTGACTCGCACTTGACAAGTACCGAGCCAAAGCTGTGACCGGACAAGGAGGTCTGGAAGGTGACCGTTTTGTATGGGAACAAGGGCGACTGTACCAGCTCTCTAGAGTGCAGAATAGGAGGCTGCCCCCTCCCTAAAGCCTCAGCTGGTAATCATGTGGATTGGGCATGATATCCCCTTGGCAGGACACCTGGGGATATGACAAACGCTACAGTGGGTGACCCAAGGTTTCTTTTGGCCAGGGGTCTCCCAAGATGTTCAGCAGTATTGCCAGACATGTGATACCTTCTTACTCCCCCCTCCCCCTCTTCTTACTCACCCCTCCCCCTCTTCTTACCCCCTCCCCCTCTTCTTACTCCCCCCTCTTCTTACTCTTCCCTCCCCCCTCTTCTTACTCCCCCTTCTTCTTACTCCCCCTCCCCCTCTTCTTACTCCCCCCTCCCCCTCTTCTTACCCCCTTCTTACTCCCCCCTCCCTTCCTACTCCCCCCTCTTCTTACCCCTCCTTACTCCCCCTCTCTTCTTACCCCCCTCCTCTCTTCTTACCCCCCTTTCTCTCTTCTTACTCCCCCTCCCTCTCTTCTTACCCCCTCCCTCTCTTCTTACCACCCCTCCCTCTCTCTTCTTACCACCCCTCCCTCTCTCTTCTTACCCCCCTCCCTCTATCTACTTACCCCCCTCCCTCTCTATTCTAACCCCCCTCTCTCTTCTTACCCCCTCTCTCTTCTTACCCCCCTCCCTTTCTCTTCTTACCCCCCTCCCTCTCTCTTCTTACCCCCCTCCCTCTCTCTTCTTACTCCCCCTTCCTTTCTCTTCTTACCCCACCCCCTTTCTCTTCTTACCCCCTCCCTCTTTCTTCTTACCCCCCTCCCCCTCCCTCCCTCTCTGTTCTTACCCCCTCCCCTGTAGCGTGGCCGAGCTGATCTCCGGTCCGCGGTGCCCGGCCAGAGTGATAGGAAGGTGCACACTGAGTGTGCACCTTCCTGTCAGTCCGGCCGGGTACAGGAAACAGAAACTCCTGTTCCGCGCGGAGTTTCTGTTTCCTGTAACGGCTGGACTGACAGGAAGGTGCACACTCAGTGTGCAAATTCTGATCACTCCGGCCGGGCACCGGGGACCGGAGAGCAGCTCGGCCACGCTACAGGGGAGGGGAAGTGTGAAGCTGCAGCCGCCTGAGGCTCTTAAGAGAGCGCTCAGGCAGCTGCAGCATTTAAAGGGGCGGCCGGCCCCCTCAGAGTGTGCCGCCGGGCCCCCTGATGGCGGGCCCCCCTCCCGGCCGGGCCCTCGGACCATGTCCGAAGTGCCCGACCGGTCAGTCCGCCCCTGGTTGATGCAGAGTCTGGTTTGAATCCATAAAGGGCATAAACAGTGGTGTATCTTGGTTTTGTGCTGCCCTAGGCAGACACACACACACACACACACACTAACAAACACACACAGTCGGACACACACACACACTAACAAACACACACAGTCGGACACACACACTAACAAACACACACAGTCGGACACACACACTAACAGACACACACAGTCGGACACACACACACTAACAGACACACACAGTGAGACACACACACTAACAAACACACACAGTCGGACACACACACACTAACAAACACACACAGTCGGACACACACACACACACACTAACAGACACACACAGTCGGACACATACACACTAACACACACACACTAACAGACACACACAGTGAGACACACACACACTAACAAACACACACAGTCGGACACACACACTAACAGACACACACAGTGAGACACACACTAACAGACACACACTGTCGGACACACAGTCAGACACACACAGTCACACACACACACACTAACAGACACACACACACACACTAACACACACAGTCACAGACACACACTAACAGACACACACACACACTAACAGACACACACACACACACTAACATACACACACACTATCAGACACACACAGTCAGAGACACACACACACACACTCACATTAACACATTTTTTTTTTTTAATTTACTCCCCCCCCCCCCCAGCCTCCTTACCTTTGGGAATGCTGGGGGTGGGGGGGTTCTCCCATTCCCTGGTGGTCCAGTGGCTGTAGGGCGGCACTGGCGGGCAGGCTGGGCGGCCGGCGAGGGAGCTCTTCCCCTGAGCTCTCTGCTCAGCTCCCTCACGCGCCGCCCGCAGAGTGAGACTGGGAGCCGAATATGACGTCATATTCCGGCTCCGCCTCCCAGCCTCACTCTGCGGGCGGCGCGCGAGGGAGCTGAGCAGAGAGCTCAGGGGAAGAGCTCCCTCGCTGGCCGCCCAGCAACCAGCCCAGCATGTCTGTTAGCCGCAAGGCTAACAAGACATTTGCCTTGGGCATTTGGGGGCGGCGTTTTTTGCCGCCCCCTGGAAAATGCCGCCCAAGGCAAATGCCTTGTTTGCCTCGCGGCTAATACGCCCCTGGGCATAAATCACCTAACATTCCTAAATCACAATGGATATGGATTGACACCTGACATGACATATTGACACCTTGACATATGGATTGACACCTGTCCTCAGAGACCCTGATACACACTGACACAGAGCAGAATAGGGACTGTTCCCCTACATAGGGTCACTTGGCAGATATGGATTGACACCTGTCCTCAAAACCCCTGATACACACTGACACAGAGCAGAATAGAGACTGTTCCCCCTACATAGGGTCACTTGGCAGATATGGATTGACACCTGTCCTCAAAGACCATGATACACACTGACACAGAGCAGAATAGGGACTGTTCCCCCTACATAGGGTCACTTGGCAGAAATGGATTGACACCTGTCCTCAGAGACCCTGATACTCACTGACACAGAGCAGAATAGGGACTGTTCCCCCTACATAGGGTCACTTGGCAGATATGGATTGACACCTGTCCTCAGGGACCAGGGCCGGTGCAAGGATTTTTGCCGCCCTAGGCAAAAAAGAATTTGCCGCCCCCCCATATGTCCTGCCATATGGGCCAACGCCAGTCTTCACAATGTGTCTTTTATCTGAAAGGACAGTGGGTTTACATTAAAAAGCCTACAGGCACAGGCTATAGACACCAGAACCACTACATTATGCTGTAGTGCTTCTGGTGACTATAGTATCCATTTAATGTGAGGTAAATTAGAGATTAGTGCCACTAATAATATATTGAATTGCCTACTTACCACCAGATGAGGACAAGAGGCTGATGATGGGCTCAGTCTGGCTCCACAGGCACCTACCCGATGCCCAGAGTAGATAGCTATTGGACCATATTACCAGGGGACAGTATCTGACCACTATTGGCCTATGTAAGGGATACTGACAGTTCCTCCGAGGCTATCCCCAAGCCGGCCTTCGTCACACCATTCGGCCTATACCAATTTCAGTTAATGCCGTTGGGGATGAAGAATGCCCTGGAGACCTTTCAATAGATGGTGGATAGACTCCTCGATGGCCTCCAGGACTTTACGTGCGCGTACCTCGATGACATTGCGGTCTTTAGCAATACCCGGGAGGAACATTAAACCAATGCGAGGACCGTATTAGATTGGATAAGGACGGCCGGCTTGGCCTCAAAAATGGACAAATGTCACTTAGGCAAGACCGAGGCTCAATATCTAGGGCACCGGGTTGGGTGCGGGAGGCAGTCGCCAAACCAGCAAAGATCATGGCTGTTGCCAACTGGCCCACCCCCCGAACCAAGTCATGGCCTTTTCAGGGAAAGCGTACTACTATAGGCACTTCGTCCCCGACTATAGTGCTATTGCTTAACCCTTGTACGACCTGACAAAAAATACTCCATATGAAGGTTCTGTGGTCCCCTGAGTGCAAACAGGCTTTCCAGTCTCTCTCACATGCATTGATTCAAGCCCCGTTCTGGCCGCCCCAGACCCTAACAAACGTTCATTGTCCACACAGATGCCTCCATGTTTTGACAGGGGGCTGTTGTAAGCCAGGTCGTGGAGGACGGAGGTGAACAACCCGTAGCCTACATCAGCAGGAAGCTCCTACCCTGGGAAGTAAGCTACGCTGTGGTGGAACTATGACCCGCTGGCTGCCTGGAAGTACATGCCACACAATAAGAGAGGGGCTACCATTCAAACTGGTTTTGCACCTTTTCTCCCGATAGGCCGGCGAAACACCTCCCCTCCCTGAGTGCCGATTTGTGCAAATTGGTTGCACCCTTTTTCCTGATTGGTCGCCACATGGTTTAGGCAGGAAATTTGAATCATCGGCCGAAACCAAGTGATTCTGTGGAGCTATGTTCGGGTATGTACAGAGACTCAAGCCCAGAATTTGTACGACAATTTCTCGGGCTCTGTACATCCGATAGCTCCGCAATTTGCAGGGTTTATAGCTGGGACCAGGAGCTATTTGGGGAGGTGTGTGGCATGTGGGTATGCGTTATTGTATTGTGTGCATTTTTTTGTGTTTTAGGCTCCCTGTGTCTGGGAGATAAAATTATCTCCCAGACACAGGGTAGCCGGGGTGGGCTTATGTTTTGTATTGCTGTAAATGGAGATCCCCTGTGGGGTTCTGTGTATAAACACTGTGTATCTTGCCTACGATAATGTCAGGATCGGGACAGGGATCCAACACGCAGAGTACAAACAGTAGCCAGATACGTATACCGGACCTTAGAATGGCCGGACTAACGTAAGTAGTACAGTAGAGAATGGTCAAAGGCAAGCCGAGGTCGAGGGTAACAGAAGACAGGTAAGCGAGAGACAAGCCGAATCAAGGGTAACAGAGATAAGCAGAGTAGAGCAAACAAGCCGGGTCAAAACCAAAAGGGATAACTAGAAAACACGAGCACTGAGTGACTAGAACAAGCTAGAACCACAACAGGGCAATGAGCTAACGAAAGAAGCACTGTTAAATGCCCTGTTCAGATAAGTAGACACACCTCCGACGAGTCCTGATTGGTCCTGAACCAATTGAGTGACAGGTCGTTCCGGTTTGACGTCCTGACGTCGACTTCCGGGCGTTATGCTATAAAAGGGAGTCACTCCCTCGCGGCCGGCTTTGCATGACCGGATGGACCGCGAGGAAGAGGGAAAACAGGCCGTCCGGATGGATGAACGACTAAGTCTCTACCTCTCTCGGAGGTAGAGACCTCAGGTACCCTGACAGTACCCCCCTCTCAGATACGCCCACCGGGCGGAAGGAACCAGGACGAGAAGGGAAGCGAGAGTGAAATGCCCTGCGGAGACGGGGAGCATGAACATCCTCCTGAGGTACCCAACTTCTCTCCTCAGGACCATATCCTCTCCAATCGACCAGATATTGTACTTTCCCCCGGGAGATTCGAGAATCGACAATGGAATTGACCTCATACTCCTCCTGACCCTCCACCTGAACAGAGCGAGGAGGGGCGATCGTGGAGGAGAATCTGTTACATACTAGTGGTTTCAGCAACGAAACATGAAACGAGTTAGGAATGCTAAGGTAGTAGGCAAAGCTAGACGATACGCAACTGGGTTAATTTGAGTCAACACCCTGTAAGGTCCAATATACCGAGGAGCGAACTTCATGGAAGGCACTTTTAACCGAATGTTTCTAGTACTTAACCATACTCTATCGCCTGGAACAAACACCGGTGCTGCCCTTCTACGTTTGTCAGCGTGTTTTTTAACCAGCATAGAATTGTGCAGAAGAATTTGTCGAGTCTGGTCCCACAACTTCCTTAAATTGGCAACATGAACATCAACCGACGGTACCCCTTGGGAAGAAGCCTCCGAAGGCAGAATGGAAGGATGAAAGCCATAATTCATGAAGAAGGGGCTAGAATGCGTAGAATCACAAACGAGATTGTTGTGTGCAAACTCTGCCCAAGGAATCAGACCGACCCAATCGTCCTGGTGTTCAGAAACGAAACAACGTAAATATTGTTCAACCTTTTGGTTGGTGCGTTCAGCAGCTCCATTGGACTGAGGATGGTAGGCAGAAGAGAAATTCAATTTGATGCCTAGTTGAGAGCAGAAGGATTTCCAAAAACGGGAAACAAATTGGGAACCTCTGTCAGATACAATTTGGGAAGGTATCCCATGTAAACGGAAGATCTCCCTAGCGAATATCTCTGCTAATTTGGGCGAAGATGGGAGTTTAGGTAAGGGAATGAAGTGAGCCATCTTAGTAAATCTGTCCACCACAGTGAGGATAACAGCCTGCTTTTTAGAGATAGGCAAATCAACAATGAAGTCCATAGCTAAACAGGACCATGGCTTTTCAGGAACCTCTAAAGGGTGCAGAAATCCGCATGGGAGCGAATGAGGTTGCTTAGTCTTGGTACAAACCTCACACGCCCCGATGAATTCTTTAATATCTTTCCGTAGATCAGGCCACCAGAAATCTTTAGAGATCAAAGCATACGTCTTGCGAATGCCAGGATGCCCAGCCACCTTGCTGTTGTGGAAACAGCGTAACACTTCTAGTTGGAGAGTGCCGGGAACGAAGTGTCGATCCCCAGGAGTCTGTTTGGGCGCAAGATGCTGTAATTTCATGATCTCAGCAAGCAACGGAGAGTGAATCCTGAGACTCGTGTTAGCGATGATGTTACCCTTAGGAACTATCGAGGAAAGGACTGGCTCAGTTATAGTGAACGGTTCATATTGACGAGACAAAGCATCAGCTTTAGAGTTCTTAGAACCAGGTCTATAAGTAAGTACATAATTAAAGTGAGTGAGGAACAAGGACCAACGAGCTTGCCTGGCGGACAGGCGCTTAGCCTCCCCAATGTAAGACAAGTTCTTATGATCCGTTAAAATAGTAACAGGGTGTAATGTCCCTTCTAGTAAATGTCTCCACTCCTTTAAAGCCTTAATGACCGCTAACAGTTCCCTATCACCGATGTCATATCTGCTTTCAGGACCAGATAATTTCTTAGAGAAGAACCCACAAGGGTGTAACGGTTTGCCCACCCCTAACCTTTGAGACAGAACAGCGCCAACTCCCGTCTCAGAGGCATCGACCTCGAGTAAGAACGGCAGAGTCGTATCAGGATGGACTAGAATGGGAGCAGAAGCAAAAAGTTATTTGAGAGTCTTGAAAGCAACAAGAGCCTCCGTAGACCAGGTCTTAGTATCAGCCCCTTGTTTGGTCATATTGGTAATAGGCGAAATGATAGAAGAGTATCCCCTAATGAAGCGCCTATAATAGTTGGAAAACCCAATAAACCTCTGAATAGCCTTGAGTCCTTTAGGCAACGGCCAATCTAAAATAGATTGGAGTTTGTCAGGGTCCATCTTAAAGCCTTCCCCAGAAATCACGTAACCAAGAAAGTCTATCTGAGACTGGTCAAAGCTGCATTTCTCCAATTTACAGTATAGGCCGTGTTGCAGAAGTTTGAGTAGTACCTTTCTGACCTGTCTATGGTGAGTCTCAATCTCCCTAGAGTGTATCAGTATGTCGTCCAGGTAGACAATAACACAATCATGTTGAAACTCCCTAAGTACCTCATTAATCAAATCCTGAAATACTGCAGGAGCATTGCAAAGTCCAAATGGCATAACTGTGTATTCATAGTGGCCATACCGAGTATTGAACGCCGTCATCCACTTGTGTCCATGCTGGATTCTCACCAAATTATATGCCCCTCTGAGATCTAATTTGGTGAAGATTTTGGAGCCCTTAAGACGATCAAACAACTCAGTAATCAATGGAATAGGATAAGCATTTCTGATAGTTATTTTATTCAAACCTCGGTAATCAATACAAGGCCTCAGCGTGCCATCCTTCTTTTTAACGAAAAAAAAAACAGCCCCGGCAGGAGAAGAAGACCTCCTAATGAATCATTTTTCTAAATTCTCGCGCATATATTCCTCTAGAACAGAGTTCTCCTGAACAGATAAAGGATATACATTACCCCTCGGGGGCATAGTACCAGGTAGAAGCTTAATTTTACAATCAAATGACCTGTGTGGAGGTAATGAATCGGCATTCTTCTTGTCGAATACTGCCTTTAAGTCTTGGTACAGGGGCGGTATCTGTTTCTCTGTGGACTGAGTAGAACTACCTGGTGTGTTAATATTAGCCAATGGAGAAACCTTGCGTAAACACCTCTCCTGGCAGCTCTGACCCCACGAGAGTATCTCCCCTAATTCCCAATCGATAATAGGATTATGTAAAAAGACAAAATAAAGTATATACACTAAAGGTGAAAGACGAATAACTGGAAGTGATCCCAGGTGTACTTCACAGCCACCTAAGAGAATATACACATAACCAAGAAGTGGAAACCACCCAGAATACGTCAGAATATATATAAAAATAGAATGACCTGTATACAAGCGGGTCTTCCAAAATTGTGTTAAACAAACGAGGAAATCAAGCCTTTCACCCACTCAGGGGTACTATGATGAGTATGGGATGCAGGATGTAATTTTCTTCCAACCAGATATGTATAAAAATAAAGAAATCAAGTATAGTGAAAGTACGTTGTAAAAAAGGTATAATACATTTATTGGTCACACTTACAGTTTAAGAAGTAAAAAACAGCATGTCTCCAGATTATATGGACCTTTTGTAGTGTTCCAGAGTAGTAGTACTGGGAGTCCAAGGCAGATATAAAATATAACACAGTATAAAACAATAACAAATAAAAAGTTCACAAGAGCAAGTATCCAACGCGTTTCGTCCGTAAAATATTGGACTTCATCAGGGATTTCTAGATGTTCTTCATTGTGAGCCTTTTATAGCCGGTGAAATCTTCAATTCTTCCGCACAGCTGAAATTCCGGCGTGCGTTTCATAAGTGGAACGCATAAAGCGCGCCAAGTGTCCGGAATGCTGGGCTAGTATTTCCGGGTATGAGGACGCATTTTTTAACGAAAAAAAAAACAGCCCCGGCAGGAGAAGAAGACCTCCTAATGAATCCTTTTTCTAAATTCTCGCGCATATATTCCTCTAGAACAGAGTTCTCCTGAACAGATAAAGGATATACATTACCCCTCGGGGGCATAGTACCAGGTAGAAGCTTAATTTTACAATCAAATGACCTGTGTGGAGGTAATGAATCGGCATTCTTCTTGTCGAATACTGCCTTTAAGTCTTGGTACAGGGGCGGTATCTGTTTCTCTGTGGACTGAGTAGAACTACCTGGTGTGTTAATATTAGCCAATGGAGAAACCTTGCGTAAACACCTCTCCTGGCAGCTCTGACCCCACGAGAGTATCTCCCCTAATTCCCAATCGATAATAGGGTTATGTGGGCATTGAATGTCGGGGAAGCGCCTCTAGTGGCTGTCAGGAAGACAGCCACACTAGAGGCTGTATTAACCCTGCAATGTAAACATAGCAGTTTCTTCTTTGGGGTTACACTCCTTACACTCTCCGCTTTAAAATACCTGTGTCAAATTAGTTTACATTTGTTTGCATACACTTGTTAATATTCTCATTTTTCTGTATTGTGCTACATTCGGCAGTGCTTAGGATATATTGATTAAAAGGCATGTCATTTAATTTAGATTTTGATACTTTTTGCTCCTTTGAGTAACCGAAAGTTCAAAATCTTTTTGCCTCCTTTGTGATGGATCTTCTTCGCCTCTACCTAACCAGGCTTTCAATTTCATCCCTGATGTTCTCACTGGTTTTGCTGTTCAAGGGACACTCCAGGCACCAATAAATGTTTTGCAGAATGCTGCACCATGAGCCATGGCCCCTCATGCCAGAAATACCTATTTATCAAAGGTACACACAGTCTCGGCACTGAATGCAGTCAGGTTGTGAATTAAAAACAGCTCAGACTGTCAATGAAACTGCAAACAGGTAGTGATATCCTCACTATATGCCTTCCTGGGTGTCTTCTTCTAACGAAAGTTGTTCTGTTCAGATCATTCAGTGCCGTCAGTAACTGAACTGAGTGCACAACGTTTTGATAAGGAAGTCTTTTTCTGTTGTGGGGCAGGCATTCTGCAAAGCATGTATTGATGCCCAGAGTGTCCCTTTGAATTGATACAAGGTTATCCAGCTGATTCTTAGATTTCTGAATGTTAAACCTACTTTGAGTTCAGCAGCAGCTGCTTACTTCAACAATGTTTGTTTGTCTCCTTGTACAGCGGATGATCATCAGGCATTAATCTGGGACATTCAGCAGATGCCACGGGCAATCGAGGATCCAATCCTGGCTTACACAGCTGAAGGCGAGATCAATAACGTGCAGTGGGCAAGCACTCAGCCAGACTGGATTGCCATTTGTTATAACAACTGCCTGGAAATCCTCCGAGTCTGATTTATTTATTCCAAAATGATTTTACCCCCAATCCTCCTGTCACAACCCTTCCTGAATTTTTATACAGTCAGACTTATTTTTTTGGTTTTCCCCTCCTGACCTCCATTGTTCCCTTACACTGGTCACTATTGGACTTAGGGATTTTGTCAATAACAAGTGCTAAAATAGTGCTACCAGCATTGAGAGCCCTGTTGTTTCTTCAGGGTGTGTTTGATATCATACAAGCCATTCCCTTTGTGTATAACTAAATTAGCACCATGCAATAAAAAAACCCATACTCTTCAGCCTAAACTAGGAAGAAATGGGATTTTTATATGCTTTCTTATTTTTCAATCTTTTTTTTTCCACTTTTTTCCTCCAATGTAGACCCGCTAACTGTATCCTGTCTCTTATTGATGTTTTGATAGTAATAATTGGAGGATGGGAGGGGGTGTGGTAATTGCTTGCAGGCTGTAACTTTTGTGTTGTGATCATGCCTGTGTATACTTATATTTTGTGTGTATTTGTAGCGCTCATGTGCTGTTTCCAAGGGTCATCAATGCCCACTTTAAAAGACTTTCCCCTTTGTCTCCAAACTTGGCTTCTGATAGCCGTTACATTAAAACTGGCTCGGCTGTCATCTCCTTTGTCCTTTTCTTATATGAGGGAATGACTAAGAGAGCTCAAAATATTTCTGATGTCTTGGCTTCTTGTGTTACTGGGCAGTTTAACAGAGAAGCCATAAGCCATTCGTGCTGCAGTGAAGATGATCTTTTCCAAATGAATTCCCATCATTAGACCTCCCCTCCCCCCCCCCAATTTTCCTTTTTTTTTTCATGTCTTGTCGGTAGAAAAATCAACGGTCATGCTAGTGGTGGGGAAACTGAACAGTTGAACTGATTCAAGCAGGTGTCATCCATATAAAACTTGTGAAATTCCTTTCTCACCAAGTTAGGTTCATTAATGAGGATGTTGCAGCTTTCCAGTGGGTTTATGTCCGTTATCCACACGTATTTTGGTTTATGTTATCTTTATAAATACAACTGATACTAATTATAGC
Source organism: Pelobates fuscus (assembly GCF_036172605.1). Taxonomy (NCBI): domain Eukaryota; kingdom Metazoa; phylum Chordata; class Amphibia; order Anura; family Pelobatidae; genus Pelobates; species Pelobates fuscus. The sequence goes on along the minus strand of NC_086322.1, from coordinate 284,762,672 downwards.
CTGTGTCTCTTTTAATACATTTTAGATTAATTTTCTTCGGGAGCCTTCCATTGCTTAGATTTTATTAAAGACACGGAGGCTCCTATTATGCATATCTCTTTCTTTATTTCCTCAGCAGCAAAGATAGAGGAATATAAATATTATCAAAATGAAAGAAAAAACTGTACAGGCATAACGAGTAGCCAATCACATAACAGAGGAAGTAGCTATATAAGTCCTGTGTCTCCCACAATCCCCCTTTTTCTTTGCTGCTTCCTCAGACAGCTAAGTATTTTACTTGAGCTCTCCTACTCATTGCATTTTGTTTACTTGTGATTCATGTTTTGCTTATGCTTGTTTCATTATTGTCGTTTTTATTTATTGTTAATTACTACCTAGTACCTACATCGTTGGTGTATTTGGGGGTTTTCCCCTAGGGGCTTTGCCCGCCGCCGCGGGCTGTTTTCCCTCATACCGCCCCTGTTGCCGCTTCTCGGCACTATCTCAGCCGCGTGCCCCCCCCTTTTTCTCTGTGGACGCGACTGAGTGTGCTCGTTTTCCACTCTCGCGGGCTGCCCACGCGGGTAGGTGCACGCGCCCCTTCCCCCGCCTGGAGCCGGTCCACGGGCACACCCTGACACGTGCGGCGGCCATTTTGGGCGATCATTCGTTTCACCCTGCTGTGCCGTGCGGTCGGTCCCTTTACTACGGGCCCCCTTACTACACCAACGATCAGGTTTAGCTTTTCTCTGTTCTGCTGGGTTAATCAACCCATTTCTAGTATTCAGTTTGCTTCTCTCATACCTCATTATGCAGGATAGCAAGGACGGGCCTACCGTCCCCTCTGGGGATTTTCCGGTAGATAATCCTGAGGGCGCTATGGCCTCTCAGGAGCTCCAGGCCCTGTTAGAAGCTACTATGGCTTCCTCCCTTGAAAAGGCTATTGCCTCCGCTATGGGGACTGTCTCATCCTCTTTTGCCCAGTCCCTTCAGTCTGTGCTCTTGCCTTCTATGGCTGCCCCTAACCCTCTGAGTGTGGGGTCCCCCTCCCCTGCCCTAACTGTGCCGGGTGCCCGTAAGGCAAAGGCAAAGGCTAGACATATCGGGTCCCACTCCTCGATGCAGGCTTTGCCTGTCATGATTGACACGCCTCTGGCGGTCGCAGATAGCGCGCATCCCACGCGCACAAGAGCCCCTGGCCGGGCTAAAAAGGCTAGATTGTGGAAACGGGCTAGAGCCCTGGATGATGGGTCGGATACCGACCGGAGTGTGGACAATGATTCCGATGTTATGGAATATGACTCCTATGGGGAGGACGAGTCTGGCGAGGATCAACCCCTTGCGGGTGTAACCCCTTCTGGGTCCTCTGCCGTCCCCCGTAGAAAAGTGCCAGACCCCGCTGGGGATAATGAAAAAGGGCTTTTAGACCCACAGGGGAACCCCCTGTTTGACCCGGACGACCTGCGTCACCCGCGGTCTGCCGAATGGGTCCCTCCGGACCATATCGCCCAGTATGTGGCTAAGAGGATTCGCACACCTCTGTCAAAGGAAGGCCGCAATAAATTGCGTGCCGAATGCCCACGACCTTCCCTCCCTGGCGCTGCCTGTAAGACCCCTGAAGTGGAACCTCAGATTGCCCAATTTCTTAATAAGTCTGGGTGGAAGCCTAAAAAGGGTCTTGATCACTCCCTAAAAGGGTGCCAGGATAAAATTCTGGATACGCTGGGCCCCCTGTCTAAGCTGTACGAGCTCCTTGAGGCAGCCCGTAATGGCGACTCAGTTCTAGATATGGATGTGGCCATCGGGTGGGTCCAGCGAGCTATATGCCTTGTGGGGAATGCCAACACGGCTATGTCTTCCGAGAGACGCAAGGCTATTCTCTTGAAAATAGACCCTAAACTGGCTGCTATGACCGTAGCTGAACCTGACTCAGCCGATGAGGGGATGTTGTTCGGCACATCCTTTGTGAAGGACATGGGGTCCTATGTAAAAACCTTTACGGCTATTGACAAGGCGCAGGCTAATATGAAGCGCGTCTTCGCGCCCAAGGTTTTCGGTGGGGCCGGGCGTAGCAGGAACCGTCCTCCCGGCCGTGGTTTCCGAGGCTCATTCAGGGCCAACAGAGGTTCCTTTTTCCCCTCTCGAGGGCTCCAGGACCCGAAAACGCCTCCTTTCTTCCCGGCTAGAGGGAGATCGGGGGGCTCTAGATACCCCCGTGGTGGGTCGTCGGGCAGACGCCCTTATGGTGAGTACCCCTTCTTCCCTTCTCGATCAGGTTCGGGTGGCGGGGAGGCTAGCCTTATTTTACCCAAGGTGGGCAGTTATTACCTCAGATGCTTGGGTTCTGCAATGCGTAAAGGGCTACCAACTAGATTTTGTTTCCCTGCCGGTCCAAACGTATACCCCCAGGGAATTGTCCCTCCCACGGGAGCAGGACGCGATGATCTCCGCGGAAGTCGCGGAGATGTTCTCAAAGGGCGCCATCGAAGAATTGCCGTTCGCCACTCCAGGCTTCACGAGCAATCTCTTCCTTGTACCCAAGAAAGGGGGCGGTGTCCGCCCAGTGATAAACCTTCGCCCTCTCAACGCCTTCCTACGCTACCAACATTTCCAGATGGAAGGCATCCATTGTCTCAGAGACCTTCTGAGACAGTCGGATTGGATGGCCAAATTGGACCTGAAGGATGCGTACTTCACGGTTCCAATAGCGATAGAATCCAGGGACTACTTGCACTTCACCTGGCACGGACGGCGTTGGCGTTTTACATGCCTTCCGTTCGGCCTCTCCTCGGCTCCTTGGTGTTTCACCAAGGTTATGAAGCCGGTGGTGTCGTTCCTCCGCACCCGAGGGGTTCGACTAATTATTTACCTGGACGACATCCTGATCATGTCACAGTCGTTGGAATGCCTGAAGTTGCATTTAGACTGGACGATCAACCTCTTACAGAACCTAGGTTTTCTGGTAAACTGGGACAAGTCGGTCCTGACACCCGCCCAGTCTATGGAGTTCCTGGGGTTCCAGGTGGATTCCGTGCGGCAGTTCCTGTACTTACCAGAATCCAAGATAAAAGCCATCCAGAAGGAGCTCCGTCGAGCTCTTCGCGCTTCGGACTTGTCAGTCCGGCAGTTGGCGAGGATCATCGGCCTACTGGCCTCCTCCATTCAGGCGATATTCCCAGGCCCCTTACATTACCGGGCTCTCCAACGGCTCAAGGGGTCACACCTACGTTCGGGTCGATCGTACGAATCCCGACTTTGTCTGGACGAGGAGTCCAGAGACGAGCTGGTATGGTGGTTGGCACACATGGAAGCCTGGAACGGAAAAGCAATTTTCGGTTCCGTTCCGGACGTGGTCATAGAATCAGATGCCAGCTTGCACGGCTGGGGGGCTCGTTGTGGCGACATCTCCACGGGGGGCAGATGGTCCGACGCAGAGAAGTCGTTACACATCAACTGCCTGGAACTCCTGGCAGGGGCTTTTGCGATTCGCAGCCTTACCCCTGGAAAGGCGAACTGTTGTGTTCTCCTCAAATTGGACAACGTATCGGCAGTCCGATACATAAATCACTTGGGCGGAACCAAGTCCAAAATGTTGGCTCTGCTGGCGAAGGACTTTTGGCAGTTCTGCCTCCTAAACAACGTCTCGGTGACGGCGGAACACATTCCGGGTCTGGACAATTCAGGTGCGGATTGGAACTCCAGACATTTGAGAGACTCGGGAGACTGGCATTTGCACGCCTCGGTCTTCCAAAGCTTAAACAGGCTGTGGGGTCGGTTCGAGATGGACCTGTTCGCATCTCGACTGAACACTCAGTTACCGAGGTTCTTCAGTTGGAGACCGGACCCGGCGGCAGTGGCGACGGATGCCTTTCTTCAAGAATGGCCTCCAGGCCACCTGTATGCCTTTCCCCCATTCAACATGATCGCTCGTACGATCTCGAAGCTGGTTCGTCACGACTGTTGTCTGACCCTGATCACCCCTCTGTGGAGATCACGGCCGTGGTTCCCTCGTCTGATGGAGTTGTCCATAGACTTCCCTCGTCTGTTGCCGAACTTCCAGGACCTCCTTCTGGATCCGGATGGGAACTCGCACGAATTGGTGCTTCAGCACCAGTTGCCCCTGGTAGCATGGTTCCTTTCAGGGGACGCTGGCTTGTCCCTGACGTTCCACAGTCGACTCTCTCGCTCCTCGATAACGCCTGGGCTCCGGGCACACGATCAGCTTACCGAGCTGCATGGAAGTCTTGGTCTGATTGGTGCATGGAACGGGCAGTGGATCCCATATCTGCCCCTCTCCATTTGATACTGGGGTTTCTTACAGCCCTGTTCGACTCAGGCAAGGCGTACAGGACTATCAATGTTTTTCGATCGGCCATATCGGCCGGTCATGGTGGTTTGGAAGGTGTACCCATCGGCAAACATCCTTTTGTATGCCGTCTTCTCAAGGGTATTCGCTTCGTCCGTCCGCCTAGGTCGCGGTTTTCGACATTTTGGGACGTCAACATTGTGTTGCGTTTTCTGTCGGATTGGTACCCTAACCAGGACTTGACTCTTAAACAACTATCCTCCAAGATGGTTATGCTGTTTTGCCTGGTCTCTTGTAAGAGAGTCTCCGATGTTAGGGCTCTTGACTGGGGTACCTTTGTGTTTACGCCGGATGGCGTTACTTTCACCATATCTAGGAGAACTAAGTCGGCGTCCAAATCCTTCGTATATCCTAGATTCCCGTTGTGTCCGGCGCTCTGCCCGGTGGATTGTTTGAAGGCCTATCTAGAGGCTACACGTGCGGTGCGCTCATCTGAACGCCATCCCCTATTCATTTCGTTTAAGGCTCCTCATCGCCCAGTATCGACTCCGACGCTGGCGCGTTGGATTCGTTGGCTTTTATCCCTAGCGGGTATAGACACATCTGTCTTTACGCCTCATTCTGTAAGGGGTGCTATGGCCTCGAAGGCATCCACAGTTGGTTGCCGCCTAGAGGACATCATGCGCGCAGCGGACTGGTCCCGAGAGTCGACCTTCAGAGACTTCTATTTCAGACCAATTGAACACGTCGCATCTCAGGTGATAGCACAGCTTTAAACTTGCATAATAGGAGCCTCCGTGTCTTTAATAAAATTCCTAGATTTTACTAGTAACATGACGTAAAGTCATGATTTTATTAAAGACACGGAGGCGAGTATTATTCCCTCCCACCCTCCCGGTGTGGATTTGGGATTGGAGATGCTTCGATGCAATACAAGTACGTGGGCAATTGGGTCTGTATTGAGTTCATGTTTTGTACTGTGCAGTTTTTATCATGCTTAGATGATTTGACAGTTTTATATTGATTTCTAATCATGTATATATTCTATTTCAGAATCATGTTTCATGTAGATCCCTCACGTTTATGTTTGGTAAGTCTACAGTTTGAGTTTGGAAATTACCATATTTTTCTATCTTTTTTAGCTTGAAGTTCTCGTTTTGTTTCCCGTTTCCTGTTTGGATCAAGTGGGACATCGTTTATCTTACCTGGTCTTCGGTTGCGCAAGAAAGAGGGGGATTGTGGGAGACACAGGACTTATATAGCTACTTCCTCTGTTATGTGATTGGCTACTCGTTATGCCTGTACAGTTTTTTCTTTCATTTTGATAATATTTATATTCCTCTATCTTTGCTGCTGAGGAAATAAAGAAAGAGATATGCATAATACTCGCCTCCGTGTCTTTAATAAAATCATGACTTTACGTCATGTTACTAGTAAAATCTAGGAATTGTAATGTTATAGGAGGTTGGGCTGCATCCAGTCAGCTCTTTCTCAAAACAAGGTCGATTTTTAGCAACCTTCACTGAAAAAAAAGTGAAAGCAGTATTGTGACAGAGCTCCTGTTCTTCGACTGAGGACCTCTGCCAGGTCAGCTTTCTCTCCACTACCAGGGACCCAGTTGCCGAAGTTTGACTGGGGTCTCTACGGACCTCTTCCAGACAAGGCTGCAGTAAATATAGCTCTAGAGTCCCTCTCAGCTGTAAAGCATTGATATAGCTTCCCCCCACCCCCGTGCACACATTAGACGAGTCAGAATGCTGGGTAGAACGAATCTTTATTGTACAGAACACGGCTATTTATACAAGACCATGTAGATCAGGGGTGCCCAAAAGATAGATACCCGGATGTTGTAGAACTACAACTCCCATGATGCTTTGCAAAGCATCATGGAAGCTGTAGTTTTCAGACATCTGAATATCTACCTTTTGGGCACCCCTGGTCTAGACCATGGGCAGTCCATCTTTTAATACCTACCTCCCACTTGTGTATCTTTTTTGATGGTAAACTTTTCTTACCGCCCACCAGTGTTGCATTAACTCAAGTGTTAAAAACGTTTTTTTAGAATGGAGGGTTCTTTAAAAATATGTACCTAAATGTATCTTCTTATTTCTACTTTATGCATGTTTTATACGTATATAACTTGAATTTAATGAATTTCTGCAACTCAATGCATCAATGCAGTGCTTACTAGCGCGATAGCTGCTTAAATTGAAGAAAAAGTTAAATGGGAAAACTGGATTTTTGTCGCTTTTTCGGAGTATGTGGTTGTGCCGGAGAACCGAGGGTCGCGGATAAAACCCACCATGAAAGCTTGAATTGTGCACTAGTGGGCAGTAGGGACTAGGTTGACTACCACTGGTGTAGACTCCAGAGGGCACTCCATGCAATGAAATGGACAGTACAAGTGTGCATGGGTCACTCTTGTGTGTCAGTGAGTGTATAATGGGTCATTGTGTGTGAGTGTCAGTATGTTTGTTCGAATTCACTGTGTGTCATTGACAGTGTGTGGGTTCACTTTGTGTGTCAGGAAGTGTTAAAAGATAAAGTTGTAGTTTACTGCTTCAACAAAAATAATAAATTTCTTAAAAGTGCATCAAGCTTTTCAACCTTGAATATAAAGTGTGTAACGCAGTATAATTTTATTTATTTGGGTACAAGCAACTTGCCAATACACACAGAGCATTTGACGTGTAACCAAAAACAAAATCTTTACCCCACACAAAGCATTAATCAAGTAGCAATATAATTTCACCAATAAAGTGCCAATGCAGAATAAGGGATTCTTGTGGTATGATTTGGATAATACTTAAAAATATATTTGCAGAACTTCAATGGGGTGCAACGTTGAATAGAGTAGTAGAGTTGTCCTTTTATTTTTCCTCAGGGATAAAAGCAAATGAGATAAATATATAGTCATGTATTTTAAAAACCATACAAATTAAAAATGTCCTTAATAACCTGTGACAGTGAGGGTGTATCAGTCACTGTTTGTCAGTGAAGGTGTCGCTGTAACTGTCAGTGTGTATGGTTTACCATGTGTGTCACTGAGTTTGTAGGAAGCCACTATGTGTGTAGGTATTATTGTGTGTATGGTTCACTGTGTGGGATTTATTGAGTGTGTATGGGTCTCTGTCTGTGTGTTAGTGACCAAGGCAATGAACCCGGCTCCCCTGGACTACCAGTGAGCAGGGCTATGACTTCCAAGGAATCAAGATTGCAGCCTCCCAGGTCAGCGGTAAGTAATTCTTGGAAAGGGGGTGCCCTAAAGTCCTGGGCGTGGATGCCACTTAACATCTTCGTCCTTTTTTCCAGTTAGAGCTCTGGTAGACTTCTTGGTGTTCAATTACCACTTGTTGGTCAGTTGCAAACTTGTTACCCGGGAAGGAGTTCCAGGTGGTAATCTCTGGTCACAGTATGGAAATTGTATACTGCTAAGAAGGATGTAGCTGAGCTCTGGTACTCGGTTGAGTACCTCCACTAAAAACCTCTCCCTGATCCTGCAATGTAGTTGGAGCTTATAGCCCTCACCCAAACATCAGCCAAGATACCCAGCATGGGGTCTCCAGCAAAAACATAGGTAAGCCTGCCCAGGTGCCTCTGTGCCTTGAATAGAATTGCAACGCACACCCCTTAATTCAATTAATTCCCAGGCGCTAATGCAATTTATCTCCCAAACACATGTAGAACCTCACAAACTATGTGAAAAAGAGGGGTAACTCCCACATATGTGGTATTTTCCAGATAGCTCGTCCCTCAGCCCTTAATCTAGCAAAATATCGCTTTCGCTAGGGGTGTCTGCCAGATCTTTTAGGTGGAAATCATACTGGTTCCCAAAGAACATGGAATGATTGGAAATGAGGGTGCTCAAAAGGACTATGTCCACTATAGCCAGGAGGAAGGTCCACGATGGGTTGATAGCAATGTATTACATTTCAACAGTTCAGAATCCATTGTGACAGAGCTACCTGTACCCCGACTGGGTACCTCCGCCAAGCTCACTTCCTCACACAACCCTTTTGAGCTTGAACTGGGAAACCTGAAGCGCTTCTGCCCCAGTCACTGCAGCTTGATTGGGGCCCTTCTGGAGCTTTTCCACCCGCCCAGGCTGCAGCTTTCCTTCCAGGCAAGTATCATGCCCTCTGCTTATTCCGCTTCAGCCCTTTTTCCAGGCAGGTATTGTGCCCTCTTCCTATTCCTCCACAACTCTGCTTACAGAGATTATAGCTATTGCCTATATGATATATATTTGGACCGAGAGTAGAGATCAATACGAGCTATTGGTGCATGTAAAATGAACGGGGGTTAAATGATGGGAAAGGCTTTCAAACCCCAGGATTATTTCACTAAAGTGAATAATTGCTGGAAATTCATACACAAAACTTTTATTGGTATTTACCGTCATTACGAAATTCATTGCAACGAGGAGCTATAGCTACTGGAAACTGACAGAGGAATGACTCCTACCGCAGTGAACTCTTTGTGGCCAGACCTGTAACAGCGGTCCGTCAAATCTTTGACACAGGGGCGTTTGGACAATACCCCATGGATCCAGGCGCTATTTGCACAGAATGGGCGCTCAGATCAGACCTTTCGGGGGATATATAACGTGGGGGTTCATTGTGATTTAATGTATGTTTTAGGGGTATTTTTTGTTGTGACCTCTGTATCCGGGAGATAATTAGCTTACCCGAGGGCTAACTGATTCAACTCCCTGGGCAGCTTTAACGTACAATAAAAAGAGACCCCATGCTGGGGGTCTGGGTATAAATGTTTGTTCTTTTTTTCTAACAAAAGCAGTTTTGTTGTGCCCTTCATTAAGTCTCAACTGATGTTTGTGTTATAATCACTACTTTACTGCGGGACCTGGAGTATCTGTACCTAGAGTGGTACCTCTGCTGCACTCTCTCCCATTACAATCATCAAGCTCAGTTTTACAAACTACCGAACTAGACCGACTGCAAGCCCTGATTCTCTGGAACTGTTTTGGGCATGGGACCACACGTCCGTCCGTCAATAAGACTTCAAGGAAATTCCTTAACCCCAACCCCTGAACTGATCTGGGTGACTTTTGGATATGTTGGTCACCCAGATCAGGGCTATCAGGGGATGTAACTTTTGTGGGGGTTTTGTGTGTTTTAAGTTATTTTGGGGGTTTTGTAAAAATGTTTTATTTTTATTTATTTATTTATTTATTTTTTTTTTTTTAAGTTCAGTATAGTGCTTGACACAATTATCTCCCAGGCATCGGAGAGGGATTTACCTATTTTGCATGGGAGTGTCCTGGACCTGAGAGCCAATGTGATTGTGTATTTGTTTCTACTGTGGTTTACTCTCAGGTCCAGGGGGGAGTGCCCCTTGCATGGGGTCTGTCATAAAATGCCAGTTGTGACTAAACAGATTCGTTTTACCCTTCATGAAGTCTAGGCTCATGTTTTGGGGGATTGGAGAACTACACTCTAGGGATTGCTATAATCATTATACTTCTTTGGATCACAACGATTGCTCTTGTAAGAGCAGCCTGCTTTGCTCTCTAGACTAGGAGAGGTCTACCCACTGGAAGCTGTGTGGGGATATTTATGGTATAATAATAGTAAACAGTTGAGAATTACCCACTATTTTAATTCTCAGATCCCAAAGATCGTTATCGTGTAAGTGAAATGTAAACCATATCAATAAACTCACAATTTGTTATAAAAATAGATACAATTTATTTTTATATTCAAATAATAATAAAAAGTAACATGCGTGACAATAATCAATGGAAATTCAGTATAACATGAGTATGCAATACAAATGGCAATGTAAAAACCTCCCCCAATGACTAAGACAGTCTTAATTGTCAAGAAGATTTATGATGGGCTTCACAGAGACAAAGAAAAAGTTTCACACAGAGAACAGAATTCCTCAGAGTGCAGCGTAAGGTCGTAAAACTTTAGCTGACAGTTAGAATAACCCTTTCAATGCTGGCTAGACCTCTTCTAGGCAATTAAGATCTATTCTTATGTAATTTTTTAATAAAATAACATTTAAACCAGTCATTAGTCACTTCCTGGACCCATCCAATAAGAGAAATCTACAAAATTCTACAAGCTGAATTTTAATTTGCCTAAACATATATTTTATCTTATTTAAAGCAAATCAATACACCTGGATAAATATCACGATATGCTAACATGTGATATGTCACATTAATACATATTTATCCTAATTCCATCTGCAGCATGGAATGGTTATAAATATATACTTCTTAGTTAACTAAGATTTCTAAATACCGAAATCTGATCGTGATTTATCCAGTCATATATCATGCTATTAGAACATTTTAATTAAATTAGATTAATTAAATGAAGCCGGTATATTTACCAGTTAAATAGATATTCTCACCAGATGTTCTCAGGTAGCTAAGTGTCAAGGAATGTTTATCTGTCTTTTCTTTCTTATCCTGCTTCCGACTCTTTTGCCCCCGACTGCTTTCTCTGCCTCCTCTCCATACCTCTCTTGATTTTCTTGATTACCTCTCTTCCCTTTGTCTTAACTTTTAAAGGGAAAATTTCTCTGTTCGTCACTAGCTGGTAGACCAATCAAAACACTAGGTGTTTGGTTATCTTTTAGATAGCAACTTAATATTTGGTCTATAGAGGGCAGTCTCGTCCCACTAAACATACCTATCCAGGAAAGAGTTAACTTTTCCTGGTGGCTATTTTGACGTCATTTTGGCTTATCTATATGTTGCCTATATTTTATATTTTCTGTCAGATCAAACAGTTTCTTTGGGCTTTCTTCAGACTATGTGTCTCCAAATTCTGCTGTAATTTCTAGTATGACGGTTCATAATACTAAATATGACCCCTTCAATACAATGGGAATCTTGTACATATAGAAAGTAAAATTAAATTATTTAATCTTCTCTGTCACAAATTTCTGGGTTTAGAATTTATTCTATTCCATTAGCAATTAGACAGTCTCTTATCACTTGGTTTGTTTATACTATACATTCCTTTTAGCTCTGGCAAAGGTTTAGAGAAAGGATAGAAATTGTGTGTCTCTTTGTTAACTTGAAAATAACAAAATGGAGTCTGGTCTGTTCAGAGTGACTCAGAATATACACTTTTAATTTCTATCATAGCACAAAATGCCGATATAAATACCCTGACAGCTGGATCCTGGTCTTGGGTCCAGGGTGGGTTGAGGACAGCGAGACCCCAACCAAGCTGTGGCGGTTTGTGGGGTTTACAGTGTTCCAGTGCGGTGCATATATGTGATCTGTGTGTGTGTGCATATCTGTCATGTGTCTGTGAGCCCCCCTACCCACCTTACAACCCACCACACAGACCCCCCTACCCTCTCACAGCCATCCCCACCCTGTCTCCCCACACACCGTCACAGCCCCCCCCCCCTAAAAAAGCCATTCACTCCCCCATACACGCACCCTGAAAGGGTTAATGCTGTAATGGACTCAACTCCCCCCGGTTCTCGATCACCATAATCAACGTTGATGGAGAATCATTGTCAACATTAAAGACACAGACAACAGGATGCTTTGACAAGATTTCTCGCTCTTTATTATTTCGAAGCTAGCATTTATACACAGTTTCTTACGTAAGCCGTGAAATTTATAGTTTCCATGTAGTTAATAGTACATACTTGTCTGACATTAAAAGATAAGCATTTGAATAGTGATGTACCGAACTGTTCGCTGGCGAATAGTTCCCGACGAACATAGCGTGTTCGCGTTCGCCGCCGCGGGCGAACACATGGGCGGTTTGATCCGCCCCCTATTCGTCATCATTGAGCAAACTTTGACCCTGTGCCTCACGGTCAGCAGACACATTCCAGCAAATTAGCAGCAGACCCTCCCTTCCACACCCTCCCACCTCCCTCCCAGCATCCATTTTAGATTCATTCTGAAGCTGCATGCTTAGTGAGAGGAGGGAAACTGTAGCTGTGTTCATTAGATAGGCTAGGTTATTCAGTGTCCACTACAGTCCTGAAGGACTCATCTGATCTCTGCTGTAAGAACAGCACCCCAAAAAGCCCTTTTTAGGGCTAGAACATCACTTCTTTTTTTTTTTTTCTGTGTAATGTGATTGCAGTTGCCTGCCTGCCTGCCAGCTTCTGTGTCAGGCTCACAGTGCATACTGTGCCCATTTGCCCAGTGCCACCACTCATATCTTGTGTCACAATAGCTTAAGCTTGACATTTAAAAAGAAAAAAAACTTTTTTCACTGTAATAGATTGAAGAGCAGTTAGTTGTCTGCCAGCTTCTGTGTCAGGCTCAGTGGATACTGTGCCCAGTTGCCCAGTGCCACCACTCATATCTGGTGTGACTATAGCGTGCCTTTAAAAACAAAAAAAGTGTTTCACTCTAAGCTAATAGCAGTTAGTTGTCTGCAAGCGTCTGGGTGTCAGGCCTTCAGCGTGTGCTCTGCCAACCTCAGCAAGTGCACTTTGCCACTCATATCTGGTGTCTGTATAGCGTGCTTTTACAAAGAAAAAAAGTTTTTCAGTGTAAGCTAATAGCAATTGGTGTCCTTCAAGCTGGTGTGTCAGGCCTTCAGCGTGTACTCTGCCAACCTCTGCAAGTGCACGTTTGCCACTCATATCTGGTGTGACTATAGCGTGCCTTTAAAAAGAAAAAAAACGTTTTTCAGTGTAAGCTAATAGCAGTCAGTGTCCTTAAATCTCGTGTCAGGCCTTCAGCGTGTGCTCTGCCAACCTCAGCAAGTGTAATTTGCCACTCATATCTGGTGTCTCTATAGCGTGCATTTAAAACCAAAAAACCTTTTTCACTGTAATAGATTGAAGAGCAGTTAGTTGTCTGCCAGCTTCTGTGTCAGGCTCAGTGGATACTGTGCCCATTTGCCCAGTGCCACCACTCATATCTGGTGTGACTATAGCATGCCTTTAAAAACAAAAAAAGTGTTTCACTCTAAGCTAATAGCAGTTAGTTGTCTGCAAGCGTCTGGGTATCAGGCCTTCAGCGTTTGCTCTGCCAACCTCAGCAAGTGTAATTTGCCACTCATATCTGGTGTCTGTATAGCGTGCTTTTACAAAGAAAAAAAGTTTTTCAGTGTAAGCTAATAGCAATCAGTGTCCTTCAAGCTGGTGTGTCAGGCCTTCAGCGTGTACTCTGCCAACCTCTGCAAGTGCACTTTGCCACTCATATCTGGTGTGACTATAGCGTGCCTTTAAAAAGAAAAAAACATTTTTCAGTGTAAGCTAATAGCAGTCAGTGTCCTTAAATCTTGTGTCAGGCCTTCAGCGTGTGCTCTGCCAACCTCAGCAAGTGTAATTTGCCACTCATATCTGGTGTCTGTATAGCGTGCTTTTACAAAGAAAAAAAGTTTTTCAGTGTAAGCTAATAGCAGTCAGTGTCCTTCAAGCTGGTGTGTCAGGCCTTCAGCGTGTACTCTGCCAACCTCTGCAAGTGCACTTTGCCACTCATATCTGGTGTGACTATAGCGTGCCTTTAAAAAGAAAAAAACATTTTTCAGTGTAAGCTAATAGCAGTCAGTGTCCTTAAATCTTGTGTCAGGCCTTCAGCGTGTGCTCTGCCAACCTCAGCAAGTGTAATTTGCCACTCATATCTGGTGTCTGTATAGCGTGCTTTTACAAAGAAAAAAAGTTTTTCAGTGTAAGCTAATAGCAGTCAGTGTCCTTCAAGCTGGTGTGTCAGGCCTTTCTTCAGCGTGTGCCCTGCAGACCACTGCCAGTGGACTTTGACAGTTGCCACTCATATCTGGTGTCTCTGTAGCGTGCTTTTACAAAGCAAAAAAGTTTTCCAGTGTAAGCTAATAGCAGTCAGTGTCCTTAAAGCGGGTGTTTCAGGCCTTCCTTCAGCGTGTACCCTGCAGACCCCTGCCAGTGGACTTTGACAGTTGCCACTCATATCTGGTGTCTCTGTAGCGTGCCTTTACAAAGAATAAAAGTTTTCCAGTGTAAGCTAATAGCAGTCAGTGTCCTTAAAGCGGGTGTGTCAGGCCTTCCTTCAGCGTGTACCCTGCAGACCCCTGCCAGTGGACTTTGACAGTTGCCACTCATATCTGGTGTCTCTGTAGCGTGCCTTTACAAAGAATAAAAGTTTTCCAGTGTAAGCTAATAGCAGTCAGTGTCCTTAAAGCGGGTGTGTCAGGCCTTCAGCGTGTGCTCTGCAGACCCCTGCCATTGCACATTGCCACTCATATCTGGTCTTACAGTAGCTTGCACGTACCACTAATCCCCCCAAAAATGACAGGCAGAGGCAGGCCACCCCGCAGGGGCCATCGTGGTCGTGGTGCTGTGATTCCCTTTGGCCCTAGAATAATGCCCAGTTTTCAGAGGCCACGTACCCTGAACTTGAAAAGTTCTGAGGACATAGCTGACTGGCTAACACAGGACACCCAATCTTCTACAGCTTCCGCTCGGAACCTTGACGCACCATCCTTCTCCAGCTTAGCTTCAGGCACTTCTCAAGATACCACTCACCCGCCTGCCGCCACCACCAAAACTAGCACCACAGCTGCTTTATTTGGTATGTCAGAGGAGTTATTCACACATCCGTTTGAAGAAATGAGTGATGCGCAACCATTATTGCCAGAGGATGTAGATAACAGGGATATGTCTCAGGCAGGCAGCATTACACAAATGGACGTACGGTGTGATGATGATGATGTTGTACCCGCTGCTGCTTCCTTTGCTGAGTTGTCAGATACAAGTGAAGTGGTTGATGATGACGATGCGTCCATGGATGTCATGTGGGTGCCCGCTCGGCAAGAAGAAGAACAGGGCGAAAGTTCAGATGGGGAGACAGAGAGGAGGAGGAGGAGGAGACGAGTTGGAAGCAGGGGGAGGTCGTCGCAAGGAGCTAGTGGCACAGTCAGATAGCAAGCATCGGCACCCGGGGTCAGCCCGACAGCACGCCAATCAACGCATGCTGTGTCCACCACCAGAATGCCGTCATTGCAGAGCTCAGCAGTGTGGAATTTTTTTTGTATGTCTGCCTCTGACAACAGCGATGCCATTTGCAACCTGTGCCAAAAGAAACTGAGTCGTGGGAAGTCCAACACCCACCTAGGTACAACTGCTTTGCGTAGGCACATGATCTCACATCACAAACGCCTATGGGATCAACACATGAGTACAAGCAGCACGCCTACTCTAAGCCGCCATCCTCCTCCTGGTCCAGCATCCTAAGCCACGTCAACCACTGCTGTCCTCCTTGCCCCCTCTCAACCATCCGCCACTCCGTCTCCCGCCTTGAGCAGTTCCCGCTCATCTGCCCACAGTCATGTGTCTGTCAAGGACATGTTTGAGCGTAAGAAGCCAATGTCAGAAAGTCACCCCCTTGCCCAGCGTCTGACAGCTGGCTTGTCCGAACTATAAGCCCGCCAGCTTTTACCATACAAGCTGGTGGAGTCTGAGGCGTTCAAACAATTTGTAGCTATTGGGACACCGCAGTGGAAGGTACCCGGCAGAAATTTCTTTTCACAAAAGGCAATCCCCAACCTGTACTCGATTGTGCAAAAGGAAGTAATGGCATGTCTGGCACACAGTGTTGGGGCAAGGGTCCATCTGACCACTGATACCTGGTCTGCAAAGCATGGTCAGGGCAGGTATATCACCTACACTGCGCATTGGGTAAACCTGCTGACTGCTGCCAAGCATGGAATGCATGGCTCTGCAGAGGAGTTGGTGACACCGCCACGACTTGCAGGCAGTCCTGCTGCCACCTCCTCTACTCCTCCTACTCCATCCTCTTCCATAACCTCCTCGGCTGAGTCCTCTTCTTCTGCTGCGTCTTGCTCCACATCAACGACACCCCCCCAGCTCCCCAGGTACTATTCCACATCCCGGATACGGCAGTGTCACGCCGTCTTGGGTTTGACTTGCTTGAAAGCAGAGAGTCACACCGGATATCGGCAAAGTGGTTTGTGACAACGGAAAAAATTTGTTAGCGGCATTGAAGTTGGGCAAGTTGACACATGTGCCGTGCATGGCACATGTGTGTAATCTGATCGTACAACGCTTTGTGCATAAGTACACAGGCTTACAGGACGTCCTGAAGCAGGCCAGGAAGGTGTGTGGCCATTTCAGGCGTTCCTACACGGCCATGGCTCACTTTGCCGATATCCAGCGGCGAAACAACATGCCAGTGAGGCGCTTGATTTGCGACAGCCCGACACGTTGGAATTCAACACTCTTAATGTTCGACCGCCTGCTCCAACAAGAAAAAGCTGTTAATGAATATTTGTATGACCGGGGTGCTAGGACAGCCTCTGGGGAGCTGGGAATTTTTTTGCCACGTTACTGGACGCTCATGCGCAATGCCTGTAGGCTCATGCGTCCTTTTGAGGAGGTGACAAACCTAGTCAGTCGCACCGAAGGCACCATCAGCGACATCATACCATTTGTTTTCTTCCTGGAGCGTGCCCTGCGAAGAGTGCTGGATCAGGCCGTAGATGAGCGTGAAGAGGAAGAGTTGTGGTCACCATCACCACCAGAAACAGCCTTATCAGCATCGCTTGCTGGACCTGCGGCAACGCTGGAAGAGGATTGTGAGGAAGAGGAGTCAGAGGAGGAATGTGGCTTTGAGGAGGAGGAAGACCAACCACAGGGATCCCAGGGTGCTCGTTGTCACCTATCTGGTACCCGTGGTGTTGTGCGTGGCTGGGGGGAAGAATCCATCCATCCATCGGCATCCAACCTTGTGCAAATGGGGTCTTTCATGCTGTCGTGCCTGTTGAGGGACCCTCGTATAAAAAGGCTGAAGGAGAACGACCTGTACTGGGTGTCCACGCTACTAGACCCCCGGTATAAGCAGAAAGTGGCGGAAATGTTACCGAATTACAACAAGTCGGAAAGGATGCAGCATTTGCAAAATAAATTAAAAAGTATGCTTTACACAGCGTATAAGGGTGATGTCACAGCACAACGGGAATCTAACAGGGGGAGAGGTGGAAGTCATCCTCCTCCTCCCACGACGACGCCGGCAAGGACAGGACGCTTTAAAGACGTGTTGTTGATGGAGGACATGCGGACCTTTTTAAGTCCTACGCATCGCCACAGCCCTTCGGGATCCACCCTCAGAGAGCGACTCGACCTTTATTAAGATGAACCTTTATTAACCTTTATTAAGATGAATGAGGGATGGATCCCGAAGGGACTGACACTGGGCGATACATTCGATTAAAAAAGGCCTGATGAGATGAGCTGCCTTGGGCTAAAAATGGTCCACACGCTGCTGTATTTTAGCTCTGAATGCCGGTTGACTTGCGTGACTTATCC
Source organism: Pelobates fuscus (assembly GCF_036172605.1). Classification (NCBI taxonomy): domain Eukaryota; kingdom Metazoa; phylum Chordata; class Amphibia; order Anura; family Pelobatidae; genus Pelobates; species Pelobates fuscus. The sequence continues at coordinate 284,745,124 of NC_086322.1, read as the reverse complement.
ACCACCAACTAGGGTTCAAGCCGCCATGTTTTAGGGCACTTTCCGCCTGTGAAACAAACATCAATTTTTCTGGCCGCTGCTATAGCAGCGGCTGCAACAAAACCGAATTTTTCAGGCATGTGGACATGCCTAATTTTTAGGCCCTCTGGTGCTGCACTGTGGCTTCAAAAACCAAACCAAAAAAAAGGCACATAGTGACCCTATGTAGGGGGAACAGTCCCTATTCTGCTCTGTGTAAGTGTGTATCAGGGATCTTTATTCAGATTCAAAAATTACAATTCCAGGAAAAATTTAACAAACATTTACAAGAACATGTTATGCACATCATAGAAACAACGTGAATTCTGCTCTTTGTCAGTGTGTATCAGGGGCTTTGAGGACAGGTGTCAATCCATACCTGCCAAGTGACCCTATGTAAGGGGAACAGTCCCTATTCTGCTCTGTGTCCATCAGGGTCTCTGAGGACAGGTGTCAATCCATATTCATTGTGATTTAGGAATGTTAGGTGATTTCTGCCCTTTATGGATATAAACCAGACTCTGCATCAACTGTGTAATTTTCCATGAGAGTTTTGCCATGGATCCCCCTCCGGAATGCCACAGTCAAGGTGTTAGTCCCCTTGAAACAACTTTTCCATCACTTTTGTGGCCAGAAAGAGTCCCTGTGGGTTTTAAAATTCGCCTGCCCATTGAAGTCAATGGCGGTTCGCGAACGTTTGCGGAAGTTCCCGTTCGCGAACCGAAAATTCCAGGTTCGCGACATCACTACATTTGAATAAAGACTGGACAGGAACATCCGGAGGTCAAGCAAATTCGCACATCCTCTGGCAGATGTATTTTGTACCAAGGTCTTCCTTCTAAAGTCAGCATAATTATTTCAAACATTATTTTAAAGCATACAAAGCAAAAAGAGTTTAACTGTTTCATATCCTTTCAGTCAGCAATAATGATTATAAACCTTATCTAAGCATAAAATACATATGAACAAGAAAAGTTAGCTACTTCATATTCCTACACACCCTGTCACCCACACTACCCCCCAATTACTTTCAGCCTCCACACACTGTCACCCCTTCACCCAACTATATATATGCATACTAGCTTATATATATATATATATATATATATATATATATATATTTGTTTTAGGGTGTAGGTGGATCTTCCCACACTTTCCCCAGGACTTGACCCCTGGTAGTAAGTACAGACGAAGGTAGAGAGCACAGCCCAAAATACAGTATGAATTCATACAAGTCTAATTACATTCACCTCTCTTGGCAATAAGGAAATCTAGTTACTCCACATGGAGTATTTTTTTTTTTTTTTTGACGCATGAGGAGGACTTTAACATGGCCATATGATGTGACTAAACCCCACTAAGGAGAAATCTGACTGACTTTGGAGTGGAGAAGTATTAATTTAAACCATTATTTTGTGGCATGGTTGGAAATGGATTAAAAGTGGGGTTTGTCGCTCACTTTTGCATCAGCAGCAGAAAGCGGAGCATGATTGCTTATTAGCTAAAGTTGAAGCAGCAGCTGATCTGGGAAGTATATTCACCTACACCTGCTTTCACAGGCTTTAGCCTCATTTTTTTTAAATCAAACGAGGTTTGAAGAGCTGAAGGAGCCGAGTCCTCTCTTCCCTCCATCTCTTATTACTATGCAGCGTTTGACTTTGCCTTTGTTCACTAATGTGATTTAAATTGCCTATTCATCTGATTATAATCGATATGTGGAGTTTAACGTAAGACTCCCAAGTTTAACAAGGAGTAAGAGCTATAACCATGGCTGAGGTGGGGATTTTAAAAGCATAAATTCTAGCCCATCGCACGTTAGGGAATAATTCCCACATACAGTCAGGCGTTTAACCCTTCAGTAGCAGCAGTGTGAGCTCTTTGTGGAGATTGTGGGTGGCTCTTAAAAGAGCCTTTGTGTGAGTTTGGGAATTGAGGGACAGTGGAGTTTACTTGCTCTTGGACGCCTTTTGGCTCTCGGTTTTCTTGGGCAGTAAGACAGCCTGGATATTGGGCAGGACCCCACCCTGGGCTATGGTGACCCCTCCGAGCAGTTTGTTGAGCTCCTCGTCGTTGCGCACAGCGAGCTGCAGATGGCGGGGGATGATGCGGGTCTTTTTGTTATCTCTGGCGGCGTTCCCAGCCAGCTCCAGGATCTCAGCGGTCAGATACTCCAGCACTGCAGCCAGATAGACCGGAGCTCCGGCTCCAACCCGCTGGGCGTAGTTCCCCTTCCTGAGCAGCCTGTGGACACGGCCGACTGGGAACTGCAGACCTGCTCTGGATGATCGGGTCTTTGCTTTAGCCCGGACTTTGCTGCTCTGTTTGCCTCTTCCTGACATCTTCAAATCGCAATCTGTAAAATCTATGAGCTCCCGCCCCCTTGCACGGCTACTTATACATCCGCAGATGTGCCGAGCTCTAGTCTGATTGGTTGCATTTTAAATCCACCAATCAGAATCCGACTAAGAGAGTAACCAATCACTGTAGGATTACCTCGTTCCATGCTCAGTGCCCGCTCTGAACGGACCAATAGGAAATGCACAGAGGTCAGGCTTTGCTACCCGGGCTTCTATATATAGAGCTGCCAGGGAAGGGGCTCGTTATTCTGTTGGAAACTTCGTGAGATTATCATGCCTGAACCAGCCAAGTCCGCACCAGCACCCAAGAAGGGATCTAAGAAAGCCGTGACCAAGACCCAGAAGAAGGATGGGAAGAAGCGCAGAAAGAGCAGGAAGGAAAGCTATGCTATCTACGTGTACAAGGTGCTGAAACAGGTCCACCCCGACACCGGTATCTCCTCCAAGGCCATGGGGATCATGAATTCCTTTGTCAATGATATCTTCGAGCGCATCGCAGGGGAATCCTCCCGCCTGGCTCATTATAACAAACGCTCCACCATCACCTCCCGGGAGATCCAGACCGCTGTACGGCTCTTACTGCCCGGAGAGCTGGCCAAGCACGCCGTGTCTGAGGGCACCAAGGCAGTGACCAAGTACACCAGCGCCAAGTAAAAACCCCATCATCACCCAAACCCTAATAACACAAAGGCTCTTTTAAGAGCCACCCACACAATCCACGAGAGAGCTGTATAGATATACTGAGTATTCTCTGCGGAATGTTACAAGTCATCGATTACAGCGGTCTCCTAAAACTTTTTTTTTTTGTACTGCTACTCCAGAGTAGCAGATTATATGACGTTTATTTCAGTTTTGAAATATTCAAGTTAAAATAAGTTGTAAACCCCCCTCAATAGTAGAACCTATGGTGTAACATATATTCAGCTGGTTATAATGTATCCTAAATGATACAACATTCCGAAACGGATATGTAGCAATCTCTTATAATGAAACGTTTCAATTCACAGTCAAGATTTTTTTTCACATGTTATATGTCGCCATCTCGTGGATACAGATTGCAATGGTTTGTTTCTTTAAAAAAAAAAACACAAAAAAAACCCTAATAGATCCTCGTTGAAACTAGCACCCGCAAACAAACTGAACACACTATATAACTCAATTTTTTTTTTTTACACTCTCAATATGCATATATTACTAGATGTATATATTTAGCATTCTTTAGTTGGGTGGCATTTCAAAAGCGGGAAAGTCTGTTACAAAATCGCGAAGTTGAAAATTTCTACAGTTTCTCTCCCGCCTTTTTACGCCACATACTGATTGCAGTTTCACTGAAAGAGCAGCATTTTGTGGTGTAAAAATAGAAATAGTTTGTCTTTCAGACTCGGGTGTATGGACTGTGACAGAAAATTATAAATCCAATTATTCTCTAAACTCGAATTAAACAGTATGGAAGTTTTATTTTTATATATAACAAGCTAAAATTGTATTTATCACAGGAGCTTTCCTCTCCGGCCGCAGTTTAGTGCCAAGAGGATCCTAGTTTACTAAAATGGAAGAGTTTAAGCCTGAAATACAGACATCTTCTATTTCACATTTAATAAAGCATTTAATCATTGTGCATTGAAGCAGGAAGAGATGTAGGATAATATGAGAAATCTAATACTGGCTGTATTGATAGGAAGTGAAACACGAGCCATTGCAGTCTGTTATAACCGAAGCCTTCTCTAATTTCTCGTTCCCCGATATTCTCGGGAGGATTGAAAGCGCCATCCTGGTGGAATTATAGCCTTATGAGGGAAGGAGTGGGCGGCTCTGAAAAGAGCCTTTGGTGTGTATGAAGGATGGAAGAGGAGAAGCGTTTAACCTCCGAAACCGTAGAGAGTGCGGCCCTGGCGTTTGAGCGCGTACACCACGTCCATGGCGGTGACCGTCTTCCTCTTGGCGTGCTCGGTATAGGTGACTGCATCGCGGATAACATTCTCCAGGAAGACTTTGAGCACTCCGCGAGTCTCCTCGTAAATGAGGCCGGAGATTCGCTTGACGCCTCCTCTGCGAGCCAAACGGCGGATAGCCGGTTTAGTGATCCCCTGGATGTTATCCCGGAGCACCTTCCTGTGCCGCTTGGCACCTCCTTTACCGAGCCCTTTTCCTCCTTTACCGCGACCAGACATTCTGCGATGAGACAAGTAGAACAATCAATGCTCAGCCCACGGCCGCCTGCCCTTATATGTCTCCTGAGCGGACCGGATGGGGAACTGCAACACAAATCACACGTCACTGGGCGGGTCTTGTCGATGATTGGCTGATGCAGTAGGTTGTACTCGTGCTTTGCGGTGATTTGCTGAATAATAATTTTTGAACTGAAAAGAAGAGACCCGCCGGCGGGAAAGTTTTCTACCGCATTCGAGCTTGTAACCACGGCAAGTATTTAGTGCAGACTGAATTGATTAATAAAATATTTTATTCCCCTTCCCCCCCTCAGCTTCAAACACAACAAACACACATAAATAGATTAAAATTAAATATGTCTAGATAGAGAAGTTACCTAAATACATATTGATACTCTTTTCATTCTTACACCGACTCTATGTTCTACACATATTAATTAGCTCTAGGAACTAAATCACATTTTCAGAAGATGAATTAACGCAGTACCTGTAAATAGTCACTAGATGGCAGTGTAAGATTGAAAGAGGATGCATTGTGCTCTGTATTACAATCTAAACTTTTATCTCGCAGTAGCAGCGTCTCTCTCCTCCTATCAGAGTTGGGGACGTGGTGCATTGTGTCCAATCAGATCCATCCTTTTTCTATAAAGAACTCGGTTCGCACCTCTCCAGCTTCAGTTCCTGTTAACCTCGTATTAGGTGTGGATATCCCTTTGACAGAATGGCCCGTACCAAGCAGACAGCCCGTAAATCCACTGGTGGGAAGGCTCCCAGGAAGCAGCTGGCCACTAAGGCTGCCAGGAAAAGCGCTCCTGCTACTGGTGGTGTCAAGAAACCTCACAGTTACCGCCCTGGCACGGTAGCTCTTCGGGAAATCCGCCGCTATCAGAAATCCACCGAGCTGCTGATTCGCAAACTGCCCTTTCAGCGCCTGGTCCGTGAGATCGCCCAGGACTTCAAACCCGACCTGCGCTTCCAGAGCTCTGCTGTCATGGCCCTTCAAGAGGCCAGCGAGGCAGGACCGCTGCTAGGATTTTTAGTTACACAGGCGAAGATGCATTTTGGTGCCCCCTACCCTCGTTTAAAATAAGGTTCATACAAACACAGAAATAATCATACAGAGACATACAGACAGAGACATACATGCATACAGAGACATGCAGGCATATAAAGACATACATACAGAGGCATACCGTCATACAGACACATACATACATAGACATCCAGGCATACAGACACATACATACAGGCATACAAAGACATACACGCATACAGAGACATACCGTCATACAGACACATACATATATACAGGTATACAGAGACATACAGGCATACAGACACATACGTACAAAGACATACAGGCATACAGACACATACATTTGTACATACAGAGACATACAGGCATACGGACACATACATTTGTACATACAGAGACATACAGGCATACAGAAACATACAGACACATACATTTTGTACAGGCATACAGAGACATACAGGCATACAGAGACATACAGGCATACAGAAACATACATACAAAGACATACAGAGACCTACATACATACATACATACATACATACAGAGACATACATACATACATACATACAGAGACATACTTACATCAGTTCAATCTTGTCCCCTGGATGCATGCTGTCTGGCTCCTTGGAGTCCTGTCCTGCAGCACAGCCCCATCACAGGGCGCCAGCCACGCTGTGTGGTACACAGGGAGCAGGGATATGATGTCATTCATATCCTCGCCCCCTCCACACAGCCTGCGGCAGACACCAGGGTAAGTGCAGTGGCGTACACATGACCCATGGGGCCCCAGTGCGCAAATTGATCCGTGCCCCCCCCCCCCTCTCGCGCTTACTCTGCGTGGGCCGGGGCCGCAACACATGGCGGCGGGCACCTGGTCGCAGGGGTTGCAGGGCTGTGACCCCTGCGACCGCGGTATGTACGCCAGTGCATGCAGATGCACACACACTTAAAGGACCACTACAGACACCTAGATCACATCAGCTCAATGAAGTGGTCTGGGTGTCAGGTCCCTCTAGTTTTAACCCTGCAGCTGAAAACATAGCAGTTTCAGAGAAACTGCTATGTTTCACCGAGGGTTAATTCAGCCTCTAGTGGATGTCTCACTGACAGCCACTAGAGGAGCTTCCGCTATTCTAAAACACTGAACGTCCATAGGAAAGCATTGAGTAATGCTTTCCTATGGGCGGTTTGAATGCGTGCGCGGCAAGAGCATTCGGAGTTGAGAGGCGGAGGAATCCCCAGCGCCAAGGGAGAAAGGTAAGTGCTGAAGACACACACACACTCTCACGAACAGATGCATACACACCAGCTAACGGACACACATTTACTGACAGACACACTCAGCGACAGACATACACACACACTCACTTACAAAACATACACTCTCACTGACAAACACACACTCACTAACAGACATCAAACAGACTCACTAATACACACACAAACACACTCAGTAAGAGACTCACTAGCAGACACACACACTGACACTCACTAGCAGACACACACTGACACTCACTAGCAGACACACACTGACACTCACTAGCAGACACACACTGACACTCACTAGCAGACACACACTGACACTCACTAGCAGACACACACACTGACACTAGCAGACACTCACTGACACACTCACTGACACTAGCAGACACTCACTGACACTAGCAGACACACTCACTGACACTAGCAGACACACTCACTGACACTCACTAGCAGACACACACACTGACACTCACTAGCACACTCACTAGCAGACACACTCACTGACGCTCACTAGCAGACACACTCACTGACGCTCACTAGCAGACACACTCACTGACGCTCACTAGCAGACACACTCACTGACGCTCACTAGCAGACACACTCACTGACGCTCACTAGCAGACACACTCACTGACGCTCACTAGCAGACACACACACTGACGCTCACTAGCAGACACACACACTGACGCTCACTAGCAGACACACTCACTGACGCTCACTAGCAGACACACTCACTGACGCTCACTAGCAGACACACTCACTGACGCTCACTAGCAGACACACACACTGACGCTCACTAGCAGACACACACACTGACGCTCACTAGCAGACACACACACTGACGCTCACTAGCAGACCCACACACTGACGCTCACTAGCAGACCCACACACTGACGCTCACTAGCAGACACACACACTGACGCTCACTAGCAGACCCACACACTGACGCTCACTAGCAGACACACACACTGACGCTCACTAGCAGACACACTCACTGACGCTCACTAGCAGACACACTCACTGACGTTCACTAGCAGACACACTTACTGACACTCACTAGCAGACACACACACACACTAACACTCACACTAACACATGTTTTTTTTTTTTATTTAATCCCCCAGCCTCCTTACCTTTTTGGAGTGCTGAAGGGATTCCCTGGGGTCCAGTGGTGCTGCTGGGCTCCTGGGCGGGTAGGCAGGCTGGCGGGCGGGCGGGTAGGCAGGCTGGCTGGCGGGCGGGTAGGCTGGCTGGCTGGCGCGAGGGAGCACTCTCCCATGTGTGCTTCCTCTTCAGCTCCCTCACGCACCGCGTAGGGATGCCGGAGCCGGAAGATGACGTCATCTTCCGGCTCCGGTATCAGTATGTGGCGCGCGAGGGAGCTGAAGAGGAAGCACACATGGGAGAGTGCTCCCTCGCGCGCCCGCAGAACCGGGCGCTCGGCCACGCTACAATAGGTCGTCGGTTGGAGGGGAGCGCAGTGCGCTTCCCTCCTTCCGGTCACCCTGATTTTGCGCCCCCAGGGCCGGTGCGCCCTAAGGCGGCCGCCTGGGCCTCCTTATGGTAGCGCCGGCCCTGCAGCGAGGCTTACCTGGTTGGGCTCTTCGAGGATACCAACCTGTGTGCCATCCATGCAAAGAGAGTGACCATCATGCCCAAAGACATCCAGCTGGCTCGCAGGATCAGAGGAGAGCGCGCTTAAACCCATTTCCCTGACCAATCTCTCCAACCAAAGGCTCTTTTCAGAGCCCCCATCTAGTCAATCAAACGAGCTTGTCCATCCCTTCCTCCCGCAGCCTGTATTATCCGTGATTATGGGGTTTATTTTTATGAACTAATATCCTGAAACTTACTATTAATTAAAGCGTGGTGGTGCCCATGTTTAAATATAAAAGTGTTTCTGCTTTTCAACATTCCCTGGTTCATATTGAGAACTGCATGGGGAAAACGTTAGACTGTCAGCATATCCTTCAATAGAAACTTTTGTACAAAGTATCTCATGCATGTTGCAAATTGACACTCGGTAAACGTGAGCCCTTACGGCCGCTGCCAAGTGTTATAACTATAGAGATGAATGTGTATTTGTTTTGGATTATCCTGCCTGATAGACATGTTTTATACTGCTCTTTGCATTACACTTCAAACAATATGTAACATAATTGTGGGGAAAGAAAACTGCAGAAATATAAGCTCCTTTGACAGGCACTAGGGGGTCTGTTTTGTACATTTTTTTTTCTTTATATTTACATCCAGCGTGAATAGTTAAACACAAAAAAAGATACTTGAATACGTTTTACATTTTCACAGATGATTAATGTGTACATGGGCGTCCGCAAGGGGGGGGCACTTGCACCCCCCCTGCATTTTTCAGCTTGTTCTGCTGATTTTCGTGTGAAATTGAAAATACAGTGCAATACCGACGCCGGCCAGTAGGATGGAGAGAGACAGGGACAGGAAGCTGCATCTATCCCTGCTTCTCTCTGCTGAGTGTAACCGCAGGGGAGCAACACATTCAGGCAACAGAGACAGCCTACAGATCAGGTAAGTGATGGGAGGGGAGGGGGTTAAAATAGCCTATAGATTAGGGGAGTGAGGGATGGGGGGGCAGCCTATATATTAGGGGAGTGAGGGATGGGGGGGGGGGGTTAAAATAGCCTATAGATTAGGGGAGTGAGGGATGGGGGGGGGGCAGCCTATATATTAGGGGAGGGATGGGATGGGGGGGGGGTTAAAATAGTCTATAGATTAGGGGAGGGATGGGATGGGGGGGGGTTAAAATAGCCTATAGATTAGGGGAGTGAGGGATGGGGGGGGGCAGCCTATATATTAGGGGAGTGAGGGATGGGGGGCAGCCTATATATTAGGGGAGTAAGGCATGGGGGGGGCAGCCTATATATTAGGGGAGTATGGCATGGGGGGCAGCCTATATATTAGGGGAGTAAGGAATGGGGGGGCAGCCTATATATTAGGGGAGTGAGGCATGGGGGGGAAGTCTATATATTAGGGGAGCAAGGAATGGGGGGGCAGCCTATATATTAGGGGAGTGAGGCATGGGGGGGCAGCCTATATATTAGGGGAGTGAGGCATGGGGGGGCAGTCTATATATTAGGGGAGTGAGGCACGGGGGCAGCCTATAGATTAGGAGAGTGAGGCATGGGGGAGGCAGCCTCTAGATTAGGGGAGTGAGGCATGGGGGGCAGCTTATAGATTAGGGGAGTGAGGCATGGGGGGGCAGCCTATAGATTAGGCACGTGAGGCATGGGGGGGCAGCCTATAGATTAGGCACGTGAGGCATGGGGGGGCAGCCTATAGATTAGGCAAATGAGGCATGGGGGGCAGCCTATAGATTAGGCAAGTGAGGCATGGGGGGGGCAGCCTATAGATTAGGCAAATGAGGCATGGGGGGGCTAAATGAAGAGTCAGCAAGGAGCAGGAAGGGAATGCAAGGAGCAGGGGCAGGAAGGGTATGCAAGAAGCAGAAAGGGACAGAAGGAGCACAAAGGTAAAGGAGCAGAAAGAATCAGAAGGAGCACAAAGGTAAAGTTGAAGAAGGAGCAGAAAGGGGCAGCAAGGAGCACAAAGCTAAAGTAGGAGAAGGAGCAGAAAGGGTCTGCAAGGAGCAGAAAGGAATCTGAATGAGAAAGGAGTAGAAGGGCGCAAAATAAGCAGAAAGGAGCAGAAAGATACAGAAGCAGAAGGAGCCAAATATAGAAGACAGTGTCAGAAGAAAAAGAAGACTGTCAAATGAAGGAGAAGAAAAGGAGATTGGAGCAGGAAGGACAAATGAACTGAAACCTCCACTTTATTCTGGACACCACATCATAAGGCTTTGGTACCTGGGCCTGGCAGGGAAACTCTGGACTTTCTCATCTCCCCAAGTAAAAAAAAATATCAGTGTTAATATGTTCACTTTTATTTACTGAGTGTCAGGAAGCACAGAGTGCCGCTGGGTAGGGGTGTTGCTGATTGGCTAGAGCGGTCAGCTGGCACTCTAAGCCAATCAGTAGCTCCCCATTCATAAAACAGTTTTTAAAAATTATGAACCGTGAACTAGCGATTGGCTTAGATGTCAACTGTCAACTCTAGCCAATCAGCGGCACCCATGCCTGACGTCAATCTGCACTTCCTGACACTCCGTTTCAGATGCCGATGCAGATGAATACCACTGAGGGACCTGAAACTGGAGGAAGCCTTTGGGGTTAAACCATTTGAGAGCGGTTTAACCCCTTAAAGGAAAGAGCACCCAGGGGCTTCCTGGCATCATAGCATTTTCATTTAGATGAAGTTGTTATGGTGACCAGAATGTTCCTTTAATTTGCTTAAAGGAACACTATAGTGTCAGGAATAGAAACATGTATTCCTGACACCATAGTTGTGAAAACGCTATTCACCCTGGCTTTATGTGATAATCACTATGCTCCTCCCCTTCATGACACTGTCAAAAAGGGGCCAAGCATAGATGTTATTACAATTTTGCCCCCCCTGGAAAAATTCCTGCGGACGCCCATGAATGTGTATATTTTATTTAATTTGGTACGTTTATTAATACCTATAGCTATGGATAAGGAGAACACGATTGGCCTGAAATTTAATCTTGGTTCACGTAATGCTCAAATCAGAGTCCTTGAAAAAGTCCTGAACTTTGCTCCATCTTATGATTGTCTTGTCTGGCAGATCAGCATGGTTTTCAGAGGAGCTAGGTTAATTTCATCTACAATCACTATCTTTTGCAAGCAGTGATGTACCAAACTGTCCGCCGGCGAACTTAGCGTGTTCGCGTTTGCCACCACGGGCGAACACATGGGCGGTTCGATCCGCCCCCTATTCGTCATCATTGGGCAAACTTTGACCCTGTGCCTCTCGGTCAGCAGACACATTACAGACAATCAGCAGCACACCCTCCAACCTCCCTCCCAGCATCCATTTTCGATTCATTCTGAAGCTGCATGCTTAGTGAGAGGAGGGAAAGTTTAGCTGCTGCTGATTAGATAGGGAAATTGATAGCTAGGCTAGGGTATTCAGTGTCCACTACAATCCTGAAGGACTCATCTGATCTCTGCTGTAAGGACAGCACCCCAAAAAGCCCTTTTTAGGGCTAGAACATCAGGCTGCTTTTTTTTTTTTCTGTGTAATGTAATTACAGGTGCCTGCCTGCCAGCTTCTGTGTGAGGTTCACAGTGGATACTGTGCCCACTTGCCCAGTGCCACCACTCATATCTGTTTTTACAATAGCTTAAGCTTTAAAATTTTTTTTTTTTTCACTGTAATAGAAGAGCAGTTGCCTGCCTGCCAGCTTCTGTGTGAGATTCACAGTGGATACTGTGCCCACTTGCCCAGTGCCACCACTCATATCTGTTTTTACAATAGCTTAAGCTTTAGATTTAAAAAAAAATATTTTTTTTTCACTGTAATAGAAGAGCAGTTGCCTGCCTGCCAGCTTCTGTTTGAGATTCACAGTGGATACTGTGCCCACTTGCCCAGTGCCACCACTCATATCTGTTTTTACAATAGCTTAAGCTTTAGATTTAAAATATATATATTTTTTTCACTGTAATAGAAGAGCAGTTACCTGCCTGCCAGCTTCTGTGTGAGGTTCACAGTGGATACTGTGCCCACTTGCCCAGTGCCACCACTCATATCTGTTTTTACAATAGCTTAAGCTTTAGATTTAAAAAAATATTTTTTTTTCACTGTAATAGAAGAGCAGTTGCCTGCCTGCCAGCTTCTGTGTGAGGTTCACAGTGGATACTGTGCCCACTTGCCCAGTGCCACCACTCATATCTGTTTTTACAATAGCTTAAGCTTTAGATTTAAAAAAAAAAAAATTTTCACTGTAATAGAAGAGCAGTTGCCTGCCTGCCAGCTTCTGTGTGAGGTTCACAGTGGATACTGTGCCCACTTGCCCAGTGCCACCACTCATATCTGTTTTTACACTAGCTTAAGCTTTAGATTTAAAAAAATATTTTTTTTTTCACTGTAATAGAAGAGCAGTTGCCTGCCTGCCATCTTCTGTGTCAGGCTGGATGCTGTGCCCATTTGCACAGTCAGTGCCACCACTCATATCTGTTGTGACAATAGCTTAAGCTTTAGATTTAAAAAAAATATATTTTTTTCACTGTAATAGAAGAGCAGTTAGTTGTCTGCAAGCGTCTGGGTGTCAGGCCTCCTTCAGCGTGTGCTCTGCAGACCTGTGCCAGCGTACTTTGACAGTTGCCACTCATATCTGGTGTCTCTGTAGCATGCTTTTACAAAGAAAAAAGGTTTCCAGTGTAAGCTAATAGAGCCGCTTGAAGGACACTGACTGGCTGCTATTAGCTTACAATGGAAACCTTTTTTCTTTGTAAAAGCACGCTATAGAGACACCAGATATGATTGGCAATGTGCACTGTAACAGTTCTGTAGAGCACACGCTGTAGGCCTGACAGAGCCGCTTGAAGGACACTGACTGGCTGCTATTAGCTTACAATGGAAACCTTTTTTCTTTGTAAAAGCACGCTATAGAGACACCAGATATGATTGGCAATGTGCACTGTAACAGTTCTGTAGAGCACACGCTGTAGGCCTGACAGAGCCGCTTGAAGGACACTGACTGGCTGCTATTAGCTTAAACTGGAAACCTTTTTTCTTTGTAAAAGCACGCTATAGAGACACCAGATATGATTGGCAATGTGCACTGTAACAGTTCTGGAGAGCACACGCTGAAGGAAGGACTGACAGAGCCGCTTGAAGGACACTGACTGGGACACTGACCAATATCCAGGCTGTCTTACTGCCCAAGAAAACCGAGAGCCAAAAGGCGTCCAAGAGCAAGTAAACTCAACTGTCCCTCATCTCCCAAACTCACACAAAGGCTCTTTTAAGAGCCACCCACAATCTCCACAAAGAGCTCACACTTATACACCGCTGCTGCTGTAGGGGGTTAAACGCATGAAAATGTGGCAATTATTCCCTAAAGGCTGATGGGCTAGAATTGATGCTTTTTAAAATGCTACGCAAACACTTCTAGCAGACTTTCCCTTCAGTTATTTTTATAGCTCTTACTCCTTGCTAAACTTTGGGAATCTTAGATTAAACAAAACATATCGATCTTAAGCAGAAGACTAATAGGCAAGTTAAATCATATTAGTGAACAAAGGCCAAGCGTTGCATAGTAATAACACAGGGAGGGAAGGGAGGACTCGGCTCCATTCATATTATTTATTTATATTTTTCAAACATCGACTTTAAAATTTGTGGCTAAATCCTGTGAAAGCAGGTGTTGGAGATTGTTTCCCCTATGCCTCTATTTCTGATGCTAATGCACAAGGAGACAAAACACACTTTAAAACCATTGTCACACAAAATAAAGGTTTAACGAAATAGTTCAACTCAAAAACCCCTCCTTGGTGGGGTTTAGTCATAGGTGTGTGCAGCCTATTGCATTAGGATGTGCACCCTAAAGCACAAACATGCGCCGCGTGTATGTGTGTGTGTATATATATATATGTACACACACAAACTGCTGTGTGTGTGAGGGTGCTAGTATTGTGCTGTGTGCAGAGGCGGCTTTAGAATTTGAGTTCTTAGGCGAAACTCAAACATGAGGCCCCACTAACAAAAAAGTGAAAAAAAAAAAAGAGTTGCAATACATGCACACTGTCACATATACACATTGATGCACAGTTTACCTGTGTATGTGCCTGAGACTGTGTCTGACAGAGTATCTGTGTGTGTGTGTGTGTGAATGTATGTCTCTGTGAGCATGTTTGCGTTTTTGTATGGGGGGGTGACGGGAGGTGAGAGGGAGAGGCGGGTGATGGTGAATGGGAGAGGGGGTGATGGTGACAGAGGGTTATGGTGACAGGGAGGTGACACGGGACAGCCAATTTATACATAACATGGACACTGTCACACCCACCCTGGAACATGGAGAGCCTCTGTGGGGGTCTGTGCATAAATACTGTGTATCTTGCCTACAATAAACAGTTCATTTTCACTCTTCACTAAGTCTCAACTAGTGTTTGGGTGATGTCACGATTGCCCTTTCTGCAAGTGACTATAATCACTGGCTGGCAGCTATAATCACACCAGGGCTGGGCACAACCAGGAAGGGGTGACCACAGGTGGTAGTACTCCAACCTTGAGAGGGCATACTACCACATCTGTTGGCAGTAATGGGATAGTCCCCTTCCTTGGAGCCAGAGTGGAACCAGCGGCGACTGGACAAGACCAAAGTGGCACTACAACTGGAACTCATGGGGGTGGACAACGCCAGCTCCGCCTCCTTGGTGCCCTTGTCGGCGTCCTCCGACAAAGAGTCATACATGCGAGATGTTAGGTCCCGGTTGACCCTGATGGGTCCAAACCCATCGCCGGAATTCGTATTTCAATTTTACTCAAGGCTTTTCCCAGAACTGCAGGAGTGGGTAAGAGACAGACAACCCTTCACCTTACCTGAAGCCGCCCACCTTGCAGATGAATATGTGGAAGTCACGCAACTAGACCGACCAGTCCAACAAGCACCCCAGCGCTCAGAGACCCCCGCACTCCAACCACGTCACCCTCCTCGGCCAACACTTAGTCCCACCCCCGCACGCCAACCACAGCAACCCAAACCGGCTGAATTCGTGGGACCAGGGACCGAAGAGTCGTGGGTTACTCTGCATTAGGCAGACCGAGCCGCCTCTGCTGACAACTGCCAGCATCACTGCCAATATGTGCTGGTAAACAGGCAAACTGCCCGGTGCCTCAGGGACACCGGTGCTACCCTGACTCTCATTGAACTAAATGTGGCAGGAAACGCAGAAAATTTGCAGAAGACTGTACGAGTAGCTGGAGGCGCCATCCACCGGTTTCCCACTGCCTGAGTGCATCTCGATTGGGGAGCCAGAGCCCATCACGTGGAAGAAGGCATTATGAGAAACTTGCCTGCTGAAGTCCAACTAGGGAATGATCTTGGTTTCAACCTCAGAAAATACAAGTTTAAACCACCCAGGTGCAGTATGTGAAAAATATATAAAAGGATAATTACTTCCCTTCGTTTGGTCAGGTATAACAAAAGGATTCCTCTCAATCCTCAATACACATAGAAACAAAGCAAGATATACCTATACCTAAAAAATACAAAAGAAAGTACGCTCATAGGGGATTAACGGTAATATAGTAAAATGCCCCTTATTAATATGTCACACTCACAGAGTTTAGGTTGTTTTCAAGCCCATCAAAGTATGTAGATTCTCATAGATTCCTCGAGATTGGAGAGGTGGACATTACAAGCAAGAAATGAAAGATAGCATAGTATAGCACTGTTTGAAAAAGTATAAATCTGCTTTAATGGTTGCACTTACAGCATAAAAGATGTAAAAAGGCCCATCAATACAAATCTGTCGTCCAATCAATACAGAGAACGAAGTCCTTGTAGAAATCTCAGGCAAGTAAACAGGAAAATATATAAAATTCAATAAAATCAAATCAAATAAAAACAAATCAAATAAAAAGTTCCAGCAAATAACTCTACGCGTTTCGTCTGTATTAACAGACTTCCTCAGGAGTAGTGAAGTGCTTCAAATCTTGTGGGTACTTTGTCCTCCTTTTATAGGTCCTCCCGCCTCTCCAATCTCGAGGAATCTATGAGAATCTACATACTTTGATGGGCTTGAAAACAACCTAAACTCTGTGAGTGTGACATATTAATAAGGGGCATTTTACTATATTAACGTTAATCCCCTATGAGCGTACTTTCTTTTGTATTTTTTAGGTATAGGTATATCTTGCTTTGTTTCAACCTCAACCTGTTACTACCCGACTACAAGCACGGATGGCCGAGACTGATTCGCACTCAGAGACACCCCAGGTGAGATTCTCAGACCCTACCCTGACCGTAGTCAAAACCCCGGTAGCCAGGGAAAACCCCGATGAGTTTGGGAGGGAAGTAGCGACTGACTCGCACTTGACAAGTACCGAGTCAAAGCTGTGACCGGACAAGGAGGTCTGGAAGGTGACCGTTTTGTATGGGAACAAGGGCGACTGTACCAGCTCTCTAGAGTGCAGAATAGGACGCTGCCCCCTCCCTAAAGCCTCAGCTGGTAATCATGTGGATTGGGCATGATATCCCCTTGGCAGGACACCTGGGGATATGACAAACGCTACAGTGGGTGACCCAAGGTTTCTTTTGGCCAGGGGTCTCCCAAGATGTTCAGCAGTATTGCCAGACATGTGATACCTTCTTACTCCCCCCTCCCCCTCTTCTTACTCACCCCTCCCCCTCTTCTTACCCCCTTCTTAATCCCCCCATCTTGTTACCCCCCTCCCCCTCTTCTTACTCCCCCCTCTTCTTACTCTTCCCTCCCCCCTCTTCTTACTCCCCCTCCCCCTCTTCTTACTCCCCCCTTCCTCTTTTTACTCCCCCCTCCCCCTCTTCTTACCCCCTTCTTACTCCCCCCTCCCTTCCTACTCCCCCCTCCCCCTCTTCTTACCCCTCCTTACTCCCCCTCTCTTCTTACCCCCCTCCTCTCTTCTTACCCCCCTTTCTCTCTTCTTACTCCCCCTCCCTCTCTTCTTACCCCCCTCCCTCTCTCTTCTTACCCCCCTTCCTCTCTTCTTACCCCCTCCCTCTCTTCTTACCACCCCTCCCTCTCTCTTCTTACCCCCCTCCCTCTCTCTACTTACCCCCCCTCCCTCTCTATTCTAACCCCCCTCTCTCTTCTTACCCCATTTCTCTTCTTACCCCCTCCCTCTTTCTTCTTACCCCCCTCCCCCTCCCTCCCTCTCTGTTCTTACCCCCTCCCCTGTAGCGTGGCCGAGCTGCTCTCCGGTCCGCGGTGCCCGGCCGGAGTGATAGGAAGGTGCACACTGAGTGTGCACCTTCCTGTCAGTCCGGCCGGGTACAGGAAACAGAAACTCCTGTTCCGCGCGGAGTCAAAACCCCGGTACCGTAGTCAAAACCCCGGTAGCCAGGGAAAACCCCGATGAGTTTGGGAGGGAAGTAGCGACTGACTCGCACTTGACAAGTACCGAGTCAAAGCTGTGACCGGACAAGGAGGTCTGGAAGGTGACCGTTTTGTATGGGAACAAGGGCGACTGTACCAGCTCTCTAGAGTGCAGAATAGGACGCTGCCCCCTCCCTAAAGCCTCAGCTGGTAATCATGTGGATTGGGCATGATATCCCCTTGGCAGGACACCTGGGGATATGACAAACGCTACAGTGGGTGACCCAAGGTTTCTTTTGGCCAGGGGTCTCCCAAGATGTTCAGCAGTATTGCCAGACATGTGATACCTTCTTACTCCCCCCTCCCCCTCTTCTTACTCACCCCTCCCCCTCTTCTTACCCCCTTCTTAATCCCCCCATCTTGTTACCCCCCTCCCCCTCTTCTTACTCCCCCCTCTTCTTACTCTTCCCTCCCCCCTCTTCTTACTCCCCCTCCCCCTCTTCTTACTCCCCCCTTCCTCTTTTTACTCCCCCCTCCCCCTCTTCTTACCCCCTTCTTACTCCCCCCTCCCTTCCTACTCCCCCCTCCCCCTCTTCTTACCCCTCCTTACTCCCCCTCTCTTCTTACCCCCCTCCTCTCTTCTTACCCCCCTTTCTCTCTTCTTACTCCCCCTCCCTCTCTTCTTACCCCCCTCCCTCTCTCTTCTTACCCCCCTTCCTCTCTTCTTACCCCCTCCCTCTCTTCTTACCACCCCTCCCTCTCTCTTCTTACCCCCCTCCCTCTCTCTACTTACCCCCCCTCCCTCTCTATTCTAACCCCCCTCTCTCTTCTTACCCCATTTCTCTTCTTACCCCCTCCCTCTTTCTTCTTACCCCCCTCCCCCTCCCTCCCTCTCTGTTCTTACCCCCTCCCCTGTAGCGTGGCCGAGCTGCTCTCCGGTCCGCGGTGCCCGGCCGGAGTGATAGGAAGGTGCACACTGAGTGTGCACCTTCCTGTCAGTCCGGCCGGGTACAGGAAACAGAAACTCCTGTTCCGCGCGGAGTTTCTGTTTCCTGTAACGGCCAGACTGACAGGAAGGTGCACACTCAGTGTGCAAATTCTGATCACTCCGGCCGGGCTCCGCGGACCGGAGAGCAGCTCGGCCACGCTACAGGGGAGGGGAGGTGAGAAGCTGCCGCCGCCTGAGGCTCTTAAGAGAGCGCTCAGGCGGCTGCAGCATTTAAAGGGGCGGCCGGCCCCCTCAGAGTGTGCCGCCGGGCCCCCTGATGGCGGGCCCCCCTCCCGGCCGGGCCCTCGGACCATGTCCGAAGTGCCCGACCGGTCAGTCCGCCCCTGGTTGATGCAGAGTCTGGTTTGAATCCATAAAGGGCATAAACAGTGGTGTATCTTGGTTTTGTGCTGCCCTAGGCAGACACACACACACACACTAACAAACACACACAGTCGGACACACACACACACTAACAAACACACACAGTCAGACACACACACTAACAAACACACACAGTCGGACACACACACTAACAAACACACACAGTCGGACACACACACACTAACAGACACACACAGTGAGACACACACACTAACAAACACACACAGTCGGACACACACTAACAAACACCCCCTTTCTCTCTTCTTACTCCCCCTCCCTCTCTTCTTACCCCCCTCCCTCTCTCTTCTTACCCCCCTTCCTCTCTTCTTACCCCCTCCCTCTCTTCTTACCACCCCTCCCTCTCTCTTCTTACCCCCCTCCCTCTCTCTACTTACCCCCCTCCCTCTCTATTCTAACCCCCCTCTCTCTTCTTACCCCCTTTCTCTTCTTACCCCCTCCCTCTTTCTTCTTACCCCCCTCCCCCTCCCTCCCTCTCTGTTCTTACCCCCTCCCCTGTAGCGTGGCCGAGCTGCTCTCCAATCCGCGGTGCCTGGCCGGAGTGATAGGAAGGTGCACACTGAGTGTGCACCTTCCTGTCAGTCCGGCCGGGTACAGGAAACAGAAACTCCTGTTCCGCGCGGAGTTTCTGTTTCCTGTAACGGCCGGACTGACAGGAAGGTGCACACTCAGTGTGCAAATTCTGATCACTCCGGCCGGGCACCGCGGACCGGAGAGCAGCTCGGCCACGCTACAGGGGAGGGGAGGTGAGAAGCTGCAGCCGCCTGAGGCTCTTAAGAGAGCGCTCAGGCGGCTGCAGCATTTAAAGGGGCGGCCGGCCCCCTCAGAGTGTGCCGTCGGGCCCCCTGATGGCGGGCCCCCCTCCCGGCCGGGCCCCCCTCCCGGCCGGGCCCTCGGACCATGTCCGAAGTGCCCGACCGGTCAGTCCGCCCCTGGTTGATGCAGAGTCTGGTATGAATCCATAAAGGGCATAAACAGTGGTGTATCTTGGTTTTGTGCTGCCCTAGGCAGACACACACACACACACTAACAAACACACACAGTCGGACACACACACTAACAAACACACACAGTCGGACACACACACTAACAAACACACACAGTCGGACACACACACTAACAAACACACACAGTCGGACACACACACACTAACAGACACACACAGTGAGACACACACACTAACAAACACACACAGTCGGACACACACTAACAAACACACACAGTCGGACACACACACACTAACAGACACACACAGTGAGACACACACACTAACAAACACACACAGTCGGACACACACACACTAACAGACACACACAGTGAGACACACACACTAACAAACACACACAGTCGGACACACACACACTAACAGACACACACAGTGAGACACACACTAACAGACACACACTGTCGGACACACAGTCAGACACACACAGTCAGACACACACACAGTCGGACACACACACACACTAACACACACAGTCACAGACACACACTAACAGACACACACACACACTAACAGACACACACACACACTAACAGACACACACACACTATCAGACACACACAGTCAGAGACACACACACACACTCACATTAACACATTTTTTTTTTTAATTTACTCCCCCCCCCAGCCTCCTTACCTTTGGGAATGCTGGGGGTGGGGGGGTTCTCCCATTCCCTGGTGGTCCAGTGGCTGTAGGGCGGCACTGGCGGGCAGGCTGGGCGGCCGGCGAGGGAGCTCTTCCCCTGAGCTCTCTGCTCAGCTCCCTCACGCGCCGCCCGCAGAGTGAGACTGGGAGCCGGAATATGACGTCATATTCCGGCTCCGCCTCCCAGCCTCACTCTGCGGGCGGCGCGCGAGGGAGCTGAGCAGAGAGCTCAGGGGAAGAGCTCCCTCGCTGGCCGCCCAGCAACCAGCCCAGCATGTCTGTTAGCCGCAAGGCTAACAAGACATTTGCCTTGGGCATTTGGGGGCGGCGTTTTTTACCGCCCCCTGGAAAATGCCGCCCAAGGCAAATGCCTTGTTTGCCTCGCGGCTAATACGCCCCTGGGCATAAATCACCTAACATTCCTAAATCACAATGGATATGGATTGACACCTGACATGACATATTGACACCTTGACATATGGATTGACACCTGTCCTCAGAGACCCTGATACACACTGACACAGAGCAGAATAGGGACTGTTCCCCCTACATAGGGTCACTTGGCAGATATGGATTGACACCTATCCTAAGGATCCCTGATACACACTGACACAGAGCAGAATAGGGACTGTTCCCCTACATAGGGTCACTTGGCAGATATGGATTGACACCTGTCCTCAAAACCCCTGATACACACTGACACAGAGCAGAATAGAGACTGTTCCCCCTATATAGGGGCACTTGGCAGATATGGATTGACACCTGTCCTCAGAGACCATGATACACACTGACACAGAGCAGAATAGGGACTGTTCCCCCTACATAGGGTCACTTGGCAGAAATGGATTGACACCTGTCCTCAGAGACCCTGATACTCACTGACACAGAGCAGAATAGGGACTGTTCCCCCTACATAGGGTCACTTGGCAGATATGGATTGACACCTGTCCTCAGGGACCAGGGCCGGTGCAAGGATTTTTGCCGCCCTAGGCAAAAAAGAATTTGCCCCCCCCCCCCCCATATGCCCTGCCATATGGGCCAACGCCAGTCTTCACAATGTGTCTTTTATCTGAAAAGACAGTGTGTTTACATTAAAAAGCCTACAGGCACAGGCTATAGACACCAGAACCACTACATTATGCTGTAGTGCTTCTGGTGACTATAGTATCCATTTAATGTGAGGTAAATTAGAGATTAGTGCCACTAATAATATATTGAATTGCCTACTTACCACCAGATGAGGACAAGAGGCTGATGATGGGCTCAGTCTGGCTCCACAGGCACCTACCCGATGCCCAGAGTAGATAGCTATTGGACCATATTACCAGGGGACAGTATCTGACCACTATTGGCCTATGTAAGGGATACTGACAGTTCCTCCGAGGCTATCCCCAAGCCGGCCTTCGTCACACCATTCGGCCTATACCAATTTCAGTTAATGCCGTTGGGGATGAAGAATGCCCTGGAGACCTTTCAATAGATGGTGGATAGACTCCTCGATGGCCTCCAGAACTTTACGTGCGCGTACCTCGATGACATTGCGGTCTTTAGCAATACCCGGGAGGAACATTAAACCAATGCGAGGACCGTATTAGATTGGATAAGGACGGCCGGCTTGGCCTCAAAAATGGCCAAATGTCACTTAGGCAAGACCGAGGCTCAATATCTAGGGCACCGGGTTGGGTGCGGGAGGCAGTCGCCAAACCAGCAAAGATCATGGCTGTTGCCAACTGGCCCACCCCCCGAACCAAGTCATGGCCTTTTTAGGGAAAGCGTACTACTATAGGCACTTCGTCCCCGACTATAGTGCTATTGCTTAACCCTTGTACGACCTGACAAAAAATACTCCATATGAAGGTTCTGTGGTCCCCTGAGTGCAAACAGGCTTTCCAGTCTCTCTCACATGCATTGATTCAAGCCCCGCCCTGGCCGCCCCAGACCCTAACAAACGTTTCATTGTCCACACAGATGCCTCCATGTTTTGACTGGGGGCTGTTGTAAGCCAGGTCGTGGAGGACGGAGGTGAACAACCCGTAGCCTACATCAGCAGGAAGCTCCTACCCTGGGAAGTAAGCTACGCTGTGGTGGAACTAGGACTCGGCATCACAGCCGCAGTGTCCCGCTGGCTGCCTGGAAGTACATGCCACACAATAAGAGAGGGGCTACCATTCAAACTGGTTTTGCACCTTTTCTCCCGATAGGCCGGCGAAACACCTCCCCTCCCTGAGTGCCGATTTGTGCAAATTGGTTGCACCCTTTTTCCTGATTGGTCGCCACATGGTTTAGGCAGGAAATTTGAATCCTCGGCCGAAACCAAGTGATTCTGTGGAGCTATGTTCGGGTATGTACAGAGACTCAAGCCCAGAATTTGTACGACAATTTCTCGGGCTCTGTACATCCGATAGCTCCGCAATTTAAAGGGTTTATAGCTGGGACCAGGAGCTATTTGGGGAGGTGTGGCATGTGGGTATGCGTTATTGTTTTGTGTGCATTTTTTTGTGTTTTAGGCTCCCTGTGTCTGGGAGATAAAATTATCTCCCAGACACAGGGTAGCCGGGGTGGGCTTATGTTTTGTATTGCTGTAAATGGAGATCCCCTGTGGGGTTCTGTGTATAAACACTGTGTATCTTGCCTACGATAAACAGTTCATTTTCACCGTTCACTAAGTCTTGTGTAGTGTTTGGGTGATGTCACCATTGCCCTTCTGCAAGCGACTATAATCACTGGATGGCAGCTATAATCACTCCAGGGCTGGGCAGTGGGCACAACCAGGAAGGGGCAACCACAGGCCATAGTACTACATATAATTTGAAGTATAATGCAAAGAGCACTATTGTCCTAAATTAACATACACATAGATGAGCTATTTCATTTTCACATGGAAACGGTTTAAGTTTAATTCCGAATTTACTCTGATAGAAGAGAAACGCTGCCACTTAAAGAGAAATGTGTAGTTTGTAATACAGAGCACAATGCATCCTCTTTCAATCTTACACTGCCATCTAGTGACTATTTACAGGTACTGCGTTAATTCATCTTCTGAAAATGTGATTTAGTTCCAAGAGCTAATTAATATGTGTAGAACATAGAATCGGTGTAAGAATGAAAAGAGTATCAATATGTATTTAGGTAACTTCTCTATCTGGACATATTTAATTTTAATCTATTTATGTGTGTTTGTTGTGTTTGAAGCTGAGGGGGGAAGGGGAATAAAATATTTTATTAATAAATTCAGTCTGCACTAAATACTTGCCGTGGTTACAAGCTCGAATGCGGTAGAAAACTTTCCCGCCGGCGGGTCTCTTCTTTTCAGTTCAAAAATTATTATTCAGCAAATCACCGCAAAGCACGAGTACAACCTACTGCATCAGCCAATCATCGACAAGACCCGCCCAGTGACGTGTGATTTGTGTTGCAGTTCCCCATCCGGTCCGCTCAGGAGACATATAAGGGCAGGCGGCCGTGGGCTGAGCATTGATTGTTCTACTTGTCTCATCGCAGAATGTCCACAACTCCACAACTCTCTCGTGGATTGTGTGGGTGGCTCTTAAAAGAGCCTTTGTGTTATTAGGGTTTGGGTGATGATGGGGTTTTTACTTGGCGCTGGTGTACTTGGTCACTGCCTTGGTGCCCTCAGACACGGCGTGCTTGGCCAGCTCTCCGGGCAGTAAGAGCCGTACAGCGGTCTGGATCTCCCGGGAGGTGATGGTGGAGCGTTTGTTATAATGAGCCAGGCGGGAGGATTCCCCTGCGATGCGCTCGAAGATATCATTGACAAAGGAATTCATGATCCCCATGGCCTTGGAGGAGATACCGGTGTCGGGGTGGACCTGTTTCAGCACCTTGTACACGTAGATAGCATAGCTTTCCTTCCTGCTCTTTCTGCGCTTCTTCCCATCCTTCTTCTGGGTCTTGGTCACGGCTTTCTTAGATCCCTTCTTGGGTGCTGGTGCGGACTTGGCTGGTTCAGGCATGATAATCTCACGAAGTTTCCAACAGATTAACTAGCCCCCTCCCCCTGGCAGCTCTATATATAGAAGCCCGGGCAGCAAAGCCTGACCTCTGTGCATTTCCTATTGGTCCGTTCAGAGCGGGCACTGAGCATGGAACGAGGTAATCCTACAGTGATTGGTTACTCTCTTAGTCGGATTCTGATTGGTGGATTTAAAATGCAACCAATCAGACTAGAGCTCGGCACATCTGCGGATGTATAAGTAGCCGTGCAAGGGGGCGGGAGCTCATAGATTTTACAGATTGCGATTTGAAGATGTCAGGAAGAGGCAAACAGAGCAGCAAAGTCCGGGCTAAAGCAAAGACCCGATCATCCAGAGCAGGTCTGCAGTTCCCAGTCGGCCGTGTCCACAGGCTGCTCAGGAAGGGGAACTACGCCCAGCGGGTTGGAGCCGGAGCTCCGGTCTATCTGGCTGCAGTGCTGGAGTATCTGACCGCTGAGATCCTGGAGCTGGCTGGGAACGCCGCCAGAGATAACAAAAAGACCCGCATCATCCCCCGCCATCTGCAGCTCGCTGTGCGCAACGACGAGGAGCTCAACAAACTGCTCGGAGGGGTCACCATAGCCCAGGGTGGGGTCCTGCCCAATATCCAGGCTGTCTTACTGCCCAAGAAAACCGAGAGCCAAAAGGCGTCCAAGAGCAAGTAAACTCCACTGTCCCTCATCTCCCAAACTCACACAAAGGCTCTTTTAAGAGCCACCCACAATCTCCACAAAGAGCTCACACTTATACACCGCTGCTGCTGTAGAGGGTTAAACGCATGA
Source organism: Pelobates fuscus (assembly GCF_036172605.1). Lineage (NCBI taxonomy): Eukaryota > Metazoa > Chordata > Amphibia > Anura > Pelobatidae > Pelobates > Pelobates fuscus. The sequence goes on along the minus strand of NC_086322.1, from coordinate 284,719,560 downwards.
AAATGTGGCAATTATTCCCTAAAGGCTGATGGGCTAGAATTGATGCTTTTTAAAATGCTACGCAAACACTTCTAGCAGACTTTCCCTTCAGTTATTTTTATAGCTCTTACTCCTTGCTAAACTTTGGGAATCTTAGATTAAACAAAACATATCGATCTTAAGCAGAAGACTAATAGGCAAGTTAAATCATATTAGTGAACAAAGGCCAAGCGTTGCATAGTAATAACACAGGGAGGGAAGGGAGGACTCGGCTCCATTCATATTATTTATTTATATTTTTCAAACATCGACTTTAAAATTTGTGGCTAAATCCTGTGAAAGCAGGTGTTGGAGATTGTTTCCCCTATGCCTCTATTTCTGATGCTAATGCACAAGGAGACAAAACACACTTTAAAACCATTGTCACACACAGTGGCGTACACATGACCCATGGGGCCCCGGTGCGAAAATTGATCCGTGGGCCCCCCCCCCCCTACTCTGGCGGGCCGGGGCTGCAACACATTGCGGCAGGCACCTGGTCGCAGGGGTTGCAGGGCTGCGAACCCTGCGACCGCGGTATGTACGCCAGTGCATGCAGATGCACACACACTTAAAGGACCACTACAGACACCCAGATCACATCAGCTCAATGAAGTGGTCTGGGTGTCAGGTCCCTCTAGTTTTAACCCTGCAGCTGAAAACATAGCAGTTTCAGAGAAACTGCTATGTTTCACTGAGGGTTAATCCAGCCTCTAGTGGCTGTCTCACTGACAGCCGGTAGAGGCGCTTCAGCGATTCTAAGACACTGAACGTCCATAGAAAAGCATTGAGTAATGCTTTCCTATGGGCGGTTTGAATGCGTGCGCGGCTCTTGCCGCGCATGCGCATGCGCATTCGGAGTTGAGAGGCGGAGGGATCCCCTGCGCAAAGGGAGTCCGGCGCTGGAGAAAGGTAAGTGCTCAAGACACACACACTCTCATGAACAGACGCATACACACTAGCTAACAGACACACACATTTACTGACAGAGACACACTCAGCGGCAGACATACATACACACTCACTTACAAAACATACACTCTCACTGACAAACACACACTCACTAACAGACATCAAACAGACTCACTAACACACAAACACACTCAGTAACAGACACACACAGTAACACACTCACTGACACTCACTAACAGACACGCTCACTCACTGACACTAGCAGACACACACCCTCTAACACACACACTAACACTCACACTAACACACACTCACACTAACACACACACAAACACACTCAGTAACAGACACACACAGTAACACACTCAGTGACACTCACTAGCAGACACACTCAACAGACACACTCACTCACTGACACTCACTAGCAGACACAAACACTCTAACACACACTTACACACACACACTTACACACACACTAACACTCACACTAACACTCACACTAACACACACACACACACATTTTTTTTGTTTTTTTTTTTAATCCCCCAGCCTCCTTACCTTTTGGGATTCCCTGGGGTCCAGTGCTGCTGCTGGGCTCCTGGGCGGCCGGTCACTGGGTGGGCAGGCAGGCAGGCAGGCGGGCGCGCGAGGGAGCACTCTCCCCTGAGTGCTTCCTCTTCAGCTCCCTCGCGCGCCGCGTAGGGATGCCGGCGCCGGAAGATGACGTCATCTTCCGGCTCCGGTATCAGTGCGGTGCGCGAGGGAGCTGAAGAGGAAGCACTCAGGGGAGAGTGCTCCCTCGCGCACCCACAGGACCGGCCGTGGGGTGACAGCAGGGCCAGCCTCGGGGGGCCCTGAGGTGGCCGGCTCTAGGGCCCCCCAGGAGAAGAGGCTGGCCCAGTGGCTACATACAGGGTCGCAGGGGCGGCCGGGCCCCCTGGTGGGCCGGGCCCGGTCGCAGCCGCGACCCCTGCGACCCTGGTATGTACGCCACTGGTCACACAAAATAAAGGTTTAACGAAATAGTTCAACTCAAAAACCCCTCCTTGGTGGGGTTTAGTCATAGGCGTGTGCAGCCTATTGCATTAGGATGTGCACCCTAAAGCACAAACATGCGCCGCGTGTATGTGTGTGTGTATATGTATATATATATATATATATATATATATATATATATATATATATATGTACATATATGTACACACGCACACACTGCTGTGTGTGTGAGGGTGCTAGTATTGTGCTGTGTGCAGAGGCGGCTCTAGAATTTGAGTTCTTAGGCGAAACTCAAACATGAGGCCCCACTAACAAAAAAGTGAAAAAAAAAAAAGAGTTGCAATACATGCACACTGTCACATATACACATTGATGCACAGTTTACCTGTGTATGTGCCTGAGACTGTGTCTGACAGAGTATCTGTGTGTGTGTGTGAATGTATGTCTCTGTGAGCATGTTTGCGTTTTTGTATGGGGGGGTGATGGTGACGGGAGGTGAGAGGGAGAGGCGGGTGATGGTGAATGGGAGAGGGGGTGATGGTGACAGAGGGTTATGGTGACAGGGAGGTGACACGGGACAGCCAATTTATACATAACATGGACACTGTCACACCCACCCTGGAACATGGAGACCCTCTGTGGTGCCCTTGTCGGCGTCCTCCGACAAAGATTCATACGTGCGAGATGTTAGGTCCCGGTTGACCCTGATGGGTCCAAACCCATCGCCGGAATTCGTATTTCAATTTTACTCAAGGCTTTTTCCGGAACTGCAGGAGTGGGTAAGAGACAGAAAACTCTTCACCTTACCTGAAGCCGCCCACCTTGCAGATGAATATGTGGAAGTCACGCAACTAGACCGACCAGTCCAACAAGCACCCCAGCGCTCAGAGAACCCCGCACTCCAACCACGTCACCCTCCTCGGCCAACACTTAGTCCCACCCCCGCACGCCAACCACAGCAACCCAAACCGGCTGAATTCGTGGGACCAGGGACCGAAGAGTCGTGGGTTACTCTGCATTAGGCAGACCGAGCCGCCTCTGCTGACAACTGCCAGCATCACTGCCAATGTGTGCTGGTAAACAGGCAAACTGCCCGGGGCCTCAGGGACACCGGTGCTACCCTGACTCTCATTGAACTAAATGTGGCAGGAAACGCAGAAAATTTGCAGAAGACTGTACGAGTAGCTGGAGGCGCCATCCACCGGTTTCCCACTGCCTGAGTGCATCTCGATTGGGGAGCCAGAGCCCATCACGTGGAAGAAGGCATTATGAGAAACTTGCCTGCTGAAGTCCAACTAGGGAATGATCTTGGTTTCAACCTCAGAAAATACAAGTTTAGACCACCCAGGTGCAGTATGTGAAAAATATATAAAAGGATAATTACTTCCCTTCGTTTGGTCATTTATAACAAAAGGATTCCTCTCAATCCTCAATACACATAGAAACAAAGCAAGATATACCTATACCTAAAAAATACAAAAGAAAGTACGCTCATAGGGGATTAACGGTAATATAGTAAAATGCCCCTTATTAATATGTCACACTCACAGAGTTTAGCTTGTTTTCAAGCCCATCAAAGTATGTCGATTCTCATAGATTCCTCGAGATTGGAGAGGTGGACATTACATGCAAGAAATGAAAGATAGCATAGTATAGCACTGTTTGAAAAAGTATAAATCTGCTTTAATGGTTGCACTTACAGCATAAAAGATGTAAAAAGGCCCATCAATACAAATCTGTCGTCCAATCAATACAGAGAACGAAGTCCTTGTAGAAATCTCAGGCAAGTAAACAGGAAAATATATAAAATTCAATAAAATCAAATCAAATAAAAACAAATCAAATAAAAAGTTCCAGCAAATAACTCTACGCGTTTCGTCTGTATTAACAGACTTCCTCAGGAGTAGTGAAGTGCTTCAAATCTTGTGGGTACTTTGTCCTCCTTTTATAGGTCCTCCCGCCTCTCCAATCTCGAGGAATCTATGAGAATCGACATACTTTGATGGGCTTGAAAACAACCTAAACTCTGTGAGTGTGACATATTAATAAGGGGCATTTTACTATATTAACGTTAATCCCCTATGAGCGTACTTTCTTTTGTCTTTTTTAGGTATAGGTATATCTTGCTTTGTTTCAACCTCAACCTGTTACTACCCGACTACAAGCACGGATGGCCGAGACTGATTCGCACTCAGAGACACCCCAGGTGAGATTCTCAGACCCTACCCTGACCGTAGTGGAAACCCCGGTAGCCAGGGAAAACCCCGATGAGTTTGGGAGGGAAGTAGCGACTGACTCGCACTTGACAAGTACCGAGCCAAAGCTGTGACCGGACAAGGAGGTCTGGAAGGTGACCGTTTTGTATGGGAACAAGGGCGACTGTACCAGCTCTCTAGAGTGCAGAATAGGAGGCTGCCCCCTCCCTAAAGCCTCAGCTGGTAATCATGTGGATTGGGCATGATATCCCCTTGGCAGGACACCTGGGGATATGACAAACGCTACAGTGGATGACCCAAGGTTTCTTTTGGCCAGGGGTCTCCCAAGATGTTCAGCAGTATTGCCAGACATGTGATACCTTCTTACTCCCCCCTCCCCCTCTTCTTACTCACCCCTCCCCCTCTTCTTACCCCCTTCTTACTCCCCTCCCCCTCTTCTTACCCCCCTCCCCCTCTTCTTACTCCCCCCTTTTCTTACTCTTCCCTCCCCCCTCTTCTTACTCCCCCCTCTTCTTACTCCCCCTCCCCCTCTTCTTACTCCCCCTTCCTCTTTTTACTCCCCCCACCCCCCATTCTTACTCCCCCCTCCCTTCCTACTCCCCCCTCCCCCTCTTCTTACCCCTCCTTACTCCCCCTCTCTTCTTACCCCCCTCCTCTCTTCTTACCCCCCTTTCTCTCTTCTTACTCCCCCTCCCTCTCTTCTTACCCCCCTCCCTCTCTCTTCTTACCCCCCCTTCCTCTCTTCTTACCCCTCCCTCTCTTCTTACCACCCCTCCCTCTCTCTTCTTACCCCCTCCCTCTCTCTGCCCTAGGCAGACACACACACACACACTAACAAACACACACAGTCGGACACACACACACACTAACAAACACACACAGTCGGACACACACACTAACAAACACACACAGTCGGACACACACACACTAACAGACACACACAGTGAGACACACACACTAACAAACACACACAGTCGGACACACACTAACAAACACACACAGTCGGACACACACACACACTAACAAACACACACAGTCGGACACACACACACTAACAGACACACACAGTGAGACACACACACTAACAAACACACACAGTCGGACACACACACACACACTAACAGACACACACAGTGAGACACACACACTAACAAACACACACAGTCGGACACACACACAGAGACACACACTAACAGACACACACTGTCGGACACACAGTCAGACACACACACTAACAGACACACACACACATTAACACACACAGTCACAGACACACACTAACAGACACACACACACACTAACAGACACACACACACTATCAGACACACACAGTCAGAGACACACACACACTCACATTAACACATTTTTTTTTTTAATTTACTCCCCCCCCCCAGCCTCCTTACCTTTGGGAATGCTGGGGGTGGGGGGGTTCTCCCATTCCCTGGTGGTCCAGTGGCTGTAGGGCGGCACTGGCGGGCAGGCTGGGCGGCCGGCTAGGGAGCTCTTCCCCTGAGCTCTCTGCTCAGCTCCCTCACGCGCCGCCCGCAGAGTGAGACTGGGAGCCGGAATATGACGTCATATTCCGGCTCCGCCTCCCAGCCTCACTCTGCAGGCGGCGCGCGAGGGAGCTGAGCAGAGAGCTCAGGGGAAGAGCTCCCTCGCTGGCCGCCCAGCAACCAGCCCAGCATGTCTGTTAGCCGCAAGGCTAACAAGACATTTGCCTTGGGCATTTGGGGGCGGCGTTTTTTGCCGCCCCCTGGAAAATGCCGCCCAAGGCAAATGCCTTGTTTGCCTCGCGGCTAATACGCCCCTGGGCATAAATCACCTAACATTCCTAAATCACAATGGATATGGATTGACACCTGACATGACATATTGACACCTTGACATATGGATTGACACCTGTCCTCAGAGACCCTGATACACACTGACACAGAGCAGAATAGGGACTGTTCCCCTACATAGGGTCACTTGGCAGATATGGATTGACACCTGTCCTCAAAACCCCTGATACACACTGACACAGAGCAGAATAAAGACTGTTCCCCCTACATAGGGTCACTTGGCAGATATGGATTGACACCTGTCCTCAGAGACCATGATACACACTGACACAGAGCAGAATAGGGACTGTTCCCCCTACATAGGGTCACTTGGCAGAAAGGGATTGACACCTGTCCTCAGAGACCCTGATACTCACTGACACAGAGCAGAATAGGGACTGTTCCCCCTACATAGGGATTGACACCTGTCCTCAGGGACCAGGGCCGGTGCAAGGATTTTTGCCGCCCTAGGCAAAAAATAATTTGCCCCCCCCCCTGCCATATGGGCCAACGCCAGTCTTCACAATGTGTCTTTTATCTGAAAAGACAGTGTGTTTACATTAAAAAGCCTACAGGCACAGGCTATAGACACCAGAACCACTACATTATGCTGTAGTGCTTCTGGTGACAATAGTATCCATTTAATGTGAGGTAAATTAGAGATTAGTGCCACTAATAATATATTGAATTGCCTACTTACCACCAGATGAGGACAAGAGGCTGATGATGGGCTCAGTCTGGCTCCACAGGCACCTACCCGATGCCCAGAGTAGATAGCTATTGGACCATATTACCAGGGGACAGTATCTGACCACTATTGGCCTATGTAAGGGATACTGACAGTTCCTCCGAGGCTATCCCCAAGCCGGCCTTCGTCACACCATTCGGCCTATACCAATTTCAGTTAATGCCGTTGGGAATGAAGAATGCCCTGGAGACCTTTCAATAGATGGTGGATAGACTCCTCGATGGCCTCCAGGACTTTACGTGCGCATACCTCGATGACATTGCGGTCTTTAGCAATACCCGGGAGGAACATTAAACCAATGCGAGGACCGTATTAGATGGGATAAGGACGGCCGGCTTGGCCTCAAAAATGGACAAATGTCACTTAGGCAAGACCGAGGCTCAATATCTAGGGCACCGGGTTGGGTGCGGGAGGCAGTCGCCAAACCAGCAAACATCATGGCTGTTGCCAACTGGCCCACCCCCCGAACCAAGTCATGGCCTTTTTAGGGAAAGCGTACTACTATAGGCACTTCGTCCCCGACTATATAGTGCTATTGCTTAACCCTTGTACGACCTGACAAAAAATACTCCATATGAAGGTTCTGTGGTCCCCTGAGTGCAAACAGGCTTTCCAGTCTCTCTCACATGCATTGATTCAAGCCCCGCCCTGGCCGCCCCAGACCCTAACAAACGTTTCATTGTCCACACAGATGCCTCCATGTTTTGACTGGGGGCTGTTGTAAGCCAGGTCGTGGAGGACGGAGGTGAACAACCCGTAGCCTACATCAGCAGGAAGCTCCTACCCTGGGAAGTAAGCTACGCTGTGGTGGAACTATGACTCGGCATCACAGCCGCAGTGTCCCGCTGGCTGCCTGGAAGTACATGCCACACAATAAGAGAGGGGCTACCATTCAAACTGGTTTTGCAACTTTTCTCCCGATAGGCCGGCGAAACACCTCCCCTCCCTGAGTGCCGATTTGTGCAAATTGGTTGCACCCTTTTTCCTGATTGGTCGCCACATGGTTTAGGCAGGAAATTTGAATCATCGGCCGAAACCAAGTGATTCTGTGGAGCTATGTTCGGGTATGTACAGAGACTCAAACCCAGAATTTGTACGACAATTTCTCGGGCTCTGTACATCCGATAGCTCCGCAATTTGCAGGGTTTATAGCTGGGACCAGGAGCTATTTGGGGAGGTGTGGCATGTGGGTATGCGTTATTGTATTGTGTACATTTTTTTGTGTTTTAGGCTCCCTGTGTCTGGGAGATAAAATTATCTCCCAGACACAGGGTAGCCGGGGTGGGCTTATGTTTTGTATTGCTGTAAATGGAGATCCCCTGTGGGGTTCTGTGTATAAACACTGTGTATCTTGCCTACGATAAACAGTTCATTTTCACCGTTCACTAAGTCTTGTGTAGTGTTTGGGTGATGTCACGATTGCCCTTCTGCAAGCGACTATAATCACTGGATGGCAGCTATAATCACTCCAGGGCTGGGCAGTGGGCACAACCAGGAAGGGGCAACCACAGGCCGTAGTACTACATATAATTTGAAGTATAATGCAAAGAGCACTATTGTCCTAAATTAACATACACATAGATGAGCTATTTCATTTTCACATGGAAACGGTTTAAGTTTAATTCCGAATTTACTCTGATAGAAGAGAAACGCTGCCACTTAAAGAGAAATGTGTAGTTTGTAATACAGAGCACAATGCATCCTCTTTCAATCGTACACTGCCATCTAGTGACTATTTACAGGTACTGCGTTAATTCATCTTCTGAAAATGTGATTTAGTTCCTAGAGCTAATTAATATGTGTAGAACATAGAATCGGTGTAAGAATGAAAAGAGTATCAATATGTATTTAGGTAACTTCTCTATCTAGACATATTTAATTTTAATCTATTTATGTGTGTTTGTTGTGTTTGAAGCTGAGGGGGGGAAGGGGAATAAAATATTTTATTAATAAATTCAGTCTGCACTAAATACTTGCCGTGGTTACAAGCTCGAATGCGGTAGAAAACTTTCCCGCCGGCGGGTCTCTTCTTTTCAGTTCAAAAATTATTATTCAGCAAATCACCGCAAAGCACGAGTACAACCTACTGCATCAGCCAATCATCGACAAGACCCGCCCAGTGACGTGTGATTTGTGTTGCAGTTCCCCATCCGGTCCGCTCAGGAGACATATAAGGGCAGGCGGCCGTGGGCTGAGCATTGATTGTTCTACTTGTCTCATCGCAGAATGTCTGGTCGCGGTAAAGGAGGAAAAGGGCTCGGTAAAGGAGGTGCCAAGCGGCACAGGAAGGTGCTCCGGGATAACATCCAGGGGATCACTAAACCGGCTATCCGCCGTTTGGCTCGCAGAGGAGGCGTCAAGCGAATCTCCGGCCTCATTTACGAGGAGACTCGCGGAGTGCTCAAAGTCTTCCTGGAGAATGTTATCCGCGATGCAGTCACCTACACTGAGCACGCCAAGAGGAAGACGGTCACCGCCATGGACGTGGTGTACGCGCTCAAACGCCAGGGCCGCACTCTCTACGGTTTCGGAGGTTAAACGCTTCTCTTCTTCCATCCTTCATACACACCAAAGGCTCTTTTCAGAGCCGCCCACTCCTTCCCTCATAAGGCTATAATTCCACCAGGATGGCGCTTTCAATCCTCCCGAGAATATCGGGGAACGAGAAATTAGAGAAGGCTTCGGTTATAACAGACTGCAATGGCTCGTGTTTCACTTCCTATCAATACAGCCAGTATTAGATTTCTCATATTATGCTACATCTCTTCCTGCATCAATGCACAATGAATAAATGCTTTATTAAATGTGAAATAGAAGATGTCTGTATTTGAGGCTTAAACTCTTCCATTTTAGTAAACTAGAATCCTGTTGGCACTAAACTGCGGCTGGAGAGGAAAGCTGCGATAGAACCAACCATTTACGCTTTTAATATTCAACATGCAGACATACTGAGTTTATACACCTCGAAACAAACTACAAACATTCTGTACGGTGTTAATTCGAGTTTGGAGAATGATTTGCTTTATAATTCTCTTACCGTCAGTCTGAAAGAAAATTAAAATAATTCTATTTTCCCAGCAAAATATGCTGCTCTTTCAGTGAAACAGCAATCAGTATGTGGTCTAAAAAGGCGGGAGAAATTTTTTTAGAATTTTTAAACTTCGCAATTTTGTAACAGACTTTCCCGCTTTTGAAATGCCAACAAAAGCATGCGAATTGTATACATCTGGTAAATACAAATTAAGTGAGAAAAGACACAAATTCTTTGTTACCTCATGAGGTTTTGAGATTGTGTTCAGTTTGCGATTGCTGGTTTCAGCGGGATCCGTATTAAACACATTTAAAAAGTAACCATTACAATCTGTATGCACTACATGGCAACATAGTTTATGCAAAGAATCTAAACAAGAATGAGAATTGAAACATGTTCCATTTGCAAGATAGATTGCTACATATTAGTGTCGGACGGTTGTATATTTAGGATACATTATAACCAACTGAATACATGTTACACCATAGATTCTACCATTGAGAGTTTTAAAACATATTTTAACTTAAAGATTTCAAAACTGAAATAATGTAACGTCATATAGTCTGCTACTCGGGAGTGGCAGAACAAAATAAGTTTTAGGAGACCGCTATAATCGATGACTTGTAACATTCCGCACAGAGAATACTCTCAGTATATCTATACAGCTCTCTCGTGGATTGTGTGGGTGGCTCTTAAAAGAGCCTTTGTGTTATTAGGGTTTGGGTGATGATGGGGTTTTTACTTGGCGCTGGTGTACTTGGTCACTGCCTTGGTGCCCTCAGACACGGCGTGCTTGGCCAGCTCTCCGGGCAGTAAGAGCCGTACAGCGGTCTGGATCTCCCGGGAGGTGATGGTGGAGCGCTTGTTATAATGAGCCAGGCGGGATGATTCCCCTGCGATGCGCTCGAAGATATCATTGACAAAGGAATTCATGATCCCCATGGCCTTGGAGGAGATACCGGTGTCGGGGTGGACCTGTTTCAGCACCTTGTACACGTAGATAGCATAGCTTTCCTTCCTGCTTTTTCTGCGCTTCTTCCCATCCTTCTTCTGGGTCTTGGTCACGGCTTTCTTAGATCCCTTCTTGGGTGCTGGTGCGGACTTGGCTGGTTCAGGCATGATGATCTCACGAAGTTTCCAACAGAATAACGAGCCCCTCCCCTGGCAGCTCTATATATAGAAGCCCGGGTAGCAAAGCCTGACCTCTGTGCATTTCCTATTGGTCCGTTCAGAGCGGGCACTGAGCATGGAACGAGGTAATCCTACAGTGATTGGTTACTCTCTTAGTCGGATTCTGATTGGTGGATTTAAAATGCAACCAATCAGACTAGAGCTCGGCACATCTGTGGATGTATAAGTAGCCGTGCAAGGGGGCGGGAGCTCATAGATTTTACAGATTGCGTTTTGAAGATGTCAGGAAGAGGCAAACAGAGCAGCAAAGTCCGGGCTAAAGCAAAGACCCGATCATCCAGAGCAGGTCTGCAGTTCCCAGTCGGCCGTGTCCACAGGCTGCTCAGGAAGGGGAACTACGCCCAGCGGGTTGGAGCCGGAGCTCCGGTCTATCTGGCTGCAGTGCTGGAGTATCTGACCGCTGAGATCCTGGAGCTGGCTGGGAACGCCGCCAGAGATAACAAAAAGACCCGCATCATCCCCCGCCATCTGCAGCTCGCTGTGCGCAACGACGAGGAGCTCAACAAACTGCTCGGAGGGGTCACCATAGCCCAGGGTGGGGTCCTGCCCAATATCCAGGCTGTCTTACTGCCCAAGAAAACCGAGAGCCAAAAGGCGTCCAAGAGCAAGTAAACTCCACTGTCCCTCATCTCCCAAACTCACACAAAGGCTCTTTTAAGAGCCACCCACAATCTCCACAAAGAGCTCACACTTATACACCGCTGCTGCTGTAGGGGGTTAAACGCATGAAAATGTGGCAATTATTCCCTAAAGGCTGATGGGCTAGAATTGATGCTTTTTAAAATGCTACGCAAACACTTCTAGCAGACTTTCCCTTCAGTTATTTTTATAGCTCTTACTCCTTGCTAAACTTTGGGAATCTTAGATTAAACAAAACATATCGATCTTAAGCAGAAGACTAATAGGCAAGTTAAATCATATTAGTGAACAAAGGCCAAGCGTTGCATAGTAATAACACAGGGAGGGAAGGGAGGACTCGGCTCCATTCATATTATTTATTTATATTTTTCAAACATTGACTTTAAAATTTGTGGCTAAATCCTGTGAAAGCAGGTGTTGGAGATTGTTTCCCCTATGCCCCTATTTCTGATAATACACAAGGAGACAAAACACACTTTAAAACCATTGTCACACAAAATAAAGGTTTAACGAAATAGTTCAACTCAAAAACCCCTCCTTGGTGGGGTTTAGTCATAGGCGTGTGCAGCCTATTGCATTAGGATGTGCACCCTAAAGCACAAACATGCGCCGCGTATATGTGTATATATATATATATATATATATATATATATATACACACACACACACACACTGCTGTGTGTGTGAGGGTGCTAGTATTGTGCTGTGTGCAGAGGCGGCTCTAGAATTTGAGGCCTTAGGCAAAACTCAAACATGAGGCCCCACTAACAAAAAAGTGAAAAAAAAAAAAGAGTTGCAATACATGCACACTGTCTCATATACACATTGATGCACAGTTTACCTGTGTATGTGCCTGAGACTGTGTCTGACAGAGTATCTGTGTGTGTGTATGTATGTCTCTGTGAGCATGTTTGCGTTTTTGTATGGGGGGGTGATGGTGACGGGAGGTGAGAGGGAGAGGCGGGTGATGGTGAATGGGAGAGGGGGTGATGGTGACAGAGGGTTATGGTGACAGGGAGGTGACACGGGACAGCCAATTTATACATAACATGGACACTGTCACACCCACCCTGGAACATGGAGACACTCTGTGGGGGTCTGTGCATAAATACTGTGTATCTTGCCTACAATAAACAGTTCATTTTCACTCTTCACTAAGTCTCAACTAGTGTTTGGGTGATGTCACGATTGCCCTTTCTGCAAGTGACTATAATCACTGGCTGGCAGCTATAATCACACCAGGGCTGGGCACAACCAGGAAGGGGTGACCACAGGTGGTAGTACTCCAACCTTGAGAGGGCATACTACCACATCTGTTGGCAGTAATGGGATAGTCCCCTTCCTTGGAGCCAGAGTGGAACCAGCGGCGACTGGACAAGACCAAAGTGGCACTACAACTGGAACTCATGGGGGTGGACAACGCCAGCTCCGCCTCCTTGGTGCCCTTGTCGGGGTCCTCCGACAAAGAGTCATACATGCGAGATGTTAGGTCCCGGTTGACCCTGATGGGTCCAAACCCATCGCCGGAATTCGTATTTCAATTTTACTCAAGGCTTTTCCCGGAACTGCAGGAGTGGGTAAGAGACAGACAACCCTTCACCTTACCTGAAGCCGCCCACCTTGCAGATGAATATGTGGAAGTCACGCAACTAGACCGACCAGTCCAACAAGCACCCCAGCGCTCAGAGACCCCCGCACTCCAACCACGTCACCCTCCTCGGCCAACACTTAGTCCCACCCCCGCACGCCAACCACAGCAACCCAAACCGGCTGAATTCGTGGGACCAGGGACCGAAGAGTCGTGGGTTACTCTGCATTAGGCAGACCGAGCCGCCTCTGCTGACAACTGCCAGCATCACTGCCAATGTGTGCTGGTAAACAGGCAAACTGCCCGGGGCCTCAGGGACACCGGTGCTACCCTGACTCTCATTGAACTAAATGTGGCAGGAAACGCAGAAAATTTGCAGAAGACTGTACGAGTAGCTGGAGGCGCCATCCACCGGTTTCCCACTGCCTGAGTGCATCTCGATTGGGGAGCCAGAGCCCATCACGTGGAAGAAGGCATTATGAGAAACTTGCCTGCTGAAGTCCAACTAGGGAATGATCTTGGTTTCAACCTCAGAAAATACAAGTTTAGACCACCCAGGTGCAGTATGTGAAAAATATATAAAAGGATAATTACTTCCCTTCGTTTGGTCAGGTATAACAAAAGGATTCCTCTCAATCCTCAATACACATAGAAACAAAGCAAGATATACCTATACCTAAAAAATACAAAAGAAAGTACGCTCATAGGGGATTAACGGTAATATAGTAAAATGCCCCTTATTAATATGTCACACTCACAGAGTTTAGGTTGTTTTCAAGCCCATCAAAGTATGTAGATTCTCATAGATTCCTCGAGATTGGAGAGGTGGACATTACATGCAAGAAATGAAAGATAGCATAGTATAGCACTGTTTGAAAAAGTATAAATCTGCTTTAATGGTTGCACTTACAGCATAAAAGATGTAAAAAGGCCCATCAATACAAATCTGTCGTCCAATCAATACAGAGAACGAAGTCCTTGTAGAAATCTCAGGCAAGTAAACAGGAAAATATATAAAATTCAATAAAATCAAATCAAATAAAAACAAATCAAATAAAAAGTTCCAGCAAATAAATCTACGCGTTTCGTCTGTATTAACAGACTTCCTCAGGTGTAGTGAAGTGCTTCAAATCTTGTGGGTACTTTGTCCTCCTTTTATAGGTCCTCCCGCCTCTCCAATCTCGAGGAATCTATGAGAATCTACATACTTTGATGGGCTTGAAAACAACCTAAACTCTGTGAGTGTGACATATTAATAAGGGGCATTTTACTATATTAACGTTAATCCCCTATGAGCGTACTTTCTTTTGTATTTTTTAGGTATAGGTATATCTTGCTTTGTTTCAACCTCAACCTGTTACTACCCGACTACAAGCACGGATGGCCGAGACTGATTCGCACTCAGAGACACCCCAGGTGAGATTCTCAGACCCTACCCTGACCATAGTCGAAACCCCGGTAGCCAGGGAAAACCCCGATGAGTTTGGGAGGGAAGTAGCGACTGACTCGCACTTGACAAGTACCGAGCCAAAGCTGTGACCGGACAAGGAGGTCTGGAAGGTGACCGTTTTGTATGGGAACAAGGGCGACTGTACCAGCTCTCTAGAGTGCAGAATAGGAGGCTGCCCCCTCCCTAAAGCCTCAGCTGGTAATCATGTGGATTGGGCATGATATCCCCTTGGCAGGACACCTGGGGATATGACAAACGCTACAGTGGGTGACCCAAGGTTTCTTTTGGCCAGGGGTCTCCCAAGATGTTCAGCAGTATTGCCAGACATGTGATACCTTCTTACTCCCCCCTCCCCCTCTTCTTACTCACCCCTCCCCCTCTTCTTACCCCCTCCCCCTCTTCTTACTCCCCCCTCTTCTTACTCTTCCCTCCCCCCTCTTCTTACTCCCCCTTCTTCTTACTCCCCCTCCCCCTCTTCTTACTCCCCCCTCCCCCTCTTCTTACCCCCTTCTTACTCCCCCCTCCCTTCCTACTCCCCCCTCTTCTTACCCCTCCTTACTCCCCCTCTCTTCTTACCCCCCTCCTCTCTTCTTACCCCCCTTTCTCTCTTCTTACTCCCCCTCCCTCTCTTCTTACCCCCTCCCTCTCTTCTTACCACCCCTCCCTCTCTCTTCTTACCACCCCTCCCTCTCTCTTCTTACCCCCCTCCCTCTATCTACTTACCCCCCTCCCTCTCTATTCTAACCCCCCTCTCTCTTCTTACCCCCTCTCTCTTCTTACCCCCCTCCCTTTCTCTTCTTACCCCCCTCCCTCTCTCTTCTTACCCCCCTCCCTCTCTCTTCTTACTCCCCCTTCCTTTCTCTTCTTACCCCACCCCCTTTCTCTTCTTACCCCCTCCCTCTTTCTTCTTACCCCCCTCCCCCTCCCTCCCTCTCTGTTCTTACCCCCTCCCCTGTAGCGTGGCCGAGCTGATCTCCGGTCCGCGGTGCCCGGCCAGAGTGATAGGAAGGTGCACACTGAGTGTGCACCTTCCTGTCAGTCCGGCCGGGTACAGGAAACAGAAACTCCTGTTCCGCGCGGAGTTTCTGTTTCCTGTAACGGCTGGACTGACAGGAAGGTGCACACTCAGTGTGCAAATTCTGATCACTCCGGCCGGGCACCGGGGACCGGAGAGCAGCTCGGCCACGCTACAGGGGAGGGGAAGTGTGAAGCTGCAGCCGCCTGAGGCTCTTAAGAGAGCGCTCAGGCAGCTGCAGCATTTAAAGGGGCGGCCGGCCCCCTCAGAGTGTGCCGCCGGGCCCCCCTCCCGGCCGGGCCCTCGGACCATGTCCGAAGTGCCCGACCGGTCAGTCCGCCCCTGGTTGATGCAGAGTCTGGTTTGAATCCATAAAGGGCATAAACAGTGGTGTATCTTGGTTTTGTGCTGCCCTAGGCAGACACACACACACACACACACACTAACAAACACACACAGTCGGACACACACACACACTAACAAACACACACAGTCGGACACACACACTAACAAACACACACAGTCGGACACACACACTAACAGACACACACAGTCGGACACACACACACTAACAGACACACACAGTGAGACACACACACTAACAAACACACACAGTCGGACACACACACACTAACAAACACACACAGTCGGACACACACACACACACACTAACAGACACACACAGTCGGACACATACACACTAACACACACACACTAACAGACACACACAGTGAGACACACACACACTAACAAACACACACAGTCGGACACACACACTAACAGACACACACAGTGAGACACACACTAACAGACACACACTGTCGGACACACAGTCAGACACACACAGTCACACACACACACACTAACAGACACACACACACACACTAACACACACAGTCACAGACACACACTAACAGACACACACACACACTAACAGACACACACACACACACTAACATACACACACACTATCAGACACACACAGTCAGAGACACACACACACACACTCACATTAACACATTTTTTTTTTTTAATTTACTCCCCCCCCCCCCCAGCCTCCTTACCTTTGGGAATGCTGGGGGTGGGGGGGTTCTCCCATTCCCTGGTGGTCCAGTGGCTGTAGGGCGGCACTGGCGGGCAGGCTGGGCGGCCGGCGAGGGAGCTCTTCCCCTGAGCTCTCTGCTCAGCTCCCTCACGCGCCGCCCGCAGAGTGAGACTGGGAGCCGAATATGACGTCATATTCCGGCTCCGCCTCCCAGCCTCACTCTGCGGGCGGCGCGCGAGGGAGCTGAGCAGAGAGCTCAGGGGAAGAGCTCCCTCGCTGGCCGCCCAGCAACCAGCCCAGCATGTCTGTTAGCCGCAAGGCTAACAAGACATTTGCCTTGGGCATTTGGGGGCGGCGTTTTTTGCCGCCCCCTGGAAAATGCCGCCCAAGGCAAATGCCTTGTTTGCCTCGCGGCTAATACGCCCCTGGGCATAAATCACCTAACATTCCTAAATCACAATGGATATGGATTGACACCTGACATGACATATTGACACCTTGACATATGGATTGACACCTGTCCTCAGAGACCCTGATACACACTGACACAGAGCAGAATAGGGACTGTTCCCCTACATAGGGTCACTTGGCAGATATGGATTGACACCTGTCCTCAAAACCCCTGATACACACTGACACAGAGCAGAATAGAGACTGTTCCCCCTACATAGGGTCACTTGGCAGATATGGATTGACACCTGTCCTCAAAGACCATGATACACACTGACACAGAGCAGAATAGGGACTGTTCCCCCTACATAGGGTCACTTGGCAGAAATGGATTGACACCTGTCCTCAGAGACCCTGATACTCACTGACACAGAGCAGAATAGGGACTGTTCCCCCTACATAGGGTCACTTGGCAGATATGGATTGACACCTGTCCTCAGGGACCAGGGCCGGTGCAAGGATTTTTGCCGCCCTAGGCAAAAAAGAATTTGCCGCCCCCCCATATGTCCTGCCATATGGGCCAACGCCAGTCTTCACAATGTGTCTTTTATCTGAAAGGACAGTGGGTTTACATTAAAAAGCCTACAGGCACAGGCTATAGACACCAGAACCACTACATTATGCTGTAGTGCTTCTGGTGACTATAGTATCCATTTAATGTGAGGTAAATTAGAGATTAGTGCCACTAATAATATATTGAATTGCCTACTTACCACCAGATGAGGACAAGAGGCTGATGATGGGCTCAGTCTGGCTCCACAGGCACCTACCCGATGCCCAGAGTAGATAGCTATTGGACCATATTACCAGGGGACAGTATCTGACCACTATTGGCCTATGTAAGGGATACTGACAGTTCCTCCGAGGCTATCCCCAAGCCGGCCTTCGTCACACCATTCGGCCTATACCAATTTCAGTTAATGCCGTTGGGGATGAAGAATGCCCTGGAGACCTTTCAATAGATGGTGGATAGACTCCTCGATGGCCTCCAGGACTTTACGTGCGCGTACCTCGATGACATTGCGGTCTTTAGCAATACCCGGGAGGAACATTAAACCAATGCGAGGACCGTATTAGATTGGATAAGGACGGCCGGCTTGGCCTCAAAAATGGACAAATGTCACTTAGGCAAGACCGAGGCTCAATATCTAGGGCACCGGGTTGGGTGCGGGAGGCAGTCGCCAAACCAGCAAAGATCATGGCTGTTGCCAACTGGCCCACCCCCCGAACCAAGTCATGGCCTTTTCAGGGAAAGCGTACTACTATAGGCACTTCGTCCCCGACTATAGTGCTATTGCTTAACCCTTGTACGACCTGACAAAAAATACTCCATATGAAGGTTCTGTGGTCCCCTGAGTGCAAACAGGCTTTCCAGTCTCTCTCACATGCATTGATTCAAGCCCCGTTCTGGCCGCCCCAGACCCTAACAAACGTTCATTGTCCACACAGATGCCTCCATGTTTTGACAGGGGGCTGTTGTAAGCCAGGTCGTGGAGGACGGAGGTGAACAACCCGTAGCCTACATCAGCAGGAAGCTCCTACCCTGGGAAGTAAGCTACGCTGTGGTGGAACTATGACCCGCTGGCTGCCTGGAAGTACATGCCACACAATAAGAGAGGGGCTACCATTCAAACTGGTTTTGCACCTTTTCTCCCGATAGGCCGGCGAAACACCTCCCCTCCCTGAGTGCCGATTTGTGCAAATTGGTTGCACCCTTTTTCCTGATTGGTCGCCACATGGTTTAGGCAGGAAATTTGAATCATCGGCCGAAACCAAGTGATTCTGTGGAGCTATGTTCGGGTATGTACAGAGACTCAAGCCCAGAATTTGTACGACAATTTCTCGGGCTCTGTACATCCGATAGCTCCGCAATTTGCAGGGTTTATAGCTGGGACCAGGAGCTATTTGGGGAGGTGTGTGGCATGTGGGTATGCGTTATTGTATTGTGTGCATTTTTTTGTGTTTTAGGCTCCCTGTGTCTGGGAGATAAAATTATCTCCCAGACACAGGGTAGCCGGGGTGGGCTTATGTTTTGTATTGCTGTAAATGGAGATCCCCTGTGGGGTTCTGTGTATAAACACTGTGTATCTTGCCTACGATAATGTCAGGATCGGGACAGGGATCCAACACGCAGAGTACAAACAGTAGCCAGATACGTATACCGGACCTTAGAATGGCCGGACTAACGTAAGTAGTACAGTAGAGAATGGTCAAAGGCAAGCCGAGGTCGAGGGTAACAGAAGACAGGTAAGCGAGAGACAAGCCGAATCAAGGGTAACAGAGATAAGCAGAGTAGAGCAAACAAGCCGGGTCAAAACCAAAAGGGATAACTAGAAAACACGAGCACTGAGTGACTAGAACAAGCTAGAACCACAACAGGGCAATGAGCTAACGAAAGAAGCACTGTTAAATGCCCTGTTCAGATAAGTAGACACACCTCCGACGAGTCCTGATTGGTCCTGAACCAATTGAGTGACAGGTCGTTCCGGTTTGACGTCCTGACGTCGACTTCCGGGCGTTATGCTATAAAAGGGAGTCACTCCCTCGCGGCCGGCTTTGCATGACCGGATGGACCGCGAGGAAGAGGGAAAACAGGCCGTCCGGATGGATGAACGACTAAGTCTCTACCTCTCTCGGAGGTAGAGACCTCAGGTACCCTGACAGTACCCCCCTCTCAGATACGCCCACCGGGCGGAAGGAACCAGGACGAGAAGGGAAGCGAGAGTGAAATGCCCTGCGGAGACGGGGAGCATGAACATCCTCCTGAGGTACCCAACTTCTCTCCTCAGGACCATATCCTCTCCAATCGACCAGATATTGTACTTTCCCCCGGGAGATTCGAGAATCGACAATGGAATTGACCTCATACTCCTCCTGACCCTCCACCTGAACAGAGCGAGGAGGGGCGATCGTGGAGGAGAATCTGTTACATACTAGTGGTTTCAGCAACGAAACATGAAACGAGTTAGGAATGCTAAGGTAGTAGGCAAAGCTAGACGATACGCAACTGGGTTAATTTGAGTCAACACCCTGTAAGGTCCAATATACCGAGGAGCGAACTTCATGGAAGGCACTTTTAACCGAATGTTTCTAGTACTTAACCATACTCTATCGCCTGGAACAAACACCGGTGCTGCCCTTCTACGTTTGTCAGCGTGTTTTTTAACCAGCATAGAATTGTGCAGAAGAATTTGTCGAGTCTGGTCCCACAACTTCCTTAAATTGGCAACATGAACATCAACCGACGGTACCCCTTGGGAAGAAGCCTCCGAAGGCAGAATGGAAGGATGAAAGCCATAATTCATGAAGAAGGGGCTAGAATGCGTAGAATCACAAACGAGATTGTTGTGTGCAAACTCTGCCCAAGGAATCAGACCGACCCAATCGTCCTGGTGTTCAGAAACGAAACAACGTAAATATTGTTCAACCTTTTGGTTGGTGCGTTCAGCAGCTCCATTGGACTGAGGATGGTAGGCAGAAGAGAAATTCAATTTGATGCCTAGTTGAGAGCAGAAGGATTTCCAAAAACGGGAAACAAATTGGGAACCTCTGTCAGATACAATTTGGGAAGGTATCCCATGTAAACGGAAGATCTCCCTAGCGAATATCTCTGCTAATTTGGGCGAAGATGGGAGTTTAGGTAAGGGAATGAAGTGAGCCATCTTAGTAAATCTGTCCACCACAGTGAGGATAACAGCCTGCTTTTTAGAGATAGGCAAATCAACAATGAAGTCCATAGCTAAACAGGACCATGGCTTTTCAGGAACCTCTAAAGGGTGCAGAAATCCGCATGGGAGCGAATGAGGTTGCTTAGTCTTGGTACAAACCTCACACGCCCCGATGAATTCTTTAATATCTTTCCGTAGATCAGGCCACCAGAAATCTTTAGAGATCAAAGCATACGTCTTGCGAATGCCAGGATGCCCAGCCACCTTGCTGTTGTGGAAACAGCGTAACACTTCTAGTTGGAGAGTGCCGGGAACGAAGTGTCGATCCCCAGGAGTCTGTTTGGGCGCAAGATGCTGTAATTTCATGATCTCAGCAAGCAACGGAGAGTGAATCCTGAGACTCGTGTTAGCGATGATGTTACCCTTAGGAACTATCGAGGAAAGGACTGGCTCAGTTATAGTGAACGGTTCATATTGACGAGACAAAGCATCAGCTTTAGAGTTCTTAGAACCAGGTCTATAAGTAAGTACATAATTAAAGTGAGTGAGGAACAAGGACCAACGAGCTTGCCTGGCGGACAGGCGCTTAGCCTCCCCAATGTAAGACAAGTTCTTATGATCCGTTAAAATAGTAACAGGGTGTAATGTCCCTTCTAGTAAATGTCTCCACTCCTTTAAAGCCTTAATGACCGCTAACAGTTCCCTATCACCGATGTCATATCTGCTTTCAGGACCAGATAATTTCTTAGAGAAGAACCCACAAGGGTGTAACGGTTTGCCCACCCCTAACCTTTGAGACAGAACAGCGCCAACTCCCGTCTCAGAGGCATCGACCTCGAGTAAGAACGGCAGAGTCGTATCAGGATGGACTAGAATGGGAGCAGAAGCAAAAAGTTATTTGAGAGTCTTGAAAGCAACAAGAGCCTCCGTAGACCAGGTCTTAGTATCAGCCCCTTGTTTGGTCATATTGGTAATAGGCGAAATGATAGAAGAGTATCCCCTAATGAAGCGCCTATAATAGTTGGAAAACCCAATAAACCTCTGAATAGCCTTGAGTCCTTTAGGCAACGGCCAATCTAAAATAGATTGGAGTTTGTCAGGGTCCATCTTAAAGCCTTCCCCAGAAATCACGTAACCAAGAAAGTCTATCTGAGACTGGTCAAAGCTGCATTTCTCCAATTTACAGTATAGGCCGTGTTGCAGAAGTTTGAGTAGTACCTTTCTGACCTGTCTATGGTGAGTCTCAATCTCCCTAGAGTGTATCAGTATGTCGTCCAGGTAGACAATAACACAATCATGTTGAAACTCCCTAAGTACCTCATTAATCAAATCCTGAAATACTGCAGGAGCATTGCAAAGTCCAAATGGCATAACTGTGTATTCATAGTGGCCATACCGAGTATTGAACGCCGTCATCCACTTGTGTCCATGCTGGATTCTCACCAAATTATATGCCCCTCTGAGATCTAATTTGGTGAAGATTTTGGAGCCCTTAAGACGATCAAACAACTCAGTAATCAATGGAATAGGATAAGCATTTCTGATAGTTATTTTATTCAAACCTCGGTAATCAATACAAGGCCTCAGCGTGCCATCCTTCTTTTTAACGAAAAAAAAAAACAGCCCCGGCAGGAGAAGAAGACCTCCTAATGAATCATTTTTCTAAATTCTCGCGCATATATTCCTCTAGAACAGAGTTCTCCTGAACAGATAAAGGATATACATTACCCCTCGGGGGCATAGTACCAGGTAGAAGCTTAATTTTACAATCAAATGACCTGTGTGGAGGTAATGAATCGGCATTCTTCTTGTCGAATACTGCCTTTAAGTCTTGGTACAGGGGCGGTATCTGTTTCTCTGTGGACTGAGTAGAACTACCTGGTGTGTTAATATTAGCCAATGGAGAAACCTTGCGTAAACACCTCTCCTGGCAGCTCTGACCCCACGAGAGTATCTCCCCTAATTCCCAATCGATAATAGGATTATGTAAAAAGACAAAATAAAGTATATACACTAAAGGTGAAAGACGAATAACTGGAAGTGATCCCAGGTGTACTTCACAGCCACCTAAGAGAATATACACATAACCAAGAAGTGGAAACCACCCAGAATACGTCAGAATATATATAAAAATAGAATGACCTGTATACAAGCGGGTCTTCCAAAATTGTGTTAAACAAACGAGGAAATCAAGCCTTTCACCCACTCAGGGGTACTATGATGAGTATGGGATGCAGGATGTAATTTTCTTCCAACCAGATATGTATAAAAATAAAGAAATCAAGTATAGTGAAAGTACGTTGTAAAAAAGGTATAATACATTTATTGGTCACACTTACAGTTTAAGAAGTAAAAAACAGCATGTCTCCAGATTATATGGACCTTTTGTAGTGTTCCAGAGTAGTAGTACTGGGAGTCCAAGGCAGATATAAAATATAACACAGTATAAAACAATAACAAATAAAAAGTTCACAAGAGCAAGTATCCAACGCGTTTCGTCCGTAAAATATTGGACTTCATCAGGGATTTCTAGATGTTCTTCATTGTGAGCCTTTTATAGCCGGTGAAATCTTCAATTCTTCCGCACAGCTGAAATTACGGCGTGCGTTTCATAAGTGGAACGCATAAAGCGCGCCAAGTGTCCGGAATGCTGGGCTAGTATTTCCGGGTATGAGGACGCATTTTTTAACGAAAAAAAAAACAGCCCCGGCAGGAGAAGAAGACCTCCTAATGAATCCTTTTTCTAAATTCTCGCGCATATATTCCTCTAGAACAGAGTTCTCCTGAACAGATAAAGGATATACATTACCCCTCGGGGGCATAGTACCAGGTAGAAGCTTAATTTTACAATCAAATGACCTGTGTGGAGGTAATGAATCGGCATTCTTCTTGTCGAATACTGCCTTTAAGTCTTGGTACAGGGGCGGTATCTGTTTCTCTGTGGACTGAGTAGAACTACCTGGTGTGTTAATATTAGCCAATGGAGAAACCTTGCGTAAACACCTCTCCTGGCAGCTCTGACCCCACGAGAGTATCTCCCCTAATTCCCAATCGATAATAGGGTTATGTGGGCATTGAATGTCGGGGAAGCGCCTCTAGTGGCTGTCAGGAAGACAGCCACACTAGAGGCTGTATTAACCCTGCAATGTAAACATAGCAGTTTCTTCTTTGGGGTTACACTCCTTACACTCTCCGCTTTAAAATACCTGTGTCAAATTAGTTTACATTTGTTTGCATACACTTGTTAATATTCTCATTTTTCTGTATTGTGCTACATTCGGCAGTGCTTAGGATATATTGATTAAAAGGCATGTCATTTAATTTAGATTTTGATACTTTTTGCTCCTTTGAGTAACCGAAAGTTCAAAATCTTTTTGCCTCCTTTGTGATGGATCTTCTTCGCCTCTACCTAACCAGGCTTTCAATTTCATCCCTGATGTTCTCACTGGTTTTGCTGTTCAAGGGACACTCCAGGCACCAATAAATGTTTTGCAGAATGCTGCACCATGAGCCATGGCCCCTCATGCCAGAAATACCTATTTATCAAAGGTACACACAGTCTCGGCACTGAATGCAGTCAGGTTGTGAATTAAAAACAGCTCAGACTGTCAATGAAACTGCAAACAGGTAGTGATATCCTCACTATATGCCTTCCTGGGTGTCTTCTTCTAACGAAAGTTGTTCTGTTCAGATCATTCAGTGCCGTCAGTAACTGAACTGAGTGCACAACGTTTTGATAAGGAAGTCTTTTTCTGTTGTGGGGCAGGCATTCTGCAAAGCATGTATTGATGCCCAGAGTGTCCCTTTGAATTGATACAAGGTTATCCAGCTGATTCTTAGATTTCTGAATGTTAAACCTACTTTGAGTTCAGCAGCAGCTGCTTACTTCAACAATGTTTGTTTGTCTCCTTGTACAGCGGATGATCATCAGGCATTAATCTGGGACATTCAGCAGATGCCACGGGCAATCGAGGATCCAATCCTGGCTTACACAGCTGAAGGCGAGATCAATAACGTGCAGTGGGCAAGCACTCAGCCAGACTGGATTGCCATTTGTTATAACAACTGCCTGGAAATCCTCCGAGTCTGATTTATTTATTCCAAAATGATTTTACCCCCAATCCTCCTGTCACAACCCTTCCTGAATTTTTATACAGTCAGACTTATTTTTTTGGTTTTCCCCTCCTGACCTCCATTGTTCCCTTACACTGGTCACTATTGGACTTAGGGATTTTGTCAATAACAAGTGCTAAAATAGTGCTACCAGCATTGAGAGCCCTGTTGTTTCTTCAGGGTGTGTTTGATATCATACAAGCCATTCCCTTTGTGTATAACTAAATTAGCACCATGCAATAAAAAAACCCATACTCTTCAGCCTAAACTAGGAAGAAATGGGATTTTTATATGCTTTCTTATTTTTCAATCTTTTTTTTTCCACTTTTTTCCTCCAATGTAGACCCGCTAACTGTATCCTGTCTCTTATTGATGTTTTGATAGTAATAATTGGAGGATGGGAGGGGGTGTGGTAATTGCTTGCAGGCTGTAACTTTTGTGTTGTGATCATGCCTGTGTATACTTATATTTTGTGTGTATTTGTAGCGCTCATGTGCTGTTTCCAAGGGTCATCAATGCCCACTTTAAAAGACTTTCCCCTTTGTCTCCAAACTTGGCTTCTGATAGCCGTTACATTAAAACTGGCTCGGCTGTCATCTCCTTTGTCCTTTTCTTATATGAGGGAATGACTAAGAGAGCTCAAAATATTTCTGATGTCTTGGCTTCTTGTGTTACTGGGCAGTTTAACAGAGAAGCCATAAGCCATTCGTGCTGCAGTGAAGATGATCTTTTCCAAATGAATTCCCATCATTAGACCTCCCCTCCCCCCCCCCAATTTTCCTTTTTTTTTTCATGTCTTGTCGGTAGAAAAATCAACGGTCATGCTAGTGGTGGGGAAACTGAACAGTTGAACTGATTCAAGCAGGTGTCATCCATATAAAACTTGTGAAATTCCTTTCTCACCAAGTTAGGTTCATTAATGAGGATGTTGCAGCTTTCCAGTGGGTTTATGTCCGTTATCCACACGTATTTTGGTTTATGTTATCTTTATAAATACAACTGATACTAATTATAGCCTGTGTCTCTTTTAATACATTTTAGATTAATTTTCTTCGGGAGCCTTCCATTGCTTAGATTTTATTAAAGACACGGAGGCTCCTATTATGCATATCTCTTTCTTTATTTCCTCAGCAGCAAAGATAGAGGAATATAAATATTATCAAAATGAAAGAAAAAACTGTACAGGCATAACGAGTAGCCAATCACATAACAGAGGAAGTAGCTATATAAGTCCTGTGTCTCCCACAATCCCCCTTTTTCTTTGCTGCTTCCTCAGACAGCTAAGTATTTTACTTGAGCTCTCCTACTCATTGCATTTTGTTTACTTGTGATTCATGTTTTGCTTATGCTTGTTTCATTATTGTCGTTTTTATTTATTGTTAATTACTACCTAGTACCTACATCGTTGGTGTATTTGGGGGTTTTCCCCTAGGGGCTTTGCCCGCCGCCGCGGGCTGTTTTCCCTCATACCGCCCCTGTTGCCGCTTCTCGGCACTATCTCAGCCGCGTGCCCCCCCCTTTTTCTCTGTGGACGCGACTGAGTGTGCTCGTTTTCCACTCTCGCGGGCTGCCCACGCGGGTAGGTGCACGCGCCCCTTCCCCCGCCTGGAGCCGGTCCACGGGCACACCCTGACACGTGCGGCGGCCATTTTGGGCGATCATTCGTTTCACCCTGCTGTGCCGTGCGGTCGGTCCCTTTACTACGGGCCCCCTTACTACACCAACGATCAGGTTTAGCTTTTCTCTGTTCTGCTGGGTTAATCAACCCATTTCTAGTATTCAGTTTGCTTCTCTCATACCTCATTATGCAGGATAGCAAGGACGGGCCTACCGTCCCCTCTGGGGATTTTCCGGTAGATAATCCTGAGGGCGCTATGGCCTCTCAGGAGCTCCAGGCCCTGTTAGAAGCTACTATGGCTTCCTCCCTTGAAAAGGCTATTGCCTCCGCTATGGGGACTGTCTCATCCTCTTTTGCCCAGTCCCTTCAGTCTGTGCTCTTGCCTTCTATGGCTGCCCCTAACCCTCTGAGTGTGGGGTCCCCCTCCCCTGCCCTAACTGTGCCGGGTGCCCGTAAGGCAAAGGCAAAGGCTAGACATATCGGGTCCCACTCCTCGATGCAGGCTTTGCCTGTCATGATTGACACGCCTCTGGCGGTCGCAGATAGCGCGCATCCCACGCGCACAAGAGCCCCTGGCCGGGCTAAAAAGGCTAGATTGTGGAAACGGGCTAGAGCCCTGGATGATGGGTCGGATACCGACCGGAGTGTGGACAATGATTCCGATGTTATGGAATATGACTCCTATGGGGAGGACGAGTCTGGCGAGGATCAACCCCTTGCGGGTGTAACCCCTTCTGGGTCCTCTGCCGTCCCCCGTAGAAAAGTGCCAGACCCCGCTGGGGATAATGGAAAAGGGCTTTTAGACCCACAGGGGAACCCCCTGTTTGACCCGGACGACCTGAGTCACCCGCGGTCTGCCGAATGGGTCCCTCCGGACCATATCGCCCAGTATGTGGCTAAGAGGATTCGCACACCTCTGTCAAAGGAAGGCCGCAATAAATTGCGTGCCGAATGCCCACGACCTTCCCTCCCTGGCGCTGCCTGTAAGACCCCTGAAGTGGAACCTCAGATTGCCCAATTTCTTAATAAGTCTGGGTGGAAGCCTAAAAAGGGTCTTGATCACTCCCTAAAAGGGTGCCAGGATAAAATTCTGGATACGCTGGGCCCCCTGTCTAAGCTGTACGAGCTCCTTGAGGCAGCCCGTAATGGCGACTCAGTTCTAGATATGGATGTGGCCATCGGGTGGGTCCAGCGAGCTATATGCCTTGTGGGGAATGCCAACACGGCTATGTCTTCCGAGAGACGCAAGGCTATTCTCTTGAAAATAGACCCTAAACTGGCTGCTATGACCGTAGCTGAACCTGACTCAGCCGATGAGGGGATGTTGTTCGGCACATCCTTTGTGAAGGACATGGGGTCCTATGTAAAAACCTTTACGGCTATTGACAAGGCGCAGGCTAATATGAAGCGCGTCTTCGCGCCCAAGGTTTTCGGTGGGGCCGGGCGTAGCAGGAACCGTCCTCCCGGCCGTGGTTTCCGAGGCTCATTCAGGGCCAACAGAGGTTCCTTTTTCCCCTCTCGAGGGCTCCAGGACCCGAAAACGCCTCCTTTCTTCCCGGCTAGAGGGAGATCGGGGGGCTCTAGATACCCCCGTGGTGGGTCGTCGGGCAGACGCCCTTATGGTGAGTACCCCTTCTTCCCTTCTCGATCAGGTTCGGGTGGCGGGGAGGCTAGCCTTATTTTACCCAAGGTGGGCAGTTATTACCTCAGATGCTTGGGTTCTGCAATGCGTAAAGGGCTACCAACTAGATTTTGTTTCCCTGCCGGTCCAAACGTATACCCCCAGGGAATTGTCCCTCCCACGGGAGCAGGACGCGATGATCTCCGCGGAAGTCGCGGAGATGTTCTCAAAGGGCGCCATCGAAGAATTGCCGTTCGCCACTCCAGGCTTCACGAGCAATCTCTTCCTTGTACCCAAGAAAGGGGGCGGTGTCCGCCCAGTGATAAACCTTCGCCCTCTCAACGCCTTCCTACGCTACCAACATTTCCAGATGGAAGGCATCCATTGTCTCAGAGACCTTCTGAGACAGTCGGATTGGATGGCCAAATTGGACCTGAAGGATGCGTACTTCACGGTTCCAATAGCGATAGAATCCAGGGACTACTTGCACTTCACCTGGCACGGACGGCGTTGGCGTTTTACATGCCTTCCGTTCGGCCTCTCCTCGGCTCCTTGGTGTTTCACCAAGGTTATGAAGCCGGTGGTGTCGTTCCTCCGCACCCGAGGGGTTCGACTAATTATTTACCTGGACGACATCCTGATCATGTCACAGTCGTTGGAATGCCTGAAGTTGCATTTAGACTGGACGATCAACCTCTTACAGAACCTAGGTTTTCTGGTAAACTGGGACAAGTCGGTCCTGACACCCGCCCAGTCTATGGAGTTCCTGGGGTTCCAGGTGGATTCCGTGCGGCAGTTCCTGTACTTACCAGAATCCAAGATAAAAGCCATCCAGAAGGAGCTCCGTCGAGCTCTTCGCGCTTCGGACTTGTCAGTCCGGCAGTTGGCGAGGATCATCGGCCTACTGGCCTCCTCCATTCAGGCGATATTCCCAGGCCCCTTACATTACCGGGCTCTCCAACGGCTCAAGGGGTCACACCTACGTTCGGGTCGATCGTACGAATCCCGACTTTGTCTGGACGAGGAGTCCAGAGACGAGCTGGTATGGTGGTTGGCACACATGGAAGCCTGGAACGGAAAAGCAATTTTCGGTTCCGTTCCGGACGTGGTCATAGAATCAGATGCCAGCTTGCACGGCTGGGGGGCTCGTTGTGGCGACATCTCCACGGGGGGCAGATGGTCCGACGCAGAGAAGTCGTTACACATCAACTGCCTGGAACTCCTGGCAGGGGCTTTTGCGATTCGCAGCCTTACCCCTGGAAAGGCGAACTGTTGTGTTCTCCTCAAATTGGACAACGTATCGGCAGTCCGATACATAAATCACTTGGGCGGAACCAAGTCCAAAATGTTGGCTCTGCTGGCGAAGGACTTTTGGCAGTTCTGCCTCCTAAACAACGTCTCGGTGACGGCGGAACACATTCCGGGTCTGGACAATTCAGGTGCGGATTGGAACTCCAGACATTTGAGAGACTCGGGAGACTGGCATTTGCACGCCTCGGTCTTCCAAAGCTTAAACAGGCTGTGGGGTCGGTTCGAGATGGACCTGTTCGCATCTCGACTGAACACTCAGTTACCGAGGTTCTTCAGTTGGAGACCGGACCCGGCGGCAGTGGCGACGGATGCCTTTCTTCAAGAATGGCCTCCAGGCCACCTGTATGCCTTTCCCCCATTCAACATGATCGCTCGTACGATCTCGAAGCTGGTTCGTCACGACTGTTGTCTGACCCTGATCACCCCTCTGTGGAGATCACGGCCGTGGTTCCCTCGTCTGATGGAGTTGTCCATAGACTTCCCTCGTCTGTTGCCGAACTTCCAGGACCTCCTTCTGGATCCGGATGGGAACTCGCACGAATTGGTGCTTCAGCACCAGTTGCCCCTGGTAGCATGGTTCCTTTCAGGGGACGCTGGCTTGTCCCTGACGTTCCACAGTCGACTCTCTCGCTCCTCGATAACGCCTGGGCTCCGGGCACACGATCAGCTTACCGAGCTGCATGGAAGTCTTGGTCTGATTGGTGCATGGAACGGGCAGTGGATCCCATATCTGCCCCTCTCCATTTGATACTGGGGTTTCTTACAGCCCTGTTCGACTCAGGCAAGGCGTACAGGACTATCAATGTTTTTCGATCGGCCATATCGGCCGGTCATGGTGGTTTGGAAGGTGTACCCATCGGCAAACATCCTTTTGTATGCCGTCTTCTCAAGGGTATTCGCTTCGTCCGTCCGCCTAGGTCGCGGTTTTCGACATTTTGGGACGTCAACATTGTGTTGCGTTTTCTGTCGGATTGGTACCCTAACCAGGACTTGACTCTTAAACAACTATCCTCCAAGATGGTTATGCTGTTTTGCCTGGTCTCTTGTAAGAGAGTCTCCGATGTTAGGGCTCTTGACTGGGGTACCTTTGTGTTTACGCCGGATGGCGTTACTTTCACCATATCTAGGAGAACTAAGTCGGCGTCCAAATCCTTCGTATATCCTAGATTCCCGTTGTGTCCGGCGCTCTGCCCGGTGGATTGTTTGAAGGCCTATCTAGAGGCTACACGTGCGGTGCGCTCATCTGAACGCCATCCCCTATTCATTTCGTTTAAGGCTCCTCATCGCCCAGTATCGACTCCGACGCTGGCGCGTTGGATTCGTTGGCTTTTATCCCTAGCGGGTATAGACACATCTGTCTTTACGCCTCATTCTGTAAGGGGTGCTATGGCCTCGAAGGCATCCACAGTTGGTTGCCGCCTAGAGGACATCATGCGCGCAGCGGACTGGTCCCGAGAGTCGACCTTCAGAGACTTCTATTTCAGACCAATTGAACACGTCGCATCTCAGGTGATAGCACAGCTTTAAACTTGCATAATAGGAGCCTCCGTGTCTTTAATAAAATTCCTAGATTTTACTAGTAACATGACGTAAAGTCATGATTTTATTAAAGACACGGAGGCGAGTATTATTCCCTCCCACCCTCCCGGTGTGGATTTGGGATTGGAGATGCTTCGATGCAATACAAGTACGTGGGCAATTGGGTCTGTATTGAGTTCATGTTTTGTACTGTGCAGTTTTTATCATGCTTAGATGATTTGACAGTTTTATATTGATTTCTAATCATGTATATATTCTATTTCAGAATCATGTTTCATGTAGATCCCTCACGTTTATGTTTGGTAAGTCTACAGTTTGAGTTTGGAAATTACCATATTTTTCTATCTTTTTTAGCTTGAAGTTCTCGTTTTGTTTCCCGTTTCCTGTTTGGATCAAGTGGGACATCGTTTATCTTACCTGGTCTTCGGTTGCGCAAGAAAGAGGGGGATTGTGGGAGACACAGGACTTATATAGCTACTTCCTCTGTTATGTGATTGGCTACTCGTTATGCCTGTACAGTTTTTTCTTTCATTTTGATAATATTTATATTCCTCTATCTTTGCTGCTGAGGAAATAAAGAAAGAGATATGCATAATACTCGCCTCCGTGTCTTTAATAAAATCATGACTTTACGTCATGTTACTAGTAAAATCTAGGAATTGTAATGTTATAGGAGGTTGGGCTGCATCCAGTCAGCTCTTTCTCAAAACAAGGTCGATTTTTAGCAACCTTCACTGAAAAAAAAGTGAAAGCAGTATTGTGACAGAGCTCCTGTTCTTCGACTGAGGACCTCTGCCAGGTCAGCTTTCTCTCCACTACCAGGGACCCAGTTGCCGAAGTTTGACTGGGGTCTCTACGGACCTCTTCCAGACAAGGCTGCAGTAAATATAGCTCTAGAGTCCCTCTCAGCTGTAAAGCATTGATATAGCTTCCCCCCACCCCCGTGCACACATTAGACGAGTCAGAATGCTGGGTAGAACGAATCTTTATTGTACAGAACACGGCTATTTATACAAGACCATGTAGATCAGGGGTGCCCAAAAGATAGATACCCGGATGTTGTAGAACTACAACTCCCATGATGCTTTGCAAAGCATCATGGAAGCTGTAGTTTTCAGACATCTGAATATCTACCTTTTGGGCACCCCTGGTCTAGACCATGGGCAGTCCATCTTTTAATACCTACCTCCCACTTGTGTATCTTTTTTGATGGTAAACTTTTCTTACCGCCCACCAGTGTTGCATTAACTCAAGTGTTAAAAACGTTTTTTTAGAATGGAGGGTTCTTTAAAAATATGTACCTAAATGTATCTTCTTATTTCTACTTTATGCATGTTTTATACGTATATAACTTGAATTTAATGAATTTCTGCAACTCAATGCATCAATGCAGTGCTTACTAGCGCGATAGCTGCTTAAATTGAAGAAAAAGTTAAATGGGAAAACTGGATTTTTGTCGCTTTTTCGGAGTATGTGGTTGTGCCGGAGAACCGAGGGTCGCGGATAAAACCCACCATGAAAGCTTGAATTGTGCACTAGTGGGCAGTAGGGACTAGGTTGACTACCACTGGTGTAGACTCCAGAGGGCACTCCATGCAATGAAATGGACAGTACAAGTGTGCATGGGTCACTCTTGTGTGTCAGTGAGTGTATAATGGGTCATTGTGTGTGAGTGTCAGTATGTTTGTTCGAATTCACTGTGTGTCATTGACAGTGTGTGGGTTCACTTTGTGTGTCAGGAAGTGTTAAAAGATAAAGTTGTAGTTTACTGCTTCAACAAAAATAATAAATTTCTTAAAAGTGCATCAAGCTTTTCAACCTTGAATATAAAGTGTGTAACGCAGTATAATTTTATTTATTTGGGTACAAGCAACTTGCCAATACACACAGAGCATTTGACGTGTAACCAAAAACAAAATCTTTACCCCACACAAAGCATTAATCAAGTAGCAATATAATTTCACCAATAAAGTGCCAATGCAGAATAAGGGATTCTTGTGGTATGATTTGGATAATACTTAAAAATATATTTGCAGAACTTCAATGGGGTGCAACGTTGAATAGAGTAGTAGAGTTGTCCTTTTATTTTTCCTCAGGGATAAAAGCAAATGAGATAAATATATAGTCATGTATTTTAAAAACCATACAAATTAAAAATGTCCTTAATAACCTGTGACAGTGAGGGTGTATCAGTCACTGTTTGTCAGTGAAGGTGTCGCTGTAACTGTCAGTGTGTATGGTTTACCATGTGTGTCACTGAGTTTGTAGGAAGCCACTATGTGTGTAGGTATTATTGTGTGTATGGTTCACTGTGTGGGATTTATTGAGTGTGTATGGGTCTCTGTCTGTGTGTTAGTGACCAAGGCAATGAACCCGGCTCCCCTGGACTACCAGTGAGCAGGGCTATGACTTCCAAGGAATCAAGATTGCAGCCTCCCAGGTCAGCGGTAAGTAATTCTTGGAAAGGGGGTGCCCTAAAGTCCTGGGCGTGGATGCCACTTAACATCTTCGTCCTTTTTTCCAGTTAGAGCTCTGGTAGACTTCTTGGTGTTCAATTACCACTTGTTGGTCAGTTGCAAACTTGTTACCCGGGAAGGAGTTCCAGGTGGTAATCTCTGGTCACAGTATGGAAATTGTATACTGCTAAGAAGGATGTAGCTGAGCTCTGGTACTCGGTTGAGTACCTCCACTAAAAACCTCTCCCTGATCCTGCAATGTAGTTGGAGCTTATAGCCCTCACCCAAACATCAGCCAAGATACCCAGCATGGGGTCTCCAGCAAAAACATAGGTAAGCCTGCCCAGGTGCCTCTGTGCCTTGAATAGAATTGCAACGCACACCCCTTAATTCAATTAATTCCCAGGCGCTAATGCAATTTATCTCCCAAACACATGTAGAACCTCACAAACTATGTGAAAAAGAGGGGTAACTCCCACATATGTGGTATTTTCCAGATAGCTCGTCCCTCAGCCCTTAATCTAGCAAAATATCGCTTTCGCTAGGGGTGTCTGCCAGATCTTTTAGGTGGAAATCATACTGGTTCCCAAAGAACATGGAATGATTGGAAATGAGGGTGCTCAAAAGGACTATGTCCACTATAGCCAGGAGGAAGGTCCACGATGGGTTGATAGCAATGTATTACATTTCAACAGTTCAGAATCCATTGTGACAGAGCTACCTGTACCCCGACTGGGTACCTCCGCCAAGCTCACTTCCTCACACAACCCTTTTGAGCTTGAACTGGGAAACCTGAAGCGCTTCTGCCCCAGTCACTGCAGCTTGATTGGGGCCCTTCTGGAGCTTTTCCACCCGCCCAGGCTGCAGCTTTCCTTCCAGGCAAGTATCATGCCCTCTGCTTATTCCGCTTCAGCCCTTTTTCCAGGCAGGTATTGTGCCCTCTTCCTATTCCTCCACAACTCTGCTTACAGAGATTATAGCTATTGCCTATATGATATATATTTGGACCGAGAGTAGAGATCAATACGAGCTATTGGTGCATGTAAAATGAACGGGGGTTAAATGATGGGAAAGGCTTTCAAACCCCAGGATTATTTCACTAAAGTGAATAATTGCTGGAAATTCATACACAAAACTTTTATTGGTATTTACCGTCATTACGAAATTCATTGCAACGAGGAGCTATAGCTACTACCGCAGTGAACTCTTTGTGGCCAGACCTGTAACAGCGGTCCGTCAAATCTTTGACACAGGGGCGTTTGGACAATACCCCATGGATCCAGGCGCTATTTGCACAGAATGGGCGCTCAGATCAGACCTTTCGGGGGATATATAACGTGGGGGTTCATTGTGATTTAATGTATGTTTTAGGGGTATTTTTTGTTGTGACCTCTGTATCCGGGAGATAATTAGCTTACCCGAGGGCTAACTGATTCAACTCCCTGGGCAGCTTTAACGTACAATAAAAAGAGACCCCATGCTGGGGGTCTGGGTATAAATGTTTGTTCTTTTTTTCTAACAAAAGCAGTTTTGTTGTGCCCTTCATTAAGTCTCAACTGATGTTTGTGTTATAATCACTACTTTACTGCGGGACCTGGAGTATCTGTACCTAGAGTGGTACCTCTGCTGCACTCTCTCCCATTACAATCATCAAGCTCAGTTTTACAAACTACCGAACTAGACCGACTGCAAGCCCTGATTCTCTGGAACTGTTTTGGGCATGGGACCACACGTCCGTCCGTCAATAAGACTTCAAGGAAATTCCTTAACCCCAACCCCTGAACTGATCTGGGTGACTTTTGGATATGTTGGTCACCCAGATCAGGGCTATCAGGGGATGTAACTTTTGTGGGGGTTTTGTGTGTTTTAAGTTATTTTGGGGGTTTTGTAAAAATGTTTTATTTTTATTTATTTATTTATTTATTTTTTTTTTTTTAAGTTCAGTATAGTGCTTGACACAATTATCTCCCAGGCATCGGAGAGGGATTTACCTATTTTGCATGGGAGTGTCCTGGACCTGAGAGCCAATGTGATTGTGTATTTGTTTCTACTGTGGTTTACTCTCAGGTCCAGGGGGGAGTGCCCCTTGCATGGGGTCTGTCATAAAATGCCAGTTGTGACTAAACAGATTCGTTTTACCCTTCATGAAGTCTAGGCTCATGTTTTGGGGGATTGGAGAACTACACTCTAGGGATTGCTATAATCATTATACTTCTTTGGATCACAACGATTGCTCTTGTAAGAGCAGCCTGCTTTGCTCTCTAGACTAGGAGAGGTCTACCCACTGGAAGCTGTGTGGGGATATTTATGGTATAATAATAGTAAACAGTTGAGAATTACCCACTATTTTAATTCTCAGATCCCAAAGATCGTTATCGTGTAAGTGAAATGTAAACCATATCAATAAACTCACAATTTGTTATAAAAATAGATACAATTTATTTTTATATTCAAATAATAATAAAAAGTAACATGCGTGACAATAATCAATGGAAATTCAGTATAACATGAGTATGCAATACAAATGGCAATGTAAAAACCTCCCCCAATGACTAAGACAGTCTTAATTGTCAAGAAGATTTATGATGGGCTTCACAGAGACAAAGAAAAAGTTTCACACAGAGAACAGAATTCCTCAGAGTGCAGCGTAAGGTCGTAAAACTTTAGCTGACAGTTAGAATAACCCTTTCAATGCTGGCTAGACCTCTTCTAGGCAATTAAGATCTATTCTTATGTAATTTTTTAATAAAATAACATTTAAACCAGTCATTAGTCACTTCCTGGACCCATCCAATAAGAGAAATCTACAAAATTCTACAAGCTGAATTTTAATTTGCCTAAACATATATTTTATCTTATTTAAAGCAAATCAATACACCTGGATAAATATCACGATATGCTAACATGTGATATGTCACA
The DNA here is from genome assembly GCF_036172605.1 of Pelobates fuscus. Lineage (NCBI taxonomy): Eukaryota > Metazoa > Chordata > Amphibia > Anura > Pelobatidae > Pelobates > Pelobates fuscus. The sequence continues at coordinate 284,683,193 of NC_086322.1, read as the reverse complement.
TTAATACATATTTATCCTAATTCCATCTGCAGCATGGAATGGTTATAAATATATACTTCTTAGTTAACTAAGATTTCTAAATACCGAAATCTGATCGTGATTTATCCAGTCATATATCATGCTATTAGAACATTTTAATTAAATTAGATTAATTAAATGAAGCCGGTATATTTACCAGTTAAATAGATATTCTCACCAGATGTTCTCAGGTAGCTAAGTGTCAAGGAATGTTTATCTGTCTTTTCTTTCTTATCCTGCTTCCGACTCTTTTGCCCCCGACTGCTTTCTCTGCCTCCTCTCCATACCTCTCTTGATTTTCTTGATTACCTCTCTTCCCTTTGTCTTAACTTTTAAAGGGAAAATTTCTCTGTTCGTCACTAGCTGGTAGACCAATCAAAACACTAGGTGTTTGGTTATCTTTTAGATAGCAACTTAATATTTGGTCTATAGAGGGCAGTCTCGTCCCACTAAACATACCTATCCAGGAAAGAGTTAACTTTTCCTGGTGGCTATTTTGACGTCATTTTGGCTTATCTATATGTTGCCTATATTTTATATTTTCTGTCAGATCAAACAGTTTCTTTGGGCTTTCTTCAGACTATGTGTCTCCAAATTCTGCTGTAATTTCTAGTATGACGGTTCATAATACTAAATATGACCCCTTCAATACAATGGGAATCTTGTACATATAGAAAGTAAAATTAAATTATTTAATCTTCTCTGTCACAAATTTCTGGGTTTAGAATTTATTCTATTCCATTAGCAATTAGACAGTCTCTTATCACTTGGTTTGTTTATACTATACATTCCTTTTAGCTCTGGCAAAGGTTTAGAGAAAGGATAGAAATTGTGTGTCTCTTTGTTAACTTGAAAATAACAAAATGGAGTCTGGTCTGTTCAGAGTGACTCAGAATATACACTTTTAATTTCTATCATAGCACAAAATGCCGATATAAATACCCTGACAGCTGGATCCTGGTCTTGGGTCCAGGGTGGGTTGAGGACAGCGAGACCCCAACCAAGCTGTGGCGGTTTGTGGGGTTTACAGTGTTCCAGTGCGGTGCATATATGTGATCTGTGTGTGTGTGCATATCTGTCATGTGTCTGTGAGCCCCCCTACCCACCTTACAACCCACCACACAGACCCCCCTACCCTCTCACAGCCATCCCCACCCTGTCTCCCCACACACCGTCACAGCCCCCCCCCCCTAAAAAAGCCATTCACTCCCCCATACACGCACCCTGAAAGGGTTAATGCTGTAATGGACTCAACTCCCCCCGGTTCTCGATCACCATAATCAACGTTGATGGAGAATCATTGTCAACATTAAAGACACAGACAACAGGATGCTTTGACAAGATTTCTCGCTCTTTATTATTTCGAAGCTAGCATTTATACACAGTTTCTTACGTAAGCCGTGAAATTTATAGTTTCCATGTAGTTAATAGTACATACTTGTCTGACATTAAAAGATAAGCATTTGAATAGTGATGTACCGAACTGTTCGCTGGCGAATAGTTCCCGACGAACATAGCGTGTTCGCGTTCGCCGCCGCGGGCGAACACATGGGCGGTTTGATCCGCCCCCTATTCGTCATCATTGAGCAAACTTTGACCCTGTGCCTCACGGTCAGCAGACACATTCCAGCAAATTAGCAGCAGACCCTCCCTTCCACACCCTCCCACCTCCCTCCCAGCATCCATTTTAGATTCATTCTGAAGCTGCATGCTTAGTGAGAGGAGGGAAACTGTAGCTGTGTTCATTAGATAGGCTAGGTTATTCAGTGTCCACTACAGTCCTGAAGGACTCATCTGATCTCTGCTGTAAGAACAGCACCCCAAAAAGCCCTTTTTAGGGCTAGAACATCACTTCTTTTTTTTTTTTTTCTGTGTAATGTGATTGCAGTTGCCTGCCTGCCTGCCAGCCAGCTTCTGTGTCAGGCTCACAGTGCATACTGTGCCCATTTGCCCAGTGCCACCACTCATATCTTGTGTCACAATAGCTTAAGCTTGACATTTAAAAAGAAAAAAAACTTTTTTCACTGTAATAGATTGAAGAGCAGTTAGTTGTCTGCCAGCTTCTGTGTCAGGCTCAGTGGATACTGTGCCCAGTTGCCCAGTGCCACCACTCATATCTGGTGTGACTATAGCGTGCCTTTAAAAACAAAAAAAGTGTTTCACTCTAAGCTAATAGCAGTTAGTTGTCTGCAAGCGTCTGGGTGTCAGGCCTTCAGCGTGTGCTCTGCCAACCTCAGCAAGTGCACTTTGCCACTCATATCTGGTGTCTGTATAGCGTGCTTTTACAAAGAAAAAAAGTTTTTCAGTGTAAGCTAATAGCAATTGGTGTCCTTCAAGCTGGTGTGTCAGGCCTTCAGCGTGTACTCTGCCAACCTCTGCAAGTGCACGTTTGCCACTCATATCTGGTGTGACTATAGCGTGCCTTTAAAAAGAAAAAAAACGTTTTTCAGTGTAAGCTAATAGCAGTCAGTGTCCTTAAATCTCGTGTCAGGCCTTCAGCGTGTGCTCTGCCAACCTCAGCAAGTGTAATTTGCCACTCATATCTGGTGTCTCTATAGCGTGCATTTAAAACCAAAAAACCTTTTTCACTGTAATAGATTGAAGAGCAGTTAGTTGTCTGCCAGCTTCTGTGTCAGGCTCAGTGGATACTGTGCCCATTTGCCCAGTGCCACCACTCATATCTGGTGTGACTATAGCATGCCTTTAAAAACAAAAAAAGTGTTTCACTCTAAGCTAATAGCAGTTAGTTGTCTGCAAGCGTCTGGGTATCAGGCCTTCAGCGTTTGCTCTGCCAACCTCAGCAAGTGTAATTTGCCACTCATATCTGGTGTCTGTATAGCGTGCTTTTACAAAGAAAAAAAGTTTTTCAGTGTAAGCTAATAGCAATCAGTGTCCTTCAAGCTGGTGTGTCAGGCCTTCAGCGTGTACTCTGCCAACCTCTGCAAGTGCACTTTGCCACTCATATCTGGTGTGACTATAGCGTGCCTTTAAAAAGAAAAAAACATTTTTCAGTGTAAGCTAATAGCAGTCAGTGTCCTTAAATCTTGTGTCAGGCCTTCAGCGTGTGCTCTGCCAACCTCAGCAAGTGTAATTTGCCACTCATATCTGGTGTCTGTATAGCGTGCTTTTACAAAGAAAAAAAGTTTTTCAGTGTAAGCTAATAGCAGTCAGTGTCCTTCAAGCTGGTGTGTCAGGCCTTCAGCGTGTACTCTGCCAACCTCTGCAAGTGCACTTTGCCACTCATATCTGGTGTGACTATAGCGTGCCTTTAAAAAGAAAAAAACATTTTTCAGTGTAAGCTAATAGCAGTCAGTGTCCTTAAATCTTGTGTCAGGCCTTCAGCGTGTGCTCTGCCAACCTCAGCAAGTGTAATTTGCCACTCATATCTGGTGTCTGTATAGCGTGCTTTTACAAAGAAAAAAAGTTTTTCAGTGTAAGCTAATAGCAGTCAGTGTCCTTCAAGCTGGTGTGTCAGGCCTTTCTTCAGCGTGTGCCCTGCAGACCACTGCCAGTGGACTTTGACAGTTGCCACTCATATCTGGTGTCTCTGTAGCGTGCTTTTACAAAGCAAAAAAGTTTTCCAGTGTAAGCTAATAGCAGTCAGTGTCCTTAAAGCGGGTGTTTCAGGCCTTCCTTCAGCGTGTACCCTGCAGACCCCTGCCAGTGGACTTTGACAGTTGCCACTCATATCTGGTGTCTCTGTAGCGTGCCTTTACAAAGAATAAAAGTTTTCCAGTGTAAGCTAATAGCAGTCAGTGTCCTTAAAGCGGGTGTGTCAGGCCTTCCTTCAGCGTGTACCCTGCAGACCCCTGCCAGTGGACTTTGACAGTTGCCACTCATATCTGGTGTCTCTGTAGCGTGCCTTTACAAAGAATAAAAGTTTTCCAGTGTAAGCTAATAGCAGTCAGTGTCCTTAAAGCGGGTGTGTCAGGCCTTCAGCGTGTGCTCTGCAGACCCCTGCCATTGCACATTGCCACTCATATCTGGTCTTACAGTAGCTTGCACGTACCACTAATCCCCCCAAAAATGACAGGCAGAGGCAGGCCACCCCGCAGGGGCCATCGTGGTCGTGGTGCTGTGATTCCCTTTGGCCCTAGAATAATGCCCAGTTTTCAGAGGCCACGTACCCTGAACTTGAAAAGTTCTGAGGACATAGCTGACTGGCTAACACAGGACACCCAATCTTCTACAGCTTCCGCTCGGAACCTTGACGCACCATCCTTCTCCAGCTTAGCTTCAGGCACTTCTCAAGATACCACTCACCCGCCTGCCGCCACCACCAAAACTAGCACCACAGCTGCTTTATTTGGTATGTCAGAGGAGTTATTCACACATCCGTTTGAAGAAATGAGTGATGCGCAACCATTATTGCCAGAGGATGTAGATAACAGGGATATGTCTCAGGCAGGCAGCATTACACAAATGGACGTACGGTGTGATGATGATGATGTTGTACCCGCTGCTGCTTCCTTTGCTGAGTTGTCAGATACAAGTGAAGTGGTTGATGATGACGATGCGTCCATGGATGTCATGTGGGTGCCCGCTCGGCAAGAAGAAGAACAGGGCGAAAGTTCAGATGGGGAGACAGAGAGGAGGAGGAGGAGGAGACGAGTTGGAAGCAGGGGGAGGTCGTCGCAAGGAGCTAGTGGCACAGTCAGATAGCAAGCATCGGCACCCGGGGTCAGCCCGACAGCACGCCAATCAACGCATGCTGTGTCCACCACCAGAATGCCGTCATTGCAGAGCTCAGCAGTGTGGAATTTTTTTTGTATGTCTGCCTCTGACAACAGCGATGCCATTTGCAACCTGTGCCAAAAGAAACTGAGTCGTGGGAAGTCCAACACCCACCTAGGTACAACTGCTTTGCGTAGGCACATGATCTCACATCACAAACGCCTATGGGATCAACACATGAGTACAAGCAGCACGCCTACTCTAAGCCGCCATCCTCCTCCTGGTCCAGCATCCTAAGCCACGTCAACCACTGCTGTCCTCCTTGCCCCCTCTCAACCATCCGCCACTCCGTCTCCCGCCTTGAGCAGTTCCCGCTCATCTGCCCACAGTCATGTGTCTGTCAAGGACATGTTTGAGCGTAAGAAGCCAATGTCAGAAAGTCACCCCCTTGCCCAGCGTCTGACAGCTGGCTTGTCCGAACTATAAGCCCGCCAGCTTTTACCATACAAGCTGGTGGAGTCTGAGGCGTTCAAACAATTTGTAGCTATTGGGACACCGCAGTGGAAGGTACCCGGCAGAAATTTCTTTTCACAAAAGGCAATCCCCAACCTGTACTCGATTGTGCAAAAGGAAGTAATGGCATGTCTGGCACACAGTGTTGGGGCAAGGGTCCATCTGACCACTGATACCTGGTCTGCAAAGCATGGTCAGGGCAGGTATATCACCTACACTGCGCATTGGGTAAACCTGCTGACTGCTGCCAAGCATGGAATGCATGGCTCTGCAGAGGAGTTGGTGACACCGCCACGACTTGCAGGCAGTCCTGCTGCCACCTCCTCTACTCCTCCTACTCCATCCTCTTCCATAACCTCCTCGGCTGAGTCCTCTTCTTCTGCTGCGTCTTGCTCCACATCAACGACACCCCCCCAGCTCCCCAGGTACTATTCCACATCCCGGATACGGCAGTGTCACGCCGTCTTGGGTTTGACTTGCTTGAAAGCAGAGAGTCACACCGGATATCGGCAAAGTGGTTTGTGACAACGGAAAAAATTTGTTAGCGGCATTGAAGTTGGGCAAGTTGACACATGTGCCGTGCATGGCACATGTGTGTAATCTGATCGTACAACGCTTTGTGCATAAGTACACAGGCTTACAGGACGTCCTGAAGCAGGCCAGGAAGGTGTGTGGCCATTTCAGGCGTTCCTACACGGCCATGGCTCACTTTGCCGATATCCAGCGGCGAAACAACATGCCAGTGAGGCGCTTGATTTGCGACAGCCCGACACGTTGGAATTCAACACTCTTAATGTTCGACCGCCTGCTCCAACAAGAAAAAGCTGTTAATGAATATTTGTATGACCGGGGTGCTAGGACAGCCTCTGGGGAGCTGGGAATTTTTTTGCCACGTTACTGGACGCTCATGCGCAATGCCTGTAGGCTCATGCGTCCTTTTGAGGAGGTGACAAACCTAGTCAGTCGCACCGAAGGCACCATCAGCGACATCATACCATTTGTTTTCTTCCTGGAGCGTGCCCTGCGAAGAGTGCTGGATCAGGCCGTAGATGAGCGTGAAGAGGAAGAGTTGTGGTCACCATCACCACCAGAAACAGCCTTATCAGCATCGCTTGCTGGACCTGCGGCAACGCTGGAAGAGGATTGTGAGGAAGAGGAGTCAGAGGAGGAATGTGGCTTTGAGGAGGAGGAAGACCAACCACAGGGATCCCAGGGTGCTCGTTGTCACCTATCTGGTACCCGTGGTGTTGTGCGTGGCTGGGGGGAAGAATCCATCCATCCATCGGCATCCAACCTTGTGCAAATGGGGTCTTTCATGCTGTCGTGCCTGTTGAGGGACCCTCGTATAAAAAGGCTGAAGGAGAACGACCTGTACTGGGTGTCCACGCTACTAGACCCCCGGTATAAGCAGAAAGTGGCGGAAATGTTACCGAATTACAACAAGTCGGAAAGGATGCAGCATTTGCAAAATAAATTAAAAAGTATGCTTTACACAGCGTATAAGGGTGATGTCACAGCACAACGGGAATCTAACAGGGGGAGAGGTGGAAGTCATCCTCCTCCTCCCACGACGACGCCGGCAAGGACAGGACGCTTTAAAGACGTGTTGTTGATGGAGGACATGCGGACCTTTTTAAGTCCTACGCATCGCCACAGCCCTTCGGGATCCACCCTCAGAGAGCGACTCGACCTTTATTAAGATGAACCTTTATTAACCTTTATTAAGATGAATGAGGGATGGATCCCGAAGGGACTGACACTGGGCGATACATTCGATTAAAAAAGGCCTGATGAGATGAGCTGCCTTGGGCTAAAAATGGTCCACACGCTGCTGTATTTTAGCTCTGAATGCCGGTTGACTTGCGTGACTTATCCGCCACCAACTAGGGTTCAAGCCGCCATGTTTTAGGGCACTTTCCGCCTGTGAAACAAACATCAATTTTTCTGGCTGCAACAAAACCGAATTTTTCAGGCATGTGGACATGCCTAATTTTTAGGCCCTCTGGTGCTGCACTGTGGCTTCAAAAACCAAACCAAAAAAAAGGCACATAGTGACCCTATGTAGGGGGAACAGTCCCTATTCTGCTCTGTGTAAGTGTGTATCAGGGATCTTTATTCAGATTCAAAAATTACAATTCCAGGAAAAATTTAACAAACATTTACAAGAACATGTTATGCACATCATAGAAACAACGTGAATTCTGCTCTTTGTCAGTGTGTATCAGGGGCTTTGAGGACAGGTGTCAATCCATACCTGCCAAGTGACCCTATGTAAGGGGAACAGTCCCTATTCTGCTCTGTGTCCATCAGGGTCTCTGAGGACAGGTGTCAATCCATATTCATTGTGATTTAGGAATGTTAGGTGATTTCTGCCCTTTATGGATATAAACCAGACTCTGCATCAACTGTGTAATTTTCCATGAGAGTTTTGCCATGGATCCCCCTCCGGAATGCCACAGTCAAGGTGTTAGTCCCCTTGAAACAACTTTTCCATCACTTTTGTGGCCAGAAAGAGTCCCTGTGGGTTTTAAAATTCGCCTGCCCATTGAAGTCAATGGCGGTTCGCGAACGTTTGCGGAAGTTCCCGTTCGCGAACCGAAAATTCCAGGTTCGCGACATCACTACATTTGAATAAAGACTGGACAGGAACATCCGGAGGTCAAGCAAATTCGCACATCCTCTGGCAGATGTATTTTGTACCAAGGTCTTCCTTCTAAAGTCAGCATAATTATTTCAAACATTATTTTAAAGCATACAAAGCAAAAAGAGTTTAACTGTTTCATATCCTTTCAGTCAGCAATAATGATTATAAACCTTATCTAAGCATAAAATACATATGAACAAGAAAAGTTAGCTACTTCATATTCCTACACACCCTGTCACCCACACTACCCCCCAATTACTTTCAGCCTCCACACACTGTCACCCCTTCACCCAACTATATATATGCATACTAGCTTATATATATATATATATATATATTTGTTTTAGGGTGTAGGTGGATCTTCCCACACTTTCCCCAGGACTTGACCCCTGGTAGTAAGTACAGACGAAGGTAGAGAGCACAGCCCAAAATACAGTATGAATTCATACAAGTCTAATTACATTCACCTCTCTTGGCAATAAGGAAATCTAGTTACTCCACATGGAGTATTTTTTTTTTTTTTTTGACGCATGAGGAGGACTTTAACATGGCCATATGATGTGACTAAACCCCACTAAGGAGAAATCTGACTGACTTTGGAGTGGAGAAGTATTAATTTAAACCATTATTTTGTGGCATGGTTGGAAATGGATTAAAAGTGGGGTTTGTCGCTCACTTTTGCATCAGCAGCAGAAAGCGGAGCATGATTGCTTATTAGCTAAAGTTGAAGCAGCAGCTGATCTGGGAAGTATATTCACCTACACCTGCTTTCACAGGCTTTAGCCTCATTTTTTTTAAATCAAACGAGGTTTGAAGAGCTGAAGGAGCCGAGTCCTCTCTTCCCTCCATCTCTTATTACTATGCAGCGTTTGACTTTGCCTTTGTTCACTAATGTGATTTAAATTGCCTATTCATCTGATTATAATCGATATGTGGAGTTTAACGTAAGACTCCCAAGTTTAACAAGGAGTAAGAGCTATAACCATGGCTGAGGTGGGGATTTTAAAAGCATAAATTCTAGCCCATCGCACGTTAGGGAATAATTCCCACATACAGTCAGGCGTTTAACCCTTCAGTAGCAGCAGTGTGAGCTCTTTGTGGAGATTGTGGGTGGCTCTTAAAAGAGCCTTTGTGTGAGTTTGGGAATTGAGGGACAGTGGAGTTTACTTGCTCTTGGACGCCTTTTGGCTCTCGGTTTTCTTGGGCAGTAAGACAGCCTGGATATTGGGCAGGACCCCACCCTGGGCTATGGTGACCCCTCCGAGCAGTTTGTTGAGCTCCTCGTCGTTGCGCACAGCGAGCTGCAGATGGCGGGGGATGATGCGGGTCTTTTTGTTATCTCTGGCGGCGTTCCCAGCCAGCTCCAGGATCTCAGCGGTCAGATACTCCAGCACTGCAGCCAGATAGACCGGAGCTCCGGCTCCAACCCGCTGGGCGTAGTTCCCCTTCCTGAGCAGCCTGTGGACACGGCCGACTGGGAACTGCAGACCTGCTCTGGATGATCGGGTCTTTGCTTTAGCCCGGACTTTGCTGCTCTGTTTGCCTCTTCCTGACATCTTCAAATCGCAATCTGTAAAATCTATGAGCTCCCGCCCCCTTGCACGGCTACTTATACATCCGCAGATGTGCCGAGCTCTAGTCTGATTGGTTGCATTTTAAATCCACCAATCAGAATCCGACTAAGAGAGTAACCAATCACTGTAGGATTACCTCGTTCCATGCTCAGTGCCCGCTCTGAACGGACCAATAGGAAATGCACAGAGGTCAGGCTTTGCTACCCGGGCTTCTATATATAGAGCTGCCAGGGAAGGGGCTCGTTATTCTGTTGGAAACTTCGTGAGATTATCATGCCTGAACCAGCCAAGTCCGCACCAGCACCCAAGAAGGGATCTAAGAAAGCCGTGACCAAGACCCAGAAGAAGGATGGGAAGAAGCGCAGAAAGAGCAGGAAGGAAAGCTATGCTATATACGTGTACAAGGTGCTGAAACAGGTCCACCCCGACACCGGTATCTCCTCCAAGGCCATGGGGATCATGAATTCCTTTGTCAATGATATCTTCGAGCGCATCGCAGGGGAATCCTCCCGCCTGGCTCATTATAACAAACGCTCCACCATCACCTCCCGGGAGATCCAGACCGCTGTACGGCTCTTACTGCCCGGAGAGCTGGCCAAGCACGCCGTGTCTGAGGGCACCAAGGCAGTGACCAAGTACACCAGCGCCAAGTAAAAACCCCATCATCACCCAAACCCTAATAACACAAAGGCTCTTTTAAGAGCCACCCACACAATCCACGAGAGAGCTGTATAGATATACTGAGTATTCTCTGCGGAATGTTACAAGTCATCGATTACAGCGGTCTCCTAAAACTTTTTTTTTTTGTACTGCTACTCCAGAGTAGCAGATTATATGACGTTTATTTCAGTTTTGAAATATTCAAGTTAAAATAAGTTGTAAACCCCCCTCAATAGTAGAACCTATGGTGTAACATATATTCAGCTGGTTATAATGTATCCTAAATGATACAACATTCCGAAACGGATATGTAGCAATCTCTTATAATGAAACGTTTCAATTCACAGTCAAGATTTTTTTTCACATGTTATATGTCGCCATCTCGTGGATACAGATTGCAATGGTTTGTTTCTTTAAAAAAAAAAACACAAAAAAAACCCTAATAGATCCTCGTTGAAACTAGCACCCGCAAACAAACTGAACACACTATATAACTCAATTTTTTTTTTTTACACTCTCAATATGCATATATTACTAGATGTATATATTTAGCATTCTTTAGTTGGGTGGCATTTCAAAAGCGGGAAAGTCTGTTACAAAATCGCGAAGTTGAAAATTTCTACAGTTTCTCTCCCGCCTTTTTACGCCACATACTGATTGCAGTTTCACTGAAAGAGCAGCATTTTGTGGTGTAAAAATAGAAATAGTTTGTCTTTCAGACTCGGGTGTATGGACTGTGACAGAAAATTATAAATCCAATTATTCTCTAAACTCGAATTAAACAGTATGGAAGTTTTATTTTTATATATAACAAGCTAAAATTGTATTTATCACAGGAGCTTTCCTCTCCGGCCGCAGTTTAGTGCCAAGAGGATCCTAGTTTACTAAAATGGAAGAGTTTAAGCCTGAAATACAGACATCTTCTATTTCACATTTAATAAAGCATTTAATCATTGTGCATTGAAGCAGGAAGAGATGTAGGATAATATGAGAAATCTAATACTGGCTGTATTGATAGGAAGTGAAACACGAGCCATTGCAGTCTGTTATAACCGAAGCCTTCTCTAATTTCTCGTTCCCCGATATTCTCGGGAGGATTGAAAGCGCCATCCTGGTGGAATTATAGCCTTATGAGGGAAGGAGTGGGCGGCTCTGAAAAGAGCCTTTGGTGTGTATGAAGGATGGAAGAGGAGAAGCGTTTAACCTCCGAAACCGTAGAGAGTGCGGCCCTGGCGTTTGAGCGCGTACACCACGTCCATGGCGGTGACCGTCTTCCTCTTGGCGTGCTCGGTATAGGTGACTGCATCGCGGATAACATTCTCCAGGAAGACTTTGAGCACTCCGCGAGTCTCCTCGTAAATGAGGCCGGAGATTCGCTTGACGCCTCCTCTGCGAGCCAAACGGCGGATAGCCGGTTTAGTGATCCCCTGGATGTTATCCCGGAGCACCTTCCTGTGCCGCTTGGCACCTCCTTTACCGAGCCCTTTTCCTCCTTTACCGCGACCAGACATTCTGCGATGAGACAAGTAGAACAATCAATGCTCAGCCCACGGCCGCCTGCCCTTATATGTCTCCTGAGCGGACCGGATGGGGAACTGCAACACAAATCACACGTCACTGGGCGGGTCTTGTCGATGATTGGCTGATGCAGTAGGTTGTACTCGTGCTTTGCGGTGATTTGCTGAATAATAATTTTTGAACTGAAAAGAAGAGACCCGCCGGCGGGAAAGTTTTCTACCGCATTCGAGCTTGTAACCACGGCAAGTATTTAGTGCAGACTGAATTTATTAATAAAATATTTTATTCCCCTTCCCCCCCTCAGCTTCAAACACAACAAACACACATAAATAGATTAAAATTAAATATGTCTAGATAGAGAAGTTACCTAAATACATATTGATACTCTTTTCATTCTTACACCGACTCTATGTTCTACACATATTAATTAGCTCTAGGAACTAAATCACATTTTCAGAAGATGAATTAACGCAGTACCTGTAAATAGTCACTAGATGGCAGTGTAAGATTGAAAGAGGATGCATTGTGCTCTGTATTACAATCTAAACTTTTATCTCGCAGTAGCAGCGTCTCTCTCCTCCTATCAGAGTTGGGGACGTGGTGCATTGTGTCCAATCAGATCCATCCTTTTTCTATAAAGAACTCGGTTCGCACCTCTCCAGCTTCAGTTCCTGTTAACCTCGTATTAGGTGTGGATATCCCTTTGACAGAATGGCCCGTACCAAGCAGACAGCCCGTAAATCCACTGGTGGGAAGGCTCCCAGGAAGCAGCTGGCCACTAAGGCTGCCAGGAAAAGCGCTCCTGCTACTGGTGGTGTCAAGAAACCTCACAGTTACCGCCCTGGCACGGTAGCTCTTCGGGAAATCCGCCGCTATCAGAAATCCACCGAGCTGCTGATTCGCAAACTGCCCTTTCAGCGCCTGGTCCGTGAGATCGCCCAGGACTTCAAACCCGACCTGCGCTTCCAGAGCTCTGCTGTCATGGCCCTTCAAGAGGCCAGCGAGGCAGGACCGCTGCTAGGATTTTTAGTTACACAGGCGAAGATGCATTTTGGTGCCCCCTACCCTCGTTTAAAATAAGGTTCATACAAACACAGAAATAATCATACAGAGACATACAGACAGAGACATACATGCATACAGAGACATGCAGGCATATAAAGACATACATACAGAGGCATACCGTCATACAGACACATACATACATAGACATCCAGGCATACAGACACATACATACAGGCATACAAAGACATACACGCATACAGAGACATACCGTCATACAGACACATACATATATACAGGTATACAGAGACATACAGGCATACAGACACATACGTACAAAGACATACAGGCATACAGACACATACATTTGTACATACAGAGACATACAGGCATACGGACACATACATTTGTACATACAGAGACATACAGGCATACAGAAACATACAGACACATACATTTTGTACAGGCATACAGAGACATACAGGCATACAGAGACATACAGGCATACAGAAACATACATACAAAGACATACAGAGACCTACATACATACATACATACATACATACATACATACAGAGACATACATACATACATACATACAGAGACATACTTACATCAGTTCAATCTTGTCCCCTGGATGCATGCTGTCTGGCTCCTTGGAGTCCTGTCCTGCAGCACAGCCCCATCACAGGGCGCCAGCCACGCTGTGTGGTACACAGGGAGCAGGGATATGATGTCATTCATATCCTCGCCCCCTCCACACAGCCTGCGGCAGACACCAGGGTAAGTGCAGTGGCGTACACATGACCCATGGGGCCCCAGTGCGCAAATTGATCCGTGCCCCCCCCCCCCTCTCGCGCTTACTCTGCGTGGGCCGGGGCCGCAACACATGGCGGCGGGCACCTGGTCGCAGGGGTTGCAGGGCTGTGACCCCTGCGACCGCGGTATGTACGCCAGTGCATGCAGATGCACACACACTTAAAGGACCACTACAGACACCTAGATCACATCAGCTCAATGAAGTGGTCTGGGTGTCAGGTCCCTCTAGTTTTAACCCTGCAGCTGAAAACATAGCAGTTTCAGAGAAACTGCTATGTTTCACCGAGGGTTAATTCAGCCTCTAGTGGATGTCTCACTGACAACCACTAGAGGAGCTTCCGCTATTCTAAAACACTGAACGTCCATAGGAAAGCATTGAGTAATGCTTTCCTATGGGCGGTTTGAATGCGTGCGCGGCAAGAGCATTCGGAGTTGAGAGGCGGAGGAATCCCCAGCGCCAAGGGAGAAAGGTAAGTGCTGAAGACACACACACACTCTCACGAACAGATGCATACACACCAGCTAACGGACACACATTTACTGACAGACACACTCAGCGACAGACATACACACACACTCACTTACAAAACATACACTCTCACTGACAAACACACACTCACTAACAGACATCAAACAGACTCACTAATACACACACAAACACACTCAGTAAGAGACTCACTAGCAGACACACACACTGACACTCACTAGCAGACACACACTGACACTCACTAGCAGACACACACTGACACTCACTAGCAGACACACACTGACACTCACTAGCAGACACACACTGACACTCACTAGCAGACACACACTGACACTCACTAGCAGACACACACACTGACACTAGCAGACACTCACTGACACACTCACTGACACTAGCAGACACTCACTGACACTAGCAGACACACTCACTGACACTAGCAGACACACTCACTGACACTCACTAGCAGACACACACACTGACACTCACTAGCACACTCACTAGCAGACACACTCACTGACGCTCACTAGCAGACACACTCACTGACGCTCACTAGCAGACACACTCACTGACGCTCACTAGCAGACACACTCACTGACGCTCACTAGCAGACACACTCACTGACGCTCACTAGCAGACACACACACTGACGCTCACTAGCAGACACACACACTGACGCTCACTAGCAGACACACTCACTGACGCTCACTAGCAGACACACTCACTGACGCTCACTAGCAGACACACTCACTGACGCTCACTAGCAGACACACACACTGACGCTCACTAGCAGACACACACACTGACGCTCACTAGCAGACACACACACTGACGCTCACTAGCAGACCCACACACTGACGCTCACTAGCAGACCCACACACTGACGCTCACTAGCAGACACACACACTGACGCTCACTAGCAGACCCACACACTGACGCTCACTAGCAGACACACACACTGACGCTCACTAGCAGACACACTCACTGACGCTCACTAGCAGACACACTCACTGACGTTCACTAGCAGACACACTTACTGACACTCACTAGCAGACACACACACACACTAACACTCACACTAACACATGTTTTTTTTTTTTATTTAATCCCCCAGCCTCCTTACCTTTTTGGAGTGCTGAAGGGATTCCCTGGGGTCCAGTGGTGCTGCTGGGCTCCTGGGCGGGTAGGCAGGCTGGCGGGCGGGCGGGTAGGCAGGCTGGCTGGCGGGCGGGTAGGCTGGCTGGCTGGCGCGAGGGAGCACTCTCCCATGTGTGCTTCCTCTTCAGCTCCCTCACGCACCGCGTAGGGATGCCGGAGCCGGAAGATGACGTCATCTTCCGGCTCCGGTATCAGTATGTGGCGCGCGAGGGAGCTGAAGAGGAAGCACACATGGGAGAGTGCTCCCTCGCGCGCCCGCAGAACCGGGCGCTCGGCCACGCTACAATAGGTCGTCGGTTGGAGGGGAGCGCAGTGCGCTTCCCTCCTTCCGGTCACCCTGATTTTGCGCCCCCAGGGCCGGTGCGCCCTAAGGCGGCCGCCTGGGCCTCCTTATGGTAGCGCCGGCCCTGCAGCGAGGCTTACCTGGTTGGGCTCTTCGAGGATACCAACCTGTGTGCCATCCATGCAAAGAGAGTGACCATCATGCCCAAAGACATCCAGCTGGCTCGCAGGATCAGAGGAGAGCGCGCTTAAACCCATTTCCCTGACCAATCTCTCCAACCAAAGGCTCTTTTCAGAGCCCCCATCTAGTCAATCAAACGAGCTTGTCCATCCCTTCCTCCCGCAGCCTGTATTATCCGTGATTATGGGGTTTATTTTTATGAACTAATATCCTGAAACTTACTATTAATTAAAGCGTGGTGGTGCCCATGTTTAAATATAAAAGTGTTTCTGCTTTTCAACATTCCCTGGTTCATATTGAGAACTGCATGGGGAAAACGTTAGACTGTCAGCATATCCTTCAATAGAAACTTTTGTACAAAGTATCTCATGCATGTTGCAAATTGACACTCGGTAAACGTGAGCCCTTACGGCCGCTGCCAAGTGTTATAACTATAGAGATGAATGTGTATTTGTTTTGGATTATCCTGCCTGATAGACATGTTTTATACTGCTCTTTGCATTACACTTCAAACAATATGTAACATAATTGTGGGGAAAGAAAACTGCAGAAATATAAGCTCCTTTGACAGGCACTAGGGGGTCTGTTTTGTACATTTTTTTTTCTTTATATTTACATCCAGCGTGAATAGTTAAACACAAAAAAAGATACTTGAATACGTTTTACATTTTCACAGATGATTAATGTGTACATGGGCGTCCGCAAGGGGGGGGCACTTGCACCCCCCCTGCATTTTTCAGCTTGTTCTGCTGATTTTCGTGTGAAATTGAAAATACAGTGCAATACCGACGCCGGCCAGTAGGATGGAGAGAGACAGGGACAGGAAGCTGCATCTATCCCTGCTTCTCTCTGCTGAGTGTAACCGCAGGGGAGCAACACATTCAGGCAACAGAGACAGCCTACAGATCAGGTAAGTGATGGGAGGGGAGGGGGTTAAAATAGCCTATAGATTAGGGGAGTGAGGGATGGGGGGGCAGCCTATATATTAGGGGAGTGAGGGATGGGGGGGGGGTTAAAATATCCTATAGATTAGGGGAGTGAGGGATGGGGGGGGGGGCAGCCTATATATTAGGGGAGGGATGGGATGGGGGGGGGGGTTAAAATAGTCTATAGATTAGGGGAGGGATGGGATGGGGGGGGGTTAAAATAGCCTATAGATTAGGGGAGTGAGGGATGGGGGGGGGCAGCCTATATATTAGGGGAGTGAGGGATGGGGGGCAGCCTATATATTAGGGGAGTAAGGCATGGGGGGGGCAGCCTATATATTAGGGGAGTATGGCATGGGGGGCAGCCTATATATTAGGGGAGTAAGGAATGGGGGGGCAGCCTATATATTAGGGGAGTGAGGCATGGGGGGGAAGTCTATATATTAGGGGAGCAAGGAATGGGGGGGCAGCCTATATATTAGGGGAGTGAGGCATGGGGGGGCAGCCTATATATTAGGGGAGTGAGGCATGGGGGGGCAGTCTATATATTAGGGGAGTGAGGCACGGGGGGCAGCCTATAGATTAGGAGAGTGAGGCATGGGGGAGGCAGCCTCTAGATTAGGGGAGTGAGGCATGGGGGGCAGCTTATAGATTAGGGGAGTGAGGCATGGGGGGGCAGCCTATAGATTAGGCACGTGAGGCATGGGGGGGCAGCCTATAGATTAGGCACGTGAGGCATGGGGGGGCAGCCTATAGATTAGGCAAATGAGGCATGGGGGGCAGCCTATAGATTAGGCAAGTGAGGCATGGGGGGGGCAGCCTATAGATTAGGCAAATGAGGCATGGGGGGGCTAAATGAAGAGTCAGCAAGGAGCAGGAAGGGAATGCAAGGAGCAGGGGCAGGAAGGGTATGCAAGAAGCAGAAAGGGACAGAAGGAGCACAAAGGTAAAGGAGCAGAAAGAATCAGAAGGAGCACAAAGGTAAAGTTGAAGAAGGAGCAGAAAGGGACAGCAAGGAGCACAAAGCTAAAGTAGGAGAAGGAGCAGAAAGGGTCTGCAAGGAGCAGAAAGGAATCTGAATGAGAAAGGAGTAGAAGGGCGCAAAATAAGCAGAAAGGAGCAGAAAGATACAGAAGCAGAAGGAGCCAAATATAGAAGACAGTGTCAGAAGAAAAAGAAGACTGTCAAATGAAGGAGAAGAAAAGGAGATTGGAGCAGGAAGGACAAATGAACTGTAACCTCCACTTTATTCTGGACACCACATCATAAGGCTTTGGTACCTGGGCCTGGCAGGGAAACTCTGGACTTTCTCATCTCCCCAAGTAAAAAAAAATATCAGTGTTAATATGTTCACTTTTATTTACTGAGTGTCAGGAAGCACAGAGTGCCGCTGGGTAGGGGTGTTGCTGATTGGCTAGAGCGGTCAGCTGGCACTCTAAGCCAATCAGTAGCTCCCCATTCATAAAACAGTTTTTAAAAATTATGAACCGTGAACTAGCGATTGGCTTAGATGTCAACTGTCAACTCTAGCCAATCAGCGGCACCCATGCCTGACGTCAATCTGCACTTCCTGACACTCCGTTTCAGATGCCGATGCAGATGAATACCACTGAGGGACCTGAAACTGGAGGAAGCCTTTGGGGTTAAACCATTTGAGAGCGGTTTAACCCCTTAAAGGAAAGAGCACCCAGGGGCTTCCTGGCATCATAGCATTTTCATTTAGATGAAGTTGTTATGGTGACCAGAATGTTCCTTTAATTTGCTTAAAGGAACACTATAGTGTCAGGAATAGAAACATGTATTCCTGACACCATAGTTGTGAAAACGCTATTCACCCTGGCTTTATGTGATAATCACTATGCTCCTCCCCTTCATGACACTGTCAAAAAGGGGCCAAGCATAGATGTTATTACAATTTTGCCCCCCCTGGAAAAATTCCTGCGGACGCCCATGAATGTGTATATTTTATTTAATTTGGTACGTTTATTAATACCTATAGCTATGGATAAGGAGAACACGATTGGCCTGAAATTTAATCTTGGTTCACGTAATGCTCAAATCAGAGTCCTTGAAAAAGTCCTGAACTTTGCTCCATCTTATGATTGTCTTGTCTGGCAGATCAGCATGGTTTTCAGAGGAGCTAGGTTAATTTCATCTACAATCACTATCTTTTGCAAGCAGTGATGTACCAAACTGTCCGCCGGCGAACTTAGCGTGTTCGCGTTTGCCACCACGGGCGAACACATGGGCGGTTCGATCCGCCCCCTATTCGTCATCATTGGGCAAACTTTGACCCTGTGCCTCTCGGTCAGCAGACACATTACAGACAATCAGCAGCACACCCTCCAACCTCCCTCCCAGCATCCATTTTCGATTCATTCTGAAGCTGCATGCTTAGTGAGAGGAGGGAAAGTTTAGCTGCTGCTGATTAGATAGGGAAATTGATAGCTAGGCTAGGGTATTCAGTGTCCACTACAATCCTGAAGGACTCATCTGATCTCTGCTGTAAGGACAGCACCCCAAAAAGCCCTTTTTAGGGCTAGAACATCAGGCTGCTTTTTTTTTTTTTCTGTGTAATGTAATTACAGGTGCCTGCCTGCCAGCTTCTGTGTGAGGTTCACAGTGGATACTGTGCCCACTTGCCCAGTGCCACCACTCATATCTGTTTTTACAATAGCTTAAGCTTTAAAATTTTTTTTTTTTTCACTGTAATAGAAGAGCAGTTGCCTGCCTGCCAGCTTCTGTGTGAGATTCACAGTGGATACTGTGCCCACTTGCCCAGTGCCACCACTCATATCTGTTTTTACAATAGCTTAAGCTTTAGATTTAAAAAAAAATATTTTTTTTTCACTGTAATAGAAGAGCAGTTGCCTGCCTGCCAGCTTCTGTTTGAGATTCACAGTGGATACTGTGCCCACTTGCCCAGTGCCACCACTCATATCTGTTTTTACAATAGCTTAAGCTTTAGATTTAAAATATATATATTTTTTTCACTGTAATAGAAGAGCAGTTACCTGCCTGCCAGCTTCTGTGTGAGGTTCACAGTGGATACTGTGCCCACTTGCCCAGTGCCACCACTCATATCTGTTTTTACAATAGCTTAAGCTTTAGATTTAAAAAAATATTTTTTTTTCACTGTAATAGAAGAGCAGTTGCCTGCCTGCCAGCTTCTGTGTGAGGTTCACAGTGGATACTGTGCCCACTTGCCCAGTGCCACCACTCATATCTGTTTTTACAATAGCTTAAGCTTTAGATTTAAAAAAAAAAAAATTTTCACTGTAATAGAAGAGCAGTTGCCTGCCTGCCAGCTTCTGTGTGAGGTTCACAGTGGATACTGTGCCCACTTGCCCAGTGCCACCACTCATATCTGTTTTTACAATAGCTTAAGCTTTAGATTTAAAAAAATATTTTTTTTTTCACTGTAATAGAAGAGCAGTTGCCTGCCTGCCATCTTCTGTGTCAGGCTGGATGCTGTGCCCATTTGCACAGTCAGTGCCACCACTCATATCTGTTGTGACAATAGCTTAAGCTTTAGATTTAAAAAAAATATATTTTTTTCACTGTAATAGAAGAGCAGTTAGTTGTCTGCAAGCGTCTGGGTGTCAGGCCTCCTTCAGCGTGTGCTCTGCAGACCTGTGCCAGCGTACTTTGACAGTTGCCACTCATATCTGGTGTCTCTGTAGCATGCTTTTACAAAGAAAAAAGGTTTCCAGTGTAAGCTAATAGAGCCGCTTGAAGGACACTGACTGGCTGCTATTAGCTTACAATGGAAACCTTTTTTCTTTGTAAAAGCACGCTATAGAGACACCAGATATGATTGGCAATGTGCACTGTAACAGTTCTGTAGAGCACACGCTGTAGGCCTGACAGAGCCGCTTGAAGGACACTGACTGGCTGCTATTAGCTTAAACTGGAAACCTTTTTTCTTTGTAAAAGCACGCTATAGAGACACCAGATATGATTGGCAATGTGCACTGTAACAGTTCTGGAGAGCACACGCTGAAGGAAGGACTGACAGAGCCGCTTGAAGGACACTGACTGGCTGCTGTCAGTCCTTCCTTCAGCGTGTGCTCTCCAGAACTGTTACAGTGCACATTGCCAATCATATCTGGTGTCTCTATAGCGTGCTTTTACAAAGAAAAAAGGTTTCCAGTTTAAGCTAATAGCAGCCAGTCAGTGTCCTTCAAGCGGCTCTGTCAGGCCTACAGCGTGTGCTCTACAGAACTGTTACAGTGCACATTGCCAATCATATCTGGTGTCTCTATAGCGTGCTTTTACAAAGAAAAAAGGTTTCCATTGTAAGCTAATAGCAGCCAGTCAGTGTCCTTCAAGCGGCTCTGTCAGGCCTACAGCGTGTGCTCTCCAGAACTGTTACAGTGCACATTGCCAATCATATCTGGTGTCTCTATAGCGTGCTTTTACAAAGAAAAAAGGTTTCTATTGTAAGCTAATAGCAGCCAGTCAGTGTCCTTCAAGCGGCTCTGTCAGTCCTTCCTTCAGCGTGTGCTCTCCAGAACTGTTGCAGTGCACATTGCCAATCATATCTAGTGTCTCTATAGCGTGCTTTTAAAACCACAATTTTTTTTCACTGTTATAGATTGAATAGCAGTTACTTGTCTTCAAGCGGCTGTGTCAGGCCTACAGTGTGTGCTCTGCAGAACTGTTACAGTGCACATTGCCAATCATATCTGGTCTCACAGTAGCTTGCACGCATAGTACCACTAATCCCCAAAAAAATGACAGGCAGAGGCAGGCGACCCCGCAGGGGCCGTCGTGGTCGTGGTGCTGTGATTCCCTTTTGCCCTAGAATAATGCCCAGTTTTCAGAAGCCACGTACCCTGAACTTGAAAAGTTCTGAGGACATAGTTGACTGGCTAACACAGGACACCCAATCTTCTACAGCCTCCGCTCGGAACCTTGACGCACCATCCTCCTCCAGCTTAGCTTCAGGCACCTCTCAAGATACCACTCACCCGCCTGCCGCCACCACCAAAACTAGCACCACAGACGCTTTACTTGGTATGTCAGAGGAGTTATTCACACACCCGTTTGAAGAAAAGAGTGATGCGCAACCATTATTGCTAGAGGATGTAGATAACAGGGATATGTCTCAGGCAGGCAGCATTAAACACATGGAGGTACGGTGTGATGATGATGATGTTGTACCCGCTGCTGCTTCCTTTTCTGAGTTGTCAGATACAAGCGAAGCGGTTGATGATGACAATGCGTCCATGGATGTCACGTGTGTGCCCGCTCGGCAAGAAGAAGAACAGGGCGAAAGCTCAGATTGGGAGACAGAGAGGAGGAGGAGATGAGTTGGAAGCAGGGGGGGGTCGTCGCAAGGAGCTAGTGGCACAGTCAGACAGCATGCATCGGCACCCGGGGTCAGCCCGACAGCATGCCAATCAACGCATGCTGTGTCCACCACCAGAATGCCGTCATTGCAGAGCTCAGCAGTGTGGAATTTTTTTTGTGTGTCTGCCTCTGACAACAGCGATGCCATTTGCAACCTGTGCCAAAGGAAACTGAGTCGTGGGAGGTCCAACACCCACCTAGGTACAACTGCTTTGCGTAGGTACATGATCTCACATCACAAACGCCTATGGGATCAACACATGAGTACAAGCAGCACGCCTACTCTAAGCCGCCATCCTCCTCCTGGTCCAGCATCTTCATCCACGTCAACCACTGCTGTCCTCCTTGCCCCCTCTCAACCATCCGCCACTCCGTCTCCCGCCTTGAGCAGTTCCCGCTCATCTGCCCACAGTCATGTGTCTGTCAAGGACATGTTTGAGCGTAAGAAGCCAATGTCACCAAGTCACCCCCTTGCCCAGCGTCTGACAGCTGGCTTGTCCGAACTTCTAGCCCGCCAGCTTTTACCATACAATCTGGTTGAGTCTGAGACGTTCAAAAAATTTGTAGCTATTGGGACACCGCAGTGGAAGGTACCCGGCCGGAATTTCTTTTCACAAAAGGCAATCCCCAACCAGTACTCGATTGTGCAAAAGGAAGTCATGGCATGTCTGGCACACCGTGTTGGGGCAAGGGTCCATCTGACCACTGATACCTGGTCTGCAAAGCATGTCAGGGCAGGTATATCACCTACACTGCGCATTTGGTAAACCTGCTGACGACTGACAAGCATGGAATGCGTGGCATTGCAGAGGAGTTGGTGACACCAACATGACTTGCAGGCAGTCCTGCTGCCACCTCCTCTACTCCTCCTACTCCATAACCTCCATCCTCTTCCATAACCTCCTCGGCTGAGTCCTCTTGTGCTGCTGCGTCTTGCTCCACATCAACGGCACCCCCCCAGCTCCCCAGGTACTATTCCACATCCTGGATACGGCAGTGTCACGCCGTCTTGGGTTTGACTTGCTTGAAAGCAGAGAGTCACACCGGACAAGCACTCCTGTCCGCCCTGAACGCACAGGTGGAATAGTGGCTGACTCCGCAGCAACTGGATATCGGCAAAGTGGTGTGTGACAACGGAAAAAATTTGATAGCAGCATTGAAGTTGGGCAAGTTGACACATGTGCCGTGCATGGCACATGTGTGTAATCTGATCGTACAACGCTTTGTGCATAAGTACACAGGCTTACAGGACGTCCTGAAGCAGGCCAGGAAGGTGTGTGGCCATTTCAGGCGTTCCTACACGGCCATGGCTCACTTTGCCGATATCCAGCGGCTTGATTTGCGACAGCCCTACACGTTGGAATTCAACACTCCTAATGTTCGACCGCCTGCTCAACAGAACTGTTACAGTGCACATTGCCAATCATATCTGGTGTCTCTATAGCGTGCTTTTACAAAGAAAAAAGGTTTCCATTGTAAGCTAATAGCAGCCAGTCAGTGTCCTTCAAGCGGCTCTGTCAGGCCTACAGCGTGTGCTCTCCAGAACTGTTACAGTGCACATTGCCAATCATATCTGGTGTCTCTATAGCGTGCTTTTACAAAGAAAAAAGGTTTCTATTGTAAGCTAATAGCAGCCAGTCAGTGTCCTTCAAGCGGCTCTGTCAGTCCTTCCTTCAGCGTGTGCTCTCCAGAACTGTTGCAGTGCACATTGCCAATCATATCTAGTGTCTCTATAGCGTGCTTTTAAAACCACAATTTTTTTTCACTGTTATAGATTGAATAGCAGTTACTTGTCTTCAAGCGGCTGTGTCAGGCCTACAGTGTGTGCTCTGCAGAACTGTTACAGTGCACATTGCCAATCATATCTGGTCTCACAGTAGCTTGCACGCATAGTACCACTAATCCCCAAAAAAATGACAGGCAGAGGCAGGCGACCCCGCAGGGGCCGTCGTGGTCGTGGTGCTGTGATTCCCTTTTGCCCTAGAATAATGCCCAGTTTTCAGAAGCCACGTACCCTGAACTTGAAAAGTTCTGAGGACATAGTTGACTGGCTAACACAGGACACCCAATCTTCTACAGCCTCCGCTCGGAACCTTGACGCACCATCCTCCTCCAGCTTAGCTTCAGGCACCTCTCAAGATACCACTCACCCGCCTGCCGCCACCACCAAAACTAGCACCACAGACGCTTTACTTGGTATGTCAGAGGAGTTATTCACACACCCGTTTGAAGAAAAGAGTGATGCGCAACCATTATTGCTAGAGGATGTAGATAACAGGGATATGTCTCAGGCAGGCAGCATTAAACACATGGAGGTACGGTGTGATGATGATGATGTTGTACCCGCTGCTGCTTCCTTTTCTGAGTTGTCAGATACAAGCGAAGCGGTTGATGATGACAATGCGTCCATGGATGTCACGTGTGTGCCCGCTCGGCAAGAAGAAGAACAGGGCGAAAGCTCAGATTGGGAGACAGAGAGGAGGAGGAGATGAGTTGGAAGCAGGGGGGGGTCGTCGCAAGGAGCTAGTGGCACAGTCAGACAGCATGCATCGGCACCCGGGGTCAGCCCGACAGCATGCCAATCAACGCATGCTGTGTCCACCACCAGAATGCCGTCATTGCAGAGCTCAGCAGTGTGGAATTTTTTTTGTGTGTCTGCCTCTGACAACAGCGATGCCATTTGCAACCTGTGCCAAAGGAAACTGAGTCGTGGGAGGTCCAACACCCACCTAGGTACAACTGCTTTGCGTAGGTACATGATCTCACATCACAAACGCCTATGGGATCAACACATGAGTACAAGCAGCACGCCTACTCTAAGCCGCCATCCTCCTCCTGGTCCAGCATCTTCATCCACGTCAACCACTGCTGTCCTCCTTGCCCCCTCTCAACCATCCGCCACTCCGTCTCCCGCCTTGAGCAGTTCCCGCTCATCTGCCCACAGTCATGTGTCTGTCAAGGACATGTTTGAGCGTAAGAAGCCAATGTCACCAAGTCACCCCCTTGCCCAGCGTCTGACAGCTGGCTTGTCCGAACTTCTAGCCCGCCAGCTTTTACCATACAATCTGGTTGAGTCTGAGACGTTCAAAAAATTTGTAGCTATTGGGACACCGCAGTGGAAGGTACCCGGCCGGAATTTCTTTTCACAAAAGGCAATCCCCAACCAGTACTCGATTGTGCAAAAGGAAGTCATGGCATGTCTGGCACACCGTGTTGGGGCAAGGGTCCATCTGACCACTGATACCTGGTCTGCAAAGCATGTCAGGGCAGGTATATCACCTACACTGCGCATTTGGTAAACCTGCTGACGACTGACAAGCATGGAATGCGTGGCATTGCAGAGGAGTTGGTGACACCAACATGACTTGCAGGCAGTCCTGCTGCCACCTCCTCTACTCCTCCTACTCCATAACCTCCATCCTCTTCCATAACCTCCTCGGCTGAGTCCTCTTGTGCTGCTGCGTCTTGCTCCACATCAACGGCACCCCCCCAGCTCCCCAGGTACTATTCCACATCCTGGATACGGCAGTGTCACGCCGTCTTGGGTTTGACTTGCTTGAAAGCAGAGAGTCACACCGGACAAGCACTCCTGTCCGCCCTGAACGCACAGGTGGAATAGTGGCTGACTCCGCAGCAACTGGATATCGGCAAAGTGGTGTGTGACAACGGAAAAAATTTGATAGCAGCATTGAAGTTGGGCAAGTTGACACATGTGCCGTGCATGGCACATGTGTGTAATCTGATCGTACAACGCTTTGTGCATAAGTACACAGGCTTACAGGACGTCCTGAAGCAGGCCAGGAAGGTGTGTGGCCATTTCAGGCGTTCCTACACGGCCATGGCTCACTTTGCCGATATCCAGCGGCTTGATTTGCGACAGCCCTACACGTTGGAATTCAACACTCCTAATGTTCGACCGCCTGCTCCAACAAGAAAAAGCTGTTAATGAATATTTGTATGACCGGGGTGCTAGGACAGCCTCTGGGGAGCTGGGAATTTTTTTGCCACGTTACTGGACGCTCATGCGCAATGCCTGTAGGCTCATGCGTCCTTTTGAGGAGGTGACAAACCTAGTCAGTCGCACCGAAGGCACCATCAGCAACATCATACCAATTGTTTTCTTCCTGGAGCGTGCCCTGCGAAAAGTGCTGGATCAGGCCATAGATGAGCGTGAAGAGGAAGAGGAAGAGTTGTGGTCACCATCACCACCAGAAACAGCCTTATCAGCATTGCTTGCTGGACCTGCGGCAACGCTGGAAGAGGATTGTGAGGAAGAGGAGTCAGAGGAGGAATGTGGCTTTGAGAAGGAGGAGGAGCAAGACCAAACACAACAGGCATCCCAGGGTGCTCGTTGTCACCTATCTGGTACCCGTGGTGTTGTACGTGGCTGGGGGGAAGAACATACCTTCAATGACATCAGTGAGTAGCTCGGCATCCAACCTTGTGCAAATGGGGTCTTTCATGCTGTCCTGCCTGTTGAGGGACCCTCGTATAAAAAGGCTGAAGGAGAACGACCTGTACTGGGTGTCCACGCTACTAGACCCCCGGTATAAGCAGAAAGTGGCGGAAATGTTACCGAATTACAACAAGTCGGAAAGGATGCAGCATTTGAAAAATAAATTAAAAAGTATGCTTTACACAGCGTATAAGGGTGATGTCACAGCACAACGGGAATCTAACAGGGGGAGAGGTGGAAGTCATCCTCCTCCTCCCACGACTACGCCGGCAAGGACAGGACGCTTTAAAGACGTGTTGTTGATGGAGGACATGCTGACCTTTTTAAGTCCTACGCATCGCCACAGCCCTTCGGGATCCACCCTCAGAGAGCGACTCAACCGACAGGTAGCAGACTACCTCGCCTTAACTGCAGATATCGACACTCTGAGGAGCGATGAACCCCTTGACTACTGGGTGTGCAGGCTTGACCTGTGGCCTGAGCTATCCCAATTTGCGATAGAACTTCTAGCCTGCCCCGCTTCAAGTGTCCTGTCAGAAAGGACCTTCAGTGCAGCAGGAGGTATTGTCACTGAGAAGAGAAGTCGCCTAGGTCAAAAAAGTCTAGATTACCTCACCTTTATTAAGATGAATGAGGGATGGATCCCGAAGGGACTGACACTGTGCAATACATTCGATTAAAAAAGGCCTGATGAGATGAGCTGCCTTGGGCTAAAAATGGTCCACACGCTGCTGTATTTTAGCTCTGAATGACGTTTGACTTGCGTGACTTATCCGCCACCAACTAGGGTTCAAGCCGCCATGTTTTAGGGCACTTTCTGCCTGTGAAACAAACATCAATTTTTCTGGCCGCTGCTACTGCAGCGGCTGCAACAATACCACATTTTTCAGGCATGTGTACATGCCTAAATTTAGGCCCACTGGTGCAGCACTGTGGCTTCAAAAACCAAACCAAAAAAAAAATCCTCCAAGATGGCACCAATATACCAGTGGTCTAAGCATCTTCCCACCTTGGCCTAAAAAGGGGAGGTGATTCCACAATTAAAAATCGCTGCCATATACACGTCCACTGATAGGAGTGGTGAGTTTAGTATAGTTCTGATCAGTTTAATACCTTCGGCATCTCCTATCTGGTGGCACATTAGCTTGCCCGCGCAGTGCCCCAAATTTCAAGTAAGAGGACCGACCAAGCATCTTCTTCCATCTCCCTGTTACATAAATCACTGCCATATCCATAGAAATTGTACATAATATCCAGGAGAGTTTTACAGGGCCAAATCTTGTCGCCTGTTGAAAGAGGTGACCTTGCTCGGGTCCCAGGTGTGCGGTTCCTAAAATGGCTGCCATATACATGTCCACTGATAGGAGATGCGGAAGGTATTAAACTGATATGAACATTTACTAAACTCACCACTCCGAGTGCTGTTATTTATTTAAATTTTTTGTGGTGAGGCTTTACAGGACAGAGTGCTTCTCCACGGGACATGTTAACTCGCGGGCAGCTGGCTCATCAAGGAACCAGAGCAGCTTTAACGAGCAGCTTGAACGGTGTCCCAATAGCTTGCATTTAAAAACCTGTTAAATGTTATAATAACGTCAGATTGCTTTGCAGCAGGATATCCTTCCAGAAGAGATGTATTTGACAAAATGTTGTAATACCTTTAGTAAAAATTAGTGAAAAAATAAATCACAAGCAGGGTACAAATGGATAATTAAAGCTAAGGATTTCAGGATTAACCATGTTTTAGAGAAGGAGATCCCACCAAAAAAAAAAAAAAACACCTTGTTCGATTCTAGAAACCTGGTGTGTATGGTAATCTGACCCAAGTCAATGAGGCAAAACTGCAGATGGAGGAAACATGCAAACTCACAAGTTACATTAGCACCACCACTCAAAAAACACTGAATAAACAGACGCAGAACTGTAGCCGTCTCTATATTTTAAAGTAAATTAAGTCATACAATTCACCACCCTCATTTTCTAAAAGGGGAAAAAATACTATGGGTCACTTTACCACCAGTGAAGTTCAGCCCACCCCCGGCTCCAACCAAGTGACTGAAATCCTCCAAGATGGCACCAATATACCAGTGGTCTAAGCATCTTCCCACCTTGGCCTAAAAAGGGGAGATGATTCCACAGTTAAAAATCGCTGCCATATACACGTCCACTGATAGGAGATGCGGAAGGTATTAAACTGATCAGAACAATACTAAACTCACCACTCCTATCTGGTAGCACATTAGCTTGCCCGCGCAGTGCCCCAAATTTCAAGTAAGAGGACCGACCAAGCATCTTCTTCCATCTCCCTGTTACAGAAATCACTGCCATATCCATAGAAATTGTAGAGAATATCCAGGATAGTTTTACAGGGCCAAATCATGTCGCCTGTTGAAAGAGGTGACCTTGCTCGGGTCCCAGGTGTGCGGTTCCTAAAATGGCTGCCATATACATGTCCACTGATAGTAGACGCGGAAGGTATTAAACTGATATGAACATTTACTAAACTCACCACTCCGAGTGCTGTTATTTCTTTACATTTTTTGTGGTGAGGCTTTACAGGACAGAGTGCTTCTCCACGGGACATGTTAACTCACGGGCAGCTGGCTCATCAAGGAACCAGAGCAGCTTGAACGAGGTGACCTTACTCGGGTCCCAGGTGTGCGGTTCCTAAAATGGCTGCCATATACACGTCCACTGATAGGAGACGCGGAAGGTATTAAACTGATATGAACAATACTCCACTCCTATCAGTAGGTCCCCCCCATTGTGATTTATGCCCCCCACCCACCGCGCAGGGATGCGGGCCGGGGGGGAGGAAAGTAGGTCCCCCCCATTGTGATTTATGGCCCCCACCCACCGCGCAGGGGTGGGGGCCGAGGGGGGGAGGACGGTAGGTCCCCCCATTGTGATTTATGGCCCCCACCCACCTCGCAGGGGTTGGGGAGGACAGTAGCTCCCCCCAGTGTGTATCAGGGTCCCTGAGGACAGGTGTTAATCCATACCTGCCAAGTGACCCTATGTAGGGGGAACAGTCTCTATTCTGCTCTGTGTCAGTGTGTATCATGGTCTCTGTGGACAGGGAACAGTCTCTATTCTGCTCTGTGTCAGTGTGTATCAGGGGCTTTGAGGACAGGTGTCAATCCATACCTGCCAAGTGACCCTATGTAGGGGGAACAGTCTCTATTCTGCTCTGTGTCAGTGTGTATCATGGGCTTTGAGGACAGGTGCCAATCCATACCTGTCAAGTGACCCTATGTAGGGGTAACAGTCTCTATTCTGCTCTGTGTCAGTGTGTATCAGGGGTTTTGAGGACAGGTGTCAATCCATATCTGCCAAGTGACCCTATGTAGGGGGAACAGTCTTTATTCTGCTCTGTGTCAGTGTGTATCATGGGCTTTGAGGACAGGTGTCAATCCATACCTGCCAAGTGACCCTATATAGGGGGAACAGTCTCTATTCTGCTCTGTGTCAGTGTGTATCATGGTCTCTGTGGACGGGGAACAGTCTATATTCTGCTCTGTGTCAGTGTGTATCAGGGGCTTTGAGGACAGGTGTCAATCCATACCTGCCAAGTGACCCTATGTAGGGGGAACAGTCTCTATTCTGCTCTGTGTCAGTGTGTATCATGGGCTTTGAGGACAGGTGTCAATCCATACCTGCCAAATGACCCTATGTAGGGGTAACAGTCTCTATTCTGCTCTGTGTCAGTGTGTATCTGTCAGGATCGGGACAGGGATCCAACACGCAGAGTACAAACAGTAGCCAGATACGTATACCGGACCTTAGAATGGCCGGACTAACGTAAGTAGTACAGTATAGAATGGTCAAAGACAAGCCGAGGGTAACAGAAGACAGGTAAGCGAGAGACAAGCCGAATCAAGGGTAACAGAGATAAGCAGAGTAAGGTAAACAAGCCGGGTCAAAACCAAAAGGGATAATAGAATACACAAGCACTGAGTGACTAGAACAAGCTAGAACCACGACAGGGCAATGAGCTAATGAAAGAAGCTCTGTTAAATACCCTGTTCAGAGCAGTAACCACGCCTCCAAGGCGTCTTGATTGGTCCTGCAGCAATTGACTGACAGGTCGTTCCGGGGGAGTGTCCTGATGACTACTTCCTGCCTAGATGCTGTAAAAGGCAGTCACTCCCTCGCGGCCGGCCTAGCATGACCGGATAGACCGCGGGGAAGGGAGCCATCAGACCGTCTGGATGGAGGAACAGCTAAGTCCCTGACAGTATCATGGTCTCTGTGGACGGGGAACAGTCTCTATTCTGCTCTGTGTCAGTGTGTATCAGGGGTTTTGAGGACAGGTGTCAATCCATATCTGCCAAGTGACCCTATGTAGGGGGAACAGTCTCTATTATGCTCTTTGTCAGTGTGTATCAGGGGCTTTGAGGACAGGTGTCAATCCATATCTCCCAAGTGACCCTATGTAGGGGGAACAGTCTCTATTATGCTCTTTGTCAGTGTGTATCAGGGGCTTTGAGGACAGGTGTCAATCCATATCTCCCAAGTGACCCTATGTAGGGGGAACAGTCCCTATTATGCTCTGTGTGAGAAAGAGGAATGGGAAATGAGTAGCTCGGCATCCAACCTTGTGCAAATGGGGTCTTTCATGCTGTCGTGCCTGTTGAGGGACCCTCGTATAAAAAGGCTGAAGGAGAACAACCTGTGCTGGGTGTCCACGCTACTAGACCCCCGGTCTCTATTCTGCTCTGTGTCAGTGTGTATCAGGGATCATTAGGATAGGTGTCAATCCATATCTGCCAAGTGACCTTATGTAGGGGGAACAGTCCCTATTCTGCTCTGTGTGAGAAAGAGGAATGGGAAATGAGTAGCTCGGCATCCAACCTTGTGCAAATGGGGTCTTTCATGCTGTCGTGCCTGTTGAGGGACCCTCGTATAAAAAGGCTGAAGGAGAACGACCTGTTTACACAGCTTATAAGGGTGATGTCACAGCACAACGGGAATCTAACAGGGGAAGAGGTGAAATCTTCCTCCTCCTCCTCCCACGACCACGCCATATCTGGCAAGTGATCCTATGTAGGGGGAACAGTACCTATTCTGCTCTGTGTCCGTGTGCATCAGGGTCTCTGAGGACAGGTGTCAATCCATATGTCAAGGTGTCAATATGTCATATGTCAGGTGTCAATCCATATCCATTGTGATTTAGGAATGTTAGGTGATTTCTGCCCTTTATGGATTAAAAGCAGACTCTGCATCAACTGTGTAATTTTCCATGGGAGTTTTGCCGCGAGCCGCGAGATCCAAGATGGCCACCGCCCGCGTGTGAAGGAGTTCCGCGGTCAGCGATCGCGCGGCGCGAAACCAAAAGAAATTAGTCTATCAAACAAAAATAGCCCCAGTCTCCCTCTACCCGTCCCCTACAAGCCCCCACGAAAAATCAGAAGGAGAGGGGCCGGCCCGTGAGGCACGCGCGACGCTGATAGTCGTTGCGCTCGCGGGTACCGGCCGAAAGGCAGAAAAATATACTTTTAAAAGGGGGGACAGAAAGTGCACAAAAGGGACAGGTTGATAGGGAGCCAAGGTAGGAGAAATTCAAAAGTGTAAATCAATATATAGAAACATCAAACGAATTACAATAAGAGTTGCCAGAGAGGCAAAATACTCTGACCTGATGTTGGCTGGAGCAGCAAAGAAAGAGGGAGTGATGTCATAGACAAGCCCTTTTATGGGCAGCATATCTTTTCTATGATTGGTTGTTACTGTTTCTATGCTGCTGGAGTTTTGAGTAAAGAAAGATATGCTAATATGAAGCCTCCTGTCATGTGGTAAAATTATCTCCCAGACACAGGGTAGCCGGGTGTGCTTATGTTTTGTATTGGTGTAAATGGAGATCCCCTGCGGGGTTCTGTGTATAAACACTGTGTATCTTGCCTCCGATAAACAGTTCATTTTCACCGTTCACTAAGTCTCGTGTCGTGTTTGTGTGTTGCCACAATTGCCCTTCTGCAAGCGACTATAATCACTGGCTGGCAGCTATAATCACTCCAGGGCTGGGCAGTGGGCACAACCAGGAAGGGGCAACCACAGGCCGTAGTACTACATATAATTTGAAGTATAATGCAAAGAGCACTATTGTCCTAAATTAACATACAAATAGATTAGCTATTTCATTTTCACATAGAAACGGTTTAAGTTTAATTCCGAATTTACTCTGATAGAAGAGAAACGCTGCCACTTAAAGAGAAATGTGTAGTTTGTAATACAGAGCACAATGCATCCTCTTTCAATCTTACACTGCCATCTAGTGACCATTTACAGGTACTGCGTTAATTCATCTTCTGAAAATGTGATTTCGTTCCTAGAGCTAATTAATATGTGTAGAACATAGAATCAGTGGGGGGGGGAGGGGGAGGGGAATAAAATATTTTATTAATAAATTCAGTCTGCACTAAATACTTGCCGTGGTTACAAGCTCGAATGCGGTAGAAAACTTTCCCGCCGGCGGGTCTCTTCTTTTCAGTTCAAAAATTATTATTCAGCAAATCACCGCAAAGCACGAGTACAACCTACTGCATCAGCCAATCATCGACAAGACCCGCCCAGTGACGTGGGATTTGTGTTGCAGTTCCCCATCCGGTCCGCTCAGGAGACATATAAGGGCAGGCGGCCGTGGGCTGAGCATTGATTGTTCTACTTGTCTCATCGCAGAATGTCTGGTCGCGGTAAAGGAGGAAAAGGGCTCGGTAAAGGAGGTGCCAAGCGGCACAGGAAGGTGCTCCGGGATAACATCCAGGGGATCACTAAACCGGCTATCCGCCGTTTGGCTCGCAGAGGAGGCGTCAAGCGAATCTCCGGCCTCATTTACGAGGAGACTCGCGGAGTGCTCAAAGTCTTCCTGGAGAATGTTATCCGCGATGCAGTCACCTACACTGAGCACGCCAAGAGGAAGACGGTCACCGCCATGGACGTGGTGTACGCGCTCAAACGCCAGGGCCGCACTCTCTACGGTTTCGGAGGTTAAACGCTTCTCTTCTTCCATCCTTCATACACACCAAAGGCTCTTTTCAGAGCCGCCCACTCCTTCCCTCATAAGGCTATAATTCCACCAGGATGGCGCTTTCAATCCTCCCGAGAATATCGGGGAACGAGAAATTAGAGAAGGCTTCGGTTATAACAGACTGCAATGGCTCGTGTTTCACTTCCTATCAATACAGCCAGTATTAGATTTCTCATATTATCCTACATCTCTTCCTGCTACAATGATTAAATGTGAAATAGATGTCTGTATTTGAGGCTTAAACTCTTCCATTTTAGTAAACTAGAATCCTGTTGGCACTAAACTGCGGCTGGAGAGGAAAGCTGCGATAGAACCAACCATTTACGCTTTTAATATTCAACATGCAGACATACTGAGTTTATACACCTCGAAACAAACTACAAACATTCTGTACGGTGTTAATTCGAGTTTGGAGAATGATTTGCTTTATAATTCTCTTACCGTCAGTCTGAAAGAAAATTAAACTAATTCTATTTTCCCAGCAAAATATGCTGCTCTTTCAGTGAAACAGCAATCAGTATGTGGTCTAAAAAGGCGGGAGAAAAAATTTAGAATTTTTAAACTTCGCCATTTTGTAACAGACTTTCCCGCTTTTGAAATGCCAACAAAAGCATGCGAATTGTATACATCTGGTAAATACAAATTAAGTGAGAAAAGACACAAATTCTTTGTTACCTCATGAGGTTTTATGAGATTGTGTTCAGTTTGCGATTGCTGGTTTCAGCGGGATCCGTATTAAACACATTTAAAAAGTAACCATTACAATCTGTATGCACTACATGGCAACATAATTTATGCAAAGAATCTAAACAAGAATGATAATTGAAACATGTTCCATTTGCAAGATAGATTGCTACATATTAGTGTCGGACGGTTGTATATTTAGGATACATTATAACCAACTGAATACATGTTACACCATAGATTCTACCATTGAGAGTTTTAAAACATCTTTTAACTTAAAGATTTCAAAACTGAAATAATGTAACGTCATATAGTCTGCTACTCGGGAGTGGCAGAACAAAATAAGTTTTAGGAGACCGCTATAATCGATGACTTGTAACATTCCGCACAGAGAATACTCTCAGTATATCTATACAGCTCTCTCGTGGATTGTGTGGGTGGCTCTTAAAAGAGCCTTTGTGTTATTAGGGTTTGGGTGATGATGGGGTTTTTACTTGGCGCTGGTGTACTTGGTCACTGCCTTGGTGCCCTCAGACACGGCGTGCTTGGCCAGCTCTCCGGGCAGTAAGAGCCGTACAGCGGTCTGGATCTCCCGGGAGGTGATGGTGGAGCGCTTGTTATAATGAGCCAGGCGGGAGGATTCCCCTGCGATGCGCTCGAAGATATCATTGACAAAGGAATTCATGATCCCCATGGCCTTGGAGGAGATACCGGTGTCGGGGTGGACCTGTTTCAGCACCTTGTACACGTAGATAGCATAGCTTTCCTTCCTGCTCTTTCTGCGCTTCTTCCCATCCTTCTTCTGGGTCTTGGTCACGGCTTTCTTAGATCCCTTCTTGGGTGCTGGTGCGGACTTGGCTGGTTCAGGCATGATGATCTCACGAAGTTTCCAACAGAATAACGAGCCCCTCCCCTGGCAGCTCTATATATAGAAGCCCGGGTAGCAAAGCCTGACCTCTGTGCATTTCCTATTGGTCCGTTCAGAGCGGGCACTGAGCATGGAACGAGGTAATCCTACAGTGATTGGTTACTCTCTTAGTCGGATTCTGATTGGTGGATTTAAAATGCAACCAATCAGACTAGAGCTCGGCACATCTGTGGATGTATAAGTAGCCGTGCAAGGGGGCGGGAGCTCATAGATTTTACAGATTGCGATTTGAAGATGTCAGGAAGAGGCAAACAGAGCAGCAAAGTCCGGGCTAAAGCAAAGACCCGATCATCCAGAGCAGGTCTGCAGTTCCCAGTCGGCCGTGTCCACAGGCTGCTCAGGAAGGGGAGCTACGCCCAGCGGGTTGGAGCCGGAGCTCCGGTCTATCTGGCTGCAGTGCTGGAGTATCTGACCGCTGAGATCCTGGAGCTGGCTGGGAACGCCGCCAGAGATAACAAAAAGACCCGCATCATCCCCCGCCATCTGCAGCTCGCTGTGCGCAATGACGAGGAGCTCAACAAACTGCTCGGAGGGGTCACCATAGCCCAGGGTGGGGTCCTGCCCAATATCCAGGCTGTCTTACTGCCCAAGAAAACCGAGAGCCAAAAGGCGTCCAAGAGCAAGTAAACTCCACTGTCCCTCATCTCCCAAACTCACACAAAGGCTCTAAGAGCCACCCACAATCTCCACAAAGAGCTCACACTTATACACCGCTGCTGCTGTAGGGGGTTAAACGCATGAAAATGTGGCAATTATTCCCTAAAGGCTGATGGGCTAGAATTGATGCTTTTTAAAATGCTACGCAAACACTTCTAGCAGACTTTCCCTTCAGTTATTTTTATAGCTCTTACTCTTTGCTAAACTTTGGGAATCTTAGATTAAACAAAACATATCGATCTTAAGCAGAAGACTAATAGGCAAGTTAAATCATATTAGTGAACAAAGGCCAAGCGTTGCATAGTAATAACACAGGGAGGGAAGGGAGGACTCGGCTCCATTCATATTATTTATTTATATTTTTCAAACATCGACTTTAAAATTTGTGGCTAAATCCTGTGAAAGCAGGTGTTGGAGATTGTTTCCCCTATGCCTCTATTTCTGATGCTAATGCACAAGGAGACAAAACACACTTTAAAACCATTGTCACACAAATTAAAGGTTTAACGAAATAGTTCAACTCAAAAACCCCTCCTTGGTGGGGTTTAGTCATAGGCGTGTGCAGCCTATTGCATTAGGATGTGCACCCTATAGCACAAACATGCGCCGCGTGTATGTGTGTGTGTGTGTGTGTGTATGTATATATATATATACACACACACACACACACACTGCTGTGTGTGTGTGAGGGTGCTAGTATTGTGCTGTGTGCAGAGGCGG
Organism: Pelobates fuscus; assembly: GCF_036172605.1. Taxonomy (NCBI): domain Eukaryota; kingdom Metazoa; phylum Chordata; class Amphibia; order Anura; family Pelobatidae; genus Pelobates; species Pelobates fuscus. The sequence goes on along the minus strand of NC_086322.1, from coordinate 284,646,913 downwards.
CTCTAGAATTTGAGGCCTTAGGCGAAACTCAAACATGAGGCCCCACTAACAAAAAAGTGAAAAAAAAAAAAGAGTTGCAATACATGCACACTGTCACATATACACATTGATGCACAGTTTACCTGTGTATGTGCCTGAGACTGTGTCTGACAGAGTATCTGTGTGTGTGTATGTATGTCTCTGTGAGCATGTTTGCGTTTTTGTATGGGGGGGGTGACAGGGCCGGTGCAAGGATTTTTGGCTACACAGGCGAAGATGAATTTTGCCGCCCCCCCACACACAAATAAGATGTATCTTTAGCGGTGTCTCATATCCAGCCTTTTGAAATCCCCATGTAGTGTATTGTACCCCCCTTTAGTGTGTCTTACACCCCCTTGTATGTCTCTTACAACCCCCATGTGTATCTCCTCCCCCCCCCCCCAGCCCCTTTGTGTGTCTTTCTTTCCCACAGCCCTTTTCTGTGGGTCTCTCCCCTCAGCCTGTTTTTTGTGTGTCCCTCTTCCCCTCAGGCTCCTTTGTGTAACTTTTCCCTCCCAAGCCATATAGACATAGATATATAGCTACACACACACATACAGGCACATAGTCACAGAAATATGCAGGCACACAATCAAACAAACACAGCCATACAGGCACACAGTCATACAATCAACACATACAGGTACACAGACATACAGTCATACAGACACACACACACAGACATGCAGACACTGGCATATAGATAAATAAAAACACAGTTATACAAACACAGACATACAGAGACATGAAGATGCAGGCATACAGAGACATAACGAACAATGCATACAGAGATATACAGAACAAGGCATACAGAGACATATGGATACAGTCATACAGCGACATACAGGCATACAGGGACATTCAGAAACACACAGACACAGACAGTCATACAGAGACATGCAGACAGGTATACAGAGCAGGGGCAGATCCAGAACCTAATCTTGGAGGGGGGGGGGAGGTGGTAGTGAGTTTTAGTGGGGTAATAGGGGCTCTAATTAAGGAGTTAAGGGCTGTAGTAGAGGGACAGGGGCTGTAGTTGAGAGTTAGGGGCTGTAATTGGGGGCTTAGGAAATGTAGTGGGGAATTGGGGCTGTAGTAGGGGGTTAGGGACTGAAGTAGGTTGATGGCTGCAAGTGGGAACAGGGGCTGTAGTGTGGGGGATATGGGCAGCAATTTGGGGGAGAGGGGCTGTAGTGGGGGTAAGGACTGTAGTAAGGGAATAGGGGCTGTACTGGAGCTATGGGGTAAAATGGAGTGGAAGGGATGTGAAGTAAGAGAGTTAGAGGCTGTAGAAAGGAGTATAGGGGCTGTGGTGGGAGCAAAGGGGCAATGTGGTTGGAAATAGGCAGTAGAGGGGGGACACAGGGGCAGTAGAGGGGGACACAGGGGCAGTATGGTGTGGGCACAGGCTGTAACGAGGGACACTGAGGCAATAAAGTGGTGTCACAGGGACAGTATGGTAGGGGGTAAATGGGAAGTAGAGGGGGGGACAGGGGCTGTTGAGGCGGGTAGAGGAAGTAGAGGGGGGAGACAAGGGCAGTAGAGGCGTGTGAAAGGGGGGCAGAGGCAGGGGGCAGGGGCTGTAGAGGGAAATAGAAGTGCTGTAGAGGGGCACATGGGGCAGTAGAGGGGGCAGGGGCTATTGAGGGTCTGTAAAGGGGGCAGGGGTAGTATGATGGGGCAGGGGCTATAGAGGTGGCAGGGGTAGTATGGTGGGCCAGGGGCTATAGAGGTGGCAGGGGTAGTATGGTGGGGGCAGGGGCTATAGAGGTGGCAGGGGTAGTATGGTGGGGGCAGGGGGTAGTATGGTGGGGCAGGGGGGAGTATGGTGGGGGCAGGGGGGAGTATGGTGGGGCAGGGGGTGTATGGTGGGGCAGGGGGAGTATGGTGGGGCAGCGGGAGTATGGTGGGGCAGGGGGAGTATAGTGGGGGCAGGGGGAGTATAGTGGGGGCAGGGGCCGTATAGTGGGGGCAGGGGGTGTATGGTGGGGGCAGGGATAGTATGGTGGGGGCAGGGGGAGTATAGTGGGGGAAGGGGGAGTATAGTGGGGGCAGGGGGAGCAGAGGCAGTATAGTGGGGGCAGGGGCAGTATAGTGGGGGTGGGGGCAGGGGCAGTATAGTGGGGGCAGGGGCAGTATAGTGGGGGCAGGGGCAGTATAGTGGGGGCAGGGATAGTATAGTGGGGGCAGGGATAGTATAGTGGGGGCAGGGGGAGTATGGTGGGGGCAGGGGGAGTATGGTGGGGGCAGGGGGAGTATGGTGGGGGCAGGGGGAGTATGGTGGGGGAAGGGGGGAGTATGGTGGGGGAAGGGGGGAGTATGGTGGGGGCAGGGGGGAGTATGGTGGGGGCAGGGGGGAGTATGGTGGGGGCAGGGATAGTATGGTGGGGGCAGGGATAGTATGGTGGGGGCAGGGATAGTATGGTGGGGGCAGGGAGAGTATGGTGGGGGGCAGGGGGAGTATGGTGGGGGCAGGGGGGAGTATGGTGGGGGCAGGGACTGAAGAAAGGGGCTTGAAAAAAAAAACGTTTTGATTTAAAAAAAATGCTACAAGTTCTTCCCCCACCCCCTCCCAGAGACTTACCTTGGTCCAGGAGGGAGAACCTTACCCCTGGTGGTCGGATGGGATGGGATGGGATGGGCTGCACTGGAGGCTGGAGGCTGGAGCTGCAATCAGGACCGCTGGGGAGTCTGGGAGCAGTAGAAGTCCCGCCCCCTTCTGATATCATCAGAGGAGGACGGCTGACTTCACTGCCAGGCTCCTGCTGTGTGCTGGCTGCAGGGAGAGAGGTGAGATTAAAATCCGAGTCTCCAGCCAGAGGCAGGGGATTTGGATTTTTGCGCCCCCCTTCTCTGGCGCCCTAAGGCGGCCGCCTGTGCCGCCTTATGGACGCGCCGGCCCTGGGGGGTGATGGTGACGCGAGGTGAGAGGGAGAGGCGGGTGATGGTGACAGAGGGTTATGGTGACAGGGAGGTGACACGGGACAGCCAATTTATACATAACATGGACACTGTCACACCCACCCTGGAACATGGAGACCCTCTGTGGGGGTCTGTGCATAAATACTGTGTATCTTGCCTACAATAAACAGTTCATTTTCACTCTTCACTAAGTCTCAACTAGTGTTTGGGTGATGTCACGATTGCCCTTTCTGCAAGTGACTATAATCACTGGCTGGCAGCTATAATCACACCAGGGCTGGGCACAACCAGGAAGGGGTGACCACAGGTGGTAGTACTCCAACCTTGAGAGGGCATACTACCACATCTGTTGGCAGTAATGGGATAGTCCCCTTCCTTGGAGCCAGAGTGGAACCAGCGGCGACTGGACAAGACCAAAGTGGCACTACAACTGGAACTCATGGGGGTGGACAACGCCAGCTCCGCCTCCTTGGTGCCCTTGTCGGCGTCCTCCGACAAAGAGTCATACATGCGAGATGTTAGGTCCCGGTTGACCCTGATGGGTCCAAACCCATCGCCGGAATTCGTATTTCAATTTTACTCAAGGCTTTTCCCGGAACTGCAGGAGTGGGTAAGAGACAGACAACCCTTCACCTTACCTGAAGCCGCCCACCTTGCAGATGAATATGTGGAAGTCACGCAACTAGACCGACCAGTCCAACAAGCACCCCAGCGCTCAGAGACCCCCGCACTCCAACCACGTCACCCTCCTCGGCCAACACTTAGTCCCACCCCCGCACGCCAACCACAGCAACCCAAACCGGCTGAATTCGTGGGACCAGGGACCGAAGAGTCGTGGGTTACTCTGCATTAGGCAGACCGAGCCGCCTCTGCTGACAACTGCCAGCATCACTGCCAATGTGTGCTGGTAAACAGGCAAACTGCCCGGGGCCTCAGGGACACCGGTGCTACCCTGACTCTCATTGAACTAAATGTGGCAGGAAACGAGGAAAATTTGCAGAAGACTGTACGAGTAGCTGGAGGCGCCATCCACCGGTTTCCCACTGCCTGAGTGCATCTCGATTGGGGAGCCAGAGCCCATCACGTGGAAGAAGGCATTATGAGAAACTTGCCTGCTGAAGTCCAACTAGGGAATGATCTTGGTTTCAACCTCAGAAAATACAAGTTTAGACCACCCAGGTGCAGTATGTGAAAAATATATAAAAGGATAATTACTTCCCTTCGTTTGGTCAGGTATAACAAAAGGATTCCTCTCAATCCTCAATACACATAGAAACAAAGCAAGATATACCTATACCTAAAAAATACAAAAGAAAGTACGCTCATAGGGGATTAACGGTAATATAGTAAAATGACCCTTATTAATATGTCACACTCACAGAGTTTAGGTTGTTTTCAAGCCCATCAAAGTATGTCGATTCTCATAGATTCCTCGAGATTGGAGAGGTGGACATTACATGCAAGAAATGAAAGATAGCATAGTATAGCACTGTTTGAAAAAGTATAAATCTGCTTTAATGGTTGCACTTACAGCATAAAAGATGTAAAAAGGCCCATCAATACAAATCTGTCGTCCAATCAATACAGAGAACGAAGTCCTTGTAGAAATCTCAGGCAAGTAAACAGGAAAATATATAAAATTCAATAAAATCAAATCAAATAAAAACTAATCAAATAAAAAGTTCCAGCAAATAACTCTACGCGTTTCGTCTGTATTAACAGACTTCCTCAGGAGTAGTGAAGTGCTTCAAATCTTGTGGGTACTTTGTCCTCCTTTTATAGGTCCTCCCGCCTCTCCAATCTCGAGGAATCTATGAGAATCTACATACTTTGATGGGCTTGAAAACAACCTAAACTCTGTGAGTGTGACATATTAATAAGGGGCATTTTACTATATTAACGTTAATCCCCTATGAGCGTACTTTCTTTTGTCTTTTTTAGGTATAGGTATATCTTGCTTTGTTTCAACCTCAACCTGTTACTACCCGACTACAAGCACGGATGGCCGAGACTGATTCGCACTCAGAGACACCCCAGGTGAGATTCTCAGACCCTACCCTGACCGTAGTCGAAACCCCGGTAGCCAGGGAAAACCCCGATGAGTTTGGGAGGGAAGTAGCGACTGACTCGCACTTGACAAGTACCGAGCCAAAGCTGTGACCGGACAAGGAGGTCTGGAAGGTGACCGTTTTGTATGGGAACAAGGGCGACTGTACCATCTCTCTAGAGTGCAGAATAGGAGGCTGCCCCCTCCCTAAAGCCTCAGCTGGTAATCATGTGGATTGGGCATGATATCCCCTTGGCAGGACACCTGGGGATATGACAAACGCTACAGTGGGTGACCCAAGGTTTCTTTTGGCCAGGGGTCTCCCAAGATGTTCAGCAGTATTGCCAGACATGTGATACCTTCTTACTCCCCCCTCCCCCTCTTCTTACTCACCCCTCCCCCTCTTCTTACCCCCTTCTTACTCCCCCCATCTTCTTACCCCCCTCCCCCTCTTCTTACCCCCCTCCCCCTCTTCTTACTCCCCCCTCTTCTTACTCTTCCCTCCCCCCTCTTCTTACTCCCCCCTCTTCTTACTCCCCCTCCCCCTCTTCTTACTCCCCCCTTCCTCTTTTTACTCCCCCCTCTACCTCTTCTTACCCCCTTCTTACTCCCCCCTCCCTTCCTACTCCCCCCTCCCCCTCTTCTTACCCCTCCTTACTCCCCCTCTCTTCTTACCCCCTCCTCTCTTCTTACCCCCCTTTCTCTCTTCTTACTCCCCCTCCCTCTCTTCTTACCCCCCTCCCTCTCTCTTCTTACCCCCTTCCTCTCTTCTTACCCCCTCCCTCTCTTCTTACCACCCCTCCTCTCTCTTCTTACCACCCCTCCCTCTCTCTTCTTACCCCCCTCCCTCTCTCTACTTACCCCCCTCCCTCTCTCTACTTACCCCCCTCCCTCTCTATTCTAACCCCCCTCTCTCTTCTTACCTCCTCTCTCTTCTTACCCCCTCCCTTTCTCTTCTTACCCCCCTCCCTCTCTCTTCTTACCCCCCTCCCTCTCTCTTCTTACTCCCCCTTCCTTTCTCTTCTTACCCCACCCCCTTTCTCTTCTTACCCCCTGATGGCGGGCCCCCCTCCCGGCCGGGCCCTCGGACCATGTCACCTGGGGATATGACAAACGCTACAGTGGGTGACCCAAGGTTTCTTTTGGCCAGGGGTCTCCCAAGATGTTCAGCAGTATTGCCAGACATGTGATACCTTCTTACTCCCCCCCTTCCTCTTTTTACTCCCCCCTCCCCCTCTTCTTACTCACCCCTCCCCCTCTTCTTACCCCCCTCCCCCTCTTCTTACCACCTTCCCCCTCTTCTTACTCCCCCCTCTTCTTACTCCCCCTCCCCCTCTTCTTACTCCCCCCTCTTCTTACTCTTCCCTCCCCCCTCTTCTTACTCCCCCCTCTTCTTACTCCCCCTCCCCCTCTTCTTACTCCCCCCTTCCTCTTTTTACTCCCCCCTCTACCTCTTCTTACCCCCTTCTTACTCCCCCCTCCCTTCCTACTCCCCCCTCCCCCTCTTCTTACCCCTCCTTACTCCCCCTCTCTTCTTACCCCCTCCTCTCTTCTTACCCCCCTTTCTCTCTTCTTACTCCCCCTCCCTCTCTTCTTACCCCCCTCCCTCTCTCTTCTTACCCCCCTTCCTCTCTTCTTACCCCCTCCCTCTCTTCTTACCACCCCTCCCTCTCTCTTCTTACCCCCTCCCTCTCTCTACTTACCCCCCTCCCTCTCTCTACTTACCCCCCTCCCTCTCTATTCTAACCCCCCTCTCTCTTCTTACCTCCTCTCTCTTCTTACCCCCTCCCTTTCTCTTCTTACCCCCCTCCCTCTCTCTTCTTACCCCACCCCCTTTCTCTTCTTACCCCACCCCCTTTCTCTTCTTACCCCCTGATGGCGGGCCCCCCTCCCGGCCGGGCCCTCGGACCATGTCCGAAGTGCCCGACCGGTCAGTCCGCCCCTGGTTGATGCAGAGTCTGGTTTGAATCCATAAAGGGCATAAACAGTGGTGTATCTTGGTTTTGTGCTGCCCTAGGCAGACACACACACACAGTCGGACACACACACACACTAACAAACACACACAGTCGGACACACACACTAACAAACACACACAGTCGGACACACACACTAACAAACACACACAGTCGGACACACACACACTAACAGACACACACAGTGAGACACACACACTAACAAACACACACAGTCGGACACACACTAACAAACACACACAGTCGGACACACACACACTAACAAACACACACAGTCGGACACACACACACTAACAGACACACACAGTGAGACACACACACTAACAAACACACACAGTCGGACACACACACACTAACAGACACACACAGTGAGACACACACACTAACAAACACACACAGTCGGACACACACACACTAACAGACACACACAGTGAGACACACACTAACAGAAACACACTGTCGGACACACAGTCAGACACACACAGTCAGACACACACACTAACAGACACACACACACACTAACACACACAGTCACAGACACACACTAACAGACACACACACACACTAACAGACACACACACACACACTAACAGACACACACACACTATCAGACACACACAGTCAGAGACACACACACACACACTCACATTAACACATTTTTTTTTTTTAATTTACTCCCCCCCCCCCCCCAGCCTCCTTACCTTTGGGAATGCTGGGGGTGGGGGGTTCTCCCATTCCCTGGTGGTCCAGTGGCTGTAGGGCGGCACTGGCGGGCAGGCTGGGCGGCCGGCGAGGGAGCTCTTCCCCTGAGCTCTCTGCTCAGCTTCCTCACGCGCCGCCCGCAGAGTGAGACTGGGAGCCGGAATATGACGTCATATTCCGGCTCCGCCTCCCAGCCTCACTCTGCGGGCGGCGCGCGAGGGAGCTGAGCAGAGAGCTCAGGGGAAGAGCTCCCTCGCTGGCCGCCCAGCAACCAGCCCAGCATGTCTGTTAGCCGCAAGGCTAACAAGACATTTGCCTTGGGCATTTGGGGGCGGCGTTTTTTGCCGCCCCCTGGAAAATGCCGCCCAAGGCAAATGCCTTGTTTGCCTCGCGGCTAATACGCCCCTGGGCATAAATCACCTAACATTCCTAAATCACAATGGATATGGATTGACACCTGACATGACATATTGACACCTTGACATATGGATTGACACCTGTCCTCAGAGACCCTGATACACACTGACACAGAGCAGAATAGGGACTGTTCCCCCTACATAGGGTCACTTGGCAGATATGGATTGACACCTATCCTAAGGATCCCTGATACACACTGACACAGAGCAGAATAGGGACTGTTCCCCTACATAGGGTCACTTGGCAGATATGGATTGACACCTGTCCTCAAAACCCCTGATACACACTGACACAGAGCAGAATAGAGACTGTTCCCCCTACATAGGGTCACTTGGCAGATATGGATTGACACCTGTCCTCAGAGACCATGATACACACTGACACAGAGCAGAATAGGGACTGTTCCCCCTACATAGGGTCACTTGGCAGAAATGGATTGACACCTGTCCTCAGAGACCCTGATACTCACTGACACAGAGCAGAATAGGGACTGTTCCCCCTACATAGGGTCACTTGGCAGATATGCATTGACACCTGTCCTCAGCGACCAGGGCCGGTGCAAGGATTTTTGCCGCCCTAGGCAAAAAAGAATGTGCCCCCCCCCCCCTGTCCTGCCATATGGGCCAACGCCAGTCTTCACAATGTGTCTTTTATCTGAAAAGACAGTGTGTTTACATTAAAAAGCCTACAGGCACAGGCTATAGACACCAGAACCACTACATTATGCTGTAGTGCTTCTGGTGACTATAGTATCCATTTAATGTGAGGTAAATTAGAGATTAGTGCCACTAATAATATATTGAATTGCCTACTTACCACCAGATGAGGACAAGAGGCTGATGATGGGCTCAGTCTTGCTCCACAGGCACCTACCCGATGCCCAGAGTAGATAGCTATTGGACCATATTACCAGGGGACAGTATCTGACCACTATTGGCCTATGTAAGGGATACTGACAGTTCCTCCGAGGCTATCCCCAAGCCGGCCTTCGTCACACCATTCGGCCTATACCAATTTCAGTTAATGCCGTTGGGGATGAAGAATGCCCTGGAGACCTTTCAATAGATGGTGGATAGACTCCTCGATGGCCTCCAGGACTTTACGTGCGCGTACCTCGATGACATTGCGGTCTTTAGCAATACCCGGGAGGAACATTAAACCAATGCGAGGACCGTATTACCCCCTCCCTCTTTCTTCTTACCCCCCTCCCCCTCCCTCCCTCTCTGTTCTTACCCCCTCCCCTGTAGCGTGGCCGAGCTGCTCTCCGGTCCGCGGTGCCTGGCCAAGTCATGGCCTTTTTAGGGAAAGCGTACTACTATAGGCACTTCGTCCCCGACTATAGTGCTATTGCTTAACCCTTGTACGACCTGACAAAAAATACTCCATATGAAGGTTCTGTGGTCCCCTGAGTGCAAACAGGCTTTCCAGTCTCTCTCACATGCATTGATTCAAGCCCCGCCCTGGCCGCCCCAGACCCTAACAAACGTTTCATTGTCCACACAGATGCCTCCATGTTTTGACTGGGGGCTGTTGTAAGCCAGGTCGTGGAGGACGGAGGTGAACAACCCGTAGCCTACATCAGCAGGAAGCTCCTACCCTGGGAAGTAAGCTACGCTGTGGTGGAACTAGGACTCTGCATCACAGCCGCAGTGTCCCGCTGGCTGCCTGGAAGTACATGCCACACAATAAGAGAGGGGCTACCATTCAAACTGGTTTTGCACCTTTTCTCCCGATAGGCCGGCGAAACACCTCCCCTCCCTGAGTGCCGATTTGTGCAAATTGGTTGCACCCTTTTTCCTGATTGGTCCTGATCACCGCAAAGCACGAGTACAACCTACTGCATCAGCCAATCATCGACAAGACCCGCCCAGTGACGTGTGATTTGTTTTGCAGTTCCCCATCCGGTCCGCTCAGGAGACATATAAGGGCAGGCGGCCGTGGGCTGAGCATTGATTGTTCTACTTGTCTCATCGCAGAATGTCTGGTCGCGGTAAAGGAGGAAAAGGGCTCGGTAAAGGAGGTGCCAAGCGGCACAGGAAGGTGCTCCGGGATAACATCCAGGGGATCACTAAACCGGCTATCCGCCGTTTGGCTCGCAGAGGAGGCGTCAAGCGAATCTCCGGCCTCATTTACGAGGAGACTCGCGGAGTGCTCAAAGTCTTCCTGGAGAATGTTATCCGCGATGCAGTCACCTACACTGAGCACGCCAAGAGGAAGACGGTCACCGCCATGGACGTGGTGTACGCGCTCAAACGCCAGGGCCGCACTCTCTACGGTTTCGGAGGTTAAACGCTTCTCTTCTTCCATCCTTCATACACACCAAAGGCTCTTTTCAGAGCCGCCCACTCCTTCCCTCATAAGGCTATAATTCCACCAGGATGGCGCTTTCAATCCTCCCGAGAATATCGGGGAACGAGAAATTAGAGAAGGCTTCGGTTATAACAGACTGCAATGGTTCGTTTTTCACTTCCTATCAATACAGCCAGTATTAGATTTCTCATATTATCCTACATCTCTTCCTGCTTCAATGCACAATGAATAAATGCTTTATTAAATGTGAAATAGAAGAAGTCTGTATTTGAGGCTTAAACTCTTCCATTTTAGTAAACTAGAATCCTGTTGGCACTAAACTGCGGCTGGAGAGGAAAGCTGCGATAGAACCAACCATTTACGCTTTTAATATTCAACATGCAGACATACTGAGTTTATACACCTCGAAACAAACTACAAACATTCTGTACGGTGTTAATTCGAGTTTGGAGAATGATTTGCTTTATAATTCTCTTACCGTCAGTCTGAAAGAAAATTAAACTAATTCTATTTTCCCAGCAAAATATGCTGCTCTTTCAGTGAAACAGCAATCAGTATGTGGTCTAAAAAGGCGGGAGAAAAAATTTAGAATTTTTAAACTTCGCCATTTTGTAACAGACTTTCCCGCTTTTGAAATGCCAACAAAAGCATGCGAATTGTATACATCTGGTAAATACAAATTAAGTGAGAAAAGACACAAATTCTTTGTTACCTCATGAGGTTTTATGAGATTGTGTTCAGTTTGCGATTGCTGGTTTCAGCGGGATCCGTATTAAACACATTTAAAAAGTAACCATTACAATCTGTATGCACTACATGGCAACATAATTTATGCAAAGAATCTAAACAAGAATGATAATTGAAACATGTTCCATTTGCAAGATAGATTGCTACATATTAGTGTCGGACGGTTGTATATTTAGGATACATTATAACCAACTGAATACATGTTACACCATAGATTCTACCATTGAGAGTTTTAAAACATATTTTAACTTAAAGATTTCAAACCTGAAATAATGTAACGTCATATAGTCTGCTACTCGGGAGTGGCAGAACAAAATAAGTTTTAGGAGACCGCTATAATCGATGACTTGTAACATTCCGCACAGAGAATACTCTCAGTATATCTATACAGCTCTCTCGTGGATTGTGTGGGTGGCTCTTAAAAGAGCCTTTGTGTTATTAGGGTTTGGGTGATGATGGGGTTTTTACTTGGCGCTGGTGTACTTGGTCACTGCCTTGGTGCCCTCAGACACGGCGTGCTTGGCCAGCTCTCCGGGCAGTAAGAGCCGTACAGCGGTCTGGATCTCCCGGGAGGTGATGGTGGAGCGTTTGTTATAATGAGCCAGGCGGGAGGATTCCCCTGCGATGCGCTCGAAGATATCATTGACAAAGGAATTCATGATCCCCATGGCCTTGGAGGAGATACCGGTGTCGGGGTGGACCTGTTTCAGCACCTTGTACACGTAGATAGCATAGCTTTCCTTCCTGCTCTTTCTGCGCTTCTTCCCATCCTTCTTCTGGGTCTTGGTCACGGCTTTCTTAGATCCCTTCTTGGGTGCTGGTGCGGACTTGGCTGGTTCAGGCATGATAATCTCACGAAGTTTCCAACAGAATAACGAGCCCCTCCCCTGGCAGCTCTATATATAGAAGCCCGGGTAGCAAAGCCTGACCTCTGTGCATTTCCTATTGGTCCGTTCAGAGCGGGCACTGAGCATGGAACGAGGTAATCCTACAGTGATTGGTTACTCTCTTAGTCGGATTCTGATTGGTGGATTTAAAATGCAACCAATCAGACTAGAGCTCGGCACATCTGCGGATGTATAAGTAGCCGTGCAAGGGGGCGGGAGCTCATAGATTTTACAGATTGCGATTTGAAGATGTCAGGAAGAGGCAAACAGAGCAGCAAAGTCCGGGCTAAAGCAAAGACCCGATCATCCAGAGCAGGTCTGCAGTTCCCAGTCGGCCGTGTCCACAGGCTGCTCAGGAAGGGGAACTACGCCCAGCGGGTTGGAGCCGGAGCTCCGGTCTATCTGGCTGCAGTGCTGGAGTATCTGACCGCTGAGATCCTGGAGCTGGCTGGGAACGCCGCCAGAGATAACAAAAAGACCCGCATCATCCCCCGCCATCTGCAGCTCGCTGTGCGCAATGACGAGGAGCTCAACAAACTGCTCGGAGGGGTCACCATAGCCCAGGGTGGGGTCCTGCCCAATATCCAGGCTGTCTTACTGCCCAAGAAAACCGAGAGCCAAAAGGCGTCCAAGAGCAAGTAAACTCCACTGTCCCTCATCTCCCAAACTCACACAAAGGCTCTTTTAAGAGCCACCCACAATCTCCACAAAGAGCTCACACTTATACACCGCTGCTGCTATAGGGGGTTAAACGCATGAAAATGTGGCAATTATTCCCTAAAGGCTGATGGGCTAGAATTGATGCTTTTTAAAATGCTACGCAAACACTTCTAGCAGACTTTCCCTTCAGTTATTTTTATAGCTCTTACTCTTTGCTAAACTTTGGGAATCTTAGATTAAACAAAACATATCGATCTTAAGCAGAAGACTAATAGGCAAGTTAAATCATATTAGTGAACAAAGGCCAAGCGTTGCATAGTAATAACACAGGGAGGGAAGGGAGGACTCGGCTCCATTCATATTATTTATTTATATTTTTCAAACATCGACTTTAAAATTTGTGGCTAAATCCTGTGAAAGCAGGTGTTGGAGATTGTTTCCCCTATGCCTCTATTTCTGATGCTAATGCACAAGGAGACAAAACACACTTTAAAACCATTGTCACACAAATTAAAGGTTTAACGAAATAGTTCAACTCAAAAACCCCTCCTTGGTGGGGTTTAGTCATAGGCGTGTGCAGCCTATTGCATTAGGATGTGCACCCTAAAGCACAAACATGCGCCGCGTGTATGTGTGTGTGTATATATATATATATATATATATATATATATACACACACACACACTGCTGTGTGTGTGAGGGTGCTAGTATTGTGCTGTGTGCAGAGGCGGCTCTAGAATTTGAGGCCTTAGGCGAAACTCAAACATGAGGCCCCACTAACAAAAAAGAGTTGCAATACATGCACACTGTCACATATACACATTGATGCACAGTTTACCTGTGTATGTGTCTGACAGAGTATCTCTGTGTGTGTGTGAATGTATGTCTCTGTGAGCATGTTTGCGTTTTTGTATGGGGGGGTGATGGTGACGGGAGGTGAGAGGGAGAGGCGGGTGATGGTGAATGGGAGAGGGGGTGATGGTGACAGAGGGTTGAGGTGACACGGGACAGCCAATTTATACATAACATGGACACTGTCACACCCACCCTGGAACATGGAGACCCTCTGTGGGGGTCTGTGCATAAATACTGTGTATCTTGCCTACAATAAACAGTTCATTTTCACTCTTCACTAAGTCTCAACTAGTGTTTGGGTGATGTCACGATTGCCCTTTCTGCAAGTGACTATAATCACTGGCTGGCAGCTATAATAACACCAGGGCTGGGCACAACCAGGAAGGGGTGACCACAGGTGGTAGTACTCCAACCTTGAGAGGGCATACTACCACATCTGTTGGCAGTAATGGGATAGTCCCCTTCCTTGGAGCCAGAGTGGAACCAGCGGCGACTGGACAAGACCAAAGTGGCACTACAACTGGAACTCATGGGGGTGGACAACGCCAGCTCCGCCTCCTTGGTGCCCTTGTCGGCGTCCTCCGACAAAGAGTCATACATGCGAGATGTTAGGTCCCGGTTGACCCTGATGGGTCCAAACCCATCGCTGGAATTCGTATTTCAATTTTACTCAAGGCTTTTCCCGGAACTGCAGGAGTGGGTAAGAGACAGACAACCCTTCACCTTACCTGAAGCCGCCCACCTTGCAGATGAATATGTGGAAGTCACGCAACTAGACCGACCAGTCCAACAAGCACCCCAGCGCTCAGAGACCCCCGCACTCCAACCACGTCACCCTCCTCGGCCAACACTTAGTCCCACCCCCGCACGCCAACCACAGCAACCCAAACCGGCTGAATTCGTGGGACCAGGGACCGAAGAGTCGTGGGTTACTCTGCATTAGGCAGACCGAGCCGCCTCTGCTGACAACTGCCAGCATCACTGCCAATGTGTGCTGGTAAACAGGCAAACTGCCCGGGGCCTCAGGGACACCGGTGCTACCCTGACTCTCATTGAACTAAATGTGGCAGGAAACGCAGAAAATTTGCAGAAGACTGTACGAGTAGCTGGAGGCGCCATCCACCGGTTTCCCACTGCCTGAGTGCATCTCGATTGGGGAGCCAGAGCCCATCACGTGGAAGAAGGCATTATGAGAAACTTGCCTGCTGAAGTCCAACTAGGGAATGATCTTGGTTTCAACCTCAGAAAATACAAGTTTAGACCACCCAGGTGTAGTATGTGAAAAATATATAAAAGGATAATTACTTCCCTTCGTTTGGTCAGGTATAACAAAAGGATTCCTCTCAATCCTCAATACACATAGAAACAAAGCAAGATATACCTATACCTAAAAAATACAAAAGAAAGTACGCTCATAGGGGATTAACGGTAATATAGTAAAATGCCCCTTATTAATATGTCACACTCACAGAGTTTAGGTTGTTTTCAAGCCCATCAAAGTATGTAGATTCTCATAGATTCCTCGAGATTGGAGAGGTGGACATTACATGCAAGAAATGAAAGATAGCATAGTATAGCTATCCACCGGTTTCCCACTGCCTGAGTGCATCTCGATTGGGGAGCCAGAGCCCATCACGTGGAAGAAGGCATTATGAGAAACTTGCCTGCTGAAGTCCAACTAGGGAATGATCTTGGTTTCAACCTCAACCTGTTACTACCCGACTACAAGCACGGATGGCCGAGACTGATTCGCACTCAGAGACACCCCAGGTGAGATTCTCAGACCCTACCCTGACCGTAGTCAAAACCCCGATGAGTTTGGGAGGGAAGTAGCGACTGACTCGCACTTGACAAGTACCGAGCCAAGCTGTGACCGGACAAGGAGGTCTGGAAGGTGACCGTTTTGTATGGGAACAAGGGCGACTGTACCAGCTCTCTAGAGTGCAGAATAGGAGGCTGCCCCCTCCCTAAAGCCTCAGCTGGTAATCATGTGGATTGGGCATGATATCCCCTTGGCAGGACACCTGGGGATATGACAAACGCTACAGTGGGTGACCCAAGGTTTCTTTTGGCCAGGGGTCTCCCAAGATGTTCAGCAGTATTGCCAGACATGTGATACCTTCTTACTCCCCCCTTCCTCTTTTTACTCCCCCCTCCCCCTCTTCTTACTCCCCCCTCCCCCTCTTCTTACCCCCCTCCCCCTCTTCTTACCACCTTCCCCCTCTTCTTACTCCCCCCTCTTCTTACTCCCCCTCCCCTTACTCCCCCCTTCCTCTTTTTACTCCCCCCTCCCCCTCTTCTTACCCCCTTCTTACTCCCCCCTCCCTTCCTACTCCCCCTCTTCTTACCCCTCCTTACTCCCCCTCTCTTCTTACCCCCCTTTCTCTCTTCTTACTCCCCCTCCCTCTCTTCTTACCCCCCCTCCCTCTCTCTTCTTACCCCCCCTTCCTCTCTTCTTACCCCTCCCTCTCTTCTTACCACCCCTCCCTCTCTCTTCTTACCCCACCCCTCCCTCTCTCTTCTTACCCCACCCCTCCCTCTCTCTTCTTACCCCCCTCTTCTTACCCCCCTCCCTCTCTCTTCTTACCCCCCCTCTCTATTCTAACCCCCCCTCTCTATTCTAACCCCCCCTCTCTCTTCTTACCCCCCTCCCTTTCTCTTCTTACCCCCCTCCCTTTCTCTTCTTACCCCCCTCCCTCTCTCTTCTTACGCCCCTCCCTCTCTCTTCTTACCCCCTCCCCGAGTTTATACACCTCGAAACAAACTACAAACATTCTGTACGGTGTTAATTCGAGTTTGGAGAATGATTTGCTTTATAATTCTCTTACCGTCAGTCTGAAAGAAAATTAAACTAATTCTATTTTCCCAGCAAAATATGCTGCTCTTTCAGTGAAACAGCAATCAGTATGTGGTCTAAAAAGGCGGGAGAAAAAATTTAGAATTTTTAAACTTCGCCATTTTGTAACAGACTTTCCCGCTTTTGAAATGCCAACAAAAGCATGCGAATTGTATACATCTGGTAAATACAAATTAAGTGAGAAAAGACACAAATTCTTTGTTACCGCATGAGGTTTTATGAGACTGTGTTCAGTTTGCGATTGCTGGTTTCAGCGGGATCCGTATTAAACACATTTAAAAAGTAACCATTACAATCTGTATGCACTACATGGCAACATAATTTATGCAAAGAATCTAAACAAGAATGATAATTGAAACATGTTCCATTTGCAAGATAGATTGCTACATATTAGTGTCGGACGGTTGTATATTTAGGATACATTATAACCAACTGAATACATGTTACACCATAGATTCTACCATTGAGAGTTTTAAAAAATATTTCAAAACTGAAATAATGTAACGTCATATAGTCTGCTACTCGGGAGTGGCAGAACAAAATAAGTTTTAGGAGACCGCTATAATCGATGACTTGTAACATTCCGCACAGAGAATACTCTCAGTATATCTATACAGCTCTCTCGTGCATTGTGTGGGTGGCTCTTAAAAGAGCCTTTGTGTTATTAGGGTTTGGGTGATGATGGGGTTTTTACTTGGCGCTTGTGTACTTGGTCACTGCCTTGGTGCCCTCAGACACGGCGTGCTTGGCCAGCTCTCCGGGCAGTAAGAGCCGTACAGCGGTCTGGATCTCCCGGGAGGTGATGGTGGAGCGTTTGTTATAATGAGCCAGGCGGGAGGATTCCCCTGCGATGCGCTCGAAGATATCATTGACAAAGGAATTCATGATCCCCATGGCCTTGGAGGAGATACCGGTGTCGGGGTGGACCTGTTTCAGCACCTTGTACACGTAGATAGCATAGCTTTCCTTCCTGCTCTTTCTGCGCTTCTTCCCATCCTTCTTCTGGGTCTTGGTCACGGCTTTCTTAGATCCCTTCTTGGGTGCTGGTGCGGACTTGGCTGGTTCAGGCATGATAATCTCACGAAGTTTCCAACAGAATAACGAGCCCCTCCCCCTGGCAGCTCTATCTATAGAAGCCCGGGTAGCAAAGCCTGACCTCTGTGCATTTCCTATTGGTCCGTTCAGAGCGGGCACTGAGCATGGAACGAGGTAATCCTACAGTGATTGGTTACTCTCTTAGTCGGATTCTGATTGGTGGATTTAAAATGCAACCAATCAGACTAGAGCTCGGCACATCTGCGGATGTATAAGTAGCCGTGCAAGGGGGCGGGAGCTCATAGATTTTACAGATTGCGATTTGAAGATGTCAGGAAGAGGCAAACAGAGCAGCAAAGTCCGGGCTAAAGCAAAGACCCGATCATCCAGAGCAGGTCTGCAGTTCCCAGTCGGCCGTGTCCACAGGCTGCTCAGGAAGGGGAACTACGCCCAGCGGGTTGGAGCCGGAGCTCCGGTCTATCTGGCTGCAGTGCTGGAGTATCTGACCGCTGAGATCCTGGAGCTGGCTGGGAACGCCGCCAGAGATAACAAAAAGACCCGCATCATCCCCCGCCATCTGCAGCTCGCTGTGCGCAACGACGAGGAGCTCAACAAACTGCTCGGAGGGGTCACCATAGCCCAGGGTGGGGTCCTGCCCAATATCCAGGCTGTCTTACTGCCCAAGAAAACCGAGAGCCAAAAGGCGTCCAAGAGCAAGTAAACTCCACTGTCCCTCATCTCCCAAACTCACACAAAGGCTCTTTTAAGAGCCACCCACAATCTCCACAAAGAGCTCACACTTATACACCGCTGCTGCTGTAGGGGGTTAAACGCATGAAAATGTGGCAATTATTCCCTAAAGGCTGATGGGCTAGAATTGATGCTTTTTAAAATGCTACGCAAACACTTCTAGCAGACTTTCCCTTCAGTTATTTTTATAGCTCTTACTCCTTGCTAAACTTTGGGAATCTTAGATTAAACAAAACATATCGATCTTAAGCAGAAGACTAATAGGCAAGTTAAATCATATTAGTGAACAAAGGCCAAGCGTTGCATAGTAATAACACAGGGAGGGAAGGGAGGACTCGGCTCCATTCATATTATTTATTTATATTTTTCAAACATCGACTTTAAAATTTGTGGCTAAATCCTGTGAAAGCAGGTGTTGGAGATTGTTTCCCCTATGCCTCTATTTCTGATGCTAATGCACAAGGAGACAAAACACACTTTAAAACCATTGTCACACAAAATAAAGGTTTAACGAAATAGTTCAACTCAAAAACCCCTCCTTGGTGGGGTTTAGTCATAGGCGTGTGCAGCCTATTGCATTAGGATGTGCACCCTAAAGCACAAACATGCGCCGCGTGTATGTGCGTGTGTGTGTGTGTATATATATATATATATATATATATATATATACACACACACACACTGCTGTGTGTGTGAGGGTGCTAGTATTGTGCTGTGTGCAGAGGCGGCTCTAGAATTTGAGGCCTTAGGCGAAACTCAAACATGAGGCCCCACTAACAAAAAAGTGAAAAAAAAAAAGAGTTGCAATACATGCACACTGTCACATATACACATTGATGCACAGTTTACCTGTGTATGTGCCTGATTCTGTGTCTGACAGAGTATCTGTGTGTGTGTGAATGTATGTTTCTGTGAATGTATGTTTCTGTGAGCATGTTTGCGTTTTTGTATGGGGTGGTGATGGTGACGGGAGGTGAGAGGGAGAGGCGGGTGATGGTGAATGGGAGAGGGGGTGATGGTGACAGAGGGTTATGGTGACAGGGAGGTGACACGGGACAGCCAATTTATACATAACATGGACACTGTCACACCCACCCTGGAACATGGAGAGCCTCTGTGGGGGTCTGTGCATAAATACTGTGTATCTTGCCTACAATAAACAGTTCATTTTCACTCTTCACTAAGTCTCAACTAGTGTTTGGGTGATGTAACGATTGCCCTTTCTGCAAGTGACTATAATCACTGGCTGGCAGCTATAATCACACCAGGGCTGGGCACAACCAGGAAGGGGTGACCACAGGTGGTAGTACTCCAACCTTGAGAGGGCATACTACCACATCTGTTGGCAGTAATGGGATAGTCCCCTTCCTTGGAGCCAGAGTGGAACCAGCGGCGACTGGACAAGACCAAAGTGGCACTACAACTGGAACTCATGGGGGTGGACAACGCCAGCTCCGCCTCCTTGGTGCCCTTGTCGGCGTCCTCCGACAAAGAGTCATACATGCGAGATGTTAGGTCCCGGTTGACCCTGATGGGTCCAAACCCATCGCCGGAATTCGTATTTCAATTTTACTCAAGGCTTTTCCCGGAACTGCAGGAGTGGGTAAGAGACAGACAACCCTTCACCTTACCTGAAGCCGCCCACCTTGCAGATGAATATGTGGAAGTCACGCAACTAGACCGACCAGTCCAACAAGCACCCCAGCGCTCAGAGACCCCCGCACTCCAACCACGTCACCCTCCTCGGCCAACACTTAGTCCCACCCCCGCACGCCAACCACAGCAACCCAAACCGGCTGAATTCGTGGGACCAGGGACCGAAGAGTCGTGGGTTACTCTGCATTAGGCAGACCGAGCCGCCTCTGCTGACAACTGCCAGCATCACTGCCAATGTGTGCTGGTAAACAGGCAAACTGCCCGGGGCCTCAGGGACACCGGTGCTACCCTGACTCTCATTGAACTAAATGTGGCAGGAAACGCAGAAAATTTGCAGAAGACTGTACGAGTAGCTGGAGGCGCCATCCACCGGTTTCCCACTGCCTGAGTGCATCTCGATTGGGGAGCCAGAGCCCATCACGTGGAAGAAGGCATTATGAGAAACTTGCCTGCTGAAGTCCAACTAGGGAATGATCTTGGTTTCAACCTCAGAAAATACAAGTTTAGACCACCCAGGTGCAGTATGTGAAAAATATATAAAAGGATAATTACTTCCCTTCGTTTGGTCAGGTATAACAAAAGGATTCCTCTCAATCCTCAATACACATAGAAACAAAGCAAGATATACCTATACCTAAAAAATACAAAAGAAAGTACGCTCATAGGGGATTAACGGTAATATAGTAAAATGCCCCTTATTAATATGTCACACTCACAGAGTTTAGGTTGTTTTCAAGCCCATCAAAGTATCTAGATTCTCATAGATTCCTCGAGATTGGAGAGGTGGACATTACATGCAAGAAATGAAAGATAGCATAGTATAGCACTGTTTGAAAAAGTATAAATCTGCTTTAATGGTTGCACTTACAGCATAAAAGATGTAAAAAGGCCCATCAATACAAATCTGTCGTCCAATCAATACAGAGAACGAAGTCCTTGTAGAAATCTCAGGCAAGTAAACAGGAAAATATATAAAATTCAATAAAATCAAATCAAATAAAAACAAATCAAATAAAAAGTTCCAGCAAATAACTCTACGCGTTTCGTCTGTATTAACAGACTTCCTCAGGAGTAGTGAAGTGCTTCAAATCTTGTGGGTACTTTGTCCTCCTTTTATAGGTCCTCCCGCCTCTCCAATCTCGAGGAATCTATGAGAATCTACATACTTTGATGGGCTTGAAAACAACCTAAACTCTGTGAGTGTGACATATTAATAAGGGGCATTTTACTATATTAACGTTAATCCCCTATGAGCGTACTTTCTTTTGTATTTTTTAGGTATAGGTATATCTTGCTTTGTTTCAACCTCAACCTGTTACTACCCGACTACAAGCACGGATGGCCGAGACTGATTCGCACTCAGAGACACCCCAGGTGAGATTCTCATACCCTACCCTGACCCCTCCCCCTCTTCTTACTCACCCCTCCCCCTCTTCTTACCCCCTTCTTACTCCCCCCATCTTCTTACCCCCCTCCCCCTCTTCTTACCCCCCTCACCCTCTTCTTACTCCCCCCTCTTCTTACTCTTCCCTCCCCCCTCTTCTTACTCCCCCCTCTTCTTACTCCCCCTCCCCCTCTTCTTACTCCCCCCTTCCTCTTTTTACTCCCCCTCTTCTTACCCCCTTCTTACTCCCCCCTCCCTTCCTACTCCCCCCTCCCCCTCTTCTTACCCCTCCTTACTCCCCCTCTCTTCTTACCCCCCTCCTCTCTTCTTACCCCCCTTTCTCTCTTCTTACTCCCCCTCCCTCTCTCTTCTTACCCCCCCTTCCTCTCTTCTTACCCCCGCTCCCTCTCTTCTTACCACCCCTCCCTCTCTCTTCTTACCCCCCTCCCTCTCTCTACTTACCCCCCCTCCCTCTCTATTCTAACCCCCCTCTCTCCTCTTAACCCCTCTCTCTTCTTACCCCCCTCCCTTTCTTTTCTTACCCCCCTCCCTCTCTCTTCTTACCCCCCTCCCTCTCTCTTCTTACTCCCCCTTCCTTTCTCTTCTTACCCCACCCCCTTTCTCTTCTTACCCCCTCCCTCTTTCTTCTTACCCCCCTCCCCCTCCCTCCCTCTCTGTTCTTACCTCCTCCCCTGTAGCGTGGCCGAGCTGCTCTCCGGTCCGCGGTGCCCGGCCGGAGTGATAGGAAGGTGCACACTAAGTGTGCACCTTCCTGTCAGTCCGGCCGGGTAGAGGAAACAGAAACTCCTGTTCCGCGCGGAGTTTCTGTTTCCTGTAACGGCCGGACTGACAGGAAGGTGCACACTCAGTGTGCAAATTCTGATCACTCCGGCCGGGCACCGCGGACCGGAGAGCAGCTCGGCCACGCTACAGGGGAGGGGAGGTGAGAAGCTGCAGCCGCCTGAGGCTCTTAAGAGAGCGCTCAGGCGGCTTCAGCATTTAAAGGGGCGGCCGGCCCCCTCAGAGTGTGCCGCCGGGCCCCCTGATGGCGGGCCCCCCTCCCGGCCGGACCCTCGGCCAATGTCCGAAGTGCCCGACCGGTCAGTCCGCCCCTGGTTGATGCAGAGTCTGGTTTGAATCCATAAAGGGCATAAACAGTGGTGTATCTTGGTTTTCACACTAACAAACACACACAGTCGGACACACACACTAACAAACACACACAGTCGGACACACACACTAACAAACACACACACTAACAAACACACACAGTCGGACACACACACACTAACAGACACACACAGTGAGACACACACACTAACAAACACACACAGTCGGACACACACTAACAAACACACACAGTCGGGGACACACACACACACTAACAGACACACACAGTGAGACACACACACACTAACAAACACACACAGTCGGACACACACACACTAACAGACACACACACTAACAAACACACACAGTCGGACACACACACACTAACAGACACACACAGTGAGACACACACTAACAGACACACACTGTCGGACACACAGTCAGACACACACAGTCAGACACACACACTAACAGACACACACACACTAACACACACAGTCACAGACACACACTAACAGACACACACTAACAGACACACACACACACACACTAACAGACACACACACTAACAGACAC
The DNA here is from genome assembly GCF_036172605.1 of Pelobates fuscus. NCBI lineage: Eukaryota > Metazoa > Chordata > Amphibia > Anura > Pelobatidae > Pelobates > Pelobates fuscus. Next base: position 284,624,004 of record NC_086322.1, on the reverse strand, counting down.
ACACACTAACAGACACACACACTAACAGACACACACACACACACAGTCAGAGACACACACACACACACTCACATTAACACTTTTTTTTTTTTATTTACTCCCCCCCCCCCAGCCTCCTTACCTTTGGGAATGCTGGGGGTGGGGGGGGTTCTCCCATTCCCTGGTGGTCCAGTGGCTGTAGGGCGGCACTGGCGGGCAGGCTGGGCGGCCGGCGAGGGAGCTCTTCCCCTGAGCTCTCTGCTCAGCTCCCTCACGCGCCGCCCGCAGAGTGAGACTGGGAGCCGGAATATGACGTCATATTCCGGCTCCGCCTCCCAGCCTCACTCTGCGGGCGGCGCGCGAGGGAGCTGAGCAGAGAGCTCAGGGGAAGAGCTCCCTCGCTGGCCGCCCAGCAACCAGCCCAGCATGTCTGTTAGCCGCAAGGCTAACAAGACATTTGCCTTGGGCATTTGGGGGCGGCGTTTTTTGCCGCCCCCTGGAAAATGCCGCCCAAGGCAAATGCCTTGTTTGCCTCGCGGCTAATACGCCCCTGGGCATAAATCACCTAACATTCCTAAATCACAATAGATATGGATTGACACCTGACATGACATATTGACACCTTGACATATGGATTGACACCTGTCCTCAGAGACCCTGATACACACTGACACAGAGCAGAATAGGGACTGTTCCCCCTACATAGGGTCACTTGGCAGATATGGATTGACACCTATCCTAAGGATCCCTGATACACACTGACACAGAGCAGAATAGGGACTGTTCCCCTACATAGGGTCACTTGGCAGATATGGATTGACACCTGTCCTCAAAACCCCTGATACACACTGACACAGAGCAGAATAGAGACTGTTCCCCCTACATAGGGTCACTTGGCAGATATGGATTGACACCTGTCCTCAGAGACCCTGATACTCACTGACACAGAGCAGAATAGGGACTGTTCCCCTACATAGGGTCACTTGGCAGATATGGATTGACACCTGTCCTCAAAACCCCTGATACACACTGACACAGAGCAGAATAGAGACTGTTCCCCCTACATAGGGTCACTTGGCAGATATGGATTGACACCTGTCCTCAGGGACCAGGGCCGGTGCAAGGATTTTTGCCGCCCTAGGCAAAAAAGAATTTGCCGCCCCCCCCATATGTCCTGCCATATGGGCCAACGCCAGTCTTCACAATGTGTCTTTTATCTGAAAAGACAGTGTGTTTACATTAAAAAGCCTACAGGCACAGGCTATAGACACCAGAACCACTACATTATGCTGTAGTGCTTCTGGTGACTATAGTATCCATTTAATGTGAGGTAAATTAGAGATTAGTGCCACTAATAATATATTGAATTGCCTACTTACCACCAGATGAGGACAAGAGGCTGATGATGGGCTCAGTCTGGCTCCACAGGCACCTACCCGATGCCCAGAGTAGATAGCTATTGGACCATATTACCAGGGGACAGTATCTGACCACTATTGGCCTATGTAAGGGATACTGACAGTTCCTCCGAGGCTATCCCCAAGCCGGCCTTCGTCACACCATTCGGCCTATACCAATTTCAGTTAATGCCGTTGGGGATGAAGAATGCCCTGGAGACTGTAACGGACCGTTTCACTTACAAGAGGATAAAACCCAGTTTAGGCGATAATCCCCTTTCCAGATGCACAGGCAGCTACTGCAAACACCATTCTCCCGACTGGAACCACACGAACACTGGAACAGCTGAACAAGAAAAGCAGACATCGGCTTACACTCTTGGCAGTCAGCATACAATCCCATTCCCCCAAAGACCGAGACGACACATCGCTTTGAGGGTTAAGCAAGAACTCTGGACTGGCTCATCCAGCCTGGCTTTTATTTCCAACTCACACATACAGGCCACACCCAGGGGGAGGCATAAAAGAACCGATGACATAGATGTTACCTCCCACACATCCCCTCCCCTTAGTGTGACACATAATCCCATTATGCATACAGTGTAAAATATACTTTTACACAACTTTCATAACTTTAAAACCATACATCACATTCACATAAAAATACATATCCACAATCAATCCATTCAGGGGAACAACATATTAAAAAATGGCATGAATCCGACCAGGGGTTCAAAAGTTACTAAAAGTATCTTTTGTTCCTTTCTGGCTGGCCGAAAAACATCCCCACAATGCACCCTGGTTTCCTCCCTTCTGCCCTGGAGTTAATTGCAGAAGTAATCCAATTACCCAGGACTAAAGGCAGACTCCATTAACCACATGGTTGCAAAACAACATAAAACACTTTAAAATACATAAAGTCACATTTACACATAACACACAGACATTTCACCCATCCCCAGATAGCTGGGATCTGCACGCACAAAACTACCGAATAGCGCGCAGATCCTACTCACACAGTACAATTGCCATGGAGCTAAAGTCTTTCCCATAGTCTTTCATTATATGAATAGGCTCCATGGTATAGCTATCTGGGGTATCACATTCCCATAAAGTCTGGTCCATAGTCCAAAGGCAAGAGGCAGGCAAGCAGCCCCCTCCAAGGACACGTGGCGAGGTCGGTTTCGCCACAGAGACCTTTCAATAGATGGTGGATAGACTCCTCGATGGCCTCCAGGACTTTACGTGCGCGTACCTCGATGACATTGCGGTCTTTAGCAATACCCGGGAGGAACATTAAACCAATGCGAGGACCGTATTAGATCGGATAAGGACGGCCGGCTTGGCCTCAAAAATGGACAAATGTCACTTAGGCAAGACCGAGGCTCAATATCTAGGGCACCGGGTTGGGTGCGGGAGGCAGTCGCCAAACCAGCAAAGATCATGGCTGTTGCCAACTGGCCCACCCCCCGAACCAAGTCATGGCCTTTTTAGGGAAAGCGTACTACTATAGGCACTTCGTCCCCGACTATATAGTGCTATTGCTTAACCCTTGTACGACCTGACAAAAAATACTCCATATGAAGGTTCTGTGGTCCCCTGAGTGCAAACAGGCTTTCCAGTCTCTCTCACATGCATTGATTCAAGCCCCGCCCTGGCCGCCCCAGACCCTAACAAACGTTTCATTGTCCACACAGATGCCTCCATGTTTTGACTGGGGGCTGTTGTAAGCCAGGTCGTGGAGGACGGAGGTGAACAACCCGTAGCCTACATCAGCAGGAAGCTCCTACCCTGGGAAGTAAGCTACGCTGTGGTGGAACTAGGACTCTGCATCACAGCCGCAGTGTCCCGCTGGCTGCCTGGAAGTACATGCCACACAATAAGAGAGGGGCTACCATTCAAACTGGTTTTGCACCTTTTCTCCCGATAGGCCGGCGAAACACCTCCCCTCCCTCCCTGAGTGCCGATTTGTGCAAATTGGTTGCACCCTTTTTACTGATTGGTCGCCACATGGTTTAGGCAGGAAATTTGAAACATCGGCCGAAACCAAGTGATTCTGTGGAGCTATGTTCGGGTATGTACAGAGACTCAAGCCCAGAATTTGTACGACAATTTCTCGGGCTCTGTACATCCGATAGCTCCGCAATTTGCAGGGTTTATAGCTGGGACCAGGAGCTATTTGGGGAGGTGTGGCATGTGGGTATGCGTTATTGTATTGTGTGCATTCTTTTTGTGTTTTAGGCTCCCTGTGTCTGGGAGATAAAATTATCTCCCAGACACAGGTTAGCCGGGGTGGGCTTATGTTTTGTATTGCTGTAAATGGAGATCCCCTGTGGGGTTCTGTGTATAAACACTGTGTATCTTGCCTACGATAAACAGTTCATTTTCACCGTTCACTAAGTCTTGTGTAGTGTTTGGGTGATGTAGATTAGCTATTTCATTTTCACATGGAAACGGTTTAAGTTTAATTCCGAATTTACTCTGATAGAAGAGAAACGCTGCCACTTAAAGAGAAATGTGTAGTTTGTAATACAGAGCACAATGCATCCTCTTTCAATCTTACACTGCCATCTAGTGACTATTTACAGGTACTGCGTTAATTCATCTTCTGAAAATGTGATTTAGTTCCTAGAGCTAATTAATATGTGTAGAACATAGAATCGGTGTAAGAATGAAAAGAGTATCAATATGTATTTAGGTAACTTCTCTATCTAGACATATTTAATTTTAATCTATTTATGTGTGTTTGTTGTGTTTGAAGCTGAGGGGGGAAGGGGAATAAAATATTTTATTAATAAATTCAGTCTGCACTAAATACTTGCCGTGGTTACAAGCTCGAATGCGGTAGAAAACTTTCCCGCCGGCGGGTCTCTTCTTTTCAGTTCAAAAATTATTATTCAGCAAATCACCGCAAAGCACGAGTACAACCTACTGCATCAGCCAATCATCGACAAGACCCGCCCAGTGACGTGTGATTTGTGTTGCAGTTCCCCATCCGGTCCGCTCAGGAGACATATAAGGGCAGGCGGCCGTGGGCTGAGCATTGATTGTTCTATTTGTCTCATCGCAGAATGTCTGGTCGCGGTAAAGGAGGAAAAGGGCTCGGTAAAGGAGGTGCCAAGCGGCACAGGAAGGTGCTCCGGGATAACATCCAGGGGATCACTAAACCGGCTATCCGCCGTTTGGCTCGCAGAGGAGGCGTCAAGCGAATCTCCGGCCTCATTTACGAGGAGACTCGCGGAGTGCTCAAAGTCTTCCTGGAGAATGTTATCCGCGATGCAGTCACCTACACTGAGCACGCCAAGAGGAAGACGGTCACCGCCATGGACGTGGTGTACGCGCTCAAACGCCAGGGCCGCACTCTCTACGGTTTCGGAGGTTAAACGCTTCTCTTCTTCCATCCTTCATACACACCAAAGGCTCTTTTCAGAGCCGCCCACTCCTTCCCTCATAAGGCTATAATTCCACCAGGATGGCGCTTTCAATCCTCCCGAGAATATCGGGGAAAGAGAAATTAGAGAAGGCTTCGGTTATAACAGACTGCAATGGCTCGTGTTTCACTTCCTATCAATACAGCCAGTATTAGATTTCTCATATTATCCTACATCTCTTCCTGCTACAATGATTAAATGTGAAATAGATGTCTGTATTTGAGGCTTAAACTCTTCCATTTTAGTAAACTAGAATCCTGTTGGCACTAAACTGCGGCTGGAGAGGAAAGCTGCGATAGAACCAACCATTTACGCTTTTAATATTCAACATGCAGACATACTGAGTTTATACACCTCGAAACAAACTACAAACATTCTGTACGGTGTTAATTCGAGTTTGGAGAATGATTTGCTTTATAATTCTCTTACCGTCAGTCTGAAAGAAAATTAAACTAATTCTATTTTCCCAGCAAAATATGCTGCTCTTTCAGTGAAACAGCAATCAGTATGTGGTCTAAAAAGGCGGGAGAAAAAATTTAGAATTTTTAAACTTCGCCATTTTGTAACAGACTTTCCCGCTTTTGAAATGCCAACAAAAGCATGCGAATTGTATACATCTGGTAAATACAAATTAAGTGAGAAAAGACACAAATTCTTTGTTACCTCATGAGGTTTTATGAGATTGTGTTCAGTTTGCGATTGCTGGTTTCAGCGGGATCCGTATTAAACACATTTAAAAAGTAACCATTACAATCTGTATGCACTACATGGCAACATAATTTATGCAAAGAATCTAAACAAGAATGATAATTGAAACATGTTCCATTTGCAAGATAGATTGCTACATATTAGTGTCGGACGGTTGTATATTTAGGATACATTATAACCAACTGAATACATGTTACACCATAGATTCTACCATTGAGAGTTTTAAAACATCTTTTAACTTAAAGATTTCAAACCTGAAATAATGTAACGTCATATAGTCTGCTACTCGGGAGTGGCAGAACAAAATAAGTTTTAGGAGACCGCTATAATCGATGACTTGTAACATTCCGCACAGAGAATACTCTCAGTATATCTATACAGCTCTCTCGTGGATTGTGTGGGTGGCTCTTAAAAGAGCCTTTGTGTTATTAGGGTTTGGGTGATGATGGGGTTTTTACTTGGCGCTGGTGTACTTGGTCACTGCCTTGGTGCCCTCAGACACGGCGTGCTTGGCCAGCTCTCCGGGCAGTAAGAGCCGTACAGCGGTCTGGATCTCCCGGGAGGTGATGGTGGAGCGCTTGTTATAATGAGCCAGGCGGGAGGATTCCCCTGCGATGCGCTCGAAGATATCATTGACAAAGGAATTCATGATCCCCATGGCCTTGGAGGAGATACCGGTGTCGGGGTGGACCTGTTTCAGCACCTTGTACACGTAGATAGCATAGCTTTCCTTCCTGCTCTTTCTGCGCTTCTTCCCATCCTTCTTCTGGGTCTTGGTCACGGCTTTCTTAGATCCCTTCTTGGGTGCTGGTGCGGACTTGGCTGGTTCAGGCATGATGATCTCACGAAGTTTCCAACAGAATAACGAGCCCCTCCCCTGGCAGCTCTATATATAGAAGCCCGGGTAGCAAAGCCTGACCTCTGTGCATTTCCTATTGGTCCGTTCAGAGCGGGCACTGAGCATGGAACGAGGTAATCCTACAGTGATTGGTTACTCTCTTAGTCGGATTCTGATTGGTGGATTTAAAATGCAACCAATCAGACTAGAGCTCGGCACATCTGTGGATGTATAAGTAGCCGTGCAAGGGGGCGGGAGCTCATAGATTTTACAGATTGCGATTTGAAGATGTCAGGAAGAGGCAAACAGAGCAGCAAAGTCCGGGCTAAAGCAAAGACCCGATCATCCAGAGCAGGTCTGCAGTTCCCAGTCGGCCGTGTCCACAGGCTGCTCAGGAAGGGGAGCTACGCCCAGCGGGTTGGAGCCGGAGCTCCGGTCTATCTGGCTGCAGTGCTGGAGTATCTGACCGCTGAGATCCTGGAGCTGGCTGGGAACGCCGCCAGAGATAACAAAAAGACCCGCATCATCCCCCGCCATCTGCAGCTCGCTGTGCGCAATGACGAGGAGCTCAACAAACTGCTCGGAGGGGTCACCATAGCCCAGGGTGGGGTCCTGCCCAATATCCAGGCTGTCTTACTGCCCAAGAAAACCGAGAGCCAAAAGGCGTCCAAGAGCAAGTAAACTCCACTGTCCCTCATCTCCCAAACTCACACAAAGGCTCTAAGAGCCACCCACAATCTCCACAAAGAGCTCACACTTATACACCGCTGCTGCTGTAGGGGGTTAAACGCATGAAAATGTGGCAATTATTCCCTAAAGGCTGATGGGCTAGAATTGATGCTTTTTAAAATGCTACGCAAACACTTCTAGCAGACTTTCCCTTCAGTTATTTTTATAGCTCTTACTCTTTGCTAAACTTTGGGAATCTTAGATTAAACAAAACATATCGATCTTAAGCAGAAGACTAATAGGCAAGTTAAATCATATTAGTGAACAAAGGCCAAGCGTTGCATAGTAATAACACAGGGAGGGAAGGGAGGACTCGGCTCCATTCATATTATTTATTTATATTTTTCAAACATCGACTTTAAAATTTGTGGCTAAATCCTGTGAAAGCAGGTGTTGGAGATTGTTTCCCCTATGCCTCTATTTCTGATGCTAATGCACAAGGAGACAAAACACACTTTAAAACCATTGTCACACAAATTAAAGGTTTAACGAAATAGTTCAACTCAAAAACCCCTCCTTGGTGGGGTTTAGTCATAGGCGTGTGCAGCCTATTGCATTAGGATGTGCACCCTAAAGCACAAACATGCGCCGCGTGTATGTGTGTGTGTGTGTGTATGTATATATATATATATATACACACACACACACACACTGCTGTGTGTGTGTGAGGGTGCTAGTATTGTGCTGTGTGCAGAGGCGGCTCTAGAATTTGAGGCCTTAGGCGAAACTCAAACATGAGGCCCCACTAACAAAAAAGTGAAAAAAAAAAAAAGAGTTGCAATACATGCACACTGTCACATATACACATTGATGCACAGTTTACCTGTGTATGTGCCTGAGACTGTGTCTGACAGAGTATCTGTGTGTGTGTATGTATGTCTCTGTGAGCATGTTTGCGTTTTTGTATGGGGGGGTGACAGGGCCGGTGCAAGGATTTTTGGCTACACAGGCGAAGATGAATTTTGCCGCCCCCCCACACACAAATAAGATGTATCTTTAGCGGTGTCTCATATCCAGCCTTTTGAAATCCCCATGTAGTGTATTGTACCCCCCTTTAGTGTGTCTTACACCCCCTTGTATGTCTCTTACAACCCCCATGTGTATCTCCTCCCCCCCCCCCCCAGCCCCTTTGTGTGTCTTTCTTTCCCACAGCCCTTTTCTGTGGGTCTCTCCCCTCAGCCTGTTTTTTGTGTGTCCCTCTTCCCCTCAGGCTCCTTTGTGTAACTTTTCCCTCCCAAGCCATATAGACATAGATATATAGCTACACACACACATACAGGCACATAGTCACAGAAATATGCAGGCACACAATCAAACAAACACAGCCATACAGGCACACAGTCATACAATCAACACATACAGGTACACAGACATACAGTCATACAGACACACACACACAGACATGCAGACACTGGCATATAGATAAATAAAAACACAGTTATACAAACACAGACATACAGAGACATGAAGATGCAGGCATACAGAGACATAACGAACAATGCATACAGAGATATACAGAACAAGGCATACAGAGACATATGGATACAGTCATACAGCGACATACAGGCATACAGGGACATTCAGAAACACACAGACACAGACAGTCATACAGAGACATGCAGACAGGTATACAGAGCAGGGGCAGATCCAGAACCTAATCTTGGAGGGGGGGGGGAGGTGGTAGTGAGTTTTAGTGGGGTAATAGGGGCTCTAATTAAGGAGTTAAGGGCTGTAGTAGAGGGACAGGGGCTGTAGTTGAGAGTTAGGGGCTGTAATTGGGGGCTTAGGAAATGTAGTGGGGAATTGGGGCTGTAGTAGGGGGTTAGGGACTGAAGTAGGTTGATGGCTGCAAGTGGGAACAGGGGCTGTAGTGTGGGGGATATGGGCAGCAATTTGGGGGAGAGGGGCTGTAGTGGGGGTAAGGACTGTAGTAAGGGAATAGGGGCTGTACTGGAGCTATGGGGTAAAATGGAGTGGAAGGGATGTGAAGTAAGAGAGTTAGAGGCTGTAGAAAGGAGTATAGGGGCTGTGGTGGGAGCAAAGGGGCAATGTGGTTGGAAATAGGCAGTAGAGGGGGGACACAGGGGCAGTAGAGGGGGACACAGGGGCAGTATGGTGTGGGCACAGGCTGTAACGAGGGACACTGAGGCAATAAAGTGGTGTCACAGGGACAGTATGGTAGGGGGTAAATGGGAAGTAGAGGGGGGGACAGGGGCTGTTGAGGCGGGTAGAGGAAGTAGAGGGGGGAGACAAGGGCAGTAGAGGCGTGTGAAAGGGGGGCAGAGGCAGGGGGCAGGGGCTGTAGAGGGAAATAGAAGTGCTGTAGAGGGGCACATGGGGCAGTAGAGGGGGCAGGGGCTATTGAGGGTCTGTAAAGGGGGCAGGGGTAGTATGATGGGGCAGGGGCTATAGAGGTGGCAGGGGTAGTATGGTGGGCCAGGGGCTATAGAGGTGGCAGGGGTAGTATGGTGGGGGCAGGGGCTATAGAGGTGGCAGGGGTAGTATGGTGGGGGCAGGGGGTAGTATGGTGGGGCAGGGGGGAGTATGGTGGGGGCAGGGGGGAGTATGGTGGGGGCAGGGGGGAGTATGGTGGGGCAGGGGGTGTATGGTGGGGCAGGGGGAGTATGGTGGGGCAGCGGGAGTATGGTGGGGCAGCGGGAGTATAGTGGGGGCAGGGGGAGTATAGTGGGGGCAGGGGGAGTATAGTGGGGGCAGGGGCCGTATAGTGGGGGCAGGGGGTGTATGGTGGGGGCAGGGATAGTATGGTGGGGGCAGGGGGAGTATAGTGGGGGAAGGGGGAGTATAGTGGGGGCAGGGGGAGCAGAGGCAGTATAGTGGGGGCAGGGGCAGTATAGTGGGGGTGGGGGCAGGGGCAGTATAGTGGGGGCAGGGGCAGTATAGTGGGGGCAGGGGCAGTATAGTGGGGGCAGGGATAGTATAGTGGGGGCAGGGATAGTATGGTGGGGGCAGGGGGAGTATGGTGGGGGCAGGGGGAGTATGGTGGGGGCAGGGGGAGTATGGTGGGGGGCAGGGGGAGTATGGTGGGGGGCAGGGGGAGTATGGTGGGGGAAGGGGGGAGTATGGTGGGGGCAGGGGGGAGTATGGTGGGGGCAGGGGGAGTATGGTGGGGGCAGGGGGAGTATGGTGGGGGCAGGGATAGTATGGTGGGGGCAGGGATAGTATGGTGGGGGCAGGGAGAGTATGGTGGGGGGCAGGGGGGAGTATGGTGGGGGCAGGGGGGAGTATGGTGGGGGCAGGGACTGAAGAAAGGGGCTTGAAAAAAAAAACGTTTTGATTTAAAAAAAATGCTACAAGTTCTTCCCCCACCCCCTCCCAGAGACTTACCTTGGTCCAGGAGGGAGAACCTTACCCCTGGTGGTCGGATGGGATGGGATGGGATGGGCTGCACTGGAGGCTGGAGGCTGGAGCTGCAATCAGGACCGCTGGGGAGTCTGGGAGCAGTAGAAGTCCCGCCCCCTTCTGATATCATCAGAGGAGGACGGCTGACTTCACTGCCAGGCTCCTGCTGTGTGCTGGCTGCAGGGAGAGAGGACGCGCCGGCCCTGGGGGGTGATGGTGACGCGAGGTGAGAGGGAGAGGCGGGTGATGGTGACAGAGGGTTATGGTGACAGGGAGGTGACACGGGACAGCCAATTTATACATAACATGGACACTGTCACACCCACCCTGGAACATGGAGACCCTCTGTGGGGGTCTGTGCATAAATACTGTGTATCTTGCCTACAATAAACAGTTCATTTTCACTCTTCACTAAGTCTCAACTAGTGTTTGGGTGATGTCACGATTGCCCTTTCTGCAAGTGACTATAATCACTGGCTGGCAGCTATAATCACACCAGGGCTGGGCACAACCAGGAAGGGGTGACCACAGGTGGTAGTACTCCAACCTTGAGAGGGCATACTACCACATCTGTTGGCAGTAATGGGATAGTCCCCTTCCTTGGAGCCAGAGTGGAACCAGCGGCGACTGGACAAGACCAAAGTGGCACTACAACTGGAACTCATGGGGGTGGACAACGCCAGCTCCGCCTCCTTGGTGCCCTTGTCGGCGTCCTCCGACAAAGAGTCATACATGCGAGATGTTAGGTCCCGGTTGACCCTGATGGGTCCAAACCCATCGCCGGAATTCGTATTTCAATTTTACTCAAGGCTTTTCCCGGAACTGCAGGAGTGGGTAAGAGACAGACAACCCTTCACCTTACCTGAAGCCGCCCACCTTGCAGATGAATATGTGGAAGTCACGCAACTAGACCGACCAGTCCAACAAGCACCCCAGCGCTCAGAGACCCCCGCACTCCAACCACGTCACCCTCCTCGGCCAACACTTAGTCCCACCCCCGCACGCCAACCACAGCAACCCAAACCGGCTGAATTCGTGGGACCAGGGACCGAAGAGTCGTGGGTTACTCTGCATTAGGCAGACCGAGCCGCCTCTGCTGACAACTGCCAGCATCACTGCCAATGTGTGCTGGTAAACAGGCAAACTGCCCGGGGCCTCAGGGACACTGGTGCTACCCTGACTCTCATTGAACTAAATGTGGCAGGAAACGAGGAAAATTTGCAGAAGACTGTACGAGTAGCTGGAGGCGCCATCCACCGGTTTCCCACTGCCTGAGTGCATCTCGATTGGGGAGCCAGAGCCCATCACGTGGAAGAAGGCATTATGAGAAACTTGCCTGCTGAAGTCCAACTAGGGAATGATCTTGGTTTCAACCTCAGAAAATACAAGTTTAGACCACCCAGGTGCAGTATGTGAAAAATATATAAAAGGATAATTACTTCCCTTCGTTTGGTCAGGTATAACAAAAGGATTCCTCTCAATCCTCAATACACATAGAAACAAAGCAAGATATACCTATACCTAAAAAATACAAAAGAAAGTACGCTCATAGGGGATTAACGGTAATATAGTAAAATGCCCCTTATTAATATGTCACACTCACAGAGTTTAGGTTGTTTTCAAGCCCATCAAAGTATGTCGATTCTCATAGATTCCTCGAGATTGGAGAGGTGGACATTACATGCAAGAAATGAAAGATAGCATAGTATAGCACTGTTTGAAAAAGTATAAATCTGCTTTAATGGTTGCACTTACAGCATAAAAGATGTAAAAAGGCCCATCAATACAAATCTGTCGTCCAATCAATACAGAGAACGAAGTCCTTGTAGAAATCTCAGGCAAGTAAACAGGAAAATATATAAAATTCAATAAAATCAAATCAAATAAAAACTAATCAAATAAAAAGTTCCAGCAAATAACTCTACGCGTTTCGTCTGTATTAACAGACTTCCTCAGGAGTAGTGAAGTGCTTCAAATCTTGTGGGTACTTTGTCCTCCTTTTATAGGTCCTCCCGCCTCTCCAATCTCGAGGAATCTATGAGAATCTACATACTTTGATGGGCTTGAAAACAACCTAAACTCTGTGAGTGTGACATATTAATAAGGGGCATTTTACTATATTAACGTTAATCCCCTATGAGCGTACTTTCTTTTGTCTTTTTTAGGTATAGGTATATCTTGCTTTGTTTCAACCTCAACCTGTTACTACCCGACTACAAGCACGGATGGCCGAGACTGATTCGCACTCAGAGACACCCCAGGTGAGATTCTCAGACCCTACCCTGACCGTAGTCGAAACCCCGGTAGCCAGGGAAAACCCCGATGAGTTTGGGAGGGAAGTAGCGACTGACTCGCACTTGACAAGTACCGAGCCAAAGCTGTGACCGGACAAGGAGGTCTGGAAGGTGACCGTTTTGTATGGGAACAAGGGCGACTGTACCATCTCTCTAGAGTGCAGAATAGGAGGCTGCCCCCTCCCTAAAGCCTCAGCTGGTAATCATGTGGATTGGGCATGATATCCCCTTGGCAGGACACCTGGGGATATGACAAACGCTACAGTGGGTGACCCAAGGTTTCTTTTGGCCAGGGGTCTCCCAAGATGTTCAGCAGTATTGCCAGACATGTGATACCTTCTTACTCCCCCCTCCCCCTCTTCTTACTCACCCCTCCCCCTCTTCTTACCCCCTTCTTACTCCCCCCATCTTCTTACCCCCCTCCCCCTCTTCTTACCCCCCTCCCCCTCTTCTTACTCCCCCTCTTCTTACTCTTCCCTCCCCCCTCTTCTTACTCCCCCCTCTTCTTACTCCCCCTCCCCCTCTTCTTACTCCCCCCTTCCTCTTTTTACTCCCCCCTCTACCTCTTCTTACCCCCTTCTTACTCCCCCCTCCCTTCCTACTCCCCCCTCCCCCTCTTCTTACCCCTCCTTACTCCCCCTCTCTTCTTACCCCCTCCTCTCTTCTTACCCCCCTTTCTCTCTTCTTACTCCCCCTCCCTCTCTTCTTACCCCCCTCCCTCTCTCTTCTTACCCCCCTTCCTCTCTTCTTACCCCCCTTCCTCTCTTCTTACCCCCTCCCTCTCTTCTTACCACCCCTCCCTCTCTCTTCTTACCCCCCTCCCTCTCTCTACTTACCCCCCTCCCTCTCTCTACTTACCCCCTCCCTCTCTATTCTAACCCCCCTCTCTCTTCTTACCTCCTCTCTCTTCTTACCCCCTCCCTTTCTCTTCTTACCCCCCTCCCTCTCTCTTCTTACCCCCCTCCCTCTCTCTTCTTACTCCCCCTTCCTTTCTCTTCTTACCCCACCCCCTTTCTCTTCTTACCCCCTGATGGCGGGCCCCCCTCCCGGCCGGGCCCTCGGACCATGTCACCTGGGGATATGACAAACGCTACAGTGGGTGACCCAAGGTTTCTTTTGGCCAGGGGTCTCCCAAGATGTTCAGCAGTATTGCCAGACATGTGATACCTTCTTACTCCCCCCTTCCTCTTTTTACTCCCCCCTCCCCCTCTTCTTACTCACCCCTCCCCCTCTTCTTACCCCCCTCCCCCTCTTCTTACCACCTTCCCCCTCTTCTTACTCCCCCCTCTTCTTACTCCCCCTCCCCCTCTTCTTACTCCCCCCTCTTCTTACTCTTCCCTCCCCCCTCTTCTTACTCCCCCCTCTTCTTACTCCCCCTCCCCCTCTTCTTACTCCCCCCTTCCTCTTTTTACTCCCCCCTCTACCTCTTCTTACCCCCTTCTTACTCCCCCCTCCCTTCCTACTCCCCCCTCCCCCTCTTCTTACCCCTCCTTACTCCCCCTCTCTTCTTACCCCCTCCTCTCTTCTTACCCCCCTTTCTCTCTTCTTACTCCCCCTCCCTCTCTTCTTACCCCCCTCCCTCTCTCTTCTTACCCCCCTTCCTCTCTTCTTACCCCCTCCCTCTCTTCTTACCACCCCTCCCTCTCTCTTCTTACCCCCCTCCCTCTCTCTACTTACCCCCTCCCTCTCTCTACTTACCCCCCTCCCTCTCTATTCTAACCCCCCTCTCTCTTCTTACCTCCTCTCTCTTCTTACCCCCTCCCTTTCTCTTCTTACCCCCCTCCCTCTCTCTTCTTACCCCACCCCCTTTCTCTTCTTACCCCACCCCCTTTCTCTTCTTACCCCCTGATGGCGGGCCCCCCTCCCGGCCGGGCCCTCGGACCATGTCCGAAGTGCCCGACCGGTCAGTCCGCCCCTGGTTGATGCAGAGTCTGGTTTGAATCCATAAAGGGCATAAACAGTGGTGTATCTTGGTTTTGTGCTGCCCTAGGCAGACACACACACACAGTCGGACACACACACACACTAACAAACACACACAGTCGGACACACACACTAACAAACACACACAGTCGGACACACACACTAACAAACACACACAGTCGGACACACACACACTAACAGACACACACAGTGAGACACACACACTAACAAACACACACAGTCGGACACACACTAACAAACACACACAGTCGGACACACACACACTAACAAACACACACAGTCGGACACACACACACTAACAGACACACACAGTGAGACACACACACTAACAAACACACACAGTCGGACACACACACACTAACAGACACACACAGTGAGACACACACACTAACAAACACACACAGTCGGACACACACACACTAACAGACACACACAGTGAGACACACACTAACAGAAACACACTGTCGGACACACAGTCAGACACACACAGTCAGACACACACACTAACAGACACACACACACACTAACACACACAGTCACAGACACACACTAACAGACACACACACACACTAACAGACACACACACACACACTAACAGACACACACACACTATCAGACACACACAGTCAGAGACACACACACACACACTCACATTAACACATTTTTTTTTTTTAATTTACTCCCCCCCCCCCAGCCTCCTTACCTTTGGGAATGCTGGGGGTGGGGGGTTCTCCCATTCCCTGGTGGTCCAGTGGCTGTAGGGCGGCACTGGCGGGCAGGCTGGGCGGCCGGCGAGGGAGCTCTTCCCCTGAGCTCTCTGCTCAGCTTCCTCACGCGCCGCCCGCAGAGTGAGACTGGGAGCCGGAATATGACGTCATATTCCGGCTCCGCCTCCCAGCCTCACTCTGCGGGCGGCGCGCGAGGGAGCTGAGCAGAGAGCTCAGGGGAAGAGCTCCCTCGCTGGCCGCCCAGCAACCAGCCCAGCATGTCTGTTAGCCGCAAGGCTAACAAGACATTTGCCTTGGGCATTTGGGGGCGGCGTTTTTTGCCGCCCCCTGGAAAATGCCGCCCAAGGCAAATGCCTTGTTTGCCTCGCGGCTAATACGCCCCTGGGCATAAATCACCTAACATTCCTAAATCACAATGGATATGGATTGACACCTGACATGACATATTGACACCTTGACATATGGATTGACACCTGTCCTCAGAGACCCTGATACACACTGACACAGAGCAGAATAGGGACTGTTCCCCCTACATAGGGTCACTTGGCAGATATGGATTGACACCTATCCTAAGGATCCCTGATACACACTGACACAGAGCAGAATAGGGACTGTTCCCCTACATAGGGTCACTTGGCAGATATGGATTGACACCTGTCCTCAAAACCCCTGATACACACTGACACAGAGCAGAATAGAGACTGTTCCCCCTACATAGGGTCACTTGGCAGATATGGATTGACACCTGTCCTCAGAGACCATGATACACACTGACACAGAGCAGAATAGGGACTGTTCCCCCTACATAGGGTCACTTGGCAGAAATGGATTGACACCTGTCCTCAGAGACCCTGATACTCACTGACACAGAGCAGAATAGGGACTGTTCCCCCTACATAGGGTCACTTGGCAGATATGCATTGACACCTGTCCTCAGCGACCAGGGCCGGTGCAAGGATTTTTGCCGCCCTAGGCAAAAAAGAATTTGCCCCCCCCCCCTGTCCTGCCATATGGGCCAACGCCAGTCTTCACAATGTGTCTTTTATCTGAAAAGACAGTGTGTTTACATTAAAAAGCCTACAGGCACAGGCTATAGACACCAGAACCACTACATTATGCTGTAGTGCTTCTGGTGACTATAGTATCCATTTAATGTGAGGTAAATTAGAGATTAGTGCCACTAATAATATATTGAATTGCCTACTTACCACCAGATGAGGACAAGAGGCTGATGATGGGCTCAGTCTTGCTCCACAGGCACCTACCCGATGCCCAGAGTAGATAGCTATTGGACCATATTACCAGGGGACAGTATCTGACCACTATTGGCCTATGTAAGGGATACTGACAGTTCCTCCGAGGCTATCCCCAAGCCGGCCTTCGTCACACCATTCGGCCTATACCAATTTCAGTTAATGCCGTTGGGGATGAAGAATGCCCTGGAGACCTTTCAATAGATGGTGGATAGACTCCTCAATGGCCTCCAGGACTTTACGTGCGCGTACCTCGATGACATTGCGGTCTTTAGCAATACCCGGGAGGAACATTAAACCAATGCGAGGACCGTATTACCCCCTCCCTCTTTCTTCTTACCCCCCTCCCCCTCCCTCCCTCTCTGTTCTTACCCCCTCCCCTGTAGCGTGGCCGAGCTGCTCTCCGGTCCGCGGTGCCTGGCCAAGTCATGGCCTTTTTAGGGAAAGCGTACTACTATAGGCACTTCGTCCCCGACTATAGTGCTATTGCTTAACCCTTGTACGACCTGACAAAAAATACTCCATATGAAGGTTCTGTGGTCCCCTGAGTGCAAACAGGCTTTCCAGTCTCTCTCACATGCATTGATTCAAGCCCCGCCCTGGCCGCCCCAGACCCTAACAAACGTTTCATTGTCCACACAGATGCCTCCATGTTTTGACTGGGGGCTGTTGTAAGCCAGGTCGTGGAGGACGGAGGTGAACAACCTGTAGCCTACATCAGCAGGAAGCTCCTACCCTGGGAAGTAAGCTACGCTGTGGTGGAACTAGGACTCTGCATCACAGCCGCAGTGTCCCGCTGGCTGCCTGGAAGTACATGCCACACAATAAGAGAGGGGCTACCATTCAAACTGGTTTTGCACCTTTTCTCCCGATAGGCCGGCGAAACACCTCCCCTCCCTGAGTGCCGATTTGTGCAAATTGGTTGCACCCTTTTTCCTGATTGGTCCTGATCACCGCAAAGCACGAGTACAACCTACTGCATCAGCCAATCATCGACAAGACCCGCCCAGTGACGTGTGATTTGTTTTGCAGTTCCCCATCCGGTCCGCTCAGGAGACATATAAGGGCAGGCGGCCGTGGGCTGAGCATTGATTGTTCTACTTGTCTCATCGCAGAATGTCTGGTCGCGGTAAAGGAGGAAAAGGGCTCGGTAAAGGAGGTGCCAAGCGGCATAGGAAGGTGCTCCGGGATAACATCCAGGGGATCACTAAACCGGCTATCCGCCGTTTGGCTCGCAGAGGAGGCGTCAAGCGAATCTCCGGCCTCATTTACGAGGAGACTCGCGGAGTGCTCAAAGTCTTCCTGGAGAATGTTATCCGCGATGCAGTCACCTACACTGAGCACGCCAAGAGGAAGACGGTCACCGCCATGGACGTGGTGTACGCGCTCAAACGCCAGGGCCGCACTCTCTACGGTTTCGGAGGTTAAACGCTTCTCTTCTTCCATCCTTCATACACCTACCCGATGCCCAGAGTAGATAGCTATTGGACCATATTACCAGGGGACAGTATCTGACCACTATTGGCCTATGTAAGGGATACTGACAGTTCCTCCGAGGCTATCCCCAAGCCGGCCTTCGTCACACCATTCGGCCTATACCAATTTCAGTTAATGCCGTTGGGGATGAAGAATGCCCTGGAGACCTTTCAATAGATGGTGGATAGACTCCTCGATGGCCTCCAGGACTTTACGTGCGCGTACCTCGATGACATTGCGGTCTTTAGCAATACCCGGGAGGAACATTAAACCAATGCGAGGACCGTATTACCCCCTCCCTCTTTCTTCTTACCCCCCTCCCCCTCCCTCCCTCTCTGTTCTTACCCCCTCCCCTGTAGCGTGGCCGAGCTGCTCTCCGGTCCGCGGTGCCCGGCCAAGTCATGGCCTTTTTAGGGAAAGCGTACTACTATAGGCACTTCGTCCCCGACTATAGTGCTATTGCTTAACCCTTGTACGACCTGACAAAAAATACTCCATATGAAGGTTCTGTGGTCCCCTGAGTGCAAACAGGCTTTCCAGTCTCTCTCACATGCATTGATTCAAGCCCCGCCCTGGCCGCCCCAGACCCTAACAAACGTTTCATTGTCCACACAGATGCCTCCATGTTTTGACTGGGGGCTGTTGTAAGCCAGGTCGTGGAGGACGGAGGTGAACAACCCGTAGCCTACATCAGCAGGAAGCTCCTACCCTGGGAAGTAAGCTACGCTGTGGTGGAACTAGGACTCTGCATCACAGCCGCAGTGTCCCGCTGGCTGCCTGGAAGTACATGCCACACAATAAGAGAGGGGCTACCATTCAAACTGGTTTTGCACCTTTTCTCCCGATAGGCCGGCGAAACACCTCCCCTCCCTGAGTGCCGATTTGTGCAAATTGGTTGCACCCTTTTTCCTGATTGGTCGCCACATGGTTTAGGCAGGAAATTTGAATCATCGGCCGAAACCAAGTGATTCTGTGGAGCTATGTTCGGGTATGTACAGAGACTCAAGCCCAGAATTTGTACGACAATTTCTCGGGCTCTGTACATCCGATAGCTCCGCAATTTGCAGGATTTATAGCTGGGACCAGGAGCTATTTGGGGAGGTGTGGCATTTTTTTGTGTTTTAGGCTCCCTGTGTCTGGGAGATAAAATTATCTCCCAGACACAGGGTAGCCGGGGTGGGCTTATGTTTTGTATTGCGTTAAATGGAGATCCCCTGTGGGGTTCTGTGTATAAACACTGTGTATCTTGCCTACGATAAAAAGTTCATTTTCACCGTTCACTAAGTCTTGTGTAGTGTTTGGGTGATGTCACGATTGCCCTTCTGCAAGCGACTATAATCACTGGATGGCAGCTATAATCACTCCAGGGCTGGGCAGTGGGCACAACCAGGAAGGGGCAACCACAGGCCATAGTACTACATATAATTTGAAGTATAATGCAAAGAGCACTATTGTCCTAAATTAACATACACATAGATTAGCTATTTCATTTTCACATGGAAACGGTTTAAGTTTAATTCCGAATTTACTCTGATAGAAGAGAAACGCTGCCACTTAAAGAGAAATGTGTAGTTTGTAATACAGAGCACAATGCATCCTCTTTCAATCTTACACTGCCATCTAGTGACTATTTACAGGTACTGCGTTAATTCATCTTCTGAAAATGTGATTTAGTTCCTAGAGCTAATTAATATGTGTAGAACATAGAATCGGTGTAAGAATGAAAAGAGTATCAATATGTATTTAGGTAACTTCTCTATCTAGACATATTTAATTTGAATCTATTTATGTGTGTTTGTTGTGTTTGAAGCTGAGGGGGGAAGGGGAATAAAATATTTTATTAATAAATTCAGTCTGCACTAAATACTTGCCGTGGTTACAAGCTCGAATGCGGTAGAAAACTTTCCCGCCGGCGGGTCTCTTCTTTTCAGTTCAAAAATTATTATTCAGCAAATCACCGCAAAGCACGAGTACAACCTACTGCATCAGCCAATCATCGACAAGACCCGCCCAGTGACGTGTGATTTGTTTTGCAGTTCCCCATCCGGTCCGCTCAGGAGACATATAAGGGCAGGCGGCCGTGGGCTGAGCATTGATTGTTCTACTTGTCTCATCGCTGAATGTCTGGTCGCGGTAAAGGAGGAAAAGGGCTCGGTAAAGGAGGTGCCAAGCGGCACAGGAAGGTGCTCCGGGATAACATCCAGGGGATCACTAAATCGGCTATACGCCGTTTGGCTCGCAGAGGAGGCGTCAAGCGAATCTCCGGCCTCATTTACGAGGAGACTCGCGGAGTGCTCAAAGTCTTCCTGGAGAATGTTATCCGCGATGCAGTCACCTACACTGAGCACGCCAAGAGGAAGACGGTCACCGCCATGGACGTGGTGTACGCGCTCAAACGCCAGGGCCGCACTCTCTACGGTTTCGGAGGTTAAACGCTTCTCTTCTTCCATCCTTCATACACACCAAAGGCTCTTTTCAGAGCCGCCCACTCCTTCCCTCATAAGGCTATAATTCCACCAGGATGGCGCTTTCAATCCTCCCGAGAATATCGGGGAACGAGAAATTAGAGAAGGCTTCGGTTATAACAGACTGCAATGGTTCGTGTTTCACTTCCTATCAATACAGCCAGTATTAGATTTCTCATATTATCCTACATCTCTTCCTGCTTCAATGCACAATGAATAAATGCTTTATTAAATGTGAAATAGAAGAAGTCTGTATTTGAGGCTTAAACTCTTCCATTTTAGTAAACTAGAATCCTGTTGGCACTAAACTGCGGCTGGAGAGGAAAGCTGCGATAGAACCAACCATTTACGCTTTTAATATTCAACATGCAGACATACTGAGTTTATACACCTCGAAACAAACTACAAACATTCTGTACGGTGTTAATTCGAGTTTGGAGAATGATTTGCTTTATAATTCTCTTACCGTCAGTCTGAAAGAAAATTAAACTAATTCTATTTTCCCAGCAAAATATGCTGCTCTTTCAGTGAAACAGCAATCAGTATGTGGTCTAAAAAGGCGGGAGAAAAAATTTAGAATTTTTAAACTTCGCCATTTTGTAACAGACTTTCCCGCTTTTGAAATGCCAACAAAAGCATGCGAATTGTATACATCTGGTAAATACAAATTAAGTGAGAAAAGACACAAATTCTTTGTTACCTCATGAGGTTTTATGAGATTGTGTTCAGTTTGCGATTGCTGGTTTCAGCGGGATCCGTATTAAACACATTTAAAAAGTAACCATTACAATCTGTATGCACTACATGGCAACATAATTTATGCAAAGAATCTAAACAAGAATGATAATTGAAACATGTTCCATTTGCAAGATAGATTGCTACATATTAGTGTCGGACGGTTGTATATTTAGGATACATTATAACCAACTGAATACATGTTACACCATAGATTCTACCATTGAGAGTTTTAAAACATATTTTAACTTAAAGATTTCAAACCTGAAATAATGTAACGTCATATAGTCTGCTACTCGGGAGTGGCAGAACAAAATAAGTTTTAGGAGACCGCTATAATCGATGACTTGTAACATTCCGCACAGAGAATACTCTCAGTATATCTATACAGCTCTCTCGTGGATTGTGTGGGTGGCTCTTAAAAGAGCCTTTGTGTTATTAGGGTTTGGGTGATGATGGGGTTTTTACTTGGCGCTGGTGTACTTGGTCACTGCCTTGGTGCCCTCAGACACGGCGTGCTTGGCCAGCTCTCCGGGCAGTAAGAGCCGTACAGCGGTCTGGATCTCCCGGGAGGTGATGGTGGAGCGTTTGTTATAATGAGCCAGGCGGGAGGATTCCCCTGCGATGCGCTCGAAGATATCATTGACAAAGGAATTCATGATCCCCATGGCCTTGGAGGAGATACCGGTGTCGGGGTGGACCTGTTTCAGCACCTTGTACACGTAGATAGCATAGCTTTCCTTCCTGCTCTTTCTGCGCTTCTTCCCATCCTTCTTCTGGGTCTTGGTCACGGCTTTCTTAGATCCCTTCTTGGGTGCTGGTGCGGACTTGGCTGGTTCAGGCATGATAATCTCACGAAGTTTCCAACAGAATAACGAGCCCCTCCCCTGGCAGCTCTATATATAGAAGCCCGGGTAGCAAAGCCTGACCTCTGTGCATTTCCTATTGGTCCGTTCAGAGCGGGCACTGAGCATGGAACGAGGTAATCCTACAGTGATTGGTTACTCTCTTAGTCGGATTCTGATTGGTGGATTTAAAATGCAACCAATCAGACTAGAGCTCGGCACATCTGCGGATGTATAAGTAGCCGTGCAAGGGAGCGGGAGCTCATAGATTTTACAGATTGCGATTTGAAGATGTCAGGAAGAGGCAAACAGAGCAGCAAAGTCCGGGCTAAAGCAAAGACCCGATCATCCAGAGCAGGTCTGCAGTTCCCAGTCGGCCGTGTCCACAGGCTGCTCAGGAAGGGGAACTACGCCCAGCGGGTTGGAGCCGGAGCTCCGGTCTATCTGGCTGCAGTGCTGGAGTATCTGACCGCTGAGATCCTGGAGCTGGCTGGGAACGCCGCCAGAGATAACAAAAAGACCCGCATCATCCCCCGCCATCTGCAGCTCGCTGTGCGCAATGACGAGGAGCTCAACAAACTGCTCGGAGGGGTCACCATAGCCCAGGGTGGGGTCCTGCCCAATATCCAGGCTGTCTTACTGCCCAAGAAAACCGAGAGCCAAAAGGCGTCCAAGAGCAAGTAAACTCCACTGTCCCTCATCTCCCAAACTCACACAAAGGCTCTTTTAAGAGCCACCCACAATCTCCACAAAGAGCTCACACTTATACACCGCTGCTGCTATAGGGGGTTAAACGCATGAAAATGTGGCAATTATTCCCTAAAGGCTGATGGGCTAGAATTGATGCTTTTTAAAATGCTACGCAAACACTTCTAGCAGACTTTCCCTTCAGTTATTTTTATAGCTCTTACTCCTTGCTAAACTTTGGGAATCTTGGATTAAACAAAACATATCGATCTTAAGCAGAAGACTAATAGGCAAGTTAAATCATATTAGTGAACAAAGGCCAAGCGTTGCATAGTAATAACACAGGGAGGGAAGGGAGGACTCGGCTCCATTCATATTATTTATTTATATTTTTCAAACATCGACTTTAAAATTTGTGGCTAAATCCTGTGAAAGCAGGTGTTGGAGATTGTTTCCCCTATGCCTCTATTTCTGATGCTAATGCACAAGGAGACAAAACACACTTTAAAACCATTGTCACACAAAATAAAGGTTTAACGAAATAGTTCAACTCAAAAACCCCTCCTTGGTGGGGTTTAGTCATAGGCGTGTGCAGCCTATTGCATTAGGATGTGCACCCTAAAGCACAAACATGCGCCGCGTGTATGTGTGTGTGTATATATATATATATATATATATATATATATATATATACACACACACACACTGCTGTGTGTGTGAGGGTGCTAGTATTGTGCTGTGTGCAGAGGCGGCTCTAGAATTTGAGGCCTTAGGCGAAACTCAAACATGAGGCCCCACTAACAAAAAAGAGTTGCAATACATGCACACTGTCACATATACACATTGATGCACAGTTTACCTGTGTATGTGTCTGACAGAGTATCTCTGTGTGTGTGTGAATGTATGTCTCTGTGAGCATGTTTGCGTTTTTGTATGGGGGGGTGATGGTGACGGGAGGTGAGAGGGAGAGGCGGGTGATGGTGAATGGGAGAGGGGGTGATGGTGACAGAGGGTTGAGGTGACACGGGACAGCCAATTTATACATAACATGGACACTGTCACACCCACCCTGGAACATGGAGACCCTCTGTGGGGGTCTGTGCATAAATACTGTGTATCTTGCCTACAATAAACAGTTCATTTTCACTCTTCACTAAGTCTCAACTAGTGTTTGGGTGATGTCACGATTGCCCTTTCTGCAAGTGACTATAATCACTGGCTGGCAGCTATAATAACACCAGGGCTGGGCACAACCAGGAAGGGGTGACCACAGGTGGTAGTACTCCAACCTTGAGAGGGCATACTACCACATCTGTTGGCAGTAATGGGATAGTCCCCTTCCTTGGAGCCAGAGTGGAACCAGCGGCGACTGGACAAGACCAAAGTGGCACTACAACTGGAACTCATGGGGGTGGACAACGCCAGCTCCGCCTCCTTGGTGCCCTTGTCGGCGTCCTCCGACAAAGAGTCATACATGCGAGATGTTAGGTCCCGGTTGACCCTGATGGGTCCAAACCCATCGCTGGAATTCGTATTTCAACAAGCCAACAAGCACCCCAGCGCTCAGAGACCCCCGCACTCCAACCACGTCACCCTCCTCGGCCAACACTTAGTCCCACCCCCGCACGCCAACCACAGCAACCCAAACCGGCTGAATTCGTGGGACCAGGGACCGAAGAGTCGTGGGTTACTCTGCATTAGGCAGACCGAGCCGCCTCTGCTGACAACTGCCAGCATCACTGCCAATGTGTGCTGGTAAACAGGCAAACTGCCCGGGGCCTCAGGGACACCGGTGCTACCCTGACTCTCATTGAACTAAATGTGGCAGGAAACGCAGAAAATTTGCAGAAGACTGTACGAGTAGCTGGAGGCGCCATCCACCGGTTTCCCACTGCCTGAGTGCATCTCGATTGGGGAGCCAGAGCCCATCACGTGGAAGAAGGCATTATGAGAAACTTGCCTGCTGAAGTCCAACTAGGGAATGATCTTGGTTTCAACCTCAGAAAATACAAGTTTAGACCACCCAGGTGTAGTATGTGAAAAATATATAAAAGGATAATTACTTCCCTTCGTTTGGTCAGGTATAACAAAAGGATTCCTCTCAATCCTCAATACACATAGAAACAAAGCAAGATATACCTATACCTAAAAAATACAAAAGAAAGTACGCTCATAGGGGATTAACGGTAATATAGTAAAATGCCCCTTATTAATATGTCACACTCACAGAGTTTAGGTTGTTTTCAAGCCCATCAAAGTATGTAGATTCTCATAGATTCCTCGAGATTGGAGAGGTGGACATTACATGCAAGAAATGAAAGATAGCATAGTATAGCTATCCACCGGTTTCCCACTGCCTGAGTGCATCTCGATTGGGGAGCCAGAGCCCATCACGTGGAAGAAGGCATTATGAGAAACTTGCCTGCTGAAGTCCAACTAGGGAATGATCTTGGTTTCAACCTCAACCTGTTACTACCCGACTACAAGCACGGATGGCCGAGACTGATTCGCACTCAGAGACACCCCAGGTGAGATTCTCAGACCCTACCCTGACCGTAGTCAAAACCCCGATGAGTTTGGGAGGGAAGTAGCGACTGACTCGCACTTGACAAGTACCGAGCCAAGCTGTGACCGGACAAGGAGGTCTGGAAGGTGACCGTTTTGTATGGGAACAAGGGCGACTGTACCAGCTCTCTAGAGTGCAGAATAGGAGGCTGCCCCCTCCCTAAAGCCTCAGCTGGTAATCATGTGGATTGGGCATGATATCCCCTTGGCAGGACACCTGGGGATATGACAAACGCTACAGTGGGTGACCCAAGGTTTCTTTTGGCCAGGGGTCTCCCAAGATGTTCAGCAGTATTGCCAGACATGTGATACCTTCTTACTCCCCCCTTCCTCTTTTTACTCCCCCCTCCCCCTCTTCTTACTCACCCCTCCCCCTCTTCTTACCCCCCTCCCCCTCTTCTTACCACCTTCCCCCTCTTCTTACTCCCCCCTCTTCTTACTCCCCCTCCCCCTCTTCTTACTCCCCCTTCCTCTTTTTACTCCCCCCTCCCCCTCTTCTTACCCCCTTCTTACTCCCCCTCCCTTCCTACTCCCCTCCCCCTCTTCTTACCCCTCCTTACTCCCCCTCTCTTCTTACCCCCCTTTCTCTCTTCTTACTCCCCCTCCCTCTCTTCTTACCCCCCCTCCCTCTCTCTTCTTACCCCCCCTTCCTCTCTTCTTACCCCCTCCCTCTCTTCTTACCACCCCTCCTTCTCTCTTCTTACCCCACCCCTCCCTCTCTCTTCTTACCCCCCTCTTCTTACCCCCCTCCCTCTCTCTTCTTACCCCCCCCTCTCTATTCTAACCCCCCCTCTCTCTTCTTACCCCCTCCCTTTCCTCTTCTTACCCCCTCCCTTTCTCTTCTTACCCCCTCCCTCTCTCTTCTTACGCCCCTCCCTCTCTCTTCTTACCCCCTCCCTTTCTCTTCTTACCCCACCCCCTTTCTCTTCTTACCCCCTCCCTCTTTCTTCTTACACCCCTCCCCCTCCCTCCCTCTCTGTTCTTACCCCCTCCCCTGTAGCGTGGCCGAGCTGCTCTCCGGTCCGCGGTGCCCGGCCGGAGTGATAGGAAGGGTAAGAAGAGAGAGGGGCGTAAGTCCGGGCCGGGTACAGGAAACAGAAACTCCTGTTCCGCGCGGAGTTTCTGTTTCCTGCACCCGGCCGGACTGACAGGAAGGTGCACACTCAGTGTGCACCTTCCTATCACTCCGGCCGGGCACCGTGGACCGGAGAGCAGCTCGGCCACGCTACAGGGGAGGGGAGGTGAGAAGCTGCAGCCGCCTGAGGCTCTTAAGAGAGCGCTCAGGCGGCTGCAGCATTTAACGGGGCGGCCGGCCCCCTCAGAGTGTGCCGCCGGGCCCCCCTGATGGCGGGCCCCCCTCCCGGCCGGGCCCTCGGACCATGTCCGAAGTGCCCGTCCGGTCAGTCCGCCCCTGGTTGATGCAGAGTCTGGTTTGAATCCATAAAGGGCATAAATCACCTAAACATTCCTAAATCACAATGGATATGGATTGACACCTGACATGACATATTGACACCTTGACATATGGATTGACACCTGTCCTCAGAGACCCTGATACACACTGACACAGAGCAGAATAGGGACTGTTCCCCCTACATAGGGTCACTTGGCAGGTATGGGATTGACACCTATCCTAAGGATCCCTGATACACACTGGACACAGAGCAGAATAGGACTGTTCCCCTACATAGGGTCACTTGGCAGATATGGATTGACACCTATCCTAAGGATCCCTGATACACACTGACACAGAGCAGAATAGGGACTGTTCCCCCTACATAGGGTTGATGTAGAATTATTAAAAATCTTTATTGAACTTGTATTGAATTATTGCACTAACTCCATTTTAACCTCATACTTGTGACACATCCTCCATTTTGTCCTCATGACCTGACTTCTCCATTTTAAAACTACATTTACATGACAGAATTTCCCAGCACATCTAACACAATGGACAAAGACTGTATTTTCTATAAAGACATGACTAACTCAGAAACTGCTGAATTTCCCCTAACTCGCAACATAGTATAATTTGAAGGCCATGAGAACACTGTAGTAATGAAATGTTCTATTCATAAGAGACCTTGCACCTGACCACAAGACCTGACATCACTGACTGTGTAAATGACGCTCAAGCCCCCCTTTCCACCGAGTAAACCTCATGCTTGGGAAGATGGCGCTTGAGCCCCTTGTCCCCACCCGTGTCCAAAACAATACCACCTCTCGGTGGGTGGACACGTAGCTAACCACTTAGTTTTTGAGCCAATTAATTATATTGATAGGTGGACACTAATCCAGACACTTAACAATTAATCCAATTAATGATGTGTATTTACTGATATCTTGATAATCAATGATGACGCAAAATGCCTCTTAAAAGGGCCTGCGAGCCCGCTTTTGCTTCACTTGCCAATAAATTTCCTCGAAGTTATTTTAACCTGAACTCCGTGTGTCAGACTGAATTACTTCAGCGTATATACGCAATTCAATTTTCTTTAATTTGGACAGGAACAGATAGACATTTAAACATTTTGGTTTACTGCTAAAAAGTACCATAACAACTTCACTTGGCAGATATGCATTGACACCAATCCTAAGGATCCCTGATACACACTGACACAGAGCAGAATAGGGACTGTTCCCCCTACATAGGGTCACTTGGCAGATATGCATTGACACCTGTCCTCAGCGACCAGGGCCGGTGCAAGGATTTTTGCCGCCCTAGGCAAAAAAGAATTTGCCCCCCCCCCTGTCCTGCCATATGGGCCAACGCCAGTCTTCACAATGTGTCTTTTATCTGAAAAGACAGTGTGTTTACATTAAAAAGCCTACAGGCACAGGCTATAGACACCAGAACCACTACATTATGCTGTAGTGCTTCTGGTGACTATAGTATCCATTTAATGTGAGGTAAATTAGAGATTAGTGCCACTAATAATATATTGAATTGCCTACTTACCACCAGATGAGGACAAGAGGCTGATGATGGGCTCAGTCTGGCTCCACAGGTCTGGTGTAGAAGAGGCTCTCTGGAGACTGTTTTTAACAGTGCTCACAACAATTAACGAACAGGAAGCAGCTCCATTTTTTAGGGCCGCTTACACAGCTCAAGGTCTGGGCCCCGAGGGGGCATACGCCTACAATGCCCACCCATAAATCCACCTACATGGCCCATCCATGAGTTGGGGATGTTTTATGTGTGCAATTTGTGTAAGGGATGTAGTGTGTTTATAGGGGATGTAGTGTGTGTTTGCGTGTAAGGAATGCATTGTATGTTTCTGGTGTGTGTGTGTGTGTGTGTGTGTAAGGGGTGCAAGGTTTGTTTCTGTGTATGTAATTAAATGCAGTGTGTGTCTGTAAGGGGTGCATTAATTATGTAAGAGAACGTAAGGGATGCATTGTGTATTTCGGGTGTGTCTGTGTGTGAGTAGGAATGCATTGTATGTTTCTGTGTGTGGGGGGGGGGGATGCATTGTGTATGTGTGTAGTGTAAAATAGAGGGTTTGTGGGGTAGGATAGGGACTGAGAGGGAAACAGCTCTTTATTTTTTTTTTAAGAAATTCATAGTGCTCTCCCCTCCGGTCAATTATTGATTTCCCCTTCCCTTCTGTCCCTCCGTGTTCTTCCCTTCTGTCACTTAGTGCTCTCCCTTGGCCCCCTGTCCCTCTGCAGTCCCCCCTTGGTGGTCTTATCACTCCCCCCTCCCACCCCCTTAGTGGTAATCTCCACCCCCCTTAGTGGTCCTTACCCTCCTCCCCTCTCCTTAGTAGTCCTCCCTCCTTACCCCCCTTTGGTGGTCCTTCCCCCCCTTAGTGGTCCTCCCTCTCCCAAACCCCTAGTGGACCTCCCCTCCTCCTCCCTCAGTGGTCCTTACCTCCCCACCCCCGTTCCCCCTGTGTTCCTTCACCCCCCTCCCCTAGTGGTCCTTACTTCCCCCTCCCATCCCCTAGTGGTCCTTACCCTCCCCTCACCTAGTGGTTCTTGCTCCCCCCTCCCCTACTGGTCCTTACCTTCCCCTCCCCTAGTGGTCCTTATCCTCCCCTCCCTCCCCCTAGTGGTCCTTATCCCCCCTCCCTCCCCTAGTGGTCCTTATCCCCCCTCCCTCCCCTAGTGGTCCTTATCCCCCCTCCCCTAGTGGTCCTTATCTCCCCCCCTCCCTCCCATAGTGGCCTTATCCCCCCTCCCTCCCCTAGTGGTCCATATCCCCCCTCCCTCCCATAGTGGTCCTTATAACCCCCTCCCTCCAATAGTGGTCCTTATCCCCCCTCCCTCCCCTAGTGGTCCTTATCCCCCCTCCCTCTCATAGTGGTCCTTAACCCCCCCCTCCCTTAGTGGTCCTTATCCCCCCTCCCTCCCATAGTGGTCCTTATACCCCCCTCCCTCCCATAGTGGTCCTTATACCCCCCTCCCTCCCCTATTGGTCCTTATCCCCCCTCCCCTAGTGGTCCTTATCCCCCCCTCCCTCACCTAGTGGTCCTTATCCCCCCCTGCCTCCCATAGTGGTCCTTATACCCCCCTCCCTCCCATAGTGGTCCTTATCCCCCCCTCCCTCCCTTAGTGGTCCTTATGCCCCCCCTCCCTCCCCTAGTGGTCCTTATACCCCCCTCCCTCCCCTAGTGGTCCTTATCCCCCCCGCTCCCTCCCCTAGTGGTCCTTATCCCCCCCCCGCTCCCTCCCCTAGTGGTCCTTACCCCCCCTCCCTCCCATAGTGGTCCTTATCTCCCCTCCCTCCAATAGCGGTCCTTATCCCCCCTCCCTCCCCTAGTGGTTCTTATCCCCCTTCCCATAGTGGTCTTTATACCCCCCTCCCTCCAATAGTGGTCCTTATCCCCCCTCCCTCCCCTAGTGGTCCTTATCCCCCCTCCCTCCCATAGTGGTCCTTATCCCCCCTCCCTCCCCTAGTGGTCCTTATCCCCCCTCCCTCCCATAGTGGTCCTTATAACCCCCTCCCTCCCATAGTGGTTCTTAACCCCCCTCCCTCCCTTAGTGGTCCTTATCCTCCCCTCCCTCCCATAGTGGTCCTTATACCCCCCTCCCTCCCAAAGTGGTCTTTATACCCCCCCTCCCTCCCCTAGTGGTCCTTATCCCCCCTCCCTCCCCATAGTGGTCCTTATACCCCCCTCCCTCCCATAGTGGTCCTTATACCCCCCTCCCTCCCTCCCCTAGTGGTCCTTATCCCCCCCGCGCCCTCCCCTAGTGGTGCTTACCCCCCCTCCCTCCCATAGTGGTCCTTATCTCCCCTCCCTCCCATAGCGGTCCTTATCCCCCCTCCCTCCCCTAGTGGTCCTTATCCCCCCTTCCCATAGTGGTCCTTATACCCCCCTCCCTCCAATAGTGGTCCTTATCCCCCTCCCTCCCATAGTGGTCCTTATCCCCCTCCCTCCCCTAGTGGTCCTTATCCCCCCTCCCTCCCATAGTGGTCCTTATAACCCCCTCCCTCCAATAGTGGTCCTTATCGCCCCCCCCTCCCATAGCGGTCCTTATCCCCCTCCCTCCCCTAGTGGTCCTTAACCCCCCTTCCCATAGTGGTCCTTATACCCCCTTCCCTCCAATAGTGGTCCTTATCCCCCCTCCCTCCCCTAGTGGCACTTATCCCCCCTCCCTCCCTTAGTGGTCCTTATCCCCCCTCCCTCCCATAGTGGTCCTTATACCCCCCTCCCTCCCTCCCCTAGTGGTCCTTACCCCCCCGCTCCCTCCCCCAGTGGTCCTTACCCCCCTCCCTCCCATAGTGGTCCTTATCTCCCCTCCCTCCCATAGCGGTCCTTATCCCCCCTCCCTCCCCTAGTGGTCCTTATCCCCCCTTCCCATAGTGGTCCTTATACCCCCTCCCTCCAATAGTGGTCCTTATCCCCCCTCCCTCCCATAGTGGTCCTTATCCCCCCTCCCTCCCCTAGTGGTCCTTATCCCCCCTCCCTCCCATAGTGGTCCTTATAACCCCCTCCCTCCAATAGTGGTCCTTATCCCCCCTCCCTCCCCTAGTGGTCCTTATACCCCCTCCCTCCCATAGTGGTCCTTAACCCCCCTCCCTCCCTTAGTGGTCCTTATCCCCCCTCCCTCCCATAGTGGTCCTTATAAGCCCCTCCCTCCCATAGTGGTCCTTATACCCCCCCTCCCTCCCCTAGTGGTCCTTATCCCCCCTCCCTCCCCTAGTGGTCCTTATCCCCCCCTCCCTCACCTAGTGGTACTTATCCCCCCCTGCCTCCCATAGTGGTCCTTATACCCCCCTCCCTCCCATAGTGGTTCATTATCCCCCCCTCCCTCCCTCCCTTAGTGGTCCTTATACCCCCCTCCCTCCCCTAGTGGTCCTTATCCCCCCTCCCTCCCCTAGTGGTCCTTATCCCCCCCCGCTCCCTCCCCTAGTGGTCCTTACCCCCCCTCCCTCCCATAGTGGTCCTTATCTCCCCCCTCCCTCCCATAGCGGTCCTTATCCCCCTCCCTCCCCTAGTGGTCCTTATCCCCCCTTCCCATAGTGGTCCTTATACCCCCCTCCCTCCAATAGTGGTCCTTATCCCCCTCCCTCCCCTAGTGGCACTTATCCCCCCTCCCTCCCCTAGTGGCACTTATCCCCCCTCCCTCCCTTAGTGGTCCTTATCCCTCCTCCCTCCCATAGTGGTCCTTATACCCCCCTCCCTCCCATAGTGGTCCTTATACCCCCCTCCCTCCCCTAGGGGTCCTTATCCCCCCTCCCTTCGCTAGTGGTCCTTATCCCCCCCTGCCTCCCATAGTGGTCCTTATACCCCCCTCCCTCCCATAGTTGTCCTTATCCCCCCCTCCCTCCCTCCCTTAGTGGTCCTTATACCCCCCCTCCCTCCCCTAGTGGTCCTTACCCCCTCCCTCCCCTAGTGGTCCTTACCCCCCCTCCCTCCCTAGTGGTCCTTATCCCCCCCTCCCTCCCATAGTGGTCCTTATCCCCCCCCTCCCTCCCATAGTGGTCCTTATCTCCCCCTCCCTCCCATTGTGGTCCTTATCCCCCCCTCCCTCCCATTGTGGTCCTTATCCCCCCTCCCCTAGTGGTCCTTATCCCCCCTCCCCTAGTGGTCCATATCCCCCCTCCCTCCCATAGTGGTCCTTATAACCCCCTCCCTCCAATAGTGGTCCTTATCCCCCCTCCCTCCCCTAGTGGTCCTTATCCCCCCTCCCTCTCATAGTGGTCCTTAACCCCCCCCCTCCCTTAGTGGTCCTTATCCCCCCTCCCTCCCATAGTGGTCCTTATACCCCCCTCCCTCCCATAGTGGTCCTTATACCCCCCTCCCTCCCCTATTGGTCCTTATCCCCCCTCCCCTAGTGGTCCTTATCCCCCCTCCCTCACCTAGTGGTCCTTATCCCCCCCTGCCTCCCATAGTGGTCCTTATACCCCCCTCCCTCCCATAGTGGTCCTTATCCCCCCCTCCCTCCCTCCCTTAGTGGTCCTTATGCCCCCCCTCCCTCCCCTAGTGGTCCTTATACCCCCCTCCCTCCCCTAGTGGTCCTTATCCCCCCCGCTCCCTCCCCTAGTGGTCCTTATCCCCCCCCCCGCTCCCTCCCCTAGTGGTCCTTACCCCCCCTCCCTCCCATAGTGGTCCTTATCTCCCCTCCCTCCCATAGCGGTCCTTATCCCCCCTTCCTCCCCTAGTGGTTCTTATCCCCCCTTCCCATAGTGGTCCTTATACCCCCCTCCCTCCAATAGTGGTCCTTATCCCCCCTCCCTCCCCTAGTGGTCCTTATCCCCCCTCCCTCCCATAGTGGTCCTTATCCCCCCTCCCTCCCCTAGTGGTCCTTATCCCCCCTCCCTCCCATAGTGGTCCTTATAACCCCCTCCCTCCCATAGTGGTCCTTAACCCCCCTCCCTCCCTTAGTGGTCCTTATCCCCCCCTCCCTCCCATAGTGGTCCTTATACCCCCCTCCCTCCCAAAGTGGTCTTTATACCCCCCCTCCTTCCCCTAGTGGTCCTTATCCCCCCTCCCTCCCCATAGTGGTCCTTATAACCCCCCTCCATCCCATAGTGGTCCTTATACCCCCCTCCCTCCCTCCCCTAGTGGTCCTTATCCCCCCCGCTCCCTCCCCTAGTGGTCCTTATCCCCCCTCCCTCCCATAGTGGTCCTTATCTCCCCTCCCTCCCATAGCGGTCCTTATCCCCCCTCCCTCCCCTAGTGGTCCTTATCCCCCCTTCCCATAGTGGTCCTTATGCCCCCCTCCCTCCAATAGTGGTCCTTATCCCCCCTCCCTCCCATAGTGGTCCTTATCCCCCCTCCCTCCCCTAGTGGTCCTTATCCCCCCTCCCTCCCATAGTGGTCCTTATAACCCCCTCCCTCCAATAGTGGTCCTTATCCCCCCTCCCTCCCCTAGTGGTCCTTAACCCCCCTCCCTCCCATAGTGGTCCTTAACCCCCCTCCCTCCCTTAGTGGTCCTTATCCCCCCCTCCCTCCCATAGTGGTCCTTATACCCCCCTCCCTCCCATAGTGGTCCTTATACCCCCCCTCCCTCCCCTAGTGGTCCTTATCCCCCCTCCCTCCCCTAGTGGTCCTTATGCCCCCCTCCCTCACCTAGTGGTACTTATCCCCCCCTGCCTCCCATAGTTGTCCTTATACCCCCCTCCCTCCCATAGTGGTACTTATCCCCCCCTGCCTCCCATAGTGGTCCTTATACCCCCCTCCCTCCCATAGTGGTCCTTATCCCCCCTCCCTCCCTCCCTTAGTGGTCCTTATACCCCCCCTCCCTCCCCTAGTGGTCCTTATCCCCCCTCCCTCCCCTAGTGGTCCTTATCCCCCCGCTCCCTCCCCTAGTGGTCCTTACCCCCCCCTCCCTCCCATAGTGGTCCTTATCGCCCCCCCTCCCATAGCGGTCCTTATCCCCCTCCCTCCCCTAGTGGTCCTTATCCCCCCTTCCCATAGTGGTCCTTATACCCCCTTCCCTCCAATAGTGGTCCTTATCCCCCCTCCCCTAGTGGCACTTATCCCCCCTCCCTCCCTTAGTGGTCCTTATCCCCCTCCCTCCCATAGTGGTCCTTATACCCCCCTCCCTCCCATAGTGGTCCTTATACCCCCCTCCCTCCCTCCCCTAGTGGTCCTTACCCCCCCCCGCTCCCTCCCCCAGTGGTCCTTACCCCCTCCCTCCCATAGTGGTCCTTATCTCCCCTCCCTCCCATAGCGGTCCTTATCCCCCCTCCCTCCCCTAGTGGTCCTTATCCCCCCTTCCCATAGTGGTCCTTATACCCCCCTCCCTCCAATAGTGGTCCTTATCCCCCCTCCCCCCCATAGTGGTCCTTATCCCCCCTCCCTCCCTCCCCTAGTGGTCCTTATCCCCCCTCCCTCCCATAGTGGTCCTTATACCCCCCTCCCTCCAATAGTGGTCCTTATCCCCCTCCCTCCCCTAGTGGTCCTTATCCCCCCCTCCCATAGTGGTCCTTAACCCCCCTCCCTCCCTTAGTGGTCCTTATCCCCCCCTCCCTCCCATAGTGGTCCTTATACCCCCCTCCCTCCCATAGTGGTCCTTATACCCCCCCTCCCTCCCCTAGTGGTCCTTATCCCCCCTCCCTCCCCTAGTGGTCCTTATCCCCCCCTCCCTCACCTAGTGGTACTTATCCCCCCCTGCCTCCCATAGTGGTCCTTATACCCCCCTCCCTCCCATAGTGGTCCTTATCCCCCCTCCCTCCCTCCCTTAGTGGTCCTTATACCCCCCCTCCCTCCCCTAGTGGTCCTTATCCCCCCCCTCCCTCCCCTAGTGGTCCTTATCCCCCCCCCGCTCCCTCCCCTAGTGGTCCTTACCCCCCCTCCCTCCCATAGTGGTCCTTATCTCCCCCCCTCCCTCCCATAGCGGTCCTTATCCCCCCTCCCTCCCCTAGTGGTCCTTATCCCCCCTTCCCATAGTGGTCCTTATACCCCCCTCCCTCCAATAGTGGTCCTTATCCCCCTCCCTCCCCTAGTGGCACTTATCCCCCCTCCCTCCCCTAGTGGCACTTATCCCCCCTCCCTCCCCTAGTGGCACTTATCCCCCCTCCCTCCCATAGTGGTCCTTATCTCCCCCCTCCCTCCCATTGTGGTCCTTATCCCCCCCTGCCTCCCATAGTGGTCCTTATACCCCCCTCCCTCCCATAGTTGTCCTTATCCCCCCCTCCCTCCCTCCCTTAGTGGTCCTTATACCCCCCCTCCCTCCCCTAGTGGTCCTTACCCCCCTCCCTCCCCTAGTTGTCCTTACCCCCCTCCCTCCCCTAGTGGTCCTTATCCCCCCCCCTCCCTCCCCTAGTGGTCCTTATCCCCCCTTCCCATAGTGGTCCTTATACCCCCTTCCCTCCAATAGTGGTCCTTATCCCCCCTCCCCTAGTGGCACTTATCCCCCCTCCCTCCCTTAGTGGTCCTTATCCCCCTCCCTCCCATAGTGGTCCTTATACCCCCCTCCCTCCCATAGTGGTCCTTATACCCCCCTCCCTCCCTCCCCTAGTGGTCCTTACCCCCCCCCCGCTCCCTCCCCCAGTGGTCCTTACCCCCCTCCCTCCCATAGTGGTCCTTATCTCCCCTCCCTCCCATAGCGGTCCTTATCCCCCCTCCCTCCCCTAGTGGTCCTTATCCCCCCTTCCCATAGTGGTCCTTATACCCCCCTCCCTCCAATAGTGGTCCTTATCCCCCCTCCCCCCCATAGTGGTCCTTATCCCCCCTCCCTCCCCTAGTGGTCCTTATCCCCCCTCCCTCCCATAGTGGTCCTTATACCCCCCTCCCTCCAATAGTGGTCCTTATCCCCCTCCCTCCCCTAGTGGTCCTTATCCCCCCCTCCCATAGTGGTCCTTAACCCCCCTCCCTCCCTTAGTGGTCCTTATCCCCCCCTCCCTCCCATAGTGGTCCTTATACCCCCCTCCCTCCCATAGTGGTCCTTATACCCCCCCTCCCTCCCCTAGTGGTCCTTATCCCCCCTCCCTCCCCTAGTGGTCCTTATCCCCCCCTCCCTCACCTAGTGGTACTTATCCCCCCCTGCCTCCCATAGTGGTCCTTATACCCCCCTCCCTCCCATAGTGGTCCTTATCCCCCCTCCCTCCCTCCCTTAGTGGTCCTTATACCCCCCCTCCCTCCCCTAGTGGTCCTTATCCCCCCCTCCCTCCCCTAGTGGTCCTTATCCCCCCCCGCTCCCTCCCCTAGTGGTCCTTACCCCCCCCTCCCTCCCATAGTGGTCCTTATCTCCCCCCCTCCCTCCCATAGCGGTCCTTATCCCCCCTCCCTCCCCTAGTGGTCCTTATCCCCCCTTCCCATAGTGGTCCTTATACCCCCCTCCCTCCAATAGTGGTCCTTATCCCCCTCCCTCCCCTAGTGGCACTTATCCCCCCTCCCTCCCCTAGTGGCACTTATCCCCCCTCCCTCCCCTAGTGGCACTTATCCCCCCTCCCTCCCATAGTGGTCCTTATCTCCCCCCTCCCTCCCATTGTGGTCCTTATCCCCCCCTGCCTCCCATAGTGGTCCTTATACCCCCCTCCCTCCCATAGTTGTCCTTATCCCCCCCTCCCTCCCTCCCTTAGTGGTCCTTATACCCCCCCTCCCTCCCCTAGTGGTCCTTACCCCCCTCCCTCCCCTAGTTGTCCTTACCCCCCTCCCTCCCCTAGTGGTCCTTATCCCCCCCCCCTCCCTCCCCTAGTGGTCCTTATCCCCCCTTCCCATAGTGGTCCTTATACCCCCTTCCCTCCAATAGTGGTCCTTATCCCCCCTCCCCTAGTGGCACTTATCCCCCCTCCCTCCCTTAGTGGTCCTTATCCCCCTCCCTCCCATAGTGGTCCTTATACCCCCCTCCCTCCCATAGTGGTCCTTATACCCCCCTCCCTCCCTCCCCTAGTGGTCCTTACCCCCCCCCGCTCCCATAGTGGTCCTTATCCCCCCCCCTCCCTCCCATAGTGGTCCTTATCTCCCCCCTCCCTCCCATTGTGGTCCTTATCCCCCCTCCCTCCCATAGTGGTCCTTACCCTCCCTTCCCTCCCCTGGTGGTCCTTACCCTCCCTTCCCTCCCCTGGTGGTCCTTACCCTCCCCTCCTGCCCATGTAGCGCGGCCGGGCGGCGCGGAACGCGGGACAGGAACCTCTGTTTCCTGTACCCGGCCGCCGGCGGAATGACAGGAAGCGCTCACCGCGCCGCCCGCCCACGCTACATGGAGAGACCGGCAGGAGGGAGCGCTCTGTGCTTCCCTCCTGCCGGTCACTCAAACCCAGCCGCCCTCCATGCAGCAGTGCTGCGCCGCCTGAGGCTTGTAAAAGCGCTCAGGCGGCGCAGCATGAGGAGCGACAGCGGGCACAGAGATCCGGCGCCCCCTGCTAATTTGCGCCCTAGGCGACTGCCTAGGTCGCCTTACAGGTGGCGCCGGCCCTGTCAGGGACCCTGATACACACTGACACAGAGCAGAATATGGAATATTCACTAAATGAAAAACATTCCTACTGTCCTCCCCCCCAGCCCCCACCCCTGCACGGTGGGTGGGGGCCATAAATCACAATGGGGGGACCTACTGTCCTCCCGCCCCCACCAATGAGCGGTGGGTGGGGGCCATAAAAATAATGAGGGGCGGACCTACTGTATGATGTTGTATCGATCAGGTAGTGTAAGGGTTATGCCCGATTCACAGTGACAGACCAAACTCCCCGTTTAACGCACCGCAAACAACCGCAAACAGTCCATTTGCACAACCGCAAACTCCCCATTTGCACAAGGTTGGATACCAAGCTAGCCATGTCCGTTCCTTGTCCTCACTGATGTCATTGAAGGTCTCTTACTCCACCCAGCCACGTACAACACCAAGGGTCCCTGAAAGTATGCTAATAAACTGAAAAAAGAAACAATCTCCCAAGAAGGAGATATAAAACTGGCATAGGAAAAGGTTAGACAACTATAATAAAGTGATACCTACAAATCCTAGTGAGCATAGGTGTATAATAGAGGGAGAAAGGGAAAGCAGAATAATGCTTCCTAATACCGTGGTTAGTACCCTTTGTTAAAGTAAATGGAGTAATGGACAAAAGTCTTTATTGGATCATTTATAAATAACAAAGGGATACTATACTCATTCCCCTATAGTGGCTAATTGTGTAATAATGGTAATACTATTACCTATTATATAATATTGGCAGGGGCAAGGAAATTCCCTCAAAATAGATGGGTATAGGCAGAGAGTATGGAGACCGGAGTGATAAAGTGTCAATAAGGTGATATAAAGTTAAATATATCACAGACACACATCCACCCTTTCTCTTAGCTAGTTTCCAGAAATGCTGGATAGGTAGAAGGGCTATAAAGACTCAGAGAGGTCTAAGAATAATCCTCTAAACTAGCCCTAATCTCCTTAACCCCTTAAGGACACATGACATGTGTGACATGTCATGATTCCCTTTTATTCCAGAAGTTTGGTCCTTAAGGGGTTAAACATCAAGGGTGTTCTAAGCTGATTTCCCATCACAGATGCTGGCTAGGAATAACACTGTGCAAGACAAAGAGTGGGTCTAAGTGCCCATAGTGCAGTAAAGTGTCCTAGTGAAGTGAAAAAGAGAATAACGAGCTGGCGCCCAAGAGAATAACGAGAGCTGGCGCCCTATCAGGGGACGTGTATATGGCATCGATTTTAGGAACCGGGAGATGGAAAAAGATGCTTGGTCGGTCCTCCTACTTCAAATTTGGGGCACTGCGCGTGCAATCTAATGTGCCACCAGATAGGAGTGGTGTGTTAAGTAGTACTATTCCTATCAGTTTAATCCCTGTTATGTGCCTTTTTTTTGGTTTGGTTTTTGAAGCCACAGTGCAGCACCAGAGGCCCGAAAAATTAGGTATGTACACATGCCTGAAAAAATAGGTATTGTTGCAGCCTCTGCTGTAGCAGCGGCCATAAAAATTGATGTTTGTTTCCCAGGGAGAAAGTGCCCTAAAACATTGCGGCTTGAACCCTAGTTGGTGGCGGATAAGTCACACAAGTCAAACGGCATTCAGAGCTAAAATACAGCAGCGTGTGAACCATTTGTAGCCAAAGGCAGCTCATCTCATCAGGCCTTTTTTAGTCGAATGTATCTTCCACTGTCAGTCCCTTCGGGATCCATCCCTCATTCATCTTAATAAAGGTGAGGTAATCTAGACTTTTTTGACCTAGGCGACTTCTCTTCTCAGTGACAATACCTCCTGCTGCACTGAAGGTCCTTTCTGACAGGACATTTGAAGCAGGGCAGACCAGAAGTTCTATCGCAAATTGGGATAGCTCAGGCCACAGGTCAAGCCTGCACACCCAGTAGTCAAAGGGTTCATCGCTCCTCAGAGTGTCGATATCTGCAGTTAAGGCGGGGTAGTCTGCTACCTGTCGGCGAGTCGTTCTCTGAGGTTGGATCCTAAAGGGCTGTGGTGATGCGTAGGACTTAAAAAGCTCCGCATGTCCTCCATCAACAACACGTCTTTAAAGCGTCCTGTCCTTGCCGGCGTGGTCGTGGGAGGAGGAGGATGACTTTCACCTCTTCCCCTGTTAGATTCCCGTTGTGCTGTGCCATCACCCTTATACGCTGTGTAAAGAATACTTTTTAATTTATTTTGCAAATGCTGCATCCTTTCCGACTTGTTGTAATTCGGTAACATTTCCGCCACTTTCTGCTTATACCGGGGGTCTAGTAGCGTGGACAACCAGTACAAGTCGTTCTCCTTCAGCCTTTTTATACGAGGGTCCCTCAACAGGCACGACAGCATTAAAGACCCAATTTGCTGTTTCTGGTGGTGATGGTGACCACAACTCTTCCTCTTCCTCTTCACGCTCATCTACGGCCTAATCCAGCACTCTTCGCAGGGCACGCTCCAGGAAGAAAACAAATGGTATGATGTCGCTGATGGCGCCTTCGGTGCGACTGATTAGGTTTGTCACCTCCTCAAAAGGACGCATGAGCCTACAGGCATTGGGCATGAGCGTCCAGTAACGTGGCAAAAAAATTCCCAGCTTCCCAGAGGCTG
This sequence comes from Pelobates fuscus, assembly GCF_036172605.1. Lineage (NCBI taxonomy): Eukaryota > Metazoa > Chordata > Amphibia > Anura > Pelobatidae > Pelobates > Pelobates fuscus. The sequence continues at coordinate 284,583,652 of NC_086322.1, read as the reverse complement.
TCATACAAATATTCATTAAAGGCTTTTTCTTGTTGGAGCAGGCGGTCGAACATTAGCAGTGTTGAATTCCAACGTGTTGGGCTGTCGCAAATCAAGCGCCTCACTGGCATGTTGTTTCACCGCTGGATATCTGCAAAGTGCGCCATGGCCATGTAGGAATGCCTGAAATGGGCACACACCTTCCTGGCCTGCTTCAGGACGTCCTGTAAGCCTGTGTACTTATGCACAAAGCGTTGTACGATCAGATTACACACATGTGCCATGCACGGCACATGTGTCAACTTGCCCAACTTCAATGCCGCCAACAAATTTGTTCCGTTGTCACAAACCACTTTGCCGATATCCAGTTGCTGCGGAGTCAGCCACTTTTCCACCTGTGTGTTCAGGGCGGACAGGAGTGCTTGTCCGGTGTGACTCTCTGCTTTCAAGCAAGTCAAACACAAGACGGCGTGACACTGCCGTATCCGGGATGTGGAATAGTACCTGGGGAGCTGGGGGGGTGCCGTTGATGTGGAGCAAGACGCAGCAGCAGAAGAGGACTCAGCCGAGGAGGTTATGGAAGAGGATGGAGTAGGAGGAGTAGAGGAGGTGGCAGCAGGCCTGCGGTGTCGGTGGCGGTGTCACCAACTCCTCTGCAGAGCCACGCATTCCATGCTTGGCAGCCATCCGCCTTTTTACCCAATGCGCAGTGTAGGTAATATACCTGCCCTGACCATGCTTTGCAGACCAGGTATCAGTGGTCAGATGGACCCTTGCCCCAACACTGTGTGCCAGACATGCCATTACTTCCTTTTGCACAATCGAGTACAGGTTGGGGATTGCCTTTTGTGAAAAGAAATTTTGTCCGGGTACCTTCCACTGCAGTGTCCCAATAGCTACAAATTTTTTGAACGCCTCAGACTCCACCAGCTTGTATGGTAAAAGCTGGCAGGCTAATAGTTCAGACAAGCCAGCTGTCAGACCCTGAGCAAGGGGGTGACTTTCTGACATTGGCTTCTTACGCTCAAACATGTCCTTGACAGACACCTGACTGTGGGCAAATGAGCGGGAACTGCTCAAGGCGAGAGACGGAGTGGCGGATGGTTGAGAGGGGGCAAGGAGGACAGCAGTGGTTGACGATGCTGGACCAGGAGGAGGATGGCGGCTTTGAGTTTGTGTGCTGCTTGTACTCATGTGTTGATCCCATAGGCGTTTGTGATGTGCGATCATGTGCCTACGCAAAGCAGTTGTACCTAGGTGGGTGTTGGACTTCCCACGACTCAGTTTCTTTTGGCACAGGTTGCAAATGGCATCGCTGTTGTCAGAGGCAGACACACAAAAAAATGCCACACTGCTGAGCTCTGCAATGACGGCATTCTGGTGGTGGACACAGCATGCGTTGATTGGCGTGCTGTCGGGCTGACCCCGGGTGCCGATGCATGCTGTCTGACTGTGCCACTAGCTCCTTGCGACGACCTCCCCCTGCTTCCAACTCGTCTCCTCCTCCTCCTCTCTGTCTCCCCATCTGAACTTTCGCCCTGTTCTTCTTCTTGCCGAGCGGGCACCCACGTGACATCCATGGACGCATCGTCATCATCAACCGCTTCACTTGTATCTGACAACTCAGCAAAGGAAGCAGCAGCAGGTACAACATCATCATCATCACACCGTAAGTCTATGTGTGTAATGCTGCCTGCCTGAGACATATCCCTGTTATCTACATCCTCTGGCAATAATGGTTGCGCATCACTCATTTCTTCAAACGGATGTGTAAATAACTCCTCTGACATACCAAGTGAAGCGGCTGTGGTGCTAGTTTTGGTGGTGGCGGCAGGCGGGTGAGTGGTATCTTGAGAGGTGCCCGAAGCTAAGCTGGAGGAGGATGGTGCGTCAAGGTTCCGAGCAGAAGCTGTAGAAGATTGGGTGTCCTGTGTTAGCCAGTCAACTATGTCCTCACAACTTTTCAAGTTCAGGGTGCGTGGCCTCTGAAAACTGGGAATTATTCTAGGGCCAAAGGGAATCACAGCACCACGACCACTATGGCCCCTGCGGGGTGGCCTGCCTCTGCCTGTCATTTTTTTTTGGATTAGTGGTACTATGCGTGCAAGCTACTGTGAGACCAGATATGAGTGGCAATGTGCACTGGCAGAGGTTGGCAGAGTACACGCTGTAGGCCTGACACCCGCTTAACCCCTTAAGGACCAAACTTCTGGAATAAAAGGGAATCATGACATGCCACACACGTCATGTGTCCTTAAGGGGTTAAAGACAACTAACTAACTAATCTATAACAGTGAAAAACTTTTTTTCTTTTTAAATGCACGCTATAGTGACACCAGATATGAGTGGCAAAGTGCACTTACAGAGGTTGGCAGAGTACACGCTGAAGGCCTGACACCCACTTGAAGTACACTGACTGCTATTAGCTTATAGTGAAAAACTTTTTTGCTTTTTAAAGGCACGCTATTGTGACACCAGATATGAGTGGCAAAGTGCACTTGCAGAGGTTGGCAGAGTACACACTGAAGGCCTGACACCCACTTGAAGTACACTGACTGCTATTAGCTTACAGTGAAAAACTTTTTTGCTTTTTAAAGGCACGCTATTGTGACACCAGATATGAGTGGCAAAGTGCACGCTGAAGGCCTGACATCCGCTTGAAGGACACTGACTGCTATTAGCTTACAGTGAAAAACTTTTTTGCTTTTTAAAGGCACGCTATAGTGACACCAGATATGAGTGGCAAAGTGCACTTGCAGAGGTTGGCAGAGTACACGCTGAAGGCCTGACACCCACTTGAAGTACACTGACTGCTATTAGCTTACAGTGAAAAACTTTTTTGCTTTTTAAAGACACGCTATTGTGACACCAGATATGAGTGGCAAAGTGAATGCTGAAGGCCTGACACCCGCTTGAAGGCCACTGACTGCTATTAGCTTACAGTGAAAAACTTTTTTGCTTTTTAAAGGCACGCTATAATGACACCAGATATGAGTGGCAAAGTGCACTTGCAGAGGTTGGCAGAGTACACGCTGAAGGCCTGACACCCACTTGAAGGACACTGCCTACTATTAGCTTACAGTGAAAAACTTTTTAGCTTTTTAAAGGCACGCTATTGTGACACCAGATATGAGTGGCAAAGTGCACTTGCAGAGGTTGGCAGAGTACACGCTGAACGCCTGACACCCAGACGCTTGCAGACAACTAACTGCTATTCAATCTATTACAGTGAAAAAAAATGTTTGTTTTTAAATGCAAGCTTAAGCTATTGTGACACCAGATATGAGTGGTGACACTGGGCAAGTGGGCACAGTATCCACTGTGAGCCTGACACAGAAGCTGGCAGACAACTAACTGCTATTCAATCTATTACAGTGAAAAACATTTTTTTGTTTTTAAATGCAAGCTTAAACTATTGTGACACCAGATATGAATGGTGGCACTGGGCAAGTGGGCACAGTATCCATTGTGAGCCTGACACAGAAGCTGGCAGACAACTAACTGCTATTCAATCTATTACAGTGAAAACAAATTTTGTTTTTAAATGCAAGCTTAAGCTATTGTGACACCAGATATGAGTGGTGGCACTGGGCAAGTGGGCACAGTATCCACTGTGAGCCTGACACAGAAGCTGTCAGACAACTAACTGCTATTCAATCTATTACAGTGAAAAAAATTTTTTTGTTTTTAAATGCATTACTACAGAAAATGCCGACACAATGTCTGGAAAAATCCCAAAGAAACCATATAGATAAGCCAAAATTACGTCAAAATAGCCACCAGGAAAAGTTAACTCTTTCCTGGATAGGTATGTTTAGTGGGACGAGACTGCCCTCTATATACCAAATACTTAAGTTGTTATCTAGAAGGTAACCACATTCCCCAATTTTTCCCTTCGTATAGTGACAGTACTCACAAGTGGGATGTTCCTTCCGTTGTTGGACAAGAAGCTCCCCCTTCTTTGAATCTTATAGCTGTGCTCCGCCTGCTGCCTCCATAAAACCTGCAAGATCGAATCACCCGCCAGTTCTTCTTGTCCCGGCAACGGGACGGACAGGTTCCCCAGTTCCGGTGGAGAAAGGTGCGATCAGCACAGGCTGCTGATCGGGGAGGTGAGTGCCCGATAGCGCCCCGGGTGGGAACTGAGTGGCACAGTTCTTCCGGTCTAGCGTTACGGAACGCGACCGGGTGCTTCCCTTTTGTGGCTTCTACGATGAGTTCCCGGGCGGTCCTCCTCGTTTACTTTACGCATGCGCACAGTGGTGGAACGCACGCTGGGAGGCATTGCGTTCCACCAAACACGGAATCGCGCTACTGCGCATGCGCGAAACCGGGGTTTTGGCGCCAAATTTAAAAATTTTAAAATTTGGTATATAAGCTGTGCAGAACCTTTCTGACCCCAAGGGTGGGTGTACAGTTCTGGTTCTCCGTGTCACCAGCCCTCCTACACGGACATTACGTGATTTAAGGTGAGATTTAACACTTGAATCTCTCCTTTTATTCATCTATTATTATGCATGCTTCTATTTTTATTTTTATATTTATATATTTATATATTTATTTTTTTGATCCACAGATATGTCCAGTCCTATTTCTCTGGATAAAGCGGATAAAGACAAGATGTCAACATCTGTCCCCAAAAAAGCCACAAGCAAATCTAAGCACTTATGTTGTCTGGAATGTTCTGTACCTCTACCTGACGGATGTCGCAAAAAGACGTGTAATCAGTGCTCTACGGAATTGCTAGAGAAAGCTAAGCAGACTGATATGGCATCCTTCCTGGGCTGGTTTGAGGAAAATTTGTCCCAGACGTTTGAGTCTTTTAAAGATTCTGTGAAGAAAGAACCGGCTATACAAGAGAAGCCTAAGAAACGTAGGAGGAATAGATCTCCTTCGGTGTCTGACGTTTCTTCAGGAGAATGCTCTCTTTCTTCGCCTTCTGATATTTCCAGCCTAGCTTCCAGTGTGGAGGAGGGCTTCCCACCAGAAGAGCTGAAAAAATTTATTAAAGAAGTAACATCAGCTGTACAAGAAACGGAACCTACCAAGGGTAAGGTTAAAGGTTTCCCGATGTCACCTAAAATCTTGGATCTCCTTCATAGAGAATGGAAGAATCCTGAAAGAGGTGCATTTATTTCTAAACAATTTAAACTGCTGTTCAAGCTACAGTCGGAAGAAAAGTGGGAAGATCTTCCTAAAGTAGATATTCAGATTGCCCAGCTGTCTAAGAAAACCACTATACCCATTGGCGAAGTCTCAGGACTTAAAGACCCAATGGACAAACGAGCCGAAACTTCATGTAGAAGAATCTTTCAAGCCGCAGGATACCAATGCAGAGCCGGAATTGCAGGTTCAGCGGTTCTCAGGGCTCAGAGCGTTTGGCTACAAGCCCTGGAAGAGTCTCTTATGGGAAAATCAGATGCAGATCCTTCCCATCTTATGTTCCTACTGAAATTATCTAATGAATTTCTTTTGGATGCCTCTGATGAGTCTATTCGTTTAGCAGCAAGAATTATGGGGTTGTCGTCAGTGGCCAGAAGAGCTCTTTCGTACATGGACAGCTGATTCAGCATCCAAGGCTGCCTTGTGTGAATTACCCTTTGAGAGGAACAAACTTTTTGGAACGCCTTTGGAAGACATTATTAAACAAATGTCGGACACAAAGAAAGCCCTACCTCTGGAATCAAGAACGCAGGGATATAAACGATTTCAGTATAAGGGTCAGCGGTCCTTTCGTTACCAAGGGCGGTTTCGAAGGTTTCAAAAACAGGGTGGAAACAGCAGCCAGTGGTCTAGACAAGAATGCAACAGGCAAGACAAAAAGAGGAAGTTTTGACGCCAAAAGAGTGGGAGGACGCCTTCGGTTCTTCGCCCACGAATGGGAAAAGAGTACATCAAATGGGTGGATTATAAGAACAATTTCAGAAGGTTACAGAATAAAGTTTTCAACAAGACCACAACCTTCCTTCCTACTATCAGACTATCCTTCAAGGAAAAAAACAGAAGCACTCCTAACAGAAGCTCTTCTTCTTTTAAGAAAAGATGTGGTAGAGAAGGTGCCCAAACGTTTCAGGGTGTTTACTCCCGCCTGTTCCTGGTTCAAAAACCAGATGGATCCTTTCGGCCGATACTAGACCTAAAACAAGTCAACACCTGCATACCGTACCAGAAGTTCCGCATGGAAAGTATTCTGTCTGTAACGCACATTTTACAAAAAGGAGATCACATGGCAAAGTTAGATTTAAAAGATGCTTATCTACATGTACCGGTTTCAGAATCTTCCCGGAAGTTCCTCAGGTTTGCAGTTCTAACAAGAAAGCGAAGGATTCTCCATTCACAATTCAAGGCTCTACCCTTTGGCCTGTCTTCAGCTCCTCGAGTTTTTACGAAGATCCTGGCACCCGTAGCAGCAGTCTTACGTCTGAAAGGTATCTCGATTGTTCCATACCTGGACGATTGGTTCTTGAAAGCCAAATCGAAACAACTGCTAAAAAATCATCTCAAGATTACTATGAAGGTTTTAAAAGATCACGGTTGGATCCTGAACCTGAAAAAATCCAAGTTGACTCCGTCACGGAGTCTGGAATTCTTGGGTCTTCGGGTAGAATCACAGTCCCTGTCTCTGTTTCTACCAATAGAGAAACAAAGGAGGATCTTAAAAGCCGTATCAAAGCTGCAGAAAAACCTAAGCTCAATCAGGGATGCTATGAGGTTGCTAGGCCTCCTCACTTCTGCAATCCCGGCAGTGGCCTGGGCAAAGGCAGAATCAAAACCATTGCAATGGGACATTCTTTCCCAATGGACACGAAAACAGGAAGATCTAGACTCTCCCTTCCACCTATCCGAAATGGTGAAAAAGCAACTAAACTGGTGGAAAGACAGGAGCAACATTTCAAAAGGCCTATCGTTTGCACAAAAACAGTGGATTACGATAACCACAGATGCTTCCCAGACTGGTTGGGGCGCCCATCTCGGTTCTCAATTCCATCAAGGTCTTTGGAACAGGGAAGAGCGCTTCCTCAAATTTCAGGGAATTACAAGCGGTTTGGAAGGCACTGGTGTCCTTCAGTTCAGTCATCACCAATCGGACGGTGAGGATTCAGTCGGACAACGCCACCACAGTGGCTTATTTAAATCGCCAAGGAGGCACAAAGGTAAAAGCTCTCCAAGATCTCTGCTACCGTATAATGTCTTGGGCCCAAGCGAATCTTCTCGCAATCTCAGCTACCCATATCAAAGGGTCTCTAAACATGATTGCAGACGACCTCAGCAGAAGTCATTGGTCTCAGGCAGACTGGGCGCTATCAAACCAAGTTTTCTTGGAGCTAGTTTCCCGCTTCGACAGGCCAGAGATAGACTTGTTGGCAACAAGGAGAAACCGAAAAGAGATTTGCTTCTCTCCAAGCAGGAGATTACCCAGATGTCCTGGACGGTCTATCGATCCCTTGGAACTTCAACATGGCTTATATTTTCCCTCCTGTCGCTCTTATCCCACGGATTGTTCAGAAGATAAGATGGGAGAAGGCAAGAATTCTAGCAGTCCTGCCCTTCTGGCCAAACAGAAGTTGGTTTTCAGAAGTGGAAAATATGACCATCTCACGTTGGTCTCTCCCAATCTCTTCCACCATATTAGAGAATGTGACTCTTCCCGTAGAAACCCTGGAAATGTTTCACCTGACGGCATGGTTGCTGCAAGGATGATCCTTCAGGGACATGGTCTTTCAGAACAGTTATGTGACGTTTTGTTATTTTCTGTCCGCTTGTCCACTTCGAAAATCTATTTCAGGGTCTGGATGAAATTCAGAACCTGGTGTTCACATCGAAATTCAGAACCTGGTGTTCACATCGAGGTTCGGATCCTGCCAAAACATCTGTCCCGGAAATCCTTTCTTTTTTGCAGGATGGTTTTGAAGCCGGCCTAGGGGTCTCTACACTCAAGGGCCAGATTTCAGCTCTAAGTCACCTCCTGGTTCGTGACATTGCCTCAAACAGGCTTGTACGAAGGTTTATTAAGTCCATACGGTTGAAGAGGCCTCCCAGATTAGTATCTTTTCCTACCTGGGATTTGTCTCTGGTACTTCAAGCCCTTTGTGAACCACCGTTTGAACCGTTGATTCAGGTCCCCATCAAGCTACTAACCTTCAAGACGGCTTTCCTGGTGGCTATCACCTCCGCTAGGAGAATTGGTGAGATCCGAGCTCTAGCTTCTTCTCCGGAGTTCACCATATTTCATCAAGAAAAAGTGGTCCTGCACCCCAGGCCTTCTTTTTTGTCTAAGGTTATCTCTAGTGCTATCCGAGCGCCGGCCCTGCTCTGTGCCTCCATGGGCCGGTGGGGAGATCAAAGATCTCCCTCACCGGCCCACAGGCACTGTTACAGGCGGCCGGTGCTGGGGAGTGAGGCAGGCAGGAAGAGAGAACACCGGTGGAGCTCTAGCCAGCAGCTCCGCCGGGTCCTCTCGCGAGGTCTGAGCGTTGCCGCGGTTACCGCGGCAACGCTTAGATCTCGCGAGATCACCACTGGACCACCAGGGATCAGGCAGAACGGCACCCTCCATGACACCAGGCACCCCCCTATGGAAACCCGGCTTCCCACCCCCTCCCAGGCTAAAGGTAAGAAGGGAGGGGGTGGGATACATCATTTTAGTTTTTATAAATAATAATAATAATAAAAAAATATTTATTCAATAAAAAGTTAACAGACAAAAAAATAGAAACATAGAATGTGACAGTAGATAAGAACACCCTCACACACACACACACACAGCACCCCTCTTACACACACACTACAATCCTCACACACACACACACAGCACACCCAACACACTGCGCCCTTCACACATACAATACGTCCAAATATATATATGTGTTTGGACGTATTGTTTGTGTGAAGGGTGCAGTGTGTTGGGTGTGCTGTGTGCTGTGCGTATGTGTGAAGGGTGCAGCATGCATAATATTATTATTATTGCCATTTATATAGCACCAACAGATTCTGTAGCGCTTTACAATATTATATACTACAGCACCACTACACACATTACGCTCCAGATGCATGCTAGATCCCTTACCCTATTTACACTCTGAATCCTCTATACAAACACACACACAATCTCCTATACACACAAGATCCCCTACACACACACTACATTCCTGACATACAAACTCTGGATCCCCTATGCACACACTACATTCCTTGTAAGCAAACACATACTACATTCTCTAAACACACACTCTTTACAACCCCTACACACACTACAGCCCGTATGCACACACTCGCTACATCCCCTATACACACTATGCCCCCTATAAACACTCGCTACAGCCCCTAGCCCCACATATTACACCACAAACACGAATTAAATTGACCTATTTACACAATACCACACCACAATCAACTTACTCAACACACACGCAATCCCACAAGCAGGCTCCAAACACATGCACCATGGCGCTTTTGTCCTCTGGTATCCCACTTATGGAGACACCAGAGACAAGTTAAAAGCAAACACAGCGCAAGCTTGTTATTCAATTTGCTTGCACTGTGCAGAACAAATACAGAGCCTTTTTCTAATGCTAGAGCTCCTCAGCGGGGCTCTGCGCATTGCACTAATATGCTCACTTTGAGAGGGGGTGTGCTTGTCATTAGTGATGACAAAACATACCCTCTCTGGCCCCGCCCCTTTCTCAGGGGGCCGCTGTGATTGAAAAATGCCCGGGCCGAATTTTTTTCCCAGTCCGGCACTGATGAAATACATTTCACTTACACAATAACGATCTTTGGGATCTGAGAATTTAAATAGTGGGCAATTCTCAACTGTTTACTATTATTATCCCATAAATATCCCCACAGTCTGCTGCTAATTTGCTGGAATGTGTCTGCTGAACGTGAGGCACAGGGTCAAAGTTTACTCAATGATGACGAATAGGGGGCGGATCGAACCGCGTATGTGTTCGCCCGCCGTGGCGAACGCGAACACGCTATGTTCGCCGGGAACTATTCGCCAGCGAACAGTTCAGTACATCACTATGCATGGAATGTTACCGATCCGCACTATGTTATGCTTGTGAATATCCCTATTTTTCTTCTGTACCCCCTTTCATTCTGACCTTCGATGAAAACAATAATAAGATATTTTAAACAAAAAAAAATTGTTCCAGGAGTATCAGCTGCAGTAAATCCTCCAGAGAAGTAGCCTGGCACCCATTAATCAAGTGAGAAGCAGCGCGGTGCATGTGGCAGTCTCATTCGGTATACAAATCTTTATCAGTCTTGCATAATCATGGAATTTCCTATGGTATGCCTCCAGTGTAACTGCATACTGAGCAAGTAGGGCTTCTTTCACTCTCTTATAGTTATTCAGCTCGGCTTCCGCAGCTTTGCCAGATAGATTGCCAGCCAGTATTGAGACCCATTTGGTCTCAGCCACCTTGTGTAGGGCACACTGACATTCGAAGTCGGCCAGGTTCCCGTCGATTTCCCTTTCCGATTCCTAGAAAGCTTTAAATGTTGTAAAGGGTACCCTCCGGATTTCTAGCTGAGGATTCGGGCTTCCTCCAGGAGATGACACCGTTTGTTGCATCTCGATGACTCAAAGCTGGTGCTTGCGCTTTTCCCAGGCGGCAGCGTCGGCATCGGCTAGCACTTTCAGGATCACATCTTGGGATGGATTTAGTCCAAATAGGGCCAACCGGTTTTGGATCTACTTCATCTGTTCGGAGTGCTGAATAAGCCGATGATGCTGAGCTGGCTCTGTCAAGCTCCATCAGTTCGGTTACGAAAGCTGTTTTCGATTTATTACTTGCAATTCCTCCTTGGGCTTACAGTAGTTCTTTCAGGGTATTTCGCCACAGCTGAGCATACCCGATCCCCAGCCGCTGTTTTCTCCAGTAAAACTACGTAATCACTGTCGAGCTCCAGGGAAAGGGGCCATCCCATTGCGGCCACCAGATGTGGCAGGCCAAAATAGTATCGCCACCAAGGATTCCATTTCCCGTATTGTAAAAACTCTTTCCAGATGAAGTAGTGGTTACAGCTAGTATAGCTTTCCCCTTATATATTAGGTGAGACTTAATGCTGAGAGTAGATCTGGTTTATTCAGGCAAAGCACACAGAATTTATACACAGACCTCCAGCATGGGGTTTCCATTCATGGACACATAAACCCGCCTAGGCGTCTCTGTGTCTGGGAGATAACTGAGGACCGGAAGCCGCGCCAACCCATAGCCGACTTGAGTTTCACATCGGTCCTGTTGAAGCCTGTGCGCAAGATGTTACACACGAACGACTGCCAGGGAGTGATTGTTCGGATAAATGTATGTTATCTTTTAACATAAGTAAGTGATTTTATTAATTACAATTTGAGGGACCTGCCTGACAACCCAGGCAGAAAGTCCAGAGAATTTAATTTGCAAGTCCTATATTTAACCATGTAACTTTCCAAAACACCATAAAACCTTTACATTGGGGTACTGTTTTACTCGGGAGCCTTCACTGAGCTCAAATATGAATGTTTTTAAAGATAAAAACATATCATGATGATGATATAATCAGGAAAGTGCATTTTTTGTGTACAAAATACAAAAAAACTAAAACGAATGCTAACTTTGGCCAGGGTTTGTGGCTAAGTGGCTACTTACAAAGACTGAACATACCCCATTTTTAATACCCTGGGTTGTCTACTTTTTCAAATGGTATGCCATGATGGGGTAATTTTCATTCCTGGGCTGTCTTGCGGTCTCTAAGACAACATAACCAATCTGGCAAATTTCAAAAATGGAAATGGGCAAGTCTTATAATTGACCCTGTAGCTTTCCAATGCACCATAAAACCTGTACATAGGAGTACTCTTGTACTGCTGTACAAATATGTGTATGTTATGGCAGTAAAAGCTAACAATATTATGATATTCACAGTTAACATGTCACGCAGAACTAAAAATATAACAACATTTCTTAATTTCTCACACTTTGTTTTAGATTTTATTCATATTACATTATGTTTTATATATAAATATTTGATATGAAATGAAAGCCCTGTTTCTTCTAAACAGAATGTTATCTAATAAGTGTGGGTGCACTTAAAGGACCACTATAGTCACCCAGACCACTTCAGCTCAATGACGTGGGGTGCCAGGTCCCCCAGGTTTTAACCCTGCAGCTGTAAACATAGCAGTTTCAGAGAAACTGCTATGTTTTCATTGAGGGTTAATCCAGCCTCTAGTGGCTGTCTTCATGACAGCCGCTAGAGGCGCATCCGCGGGGCTCAATTCGAAAGTCGCATTGAGCATGCAGAACGTCCATAGTAAAGCATTGAGAAATGCTTTTCCTATTGTGGTGGAATCTCGGTGAAAATAAATTTAGTAGGCCGAGATTGCCACGTGGTATGTGCACGTGCATATGCTGATGTATCGGTCAGTTTGTTGCACGTGGCAACGATACAATCAGTAGTGTACAGAGCATGTGCAGGAATACAGGATATACGAGTATTCCCCTCCTCCATTGTGCTGGGCAAGCCATGTGGTCAAACAGGAATTTAGTCTCTATTCTGTTGATTGGGTAAGAGTACATGTAGGTGGAACTGATTATAGGAGGAGCTATATGTCTATATAAGGTGCCTACACTGTACGATCAGGGCTCAGATTTTAGCTGGTTTTGGTGACATTAGTCCCTCTGAGTCCCGGTCGGTGAATCGGTCCTTCCTGAAGAAACCTGTGTCCATCTCTCTGTGCTTGGCTTCCGTCAGTTTCTCCGGCATCATTTGGTGCATTGGCCAGGAATCTCATCGTTCAACGGTAGCTGAGAGCAGAGGCGTGAGACGGTCTATCTTTGCCCACGCTCCCTACGGCTGCACCCCTGAACTTTTGCGTGGGCCTCCCTTCGTCTCGGCGCCACTGGTCTGTTGTCCAGGAGATCATCGGCCTCTACGTAGTAAGTGCTATGGTGCCCCCGTCGATGAGTGTGAACTCAGGTTCAGGAACGAGGAGGTAAGACGACTACTGTTTTAGACGTTGGACGCACTAGGGGTATTGGATACCGATTGTGCGGTAGGCCCATAAGGGGTTTGTATTGTGTATGGAATTGGCCCCCTCAGTAGAGGGAAAGAGCGAAGGCGCACCGCTCGTAATTAAACACCCTGTAGTCAGCCCGTTTAATCTTGATTTGGAGTCAGGCTGGGTCCTGTGTAAATAGCCCAAGCCTGACACCGGTATCTTGTCTAGACTAGCGTATCTAGGGTGTATATTTTGTTCGCTAGGTCGGAGGGACCGGGTGACTAAGCGGAGCCTGTTGTATATTCTGTCCGCTAGATCTCAACCTATCTTGGCTAAGTGGGAAGGCGTGTAAATTTGAAACCCACTAGACCAGCGGTTCCCAAAGTGTGGGTCGCGACCCACTGGTGGGTCGCAGGGCGATTCCCAGTGGGTCGCGCTGACCCACACATCCAGGGCCGCCGGCTAGTCAGGCAGACTGACACCAGGAGGGAGCCCGGCGGCTTGCCCTGTATGCCGCCGGGCTCCCTCCAGTCAGTCTGCCCAGCAGCTCCGGTCTGCAGCTCCGCCGGGTGCAGAGCTGCAGATCGTGTGATAGGTGTCTCGCGAGCACCCAGAGCATTACCATGGCAACACTCTGGGAGCTCGCGAGACTTTTATTACACTGTCTGCAGCTCTGCACCCGGCGGAGCTCAGACCGGAGAGTTGCCCCACTGGACCACCATGGAGACACTGGACCACCAGGGAAGGTAGGACACAGCCCACAGACAACCCCCGCCCCCCCCATGTAACCCCTTCACCCCCTGCCCCCCCATATAACCCCTTCACCCCCTGCCCCTCCATGTAACCCCTTCACCTCCTGCACCTCCATATAACCCCTTCACCCCCTGCCCCTCCATGTAACCCCTTCACCCCCTGCACCTCCATGTAACCCCTTCACCCCCTGCCCCCTATGTAACCCCTTCACCCCCTGCCCCCATGTAACCCCTTCACCCCCTGCCCCCCCATGTAACCCCTTCACCCCCTGCCCCCACATGTAATCCCTTCACCCCCTGCCCCCCCATGTAACCCCTTCACCCCCTGCCCCCATGTAACCCCTTCACCCCCTGCCCCCCCATGTAACCCCTTCACCCCCTGCCCCCCCATGTAACCCCTTCACCCCCTGTCCTCCCCAAGTAACCCCTTCACCCCCGTCCTCCCCAAGTAACCCCTTCACTCCCTGCCCCCCATGTAACCCCTTCACTCCCTGCACCCCAATGTAACCCCTTCACTCCCTGCCCCCCCATTTAACCCCTTCACTCCCTGCCCCCCCATTTAACCCCTTCACTCCCTGCCCCCCCATGTAACCCCTTCACCCCCTGCCCCCCATGAAACCCCTTCACTCCATGCCCCCCCATGTAACCCCTTCACCCCCTGCCCCCCATGTAACCCCTTCACTCCCTGCCCCCCCATGTAACCCCTTCACCCCCTGCCCCCAATGTAACCCCTTCACCCCATGATTACCATGATGTTCCAATGTTATGCACCTAAAGCTTATTGCCATGCTGTGCCAAGTTTATGTATTTAAAGCTGCCATGATGTTCCGAATTTATGCCTCTAAAGCTGGTTGCCATGGTGTGCCGCTTGTAAGCCTCTAAAAATGATTGCCATGGTGTGCCAATTGTATGCACCTAAAACTGATTGCTATAGTGTGCCAATTGTATGCATCTAAAGCTGATTGCCATGATATGCCAAGTTTATGCATCTAAAACTGATTGCTATAGTGTGCCAATTTTATGCATCTAAAGCTGACATAATGTTCCAATTGTATGCCTGTAAAGCTGATTGCCACGGTGTGCCAATTGTATGCCTCTAAAGCGGATTGCTATAGTGTGCCAATTGTATGCCTCTAAAGCGGTTTGCCATGGTGTGCCAGTTTTATGCCTCTAAAAGTAATTGTCATGATGTGCCAATTATGTGCATCTAAAGCGGATTGCTATGGTGTTCACTTTTTAAAATATGAATTAAAAGCAAGTGGGTCTCGAAAAATTACCGTTTTGAAAAGTGGGTCTCGGACCATAAAAGTTTGGGAAGCCCTGCACTAGACTATTGATAGAGTAGATAGACTAAGAGGGTTCTGTGTAAATTCCGCCCTCTAGTTCGCTATATGTGGTGCTTGGGCAGCGACGGCTAACCAAAACGGATGTAAATTGTTTTAGGTAGTCCCTCGAGGTACTGGCCAATAGGTTAGTTGGGAAACTGTAAATGTGTTAAAATTATTGTAGAAGAGTGTATATCTTGCTAGATAGCGTGAGCTCTGCCGTCTAGCGAGAGTGTGAATAGTGTGTAACTGTATCATAGCGCACGGTACCATAACCATGTATTATAATTACTGATACTGTAAATAACTACTAATAACTGTCGTTTATGTTGTATGTTTAACATCATAACCACTACTAACTGAACTGTGACTTTAAAATTGTACTTTAACCAATGCTAACCGTACTATAACTACTGTTTGTAAAGATGATGTTACTAGGGTGTGTTATAGATGGGTAATTTAAATATTGAGAATTATAACGTGGGTGATTGTATAGTTTCGCCAAAAGGTACAGTAATAGTTATTTAGTGACTGGTGTAACAGCTGTGTCCGTGTGGGAATTCCCTGTATGTTTTGTTGTGTGCGTCTGGCCTAGTAACTGTACCACGTGGTGCTGTTGCCAAGGGGAACGAGTGTGACTGTTGGAAGTGTGTTTGTTTTGCTTCTGTTGGAGACGACGCTCCGTTGCTAAGTATGGGTGCGTCGGATTCAAAGATCATTGATCCCTTAGAATGTATGTTAAAGAACTTTAAAAAGGGATACTATGTACATGATTTTGGAGTAAAGATGTCGCCAACACGCCTAGGGAATGTCCTGCCTTGGTGGCTGCATGGCCTCCACAAGGTAGTCTTGATCCTAATCTGGTGCAGCGCGTACACGTGGCTGTATCGGGTAGGCCTGAAATTTATGGCCAGTTTCCGTACATCGATTGTTGGAAGCGGGCCGTAAATTACTTGCCAAAATGGATCAGGGTATGCCACGAGGAGCAATCTCGCCTCATGTTGGCCAGAACTCGTTTGTCCACCAAGGCCGTGATTACGCCCATTCTGGACACGCCCCCTGAGTCAGAGATCCCTATGCCGCCCCCTTACTCCTCCTCTACAGGAAGAGGAAGAGGAGGTGCTGCTAGTAATACTACTCCCCTTGCTCCATTGTCTCCAGCTACCCCCTCCTCTAGCTCAGAGTCTAGCCCACTTGTTTTAAACCCTCCCCTTCCGGTACCTACCCCTATTAACCCCACCTATCCAGATTTGGCGTAATTTCTGGTTCCTGGTCAGGCTCCTCCCAGCCCGGCACGGAATATTCTACTTACTGATCTTCCCTTCAGTAAAGAAAAAGCGTCCCCTTCCCCTCGTCTTACTGCACCTCGACCGGAACCCATAACTGACCTTCCTCAACGAAGTCCCATACTAATCCGACAATTGACCGGTACCCTCCAACCCCTACATTATCAAATGCCTCTCCGACTGACACCGGGCCCGACACATATTAACAGTGAGGGCCAGTTACAACATGCTGATCCCGTATTTGTCTATGTTCCCTTTACCACTACTGACTTATTCAACTGGAAGACCGATAACTCCTCCTACACAGATAAACCTCAAGCCATGACAGATTTGATTACCTCTATAATCCAGGCGCATAATCCCACTTGGGCTGATTGCCAGCAATTACTTATGACATTGTTCAATAACGAGGAAAGAACTCGGATAAATCAGGCGGCAATTAAAGAGCTTGAAGAAGTGGCCCGTACTCAAAATCAGGCCAACCCGGCAGCATGGGCCGCAGCCCATTATCCAAACGCAGATCCGAATTGGAATGTTAATGGCGCAGATATGGCCCATTTAAGAGCTTACAGGGACGCCATTATTGCTGGCATGAAAGCCGGAGGGAAAAGGGCGATCAATATGTCAAAGACGGCTGAGGTATTGCAGAAATGTGATGAGTCGCCCAGTGCCTTTTATGATCGATTATTGGAGGCATACCGGTTGAATACCACCTTTAATCCAGAGGCTCCTGAGAATTCCCGGATGGTTAACTCTGACTTTGTCAGCCAGGCCTATGGATATATAAAGAGAAAATTACAAAAGTTAGAAGGGTTTGTAGGGATGTCTATAACTCAACTAATGGAGATAGCAAATAAGGTTTATATGAATAGGGAGACAGAGACGAAAAAGGAAGAAGAACGAAAGATGAGAAGGAAAGCAGACATGTTAGCAGTAGCTATCGTGGGTGTAGATAGAAGGGAAAAGGAAGTGTGTAGGGGAACTGAGAAAAGTGAGAATAAGTGGAATAGGGAGCCTTTAAGTAGGAACCAATGCGCATACTGTAGGGAAGAAGGGCATTGGAGAAGTGAGTGTCCACAGAGGGAACAATATGAGAGAGCTAGAACAAGGGCAGGATATAGTAATATTTATAGAGGCAGAGCGAGAGGAAGAGGAGGCCCTGGAGGAAATGGTGGGAATAATAGAGGAAGGGTTCATGGGGATAGGTATTACCCAGCAGCGCAGAGACCCCGAGAAAGAGAAGATAGAGACTTTGTGGGTTTGGCTGACACTGTCATGGAGGACTATTGATACCGACCGGGCTCCATCCCCCTTGGCCGAGCGGAGCCTATGGTCGATGTAGCAATAGGGGGAAAAAGGAGTTCTTTCATGATCGACACTGGTGCTGAACATTCTGTGGTGACTAACCTAGTCGCTCCTCCTTCAGGAAGAACTATCACTGTAATAGGAGCAACTGGGAGGAGTGCTGCTAAACCGGTTCTTAAAAGTCAAATCTGTACACTGGGAGGCCACGTAGTAAAACATCAGTTCCTTTATATGCCTGAATGTCCAGTCCAACTTCTAGGACGAGATTTGTTGTCGAAGTTACAAGCACAGATAACATTTCTGCCTAACGGAACGACATCCTTGAAGTTTAATGGACCCTCAGGTATAATGACATTATCAATACCGAAGGAAGAAGAGTGGTGACTTTATACAGTGTTGACCAACCAAAACCCTAAGAGTGATGAATCCTTGTTTAATATACCAGGAGTGTGGGCAGAGAGTAACCCACCAGGACTTGCTCGCAATATCCCACCTATACGGATTGAACTAAAACTTGGGGTTTATCCAGTGAGCATAAGACAATACCATATTCCCCAAAAGGCAAAGAAGAACATACAGTCTTATTTGGATAAGTTCATAAGGTATGGTATCCTAAAATTCTGTACTTCCCCCTGGAACACCCCATTGTTGCCTGTTCAAAAGCCTGGGACAGATGAGTATCGCCCTGTGCAGGACTTGAGAGCAGTCAATGATGCGGTAGTAAGTATACATCCAGTTGTGCCTAATCCATGTAACCCGCTTGCCTTAATTCCGGGCGGGGCTACTTACTTCACAGTTTTGGACCTTAAAGATGCCTTCTTTTGCCTACGAATTGCTACAGAAAGCCAGTGTATCTTTGCATTCCAATGGGAAAACGCTGTAACAGGCTCGAAACGCCAGATGACTTTGACAATATTGCCCCAAGGGTTTAAAAATTCACCTACCCTATTTGGATCAGCATTAAGTCAGGACTTACTAGACTTCAAGTCCATCCCAGGAGAATGTGTACTACTACAATACGTAGATGATTTGTTGATAGCGGCAGTTGCAAAAGAGATATGTCAGCAAGCAACATATGATTTACTGCACATTCTTTGGAAGGCAGGATACAAGGTGTCCAGGAAAAAAGCTCAGTTGTGTCAGCCAACTGTCAAGTATCTGGGATTCCATATCTCTGAAGGTCAAAGGATAATGGGGCCTGAGAGAAAAGAAGCTGTATGCCAATAGTGATGTACCGAACTGTCCGCCGGCGAACAGTTCCCGGCGAACTTAGCGTGTTCGAGTTCGCCGCGGCGGGCGGACACATGCGCAGTTCGATCCGCCCCCTATTCGTCATCATTGGGCAAACTTTGACCCTGTGCCTCTCGGTCAGCAGACACATTCCAGCCAATCAGCAGCACTCCCTCCCTTCCACACCCTCCAACCTCACTCCCAGCATCCATTTTCGATTCATTCTGAAGCTGCATGCTTAGTGAGAGGAGGGAAAGTTTAGCTGCTGCTGATTAGATAGGGAAATTGATAGCTAGGCTAGGGTATTCAGTGTCCACTACAATCCTGAAGGACTCATCTGATCTCTGCTGTAAGGACAGCACCCCAAAAAGCCCTTTTTAGGGCTAGAACATCAGGCTGCTTCTTTTTTTTTTCCTGTGTAATGTAATTGCAGGTGCCTGCCTGCCAGCTTCTGTGTGAGGTTCACATTGGATACTGTGCCCACTTGCCCAGTGCCACCACTCATATCTGTTTTTACAATAGGTTAAGCTTTAGATTTAAAAGAAATATTTTTTTTTCACTGTAATAGAAGAGCAGTTGCCTGCCTGCCAGCTTCTGTGTCAGGTTGGATGCCTTGCCCATTTGCACAGTCAGTGCCACCACTCATATCTGTTTTTACAATAGGTTAAGCTTTAGATTTAAAAGAAATATTTTTTTTTCACTGTAATAGAAGAGCAGTTGCCTGCCTGCCTGCCAGCTTCTGTGTCAGGCTGGATGCCTTGCCCATTTGCACAGTCAGTGCCACAACTCATATCTGTTTTTACAATAGCTTAAGCTTTAGATTTAAAATAAATATTTTTTTTCACTGTAATAGAAGAGCAGTTGCCTGCCTGCCAGCTTCTGTGTGAGGTTCACATTGGATACTGTGCCCACTTGCCCAGTGCCACCACTCATATCTGTTTTTACAATAGGTTAAGCTTTAGATTTAAAAGAAATAAAAAAATTTCACTGTAATAGAAGAGCAGTTAGTTGTCTGCAAGCGTCTGGGTGTCAGGCCTACTTCAGCGTGTGCTCTGCAGACCTGTGCCAGCGTGCTTTGACAGTTGCCAATCATATCTGGTGTCTCTTTAGCGTGCTTTTACAAAGAAAAAAGGTTTCCAGTGTAAGCTAATAGCAGCCAGTCAGTGTCCTTCAAGCGGCTCTGTCAGGCCTTCCTTCAGCGTGTGCCCTGCACAACCCTGCCAGCGTACTTTGACAGTTGCCAATCATATCTGGTGTCTCTATAGCGTGCTTTTACAAAGAAAAAAGGTTTCCAGTGTAAGCTAATAGCAGCCAGTCAGTGTCCTTCAAGTGGCTCTGTCAGGCCTTCCTTCAGCGTGTGCCCTGCACAACCCTGCCAGCGTACTTTGACAGTTGTCACTCATATCTGGTGTCTCTATAGCGTGCTTTTAAAACCAAAATTTTGTTTCCACTGTAATAGAAGAGCAGTTGCCCGCCTGCCAGCTTCTGTTTGAGGTTCACAGTGGATACTGTGCCCTCTTGCCCAGTGCCACCACTCATATCTGTTTTTACAATAGCTTAAGCTTTAGATTTAAAATAAATAATGTTTTTTCACTGTAATAGAAGAGCAGTTAGTTGTCTGCAAGCGTCTGGGTGTCAGGCCTACTTCAGCGTGTGCTCTGCAGACCTGTGCCAGCGTGCTTTGACAGTTGCCAATCATATCTGGTGTCTCTTTAGCGTGCTTTTACAAAGAAAAAAGGTTTCCAGTGTAAGCTAATAGCAGCCAGTCAGTGTCCTTCAAGCGGCTCTGTCAGTCCTTCCTTCAGCGTGTGCCCTGCACAGCCCTGCCAGCGTACTTTGACAGTTGCCAATCATATCTGGTGTCTCTATAGCATGCTTTTACAAAGAAAAAAGGTTTCCAGTGTAAGCTAATAGCAGCCAGTCAGTGTCCTTCAAGCGGCTCTGTCAGGCCTTCCTTCAGCGTGTGCCCTGCACAACCCTGCCAGCGTACTTTGACAGTTGCCAATCATATCTGGTGTCTCTATAGCGTGCTTTTAAAACCAAAATTTGTTTTTCACTGTTATAGATTGAATAGCAGTTACCTGTCTTCAAGCGGGTGTGTCAGGCCTACAGTGTGTGCTCTGCAGAACTGTTCAAGTGCACATTGCCAATCATATCTGGTGTCTCTATAGCGTGCTTTTACAAAGAAAAAAGGTTTCTAGTGTAAGCTAATAGCAGCCAGTCAGTGTCCTTCAAGCGGCTCTGTCAGTCCTTCCTTCAGCGTGTGCTCTGCAGACCTGTGCCAGCGTGCTTTGACAGTTGCCAATCATATCTGGTGTCTCTTTAGCGTGCTTTTAAAACCAAAATTTGTTTTTCACTGTTATAGATTGAATAGCAGTTACTTGTCTTCAAGCGGGTGTGTCAGGCCTACAGTGTGTGCTCTGCAGAACTGTTCAAGTGCACATTCCCAATCATATCTGGTGTCTCTATAGCGTGCTTTTACAAAGAAAAAAGGTTTCCAGTGTAAGCTAATAGCAGCCAGTCAGTGTTCTTCAAGCGGCTCTGTCAGTCCTTCCTTCAGCGTGTGCTCTGCAGACCTGTGCCAGCGTGCTTTGACAGTTGCCAATCATATCTGGTGTCTCTTTAGCGTGCTTTTAAAACCAAAATTTGTTTTTCACTGTTATAGATTGAATAGCAGTTACTTGTCTTCAAGCGGGTGTGTCAGGCCTACAGTGTGTGCTCTGCAGAACTGTTCAAGTGCACATTGCCAATCATATCTGGTGTCTCTATAGCGTGCTTTTACAAAGAAAAAAGGTTTCTAGTGTAAGCTAATAGCAGCCAGTCAGTGTCCTTCAAGCGGCTCTGTCAGTCCTTCCTTCAGCGTGTGCTCTCCAGAACTGTTCCAGTGCACATTGCCAATCATATCTGGTGTCTCTTTAGCGTGCTTTTAAAACCAAAATTTGTTTTTCACTGTTATAGATTGAATAGCAGTTACTTGTCTTCAAACGGGTGTGTCAGGCCTACAGTGTGTGCTCTGCAGAACTGTTCAAGTGCACATTGCCAATCATATCTGGTGTCTCTATAGCGTGCTTTTACAAAGAAAAAAGGTTTCTAGTGTAAGCTAATAGCAGCCAGTCAGTGTCCTTCAAGCGGCTCTGTCAGTCCTTCCTTCAGCGTGTGCTCTCCAGAACTGTTCCAGTGCACATTGCCAATCATATCTGGTGTGTCTTTAGCGTGCTTTTAAAACCAAAATTTGTTTTTCACTGTTATAGATTGAATAGCAGTTACTTGTCTTCAAACGGGTGTGTCAGGCCTACAGTGTGTGCTCTGCAGAACTGTTCAAGTGCACATTGCCAATCATATCTGGTGTCTCTATAGCGTGCTTTTACAAAGAAAAAAGGTTTCTAGTGTAAGCTAATAGCAGCCAGTCAGTGTCCGTCAAGCGGCTCTGTCAGTCCTTCCTTCAGCGTGTGCTCTCCAGAACTGTTCCAGTGCACATTGCCAATCATATCTGGTGTCTCTATAGCGTGCTTTTAAAACCAAAATTTGTTTTTCACTGTTATAGATAGAATAGCAGTTACTTGTCTTCAAGCGGGTGTGTCAGGCCTACAGTGTGTGCTCTGCAGAACTGTTCAAGTGCACATTGCCAATCATATCTGGTGTCTCTATAGCGTGCTTTTACAAAGAAAAAAGGTTTCTAGTGTAAGCTAATAGCAGCCAGTCAGTGTCCTTCAAGCGGCTCTGTCAGTCCTTCCTTCAGCGTGTGCTCTCCAGAACTGTTCCAGTGCACATTGCCAATCATATCTGGTGTCTCTTTAGCGTGCTTTTAAAACCAAAATTTGTTTTTCACTGTTATAGATTGAATAGCAGTTACTTGTCTTCAAACGGGTGTGTCAGGCCTACAGTGTGTGCTCTGCAGAACTGTTCAAGTGCACATTGCCAATCATATCTGGTGTCTCTATAGCGTGCTTTTACAAAGAAAAAAGGTTTCTAGTGTAAGCTAATAGCAGCCAGTCAGTGTCCTTCAAGCGGCTCTGTCAGTCCTTCCTTCAGCGTGTGCTCTCCAGAACTGTTCCAGTGCACATTGCCAATCATATCTGGTGTCTCTATAGCGTGCTTTTAAAACCAAAATTTGTTTTTCACTGTTATAGATTGAATAGCAGTTACTTGTCTTCAAGCGGGTGTGTCAGGCCTACAGTGTGTGCTCTGCAGAACTGTTACAGTTCACATTGCCAATCATATCTGGTCTCACAGTAGCTTGCACGCATAGTACCACTAATCCCAAAAAAAATGACAGGCAGAGGCAGGCCACCCCGCAGGGGCCGTCGTGGTCGTGGTGCTGTTATTCCCTTTTGCCCTAGAATAATGCCCAGTTTTCAGAAGCCACGTACCCTGAACTTGAAAAGTTCTGAGGACATAGTTGACTGGCTAACACAGGACACCCAATCTTGTACAGCCTCCGCTCGGAACCTTGACGCACCATCCTCCTCCAGCTTAGCTTCAGGCACCTCTCAAGATACCACTCACCCGCCTGCCGCCACCACCAAAACTAGCAACACAGCCGCTTTACTTGGTATGTCAGAGGAGTTATTCACACACCCGTTTGAAGAAATGAGTGATGCGCAACCATTATTGCTAGAGGATGTAGATAACAGGGATATGTCTCAGGCAGGCAGCATTAAACACATGGAGGTACGGTGTGATGATGATGATGTTGTACCCGCTGCTGCTTCCTTTTCTGAGTTGTCAGATACAAGCGAAGCGGTTGATGATGGCGATGCGTCCATGGATGTCACGTGGGTGCCCGCTCGGCAAGAAGAAGAACAGGGCGAAAGTTCAGATGGGGAGACAGAGAGGAGGAGGAGGAGACGAGTTGGAAGCAGGGGGGGGTCGTCGCAAGGAGCTAGTGGCACAGTCAGACAGCATGCATCGGCACCCGGGGTCAGCCCGACAGCACGCCAATCAACGCATGCTGTGTCCACCACCAGAATGCCGTCATTGCAGAGCTCAGCAGTGTGGCATTTTTTTTGTGTGTCTGCCTCTGACAACAGCGATGCCATTTGCAACCTGTGCCAAAGGAAACTGAGTCGTGGGAGGTCCAACACCCACCTAGGTACAACTGCTTTGCGTAGGCACATGATCTCACATCACAAACGCCTATGGGATCAACACATGAGTACAAGCAGCACGCCTACTCTAAGCCACCATCCTCCTCCTGGTCCAGCATCTTCAGCCACGTCAACCACTGCTGTCCTCCTTGCCCCCTCTCAACCATTCGCCACTCCGTCTCCCGCCTTGAGCAGTTCCCGCTCATCTGCCCACAGTCATGTGTCTGTTAAGGACATGTTTGAGCGTAAGACGCCAATGTCACCAAGTCACCCCCTTGCCCTGCGTCTGACAGCTGGCTTGTCCGAACTATTAGCCCGCCAGCTTTTACCATACAATCTGGTTGAGTCTGAGGCGTTCAAAAAATTTGTAGCTATTGGGACACCGCAGTGGAAGGTACCCGGCCGGAATTTCTTTTCACAAAAGGCAATCCCCAACTTGTACTCGATTGTGCAAAAGGAAGTCATGGCATGTCTGGCACACAGTGTTGGGGCAAGGGTCCATCTGACCACGGATACCTGGTCTGCAAAGCATGGTCAGGGCAGGTATATCACCTACACTTCGCATTGGGTAAACCTGCTGACGGATGACAATCAAGGAATGCGTGGCATTGCAGAGGAGTTGGTGACACCGCCACGAATTGCAGGCATTCCTGCTGCCACCTCCTCTACTCCTCCTACTCCATCCTCTTCCATAACCTCCTCGGCTGAGTCCTCTTGTGCTGCTGCGTCTTGCTCCACATCAACGGCACCCCCCCAGCTCCCAGGTACTATTCCACATCCCGGAAACGGCAGTGTCACGCCGTCTTGGGTTTGACTTGCTTGAAAGCATAGAGTCACACCGGACAAGCACTCCTGTCCGCCCTGAACGCACAGGTGGAAAAGTGGCTGACTCCGCAGCAACTGGATATCGGCAAAGTGGTGTGTGACAACGGAAAAAATTTGATAGCGGCATTGAACTTGGGCAAGTTGACACATGTGCCGTGCATGGCACATGTGTGTAATCTGATCGTACAACGCTTTGTGCATAAGTACACAGGCTTACAGGACGTCCTGAAGCAGGCCAGGAAGGTGTGTGGCCATTTCAGGCATTTCTACACGGCCATGGCTCACTTTGCCGATATCCAGCGTCGAAACAACATGCCAGTGAGGCGCTTGATTTGCGACAGCCCTACACGTTGGAATTCAACACTCCTAATGTTCGACCGCCTGCTCCAACAAGAAAAAGCTGTTAATGAATATTTGTATGACCGGGGTGCTAGAACAGCCTCTGGGGAGCTGGGAATTTTTTTGCCACGTTACTGGACGCTCATGCGCAATGCCTGTAGGCTCATGCGTCCTTTTGAGGAGGTGACAAACCTAGTCAGTCGCAACGAAGGCACCATCAGCGACATCATACCATTTGTTTTCTTCCTGGAGCGTGCCCTGCGAAGAGTGCTGAATCAGGCTGTAGATGAGCGTGAAGAGGAAGAGGAAGAGTTGTGGTCACCATCACCACCAGAAACAGCCTTATCAGCATCGCTTGCTGGACCTGCGGCAACGCTGGAAGAGGATTGAGAGGAAGTGGAGTCAGAGGAGGAATGTAGCTTTGAGGAGGAGGAGGAGGAGCAAGACCAAACACAACAGGCATCCCAGGGTGCTCGTTGTCACCTATCTGGTACCCGTGGTGTTGTACGTGGCTGGGGGGAAGAACATACCTTCAATGACATCAGTGAGGAGGAGGAACGGGAAATGAGTAGCTCGGCATCCAACCTTGTGCAAATGAGGTCTTTCATGCTGTCCTGTCTGTTGAGGGACCCTCGTATAAAAAGGCTGAAGGAGAACGACCTGTACTGGGTGTCCACGCTACTAGACCCCCGGTATAAGCAGAAAGTGGCGGAAATGTTACCGAATTACAACAAGTCGGAAAGGATGCAGCATTTGCAAAATAAATTAAAAAGTATGCTTTACACAGCGTATAAGGGTGATGTCACAGCACAACGGGAATCTAACAGGGGGAGAGGTGGAAGTCATCCTCCTCCTCCCACGACCACGCCGGCAAGGACAGGACGCTTTAAAGACGCGTTGTTGATGGAGGACATGCGGACCTTTTTAAGTCCTACGCATCGCCACAGCCCTTCGGGATCCACCCTCAGAGAGCGACTCGACCAACAGGTAGCAGACTACCTCGCCTTAACTGCAGATATCGACACTCTGAGGAGCGATGAACCCCTTGACTACTGGGTGTGCAGGATTGACCTGTGGCCTGAGCTATCCCAATTTGCGATAGAACTTCTGGCCTGCCCCGCTTCAAGTGTCCTGTCAGAAAGGACCTTCAGTGCAGCAGTAGGTATTGTCACTGAGAAGAGAAGTCGCCTAGGTCAAAAAAGTCTAGATTACCTCACCTTTATTAAGATGAATGAGGGATGGATCCCGAAGGGACTGACACTGGGCGATACATTCGATTAAAAAAGGCCTGATGAGATGAGCTGTCTTGGGCTAAAAATGGTCCACATGCTGCTGTATTTTTTTTTTTTTCATTCTTTATTTTTGCGGTGCTTTGCATGACAGTAAAACAGTACATTGCAAGTCAGAATTTCCAGTATATAGCATCAACATATTTATCTTGCATCTTGTGAGACTGCACCAATTATATAATTTTATAAAATACAAGCAATAACTTGGATCCGGGTCATTAACCGCTTAACCTGTTATTTGTGTGTTTGAGTCGTATATTCGGTGCTGGTATCCGCGTTCCGTGTGTGAAGTAGTTATGGAGTATGTGGTGCCTCCATGGTTATGACACTTGGGTGTGCCTGTATGTGTCGGTATGGTGTCCCGTGGGCATATTGATGGGTGTGTACTAGTGAGTGACTTCTGAAGCGTGTGGGCTGTCCAGTGCAGCCTCCTGCCGTGAGTGTGGTCTCTGCCTCACGTGATCGAAACTCCTAACCAAGGGAGTCGCGGGGGGGGGGGTCGTGTTAAGAGTGTAGCAGTCACTCCATTAAGCGTTTGTGGTATGTCCCCGTCTTAGGTGTACCAGTCGTGCGAGAGTGGGTCCCGTTGAGCCTGTGGTGTCAGTCAAGTACGGTCCATGTCAGGGTTAGGCCTGTCTATTGTTGTACGTGTGTCAGTCTTCTAGTAGGGATCGCAACAACATAAACAATAAACCGTTTACACGTCCTTTTGTAACTCAGGTATGGTGTGAAGTTAGATAGGTTTCTCCTGACCTATGCTTTTGTATGCAATTCTTGACTCGCTTTAGACTTCACAAACCCTTGAGCTTAAAGCTCTACACCCACTAAGAGTGCAGGACAAACCCTAATCTTTGCAGAATAATGTACGTTGCCATATGGACACTTTGACGGTAGGTAATGGGTCGTATACAACCTGTACCTTTACTATGCTGCCCTCTTAAAGGCCGGCTACTGTTCAGTATTCTAGATTAGTCATCTATATAAGGTCAGCATTTAATGGGCTTTAGCAATATATACATTTTGTCAGACCATTTAATCTTGCTTTTGTAGCTTGAAAGTAGTGAGGTGTGTTTATTAAATTTTAGTGCCCCTATTCAGCCTTAGGAGGGTAATGTCCCCTAGTCATGGGACACTGAGCTTGGCTTTAACCTCTATCAGATGTTTGGAGACCTTACAAACTGACAGCCACCGGCTCAAAAACAGGGTTCAGGAGAAAGAACAAGGTAATAAACAATTGTGATTTTCGCATTGAGTGTACGAACTGTAGGAATTATGGTAACGTTTCCAAAACGGCACTTGGTTACCAAAATTGGGCTCACAAAAAAAAATATATATATATATATTGTTGCCCCCAAGAACAATGGGGTACTATAAGAAATGTTAAACGTTCAATGAAAATAACTTTGCAGTCTTTAGACCTGAGGTAAAGGTGAGCGCTGGGAAGGTGTCCCTACTGTGCCTCATTGTCAGCCAGTCCCTTGAGGCTGTCTTGGGTCCGAGGACCGAGGGCTTCTGTTCCGCGGTACAAACGTTGCGGTGCGCTCTGGGTCCCAATTGGTAGTAGAGGGTCTTGAGGGTGAGTTGGCGGTCGGTGGGTCCAGTCCCAAGGCCTGTATTATTGTGGGTGCCTCTTCCATGGAGGCAAGTGTGAGTTGGGATCCGTTCTGTGGTATCACCAGGGATCCGTGTGCCCCCCATCGATAGGTGATTTCTGCTGCCCTCAGTCTGTTGGTGAGGGAGCTGAAGGTTTTGCACCACATGAGGGTAGACTTTGTAAGATCCTGGAAAACGGTTAGGCTAGCGCCCTCAAATATCAGGGGTGTTTTACCTTTTAATGCAGACATGACCTGAATCTTGTCGTGTACATTTGGGCACCTGAGTATCACATCTCTGGGTGTGTTTGAGCGTACCTCTGAGGACGTAGGCAGGCGGTAGATCTCCTCAGTGACCATCTTCTTGACCGCGGTGTGAGGCAGAATAGTGGCCAGAAGGCGCCTTGTGTAGTGCGGTAGTTCATCTGGCAAGATGGCTGCCGGGATGCCTCTAATTTTTATATTTTGTATTGTGTGCATTCTTTTTGTGTTTTAGGCTCCCTGTGTCTGGGAGATAAAATTATCTCCCAGACACAGGTTAGCCGGGGTGGGCTTATGTTTTGTATTGCTGTAAATGGAGATCCCCTGTGGGGTTCTGTGTATAAACACTGTGTATCTTGCCTACGATAAACAGTTCATTTTCACCGTTCACTAAGTCTTGTGTAGTGTTTGGGTGATGTAGATTAGCTATTTCATTTTCACATGGAAACGGTTTAAGTTTAATTCCGAATTTACTCTGATAGAAGAGAAACGCTGCCACTTAAAGAGAAATGTGTAGTTTGTAATACAGAGCACAATGCATCCTCTTTCAATCTTACACTGCCATCTAGTGACTATTTACAGGTACTGCGTTAATTCATCTTCTGAAAATGTGATTTAGTTCCTAGAGCTAATTAATATGTGTAGAACATAGAATCGGTGTAAGAATGAAAAGAGTATCAATATGTATTTAGGTAACTTCTCTATCTAGACATATTTAATTTTAATCTATTTATGTGTGTTTGTTGTGTTTGAAGCTGAGGGGGGGAAGGGGAATAAAATATTTTATTAATAAATTCAGTCTGCACTAAATACTTGCCGTGGTTACAAGCTCGAATGCGGTAGAAAACTTTCCCGCCGGCGGGTCTCTTCTTTTCAGTTCAAAAATTATTATTCAGCAAATCACCGCAAAGCACGAGTACAACCTACTGCATCAGCCAATCATCGACAAGACCCGCCCAGTGACGTGTGATTTGTGTTGCAGTTCCCCATCCGGTCCGCTCAGGAGACATATAAGGGCAGGCGGCCGTGGGCTGAGCATTGATTGTTCTATTTGTCTCATCGCAGAATGTCTGGTCGCGGTAAAGGAGGAAAAGGGCTCGGTAAAGGAGGTGCCAAGCGGCACAGGAAGGTGCTCCGGGATAACATCCAGGGGATCACTAAACCGGCTATCCGCCGTTTGGCTCGCAGAGGAGGCGTCAAGCGAATCTCCGGCCTCATTTACGAGGAGACTCGCGGAGTGCTCAAAGTCTTCCTGGAGAATGTTATCCGCGATGCAGTCACCTACACTGAGCACGCCAAGAGGAAGACGGTCACCGCCATGGACGTGGTGTACGCGCTCAAACGCCAGGGCCGCACTCTCTACGGTTTCGGAGGTTAAACGCTTCTCTTCTTCCATCCTTCATACACACCAAAGGCTCTTTTCAGAGCCGCCCACTCCTTCCCTCATAAGGCTATAATTCCACCAGGATGGCGCTTTCAATCCTCCCGAGAATATCGGGGAAAGAGAAATTAGAGAAGGCTTCGGTTATAACAGACTGCAATGGCTCGTGTTTCACTTCCTATCAATACAGCCAGTATTAGATTTCTCATATTATCCTACATCTCTTCCTGCTACAATGATTAAATGTGAAATAGATGTCTGTATTTGAGGCTTAAACTCTTCCATTTTAGTAAACTAGAATCCTGTTGGCACTAAACTGCGGCTGGAGAGGAAAGCTGCGATAGAACCAACCATTTACGCTTTTAATATTCAACATGCAGACATACTGAGTTTATACACCTCGAAACAAACTACAAACATTCTGTACGGTGTTAATTCGAGTTTGGAGAATGATTTGCTTTATAATTCTCTTACCGTCAGTCTGAAAGAAAATTAAACTAATTCTATTTTCCCAGCAAAATATGCTGCTCTTTCAGTGAAACAGCAATCAGTATGTGGTCTAAAAAGGCGGGAGAAAAAATTTAGAATTTTTAAACTTCGCCATTTTGTAACAGACTTTCCCGCTTTTGAAATGCCAACAAAAGCATGCGAATTGTATACATCTGGTAAATACAAATTAAGTGAGAAAAGACACAAATTCTTTGTTACCTCATGAGGTTTTATGAGATTGTGTTCAGTTTGCGATTGCTGGTTTCAGCGGGATCCGTATTAAACACATTTAAAAAGTAACCATTACAATCTGTATGCACTACATGGCAACATAATTTATGCAAAGAATCTAAACAAGAATGATAATTGAAACATGTTCCATTTGCAAGATAGATTGCTACATATTAGTGTCGGACGGTTGTATATTTAGGATACATTATAACCAACTGAATACATGTTACACCATAGATTCTACCATTGAGAGTTTTAAAACATCTTTTAACTTAAAGATTTCAAACCTGAAATAATGTAACGTCATATAGTCTGCTACTCGGGAGTGGCAGAACAAAATAAGTTTTAGGAGACCGCTATAATCGATGACTTGTAACATTCCGCACAGAGAATACTCTCAGTATATCTATACAGCTCTCTCGTGGATTGTGTGGGTGGCTCTTAAAAGAGCCTTTGTGTTATTAGGGTTTGGGTGATGATGGGGTTTTTACTTGGCGCTGGTGTACTTGGTCACTGCCTTGGTGCCCTCAGACACGGCGTGCTTGGCCAGCTCTCCGGGCAGTAAGAGCCGTACAGCGGTCTGGATCTCCCGGGAGGTGATGGTGGAGCGCTTGTTATAATGAGCC
Organism: Pelobates fuscus; assembly: GCF_036172605.1. NCBI lineage: Eukaryota > Metazoa > Chordata > Amphibia > Anura > Pelobatidae > Pelobates > Pelobates fuscus. Next base: position 284,552,667 of record NC_086322.1, on the reverse strand, counting down.
AGGCGGGAGGATTCCCCTGCGATGCGCTCGAAGATATCATTGACAAAGGAATTCATGATCCCCATGGCCTTGGAGGAGATACCGGTGTCGGGGTGGACCTGTTTCAGCACCTTGTACACGTAGATAGCATAGCTTTCCTTCCTGCTCTTTCTGCGCTTCTTCCCATCCTTCTTCTGGGTCTTGGTCACGGCTTTCTTAGATCCCTTCTTGGGTGCTGGTGCGGACTTGGCTGGTTCAGGCATGATGATCTCACGAAGTTTCCAACAGAATAACGAGCCCCTCCCCTGGCAGCTCTATATATAGAAGCCCGGGTAGCAAAGCCTGACCTCTGTGCATTTCCTATTGGTCCGTTCAGAGCGGGCACTGAGCATGGAACGAGGTAATCCTACAGTGATTGGTTACTCTCTTAGTCGGATTCTGATTGGTGGATTTAAAATGCAACCAATCAGACTAGAGCTCGGCACATCTGTGGATGTATAAGTAGCCGTGCAAGGGGGCGGGAGCTCATAGATTTTACAGATTGCGATTTGAAGATGTCAGGAAGAGGCAAACAGAGCAGCAAAGTCCGGGCTAAAGCAAAGACCCGATCATCCAGAGCAGGTCTGCAGTTCCCAGTCGGCCGTGTCCACAGGCTGCTCAGGAAGGGGAGCTACGCCCAGCGGGTTGGAGCCGGAGCTCCGGTCTATCTGGCTGCAGTGCTGGAGTATCTGACCGCTGAGATCCTGGAGCTGGCTGGGAACGCCGCCAGAGATAACAAAAAGACCCGCATCATCCCCCGCCATCTGCAGCTCGCTGTGCGCAATGACGAGGAGCTCAACAAACTGCTCGGAGGGGTCACCATAGCCCAGGGTGGGGTCCTGCCCAATATCCAGGCTGTCTTACTGCCCAAGAAAACCGAGAGCCAAAAGGCGTCCAAGAGCAAGTAAACTCCACTGTCCCTCATCTCCCAAACTCACACAAAGGCTCTAAGAGCCACCCACAATCTCCACAAAGAGCTCACACTTATACACCGCTGCTGCTGTAGGGGGTTAAACGCATGAAAATGTGGCAATTATTCCCTAAAGGCTGATGGGCTAGAATTGATGCTTTTTAAAATGCTACGCAAACACTTCTAGCAGACTTTCCCTTCAGTTATTTTTATAGCTCTTACTCTTTGCTAAACTTTGGGAATCTTAGATTAAACAAAACATATCGATCTTAAGCAGAAGACTAATAGGCAAGTTAAATCATATTAGTGAACAAAGGCCAAGCGTTGCATAGTAATAACACAGGGAGGGAAGGGAGGACTCGGCTCCATTCATATTATTTATTTATATTTTTCAAACATCGACTTTAAAATTTGTGGCTAAATCCTGTGAAAGCAGGTGTTGGAGATTGTTTCCCCTATGCCTCTATTTCTGATGCTAATGCACAAGGAGACAAAACACACTTTAAAACCATTGTCACACAAATTAAAGGTTTAACGAAATAGTTCAACTCAAAAACCCCTCCTTGGTGGGGTTTAGTCATAGGCGTGTGCAGCCTATTGCATTAGGATGTGCACCCTAAAGCACAAACATGCGCCGCGTGTATGTGTGTGTGTGTGTGTATGTATATATATATATATATACACACACACACACACACTGCTGTGTGTGTGTGAGGGTGCTAGTATTGTGCTGTGTGCAGAGGCGGCTCTAGAATTTGAGGCCTTAGGCGAAACTCAAACATGAGGCCCCACTAACAAAAAAGTGAAAAAAAAAAAAAGAGTTGCAATACATGCACACTGTCACATATACACATTGATGCACAGTTTACCTGTGTATGTGCCTGAGACTGTGTCTGACAGAGTATCTGTGTGTGTGTATGTATGTCTCTGTGAGCATGTTTGCGTTTTTGTATGGGGGGGGTGACAGGGCCGGTGCAAGGATTTTTGGCTACACAGGCGAAGATGAATTTTGCCGCCCCCCCACACACAAATAAGATGTATCTTTAGCGGTGTCTCATATCCAGCCTTTTGAAATCCCCATGTAGTGTATTGTACCCCCCTTTAGTGTGTCTTACACCCCCTTGTATGTCTCTTACAACCCCCATGTGTATCTCCTCCCCCCCCCCCAGCCCCTTTGTGTGTCTTTCTTTCCCACAGCCCTTTTCTGTGGGTCTCTCCCCTCAGCCTGTTTTTTGTGTGTCCCTCTTCCCCTCAGGCTCCTTTGTGTAACTTTTCCCTCCCAAGCCATATAGACATAGATATATAGCTACACACACACATACAGGCACATAGTCACAGAAATATGCAGGCACACAATCAAACAAACACAGCCATACAGGCACACAGTCATACAATCAACACATACAGGTACACAGACATACAGTCATACAGACACACACACACAGACATGCAGACACTGGCATATAGATAAATAAAAACACAGTTATACAAACACAGACATACAGAGACATGAAGATGCAGGCATACAGAGACATAACGAACAATGCATACAGAGATATACAGAACAAGGCATACAGAGACATATGGATACAGTCATACAGCGACATACAGGCATACAGGGACATTCAGAAACACACAGACACAGACAGTCATACAGAGACATGCAGACAGGTATACAGAGCAGGGGCAGATCCAGAACCTAATCTTGGAGGGGGGGGGGAGGTGGTAGTGAGTTTTAGTGGGGTAATAGGGGCTCTAATTAAGGAGTTAAGGGCTGTAGTAGAGGGACAGGGGCTGTAGTTGAGAGTTAGGGGCTGTAATTGGGGGCTTAGGAAATGTAGTGGGGAATTGGGGCTGTAGTAGGGGGTTAGGGACTGAAGTAGGTTGATGGCTGCAAGTGGGAACAGGGGCTGTAGTGTGGGGGATATGGGCAGCAATTTGGGGGAGAGGGGCTGTAGTGGGGGTAAGGACTGTAGTAAGGGAATAGGGGCTGTACTGGAGCTATGGGGTAAAATGGAGTGGAAGGGATGTGAAGTAAGAGAGTTAGAGGCTGTAGAAAGGAGTATAGGGGCTGTGGTGGGAGCAAAGGGGCAATGTGGTTGGAAATAGGCAGTAGAGGGGGGACACAGGGGCAGTAGAGGGGGACACAGGGGCAGTATGGTGTGGGCACAGGCTGTAACGAGGGACACTGAGGCAATAAAGTGGTGTCACAGGGACAGTATGGTAGGGGGTAAATGGGAAGTAGAGGGGGGGACAGGGGCTGTTGAGGCGGGTAGAGGAAGTAGAGGGGGGAGACAAGGGCAGTAGAGGCGTTTAAATGGGGGGCAGAGGCAGGGGGCAGGGGCTGTAGAGGGAAATAGAAGTGCTGTAGAGGGGCACATGGGGCAGTAGAGGGGGCAGGGGCTATTGAGGGTCTGTAAAGGGGGCAGGGGTAGTATGATGGGGCAGGGGCTATAGAGGTGGCAGGGGTAGTATGGTGGGCCAGGGGCTATAGAGGTGGCAGGGGTAGTATGGTGGGGGCAGGGGCTATAGAGGTGGCAGGGGTAGTATGGTGGGGGCAGGGGGTAGTATGGTGGGGCAGGGGGGAGTATGGTGGGGGCAGGGGGGAGTATGGTGGGGGCAGGGGGGAGTATGGTGGGGCAGGGGGTGTATGGTGGGGCAGGGGGAGTATGGTGGGGCAGCGGGAGTATGGTGGGGCAGCGGGAGTATAGTGGGGGCAGGGGGAGTATAGTGGGGGCAGGGGGAGTATAGTGGGGGCAGGGGCCGTATAGTGGGGGCAGGGGGTGTATGGTGGGGGCAGGGATAGTATGGTGGGGGCAGGGGGAGTATAGTGGGGGAAGGGGGAGTATAGTGGGGGCAGGGGGAGCAGAGGCAGTATAGTGGGGGCAGGGGCAGTATAGTGGGGGTGGGGGCAGGGGCAGTATAGTGGGGGCAGGGGCAGTATAGTGGGGGCAGGGGCAGTATAGTGGGGGCAGGGATAGTATAGTGGGGGCAGGGATAGTATGGTGGGGGCAGGGGGAGTATGGTGGGGGCAGGGGGAGTATGGTGGGGGCAGGGGGAGTATGGTGGGGGGCAGGGGGAGTATGGTGGGGGAAGGGGGGAGTATGGTGGGGGCAGGGGGGAGTATGGTGGGGGCAGGGGGAGTATGGTGGGGGCAGGGGGAGTATGGTGGGGGCAGGGATAGTATGGTGGGGGCAGGGATAGTATGGTGGGGGCAGGGAGAGTATGGTGGGGGGCAGGGGGGAGTATGGTGGGGGCAGGGGGGAGTATGGTGGGGGCAGGGACTGAAGAAAGGGGCTTGAAAAAAAAAACGTTTTGATTTAAAAAAAATGCTACAAGTTCTTCCCCCACCCCCTCCCAGAGACTTACCTTGGTCCAGGAGGGAGAACCTTACCCCTGGTGGTCGGATGGGATGGGATGGGATGGGCTGCACTGGAGGCTGGAGGCTGGAGCTGCAATCAGGACCGCTGGGGAGTCTGGGAGCAGTAGAAGTCCCGCCCCCTTCTGATATCATCAGAGGAGGACGGCTGACTTCACTGCCAGGCTCCTGCTGTGTGCTGGCTGCAGGGAGAGAGGACGCGCCGGCCCTGGGGGGTGATGGTGACGCGAGGTGAGAGGGAGAGGCGGGTGATGGTGACAGAGGGTTATGGTGACAGGGAGGTGACACGGGACAGCCAATTTATACATAACATGGACACTGTCACACCCACCCTGGAACATGGAGACCCTCTGTGGGGGTCTGTGCATAAATACTGTGTATCTTGCCTACAATAAACAGTTCATTTTCACTCTTCACTAAGTCTCAACTAGTGTTTGGGTGATGTCACGATTGCCCTTTCTGCAAGTGACTATAATCACTGGCTGGCAGCTATAATCACACCAGGGCTGGGCACAACCAGGAAGGGGTGACCACAGGTGGTAGTACTCCAACCTTGAGAGGGCATACTACCACATCTGTTGGCAGTAATGGGATAGTCCCCTTCCTTGGAGCCAGAGTGGAACCAGCGGCGACTGGACAAGACCAAAGTGGCACTACAACTGGAACTCATGGGGGTGGACAACGCCAGCTCCGCCTCCTTGGTGCCCTTGTCGGCGTCCTCCGACAAAGAGTCATACATGCGAGATGTTAGGTCCCGGTTGACCCTGATGGGTCCAAACCCATCGCCGGAATTCGTATTTCAATTTTACTCAAGGCTTTTCCCGGAACTGCAGGAGTGGGTAAGAGACAGACAACCCTTCACCTTACCTGAAGCCGCCCACCTTGCAGATGAATATGTGGAAGTCACGCAACTAGACCGACCAGTCCAACAAGCACCCCAGCGCTCAGAGACCCCCGCACTCCAACCACGTCACCCTCCTCGGCCAACACTTAGTCCCACCCCCGCACGCCAACCACAGCAACCCAAACCGGCTGAATTCGTGGGACCAGGGACCGAAGAGTCGTGGGTTACTCTGCATTAGGCAGACCGAGCCGCCTCTGCTGACAACTGCCAGCATCACTGCCAATGTGTGCTGGTAAACAGGCAAACTGCCCGGGGCCTCAGGGACACTGGTGCTACCCTGACTCTCATTGAACTAAATGTGGCAGGAAACGAGGAAAATTTGCAGAAGACTGTACGAGTAGCTGGAGGCGCCATCCACCGGTTTCCCACTGCCTGAGTGCATCTCGATTGGGGAGCCAGAGCCCATCACGTGGAAGAAGGCATTATGAGAAACTTGCCTGCTGAAGTCCAACTAGGGAATGATCTTGGTTTCAACCTCAGAAAATACAAGTTTAGACCACCCAGGTGCAGTATGTGAAAAATATATAAAAGGATAATTACTTCCCTTCGTTTGGTCAGGTATAACAAAAGGATTCCTCTCAATCCTCAATACACATAGAAACAAAGCAAGATATACCTATACCTAAAAAATACAAAAGAAAGTACGCTCATAGGGGATTAACGGTAATATAGTAAAATGCCCCTTATTAATATGTCACACTCACAGAGTTTAGGTTGTTTTCAAGCCCATCAAAGTATGTCGATTCTCATAGATTCCTCGAGATTGGAGAGGTGGACATTACATGCAAGAAATGAAAGATAGCATAGTATAGCACTGTTTGAAAAAGTATAAATCTGCTTTAATGGTTGCACTTACAGCATAAAAGATGTAAAAAGGCCCATCAATACAAATCTGTCGTCCAATCAATACAGAGAACGAAGTCCTTGTAGAAATCTCAGGCAAGTAAACAGGAAAATATATAAAATTCAATAAAATCAAATCAAATAAAAACTAATCAAATAAAAAGTTCCAGCAAATAACTCTACGCGTTTCGTCTGTATTAACAGACTTCCTCAGGAGTAGTGAAGTGCTTCAAATCTTGTGGGTACTTTGTCCTCCTTTTATAGGTCCTCCCGCCTCTCCAATCTCGAGGAATCTATGAGAATCTACATACTTTGATGGGCTTGAAAACAACCTAAACTCTGTGAGTGTGACATATTAATAAGGGGCATTTTACTATATTAACGTTAATCCCCTATGAGCGTACTTTCTTTTGTCTTTTTTAGGTATAGGTATATCTTGCTTTGTTTCAACCTCAACCTGTTACTACCCGACTACAAGCACGGATGGCCGAGACTGATTCGCACTCAGAGACACCCCAGGTGAGATTCTCAGACCCTACCCTGACCGTAGTCGAAACCCCGGTAGCCAGGGAAAACCCCGATGAGTTTGGGAGGGAAGTAGCGACTGACTCGCACTTGACAAGTACCGAGCCAAAGCTGTGACCGGACAAGGAGGTCTGGAAGGTGACCGTTTTGTATGGGAACAAGGGCGACTGTACCATCTCTCTAGAGTGCAGAATAGGAGGCTGCCCCCTCCCTAAAGCCTCAGCTGGTAATCATGTGGATTGGGCATGATATCCCCTTGGCAGGACACCTGGGGATATGACAAACGCTACAGTGGGTGACCCAAGGTTTCTTTTGGCCAGGGGTCTCCCAAGATGTTCAGCAGTATTGCCAGACATGTGATACCTTCTTACTCCCCCCTCCCCCTCTTCTTACTCACCCCTCCCCCTCTTCTTACCCCCTTCTTACTCCCCCCATCTTCTTACCCCCCTCCCCCTCTTCTTACCCCCCTCCCCCTCTTCTTACTCCCCCTCTTCTTACTCTTCCCTCCCCCCTCTTCTTACTCCCCCCTCTTCTTACTCCCCCTCCCCCTCTTCTTACTCCCCCCTTCCTCTTTTTACTCCCCCCTCTACCTCTTCTTACCCCCTTCTTACTCCCCCCTCCCTTCCTACTCCCCCCTCCCCCTCTTCTTACCCCTCCTTACTCCCCCTCTCTTCTTACCCCCTCCTCTCTTCTTACCCCCCTTTCTCTCTTCTTACTCCCCCTCCCTCTCTTCTTACCCCCCTCCCTCTCTCTTCTTACCCCCCTTCCTCTCTTCTTACCCCCTCCCTCTCTTCTTACCACCCCTCCCTCTCTCTTCTTACCCCCCTCCCTCTCTCTACTTACCCCCCTCCCTCTCTCTACTTACCCCCCTCCCTCTCTATTCTAACCCCCCTCTCTCTTCTTACCTCCTCTCTCTTCTTACCCCCTCCCTTTCTCTTCTTACCCCCCTCCCTCTCTCTTCTTACCCCCCTCCCTCTCTCTTCTTACTCCCCCTTCCTTTCTCTTCTTACCCCACCCCCTTTCTCTTCTTACCCCCTGATGGCGGGCCCCCCTCCCGGCCGGGCCCTCGGACCATGTCACCTGGGGATATGACAAACGCTACAGTGGGTGACCCAAGGTTTCTTTTGGCCAGGGGTCTCCCAAGATGTTCAGCAGTATTGCCAGACATGTGATACCTTCTTACTCCCCCCTTCCTCTTTTTACTCCCCCCTCCCCCTCTTCTTACTCACCCCTCCCCCTCTTCTTACCCCCCTCCCCCTCTTCTTACCACCTTCCCCCTCTTCTTACTCCCCCCTCTTCTTACTCCCCCTCCCCCTCTTCTTACTCCCCCCTCTTCTTACTCTTCCCTCCCCCCTCTTCTTACTCCCCCCTCTTCTTACTCCCCCTCCCCCTCTTCTTACTCCCCCCTTCCTCTTTTTACTCCCCCCTCTACCTCTTCTTACCCCCTTCTTACTCCCCCCTCCCTTCCTACTCCCCCCTCCCCCTCTTCTTACCCCTCCTTACTCCCCCTCTCTTCTTACCCCCTCCTCTCTTCTTACCCCCCTTTCTCTCTTCTTACTCCCCCTCCCTCTCTTCTTACCCCCCTCCCTCTCTCTTCTTACCCCCCTTCCTCTCTTCTTACCCCCTCCCTCTCTTCTTACCACCCCTCCCTCTCTCTTCTTACCCCCCTCCCTCTCTCTACTTACCCCCTCCCTCTCTCTACTTACCCCCCTCCCTCTCTATTCTAACCCCCCTCTCTCTTCTTACCTCCTCTCTCTTCTTACCCCCTCCCTTTCTCTTCTTACCCCCCTCCCTCTCTCTTCTTACCCCACCCCCTTTCTCTTCTTACCCCACCCCCTTTCTCTTCTTACCCCCTGATGGCGGGCCCCCCTCCCGGCCGGGCCCTCGGACCATGTCCGAAGTGCCCGACCGGTCAGTCCGCCCCTGGTTGATGCAGAGTCTGGTTTGAATCCATAAAGGGCATAAACAGTGGTGTATCTTGGTTTTGTGCTGCCCTAGGCAGACACACACACACAGTCGGACACACACACACACTAACAAACACACACAGTCGGACACACACACTAACAAACACACACAGTCGGACACACACACTAACAAACACACACAGTCGGACACACACACACTAACAGACACACACAGTGAGACACACACACTAACAAACACACACAGTCGGACACACACTAACAAACACACACAGTCGGACACACACACACTAACAAACACACACAGTCGGACACACACACACTAACAGACACACACAGTGAGACACACACACTAACAAACACACACAGTCGGACACACACACACTAACAGACACACACAGTGAGACACACACACTAACAAACACACACAGTCGGACACACACACACTAACAGACACACACAGTGAGACACACACTAACAGAAACACACTGTCGGACACACAGTCAGACACACACAGTCAGACACACACACTAACAGACACACACACACACTAACACACACAGTCACAGACACACACTAACAGACACACACACACACTAACAGACACACACACACACACTAACAGACACACACACACTATCAGACACACACAGTCAGAGACACACACACACACACTCACATTAACACATTTTTTTTTTTTAATTTACTCCCCCCCCCCCAGCCTCCTTACCTTTGGGAATGCTGGGGGTGGGGGGTTCTCCCATTCCCTGGTGGTCCAGTGGCTGTAGGGCGGCACTGGCGGGCAGGCTGGGCGGCCGGCGAGGGAGCTCTTCCCCTGAGCTCTCTGCTCAGCTTCCTCACGCGCCGCCCGCAGAGTGAGACTGGGAGCCGGAATATGACGTCATATTCCGGCTCCGCCTCCCAGCCTCACTCTGCGGGCGGCGCGCGAGGGAGCTGAGCAGAGAGCTCAGGGGAAGAGCTCCCTCGCTGGCCGCCCAGCAACCAGCCCAGCATGTCTGTTAGCCGCAAGGCTAACAAGACATTTGCCTTGGGCATTTGGGGGCGGCGTTTTTTGCCGCCCCCTGGAAAATGCCGCCCAAGGCAAATGCCTTGTTTGCCTCGCGGCTAATACGCCCCTGGGCATAAATCACCTAACATTCCTAAATCACAATGGATATGGATTGACACCTGACATGACATATTGACACCTTGACATATGGATTGACACCTGTCCTCAGAGACCCTGATACACACTGACACAGAGCAGAATAGGGACTGTTCCCCCTACATAGGGTCACTTGGCAGATATGGATTGACACCTATCCTAAGGATCCCTGATACACACTGACACAGAGCAGAATAGGGACTGTTCCCCTACATAGGGTCACTTGGCAGATATGGATTGACACCTGTCCTCAAAACCCCTGATACACACTGACACAGAGCAGAATAGAGACTGTTCCCCCTACATAGGGTCACTTGGCAGATATGGATTGACACCTGTCCTCAGAGACCATGATACACACTGACACAGAGCAGAATAGGGACTGTTCCCCCTACATAGGGTCACTTGGCAGAAATGGATTGACACCTGTCCTCAGAGACCCTGATACTCACTGACACAGAGCAGAATAGGGACTGTTCCCCCTACATAGGGTCACTTGGCAGATATGCATTGACACCTGTCCTCAGCGACCAGGGCCGGTGCAAGGATTTTTGCCGCCCTAGGCAAAAAAGAATTTGCCCCCCCCCCCGTCCTGCCATATGGGCCAACGCCAGTCTTCACAATGTGTCTTTTATCTGAAAAGACAGTGTGTTTACATTAAAAAGCCTACAGGCACAGGCTATAGACACCAGAACCACTACATTATGCTGTAGTGCTTCTGGTGACTATAGTATCCATTTAATGTGAGGTAAATTAGAGATTAGTGCCACTAATAATATATTGAATTGCCTACTTACCACCAGATGAGGACAAGAGGCTGATGATGGGCTCAGTCTTGCTCCACAGGCACCTACCCGATGCCCAGAGTAGATAGCTATTGGACCATATTACCAGGGGACAGTATCTGACCACTATTGGCCTATGTAAGGGATACTGACAGTTCCTCCGAGGCTATCCCCAAGCCGGCCTTCGTCACACCATTCGGCCTATACCAATTTCAGTTAATGCCGTTGGGGATGAAGAATGCCCTGGAGACCTTTCAATAGATGGTGGATAGACTCCTCGATGGCCTCCAGGACTTTACGTGCGCGTACCTCGATGACATTGCGGTCTTTAGCAATACCCGGGAGGAACATTAAACCAATGCGAGGACCGTATTACCCCCTCCCTCTTTCTTCTTACCCCCCTCCCCCTCCCTCCCTCTCTGTTCTTACCCCCTCCCCTGTAGCGTGGCCGAGCTGCTCTCCGGTCCGCGGTGCCTGGCCAAGTCATGGCCTTTTTAGGGAAAGCGTACTACTATAGGCACTTCGTCCCCGACTATAGTGCTATTGCTTAACCCTTGTACGACCTGACAAAAAATACTCCATATGAAGGTTCTGTGGTCCCCTGAGTGCAAACAGGCTTTCCAGTCTCTCTCACATGCATTGATTCAAGCCCCGCCCTGGCCGCCCCAGACCCTAACAAACGTTTCATTGTCCACACAGATGCCTCCATGTTTTGACTGGGGGCTGTTGTAAGCCAGGTCGTGGAGGACGGAGGTGAACAACCCGTAGCCTACATCAGCAGGAAGCTCCTACCCTGGGAAGTAAGCTACGCTGTGGTGGAACTAGGACTCTGCATCACAGCCGCAGTGTCCCGCTGGCTGCCTGGAAGTACATGCCACACAATAAGAGAGGGGCTACCATTCAAACTGGTTTTGCACCTTTTCTCCCGATAGGCCGGCGAAACACCTCCCCTCCCTGAGTGCCGATTTGTGCAAATTGGTTGCACCCTTTTTCCTGATTGGTCCTGATCACCGCAAAGCACGAGTACAACCTACTGCATCAGCCAATCATCGACAAGACCCGCCCAGTGACGTGTGATTTGTTTTGCAGTTCCCCATCCGGTCCGCTCAGGAGACATATAAGGGCAGGCGGCCGTGGGCTGAGCATTGATTGTTCTACTTGTCTCATCGCAGAATGTCTGGTCGCGGTAAAGGAGGAAAAGGGCTCGGTAAAGGAGGTGCCAAGCGGCACAGGAAGGTGCTCCGGGATAACATCCAGGGGATCACTAAACCGGCTATCCGCCGTTTGGCTCGCAGAGGAGGCGTCAAGCGAATCTCCGGCCTCATTTACGAGGAGACTCGCGGAGTGCTCAAAGTCTTCCTGGAGAATGTTATCCGCGATGCAGTCACCTACACTGAGCACGCCAAGAGGAAGACGGTCACCGCCATGGACGTGGTGTACGCGCTCAAACGCCAGGGCCGCACTCTCTACGGTTTCGGAGGTTAAACGCTTCTCTTCTTCCATCCTTCATACACCTACCCGATGCCCAGAGTAGATAGCTATTGGACCATATTACCAGGGGACAGTATCTGACCACTATTGGCCTATGTAAGGGATACTGACAGTTCCTCCGAGGCTATCCCCAAGCCGGCCTTCGTCACACCATTCGGCCTATACCAATTTCAGTTAATGCCGTTGGGGATGAAGAATGCCCTGGAGACCTTTCAATAGATGGTGGATAGACTCCTCGATGGCCTCCAGGACTTTACGTGCGCGTACCTCGATGACATTGCGGTCTTTAGCAATACCCGGGAGGAACATTAAACCAATGCGAGGACCGTATTACCCCCTCCCTCTTTCTTCTTACCCCCCTCCCCCTCCCTCCCTCTCTGTTCTTACCCCCTCCCCTGTAGCGTGGCCGAGCTGCTCTCCGGTCCGCGGTGCCCGGCCAAGTCATGGCCTTTTTAGGGAAAGCGTACTACTATAGGCACTTCGTCCCCGACTATAGTGCTATTGCTTAACCCTTGTACGACCTGACAAAAAATACTCCATATGAAGGTTCTGTGGTCCCCTGAGTGCAAACAGGCTTTCCAGTCTCTCTCACATGCATTGATTCAAGCCCCGCCCTGGCCGCCCCAGACCCTAACAAACGTTTCATTGTCCACACAGATGCCTCCATGTTTTGACTGGGGGCTGTTGTAAGCCAGGTCGTGGAGGACGGAGGTGAACAACCCGTAGCCTACATCAGCAGGAAGCTCCTACCCTGGGAAGTAAGCTACGCTGTGGTGGAACTAGGACTCTGCATCACAGCCGCAGTGTCCCGCTGGCTGCCTGGAAGTACATGCCACACAATAAGAGAGGGGCTACCATTCAAACTGGTTTTGCACCTTTTCTCCCGATAGGCCGGCGAAACACCTCCCCTCCCTGAGTGCCGATTTGTGCAAATTGGTTGCACCCTTTTTCCTGATTGGTCGCCACATGGTTTAGGCAGGAAATTTGAATCATCGGCCGAAACCAAGTGATTCTGTGGAGCTATGTTCGGGTATGTACAGAGACTCAAGCCCAGAATTTGTACGACAATTTCTCGGGCTCTGTACATCCGATAGCTCCGCAATTTGCAGGATTTATAGCTGGGACCAGGAGCTATTTGGGGAGGTGTGGCATTTTTTTGTGTTTTAGGCTCCCTGTGTCTGGGAGATAAAATTATCTCCCAGACACAGGGTAGCCGGGGTGGGCTTATGTTTTGTATTGCGTTAAATGGAGATCCCCTGTGGGGTTCTGTGTATAAACACTGTGTATCTTGCCTACGATAAAAAGTTCATTTTCACCGTTCACTAAGTCTTGTGTAGTGTTTGGGTGATGTCACGATTGCCCTTCTGCAAGCGACTATAATCACTGGATGGCAGCTATAATCACTCCAGGGCTGGGCAGTGGGCACAACCAGGAAGGGGCAACCACAGGCCATAGTACTACATATAATTTGAAGTATAATGCAAAGAGCACTATTGTCCTAAATTAACATACACATAGATTAGCTATTTCATTTTCACATGGAAACGGTTTAAGTTTAATTCCGAATTTACTCTGATAGAAGAGAAACGCTGCCACTTAAAGAGAAATGTGTAGTTTGTAATACAGAGCACAATGCATCCTCTTTCAATCTTACACTGCCATCTAGTGACTATTTACAGGTACTGCGTTAATTCATCTTCTGAAAATGTGATTTAGTTCCTAGAGCTAATTAATATGTGTAGAACATAGAATCGGTGTAAGAATGAAAAGAGTATCAATATGTATTTAGGTAACTTCTCTATCTAGACATATTTAATTTGAATCTATTTATGTGTGTTTGTTGTGTTTGAAGCTGAGGGGGGAAGGGGAATAAAATATTTTATTAATAAATTCAGTCTGCACTAAATACTTGCCGTGGTTACAAGCTCGAATGCGGTAGAAAACTTTCCCGCCGGCGGGTCTCTTCTTTTCAGTTCAAAAATTATTATTCAGCAAATCACCGCAAAGCACGAGTACAACCTACTGCATCAGCCAATCATCGACAAGACCCGCCCAGTGACGTGTGATTTGTTTTGCAGTTCCCCATCCGGTCCGCTCAGGAGATATATAAGGGCAGGCGGCCGTGGGCTGAGCATTGATTGTTCTACTTGTCTCATCGCTGAATGTCTGGTCGCGGTAAAGGAGGAAAAGGGCTCGGTAAAGGAGGTGCCAAGCGGCACAGGAAGGTGCTCCGGGATAACATCCAGGGGATCACTAAATCGGCTATACGCCGTTTGGCTCGCAGAGGAGGCGTCAAGCGAATCTCCGGCCTCATTTACGAGGAGACTCGCGGAGTGCTCAAAGTCTTCCTGGAGAATGTTATCCGCGATGCAGTCACCTACACTGAGCACGCCAAGAGGAAGACGGTCACCGCCATGGACGTGGTGTACGCGCTCAAACGCCAGGGCCGCACTCTCTACGGTTTCGGAGGTTAAACGCTTCTCTTCTTCCATCCTTCATACACACCAAAGGCTCTTTTCAGAGCCGCCCACTCCTTCCCTCATAAGGCTATAATTCCACCAGGATGGCGCTTTCAATCCTCCCGAGAATATCGGGGAACGAGAAATTAGAGAAGGCTTCGGTTATAACAGACTGCAATGGTTCGTGTTTCACTTCCTATCAATACAGCCAGTATTAGATTTCTCATATTATCCTACATCTCTTCCTGCTTCAATGCACAATGAATAAATGCTTTATTAAATGTGAAATAGAAGAAGTCTGTATTTGAGGCTTAAACTCTTCCATTTTAGTAAACTAGAATCCTGTTGGCACTAAACTGCGGCTGGAGAGGAAAGCTGCGATAGAACCAACCATTTACGCTTTTAATATTCAACATGCAGACATACTGAGTTTATACACCTCGAAACAAACTACAAACATTCTGTACGGTGTTAATTCGAGTTTGGAGAATGATTTGCTTTATAATTCTCTTACCGTCAGTCTGAAAGAAAATTAAACTAATTCTATTTTCCCAGCAAAATATGCTGCTCTTTCAGTGAAACAGCAATCAGTATGTGGTCTAAAAAGGCGGGAGAAAAAATTTAGAATTTTTAAACTTCGCCATTTTGTAACAGACTTTCCCGCTTTTGAAATGCCAACAAAAGCATGCGAATTGTATACATCTGGTAAATACAAATTAAGTGAGAAAAGACACAAATTCTTTGTTACCTCATGAGGTTTTATGAGATTGTGTTCAGTTTGCGATTGCTGGTTTCAGCGGGATCCGTATTAAACACATTTAAAAAGTAACCATTACAATCTGTATGCACTACATGGCAACATAATTTATGCAAAGAATCTAAACAAGAATGATAATTGAAACATGTTCCATTTGCAAGATAGATTGCTACATATTAGTGTCGGACGGTTGTATATTTAGGATACATTATAACCAACTGAATACATGTTACACCATAGATTCTACCATTGAGAGTTTTAAAACATATTTTAACTTAAAGATTTCAAACCTGAAATAATGTAACGTCATATAGTCTGCTACTCGGGAGTGGCAGAACAAAATAAGTTTTAGGAGACCGCTATAATCGATGACTTGTAACATTCCGCACAGAGAATACTCTCAGTATATCTATACAGCTCTCTCGTGGATTGTGTGGGTGGCTCTTAAAAGAGCCTTTGTGTTATTAGGGTTTGGGTGATGATGGGGTTTTTACTTGGCGCTGGTGTACTTGGTCACTGCCTTGGTGCCCTCAGACACGGCGTGCTTGGCCAGCTCTCCGGGCAGTAAGAGCCGTACAGCGGTCTGGATCTCCCGGGAGGTGATGGTGGAGCGTTTGTTATAATGAGCCAGGCGGGAGGATTCCCCTGCGATGCGCTCGAAGATATCATTGACAAAGGAATTCATGATCCCCATGGCCTTGGAGGAGATACCGGTGTCGGGGTGGACCTGTTTCAGCACCTTGTACACGTAGATAGCATAGCTTTCCTTCCTGCTCTTTCTGCGCTTCTTCCCATCCTTCTTCTGGGTCTTGGTCACGGCTTTCTTAGATCCCTTCTTGGGTGCTGGTGCGGACTTGGCTGGTTCAGGCATGATAATCTCACGAAGTTTCCAACAGAATAACGAGCCCCTCCCCTGGCAGCTCTATATATAGAAGCCCGGGTAGCAAAGCCTGACCTCTGTGCATTTCCTATTGGTCCGTTCAGAGCGGGCACTGAGCATGGAACGAGGTAATCCTACAGTGATTGGTTACTCTCTTAGTCGGATTCTGATTGGTGGATTTAAAATGCAACCAATCAGACTAGAGCTCGGCACATCTGCGGATGTATAAGTAGCCGTGCAAGGGAGCGGGAGCTCATAGATTTTACAGATTGCGATTTGAAGATGTCAGGAAGAGGCAAACAGAGCAGCAAAGTCCGGGCTAAAGCAAAGACCCGATCATCCAGAGCAGGTCTGCAGTTCCCAGTCGGCCGTGTCCACAGGCTGCTCAGGAAGGGGAACTACGCCCAGCGGGTTGGAGCCGGAGCTCCGGTCTATCTGGCTGCAGTGCTGGAGTATCTGACCGCTGAGATCCTGGAGCTGGCTGGGAACGCCGCCAGAGATAACAAAAAGACCCGCATCATCCCCCGCCATCTGCAGCTCGCTGTGCGCAATGACGAGGAGCTCAACAAACTGCTCGGAGGGGTCACCATAGCCCAGGGTGGGGTCCTGCCCAATATCCAGGCTGTCTTACTGCCCAAGAAAACCGAGAGCCAAAAGGCGTCCAAGAGCAAGTAAACTCCACTGTCCCTCATCTCCCAAACTCACACAAAGGCTCTTTTAAGAGCCACCCACAATCTCCACAAAGAGCTCACACTTATACACCGCTGCTGCTATAGGGGGTTAAACGCATGAAAATGTGGCAATTATTCCCTAAAGGCTGATGGGCTAGAATTGATGCTTTTTAAAATGCTACGCAAACACTTCTAGCAGACTTTCCTTTCAGTTATTTTTATAGCTCTTACTCCTTGCTAAACTTTGGGAATCTTGGATTAAACAAAACATATCGATCTTAAGCAGAAGACTAATAGGCAAGTTAAATCATATTAGTGAACAAAGGCCAAGCGTTGCATAGTAATAACACAGGGAGGGAAGGGAGGACTCGGCTCCATTCATATTATTTATTTATATTTTTCAAACATCGACTTTAAAATTTGTGGCTAAATCCTGTGAAAGCAGGTGTTGGAGATTGTTTCCCCTATGCCTCTATTTCTGATGCTAATGCACAAGGAGACAAAACACACTTTAAAACCATTGTCACACAAAATAAAGGTTTAACGAAATAGTTCAACTCAAAAACCCCTCCTTGGTGGGGTTTAGTCATAGGCGTGTGCAGCCTATTGCATTAGGATGTGCACCCTAAAGCACAAACATGCGCCGCGTGTATGTGTGTGTGTATATATATATATATATATATATATATATATACACACACACACACTGCTGTGTGTGTGAGGGTGCTAGTATTGTGCTGTGTGCAGAGGCGGCTCTAGAATTTGAGGCCTTAGGCGAAACTCAAACATGAGGCCCCACTAACAAAAAAGAGTTGCAATACATGCACACTGTCACATATACACATTGATGCACAGTTTACCTGTGTATGTGTCTGACAGAGTATCTCTGTGTGTGTGTGAATGTATGTCTCTGTGAGCATGTTTGCGTTTTTGTATGGGGGGGTGATGGTGACGGGAGGTGAGAGGGAGAGGCGGGTGATGGTGAATGGGAGAGGGGGTGATGGTGACAGAGGGTTGAGGTGACACGGGACAGCCAATTTATACATAACATGGACACTGTCACACCCACCCTGGAACATGGAGACCCTCTGTGGGGGTCTGTGCATAAATACTGTGTATCTTGCCTACAATAAACAGTTCATTTTCACTCTTCACTAAGTCTCAACTAGTGTTTGGGTGATGTCACGATTGCCCTTTCTGCAAGTGACTATAATCACTGGCTGGCAGCTATAATAACACCAGGGCTGGGCACAACCAGGAAGGGGTGACCACAGGTGGTAGTACTCCAACCTTGAGAGGGCATACTACCACATCTGTTGGCAGTAATGGGATAGTCCCCTTCCTTGGAGCCAGAGTGGAACCAGCGGCGACTGGACAAGACCAAAGTGGCACTACAACTGGAACTCATGGGGGTGGACAACGCCAGCTCCGCCTCCTTGGTGCCCTTGTCGGCGTCCTCCGACAAAGAGTCATACATGCGAGATGTTAGGTCCCGGTTGACCCTGATGGGTCCAAACCCATCGCTGGAATTCGTATTTCAACAAGCCAACAAGCACCCCAGCGCTCAGAGACCCCCGCACTCCAACCACGTCACCCTCCTCGGCCAACACTTAGTCCCACCCCCGCACGCCAACCACAGCAACCCAAACCGGCTGAATTCGTGGGACCAGGGACCGAAGAGTCGTGGGTTACTCTGCATTAGGCAGACCGAGCCGCCTCTGCTGACAACTGCCAGCATCACTGCCAATGTGTGCTGGTAAACAGGCAAACTGCCCGGGGCCTCAGGGACACCGGTGCTACCCTGACTCTCATTGAACTAAATGTGGCAGGAAACGCAGAAAATTTGCAGAAGACTGTACGAGTAGCTGGAGGCGCCATCCACCGGTTTCCCACTGCCTGAGTGCATCTCGATTGGGGAGCCAGAGCCCATCACGTGGAAGAAGGCATTATGAGAAACTTGCCTGCTGAAGTCCAACTAGGGAATGATCTTGGTTTCAACCTCAGAAAATACAAGTTTAGACCACCCAGGTGTAGTATGTGAAAAATATATAAAAGGATAATTACTTCCCTTCGTTTGGTCAGGTATAACAAAAGGATTCCTCTCAATCCTCAATACACATAGAAACAAAGCAAGATATACCTATACCTAAAAAATACAAAAGAAAGTACGCTCATAGGGGATTAACGGTAATATAGTAAAATGCCCCTTATTAATATGTCACACTCACAGAGTTTAGGTTGTTTTCAAGCCCATCAAAGTATGTAGATTCTCATAGATTCCTCGAGATTGGAGAGGTGGACATTACATGCAAGAAATGAAAGATAGCATAGTATAGCTATCCACCGGTTTCCCACTGCCTGAGTGCATCTCGATTGGGGAGCCAGAGCCCATCACGTGGAAGAAGGCATTATGAGAAACTTGCCTGCTGAAGTCCAACTAGGGAATGATCTTGGTTTCAACCTCAACCTGTTACTACCCGACTACAAGCACGGATGGCCGAGACTGATTCGCACTCAGAGACACCCCAGGTGAGATTCTCAGACCCTACCCTGACCGTAGTCAAAACCCCGATGAGTTTGGGAGGGAAGTAGCGACTGACTCGCACTTGACAAGTACCGAGCCAAGCTGTGACCGGACAAGGAGGTCTGGAAGGTGACCGTTTTGTATGGGAACAAGGGCGACTGTACCAGCTCTCTAGAGTGCAGAATAGGAGGCTGCCCCCTCCCTAAAGCCTCAGCTGGTAATCATGTGGATTGGGCATGATATCCCCTTGGCAGGACACCTGGGGATATGACAAACGCTACAGTGGGTGACCCAAGGTTTCTTTTGGCCAGGGGTCTCCCAAGATGTTCAGCAGTATTGCCAGACATGTGATACCTTCTTACTCCCCCCTTCCTCTTTTTACTCCCCCCTCCCCCTCTTCTTACTCACCCCTCCCCCTCTTCTTACCCCCCTCCCCCTCTTCTTACCACCTTCCCCCTCTTCTTACTCCCCCCTCTTCTTACTCCCCCTCCCCCTCTTCTTACTCCCCCCTTCCTCTTTTTACTCCCCCCTCCCCCTCTTCTTACCCCCTTCTTACTCCCCCCTCCCTTCCTACTCCCCCTCCCCCTCTTCTTACCCCTCCTTACTCCCCCTCTCTTCTTACCCCCCTTTCTCTCTTCTTACTCCCCCTCCCTCTCTTCTTACCCCCCCTCCCTCTCTCTTCTTACCCCCCCTTCCTCTCTTCTTACCCCCTCCCTCTCTTCTTACCACCCCTCCCTCTCTCTTCTTACCCCACCCCTCCCTCTCTCTTCTTACCCCCCTCTTCTTACCCCCCTCCCTCTCTCTTCTTACCCCCCCCCTCTCTATTCTAACCCCCCCTCTCTCTTCTTACCCCCCTCCCTTTCTCTTCTTACCCCCCTCCCTTTCTCTTCTTACCCCCCTCCCTCTCTCTTCTTACGCCCCTCCCTCTCTCTTCTTACCCCCTCCCTTTCTCTTCTTACCCCACCCCCTTTCTCTTCTTACCCCCTCCCTCTTTCTTCTTACACCCCTCCCCCTCCCTCCCTCTCTGTTCTTACCCCCTCCCCTGTAGCGTGGCCGAGCTGCTCTCCGGTCCGCGGTGCCCGGCCGGAGTGATAGGAAGGGGTAAGAAGAGAGAGGGGCGTAAGTCCGGCCGGGTACAGGAAACAGAAACTCCTGTTCCGCGCGGAGTTTCTGTTTCCTGCACCCGGCCGGACTGACAGGAAGGTGCACACTCAGTGTGCACCTTCCTATCACTCCGGCCGGGCACCGTGGACCGGAGAGCAGCTCGGCCACGCTACAGGGGAGGGGAGGTGAGAAGCTGCAGCCGCCTGAGGCTCTTAAGAGAGCGCTCAGGCGGCTGCAGCATTTAACGGGGCGGCCGGCCCCCTCAGAGTGTGCCGCCGGGCCCCCTGATGGCGGGCCCCCCTCCCGGCCGGGCCCTCGGACCATGTCCGAAGTGCCCGTCCGGTCAGTCCGCCCCTGGTTGATGCAGAGTCTGGTTTGAATCCATAAAGGGCATAAATCACCTAACATTCCTAAATCACAATGGATATGGATTGACACCTGACATGACATATTGACACCTTGACATATGGATTGACACCTGTCCTCAGAGACCCTGATACACACTGACACAGAGCAGAATAGGGACTGTTCCCCCTACATAGGGTCACTTGGCAGGTATGGATTGACACCTATCCTAAGGATCCCTGATACACACTGACACAGAGCAGAATAGGGACTGTTCCCCTACATAGGGTCACTTGGCAGATATGGATTGACACCTATCCTAAGGATCCCTGATACACACTGACACAGAGCAGAATAGGGACTGTTCCCCCTACATAGGGTTGATGTAGAATTATTAAAAATCTTTATTGAACTTGTATTGAATTATTGCACTAACTCCATTTTAACCTCATACTGTGACACATCCTCCATTTTGTCCTCATGACCTGACTTCTCCATTTTAAAACTACATTACATGACAGAATTTCCCAGCACATCTAACACAATGGACAAAGACTGTATTTTCTATAAAGACATGACTAACTCAGAAACTGCTGAATTTCCCCTAACTCGCAACATAGTATAATTTGAAGGCCATGAGAACACTGTAGTAATGAAATGTTCTATTCATAAGAGACCTTGCACCTGACCACAAGACCTGACATCACTGACTGTGTAAAATGACGCTCAAGCCCCCCTTTCCACCGAGTAAACCTCATGCTTGGGAAGATGGCGCTTGAGCCCCTTGTCCCCACCCGTGTCCAAAACAATACCACCTCTCGGTGGGTGGACACGTAGCTAACCACTTAGTTTTTGAGCCAATTAATTATATTGATAGGTGGACACTAATCCAGACACTTAACAATTAATCCAATTAATGATGTGTATTTACTGATATCTTGATAATCAATGATGACGCAAAATGCCTCTTAAAAGGGCCTGCGAGCCCGCTTTTGCTTCACTTGCCAATAAATTTCCTCGAAGTTATTTTAACCTGAACTCCGTGTGTCAGACTGAATTACTTCAGCGTATATACGCAATTCAATTTTCTTTAATTTGGACAGGAACAGATAGACATTTAAACATTTTGGTTTACTGCTAAAAAGTACCATAACAACTTCACTTGGCAGATATGCATTGACACCAATCCTAAGGATCCCTGATACACACTGACACAGAGCAGAATAGGGACTGTTCCCCCTACATAGGGTCACTTGGCAGATATGCATTGACACCTGTCCTCAGCGACCAGGGCCGGTGCAAGGATTTTTGCCGCCCTAGGCAAAAAAGAATTTGCCCCCCCCCCTGTCCTGCCATATGGGCCAACGCCAGTCTTCACAATGTGTCTTTTATCTGAAAAGACAGTGTGTTTACATTAAAAAGCCTACAGGCACAGGCTATAGACACCAGAACCACTACATTATGCTGTAGTGCTTCTGGTGACTATAGTATCCATTTAATGTGAGGTAAATTAGAGATTAGTGCCACTAATAATATATTGAATTGCCTACTTACCACCAGATGAGGACAAGAGGCTGATGATGGGCTCAGTCTGGCTCCACAGGTCTGGTGTAGAAGAGGCTCTCTGGAGACTGTTTTTAACAGTGCTCACAACAATTAACGAACAGGAAGCAGCTCCATTTTTTAGGGCCGCTTACACAGCTCAAGGTCTGGGCCCCGAGGGGGCATACGCCTACAATGCCCACCCATAAATCCACCTACATGGCCCATCCATGAGTTGGGGATGTTTTATGTGTGCAATTTGTGTAAGGGATGTAGTGTGTTTATAGGGGATGTAGTGTGTGTTTGCGTGTAAGGAATGCATTGTATGTTTCTGGTGTGTGTGTGTGTGTGTGTGTGTAAGGGGTGCAAGGTTTGTTTCTGTGTATGTAATTAAATGCAGTGTGTGTCTGTAAGGGGTGCATTAATTATGTAAGAGAACGTAAGGGATGCATTGTGTATTTCGGGTGTGTCTGTGTGTGAGTAGGAATGCATTGTATGTTTCTGTGTGTGGGGGGGGGGATGCATTGTGTATGTGTGTAGTGTAAAATAGAGGGTTTGTGGGGTAGGATAGGGACTGAGAGGGAAACAGCTCTTTATTTTTTTTTTAAGAAATTCATAGTGCTCTCCCCTCCGGTCAATTATTGATTTCCCCTTCCCTTCTGTCCCTCCGTGTTCTTCCCTTCTGTCACTTAGTGCTCTCCCTTGGCCCCCTGTCCCTCTGCAGTCCCCCCTTGGTGGTCTTATCACTCCCCCCTCCCACCCCCTTAGTGGTAATCTCCACCCCCCTTAGTGGTCCTTACCCTCCTCCCCTCTCCTTAGTAGTCCTCCCTCCTTACCCCCCTTTGGTGGTCCTTCCCCCCCTTAGTGGTCCTCCCTCTCCCAAACCCCTAGTGGACCTCCCCTCCTCCTCCCTCAGTGGTCCTTACCTCCCCACCCCCGTTCCCCCTGTGTTCCTTCACCCCCCTCCCCTAGTGGTCCTTACTTCCCCCTCCCATCCCCTAGTGGTCCTTACCCTCCCCTCACCTAGTGGTTCTTGCTCCCCCCTCCCCTACTGGTCCTTACCTTCCCCTCCCCTAGTGGTCCTTATCCTCCCCTCCCTCCCCTAGTGGTCCTTATCCCCCCTCCCTCCCCTAGTGGTCCTTATCCCCCCTCCCTCCCCTAGTGGTCCTTATCCCCCCTCCCCTAGTGGTCCTTATCTCCCCCCCTCCCTCCCATAGTGGCCTTATCCCCCCTCCCTCCCCTAGTGGTCCATATCCCCCCTCCCTCCCATAGTGGTCCTTATAACCCCCTCCCTCCAATAGTGGTCCTTATCCCCCCTCCCTCCCCTAGTGGTCCTTATCCCCCCTCCCTCTCATAGTGGTCCTTAACCCCCCCCTCCCTTAGTGGTCCTTATCCCCCCTCCCTCCCATAGTGGTCCTTATACCCCCCTCCCTCCCATAGTGGTCCTTATACCCCCCTCCCTCCCCTATTGGTCCTTATCCCCCCTCCCCTAGTGGTCCTTATCCCCCCCTCCCTCACCTAGTGGTCCTTATCCCCCCCTGCCTCCCATAGTGGTCCTTATACCCCCCTCCCTCCCATAGTGGTCCTTATCCCCCCCTCCCTCCCTTAGTGGTCCTTATGCCCCCCCTCCCTCCCCTAGTGGTCCTTATACCCCCCTCCCTCCCCTAGTGGTCCTTATCCCCCCCGCTCCCTCCCCTAGTGGTCCTTATCCCCCCCCCGCTCCCTCCCCTAGTGGTCCTTACCCCCCCTCCCTCCCATAGTGGTCCTTATCTCCCCTCCCTCCAATAGCGGTCCTTATCCCCCCTCCCTCCCCTAGTGGTTCTTATCCCCCTTCCCATAGTGGTCTTTATACCCCCCTCCCTCCAATAGTGGTCCTTATCCCCCCTCCCTCCCCTAGTGGTCCTTATCCCCCCTCCCTCCCATAGTGGTCCTTATCCCCCCTCCCTCCCCTAGTGGTCCTTATCCCCCCTCCCTCCCATAGTGGTCCTTATAACCCCCTCCCTCCCATAGTGGTTCTTAACCCCCCTCCCTCCCTTAGTGGTCCTTATCCTCCCCTCCCTCCCATAGTGGTCCTTATACCCCCCTCCCTCCCAAAGTGGTCTTTATACCCCCCCTCCCTCCCCTAGTGGTCCTTATCCCCCCTCCCTCCCCATAGTGGTCCTTATACCCCCCTCCCTCCCATAGTGGTCCTTATACCCCCCTCCCTCCCTCCCCTAGTGGTCCTTATCCCCCCCGCGCCCTCCCCTAGTGGTCCTTACCCCCCCTCCCTCCCATAGTGGTCCTTATCTCCCCTCCCTCCCATAGCGGTCCTTATCCCCCCTCCCTCCCCTAGTGGTCCTTATCCCCCCTTCCCATAGTGGTCCTTATACCCCCCTCCCTCCAATAGTGGTCCTTATCCCCCTCCCTCCCATAGTGGTCCTTATCCCCCTCCCTCCCCTAGTGGTCCTTATCCCCCCTCCCTCCCATAGTGGTCCTTATAACCCCCTCCCTCCAATAGTGGTCCTTATCGCCCCCCCCTCCCATAGCGGTCCTTATCCCCCTCCCTCCCCTAGTGGTCCTTAACCCCCCTTCCCATAGTGGTCCTTATACCCCCTTCCCTCCAATAGTGGTCCTTATCCCCCCTCCCTCCCCTAGTGGCACTTATCCCCCCTCCCTCCCTTAGTGGTCCTTATCCCCCCTCCCTCCCATAGTGGTCCTTATACCCCCCTCCCTCCCTCCCCTAGTGGTCCTTACCCCCCCGCTCCCTCCCCCAGTGGTCCTTACCCCCCTCCCTCCCATAGTGGTCCTTATCTCCCCTCCCTCCCATAGCGGTCCTTATCCCCCCTCCCTCCCCTAGTGGTCCTTATCCCCCCTTCCCATAGTGGTCCTTATACCCCCCTCCCTCCAATAGTGGTCCTTATCCCCCCTCCCTCCCATAGTGGTCCTTATCCCCCCTCCCTCCCCTAGTGGTCCTTATCCCCCCTCCCTCCCATAGTGGTCCTTATAACCCCCTCCCTCCAATAGTGGTCCTTATCCCCCCTCCCTCCCCTAGTGGTCCTTATACCCCCTCCCTCCCATAGTGGTCCTTAACCCCCCTCCCTCCCTTAGTGGTCCTTATCCCCCCTCCCTCCCATAGTGGTCCTTATAAGCCCCTCCCTCCCATAGTGGTCCTTATACCCCCCCTCCCTCCCCTAGTGGTCCTTATCCCCCCTCCCTCCCCTAGTGGTCCTTATCCCCCCCTCCCTCACCTAGTGGTACTTATCCCCCCCTGCCTCCCATAGTGGTCCTTATACCCCCCTCCCTCCCATAGTGGTTCATTATCCCCCCCTCCCTCCCTCCCTTAGTGGTCCTTATACCCCCCTCCCTCCCCTAGTGGTCCTTATCCCCCCTCCCTCCCCTAGTGGTCCTTATCCCCCCCCGCTCCCTCCCCTAGTGGTCCTTACCCCCCCTCCCTCCCATAGTGGTCCTTATCTCCCCCCTCCCTCCCATAGCGGTCCTTATCCCCCCTCCCTCCCCTAGTGGTCCTTATCCCCCCTTCCCATAGTGGTCCTTATACCCCCCTCCCTCCAATAGTGGTCCTTATCCCCCTCCCTCCCCTAGTGGCACTTATCCCCCCTCCCTCCCCTAGTGGCACTTATCCCCCCTCCCTCCCTTAGTGGTCCTTATCCCTCCTCCCTCCCATAGTGGTCCTTATACCCCCCTCCCTCCCATAGTGGTCCTTATACCCCCCTCCCTCCCCTAGGGGTCCTTATCCCCCCTCCCTTCGCTAGTGGTCCTTATCCCCCCCTGCCTCCCATAGTGGTCCTTATACCCCCCTCCCTCCCATAGTTGTCCTTATCCCCCCCTCCCTCCCTCCCTTAGTGGTCCTTATACCCCCCCTCCCTCCCCTAGTGGTCCTTACCCCCCTCCCTCCCCTAGTGGTCCTTACCCCCCCTCCCTCCCCTAGTGGTCCTTATCCCCCCCCTCCCTCCCATAGTGGTCCTTATCCCCCCCCTCCCTCCCATAGTGGTCCTTATCTCCCCCTCCCTCCCATTGTGGTCCTTATCCCCCCCTCCCTCCCATTGTGGTCCTTATCCCCCCTCCCCTAGTGGTCCTTATCCCCCCTCCCCTAGTGGTCCATATCCCCCCTCCCTCCCATAGTGGTCCTTATAACCCCCTCCCTCCAATAGTGGTCCTTATCCCCCCTCCCTCCCCTAGTGGTCCTTATCCCCCCTCCCTCTCATAGTGGTCCTTAACCCCCCCCCCTCCCTTAGTGGTCCTTATCCCCCCTCCCTCCCATAGTGGTCCTTATACCCCCCTCCCTCCCATAGTGGTCCTTATACCCCCCTCCCTCCCCTATTGGTCCTTATCCCCCCTCCCCTAGTGGTCCTTATCCCCCCCTCCCTCACCTAGTGGTCCTTATCCCCCCCTGCCTCCCATAGTGGTCCTTATACCCCCCTCCCTCCCATAGTGGTCCTTATCCCCCCCTCCCTCCCTCCCTTAGTGGTCCTTATGCCCCCCCTCCCTCCCCTAGTGGTCCTTATACCCCCCTCCCTCCCCTAGTGGTCCTTATCCCCCCCGCTCCCTCCCCTAGTGGTCCTTATCCCCCCCCCCCGCTCCCTCCCCTAGTGGTCCTTACCCCCCCTCCCTCCCATAGTGGTCCTTATCTCCCCTCCCTCCCATAGCGGTCCTTATCCCCCCTTCCTCCCCTAGTGGTTCTTATCCCCCCTTCCCATAGTGGTCCTTATACCCCCCTCCCTCCAATAGTGGTCCTTATCCCCCCTCCCTCCCCTAGTGGTCCTTATCCCCCCTCCCTCCCATAGTGGTCCTTATCCCCCCTCCCTCCCCTAGTGGTCCTTATCCCCCCTCCCTCCCATAGTGGTCCTTATAACCCCCTCCCTCCCATAGTGGTCCTTAACCCCCCTCCCTCCCTTAGTGGTCCTTATCCCCCCCTCCCTCCCATAGTGGTCCTTATACCCCCCTCCCTCCCAAAGTGGTCTTTATACCCCCCCTCCTTCCCCTAGTGGTCCTTATCCCCCCTCCCTCCCCATAGTGGTCCTTATAACCCCCCTCCATCCCATAGTGGTCCTTATACCCCCCTCCCTCCCTCCCCTAGTGGTCCTTATCCCCCCCGCTCCCTCCCCTAGTGGTCCTTATCCCCCCTCCCTCCCATAGTGGTCCTTATCTCCCCTCCCTCCCATAGCGGTCCTTATCCCCCCTCCCTCCCCTAGTGGTCCTTATCCCCCCTTCCCATAGTGGTCCTTATGCCCCCCTCCCTCCAATAGTGGTCCTTATCCCCCCTCCCTCCCATAGTGGTCCTTATCCCCCCTCCCTCCCCTAGTGGTCCTTATCCCCCCTCCCTCCCATAGTGGTCCTTATAACCCCCTCCCTCCAATAGTGGTCCTTATCCCCCCTCCCTCCCCTAGTGGTCCTTAACCCCCCTCCCTCCCATAGTGGTCCTTAACCCCCCTCCCTCCCTTAGTGGTCCTTATCCCCCCCTCCCTCCCATAGTGGTCCTTATACCCCCCTCCCTCCCATAGTGGTCCTTATACCCCCCCTCCCTCCCCTAGTGGTCCTTATCCCCCCTCCCTCCCCTAGTGGTCCTTATGCCCCCCTCCCTCACCTAGTGGTACTTATCCCCCCCTGCCTCCCATAGTTGTCCTTATACCCCCCTCCCTCCCATAGTGGTACTTATCCCCCCCTGCCTCCCATAGTGGTCCTTATACCCCCCTCCCTCCCATAGTGGTCCTTATCCCCCCTCCCTCCCTCCCTTAGTGGTCCTTATACCCCCCCTCCCTCCCCTAGTGGTCCTTATCCCCCCTCCCTCCCCTAGTGGTCCTTATCCCCCCGCTCCCTCCCCTAGTGGTCCTTACCCCCCCCTCCCTCCCATAGTGGTCCTTATCGCCCCCCCTCCCATAGCGGTCCTTATCCCCCTCCCTCCCCTAGTGGTCCTTATCCCCCCTTCCCATAGTGGTCCTTATACCCCCTTCCCTCCAATAGTGGTCCTTATCCCCCCTCCCCTAGTGGCACTTATCCCCCCTCCCTCCCTTAGTGGTCCTTATCCCCCTCCCTCCCATAGTGGTCCTTATACCCCCCTCCCTCCCATAGTGGTCCTTATACCCCCCTCCCTCCCTCCCCTAGTGGTCCTTACCCCCCCCCGCTCCCTCCCCCAGTGGTCCTTACCCCCCTCCCTCCCATAGTGGTCCTTATCTCCCCTCCCTCCCATAGCGGTCCTTATCCCCCCTCCCTCCCCTAGTGGTCCTTATCCCCCCTTCCCATAGTGGTCCTTATACCCCCCTCCCTCCAATAGTGGTCCTTATCCCCCCTCCCCCCCATAGTGGTCCTTATCCCCCCTCCCTCCCTCCCCTAGTGGTCCTTATCCCCCCTCCCTCCCATAGTGGTCCTTATACCCCCCTCCCTCCAATAGTGGTCCTTATCCCCCTCCCTCCCCTAGTGGTCCTTATCCCCCCCTCCCATAGTGGTCCTTAACCCCCCTCCCTCCCTTAGTGGTCCTTATCCCCCCCTCCCTCCCATAGTGGTCCTTATACCCCCCTCCCTCCCATAGTGGTCCTTATACCCCCCCTCCCTCCCCTAGTGGTCCTTATCCCCCCTCCCTCCCCTAGTGGTCCTTATCCCCCCCTCCCTCACCTAGTGGTACTTATCCCCCCCTGCCTCCCATAGTGGTCCTTATACCCCCCTCCCTCCCATAGTGGTCCTTATCCCCCCTCCCTCCCTCCCTTAGTGGTCCTTATACCCCCCCTCCCTCCCCTAGTGGTCCTTATCCCCCCCCTCCCTCCCCTAGTGGTCCTTATCCCCCCCCCCCGCTCCCTCCCCTAGTGGTCCTTACCCCCCCTCCCTCCCATAGTGGTCCTTATCTCCCCCCCTCCCTCCCATAGCGGTCCTTATCCCCCCTCCCTCCCCTAGTGGTCCTTATCCCCCCTTCCCATAGTGGTCCTTATACCCCCCTCCCTCCAATAGTGGTCCTTATCCCCCTCCCTCCCCTAGTGGCACTTATCCCCCCTCCCTCCCCTAGTGGCACTTATCCCCCCTCCCTCCCCTAGTGGCACTTATCCCCCCTCCCTCCCATAGTGGTCCTTATCTCCCCCCTCCCTCCCATTGTGGTCCTTATCCCCCCCTGCCTCCCATAGTGGTCCTTATACCCCCCTCCCTCCCATAGTTGTCCTTATCCCCCCCTCCCTCCCTCCCTTAGTGGTCCTTATACCCCCCCTCCCTCCCCTAGTGGTCCTTACCCCCCTCCCTCCCCTAGTTGTCCTTACCCCCCTCCCTCCCCTAGTGGTCCTTATCCCCCCCCCTCCCTCCCCTAGTGGTCCTTATCCCCCCTTCCCATAGTGGTCCTTATACCCCCTTCCCTCCAATAGTGGTCCTTATCCCCCCTCCCCTAGTGGCACTTATCCCCCCTCCCTCCCTTAGTGGTCCTTATCCCCCTCCCTCCCATAGTGGTCCTTATACCCCCCTCCCTCCCATAGTGGTCCTTATACCCCCCTCCCTCCCTCCCCTAGTGGTCCTTACCCCCCCCGCTCCCTCCCCCAGTGGTCCTTACCCCCCTCCCTCCCATAGTGGTCCTTATCTCCCCTCCCTCCCATAGCGGTCCTTATCCCCCCTCCCTCCCCTAGTGGTCCTTATCCCCCCTTCCCATAGTGGTCCTTATACCCCCCTCCCTCCAATAGTGGTCCTTATCCCCCCTCCCCCCCATAGTGGTCCTTATCCCCCCTCCCTCCCCTAGTGGTCCTTATCCCCCCTCCCTCCCATAGTGGTCCTTATACCCCCCTCCCTCCAATAGTGGTCCTTATCCCCCTCCCTCCCCTAGTGGTCCTTATCCCCCCCTCCCATAGTGGTCCTTAACCCCCCTCCCTCCCTTAGTGGTCCTTATCCCCCCCTCCCTCCCATAGTGGTCCTTATACCCCCCTCCCTCCCATAGTGGTCCTTATACCCCCCCTCCCTCCCCTAGTGGTCCTTATCCCCCCTCCCTCCCCTAGTGGTCCTTATCCCCCCCTCCCTCACCTAGTGGTACTTATCCCCCCCTGCCTCCCATAGTGGTCCTTATACCCCCCTCCCTCCCATAGTGGTCCTTATCCCCCCTCCCTCCCTCCCTTAGTGGTCCTTATACCCCCCCTCCCTCCCCTAGTGGTCCTTATCCCCCCCCTCCCTCCCCTAGTGGTCCTTATCCCCCCCCCGCTCCCTCCCCTAGTGGTCCTTACCCCCCCCTCCCTCCCATAGTGGTCCTTATCTCCCCCCCTCCCTCCCATAGCGGTCCTTATCCCCCCTCCCTCCCCTAGTGGTCCTTATCCCCCCTTCCCATAGTGGTCCTTATACCCCTCTCCCTCCAATAGTGGTCCTTATCCCCCTCCCTCCCCTAGTGGCACTTATCCCCCCTCCCTCCCCTAGTGGCACTTATCCCCCCTCCCTCCCCTAGTGGCACTTATCCCCCCTCCCTCCCATAGTGGTCCTTATCTCCCCCCTCCCTCCCATTGTGGTCCTTATCCCCCCCTGCCTCCCATAGTGGTCCTTATACCCCCCTCCCTCCCATAGTTGTCCTTATCCCCCCCTCCCTCCCTCCCTTAGTGGTCCTTATACCCCCCCTCCCTCCCCTAGTGGTCCTTACCCCCCTCCCTCCCCTAGTTGTCCTTACCCCCCTCCCTCCCCTAGTGGTCCTTATCCCCCCCCCCTCCCTCCCCTAGTGGTCCTTATCCCCCCTTCCCATAGTGGTCCTTATACCCCCTTCCCTCCAATAGTGGTCCTTATCCCCCCTCCCCTAGTGGCACTTATCCCCCCTCCCTCCCTTAGTGGTCCTTATCCCCCTCCCTCCCATAGTGGTCCTTATACCCCCCTCCCTCCCATAGTGGTCCTTATACCCCCCTCCCTCCCTCCCCTAGTGGTCCTTACCCCCCCCCGCTCCCATAGTGGTCCTTATCCCCCCCCCTCCCTCCCATAGTGGTCCTTATCTCCCCCCTCCCTCCCATTGTGGTCCTTATCCCCCCTCCCTCCCATAGTGGTCCTTACCCTCCCTTCCCTCCCCTGGTGGTCCTTACCCTCCCTTCCCTCCCCTGGTGGTCCTTACCCTCCCCTCCTGCCCATGTAGCGCGGCCGGGCGGCGCGGAACGCGGGACAGGAACCTCTGTTTCCTGTACCCGGCCGCCGGCGGAATGACAGGAAGCGCTCACCGCGCCGCCCGCCCACGCTACATGGAGAGACCGGCAGGAGGGAGCGCTCTGTGCTTCCCTCCTGCCGGTCACTCAAACCCAGCCGCCCTCCATGCAGCAGTGCTGCGCCGCCTGAGGCTTGTAAAAGCGCTCAGGCGGCGCAGCATGAGGAGCGACAGCGGGCACAGAGATCCGGCGCCCCCTGCTAATTTGCGCCCTAGGCGACTGCCTAGGTCGCCTTACAGGTGGCGCCGGCCCTGTCAGGGACCCTGATACACACTGACACAGAGCAGAATATGGAATATTCACTAAATGAAAAACATTCCTACTGTCCTCCCCCCCAGCCCCCACCCCTGCATGGTGGGTGGGGGCCATAAATCACAATGGGGGGACCTACTGTCCTCCCGCCCCCACCAATGAGCGGTGGGTGGGGGCCATAAAAATAATGAGGGGCGGACCTACTGTATGATGTTGTATCGATCAGGTAGTGTAAGGGTTATGCCCGATTCACAGTGACAGACCAAACTCCCCGTTTAACGCACCGCAAACAACCGCAAACAGTCCATTTGCACAACCGCAAACTCCCCATTTGCACAAGGTTGGATACCAAGCTAGCCATGTCCGTTCCTTGTCCTCACTGATGTCATTGAAGGTCTCTTACTCCACCCAGCCACGTACAACACCAAGGGTCCCTGAAAGTATGCTAATAAACTGAAAAAAGAAACAATCTCCCAAGAAGGAGATATAAAACTGGCATAGGAAAAGGTTAGACAACTATAATAAAGTGATACCTACAAATCCTAGTGAGCATAGGTGTATAATAGAGGGAGAAAGGGAAAGCAGAATAATGCTTCCTAATACCGTGGTTAGTACCCTTTGTTAAAGTAAATGGAGTAATGGACAAAAGTCTTTATTGGATCATTTATAAATAACAAAGGGATACTATACTCATTCCCCTATAGTGGCTAATTGTGTAATAATGGTAATACTATTACCTATTATATAATATTGGCAGGGGCAAGGAAATTCCCTCAAAATAGATGGGTATAGGCAGAGAGTATGGAGACCGGAGTGATAAAGTGTCAATAAGGTGATATAAAGTTAAATATATCACAGACACACATCCACCCTTTCTCTTAGCTAGTTTCCAGAAATGCTGGATAGGTAGAAGGGCTATAAAGACTCAGAGAGGTCTAAGAATAATCCTCTAAACTAGCCCTAATCTCCTTAACCCCTTAAGGACACATGACATGTGTGACATGTCATGATTCCCTTTTATTCCAGAAGTTTGGTCCTTAAGGGGTTAAACATCAAGGGTGTTCTAAGCTGATTTCCCATCACAGATGCTGGCTAGGAATAACACTGTGCAAGACAAAGAGTGGGTCTAAGTGCCCATAGTGCAGTAAAGTGTCCTAGTGAAGTGAAAAAGAGAATAACGAGCTGGCGCCCAAGAGAATAACGAGAGCTGGCGCCCTATCAGGGGACGTGTATATGGCATCGATTTTAGGAACCGGGAGATGGAAAAAGATGCTTGGTCGGTCCTCCTACTTCAAATTTGGGGCACTGCGCGTGCAATCTAATGTGCCACCAGATAGGAGTGGTGTGTTAAGTAGTACTATTCCTATCAGTTTAATCCCTGTTATGTGCCTTTTTTTTGGTTTGGTTTTTGAAGCCACAGTGCAGCACCAGAGGCCCGAAAAATTAGGTATGTACACATGCCTGAAAAAATAGGTATTGTTGCAGCCTCTGCTGTAGCAGCGGCCATAAAAATTGATGTTTGTTTCCCAGGGAGAAAGTGCCCTAAAACATTGCGGCTTGAACCCTAGTTGGTGGCGGATAAGTCACACAAGTCAAACGGCATTCAGAGCTAAAATACAGCAGCGTGTGAACCATTTGTAGCCAAAGGCAGCTCATCTCATCAGGCCTTTTTTAGTCGAATGTATCTTCCACTGTCAGTCCCTTCGGGATCCATCCCTCATTCATCTTAATAAAGGTGAGGTAATCTAGACTTTTTTGACCTAGGCGACTTCTCTTCTCAGTGACAATACCTCCTGCTGCACTGAAGGTCCTTTCTGACAGGACATTTGAAGCAGGGCAGACCAGAAGTTCTATCGCAAATTGGGATAGCTCAGGCCACAGGTCAAGCCTGCACACCCAGTAGTCAAAGGGTTCATCGCTCCTCAGAGTGTCGATATCTGCAGTTAAGGCGGGGTAGTCTGCTACCTGTCGGCGAGTCGTTCTCTGAGGTTGGATCCTAAAGGGCTGTGGTGATGCGTAGGACTTAAAAAGCTCCGCATGTCCTCCATCAACAACACGTCTTTAAAGCGTCCTGTCCTTGCCGGCGTGGTCGTGGGAGGAGGAGGATGACTTTCACCTCTTCCCCTGTTAGATTCCCGTTGTGCTGTGCCATCACCCTTATACGCTGTGTAAAGAATACTTTTTAATTTATTTTGCAAATGCTGCATCCTTTCCGACTTGTTGTAATTCGGTAACATTTCCGCCACTTTCTGCTTATACCGGGGGTCTAGTAGCGTGGACAACCAGTACAAGTCGTTCTCCTTCAGCCTTTTTATACGAGGGTCCCTCAACAGGCACGACAGCATTAAAGACCCAATTTGCTGTTTCTGGTGGTGATGGTGACCACAACTCTTCCTCTTCCTCTTCACGCTCATCTACGGCCTAATCCAGCACTCTTCGCAGGGCACGCTCCAGGAAGAAAACAAATGGTATGATGTCGCTGATGGCGCCTTCGGTGCGACTGATTAGGTTTGTCACCTCCTCAAAAGGACGCATGAGCCTACAGGCATTGGGCATGAGCGTCCAGTAACGTGGCAAAAAAATTCCCAGCTTCCCAGAGGCTGTCATACAAATATTCATTAAAGGCTTTTTCTTGTTGGAGCAGGCGGTCGAACATTAGCAGTGTTGAATTCCAACGTGTTGGGCTGTCGCAAATCAAGCGCCTCACTGGCATGTTGTTTCACCGCTGGATATCTGCAAAGTGCGCCATGGCCATGTAGGAATGCCTGAAATGGGCACACACCTTCCTGGCCTGCTTCAGGACGTCCTGTAAGCCTGTGTACTTATGCACAAAGCGTTGTACGATCAGATTACACACATGTGCCATGCACGGCACATGTGTCAACTTGCCCAACTTCAATGCCGCCAACAAATTTGTTCCGTTGTCACAAACCACTTTGCCGATATCCAGTTGCTGCGGAGTCAGCCACTTTTCCACCTGTGTGTTCAGGGCGGACAGGAGTGCTTGTCCGGTGTGACTCTCTGCTTTCAAGCAAGTCAAACACAAGACGGCGTGACACTGCCGTATCCGGGATGTGGAATAGTACCTGGGGAGCTGGGGGGGTGCCGTTGATGTGGAGCAAGACGCAGCAGCAGAAGAGGACTCAGCCGAGGAGGTTATGGAAGAGGATGGAGTAGGAGGAGTAGAGGAGGTGGCAGCAGGCCTGCGGTGTCGGTGGCGGTGTCACCAACTCCTCTGCAGAGCCACGCATTCCATGCTTGGCAGCCATCCGCCTTTTTACCCAATGCGCAGTGTAGGTAATATACCTGCCCTGACCATGCTTTGCAGACCAGGTATCAGTGGTCAGATGGACCCTTGCCCCAACACTGTGTGCCAGACATGCCATTACTTCCTTTTGCACAATCGAGTACAGGTTGGGGATTGCCTTTTGTGAAAAGAAATTTTGTCCGGGTACCTTCCACTGCAGTGTCCCAATAGCTACAAATTTTTTGAACGCCTCAGACTCCACCAGCTTGTATGGTAAAAGCTGGCAGGCTAATAGTTCAGACAAGCCAGCTGTCAGACCCTGAGCAAGGGGGTGACTTTCTGACATTGGCTTCTTACGCTCAAACATGTCCTTGACAGACACCTGACTGTGGGCAAATGAGCGGGAACTGCTCAAGGCGAGAGACGGAGTGGCGGATGGTTGAGAGGGGGCAAGGAGGACAGCAGTGGTTGACGATGCTGGACCAGGAGGAGGATGGCGGCTTTGAGTTTGTGTGCTGCTTGTACTCATGTGTTGATCCCATAGGCGTTTGTGATGTGCGATCATGTGCCTACGCAAAGCAGTTGTACCTAGGTGGGTGTTGGACTTCCCACGACTCAGTTTCTTTTGGCACAGGTTGCAAATGGCATCGCTGTTGTCAGAGGCAGACACACAAAAAAATGCCACACTGCTGAGCTCTGCAATGACGGCATTCTGGTGGTGGACACAGCATGCGTTGATTGGCGTGCTGTCGGGCTGACCCCGGGTGCCGATGCATGCTGTCTGACTGTGCCACTAGCTCCTTGCGACGACCTCCCCCTGCTTCCAACTCGTCTCCTCCTCCTCCTCTCTGTCTCCCCATCTGAACTTTCGCCCTGTTCTTCTTCTTGCCGAGCGGGCACCCACGTGACATCCATGGACGCATCGTCATCATCAACCGCTTCACTTGTATCTGACAACTCAGCAAAGGAAGCAGCAGCAGGTACAACATCATCATCATCACACCGTAAGTCTATGTGTGTAATGCTGCCTGCCTGAGACATATCCCTGTTA
Source organism: Pelobates fuscus (assembly GCF_036172605.1). Classification (NCBI taxonomy): domain Eukaryota; kingdom Metazoa; phylum Chordata; class Amphibia; order Anura; family Pelobatidae; genus Pelobates; species Pelobates fuscus. The sequence goes on along the minus strand of NC_086322.1, from coordinate 284,516,765 downwards.
TCTACATCCTCTGGCAATAATGGTTGCGCATCACTCATTTCTTCAAACGGATGTGTAAATAACTCCTCTGACATACCAAGTGAAGCGGCTGTGGTGCTAGTTTTGGTGGTGGCGGCAGGCGGGTGAGTGGTATCTTGAGAGGTGCCCGAAGCTAAGCTGGAGGAGGATGGTGCGTCAAGGTTCCGAGCAGAAGCTGTAGAAGATTGGGTGTCCTGTGTTAGCCAGTCAACTATGTCCTCACAACTTTTCAAGTTCAGGGTGCGTGGCCTCTGAAAACTGGGAATTATTCTAGGGCCAAAGGGAATCACAGCACCACGACCACTATGGCCCCTGCGGGGTGGCCTGCCTCTGCCTGTCATTTTTTTTTGGATTAGTGGTACTATGCGTGCAAGCTACTGTGAGACCAGATATGAGTGGCAATGTGCACTGGCAGAGGTTGGCAGAGTACACGCTGTAGGCCTGACACCCGCTTAACCCCTTAAGGACCAAACTTCTGGAATAAAAGGGAATCATGACATGCCACACACGTCATGTGTCCTTAAGGGGTTAAAGACAACTAACTAACTAATCTATAACAGTGAAAAACTTTTTTTCTTTTTAAATGCACGCTATAGTGACACCAGATATGAGTGGCAAAGTGCACTTACAGAGGTTGGCAGAGTACACGCTGAAGGCCTGACACCCACTTGAAGTACACTGACTGCTATTAGCTTATAGTGAAAAACTTTTTTGCTTTTTAAAGGCACGCTATTGTGACACCAGATATGAGTGGCAAAGTGCACTTGCAGAGGTTGGCAGAGTACACACTGAAGGCCTGACACCCACTTGAAGTACACTGACTGCTATTAGCTTACAGTGAAAAACTTTTTTGCTTTTTAAAGGCACGCTATTGTGACACCAGATATGAGTGGCAAAGTGCACGCTGAAGGCCTGACATCCGCTTGAAGGACACTGACTGCTATTAGCTTACAGTGAAAAACTTTTTTGCTTTTTAAAGGCACGCTATAGTGACACCAGATATGAGTGGCAAAGTGCACTTGCAGAGGTTGGCAGAGTACACGCTGAAGGCCTGACACCCACTTGAAGTACACTGACTGCTATTAGCTTACAGTGAAAAACTTTTTTGCTTTTTAAAGACACGCTATTGTGACACCAGATATGAGTGGCAAAGTGAATGCTGAAGGCCTGACACCCGCTTGAAGGCCACTGACTGCTATTAGCTTACAGTGAAAAACTTTTTTGCTTTTTAAAGGCACGCTATAATGACACCAGATATGAGTGGCAAAGTGCACTTGCAGAGGTTGGCAGAGTACACGCTGAAGGCCTGACACCCACTTGAAGGACACTGCCTACTATTAGCTTACAGTGAAAAACTTTTTAGCTTTTTAAAGGCACGCTATTGTGACACCAGATATGAGTGGCAAAGTGCACTTGCAGAGGTTGGCAGAGTACACGCTGAACGCCTGACACCCAGACGCTTGCAGACAACTAACTGCTATTCAATCTATTACAGTGAAAAAAAATGTTTGTTTTTAAATGCAAGCTTAAGCTATTGTGACACCAGATATGAGTGGTGACACTGGGCAAGTGGGCACAGTATCCACTGTGAGCCTGACACAGAAGCTGGCAGACAACTAACTGCTATTCAATCTATTACAGTGAAAAACATTTTTTTGTTTTTAAATGCAAGCTTAAACTATTGTGACACCAGATATGAATGGTGGCACTGGGCAAGTGGGCACAGTATCCATTGTGAGCCTGACACAGAAGCTGGCAGACAACTAACTGCTATTCAATCTATTACAGTGAAAACAAATTTTGTTTTTAAATGCAAGCTTAAGCTATTGTGACACCAGATATGAGTGGTGGCACTGGGCAAGTGGGCACAGTATCCACTGTGAGCCTGACACAGAAGCTGTCAGACAACTAACTGCTATTCAATCTATTACAGTGAAAAAAAATTTTTTGTTTTTAAATGCATTACTACAGAAAATGCCGACACAATGTCTGGAAAAATCCCAAAGAAACCATATAGATAAGCCAAAATTACGTCAAAATAGCCACCAGGAAAAGTTAACTCTTTCCTGGATAGGTATGTTTAGTGGGACGAGACTGCCCTCTATATACCAAATACTTAAGTTGTTATCTAGAAGGTAACCACATTCCCCAATTTTTCCCTTCGTATAGTGGCAGTACTCACAAGTGGGATGTTCCTTCCGTTGTTGGACAAGAAGCTCCCCCTTCTTTGAATCTTATAGCTGTGCTCCGCCTGCTGCCTCCATAAAACCTGCAAGATCGAATCACCCGCCAGTTCTTCTTGTCCCGGCAACGGGACGGACAGGTTCCCCAGTTCCGGTGGAGAAAGGTGCGATCAGCACAGGCTGCTGATCGGGGAGGTGAGTGCCCGATAGCGCCCCGGGTGGGAACTGAGTGGCACAGTTCTTCCGGTCTAGCGTTACGGAACGCGACCGGGTGCTTCCCTTTTGTGGCTTCTACGATGAGTTCCCGGGCGGTCCTCCTCGTTTACTTTACGCATGCGCACAGTGGTGGAACGCACGCTGGGAGGCATTGCGTTCCACCAAACACGGAATCGCGCTACTGCGCATGCGCGAAACCGGGGTTTTGGCGCCAAATTTAAAAATTTTAAAATTTGGTATATAAGCTGTGCAGAACCTTTCTGACCCCAAGGGTGGGTGTACAGTTCTGGTTCTCCGTGTCACCAGCCCTCCTACACGGACATTACGTGATTTAAGGTGAGATTTAACACTTGAATCTCTCCTTTTATTCATCTATTATTATGCATGCTTCTATTTTTATTTTTATATTTATATATTTATATATTTATTTTTTTGATCCACAGATATGTCCAGTCCTATTTCTCTGGATAAAGCGGATAAAGACAAGATGTCAACATCTGTCCCCAAAAAAGCCACAAGCAAATCTAAGCACTTATGTTGTCTGGAATGTTCTGTACCTCTACCTGACGGATGTCGCAAAAAGACGTGTAATCAGTGCTCTACGGAATTGCTAGAGAAAGCTAAGCAGACTGATATGGCATCCTTCCTGGGCTGGTTTGAGGAAAATTTGTCCCAGACGTTTGAGTCTTTTAAAGATTCTGTGAAGAAAGAACCGGCTATACAAGAGAAGCCTAAGAAACGTAGGAGGAATAGATCTCCTTCGGTGTCTGACGTTTCTTCAGGAGAATGCTCTCTTTCTTCGCCTTCTGATATTTCCAGCCTAGCTTCCAGTGTGGAGGAGGGCTTCCCACCAGAAGAGCTGAAAAAATTTATTAAAGAAGTAACATCAGCTGTACAAGAAACGGAACCTACCAAGGGTAAGGTTAAAGGTTTCCCGATGTCACCTAAAATCTTGGATCTCCTTCATAGAGAATGGAAGAATCCTGAAAGAGGTGCATTTATTTCTAAACAATTTAAACTGCTGTTCAAGCTACAGTCGGAAGAAAAGTGGGAAGATCTTCCTAAAGTAGATATTCAGATTGCCCAGCTGTCTAAGAAAACCACTATACCCATTGGCGAAGTCTCAGGACTTAAAGACCCAATGGACAAACGAGCCGAAACTTCATGTAGAAGAATCTTTCAAGCCGCAGGATACCAATGCAGAGCCGGAATTGCAGGTTCAGCGGTTCTCAGGGCTCAGAGCGTTTGGCTACAAGCCCTGGAAGAGTCTCTTATGGGAAAATCAGATGCAGATCCTTCCCATCTTATGTTCCTACTGAAATTATCTAATGAATTTCTTTTGGATGCCTCTGATGAGTCTATTCGTTTAGCAGCAAGAATTATGGGGTTGTCGTCAGTGGCCAGAAGAGCTCTTTCGTACATGGACAGCTGATTCAGCATCCAAGGCTGCCTTGTGTGAATTACCCTTTGAGAGGAACAAACTTTTTGGAACGCCTTTGGAAGACATTATTAAACAAATGTCGGACACAAAGAAAGCCCTACCTCTGGAATCAAGAACGCAGGGATATAAACGATTTCAGTATAAGGGTCAGCGGTCCTTTCGTTACCAAGGGCGGTTTCGAAGGTTTCAAAAACAGGGTGGAAACAGCAGCCAGTGGTCTAGACAAGAATGCAACAGGCAAGACAAAAAGAGGAAGTTTTGACGCCAAAAGAGTGGGAGGACGCCTTCGGTTCTTCGCCCACGAATGGGAAAAGAGTACATCAAATGGGTGGATTATAAGAACAATTTCAGAAGGTTACAGAATAAAGTTTTCAACAAGACCACAACCTTCCTTCCTACTATCAGACTATCCTTCAAGGAAAAAAACAGAAGCACTCCTAACAGAAGCTCTTCTTCTTTTAAGAAAAGATGTGGTAGAGAAGGTGCCCAAACGTTTCAGGGTGTTTACTCCCGCCTGTTCCTGGTTCAAAAACCAGATGGATCCTTTCGGCCGATACTAGACCTAAAACAAGTCAACACCTGCATACCGTACCAGAAGTTCCGCATGGAAAGTATTCTGTCTGTAACGCACATTTTACAAAAAGGAGATCACATGGCAAAGTTAGATTTAAAAGATGCTTATCTACATGTACCGGTTTCAGAATCTTCCCGGAAGTTCCTCAGGTTTGCAGTTCTAACAAGAAAGCGAAGGATTCTCCATTCACAATTCAAGGCTCTACCCTTTGGCCTGTCTTCAGCTCCTCGAGTTTTTACGAAGATCCTGGCACCCGTAGCAGCAGTCTTACGTCTGAAAGGTATCTCGATTGTTCCATACCTGGACGATTGGTTCTTGAAAGCCAAATCGAAACAACTGCTAAAAAATCATCTCAAGATTACTATGAAGGTTTTAAAAGATCACGGTTGGATCCTGAACCTGAAAAAATCCAAGTTGACTCCGTCACGGAGTCTGGAATTCTTGGGTCTTCGGGTAGAATCACAGTCCCTGTCTCTGTTTCTACCAATAGAGAAACAAAGGAGGATCTTAAAAGCCGTATCAAAGCTGCAGAAAAACCTAAGCTCAATCAGGGATGCTATGAGGTTGCTAGGCCTCCTCACTTCTGCAATCCCGGCAGTGGCCTGGGCAAAGGCAGAATCAAAACCATTGCAATGGGACATTCTTTCCCAATGGACACGAAAACAGGAAGATCTAGACTCTCCCTTCCACCTATCCGAAATGGTGAAAAAGCAACTAAACTGGTGGAAAGACAGGAGCAACATTTCAAAAGGCCTATCGTTTGCACAAAAACAGTGGATTACGATAACCACAGATGCTTCCCAGACTGGTTGGGGCGCCCATCTCGGTTCTCAATTCCATCAAGGTCTTTGGAACAGGGAAGAGCGCTTCCTCAAATTTCAGGGAATTACAAGCGGTTTGGAAGGCACTGGTGTCCTTCAGTTCAGTCATCACCAATCGGACGGTGAGGATTCAGTCGGACAACGCCACCACAGTGGCTTATTTAAATCGCCAAGGAGGCACAAAGGTAAAAGCTCTCCAAGATCTCTGCTACCGTATAATGTCTTGGGCCCAAGCGAATCTTCTCGCAATCTCAGCTACCCATATCAAAGGGTCTCTAAACATGATTGCAGACGACCTCAGCAGAAGTCATTGGTCTCAGGCAGACTGGGCGCTATCAAACCAAGTTTTCTTGGAGCTAGTTTCCCGCTTCGACAGGCCAGAGATAGACTTGTTGGCAACAAGGAGAAACCGAAAAGAGATTTGCTTCTCTCCAAGCAGGAGATTACCCAGATGTCCTGGACGGTCTATCGATCCCTTGGAACTTCAACATGGCTTATATTTTCCCTCCTGTCGCTCTTATCCCACGGATTGTTCAGAAGATAAGATGGGAGAAGGCAAGAATTCTAGCAGTCCTGCCCTTCTGGCCAAACAGAAGTTGGTTTTCAGAAGTGGAAAATATGACCATCTCACGTTGGTCTCTCCCAATCTCTTCCACCATATTAGAGAATGTGACTCTTCCCGTAGAAACCCTGGAAATGTTTCACCTGACGGCATGGTTGCTGCAAGGATGATCCTTCAGGGACATGGTCTTTCAGAACAGTTATGTGACGTTTTGTTATTTTCTGTCCGCTTGTCCACTTCGAAAATCTATTTCAGGGTCTGGATGAAATTCAGAACCTGGTGTTCACATCGAAATTCAGAACCTGGTGTTCACATCGAGGTTCGGATCCTGCCAAAACATCTGTCCCGGAAATCCTTTCTTTTTTGCAGGATGGTTTTGAAGCCGGCCTAGGGGTCTCTACACTCAAGGGCCAGATTTCAGCTCTAAGTCACCTCCTGGTTCGTGACATTGCCTCAAACAGGCTTGTACGAAGGTTTATTAAGTCCATACGGTTGAAGAGGCCTCCCAGATTAGTATCTTTTCCTACCTGGGATTTGTCTCTGGTACTTCAAGCCCTTTGTGAACCACCGTTTGAACCGTTGATTCAGGTCCCCATCAAGCTACTAACCTTCAAGACGGCTTTCCTGGTGGCTATCACCTCCGCTAGGAGAATTGGTGAGATCCGAGCTCTAGCTTCTTCTCCGGAGTTCACCATATTTCATCAAGAAAAAGTGGTCCTGCACCCCAGGCCTTCTTTTTTGTCTAAGGTTATCTCTAGTGCTATCCGAGCGCCGGCCCTGCTCTGTGCCTCCATGGGCCGGTGGGGAGATCAAAGATCTCCCTCACCGGCCCACAGGCACTGTTACAGGCGGCCGGTGCTGGGGAGTGAGGCAGGCAGGAAGAGAGAACACCGGTGGAGCTCTAGCCAGCAGCTCCGCCGGGTCCTCTCGCGAGGTCTGAGCGTTGCCGCGGTTACCGCGGCAACGCTTAGATCTCGCGAGATCACCACTGGACCACCAGGGATCAGGCAGAACGGCACCCTCCATGACACCAGGCACCCCCCTATGGAAACCCGGCTTCCCACCCCCTCCCAGGCTAAAGGTAAGAAGGGAGGGGGTGGGATACATCATTTTAGTTTTTATAAATAATAATAATAATAAAAAAATATTTATTCAATAAAAAGTTAACAGACAAAAAAATAGAAACATAGAATGTGACAGTAGATAAGAACACCCTCACACACACACACACACAGCACCCCTCTTACACACACACTACAATCCTCACACACACACACACAGCACACCCAACACACTGCGCCCTTCACACATACAATACGTCCAAATATATATATGTGTTTGGACGTATTGTTTGTGTGAAGGGTGCAGTGTGTTGGGTGTGCTGTGTGCTGTGCGTATGTGTGAAGGGTGCAGCATGCATAATATTATTATTATTGCCATTTATATAGCACCAACAGATTCTGTAGCGCTTTACAATATTATATACTACAGCACCACTACACACATTACGCTCCAGATGCATGCTAGATCCCTTACCCTATTTACACTCTGAATCCTCTATACAAACACACACACAATCTCCTATACACACAAGATCCCCTACACACACACTACATTCCTGACATACAAACTCTGGATCCCCTATGCACACACTACATTCCTTGTAAGCAAACACATACTACATTCTCTAAACACACACTCTTTACAACCCCTACACACACTACAGCCCGTATGCACACACTCGCTACATCCCCTATACACACTATGCCCCCTATAAACACTCGCTACAGCCCCTAGCCCCACATATTACACCACAAACACGAATTAAATTGACCTATTTACACAATACCACACCACAATCAACTTACTCAACACACACGCAATCCCACAAGCAGGCTCCAAACACATGCACCATGGCGCTTTTGTCCTCTGGTATCCCACTTATGGAGACACCAGAGACAAGTTAAAAGCAAACACAGCGCAAGCTTGTTATTCAATTTGCTTGCACTGTGCAGAACAAATACAGAGCCTTTTTCTAATGCTAGAGCTCCTCAGCGGGGCTCTGCGCATTGCACTAATATGCTCACTTTGAGAGGGGGTGTGCTTGTCATTAGTGATGACAAAACATACCCTCTCTGGCCCCGCCCCTTTCTCAGGGGGCCGCTGTGATTGAAAAATGCCCGGGCCGAATTTTTTTCCCAGTCCGGCACTGATGAAATACATTTCACTTACACAATAACGATCTTTGGGATCTGAGAATTGAAATAGTGGGCAATTCTCAACTGTTTACTATTATTATCCCATAAATATCCCCACAGTCTGCTGCTAATTTGCTGGAATGTGTCTGCTGAACGTGAGGCACAGGGTCAAAGTTTACTCAATGATGACGAATAGGGGGCGGATCGAACCGCGTATGTGTTCGCCCGCCGTGGCGAACGCGAACACGCTATGTTCGCCGGGAACTATTCGCCAGCGAACAGTTCAGTACATCACTATGCATGGAATGTTACCGATCCGCACTATGTTATGCTTGTGAATATCCCTATTTTTCTTCTGTACCCCCTTTCATTCTGACCTTCGATGAAAACAATAATAAGATATTTTAAACAAAAAAAAATTGTTCCAGGAGTATCAGCTGCAGTAAATCCTCCAGAGAAGTAGCCTGGCACCCATTAATCAAGTGAGAAGCAGCGCGGTGCATGTGGCAGTCTCATTCGGTATACAAATCTTTATCAGTCTTGCATAATCATGGAATTTCCTATGGTATGCCTCCAGTGTAACTGCATACTGAGCAAGTAGGGCTTCTTTCACTCTCTTATAGTTATTCAGCTCGGCTTCCGCAGCTTTGCCAGATAGATTGCCAGCCAGTATTGAGACCCATTTGGTCTCAGCCACCTTGTGTAGGGCACACTGACATTCGAAGTCGGCCAGGTTCCCGTCGATTTCCCTTTCCGATTCCTAGAAAGCTTTAAATGTTGTAAAGGGTACCCTCCGGATTTCTAGCTGAGGATTCGGGCTTCCTCCAGGAGATGACACCGTTTGTTGCATCTCGATGACTCAAAGCTGGTGCTTGCGCTTTTCCCAGGCGGCAGCGTCGGCATCGGCTAGCACTTTCAGGATCACATCTTGGGATGGATTTAGTCCAAATAGGGCCAACCGGTTTTGGATCTACTTCATCTGTTCGGAGTGCTGAATAAGCCGATGATGCTGAGCTGGCTCTGTCAAGCTCCATCAGTTCGGTTACGAAAGCTGTTTTCGATTTATTACTTGCAATTCCTCCTTGGGCTTACAGTAGTTCTTTCAGGGTATTTCGCCACAGCTGAGCATACCCGATCCCCAGCCGCTGTTTTCTCCAGTAAAACTACGTAATCACTGTCGAGCTCCAGGGAAAGGGGCCATCCCATTGCGGCCACCAGATGTGGCAGGCCAAAATAGTATCGCCACCAAGGATTCCATTTCCCGTATTGTAAAAACTCTTTCCAGATGAAGTAGTGGTTACAGCTAGTATAGCTTTCCCCTTATATATTAGGTGAGACTTAATGCTGAGAGTAGATCTGGTTTATTCAGGCAAAGCACACAGAATTTATACACAGACCTCCAGCATGGGGTTTCCATTCATGGACACATAAACCCGCCTAGGCGTCTCTGTGTCTGGGAGATAACTGAGGACCGGAAGCCGCGCCAACCCATAGCCGACTTGAGTTTCACATCGGTCCTGTTGAAGCCTGTGCGCAAGATGTTACACACGAACGACTGCCAGGGAGTGATTGTTCGGATAAATGTATGTTATCTTTTAACATAAGTAAGTGATTTTATTAATTACAATTTGAGGGACCTGCCTGACAACCCAGGCAGAAAGTCCAGAGAATTTAATTTGCAAGTCCTATATTTAACCATGTAACTTTCCAAAACACCATAAAACCTTTACATTGGGGTACTGTTTTACTCGGGAGCCTTCACTGAGCTCAAATATGAATGTTTTTAAAGATAAAAACATATCATGATGATGATATAATCAGGAAAGTGCATTTTTTGTGTACAAAATACAAAAAAACTAAAACGAATGCTAACTTTGGCCAGGGTTTGTGGCTAAGTGGCTACTTACAAAGACTGAACATACCCCATTTTTAATACCCTGGGTTGTCTACTTTTTCAAATGGTATGCCATGATGGGGTAATTTTCATTCCTGGGCTGTCTTGCGGTCTCTAAGACAACATAACCAATCTGGCAAATTTCAAAAATGGAAATGGGCAAGTCTTATAATTGACCCTGTAGCTTTCCAATGCACCATAAAACCTGTACATAGGAGTACTCTTGTACTGCTGTACAAATATGTGTATGTTATGGCAGTAAAAGCTAACAATATTATGATATTCACAGTTAACATGTCACGCAGAACTAAAAATATAACAACATTTCTTAATTTCTCACACTTTGTTTTAGATTTTATTCATATTACATTATGTTTTATATATAAATATTTGATATGAAATGAAAGCCCTGTTTCTTCTAAACAGAATGTTATCTAATAAGTGTGGGTGCACTTAAAGGACCACTATAGTCACCCAGACCACTTCAGCTCAATGACGTGGGGTGCCAGGTCCCCCAGGTTTTAACCCTGCAGCTGTAAACATAGCAGTTTCAGAGAAACTGCTATGTTTTCATTGAGGGTTAATCCAGCCTCTAGTGGCTGTCTTCATGACAGCCGCTAGAGGCGCATCCGCGGGGCTCAATTCGAAAGTCGCATTGAGCATGCAGAACGTCCATAGTAAAGCATTGAGAAATGCTTTTCCTATTGTGGTGGAATCTCGGTGAAAATAAATTTAGTAGGCCGAGATTGCCACGTGGTATGTGCACGTGCATATGCTGATGTATCGGTCAGTTTGTTGCACGTGGCAACGATACAATCAGTAGTGTACAGAGCATGTGCAGGAATACAGGATATACGAGTATTCCCCTCCTCCATTGTGCTGGGCAAGCCATGTGGTCAAACAGGAATTTAGTCTCTATTCTGTTGATTGGGTAAGAGTACATGTAGGTGGAACTGATTATAGGAGGAGCTATATGTCTATATAAGGTGCCTACACTGTACGATCAGGGCTCAGATTTTAGCTGGTTTTGGTGACATTAGTCCCTCTGAGTCCCGGTCGGTGAATCGGTCCTTCCTGAAGAAACCTGTGTCCATCTCTCTGTGCTTGGCTTCCGTCAGTTTCTCCGGCATCATTTGGTGCATTGGCCAGGAATCTCATCGTTCAACGGTAGCTGAGAGCAGAGGCGTGAGACGGTCTATCTTTGCCCACGCTCCCTACGGCTGCACCCCTGAACTTTTGCGTGGGCCTCCCTTCGTCTCGGCGCCACTGGTCTGTTGTCCAGGAGATCATCGGCCTCTACGTAGTAAGTGCTATGGTGCCCCCGTCGATGAGTGTGAACTCAGGTTCAGGAACGAGGAGGTAAGACGACTACTGTTTTAGACGTTGGACGCACTAGGGGTATTGGATACCGATTGTGCGGTAGGCCCATAAGGGGTTTGTATTGTGTATGGAATTGGCCCCCTCAGTAGAGGGAAAGAGCGAAGGCGCACCGCTCGTAATTAAACACCCTGTAGTCAGCCCGTTTAATCTTGATTTGGAGTCAGGCTGGGTCCTGTGTAAATAGCCCAAGCCTGACACCGGTATCTTGTCTAGACTAGCGTATCTAGGGTGTATATTTTGTTCGCTAGGTCGGAGGGACCGGGTGACTAAGCGGAGCCTGTTGTATATTCTGTCCGCTAGATCTCAACCTATCTTGGCTAAGTGGGAAGGCGTGTAAATTTGAAACCCACTAGACCAGCGGTTCCCAAAGTGTGGGTCGCGACCCACTGGTGGGTCGCAGGGCGATTCCCAGTGGGTCGCGCTGACCCACACATCCAGGGCCGCCGGCTAGTCAGGCAGACTGACACCAGGAGGGAGCCCGGCGGCTTGCCCTGTATGCCGCCGGGCTCCCTCCAGTCAGTCTGCCCAGCAGCTCCGGTCTGCAGCTCCGCTGGGTGCAGAGCTGCAGATCGTGTGATAGGTGTCTCGCGAGCACCCAGAGCATTACCATGGCAACACTCTGGGAGCTCGCGAGACTTTTATTACACTGTCTGCAGCTCTGCACCCGGCGGAGCTCAGACCGGAGAGTTGCCCCACTGGACCACCATGGAGACACTGGACCACCAGGGAAGGTAGGACACAGCCCACAGACAACCCCCGCCCCCCCCATGTAACCCCTTCACCCCCTGCCCCCCCATATAACCCCTTCACCCCCTGCCCCTCCATGTAACCCCTTCACCTCCTGCACCTCCATATAACCCCTTCACCCCCTGCCCCTCCATGTAACCCCTTCACCCCCTGCACCTCCATGTAACCCCTTCACCCCCTGCCCCCTATGTAACCCCTTCACCCCCTGCCCCCATGTAACCCCTTCACCCCCTGCCCCCCCATGTAACCCCTTCACCCCCTGCCCCCACATGTAATCCCTTCACCCCCTGCCCCCCCATGTAACCCCTTCACCCCCTGCCCCCCCATGTAACCCCTTCACCCCCTGCCCCCCCATGTAACCCCTTCACCCCCTGTCCTCCCCAAGTAACCCCTTCACCCCCGTCCTCCCCAAGTAACCCCTTCACTCCCTGCCCCCCATGTAACCCCTTCACTCCCTGCACCCCAATGTAACCCCTTCACTCCCTGCCCCCCATTTAACCCCTTCACTCCCTGCCCCCCCATTTAACCCCTTCACTCCCTGCCCCCCCATGTAACCCCTTCACCCCCTGCCCCCCATGAAACCCCTTCACTCCATGCCCCCCCATGTAACCCCTTCACCCCCTGCCCCCCATGTAACCCCTTCACTCCCTGCCCCCCCATGTAACCCCTTCACCCCCTGCCCCCAATGTAACCCCTTCACCCCATGATTACCATGATGTTCCAATGTTATGCACCTAAAGCTTATTGCCATGCTGTGCCAAGTTTATGTATTTAAAGCTGCCATGATGTTCCGAATTTATGCCTCTAAAGCTGGTTGCCATGGTGTGCCGCTTGTAAGCCTCTAAAAATGATTGCCATGGTGTGCCAATTGTATGCACCTAAAACTGATTGCTATAGTGTGCCAATTGTATGCATCTAAAGCTGATTGCCATGATATGCCAAGTTTATGCATCTAAAACTGATTGCTATAGTGTGCCAATTTTATGCATCTAAAGCTGACATAATGTTCCAATTGTATGCCTGTAAAGCTGATTGCCACGGTGTGCCAATTGTATGCCTCTAAAGCGGATTGCTATAGTGTGCCAATTGTATGCCTCTAAAGCGGTTTGCCATGGTGTGCCAGTTTTATGCCTCTAAAAGTAATTGTCATGATGTGCCAATTATGTGCATCTAAAGCGGATTGCTATGGTGTTCACTTTTTAAAATATGAATTAAAAGCAAGTGGGTCTCGAAAAATTACCGTTTTGAAAAGTGGGTCTCGGACCATAAAAGTTTGGGAAGCCCTGCACTAGACTATTGATAGAGTAGATAGACTAAGAGGGTTCTGTGTAAATTCCGCCCTCTAGTTCGCTATATGTGGTGCTTGGGCAGCGACGGCTAACCAAAACGGATGTAAATTGTTTTAGGTAGTCCCTCGAGGTACTGGCCAATAGGTTAGTTGGGAAACTGTAAATGTGTTAAAATTATTGTAGAAGAGTGTATATCTTGCTAGATAGCGTGAGCTCTGCCGTCTAGCGAGAGTGTGAATAGTGTGTAACTGTATCATAGCGCACGGTACCATAACCATGTATTATAATTACTGATACTGTAAATAACTACTAATAACTGTCGTTTATGTTGTATGTTTAACATCATAACCACTACTAACTGAACTGTGACTTTAAAATTGTACTTTAACCAATGCTAACCGTACTATAACTACTGTTTGTAAAGATGATGTTACTAGGGTGTGTTATAGATGGGTAATTTAAATATTGAGAATTATAACGTGGGTGATTGTATAGTTTCGCCAAAAGGTACAGTAATAGTTATTTAGTGACTGGTGTAACAGCTGTGTCCGTGTGGGAATTCCCTGTATGTTTTGTTGTGTGCGTCTGGCCTAGTAACTGTACCACGTGGTGCTGTTGCCAAGGGGAACGAGTGTGACTGTTGGAAGTGTGTTTGTTTTGCTTCTGTTGGAGACGACGCTCCGTTGCTAAGTATGGGTGCGTCGGATTCAAAGATCATTGATCCCTTAGAATGTATGTTAAAGAACTTTAAAAAGGGATACTATGTACATGATTTTGGAGTAAAGATGTCGCCAACACGCCTAGGGAATGTCCTGCCTTGGTGGCTGCATGGCCTCCACAAGGTAGTCTTGATCCTAATCTGGTGCAGCGCGTACACGTGGCTGTATCGGGTAGGCCTGAAATTTATGGCCAGTTTCCGTACATCGATTGTTGGAAGCGGGCCGTAAATTACTTGCCAAAATGGATCAGGGTATGCCACGAGGAGCAATCTCGCCTCATGTTGGCCAGAACTCGTTTGTCCACCAAGGCCGTGATTACGCCCATTCTGGACACGCCCCCTGAGTCAGAGATCCCTATGCCGCCCCCTTACTCCTCCTCTACAGGAAGAGGAAGAGGAGGTGCTGCTAGTAATACTACTCCCCTTGCTCCATTGTCTCCAGCTACCCCCTCCTCTAGCTCAGAGTCTAGCCCACTTGTTTTAAACCCTCCCCTTCCGGTACCTACCCCTATTAACCCCACCTATCCAGATTTGGCGTAATTTCTGGTTCCTGGTCAGGCTCCTCCCAGCCCGGCACGGAATATTCTACTTACTGATCTTCCCTTCAGTAAAGAAAAAGCGTCCCCTTCCCCTCGTCTTACTGCACCTCGACCGGAACCCATAACTGACCTTCCTCAACGAAGTCCCATACTAATCCGACAATTGACCGGTACCCTCCAACCCCTACATTATCAAATGCCTCTCCGACTGACACCGGGCCCGACACATATTAACAGTGAGGGCCAGTTACAACATGCTGATCCCGTATTTGTCTATGTTCCCTTTACCACTACTGACTTATTCAACTGGAAGACCGATAACTCCTCCTACACAGATAAACCTCAAGCCATGACAGATTTGATTACCTCTATAATCCAGGCGCATAATCCCACTTGGGCTGATTGCCAGCAATTACTTATGACATTGTTCAATAACGAGGAAAGAACTCGGATAAATCAGGCGGCAATTAAAGAGCTTGAAGAAGTGGCCCGTACTCAAAATCAGGCCAACCCGGCAGCATGGGCCGCAGCCCATTATCCAAACGCAGATCCGAATTGGAATGTTAATGGCGCAGATATGGCCCATTTAAGAGCTTACAGGGACGCCATTATTGCTGGCATGAAAGCCGGAGGGAAAAGGGCGATCAATATGTCAAAGACGGCTGAGGTATTGCAGAAATGTGATGAGTCGCCCAGTGCCTTTTATGATCGATTATTGGAGGCATACCGGTTGAATACCACCTTTAATCCAGAGGCTCCTGAGAATTCCCGGATGGTTAACTCTGACTTTGTCAGCCAGGCCTATGGATATATAAAGAGAAAATTACAAAAGTTAGAAGGGTTTGTAGGGATGTCTATAACTCAACTAATGGAGATAGCAAATAAGGTTTATATGAATAGGGAGACAGAGACGAAAAAGGAAGAAGAACGAAAGATGAGAAGGAAAGCAGACATGTTAGCAGTAGCTATCGTGGGTGTAGATAGAAGGGAAAAGGAAGTGTGTAGGGGAACTGAGAAAAGTGAGAATAAGTGGAATAGGGAGCCTTTAAGTAGGAACCAATGCGCATACTGTAGGGAAGAAGGGCATTGGAGAAGTGAGTGTCCACAGAGGGAACAATATGAGAGAGCTAGAACAAGGGCAGGATATAGTAATATTTATAGAGGCAGAGCGAGAGGAAGAGGAGGCCCTGGAGGAAATGGTGGGAATAATAGAGGAAGGGTTCATGGGGATAGGTATTACCCAGCAGCGCAGAGACCCCGAGAAAGAGAAGATAGAGACTTTGTGGGTTTGGCTGACACTGTCATGGAGGACTATTGATACCGACCGGGCTCCATCCCCCTTGGCCGAGCGGAGCCTATGGTCGATGTAGCAATAGGGGGAAAAAGGAGTTCTTTCATGATCGACACTGGTGCTGAACATTCTGTGGTGACTAACCTAGTCGCTCCTCCTTCAGGAAGAACTATCACTGTAATAGGAGCAACTGGGAGGAGTGCTGCTAAACCGGTTCTTAAAAGTCAAATCTGTACACTGGGAGGCCACGTAGTAAAACATCAGTTCCTTTATATGCCTGAATGTCCAGTCCAACTTCTAGGACGAGATTTGTTGTCGAAGTTACAAGCACAGATAACATTTCTGCCTAACGGAACGACATCCTTGAAGTTTAATGGACCCTCAGGTATAATGACATTATCAATACCGAAGGAAGAAGAGTGGTGACTTTATACAGTGTTGACCAACCAAAACCCTAAGAGTGATGAATCCTTGTTTAATATACCAGGAGTGTGGGCAGAGAGTAACCCACCAGGACTTGCTCGCAATATCCCACCTATACGGATTGAACTAAAACTTGGGGTTTATCCAGTGAGCATAAGACAATACCATATTCCCCAAAAGGCAAAGAAGAACATACAGTCTTATTTGGATAAGTTCATAAGGTATGGTATCCTAAAATTCTGTACTTCCCCCTGGAACACCCCATTGTTGCCTGTTCAAAAGCCTGGGACAGATGAGTATCGCCCTGTGCAGGACTTGAGAGCAGTCAATGATGCGGTAGTAAGTATACATCCAGTTGTGCCTAATCCATGTAACCCGCTTGCCTTAATTCCGGGCGGGGCTACTTACTTCACAGTTTTGGACCTTAAAGATGCCTTCTTTTGCCTACGAATTGCTACAGAAAGCCAGTGTATCTTTGCATTCCAATGGGAAAACGCTGTAACAGGCTCGAAACGCCAGATGACTTTGACAATATTGCCCCAAGGGTTTAAAAATTCACCTACCCTATTTGGATCAGCATTAAGTCAGGACTTACTAGACTTCAAGTCCATCCCAGGAGAATGTGTACTACTACAATACGTAGATGATTTGTTGATAGCGGCAGTTGCAAAAGAGATATGTCAGCAAGCAACATATGATTTACTGCACATTCTTTGGAAGGCAGGATACAAGGTGTCCAGGAAAAAAGCTCAGTTGTGTCAGCCAACTGTCAAGTATCTGGGATTCCATATCTCTGAAGGTCAAAGGATAATGGGGCCTGAGAGAAAAGAAGCTGTATGCCAATAGTGATGTACCGAACTGTCCGCCGGCGAACAGTTCCCGGCGAACTTAGCGTGTTCGAGTTCGCCGCGGCGGGCGGACACATGCGCAGTTCGATCCGCCCCCTATTCGTCATCATTGGGCAAACTTTGACCCTGTGCCTCTCGGTCAGCAGACACATTCCAGCCAATCAGCAGCACTCCCTCCCTTCCACACCCTCCAACCTCACTCCCAGCATCCATTTTCGATTCATTCTGAAGCTGCATGCTTAGTGAGAGGAGGGAAAGTTTAGCTGCTGCTGATTAGATAGGGAAATTGATAGCTAGGCTAGGGTATTCAGTGTCCACTACAATCCTGAAGGACTCATCTGATCTCTGCTGTAAGGACAGCACCCCAAAAAGCCCTTTTTAGGGCTAGAACATCAGGCTGCTTCTTTTTTTTTTCCTGTGTAATGTAATTGCAGGTGCCTGCCTGCCAGCTTCTGTGTGAGGTTCACATTGGATACTGTGCCCACTTGCCCAGTGCCACCACTCATATCTGTTTTTACAATAGGTTAAGCTTTAGATTTAAAAGAAATATTTTTTTTTCACTGTAATAGAAGAGCAGTTGCCTGCCTGCCAGCTTCTGTGTCAGGTTGGATGCCTTGCCCATTTGCACAGTCAGTGCCACCACTCATATCTGTTTTTACAATAGGTTAAGCTTTAGATTTAAAAGAAATATTTTTTTTTCACTGTAATAGAAGAGCAGTTGCCTGCCTGCCTGCCAGCTTCTGTGTCAGGCTGGATGCCTTGCCCATTTGCACAGTCAGTGCCACAACTCATATCTGTTTTTACAATAGCTTAAGCTTTAGATTTAAAATAAATATTTTTTTTCACTGTAATAGAAGAGCAGTTGCCTGCCTGCCAGCTTCTGTGTGAGGTTCACATTGGATACTGTGCCCACTTGCCCAGTGCCACCACTCATATCTGTTTTTACAATAGGTTAAGCTTTAGATTTAAAAGAAATAAAAAAATTTCACTGTAATAGAAGAGCAGTTAGTTGTCTGCAAGCGTCTGGGTGTCAGGCCTACTTCAGCGTGTGCTCTGCAGACCTGTGCCAGCGTGCTTTGACAGTTGCCAATCATATCTGGTGTCTCTTTAGCGTGCTTTTACAAAGAAAAAAGGTTTCCAGTGTAAGCTAATAGCAGCCAGTCAGTGTCCTTCAAGCGGCTCTGTCAGGCCTTCCTTCAGCGTGTGCCCTGCACAACCCTGCCAGCGTACTTTGACAGTTGCCAATCATATCTGGTGTCTCTATAGCGTGCTTTTACAAAGAAAAAAGGTTTCCAGTGTAAGCTAATAGCAGCCAGTCAGTGTCCTTCAAGTGGCTCTGTCAGGCCTTCCTTCAGCGTGTGCCCTGCACAACCCTGCCAGCGTACTTTGACAGTTGTCACTCATATCTGGTGTCTCTATAGCGTGCTTTTAAAACCAAAATTTTGTTTCCACTGTAATAGAAGAGCAGTTGCCCGCCTGCCAGCTTCTGTTTGAGGTTCACAGTGGATACTGTGCCCTCTTGCCCAGTGCCACCACTCATATCTGTTTTTACAATAGCTTAAGCTTTAGATTTAAAATAAATAATGTTTTTTCACTGTAATAGAAGAGCAGTTAGTTGTCTGCAAGCGTCTGGGTGTCAGGCCTACTTCAGCGTGTGCTCTGCAGACCTGTGCCAGCGTGCTTTGACAGTTGCCAATCATATCTGGTGTCTCTTTAGCGTGCTTTTACAAAGAAAAAAGGTTTCCAGTGTAAGCTAATAGCAGCCAGTCAGTGTCCTTCAAGCGGCTCTGTCAGTCCTTCCTTCAGCGTGTGCCCTGCACAGCCCTGCCAGCGTACTTTGACAGTTGCCAATCATATCTGGTGTCTCTATAGCATGCTTTTACAAAGAAAAAAGGTTTCCAGTGTAAGCTAATAGCAGCCAGTCAGTGTCCTTCAAGCGGCTCTGTCAGGCCTTCCTTCAGCGTGTGCCCTGCACAACCCTGCCAGCGTACTTTGACAGTTGCCAATCATATCTGGTGTCTCTATAGCGTGCTTTTAAAACCAAAATTTGTTTTTCACTGTTATAGATTGAATAGCAGTTACCTGTCTTCAAGCGGGTGTGTCAGGCCTACAGTGTGTGCTCTGCAGAACTGTTCAAGTGCACATTGCCAATCATATCTGGTGTCTCTATAGCGTGCTTTTACAAAGAAAAAAGGTTTCTAGTGTAAGCTAATAGCAGCCAGTCAGTGTCCTTCAAGCGGCTCTGTCAGTCCTTCCTTCAGCGTGTGCTCTGCAGACCTGTGCCAGCGTGCTTTGACAGTTGCCAATCATATCTGGTGTCTCTTTAGCGTGCTTTTAAAACCAAAATTTGTTTTTCACTGTTATAGATTGAATAGCAGTTACTTGTCTTCAAGCGGGTGTGTCAGGCCTACAGTGTGTGCTCTGCAGAACTGTTCAAGTGCACATTCCCAATCATATCTGGTGTCTCTATAGCGTGCTTTTACAAAGAAAAAAGGTTTCCAGTGTAAGCTAATAGCAGCCAGTCAGTGTTCTTCAAGCGGCTCTGTCAGTCCTTCCTTCAGCGTGTGCTCTGCAGACCTGTGCCAGCGTGCTTTGACAGTTGCCAATCATATCTGGTGTCTCTTTAGCGTGCTTTTAAAACCAAAATTTGTTTTTCACTGTTATAGATTGAATAGCAGTTACTTGTCTTCAAGCGGGTGTGTCAGGCCTACAGTGTGTGCTCTGCAGAACTGTTCAAGTGCACATTGCCAATCATATCTGGTGTCTCTATAGCGTGCTTTTACAAAGAAAAAAGGTTTCTAGTGTAAGCTAATAGCAGCCAGTCAGTGTCCTTCAAGCGGCTCTGTCAGTCCTTCCTTCAGCGTGTGCTCTCCAGAACTGTTCCAGTGCACATTGCCAATCATATCTGGTGTCTCTTTAGCGTGCTTTTAAAACCAAAATTTGTTTTTCACTGTTATAGATTGAATAGCAGTTACTTGTCTTCAAACGGGTGTGTCAGGCCTACAGTGTGTGCTCTGCAGAACTGTTCAAGTGCACATTGCCAATCATATCTGGTGTCTCTATAGCGTGCTTTTACAAAGAAAAAAGGTTTCTAGTGTAAGCTAATAGCAGCCAGTCAGTGTCCTTCAAGCGGCTCTGTCAGTCCTTCCTTCAGCGTGTGCTCTCCAGAACTGTTCCAGTGCACATTGCCAATCATATCTGGTGTGTCTTTAGCGTGCTTTTAAAACCAAAATTTGTTTTTCACTGTTATAGATTGAATAGCAGTTACTTGTCTTCAAACG
The DNA here is from genome assembly GCF_036172605.1 of Pelobates fuscus. NCBI lineage: Eukaryota > Metazoa > Chordata > Amphibia > Anura > Pelobatidae > Pelobates > Pelobates fuscus. Next base: position 284,496,342 of record NC_086322.1, on the reverse strand, counting down.
GGTGTGTCAGGCCTACAGTGTGTGCTCTGCAGAACTGTTCAAGTGCACATTGCCAATCATATCTGGTGTCTCTATAGCGTGCTTTTACAAAGAAAAAAGGTTTCTAGTGTAAGCTAATAGCAGCCAGTCAGTGTCCGTCAAGCGGCTCTGTCAGTCCTTCCTTCAGCGTGTGCTCTCCAGAACTGTTCCAGTGCACATTGCCAATCATATCTGGTGTCTCTATAGCGTGCTTTTAAAACCAAAATTTGTTTTTCACTGTTATAGATAGAATAGCAGTTACTTGTCTTCAAGCGGGTGTGTCAGGCCTACAGTGTGTGCTCTGCAGAACTGTTCAAGTGCACATTGCCAATCATATCTGGTGTCTCTATAGCGTGCTTTTACAAAGAAAAAAGGTTTCTAGTGTAAGCTAATAGCAGCCAGTCAGTGTCCTTCAAGCGGCTCTGTCAGTCCTTCCTTCAGCGTGTGCTCTCCAGAACTGTTCCAGTGCACATTGCCAATCATATCTGGTGTCTCTTTAGCGTGCTTTTAAAACCAAAATTTGTTTTTCACTGTTATAGATTGAATAGCAGTTACTTGTCTTCAAACGGGTGTGTCAGGCCTACAGTGTGTGCTCTGCAGAACTGTTCAAGTGCACATTGCCAATCATATCTGGTGTCTCTATAGCGTGCTTTTACAAAGAAAAAAGGTTTCTAGTGTAAGCTAATAGCAGCCAGTCAGTGTCCTTCAAGCGGCTCTGTCAGTCCTTCCTTCAGCGTGTGCTCTCCAGAACTGTTCCAGTGCACATTGCCAATCATATCTGGTGTCTCTATAGCGTGCTTTTAAAACCAAAATTTGTTTTTCACTGTTATAGATTGAATAGCAGTTACTTGTCTTCAAGCGGGTGTGTCAGGCCTACAGTGTGTGCTCTGCAGAACTGTTACAGTTCACATTGCCAATCATATCTGGTCTCACAGTAGCTTGCACGCATAGTACCACTAATCCCAAAAAAAATGACAGGCAGAGGCAGGCCACCCCGCAGGGGCCGTCGTGGTCGTGGTGCTGTTATTCCCTTTTGCCCTAGAATAATGCCCAGTTTTCAGAAGCCACGTACCCTGAACTTGAAAAGTTCTGAGGACATAGTTGACTGGCTAACACAGGACACCCAATCTTGTACAGCCTCCGCTCGGAACCTTGACGCACCATCCTCCTCCAGCTTAGCTTCAGGCACCTCTCAAGATACCACTCACCCGCCTGCCGCCACCACCAAAACTAGCAACACAGCCGCTTTACTTGGTATGTCAGAGGAGTTATTCACACACCCGTTTGAAGAAATGAGTGATGCGCAACCATTATTGCTAGAGGATGTAGATAACAGGGATATGTCTCAGGCAGGCAGCATTAAACACATGGAGGTACGGTGTGATGATGATGATGTTGTACCCGCTGCTGCTTCCTTTTCTGAGTTGTCAGATACAAGCGAAGCGGTTGATGATGGCGATGCGTCCATGGATGTCACGTGGGTGCCCGCTCGGCAAGAAGAAGAACAGGGCGAAAGTTCAGATGGGGAGACAGAGAGGAGGAGGAGGAGACGAGTTGGAAGCAGGGGGGGGTCGTCGCAAGGAGCTAGTGGCACAGTCAGACAGCATGCATCGGCACCCGGGGTCAGCCCGACAGCACGCCAATCAACGCATGCTGTGTCCACCACCAGAATGCCGTCATTGCAGAGCTCAGCAGTGTGGCATTTTTTTTGTGTGTCTGCCTCTGACAACAGCGATGCCATTTGCAACCTGTGCCAAAGGAAACTGAGTCGTGGGAGGTCCAACACCCACCTAGGTACAACTGCTTTGCGTAGGCACATGATCTCACATCACAAACGCCTATGGGATCAACACATGAGTACAAGCAGCACGCCTACTCTAAGCCACCATCCTCCTCCTGGTCCAGCATCTTCAGCCACGTCAACCACTGCTGTCCTCCTTGCCCCCTCTCAACCATTCGCCACTCCGTCTCCCGCCTTGAGCAGTTCCCGCTCATCTGCCCACAGTCATGTGTCTGTTAAGGACATGTTTGAGCGTAAGACGCCAATGTCACCAAGTCACCCCCTTGCCCTGCGTCTGACAGCTGGCTTGTCCGAACTATTAGCCCGCCAGCTTTTACCATACAATCTGGTTGAGTCTGAGGCGTTCAAAAAATTTGTAGCTATTGGGACACCGCAGTGGAAGGTACCCGGCCGGAATTTCTTTTCACAAAAGGCAATCCCCAACTTGTACTCGATTGTGCAAAAGGAAGTCATGGCATGTCTGGCACACAGTGTTGGGGCAAGGGTCCATCTGACCACGGATACCTGGTCTGCAAAGCATGGTCAGGGCAGGTATATCACCTACACTTCGCATTGGGTAAACCTGCTGACGGATGACAATCAAGGAATGCGTGGCATTGCAGAGGAGTTGGTGACACCGCCACGAATTGCAGGCATTCCTGCTGCCACCTCCTCTACTCCTCCTACTCCATCCTCTTCCATAACCTCCTCGGCTGAGTCCTCTTGTGCTGCTGCGTCTTGCTCCACATCAACGGCACCCCCCCAGCTCCCAGGTACTATTCCACATCCCGGAAACGGCAGTGTCACGCCGTCTTGGGTTTGACTTGCTTGAAAGCATAGAGTCACACCGGACAAGCACTCCTGTCCGCCCTGAACGCACAGGTGGAAAAGTGGCTGACTCCGCAGCAACTGGATATCGGCAAAGTGGTGTGTGACAACGGAAAAAATTTGATAGCGGCATTGAACTTGGGCAAGTTGACACATGTGCCGTGCATGGCACATGTGTGTAATCTGATCGTACAACGCTTTGTGCATAAGTACACAGGCTTACAGGACGTCCTGAAGCAGGCCAGGAAGGTGTGTGGCCATTTCAGGCATTTCTACACGGCCATGGCTCACTTTGCCGATATCCAGCGTCGAAACAACATGCCAGTGAGGCGCTTGATTTGCGACAGCCCTACACGTTGGAATTCAACACTCCTAATGTTCGACCGCCTGCTCCAACAAGAAAAAGCTGTTAATGAATATTTGTATGACCGGGGTGCTAGAACAGCCTCTGGGGAGCTGGGAATTTTTTTGCCACGTTACTGGACGCTCATGCGCAATGCCTGTAGGCTCATGCGTCCTTTTGAGGAGGTGACAAACCTAGTCAGTCGCAACGAAGGCACCATCAGCGACATCATACCATTTGTTTTCTTCCTGGAGCGTGCCCTGCGAAGAGTGCTGAATCAGGCTGTAGATGAGCGTGAAGAGGAAGAGGAAGAGTTGTGGTCACCATCACCACCAGAAACAGCCTTATCAGCATCGCTTGCTGGACCTGCGGCAACGCTGGAAGAGAATTGAGAGGAAGTGGAGTCAGAGGAGGAATGTAGCTTTGAGGAGGAGGAGGAGGAGCAAGACCAAACACAACAGGCATCCCAGGGTGCTCGTTGTCACCTATCTGGTACCCGTGGTGTTGTACGTGGCTGGGGGGAAGAACATACCTTCAATGACATCAGTGAGGAGGAGGAACGGGAAATGAGTAGCTCGGCATCCAACCTTGTGCAAATGAGGTCTTTCATGCTGTCCTGTCTGTTGAGGGACCCTCGTATAAAAAGGCTGAAGGAGAACGACCTGTACTGGGTGTCCACGCTACTAGACCCCCGGTATAAGCAGAAAGTGGCGGAAATGTTACCGAATTACAACAAGTCGGAAAGGATGCAGCATTTGCAAAATAAATTAAAAAGTATGCTTTACACAGCGTATAAGGGTGATGTCACAGCACAACGGGAATCTAACAGGGGGAGAGGTGGAAGTCATCCTCCTCCTCCCACGACCACGCCGGCAAGGACAGGACGCTTTAAAGACGCGTTGTTGATGGAGGACATGCGGACCTTTTTAAGTCCTACGCATCGCCACAGCCCTTCGGGATCCACCCTCAGAGAGCGACTCGACCAACAGGTAGCAGACTACCTCGCCTTAACTGCAGATATCGACACTCTGAGGAGCGATGAACCCCTTGACTACTGGGTGTGCAGGATTGACCTGTGGCCTGAGCTATCCCAATTTGCGATAGAACTTCTGGCCTGCCCCGCTTCAAGTGTCCTGTCAGAAAGGACCTTCAGTGCAGCAGTAGGTATTGTCACTGAGAAGAGAAGTCGCCTAGGTCAAAAAAGTCTAGATTACCTCACCTTTATTAAGATGAATGAGGGATGGATCCCGAAGGGACTGACACTGGGCGATACATTCGATTAAAAAAGGCCTGATGAGATGAGCTGTCTTGGGCTAAAAATGGTCCACATGCTGCTGTATTTTTTTTTTTTTCATTCTTTATTTTTGCGGTGCTTTGCATGACAGTAAAACAGTACATTGCAAGTCAGAATTTCCAGTATATAGCATCAACATATTTATCTTGCATCTTGTGAGACTGCACCAATTATATAATTTTATAAAATACAAGCAATAACTTGGATCCGGGTCATTAACCGCTTAACCTGTTATTTGTGTGTTTGAGTCGTATATTCGGTGCTGGTATCCGCGTTCCGTGTGTGAAGTAGTTATGGAGTATGTGGTGCCTCCATGGTTATGACACTTGGGTGTGCCTGTATGTGTCGGTATGGTGTCCCGTGGGCATATTGATGGGTGTGTACTAGTGAGTGACTTCTGAAGCGTGTGGGCTGTCCAGTGCAGCCTCCTGCCGTGAGTGTGGTCTCTGCCTCACGTGATCGAAACTCCTAACCAAGGGAGTCGCGGGGGGGGGGGTCGTGTTAAGAGTGTAGCAGTCACTCCATTAAGCGTTTGTGGTATGTCCCCGTCTTAGGTGTACCAGTCGTGCGAGAGTGGGTCCCGTTGAGCCTGTGGTGTCAGTCAAGTACGGTCCATGTCAGGGTTAGGCCTGTCTATTGTTGTACGTGTGTCAGTCTTCTAGTAGGGATCGCAACAACATAAACAATAAACCGTTTACACGTCCTTTTGTAACTCAGGTATGGTGTGAAGTTAGATAGGTTTCTCCTGACCTATGCTTTTGTATGCAATTCTTGACTCGCTTTAGACTTCACAAACCCTTGAGCTTAAAGCTCTACACCCACTAAGAGTGCAGGACAAACCCTAATCTTTGCAGAATAATGTACGTTGCCATATGGACACTTTGACGGTAGGTAATGGGTCGTATACAACCTGTACCTTTACTATGCTGCCCTCTTAAAGGCCGGCTACTGTTCAGTATTCTAGATTAGTCATCTATATAAGGTCAGCATTTAATGGGCTTTAGCAATATATACATTTTGTCAGACCATTTAATCTTGCTTTTGTAGCTTGAAAGTAGTGAGGTGTGTTTATTAAATTTTAGTGCCCCTATTCAGCCTTAGGAGGGTAATGTCCCCTAGTCATGGGACACTGAGCTTGGCTTTAACCTCTATCAGATGTTTGGAGACCTTACAAACTGACAGCCACCGGCTCAAAAACAGGGTTCAGGAGAAAGAACAAGGTAATAAACAATTGTGATTTTCGCATTGAGTGTACGAACTGTAGGAATTATGGTAACGTTTCCAAAACGGCACTTGGTTACCAAAATTGGGCTCACAAAAAAAAATATATATATATATATATATATTGTTGCCCCCAAGAACAATGGGGTACTATAAGAAATGTTAAACGTTCAATGAAAATAACTTTGCAGTCTTTAGACCTGAGGTAAAGGTGAGCGCTGGGAAGGTGTCCCTACTGTGCCTCATTGTCAGCCAGTCCCTTGAGGCTGTCTTGGGTCCGAGGACCGAGGGCTTCTGTTCCGCGGTACAAACGTTGCGGTGCGCTCTGGGTCCCAATTGGTAGTAGAGGGTCTTGAGGGTGAGTTGGCGGTCGGTGGGTCCAGTCCCAAGGCCTGTATTATTGTGGGTGCCTCTTCCATGGAGGCAAGTGTGAGTTGGGATCCGTTCTGTGGTATCACCAGGGATCCGTGTGCCCCCCATCGATAGGTGATTTCTGCTGCCCTCAGTCTGTTGGTGAGGGAGCTGAAGGTTTTGCACCACATGAGGGTAGACTTTGTAAGATCCTGGAAAACGGTTAGGCTAGCGCCCTCAAATATCAGGGGTGTTTTACCTTTTAATGCAGACATGACCTGAATCTTGTCGTGTACATTTGGGCACCTGAGTATCACATCTCTGGGTGTGTTTGAGCGTACCTCTGAGGACGTAGGCAGGCGGTAGATCTCCTCAGTGACCATCTTCTTGACCGCGGTGTGAGGCAGAATAGTGGCCAGAAGGCGCCTTGTGTAGTGCGGTAGTTCATCTGGCAAGATGGCTGCCGGGATGCCTCTAATTTTTATATTAGTGCGCCGATGGCGTTCCTCCATGGTTGTCTGCTGTGCCATTATGGCTCTTTGTTGCGCCTGAAGGTGGTGCATTGATTCTTGCAGCTCAGCTAGGTGAGTTTGCATGTCTGTAATGTGTTTTTCATTAGTGTGTACCCTGTTTATAGTGGCAGTGATGTCCTTTTTGATGGGGGCCAGTTCTGCCGCAAGGATTTTATGGAAGTCCGAAAATAGGATTTTTAAATCATGCCTGGATGTTGGGGTCATGTCTGCTGGAGGGTCTAGTTGGTGTTGTGGCCCTATGTGGGCTTCTGAGGTTGTTTCTGCCTCCGGTTGATCCGTGTGTTGGTAGTGGGGCGCCGTACGCGGCGTGTCCGCGGGAGTAGTTTTAGCCGGAGCAGGCCTTTGAAGCATGGTCCCTGTGGCGAAACCAACCTCGCCACTGGGCCCTGGAGAAGCCTGTTTGCCCGCCTCCTACCTGCTGACTATGGCCCCTGGGTTATTTGAGGCATATTGTATTTTATTGTGCGACTGCTGGCCCTTTAAGCACAGGGAATGGTATTTTATTGTACTGCTGCTGGCCCTTTAAGAACTGTCTGGGGACATATTGAGATTTTGGGTAACAATACCCTTTAAGACTATGGCCCCTGAAAACTTATGGACTTTTATTGGGTGTGTATGGCCCTTTAAGAACCGTCTGGGGACATCTTATAACTGTGGTGAACAATGCTCCTTTAAGACTATGTCCCCAGACCTGTCAAATAACTTGTTCCTGGCTTTCTCCCACTTGGTTCAGTAAATAGGGCTTACTGAACCAAGTACCACACAGGCGGACCACCCAGAAGTTAAAGTATGCAGGCAATTTACCTCCCAGGCTGTGAGGTTACTGCAGGTTAATTGCCGACCGCTGGGTGGCCTCAGTTCGTGCAAACGAACACGTGGCGGCGGCCATCTTTGTTCATTCAGATGCGGTCAGCGGTGTATGCTAAAGATTCTGTGGAACTGAAATCGGCTACACATTTTACCGAACACCGCTGACCCTTACCTTCTCCATCATTTCGTTTTTCAGCTCCAGAGACTAACGTTTTTCGGCATGAAATTGACCGACCGCACAGCCCAAATCTATGGAACTGTTTTGGGCAGGAAAATGTGCTTGCGGTCGGTCATAAAGGGACCTCCAGCTAACTTTTGATCCACTGGAGGGATTTGCCTGATTTTTGGAAGGGTTTATGTTTAAAGTGTGCTGATTCCAAATATGTAATTGTTATGAATATTAGATGTATGGTTTTAAAGTTATAGCACATGTATAAAAACTGTATTTTCCCTGGCTGTAATAATTATGTGAACTGGTTATCTGAGGGGAGGGGACCTGGGGGTTTTAACCATTATGCTATTGGTTGTTTTGTCCCTCCCTGTGGGCGGTCCTGTATTCTCAACACTTGTAATAAAAGCCAGGCTGGATGTGCCAGTCCAGAGTTCCTGTTTTACCCTCAAAGTGAAGTGTCGTCTAATTATTGGGGGAAGGATTTATTGTATGCTGTTCCAGTTGACTGCTAGGAGTGTAAGCCTATTCGTATGGTTCCTATTCAACGGTCTACAGCATTCCTATGCTGGAGCAGATTCATATGCTGAATCGGTTCGGTGATTGTGGTGTCTGCCAGAGTGCTTGGAGTCCTCAGGAAACGCTAGGAGCATCCTTTAACGGAGTCGGGGTGCCAGGCGATCCGTTACAGTCCCTATGTCCCGGTTTTGTTCTATGGCTTGTGGGCGCTGTGAGCGGTGGCCCATGGCTGGTGTGTGTGCCGGATGGTCTGACCTTTGGAGGGAGGCTTCGTCCCGCGCTTGTCGCGCTCCGTAGCCGCCGAGTAGTTTCTCCAGGTCTGGGATTGTGAGCGTGGGGTAGGCCCCAACCTTCCGTCTCCGCTTCTGCTGGGTGGAAGCCGCAAAGAAGGGCATCGATCGGCTCGGGAGTAGGTAGGGAGTCCAGCTGGGGGCTGGAGGAGGTTGGATCGGCTGAGGGTGTTGGGATTTTTAATAGATTGTGCCCGTTTACTGGGGAGCTTGTCGAGATGGCGTCTGTTTAGCTGGCTGGTTAAGCTCCGCCCCCCACGCTGCTGTATTTTAGCTCTGAATGACGTTTGACTTGCGTGACTTATCCGCCACCAACTAGGGTTCAAGCCGCCATGTTTTAGGGCACTTTCTGCCTGTGAAACAAACCTCAATTTTTCTGCCCGCTGCTACAGCAGCGGCTGCAACAATACCAAATTTTTCAGGCATGTGTACATGCCTAATTTTTAGGCCCACTGGTGCAGCACTGTGGTTTCAAAAACCAAACCAAAAAAAAATCCTCCAAGATGGCACCAATATACCAGTGGTCTAAGCATCTTCCCACCTTGGCCTAAAAAGGGGAGGTGATTCAACAATTAAAAATCGCTGCCATATACACGTCCACTGATAGGAGACGCGGAAGGTATTAAACTGATATGAACAATACTAAACTCACCACTCCTATCTGGTGGCACATTAGCTTGCCCGCGCAGTGCCCCAAATTTCAAGTAAGAGGACCGACCAAGCATCTTCTTCCATCTCCCTGTTACATAAATCAATGCCATATCCATAGAAATTGTAGAGAATATCCAGGATAGTTTTACAGGGCCAAATCATGTCGCCTGTTGAAAGAGGTGACCTTGCTCGGGTCCCAGGTGTGCGGTTCCTAAAATGGCTGCCATATACACGTCCAGTGATAGGAGACGCGGAAGGTATTAAACTGATATGAACAATACTAAACTCACCACTCCTATCTGGTGGCACATTAGCTTGCCCGCGCAGTGCCCCAAATTTCAAGTAAGAGGACCGACCAAGCATCTTCTTCCATCTCCCTGTTACATGAATCAATGCCATATCCATAGAAATTGTAGAGAATATCCAGGATAGTTTTACAGGGCCAAATCATGTCGCCTGTTGAAGAGGTGACCTTGCTCGGGTCCCAGGTGTGCGGTTCCTAAAATGGCTGCCATATACATGTCCACTGATAGGAGACGCGGAAGGTATTAAACTGATATGAACATTTACTAAACTCACCACTCCGAGTGCTGTTATTTATTTAATTTTTTTGTGGTGAGGCTTTACAGGACAGAGTGCTTCTCCACGGGACATGTTAACTCACGGGCAGCTGGCTCATCAAGGAACCAGAGCAGCTTGAACGAGGTGACCTTGCTCGGGTCCCAGCTGTGCGGTTCCTAAAATGGCTGCCATATACACGTCCACTGATAGGAGACGCGGAAGGTATTAAACTGATATGAACAATACTCCACTCCTATCAGTAGGTCCGTCCCATTGTGATTTATGCCTCCCACCCACCGCGCAGGGATGGGGGCTGGGGGGGAGGAAAGTAGGCCCCCCCCATTGTGATTTATGGCCCCCACCCACCGCGCAGGGGTGGGGGCCGAGGGGGGAGGACAGTAGGTCCCCCCATTGTGATTTATGGCCCCCACCCACCGCGCAGGGGTTGGGGAGGACAGTAGCTCCCCCCAGTGTGTATCATGGGCTTTGAGGACAGGTGTCAATCCATACCTGCCAAGTGACCCTATGTAGGGGGAACAGTCCCTATTCTGCTCTGTGTCAGTGTGTATCATGGTCTCTGTGGATGGGGAACAGTCTCTATTCTGCTCTGTGTCAGTGTGTATCATGGTCTCTGTGGACGGGGAACAGTCTCTATTCTGCTCTGTGTCAGTGTGTATCATGGTCTCTGTGGACAGGGAACAGTCTCTATTCTGCGCTGTGTCAGTGTGTATCAGGGGTTTTGAGGACAGGTGTCAATCCATATCTGCCAAGTGACCCTATGTAGGAGGAACAGTCCCTATTCTGCTCTGTGTCAGTGTGTATCAGGGGTTTTGAGGACAGGTGTCAATCCATATCTGCCAAGTGACCCTATGTAGGGGGAACAGTCTCTATTCTGCTCTGTGTCAGTGTGTATCAGGGGCTTTGAGGACAGGTGTCAATCCATACCTGCCAAGTGACCCTATGTAAGGGGAACAGTCTCTATTCTGCTCTGTGTCAGTGTGTATCATGGACTCTGTGGACAGGGAACAGTCTCTATTCTGCTCTGTGTCAGTGTGTATCAGGGGCTTTGAGGACAGGTGTCAATCTGTTATAGATTACTTTAAATAAACAAATATGTTTAAATGTCAATCTGTTCCTGTCCAAATCTGAGATGATTAAATTGCGTATACGCAGAAGTAAGTTCACACTGACACACGGAGTTCAGGTTAAAAGCACTTCGAGAAAATTTAATGGCATCTGATTAAAAAGCGGGCTCGCAGACCCTTATAGGAGCGAAATTGCATCATCATTGAATATCAAGATAACAACAAATAAACATCATTAATTGGGTTGTGTTAAGTGGTTATGTCAATGTCCACCCATCAATATTATTAATTGGCTCCAGCACTAAGTGGTTAGCTAGGTGTCCTCCCACCGGGAGGTGGTGTTATTCTGGACACGGGTGTGGACAGATGGCTCAAGCGCCATCTTACCCAGCACGAGGCTTACTCGGTGGGAAGGGGGGCTTGGGCGTCATTTTGGGTAGTTAGTGATGTCAGACTCTAGGTCAGGTTCAGGGTCTTTTTTATGAAAGAACATTTCATACAAGCTGTTTCTCATGGCCTAGCTATAGTATACTTTGTTTCATATTACAGGAACTTGATAATTCCGGTGTTAGTCATGTCCTTCTAGAAAATACAGTCTCTATTCATCATTCTAAATGCTGTTAGGAAAATCTGTCATGTAATGTAGTTAAAAATGGAGTTAGTACAAAAATTCAATACAGGATTAATAAAGGTTTTTAATAATTCTACATCAGTCCCCCCTATGAAATGTTAGAATCTAAAAAAGATAAACTTTATTTGTTAATACCAGAAGACGTGTTAGCCCAAAGGCACAGAAACCCAGTGGCCGCTAGCTAGGTGTTATTGCAAAGTGCAATTCTGTCCCTTCCTGTCCCTAACAGGCTGCAGCACATCCGTCAATACGGGCAGGAAATCTCTTCACTCCGCTGGTGGCCCGCGGTGGCTAGTCCACCACTTCTCCGCACGGCAGTCAGTTCCATAGAGACGGACGCTGTCCCTAAGCTGGTTCCCTACCTAGAACTCTTGCACTTTATCAGTAAAAGGGATAGTTTGCAGCGGTATACAGGGTGAGTTGAGATCTTGGAAATCTTGGTCATCAACTTGCAGATGGGCAAAAGTTGGTGCCGCTTGGTCTACAGTCTTCTGTAGGAATTTTCTCAGACAGGGGAGGACACAACAAACGAGAAGAGCAAAAATAAAAAGAGAAATTAGTATTGCCATACCAATATGCATTAAAGCTTTTTGCCATCCTGTCATCCAACCAAACCATCTTTCCCAGGGATCTTTTATCCCAGAATTCCTTTTTAACTCTTCAGAGAGCTCATTTAATTTCTCTATGGCCAAGGTGACTTTACCATTAGGACCTGTGTTTTCTGGGATGTAGGTACAACAGGTCATGGTGTCGGGCAATATTTTACATACACCCCCTTTTTCAGCTAGAATCATGTCTAAGGCCATTCTATTCTGGAAGGACATTTGAGATGTAGCCTGCAGTTGTTCGGCTAAACCCTGGAGGGCATCCCTGGTGTAGTTAACAAAGCGTTGTTGGTTGTAATAAATGTAATTTATCCAATTTAAATTCTTGTTTGCAGTAACTATGGTAAAAAGTGATTCAAACCCCGCAGCAACTTCATCTCTTGCTTTAAATTCGTTAGGCACCCCCCTAGGCACCCCAATGGCATCAATGTAAATGTGAGGGTCAAAACTGCCTTTTACTGGGGCTTCACGTTTAACCTTGGCTGGTGTGTGTATGGAATCATGTGTGTCAGGGTGTGTGTCAGAGATAATATGTATAGGCATGATGGCTTTAGCCAGAGTACACTCCCCCCACCATTCCTTGTCCATCCTGGATCTTAGCTGTAAATCCCCACACAACCAGTAAATATCCCCCAATGACCTAGTATGGAATTGTAACAGGTACATAGGGACAGTTCTGTAGGTGGCACAATACCCTTTGGAGAAGTTACCCAAGAATTTACCAATTCCATCATAATTGGCATAACAGGTGTAATTACCTTTATAAACTGTAACACCATCTGGGGGTTTGACATCCTTGGTTAGGAGAGGATATTCTACTGTCCATGCTTCGCAGAGGGACCTATTGAAGTTGTAGTGGTAGGCAAAGAGACTCAAAACACATTCTTCTATATCTACTGGCAAAGTTAAAGGTACGGTGCCGAGGTGAGGCCGGGCACCACCACACACATAGCATGCAGTTCTGTTATGTTTGTTGGCATTATATTTCATCCATTCTAACCATAAATTAACATCATTAAAACCTGTTTCGGCGGCCATGGTATCTTCAAAGGTGGGGTTAGCAATGGCCATCATGTCTTTACAGGACTGGATGTGTGGTTTTAATGGATTTGAGACCATGTGGGTGGCCCCTTGCCACTCTGGAGAGTGGCACATATCTTTTAGGTAGAAGTGCCCTAGTTTGTTATAGGAACCTTTCTTCCAATACATTCCCATTACATACTGGTCTGCATCTGTTGGACTGGGATGCTCAATGTTTAGGATTAATTTCATGGGTATACCCCCTCCAGGCTTTCTCAGAGTCATTCTTTGGAGAAGGGATCTACCGTGATCATCTACTTTAGATAAGGCACTTTTTGGTTTGTAACCCCAGGCAGGCCCGGCATTCCATCCCGCCGCGTGCCCCCATTGTTTGTCAACTACACAAACATAGGGGTCTTTTACATGAGGGATATCTCTATAGATATTTTGAATTTGTGATGTAGGGAATGGGCAGTCTACAATGTCACAGTAATCAAAAGTGTATGTAGCCACACGGGTACATGAAGAATTGTACCAGAAGGTATACCCACTGGCATCTTTAGTAATGGCTACTTGTTGGGCCTTAATTAGGCTAATTAAGGAGATGATGTACCAGAGGCACATGGTTGTGCGGTATCTGCTTCCTCTGGGGCAGGAGTCTTCTTGCAATGGGAAGCGTGGATCCAATGTGGCCTGCCGGCCAACTTGACGGAGGTTGAAGTGATCAGGAGAACTTGGAATGGTCCGTCAAATCTTGGTTCCAGGGTGTGTTTCCGCACAAATCTCTTGACCAGAACCCAATCTCCGGGAAGCAGGTTGTGGGTACCCGTATCAAAATCGGGATCTGGAATTGAAGAGAAAACTTGGGCATGTATTTTGTTCAAGGCACTTGCAAGTTCAGTTACATAGTCTACTAAAACATCAGTTTGAAGCTGCAACTGTTGCGGGTAGTAACAACCTAGTCTGGGTGCAGTCCCAAATAGAATCTCATATGGGGATAGTGAGTGCTTCCCTCTAGGTGTGTGCCTAACGCTGAATAAAGCTATTTACAGGCTTTCTGGCCAGGGCATCTTTGTTTCTTGTGACATTTTTAACATTCTGGCTTTTAGGGTGCAATTCATGCGTTCCACTTTGCCACTACTTTGTGGGTGGTAAGGGGTGTGAAAGGCTAAGGTCACTCCCAGAGCAGTCCAAAATTTCTTTAGTCACTGTTGCTGTAAAAGCTGGGCCCTGGTCACTTTCAATAACTTCTGAAAGTCCAAATCTACATACAATATCTGTAAGTAGACGTCTTGCTGTTGTTTTTGCAGTGATATTGGTTACTGGGTAGGCTTCAGGCCAGCCTGAAAACATGTCCACTATTACTAGTGCATATTCATGAGGCCCACTCTTGGGCATTTGTATGTGGTCAATCTGAATTCTCTGGAATGGGTACATAGGCTTAGCCAGGTGTTTCAAAGGCACTTTGGTTGGTTTTCCTGGGTTGCATTTTGCACAAATGACACAGGCCCTACAGAAGCTGTTGATCAATGTTGTGATTCCAGGTGCTTCGTAATACTTTTGTATGAGGGCGGCCATTAAGTCTTTTGACAGATGTGCAGGTCCATGTGCCCATTGAACAACTGCTGGATATAAGTTCTTAGGAAGGCAGAATCTAAAGTTGTTGTAGTATACTCCATCCTTTAGGACTGCTCCTTTCTTCTTCCATTTCTGTATTTCTTTGGGGGCAGTTGTAGCTTGCTGTTCCCGTAAGATTCTTAGGTCAGTAGGAAGAGTCTGCAAGGTAAAAATAGGAATTTCTTCGTGTCCGGACACTTCTTCATCCACTTCCTGCAATTTTCTTGCCGCTTGCTTAGCAGCCTGATCAGCCAAGTTGCCCTTTGCTTCATCTGTATCCAATTTCCCATGTGCCTTTACTTTCAAGATGGCCACTTCTTCAGGGAGTAGGAGGGCATCCATTAGTTCCTTGATTGCAGAGCTGTGTTTGACTGGTGTACCGGCAGTGGTAAGAAATCCTCTTGTTTTCCAAATTAGTCCGAAGTCATGTGCCACACCCAGAGCGTATCTTGAATCTGTGTAGATGTTGGCACGTTTTCCTTCGGAGATCTTGCATGCAGAAGTCAGGGCTTGCAATTCAGCTTCTTGTGCAGACATTGCTGGTGGTAAAGATGATGATTTGATAACTTCATCTGTTGTGGTTACGGCATATCCTGTGTGGTATCTTCCTTCTTCATCAGCATACCTTGAACCGTCCACAAACAGAGTGAGATCAGGATCTGTTAATGGATTCTCATGTACAGTTGGTAGATGTATTGTCTCCATTTTCATCTGTTCAAAACAGTCATGAGGTGTCTCTGGGTCATAATCATTCACTATGACTAGATCTTGAAATTCATTTTCCAGGAAGTGGCGTGGCCATGCTTCAAGTTGGTCAGTTGTTGGGTATTTGGCAATGCCATTTTCCTGTAGCTGTGGTTCATTCATGGTAGCCCACAACTTTGCCATGGGTCCAAGATCATTCCATGATTTTGTTTTCAACTTGGTGACAGGGACATGTGGAATGGCAGTGTCCCAATGACGGTACAAGTATTTGAGTTCTGAAGGTAGTTGAATCAGGACCATGCTGTTGCCTTCAGAGTCACAGTAGAAGTCTTGTGCAGTGAGTTTCACCTCCACCCGATGATAGAGCTCATCTTCATAGCAAGGTTCAGGAGTGATGTTTGGTTTGTACCACATGGTACAGAAGGCATATCTTGCTCCCTCGCAGAGAGGTGTTTGTCCATCATGAAAGGATAAATCAGGATGCATTCTCTTGATGGTACCAGTGAGAAGGTAGATGTAGGTTTCATCCATGATAAACCCATAGTGGATACCCCCCTCAGGTAGTGGGAGAAGAGTGGACGGATTGAGAACCTGACATCTTTGTATGGTGATGTTGTCAGGTAATAGGAGGTGACATTGAAGGCGTAGGTGTCTTGCAGGAGACACATGCTTGAGTTGTACTTGGTTGATGATGGCAGAAATGTCATGAGGGGCCAAGACAACTAGAGGGTGGCCAAGGACCAGGTCCACAGTTCTTTCAATTAGTTCTCTTGCTGCAAAGATGGCCCGAAGGCAAGAGGGGGTCCCTCTGGCCACAATATCCAGCTGGCAGGAGAAAAATCCAATAGGCCTTTGACGGCCTCTTAAGTCATTTGTTTGAGTAAGGACTCCTGTTGCGTGGCCTTGTCTTTCAGAGACAAACAACTTGAAGGGTTTGGTATAGTCTGGTAGGCCTAGAGTAGGAGCAGATGCAATGGCACGTTTTAGGGTGCAGAAGTTGTCTTGTGCTTCATTGGTCAGGCAGAATGGGTCTGACTTGAGTGCATCATAGAGTGGTTGCATGAGCAGAGAGGCTTCTGGGATCCATGCTCGGCAGTAGGAAATGAGGCCTAAGAAGGCATGTAGAGATTTTGAAGTCCTTGGAGGTGGAATATCCAGTACTGCTTTGACTGGGTCACGAGTGAGATGTCTGGTACCCTTGTGATGTAATTCCAGTAAAATACAAGTTTAGCAGGCTAAGATTGCCACAAGGCATATGTATGTATATGTGTTTGTAGTATCAGTTAGTTAATTACACGTAGCTAAGATACTGTTATCACTGTACTGACCAGGTGCAGGAATGTAAGAACTGGAATTACGCGTCCCTCTCCTTTGTATCAGATGAGCCACGTGGTTAGACCGGATGGATGAGTTTAGACTCTATTCATTAAATAGGTTAAGGGTATGTGTGGGTGTAGTTAATTGTGGGAGGAGCTACAGTGCTATATAAGGAATGTACTCTATGTATTCAGTACTCAGACTTTGCTGTATTTTGGTGACGCTAGTCCCTCTGAGTCCCGATCGGTGATCCAATAAAGAATCTCTTCCTTCCTGAAGAAACCTGTGTCCATCTCTCTGTGCTTGGCTTCCGTCAGTTTCTCCGGTATCATTTGGTGCATTGGCCGGGAAGCTCATCGTTCAACGGTAGCTGAGAGGCAGAGGCGTGAGACGGTCTATCTTTGCCCACGTTCTCTACGGCTGCACCCCTGAACTTCTGCGTGGACCTCCCTTCGTCTCGGCGCCACTGGTCTGTTGTCCAGGAGATCATCGGCCTCTACGTGAGAAGTGCTGGGGTGTCCCCGTCGATGAGTGTGAACTCAGGTTCAGGAACGAGGAGGTAAGACAACTGCTGTTTTAGACGGCAGGACCCACTAGGGGTATACCGATTGTGCGGTAGGCCCAAAGGGGTTTTGAATCTGTGTATCTGCCCCCTCTGTCGGAGGGAAGGAGCGAAGGCGCACCGCTCGATCGAACGCTCTTTAGTCAGACCGTTTGATTTGGTTAGTCAGGCGGGGTCCTGGTGTAAATAGCCCTAGCCGGACACCGGTGTCTTGTCTAGACTAGCGTTCTAGGGTGTATATTACGTTCGCTAGGTCGGAGGGACCGGGAGACTAAGCGGCGCCTGTGTAAATTCGGTTCGCTAGTTCTCATCCTATCTGGGCTAAGTGGGAAGGCGTGTAAATTTGGAACCCACTAGACTTTTGATAGTGCGACTAAGAGGCGCCTGTGTAAATTCGGTTCTCTAGCTCGCTATATATGTGGTGATTGGGCAGTGTGGCTAACCAAAACGGGTGTATATAGTTTTAGGTAGTCCATTCAAGGTACTGGCCAATAGTTTAGTTGGGAATTGTAAATGTGTTAACGATTGTTTTAGTAAAGTGTATATCTTGTTAGATAGCGCGAGCTCAGCCGTCTAGCGAGAGTGTTAATAGTGTGTTGCTGTATTATAGTGCACGGTACCATAACCCTGTATATTTACTGACATTATATAATAAGTACTAATCATTGTCGTCCATTGCATGTTTAACACCATAACCACTAATAATTGTATTGTGACCTTAACTTGTGCTTTGACCTATGCTAACCGTACTGTAACCGCTATTTGTAAAAGACGATGTTACTGGGGTGTGTTATAGACGGGTAATTCGTATATAGAGAATTATAGCGTGGGTGACTGTGTAGTTACGCCAAAGGGCATAATATTGATTATATAGTGACTGGTGTAGCAGCTGTGTGTGTACGGGAATTCCCTGAGTGTTTATTGTTATTGTGTACGTTTCACTTGGTAACCGTACCACGTGGTGCTGTTGCCAGAGGAAACGGGTGTGACTGTTGAATAGTACGCGTGTATAGTAATCGTTGTCGACGACGTTCCACTGTTAAGTATGGGTGCGTCGCAGTCAACGATTCCGGATCCCTTAGGATGTATGGTTAAGAATTTTAAAAAGGGATTCAAAGTTTGTGATTTTGGGGTTAAGATGTCCCCTGTACGTTTGGTCACTTTGTGCACTAGGGAGTGGCCTACTTTGGTTGCGGCATGGCCGCCACGTGGCAGTTTGGATCCAACTCTGG
Organism: Pelobates fuscus; assembly: GCF_036172605.1. Taxonomy (NCBI): domain Eukaryota; kingdom Metazoa; phylum Chordata; class Amphibia; order Anura; family Pelobatidae; genus Pelobates; species Pelobates fuscus. Next base: position 284,478,200 of record NC_086322.1, on the reverse strand, counting down.
TACAGCGCTTACACGTGGCTGTATCAGGTAGGCCTGAACTTTACGGCCAGTTTCCTTATATTGATTGTTGGAGACAGGCCGTAAATGACTCGCCAAAATGGCTCCGGACATGCCACGAGGAACAGTGTCGCCTCATGGTAGCTAGGACTTGTTCGTCCACTAGGGCTGGTGTTAGGCCCATTTTGGACACGCCCCCTGAGTCCGAGATCCCTTTGCCGCCCCCTTACTTTCCGTTAAGAAGAAGTGACGCAAACGCAGGAAGTCCTGCACCCCTCCCCTCATTACCCTCATCCACTTCCGCTTCCTCCTCCAGTACAGGATCCACCCCCCCTCGTACTAAATCTCCCCTTCCGGAACCAGAATCCACCCCCATTAGAAACGAATATCCTGATTTGGCGCCACTTCAGACTTCCGGTCAAGCTTCATCTAGCTCGGCCCGAAGTGTTCTATTCACTACCTTTTCCCAAAACCAACCTCCCACATCCCCATACCCTATATCTCCCCGACCGGAACCCATGACTGACGCTTCCCTACGTAGCCCCATCCAAACCCGACAGTTGACTGGTGCCCAACAATTAAAGCACTATCAGATGCCTCTTCGCTTAAATCCCGGGTCAGCTTATATCGATGCCGCAGGTCAAATGGCACACGCTGACCCTGTCTTCGTATATGTCCCTTTCACCACTACCGACCTTTTAAACTGGAAGACCCATAATTCCTCGTATACTGAGAAACCACAAGCCATGACTGATCTGTTCACCTCAATAGTACAGACACATAATCCGACATGGGCTGATTGCCAGCAGTTATTAATGACTTTATTTAACAATGAGGAAAGGACAAGAATAAATCAAGCAGCCATTAAAGCATTAGAGGATAGAGCCCGTGCTTTGAACCAAGCTAATCCAGCAGCATGGGCCGCAACACATTATCCCAACACTGATCCCGATTGGAACGTAAATGGTGCTGATATGGTTCAACTCAGAGCCTATAGAGACGCTATAATTGCTGGCATGAAAGCCGGAGGAAAGAAAGCCATTAACATGTCGAAGACAGTTGAGGTGATCCAGAAAAGCGATGAAGCGCCCAGTGTCTTTTATGACCGATTATTGGAGGCGTACCGCTTGTACACCCCCTTTAATCCGGAAGACGCAGACAATTCCCGAATGGTTAACTCCGCCTTTGTCAGCCAAGCTTACGGAGATATTAAGCGCAAGCTACAAAAGTTAGAAGGGTTTGCAGGTATGTCAATCTCCCAACTAATGGAGGTAGCTAATAAGGTCTATATGAATAGGGAAACAGAAAGCAAGAAAGAGGAGGAGCGCAAGATGCGTAAAAAGGCTGATATGCTAGCGGTAGCGATCGCAGGCGTAGATAAACGGGGTCCAGATAGAGGCAATAATAGATGGAGTAGGGAGCCTTTGAGTAGGGATCAGTGTGCGTATTGCAAGGAAGAAGGGCATTGGAGGAACGAATGTCCGCAAAGAGAGCAGTACGAGAGAGACCAACCCAGGGCAGGCTACGGAAACTTTAGAGGTAGAGCGAGAGGTAGAGGAGGCCCCGGAGGGAGTAATGGTTATAGAGGGAGTAATGGGAACAGAGGAAGTGTTAGGGAAGACAGGTATATTCCAGCAGCGCAAAGGTCTCGCGATAGAGAAGGTAGGGACTTTGTAGGATTGGCTGACACGGTCATGGAGGACTATTGATACCGACCGGGCTCCATCCCCCTTGGTCGAGCGGAGCCTATGGTCGATGTATCAATAGGGGGGAAAAGGAGTGCGTTCATGATCGACACTGGTGCTGAACATTCAGTGGTGACTAATCTAGTTGCTCCTCCATCTGGAAGGACTATTACTGTGATAGGAGCAACTGGAAGAAGTGCTGAAAGACCGGTTCTTAAAAGTCGACTCTGTACATTGGGAGGCCACGTAGTAAAACACCAATTCCTTTATATGCCTGAATGTCCAGTCCAATTGCTGGGACGTGATATGCTATCCAAATTACAAGCGCAGATTACGTTCCTACCAGATGGAACAACATCTTTAAAGTTTAATGGACCTTCAGGTATTATGACTTTATCCGTACCAAAGGAAGAAGAGTGGCGACTTTATACAGTGTTGACTAGCCAAAACCCTAGGAGTGATGAGACATTGTTTAACATACCAGGAGTTTGGGCAGAGAACAACCCACCAGGACTGGCCCGCAATATTCCACCAATAAAAATTGAACTGAAACATGGGGTTTATCCAGTGAGCCTAAGACAATATCACATTCCGCAGAAGGCTAAGAAGAACATCCAATCCTATCTGGATAAGTTCATACGGTATGGTATCCTAAAATTCTGTACTTCCCCCTGGAACACCCCATTGCTGCCTGTTCAAAAGCCCGGCACAGATGAGTATCGACCTGTGCAGGACTTAAGAGCAGTCAATGATGCGGTTGTTAGTATACATCCAGTTGTACCCAATCCATATAACCTGCTTGCTTTAATTCCGGGCGGGGCTACTTACTTCACAGTCTTAGATCTCAAAGATGCCTTCTTTTGCCTCCGAATTGCCGCAGAAAGTCAATGTATTTTCGCTTTCCAATGGGAGAACGCTGTAACGGGCTCAAAACGCCAAATGACTTGGACAAGACTGCCCCAAGGGTTTAAAAATTCACCTACCCTATTTGGTTCAGCCCTAAGTCAAGATCTATTGGATTTCGAGTCTATCCCAGGAGAATGTGTATTGTTACAATATGTAGATGACTTGTTGATAGCAGCAGTTACAAAAGAAAAATGTCAGCAAGCAACGCACGATCTACTACATATTCTCTGGAAGGCAGGATACAAGGTGTCCAGGAAGAAGGCTCAGTTGTGTTTGCCAACTGTCAAGTATCTAGGATTCCATATCTCTGAAGGTCAAAGAATTATGGGGCCAGAGAGAAAAGAAGCTGTCTGCCAAATACCAATACCCAAGAATAGAAGACAAGTGCGAGAATTCTTGGGGGCAGCAGGCTTCTGTAGGATATGGATTCCCAGTTATGCGATACTAGCAAAACCTCTGTACGCAGCTATCAAAGGTACAGAGCACGACCCCTTCTTATGGACCCAAGAACAGCAAACGGCATTTGAAGATGTGAAGAAGGCTTTGATGAGTGCCCCAGCATTAGGTCTACCTGATCACACACGACCATTCTACTTATATGTACACGAGCAAAGAAGAATGGCTGTGGGAGTATTGACACAGTACTTGGGATCATGGCAAAGACCTGTTGCCTACATGTCTAAGCAACTGGATGCAGTGGCCAGCGGACTTCCACCTTGTCTAAGAGCCGTAGCTGCAGCCGCCCTGCTAGTAGCTGAAGCCGATAAACTCACTCTGGGTCAAGAACTTTATGTACGAGTCCCACATGCAGTACAGACGTTGTTGGATTACAAAGGAAATCATTGGTTTAGTAATAGCCGTATGACCAAGTATCAAGCAATGTTGTGTGAAAACCCAAGAGTGCATTTAGAGACTGTAAACACCTTAAATCCAGCTACCCTTTTGCCGCAACCTACTGAAAGTCAACATGATTGTTTGGAAGTAATGGATGAAGTATTTTCAAGTAGACCAGATCTTCGTGATTTTCCCATCCAGAACCCCGATGTTCAATATTACACCGACGGCAGTAGTTATGTGAAAGAAGGGATCCGCTATGCAGGATATGCAGTGACAACAATAGACAAGGTGATAGAAGCTCGGCCACTGGCGAAAGGAACATCAGCACAAAAGGCAGAATTAATAGCACTAACACGAGCGTTACAATTGGCTGAAGGTTTAAGAGTAAATATCTATACGGACTCTAAGTATGCGTTTTTAACCACTCATGCCCACGGAGCTTTGTATAAAGAAAGAGGACTACTGAATTCAGAAGGCAAAGAAATCAAGTACGCAGCTGAAATCCTACAACTATTGGAAGCAGTGTGGGAGCCGAAAGAAGTCGGTATCATACATTGTCGAGCGCATCTGAGAGGAGATGGTGATGTAACCAAGGGAAATCGGATGGCAGATAGTGCAGCTAAGCGTGCTGCTGAATCAGGAAGACAGGAGTATGTAGGGCATATAGCTGCTCTTATACCAACTCCACTGTCCCAATGGACTCCAGTTTATACAGCTCAAGAAGAGGAGTGGTTAAAGACTGAACCGGGAAAGTATCTGGAGAACAAGTGGTATCAGCTAGAAGATGGAAGAATAGTTATACCAGCATCGCTAGCGGTAGAAATTGTCCAAAATTATCACAACGGGACACATTCTGGGAGAGACAGTACTGAAGAATCTCTTAGAAAACATTTCTACATACCAAGATTGTCCAACTTGACTCAGGCCATTGTACGCAGATGTGTAACGTGTGCTAAGAATAATGCAAGACAAGGACCAGTAAAGCCACCAGGAGTTCAGTTTATGGGGGGACTCCCCATGTCCGATCTACAAATAGACTTTACAGTGATGCCTAAATCGGGTGGACATCGTTACCTGCTGGTAATTGTGTGCACCTATTCAGGCTGGGTAGAAGCATGTCCTACTCGTACAGAGAAAGCAGGAGAAGTTGTGAGATTCCTGCTACGAGAAATAATACCCCGATATGGACTACCCTGTTCTATAGGATCGGACAATGGTCCAGCTTTTGTTCATCAGTGCCTACAACAACTGACTCATATGCTTGGTATAAAGTGGAGGCTTCATACTGCATATAGACCCCAGAGTTCTGGTAAGGTAGAGAGAATGAATAGAACTATAAAGAACCAGTTGGCTAAAATGTGTCAGGAAACCCAACTTAAGTGGAACGTTCTCTTACCTATAGCCTTATTGCGAATCCGCAGTACCCCTACCAGAAGGATGGGCCTCTCTCCTTTTGAAATCATGTATGGGCGACCACCTCCCGTACTTGGTAACTTAAGGGGGGATTTGAGTCAGTTGGGAGAAGGAATTACCCGGCAGCAGGTTGTAGAGTTGGGTAAGACTATGGAGGAGGTACAGAAATGGGTACAAGATAGATTACCTGTGAATATTTATCCCCCTGTTCATAGTTATCATCCAGGAGACCAAGTGTGGATTAAAGAGTGGAATAATGTACCGTTAGGGCCCAAGTGGAGAGGTCCTTATGTTGTTCTTTTGTCTACCCCTACAGCGATAAAAGTAGCAGAAGTGACTCCGTGGATACATCACTCCAGGGTTAAACCAGCAGCAGTCGATTCTTGGCAAGTTACAGCAGATCCAGAGAATCCCTGCAAGATCCGGTTAAAACGCACTACTCAGTCGGAGTAACGAGGAATTATTGTGGATTACAAATTTTATTGTTACAGGTGTGAGTGAGAAGGCCATAATAAAGCCTGTCCGCTTACCATCACATAGTGTATAAGCCAGGAAAGTCTCGAAGGGACACCTGTGAAGATGAGCAGAACTCCATTCCCTGCAGCCCTCACATCCTGGAAGCTGAGGTTCCATCGCACGGACGAAGACTGAGGATGACGGCGAAAGATGTGCTTTTGATAGTGTTTATTTATATGTGTTTTTATATTCAGGAAGGTAGAGGTACCGACACTCCTAGCTGTGAGGTATGCATTAAGACTACGAGAACAGGTAACCATATTTCCCAAACCCTAATTTGGCATTCACAATACGAATGTAAAGGAGAGGTATCAAGATGTAGATACCTAAATATAGACTATAGTGTGTGCTATTTAGGAGTAGGAGAACCTAAGTGCTTCAGTCCGGAGTATCAGCCTCGTACAATTTGGTTGACTCTCAGGAATGGAGATCCTCAGGGGACCCTAATTAATAAAACGGTGTTAGAATCCGTACATTCTTCGGGTGTTCTGCTATTTGATGCGTGTAAAGCGATATCGAGTGGTAGAAAGCCGTGGAATGTATGTGGGGATCTTAGATGGGAGAGGACGTATGGGTCTAACGATAAATATATTTGTCCCAGTAGTAAAAATAAATATGTGAGTCCTAGATGCCCAAATAAAGACTATAACTTTTGTCCATATTGGTCTTGTGTGGGGTGGGCAACTTGGGGACAGACAGTAGACAAAGACATGATAGTGACTAAGTTGCCGACTAGCCCTTATTGTAAGTCTATGGAATGCAACCCAGTCCATATACTCATTAATAACCCCGACAAGTTCTTAGATAAGTTTCAAATATACGGGACGGGTTTAGATCCTGGGACATTATTGTTTATAGGAATAGAGACTGATACGGTATCCTCCCAGACTCATCAAGTATACCATTCCTTTTACGAAGAGATGAGTATAGATAATAAGATCCCCCATAATGCTAAAAACCTGTTCATCGATTTAGCTGAAAGTATTGCCGGTAGTCTTAATGTTACCAACTGCTATGTGTGTGGAGGTACTAACATGGGAGACCAATGGCCTTGGGAAGCAAAGGAGGTAATGTCCGGTTCTGAGGCAGTTGACCAACTAATATCTACACAAGCCGATTATCATTTGAGTGTTAGAGGTAAATCTGAGTGGAGATTAAAGACCTCCATCATAGGTTATGTTTGCATAGCAAGGAAAGGAATAATGTATAATACTTCTGTAGGAGAATTAACTTGTCTAGGGCAAAAAGCTTATGATGATGATACAAAGAATACAACTTGGTGGTCGGCTTCAAATGTCTCAGAACCATCTAACCCGTTTGCTAGATATGCCAATTTAAAGGATGTGTGGTTTGATCTATCCATCACATCTACTTGGAGAGCCCCAGCAAATTTGTACTGGATCTGTGGTAAGAAAGCCTATTCGGAGCTGCCACAGGACTGGGAAGGGGCATGTGTGTTGGGTATGCTCAAACCATCCTTCTTCTTGTTACCGATTGAAACAGGTGAGACTTTAGGTGTTAAAGTGTATGATGTGAATCATAGGAAGAAAAGGGGACCCATAGAGATAGGCGCCTGGGAAGATGATGAATGGCCTCCCCAGCGTATTATAGATTACTATGGGCCAGCCACGTGGGCTGAGGATGGTACCTTTGGTTATAGAACCCCTATTTATATGCTCAACCGTATTATAAGATTACAGGCGGTGGTTGAGATTATCACAAATGAGACATCACAAGCGCTCAATCTTCTAGCGAAGCATAACACCAGGATGAGGACAGCAGTCTACCAAAATAGATTAGCCTTGGATTACCTTTTGGCAGTAGAGGGAGGTGTATGTGGGAAGTTTAACCTGAGCAATTGCTGTCTTCAAATAGATGACGAAGGGCAAGCAATAGCTGAGCTTACTAGCCATATGGTTAAACTAGTGCATGTGCCTACTCAGGTATGGAAAGGGTACAATCCAAGTAGTTGGTTTGGTAGCTGGTATGAGTGGTTTGGAGGGCTTAAGGCAGTGGTAGGTGGAGTCCTACTGATTTTACTGTTGTGTCTACTCCTACCGTGTCTTATACCCTTAGTAGTTAGGTCTGTGCAAAGCCTGATAGGAAGTATAGCAGAGAGGAAGGCTGCTGCACAGATAATGGCGATATATAAGTATAAGGCTCTAGATCAAGGAGAACCAATGCAGGAAGATGAGTGTTAAAAGATTCACATCATAAGATAAGTCTGGTCTGGTTCATGGTAACCTGAGGTATATGCAAACCAAGGTTAAGTGATGCCTCAAGTAATTGTGAAATATCAGAGGCATCAAAGGGGGGAATGTGATGTAATTCCAGTAAAATACAAGTTTAGCAGGCTAAGATTGCCACAAGGCATATGTATGTATATGTGTTTGTAGTATCAGTTAGTTAATTACACGTAGCTAAGATACTGTTATCACTGTACTGACCAGGTGCAGGAATGTAAGAACTGGAATTACGCGTCCCTCTCCTTTGTATCAGATGAGCCACGTGGTTAGACCGGATGGATGAGTTTAGACTCTATTCATTAAATAGGTTAAGGGTATGTGTGGGTGTAGTAAATTGTGGGAGGAGCTACAGTGCTATATAAGGAATGTACTCTATGTATTCAGTACTCAGACTTTGCTGTATTTTGGTGACGCTAGTCCCTCTGAGTCCCGATCGGTGATCCAATAAAGAATCTCTTCCTTCCTGAAGAAACCTGTGTCCATCTCTCTGTGCTTGGCTTCCGTCAGTTTCTCCGGTATCACCCTGAGATAGACAATGTCCAAGGAAGATTACAGTAGGCTGACAGAATTGAAGCTTGAGAAGTGAAGCTTTGCATCCTTGGTCTGCTAAATAGCAAAGGAGACTAATTGAACATTCTTCAGTTGTAGGTATGTCATCTCCACAGAGCAGCAAATCATCCACATACTGGAGCAGGACAACTTGTGGGTGGTCTGATTGCCATGGATCAAGGATAGAGCACATGGCCTTTGCAAATTGACTTGGAGAGTTTTGTGCCCCTTGGGGCATGACAGTCCATGTATACTGTTGCATTTCATGTGTGAAGGCGAACAGGTATTGACAAATTGGATCCAGGGGTACACTGAAGAAGGCATTGGCCAGATCAATGACTGTGAAGTATTTTTGTAGAAGGTGGGACCCCAGAGAGCAGAGTGTGTGGGTTTGGTACAATAGGGGTGTCCAGGACAGTTGCTTCATTCACTGCACGGAGATCCTGGACCATTCTGTATTTCTCTGGTTCACCTTTTGGAGTCTTCTTCTTCACAGGAAACAATGGGGTGTTGCATTTTGATTCACATTTCACGAGAGCACCCTTCTCCAAGAGTGCTTTGATTTGAATTGAAATAGCTGCAGCTTGAGCTGGTTTTAAAGGATATTGTGCTTTCCTTGGTAGTTTTGCTCCTGGAATGAGTTTCACCACCACAGGTGGGACCTTTAAGTGTCCTATGTCCTCTGGGCCTGAGGACCACAGTTTTGCAGGTACTTGTGTCTTCAGTGAATCAGGGAAATTGGACCTCAGTTCCTTTGCTTCCCCATGGGGTTCTTCTAAATGGAGCATCAAAGGCAGGGAGCACAAGGCTGAGGTGTCTGACACAGATAGAGGGGTGAATAACTCTACTTGTCCATCTGGAGTGAAAATGATAGATGCCTGCAGGTGTGAGAGGACATCAGCGCCTAACAGGTTAATGGGGCATGTGGAGGAAACCACAAAACGAGCAAGCAAGCTAGGGTAGTTGCCAACTCGTAATGGAGTTGTTAAAGGATTGTGTCTTGGTTGGCCATCCACTCCTACACAAGAGACATCAATATTTGACAGAAATGATGGGTCTGGCAGGTCTTGTTCTCGTAGAACACTTCGGGCTGCACCTGTGTCAACAAGAAATGTAGTAGGTTGTCCTTCAATGGGTAGAGTCACAGTGGCAAGTGGCCCCCCCTTATCCCCTGAAGACACTGCCATGACAGGGGTTGATGACACAGGCTTGCCAATTTCCTAATCATCAGGTTCTTCAACTATTGGAACTGTTTTTGTGGCCTTGGGGCCAGGAGCAGGCTTGAACACTTTCTTGGGTTCTAGGCAATCATTTTTGAAGTGTCCTTTAGCTTTGCAATTGAAGCAAAATCCATCCTCGGGTTTGGTGCCTTTTGGGACAGGTCCGGGGCGGGACACCATGAGAGGAGCTGAAGTGGGCCTTCTAGGAGTCTGGGCAGATTCCAGACCTCTAGCAACTAAGAGCAAGGTATCCAGAGGGACTACCTTATATTCAGGGCGTGCAGCAATGATTCCCTTGCGTATGGAGTCTTTGACACCTTGGACAAATGCACCAGACAGCATTTGAGAATGGATCTTGTCTGTGAGATCAAATCCCAAATCTGTAAACTGTTGAAACAGTCTTGCATGAAACCTTTCCACTGATTCTCCTTTTGCTGTACAATATCAGTAAGGCCAGCAGCCTGATCTTCAAGTTTGTCCTTAGCCCATTCCTTTAGCTGGTTGCAGAATGCTACTCCGGAGGGGTAATCAATGTCACTTATAAGCACATCTGTACTGAGGTGGCGGGCAATGCTGGGCCAGTATGCATCTCCGGCTTTGATGGCACAAATGCTCAGTAAATCACGCCATGCAGCGGAATAAGTCTTTTGAATTTGAACTATCCCTCGGTAAAAAGGCATAGGTTGCTTTTCTGGGTCAGGGAGTGATTTCATCAGAGAGCTAGCCTGAGTAGGATTAAAAGAAACATATTTAGGAGGGGCCTGATCCCCTCGGCCCGTATGTCCAAAAGGATCATCGAGGGAACAGCGAGGCGGAGGCCCTGTGGCATCCGGTGAGCCCCGGTATCCATGAGAGCCGGTCTCCTCATACTCATCTTCGTCTGTGACCAAGACCCCTCTGGACAGTGGGGCCACTTGGGGTGTCAGAGCCGGGGGAAAGGCGGGGATCCCGGATGCTGGGGTGGCCAGTGGATTATAAACTTGGGATGAGTAGTCACCGGGAAGTACCGGCATTAGGGGTGCTGGATGACTGGGGGCCGCCATATTGGAGGCGTGAAAGGAAGCTGCGTTAGGGTTAAGGGAGGTAGTGGCGGCCATGTTGGATGTGGGCACATCCGGGGTAGACTGTGCCGGATTGGGCATGACCGGGGTCTGGGGAGTGGCTTGGGAAAGGAAGTAGGCTTGGTTTGGATAGGGCAGGGCCATGTGGTTGGCAGGGGCTGAGGTGGAACCTGGGGAGGGCGGGTTAGTTGGGCAGGGATTAGGGAAGGAGGTGGGACATCCGGGATACGGAAATGAAGCTGAAGGGGTGGGAACTTGGGCTGTGGGAGGAGTGGGCAGGAGAGAGGATGGAGAGAGATTAGCAGAGGCGGGTGTAGTAGGAGGAGCCGGAGTGGGTGTAGTGGGATTGACAGTAGCGGGTGAGGAGGGGTTAGAGAACTGGGTGGATGCAATTGGGAGGGTAGGATTATTGACAGAGAGAGAGCGTAGAGAAGGAATGGCGGATGAAATGTTTGGATTAGACAGAGAAGGTAGTGCAGGGATGGATGGGGATGATGGGAATGTTAGGGATGATGAGGGGGAAAATAAAGATCCATCAGAATTCAGGACCGGGCAAACAGGGGAAATGACGGGATGGGTGACGGGAGGATTGGGAGTGGGGAACATGGTCAGCTGGCTGTCACTCATTGCTGACTGAACCTTGGGGATGGACATCACCTGGGCGCCATTTTGGGGCACTGGCTGAGGGAATGCCCCAGCAACATAATTATTATGATATACATACAATTTTACACCTTTGTGATCTATTTCTTCCTCAACCCAACCTTCCTGCTGAATAGCCTTTGCTACTCTATACCATGCTTCTGCAGTACGTAATAAATCATTATCTGTAAGCTTGCCTTTCTTCTCTGTCAGTAATCTACGCCAGCTTTCTGGCTGCAATCTACCACATGAAGGCACAGCAATTTTACACACTTTTGTTATGGGCAAATGCAAATATTACAAGTTTTAGAATGAAATGTATTTCTTAAACTGTGTACTTTGTCTTTAAGAGATATTGCAAACTGACAAGGTGTTAGAAATGGAACATATTGTTTTTCATAGATGTTTCTTTAAGCAATAACCTCAGTGCATATTATGTTCACGCCATTTTGTCCCAGACGAATTACAATAACAATAATGCATAAACAAGCTTCAAGGCTATGCTACGACTCTTTCAGTACACAATATACTGTGGTAACCCCAAGTTAGTGGAAGTTCCCCAAATCCGGGAATCTCCCACGACTGTGCACTTACGTCTTAGTATAAACAACAGATAAGCTATTCAGACTTTAAGATGCCATCTTGAACTAAGTCAGGAAAAATTCCATGACGTATGCACCCTTTAGTTATTGCCTTGTATCTTTGCCAAATTAAGGGAGGTCCTAAATTGATTTAAAGTAGACAAGTTACTTTTTCAAATATGAACTATGGTGACTCTAATATGACGACACTTAAGGTATAAATAAGTGTACTTTTAAATGTTAAGACACAGAGGAGAGACTGGGAGACAGACGCTGCTCCATCTTAAAATGACTGAGAGGCTGACATGATGACATGTTCAGAAGGGTATGTTAACCTATTAATGATATTTGCAAGCATTTAATTTCATCTTATAAACTCTGCTATAATGGATTTTATATGTCTATATTTATATTTTTATATAATAAATATCTAAAAGACAAAACTATTGCTTCCAAGACAATCCTTATTTTATATTGTATTCTCAATTATTTACATATGTTAAATAGAGGATCTCTTACTAACTATATAACATTATGGCTAAGATATCTGTATGGTTAGCCCTGCTAAGTTCTATGCTTTAAGACATTATAGAGGTAAATAAGGGAACCGCCCACGGTTACAATTGGCGACCATGAAGGGACTTGTACTTGGAAGCGTTAAATAAAAAATAATAAATACCTAGGTAACCTCTTATACGTAAGAGAAGACACAATACTGTGTCATGGCACAAGTCTTGAAATATCAAGAATCTATTGAGCTATTTGTAGCCCAGACTCAGAGAGAGATCTTCATCATTAGAGATGATTTTAATGTGAACTTGTACAAGGCACTTTAAGTTCAGGTGACAGGTACATTGTAATTAGCATACAATGCTGATATTGTGGATCTTAATATCATAAGAGAGCAAATATACATATTTGGTAAACTCCCTGATATGCCTAATATACCAGCACAGCATAGCCCATTAGTTTCAGGACGGTGGATTGCAGACAGAGGGATATATTCTCTTTGTAGCTGCTTAGTATGCATGCACAGAATAAAGATTAATGCAAAATGTTGTCAAAAGAAAAGTGATAAGACAGAGCGATGAAATTTGAAGTCTAATTCCAAGAATGCAAAGAAAATTGCATTATGGCTTAATGAAAACATTCATGACACAGAAGCGACAGACAGACAGTCCACTATAAAAGAAAAGTTTTATAAAACAGTGAAAATTTCCATATTGTCAGTTACGCTAGCTGTTCATTAAAAATCAGGAATTATAACAGTATAACTATTTTTGGAGTCTGGAGTTTCCAGCCAAGGTTGCGGAGATAGGAGACATGTAAACATTCCAAGGAATTGAGAAGTCGTTTTATATTCCAAATTATGAACAACATTATTACATACAGCCATAAAGAGAAAGACATGGCTTTTAAATACATTCAGTGCAGTACAATGCAGTACACTGCAGCATATATTTTATATAATATATGAGAACTAGCTCATATTTTTTCCTTAACAGAGTTGAAATTATACTACCCTCCTAGAAAAAAGGGCAACAGGTGGTTATACACCCTTTGCTTCTCTAAATGCTCTGCAAAAATAAATATTTATAAAATGATTAAAAATAATATATATGTATATATAATATATAATATATATATGTAAAATAAATCAGGGCAAAATAAAATTGTAACTATACAGGATCTCTGATAACTTTTAAACTGAAATGAATAAAAGCTTATTTAAATAAAATGTTAAATACATTTACATCTTTAAATGTGACCAAAAGATACTAAATGATGTGTTAAGCAGCCAGCCCAATTCACTAGAATAGCATAAGTATTCTACTATTTAAAGTGCACAATTCCTGAACATGACTTTGCTTACTCAGGTACAGTCTTTAGTCTATTGCAATGGAAGGATTAAAATCCACCAATTTTAAAAGGGAAAGCTTACTTAAATAAGTGGTACTATCCCACTGTACCTGTATTGCTAGCAGTAAGGAAATTACAACAATGATATTGTACTACTGACTGTAATCAGATCAGACACATGTAATCTCAGTGGATTTTATAAACTAGGTTTTCATAAAACATAAAATAAGATTAAATATCAAAGTTGTTTATATATAAATGTATATAGATTAGGCAATAACAGCATTTACATGCATTCAGCAGCCTGTTCTCTCAGAGCCAGAAACGGATTTATAAAAAAATAAAAATAAAGAATAGGTTTTAAAAAAGTCCACAGTCAACCACACATGAAGGGTGAAATAATTGCTTCTTTAAAAGCTATATGCTGCTGCAATTATGTATATAAAAACAGATTAGGGCACAGTGTAGAAATAAAAATACAGTTTCAAATCTCATATATGGGGATTCAGTTCCACCACATATTCTACAAGTCTGATAAAGGCTAATTTTAATAATATGTTGTAAGAGCATTGTGAATATATATACTGCAAAATTAATGTGATATTGCAAAGCCTGCAATATTCTAAACAGACATTAACAATTAAGAAATAAGGACAAATAATAATGCATAAAGAATAATGCATAAAAAATGCAGTGTCAATTAAAGTGATAATGCTCTGATATATTAAATCACATTGCATATCACATATCTGCTATATGAAAAGTATAATTAAGGTAACTTTACTGTCCAAAGCCCCCTCACATCTATTTTATAGAATCTATACTTTTCTGTGATCACCTCCAAAGGGGCCTCTGAAACTAGGGGGCTGAGAGGGGTGCTCATCCTAAAAGGAATCAGATTTTGTGGTGGAATCTCGGTAAAAATAAATTTAGTAGGCCGAGATTACCACGTGGCATGTGTACGTGCATATGCTGACGTATCGATCAGTTGGTTGCACGAGGCAAGATACGATCAGTAGTGTACGGAGCATGTGCAAGAATACAGGATGTAGTATTCCCCTCCTCCATTGTGCTGGACAGGCCATGCGGTCAAGCAGGAAGTTAATTCTTATATTGTATTGATTGGTCAAGAGAATGTGCGGGTGGAGCTTAATATGGGAGGAGTTATGTGCCTATATAAGGAGCCTGCACTATTGTCCGGGGCTCAGAACTTGCTGTATTTTGGTGACGCTAGTCCCTCTGAGTCCCGATCGGTGATCCAATAAAGAATCTCTTCCTTCCTGAAGAAACCTGTGTCCATCTCTCTGTGCTTGGCTTCCGTCAGTTTCTCCGGTATCATTTGGTGCATTGGCCGGGAAGCTCATCGTTCAACGGTAGCTGAGAGGCAGAGGCGTGAGACGGTCTATCTTTGCCCACGTTCTCTACGGCTGCACCCCTGAACTTCTGCGTGGACCTCCCTTCGTCTCGGCGCCACTGGGCCGTTGTCCAGGAGATCATCGGCCTCTACGTGAGAAGTGCTGGGGTGTCCCCGTCGATGAGTGTGAACTCAGGTTCAGGAACGAGGAGGTAAGACAACTGCTGTTTTAGACGGCAGGACCCACTAGGGGTATACCGATTGTGCGGTAGGCCCAAAGGGGTTTTGAATCTGTGTATCTGCCCCCTCTGTCGGAGGGAAGGAGCGAAGGCGCACCGCTCGATCGAACGCTCTTTAGTCAGACCGTTTGATTCTGTTAGTCAGGCGGGGCTCTGGTGTAAATAGCCCTAGCCGGACACCGGTGTCTTGTCTAGACTAGCGTTCTAGGGTGTACATTTTGTTCGCTAGGTCGGAGGGACCGGGAGACTAAGCGGCGTCTGTGTAAATTCGGTTCGCTAGTTCTCATCCTATCTGGGCTAAGTGGGAAGGCGTGTAAATTTGGAACCCACTAGACTTTTGATAGTGCGACTAAGAGGCGTCTGTGTAAATTCGGTCCTCTAGCTCGCTATATATGTGGTGATTGGGCAGTGTGGCTAACCAAAACGTATGTAGATTGTTTTTAGGTAGTCCATTCAAGGTACTGGCCAAATAGTTTAGTTGGGAATTGTAAATGTGTTAAAGATTGTTAGTAAAGTGTATATCTTGTTAGATAGCGCGAGCTCAGCCGTCTAGCGAGAGTGTTAATAGTGTGTTGCTGTATTATAGTGCACGGTACCATAACCCTGTATATTTACTGACACTGTATATAAGTACTAATCATTGTCGTCCATTGCATGTTTTAACACCATAACCACTAATAATTGTATTGTGACCTTAACTTGTGCTTTGACCTATGCTAACCGTACTGTAACCGCTATTTGTAAA
The DNA here is from genome assembly GCF_036172605.1 of Pelobates fuscus. Taxonomy (NCBI): domain Eukaryota; kingdom Metazoa; phylum Chordata; class Amphibia; order Anura; family Pelobatidae; genus Pelobates; species Pelobates fuscus. The sequence goes on along the minus strand of NC_086322.1, from coordinate 284,462,349 downwards.
AGACGATGTTACTGGGGTGTGTTATAGACGGGTAATTCGTATATAGAGAATTATAGCGTGGGTGACTGTATAGTTTCGCCAAAGGGCATAATATTGATTATATAGTGACTGGTGTAACAGCTGTGTGTGTACGGGAATTCCCTGAGTGTTTATTGTTATTGTATACGTTTCACTTGGTAACTGTACCACGTGGTGCTGTTGCCAGAGGAAACGGGTGTGACTGTTGAATAGTACGCGTGTATAGTATTCGTTGTCGTCGACGTTCCATTGTTAAGTATGGGTGCGTCGCAGTCAACGATTCCGGATCCCTTAGGTTGTATGGTGAAGAATTTTAAAAAGGGATTCAAAACTTGTGATTTTGGGGTTAAGATGTCTCCTGTACGTTTGGTCACTTTGTGCACTAGGGAGTGGCCTACTTTGGTTGCGGCATGGCCGCCACGTGGCAGTTTGGATCCAACTCTGGTACGGCGCTTACACGTGGCTGTATCAGGTAGGCCTGAACTTTACGGCCAGTTTCCTTATATTGACTGTTGGAGACAGGCCGTAAATGACTCGCCAAAATGGCTCCAGACATGCCACGAGGAGCAGTGTCGCCTCATGGTAGCTAGGACTTGTTCGTCCACTAGGACTGGTGTTAGGCCCATTTTGGACACGCCCCCTGAGTCCGAGATCCCTTTGCCGCCCCCTTACTTTCCGTTAAGAGGAAGTGACGCAAACGCAGGAAGTCCTGCACCCCTCCCCTCATTACCCTCATCCACTTCCGCTTCCTCTTCCAGTACAGGATCCACCCCCCCTCGTACTAAATCTCCCCTTCCGGAACCAGAACCCACCCCCATTAGAAACGAATATCCTGATTTGGCGCCACTTCAGACTTCCGGTCAAGCTTCATCTAGCTCGACTCGAAGTGTTTTATTTACAACCTTTTCCCAAAACCAACCTCCCACATCCCCATACCCTATCTCTCCCCGACCGGAACCCATGACTGACGCCCCTCTACGTAGCCCCATCCAAACCCGACAGTTGACTGGTGCCCAACAATTAAAGCACTATCAGATGCCTCTTCGTCTGAATCCCGGGTCAGCTTATATCGATGCCGCAGGTCAAATGGCACACGCTGACCCAGTCTTCGTATATGTCCCATTTACCACAACCGATCTTTTAAACTGGAAGACCCATAATTCCTCGTATACTGAGAAACCACAAGCCATGACTGATCTGTTCACCTCAATAGTACAGACGCATAATCCGACATGGGCTGATTGCCAGCAGTTATTAATGACTTTATTTAACAATGAGGAAAGGACAAGAATAAATCAAGCAGCCATAAAAGCACTAGAGGATAGAGCCCGTGCTTTGAACCAAGCTAATCCAGCAGCATGGGCCGCAACACATTATCCCAACACTGATCCCGATTGGAACGTAAATGGTGCTGATATGGTTCAACTCAGAGCCTATAGAGACGCTATAATTGCTGGCATGAAAGCAGGAGGAAAGAAAGCCATTAACATGTCGAAGACAGTTGAGGTGATCCAGAAAAGCGATGAAGCGCCCAGTGTCTTTTATGACCGATTATTGGAGGCATACCGCTTGTATACCCCCTTTAATCCGGAAGACGCAGACAATTCCCGAATGGTGAACTCCGCCTTTGTCAGCCAAGCTTATGGAGATATTAAGCGCAAGCTACAAAAGTTAGAAGGGTTTGCAGGTATGTCCATCACCCAACTAATGGAGGTAGCAAATAAGGTTTATATGAACAGGGATACAGAAAGTAAGAAAGAGGAAGAGCGCAAGATGCGTAAAAAGGCTGATATGCTAGCGGTAGCGATCGCAGGCGTAGATAGACGGGGCCCGGATAGAGGCGATAGTAGATGGAATGAGGAACCTCTAAGTAGAAATCAGTGCGCTTACTGTAGGGAAGAAGGGCATTGGAGAAATGAGTGTCCGCGAAGAGAACAGTCTGAGAGAGACAGACCTAGGTCAGGTTACGGAAACTTTAGAGGCAGAGCGAGAGGTAGAGGAGGCCCCGGAGGGAGTAATGGGTATAGAGGGAGTAATGGGAACAGAGGAAGTGTTAGGGAAGATAGGTATATTCCAGCAGCGCAAAGGTCCCGCGATAGAGAAGGTAGGGACTTTGTAGGATTGGCTGACACGGTCATGGAGGACTATTGATACCGACCGGGCTCCATCCCCCTTGGTCGAGCGGAGCCTATGGTCGATGTATCAATAGGGGGAAAAAGGAGTGCGTTCATGATCGACACTGGTGCTGAACATTCAGTGGTGACTAATCTAGTTGCTCCTCCATCTGGAAGGACTATTACTGTGATAGGAGCAACTGGAAGAAGTGCTGAAAAACCGGTTCTTAAAAGTCGACTCTGTACATTGGGAGGCCACATAGTAAAACACCAATTCCTTTATATGCCTGAATGTCCAGTCCAATTGCTGGGACGTGATATGCTATCAAAATTACAAGCGCAGATTACGTTCCTACCAAATGGAACAACATCTCTAAAGTTTAATGGACCTTCAGGTATTATGACTTTATCCGTACCAAAGGAAGAAGAGTGGCGACTTTATACAGTGTTGACTAGCCAAAACCCTAGGAGTGATGAGACATTATTCAACATACCAGGAGTTTGGGCAGAGAACAACCCACCAGGATTGGCCCGCAATATTCCACCTATAAAAATTGAACTAAAACTTGGGGTTTATCCAGTAAGCCTACGACAATACCACATCCCGCAGAAGGCTAAGAAGAACATTCAATCTTATCTGGATAAGTTCATACGGTATGGTATCCTAAAATTCTGTACTTCCCCCTGGAACACCCCATTGCTGCCTGTTCAAAAGCCCGGTACAGATGAGTATCGACCTGTGCAGGACTTAAGAGCAGTCAATGATGCGGTTGTTAGTATACATCCAGTCGTACCCAATCCATATAACCTGCTTGCTTTAATTCCGGGCGGGGCTACTTACTTCACAGTCTTAGATCTCAAAGATGCCTTCTTTTGCCTCCGAATTGCCGCAGAAAGTCAATGTATTTTCGCTTTCCAATGGGAGAACGCTGTAACGGGCTCAAAACGCCAGATGACTTGGACAAGACTGCCCCAAGGGTTTAAAAATTCACCTACCCTATTTGGTTCAGCTCTAAGTCAAGATCTACTGGATTTCGAGTCTATCCCAGGAGAGTGTGTATTGTTACAGTATGTAGATGACTTGTTGATAGCAGCAGTTACAAAAGAAAAATGTCAGCAAGCAACGCACGATCTACTACACATTATCTGGAAGGCAGGATACAAGGTGTCTAGAAAGAAGGCTCAGTTGTGTTTGCCAACTGTCAAGTATCTGGGATTCCATATCTCTGAAGGTCAAAGAATTATAGGGCCAGAGAGAAAAGAAGCTGTCTGCCAAATACCAATACCCAAGAATAGAAGACAAGTGCGAGAATTCTTGGGGGCAGCAGGCTTCTGTAGGATATGGATTCCCAGCTATGCGATACTGGCAAAACCTCTGTACGCAGCTATCAAAGGTACAGAGCACGACCCCTTCTTATGGACTCAAGAACAGCAAACGGCATTTGAAGATGTGAAGAAGGCTTTGATGAGTGCCCCAGCATTAGGTCTACCTGATCACACACGACCATTCTACCTGTACGTACATGAGCAAAGAAGAATGGCTGTGGGAGTATTGACACAGTACTTGGGATCATGGCAAAGACCTGTTGCCTACATGTCTAAGCAACTGGATGCAGTGGCCAGCGGACTTCCACCTTGTCTAAGAGCCGTAGCTGCAGCCGCCCTGCTAGTAGCTGAAGCCGATAAACTCACTCTGGGTCAAGAACTTTATGTACGAGTCCCACATGCAGTACAGACGTTGTTGGATTACAAAGGAAATCATTGGTTTAGTAATAGCCGTATGACCAAGTATCAAGCAATGTTGTGTGAAAACCCAAGAGTGCATTTAGAGACTGTAAACACCTTAAATCCAGCTACCCTTTTGCCGCAACCTACTGAAAGTCAACATGATTGTTTGGAAGTAATGGATGAAGTATTCTCAAGTAGACCAGATCTTCGTGATTTTCCCATCCAGAACCCCGATGTTCAATATTACACCGACGGCAGTAGTTATGTGAAAGAAGGGATCCGCTATGCAGGATATGCAGTAACAACAATAGACAAGGTGATAGAAGCTCGGCCACTGGCGAAAGGAACATCAGCACAAAAGGCAGAATTGATAGCACTGACACGAGCGTTACAATTGGCTGAAGGTTTAAGAGTAAATATCTATACGGACTCTAAGTATGCGTTTTTAACCACTCATGCCCACGGAGCTTTGTATAAAGAAAGAGGACTACTGAATTCAGAAGGCAAAGAAATCAAGTACGCAGCTGAAATCCTACAACTATTGGAAGCAGTGTGGGAGCCGAAAGAAGTCGGTATTATACATTGTCGAGCGCATCTGAGAGGAGATGGTGATGTAACCAAAGGAAATCGGATGGCAGATAGTGCAGCTAAGCGTGCTGCTGAATCAGGAAGACAGGAGTATGTGGGGCATATAGCTGCTCTAATACCAACCCCATTGTCTCAATGGACTCCAGTTTATACAACTCAAGAAGAGGAGTGGTTAAAGACTGAACCGGGAAAGTATTTGGAGAACAAGTGGTATCAGCTAGAAGATGGAAGAATAGTTATACCAGCATCACTAGCAGTAGAAATTGTCCAGAACTATCATAACGGGACACATTCTGGGAGAGACAGTACAGAAGAATCTCTCAGGAAACATTTCTACATACCAAGATTGTCCAACTTGACTCAGGCCATTGTACGTAGATGTGTAACGTGTGCTAAAAATAATGCAAGACAAGGACCAGTAAAGCCACCAGGAGTCCAGTTTATGGGGGGACTCCCCATGTCCGATCTACAAATAGACTTTACAGTGATGCCTAAATCGGGTGGACATCGTTACCTTCTGGTAATTGTGTGCACCTATTCAGGCTGGGTAGACGCATGTCCTACTCGTACAGAGAAAGCAGGAGAAGTTGTGAGATTCCTGCTACGAGAAATAATACCCCGATATGGACTACCCTGTTCTATAGGATCGGACAATGGTCCAGCTTTTGTTCATCAGTGCCTACAACAACTGACTCATATGCTTGGTATAAAGTGGAGGCTTCATACCGCATATAGACCCCAGAGTTCTGGTAAGGTAGAGAGAATGAATAGAACTATTAAGAACCAGTTGGCTAAAATGTGTCAGGAAACCCAACTTAAGTGGAACGTTCTCTTACCCATAGCTCTATTGCGAATCCGCAGTACCCCTACCAGAAGGATGGGCCTCTCTCCTTTTGAAATTATGTATGGGCGACCACCTCCCGTACTTGGTAACTTAAGGGGGGATTTGAGTCAGTTGGGAGAAGGAATTACCCGGCAGCAGGTTGTAGAGTTGGGTAAGACTATGGAGGAGGTACAGAAATGGGTACAAGATAGATTACCTGTGAATATTTATCCCCCTGTTCATAGTTATCATCCAGGAGATCAAGTGTGGATTAAAGAGTGGAATAATGTACCGTTAGGGCCCAAGTGGAGAGGTCCTTATGTTGTTCTTTTGTCTACCCCTACAGCGATTAAAGTGGCCGAAGTGACTCCGTGGATACATCACTCCAGGGTTAAACCAGCAGCAGTTGATTCTTGGCAAGTTACAGCAGACCCAGAGAATCCCTGCAAGATCCGGTTGAAACGCACTACTCAGTCGGAGTAACGAGGAATTATTGTGGATTATAAATTTTATTGTTACAGGTGTGAGTGAGAAGGCCATAATAAAGCCTGTCCGCTTACCAACACATAGTGTATAAGCCAGGAAAGTCCCGAAGGGACACCTGTGAAGACGAGCAGAACTCCATTCCCTGCAGCCCTCACATCCTGGAAGCTGAGGCGCCTTCGCACGGACGAAGACTGAGGATGACGGCGAAAGATGTGCTTTTGATTGTGTATATTTATGTGTGTTTTTATATTCAGGAAGGTAGAGGTACCGACACTCCTAGCTGTGAGGTGTGCATTAAGACTACGAGAACAGGTAATCATATTTCCCAAACCCTAATTTGGCATTCACAATACGAATGTAAAGGAGAGGTATCAAGATGTAGATACCTAAATATAGACTATAGTGTGTGCCATTTAGGAGTAGGAGAACCTAAGTGCTTCAGTCCAGAGTATCAACCTCGTACAATTTGGTTGACTCTCAGGAATGGAGATCCTCAGGGGACCCTAATTAATAAGACGGTGTTAGAATCCGTATATTCTTCGGGTGTTCTGCTATTTGATGCATGTAAGGCGATATCAAGTGGTAGAAAGCCGTGGAATGTATGTGGGGATCTTAGATGGGAGAGGACGTATGGATCTAACGATAAATATATTTGTCCCAGTAGTAAAAATAAATATGTGAGTCCTAGATGCCCAAATAAAGACTATAACTTTTGCCCATATTGGTCTTGTGTGGGGTGGGCGACTTGGGGACAGACAGTAGATAAAGACATGATAGTGACTAAGTTGCCGACTAGCCCTTATTGTAAGTCTATGGAATGCAACCCAGTCCATATACTTATAAATAACCCCGACAAGTTCTTAGACAAATATGGAAATTTATTTGGGTTTCAGATATACGGGACGGGTTTAGATCCTGGGACATTATTGTTTATAGGGATAGAGACTGATACGGTATCCTCCCAGACTCATCAAGTATACCATTCCTTTTATGAAGAGATGAGTATAGATAATAAGATCCCCCATAATGCTAAGAACCTGTTCATTGACCTAGCTGAAAGTATTGCCGGTAGTCTTAATGTTACCAACTGCTATGTGTGTGGAGGTACTAACATGGGAGACCAATGGCCTTGGGAAGCAAAGGAGGTAATGTCTGGTTCTGAGGCAGTTGACCAACTAATATCTACACAAGCCGATTATCATTTGAGTGTTAGAGGTAAATCTGAGTGGAGATTAAAGACCTCCATCATAGGTTATGTTTGCATAGCAAGGAAAGGAATAATGTATAATACTTCTGTAGGATAATTAACTTGTCTAGGGCAAAAAGCTTATGATGATGATACTAAAAATACAACTTGGTGGTCGGCTTCAAATGTCTCAGAACCATCTAACCCGTTTGCTAGATACGCCAATTTAAAGGATGTGTGGTTTGATCTATCTATCACATCTACCTGGAGAGCCCCAGCAAATTTGTACTGGATCTGTGGTAAGAAAGCCTATTCGGAGCTGCCACAGGACTGGGAAGGGGCATGTGTGTTGGGTATGCTCAAACCATCCTTCTTCTTGTTACCTATTGAAACAGGTGAGACTTTAGGTGTTAAAGTGTATGATGTGAATCATAGGAAGAAAAGGGGACCCCTAGAGATAGGCACCTGGGAAGATAATGAATGGCCTCCCCAGCGTATTATAGATTATTATGGGCCAGCCACGTGGGCAGAAGATGGTACCTTTGGTTATAGAACCCCTATTTATATGCTCAACCGCATTATAAGATTACAGGCGGTGGTTGAGATTATCACTAATGAAACATCACAAGCGCTCAATCTCCTAGTGAAACATAATACCAGGATGAGGACAGCAGTATACCAGAATAGATTAGCCTTGGATTACCTTTTGGCAGTAGAGGGAGGTGTATGTGGGAAGTTTAACCTAAGCAATTGCTGTCTTCAAATAGATGACGAAGGGCAAGCAATAGCTGAGCTTACTAGCCATATGGTTAAACTAGCGCATGTGCCTACTCAGGTATGGAAAGGGTATAATCCAAGTAGTTGGTTTGGTAGCTGGTATGAGTGGTTTGGAGGGCTTAAGGCAGTGGTAGGTGGAGTCCTACTGATTTTCCTGTTGTGTCTACTCCTACCGTGTCTTATACCCTTAGTAGTTAGGTCTGTGCAAAGCCTGATAGCGAATATAGCAGAGAGGAAGGCTGCTGCACAGATAATGGCGATATATAAGTATAGGGCTCTAGATCAGGGAGAACCAATGCAGGAAGATGAATGTTGAAGATTCACATCATAAGATAAGTCTGGTCTGGTTCAAGGTAACTTGCGGTGTAAGCAAAACTAAGGTTATGTGATGCCTCAAGTAATTGTAAAATATCAAGAGGCATCAAAGGGGGGAATGTGGTGGAATCTCGGTAAAAATAAATTTAGTAGGCCGAGATTACCACGTGGCATGTGTACGTGCATATGCTGACGTATCGATCAGTTGGTTGCACGAGGCAAGATACGATCAGTAGTGTACGGAGCATGTGCAAGAATACAGGATGTAGTATTCCCCTCCTCCATTGTGCTGGACAGGCCATGCGGTCAAGCAGGAAGTTAATTCTTATATTGTATTGATTGGTCAAGAGAATGTGCGGGTGGAGCTTAATATGGGAGGAGTTATGTGCCTATATAAGGAGCCTGCACTATTGTCCGGGGCTCAGAACTTGCTGTATTTTGGTGACGCTAGTCCCTCTGAGTCCCGATCGGTGATCCAATAAAGAATCTCTTCCTTCCTGAAGAAACCTGTGTCCATCTCTCTGTGCTTGGCTTCCGTCAGTTTCTCCGGTATCATTTTCACACTTAAAAAAAAAAAAAAAATTAAAAAAAAAAATTATGATAATAGAAGAGGTATTGTGGGAACATCCACACAGAACATGCATTTTTGTATAAAATCTTAATTTGCAGATATTTTATGCCTTAAAGACATAATTAAATATTTATACATCATTTAATTAAATATGCAGGTATCTTTAAAAATTAAGCAATGTTAAAAAATAAATAAATAAAGTAAATAATAATAATAAAAAATATATATATTTTTAACACAATATAAACAGCTTTGTTAAACAGATTTAAGTACAAGTACTTATGTCAAGAAATATACAGAATACGTTTAAACCTGGCAGGTTTAGCATAAATGCAAAGTTGTTGTTTTGGGGGGCTTTATTATTGCCCAAGAAATCTCTGAAAATTTCAGAATTTTTGAGAGCAGCAAGTAAGACAGCAGATTGCAATGGACACCATTACAATATTGCTTTGCCGATTGAGGTCAGAGCTTTAAAGAATAAATAAATAAATATTCTATAGCTCGCTAGACCACTGGCTTTTATTGAACAGTTGGCACAACACTTATAAAATAGTTTGTAATACTGCACATTATAGCTGTGACAACATGATATACAGGGTAAAAATGCTATTTCACTGTTTAATAGACTTACCCAGTATTTAAGGACGACATGTTTCTTGCAAAGTCATCGGGACTTTGAGGGAGTTTCTAACTACGTTTAATTAATTAATTAATTTACTAAAGAAAAAAAAGGTTTTGTTTTTTTTTCCCTGCAAGTGAGTTTTCAGCGCAAGGTCATTTTGTGTTCACAGACTATTCGGATTTTTAAAAAGCTGTTCTTTATCTCACACTACGAACGGCCTTGTAATTCCTATGCACACTAAAAGTTGGCTTTTAAATGTTATTGTTTTAACTTTAATATTTCATAGTTAATACAGAGGATAAAGTAATTTAAAGAAAGTATATTGAAAGTATATTAATTGATAGGATTTAATTGATCTATTTTGGTCCACTGTAAACTGATCTCTAGTCTCAGTCTGGTGTTCAAACAGTTTTTCTTACGATACGTCGTGTGTTTATATCCACAACTGCATTTTGCTTTGTGGTAACAAATTGAAAGCCTGACATTGTAATACGTGTACGGACATGCTTATAACAAAGCATGGGCCCTCTCCTCATATAGTTGGCCGTTAACAGGCACTTTGATGCAATGTGTCTGTGGTCACTGGATCACAAAAGCATACCCTATCTCTCAGTCATGATGCAGAGTTTATGCTTGCAAGGATATCCAGACCTTATCCACCTGGTATCCACATAAATACTCCTATCGTTTAGAGGGGTTAATTACATAATAACCATTGAAGGTAATATGTTGATTGTTCTTCCTATAGAGGAAAGATAGACTTGCCCAAAAGCTTTTTCATGGCTAGGACAAGCTCCTATAGAGAGAGGTAATCTACTACCAACTCCTGAAAAGGAATATTGGTGGTCCAATATGGGAAATACTGTAATTCATGTGTTTAGTAATCATAAGCATTTGCTTATTGTCACATTACTGATGTACTGTTTATTGAAATATTAATATCTAACGTACTTTTTGAATTACTATACATTGGAAGTTTGCCAACATCTCATGGTTATAAATATGTTTTTGTATGTGTTGATGCATGTACCAGGTTTACTTGGATATATCCTGTGCGAAGTGCAACCTCTGATACCACGTTTTCTAGTCTCACTTCCTTAGTATGCATTTGATAATCCCAGGACCATCCATTTGGATGGTGGTCCTGCAGTTACTGCAAAGGAATCCTAAAACTGGGCAACCACATTTGGGTTACTTTGGGATTTCAGTGCCCCAGCCACCCCCAAAGTAGTGGGGTTGTGGTCTGGGAAAATGCTGAGGTTAAATGATTATTAACCAAGTTACTAGTTGCTTGCCCCACACAGTGGTATCTATTTATTCCTATGGTACAGGTGAGCATTCACAACATACCTGATGATACAAATGGTGTACAAAAAAGCATACCCCGTGAAAAAGACATACCCTCGTCACTTCCGGTGACGCGGCCGCACCAGAAGTGACGTTGGGACGGGGGTGTGCGCCACCGTGCAAGCGCACACCAACTAGGTAGGGATTAACGCCACAGTGCGCACGCACGGCTCAGTACTCCCGTCGGAGGTACAGCGCGCGTGCGCACTAGTGGCAAGGGAGCATTCCACACACACCGCGCGTGCGCAGTATAGGGGTAGGGAAATTTGATGGCTATTAGCCCTGTGAAATCTCCCTACCCCTATACTGCGCATGCGTGGACTCTGATCATTGGATTAAAGCCTCTCCCTGCTCCCAACACTCTCAGCCATCCATAGGCGTGCGCAGCCTGTTGCATTAGGGTGTGCACCCTAAAGCACAAACACACACGCCGCGTGTATATGTATTTTTATACACACACACATACATACATACATACATACATACATGCATACATACATACATACACACACACAAATACAAGTATGCATAGGTGCAGTGTATGTGTGATTGTGAGCTGTGCAGTGCAGCGAGTAAGGGGTGCAGTGTGTGTGATTGCGAGGGGTACAGTGTGGTGTAATTGTGAGGGGTACAGTGTATGTAATTGTAAGGGGTACAGTTTGTGTAATTGTGAGGGATTCAGTGTGTGTGGGGTACAGTGTGTATGATTGTGAGGGGTGCACTGTGTGGGCGACAGGGGTTAGGAGGGTGGAGGGCAGCAACAGGGGTTGGGGGGGTAGAGGGACAGGAGGTGGGGGGGTGGAGGGGCAGTGACAGGAGGTAGCGGGGGTAGACGGGTTTAGTGACAGGGGTTAGGGGGTAGTAACAGGGGTTAGGGGTGGTAGAGGGGTAGTGACGGGTTAGGGGGATAGAGGGGTAATGACAGGGGTTGGGGATAGAGGGGTAATGACGGGGTTGGGGATAGAGGGGCAGTGACAGGGGGTGGGGGAGTGGATGGGCAGTAACAGGGGTTAAGGGGGTTAGAGAGGCAGTGACATGGGTTAGGGGGGTAAAGGGGCAGTGACAGGGGTTAGGGGGGTAGAGTGGTGTGACAGGGGTTGGGGGGTAGAGGGGTAGTGACAGGGGTTGGGGGTAGTGACAGGGGTTAGGGGGTAGAGGGGCAGTGAACGGGGTTGGGGTAGAGGGGTAGTGACAGGGGTTGGGGGGGTAGAGACAGGAGTTAGGGGGGTAGAGGGGCAGTGACATGGGTTAGGGGGGTAGAGGGAAAGTGACAGGGGTTAGGGGGTAGTGACAGGAGTTAGGGGGGTAGTGACAGGAGTTAGGGGGGTAGTGACAGGGGTTAGGGGGTAGTGACAGGGGTTAGGAGGTTAGAGGGGTAGTGACAGGGGTTGGGGGTGTGACAGGGGTTAGGGGGTAGTGACAGGGGTTAAGGGGGGTAGTGACAGGGGTTAAGGGGGGTAGTGACAGGGGTTAGAGGGGGTAGTGACGGGGGTTAGGGGGGTAGTGACGGGGGTTAGGGGGGTAGTGACAGGGGTTAGGGGGGTAGTGACAGGGGTTGTGACAGGGGTTAGGAGGTTAGGGGGGTAGTGACAGGGGTTAGGGGGTAGTGACAGGGGTTAGGGGGTTAGAGGGGTAGTGACAGGGGTTAGGGGGGTAGTGACAGGGGTTAGGGAGGTAGAGGGGTAGTGACAGGGGTTAGGGAGGTAGTGAAAGGGGTTAGGGGTAGTGAAAGGGGTTAGAGGGGTAGTGACAGGGGTTAGAGGGGGTAGTGACAGGGGTTAGGGGGTTAGAGGGGTAGTGACAGGGGTTGGGGGTAGTGACAGGGGTTAGAGGGGTAGTGGCAGGGGTTAGAGGGGTAGGGACAGGGGTTAGGGGGCGTGGGGGGCAGTGAGTGACAGGGGTTAGGGGGTTAGAGGGCTAGGGACAGGGGTTAGGGGGGGTATGGGTGCAGAGGCAGGGTGGGGGGGCAGTGAGTGACAGGGGGCAGAGGGGGGTTTAAATACCTTCCCTGGTGGTCCAGTGGGCGCCCTCTCTCTTCAGTCTGCAGCTCTGCCGGGAGTGAGCTGCAGACCACATGGTGAGTCTCGCGATCTCCAGGCAGAGCGTTGCCGTGGCAACGCTCTGACAGGCTGGAGATCGCGAGATACTTCAGTCTGCAGCTCACTCCCGGCGGAGCTGCAGACTGAGGATCAGGGCAGACGGACAGGAGGGGCCTCTCACCCGGCAGCATTGTGTGCACGCCGCCGGCCCCCTCCTGTGTCGGGTCCTCGGTCATAGACCGAGGACCCGACATGTTAGTCTGCCCAAAGGTAGTGCAGCACGGAGGTGTGATTAGGGTGTGCCCAGGCACACCCGGCACACCCCGTGCGCACGCCTATGCAGCCATCCAAGGGGAGGGTAAAGTATGGTGGGGTTTTTTGTGAAGTATATGGGGGGTCTGCGCAATATAATGGGGGGTCTGCGCTGTAGAATGGGGGGTCTGCGCTGTATAATGGGGGGGTCTGCGCAGTATAATGGGGGGCTGCGCTGTATAATGGGGGTCTGCGCAGTATAATGGGGGCTGCGCTGTATAATGGGTGGGTCTGCGCAGTATAATGGGGGGTCTGCGCAATATAATGGGGGGTCTGCGCTGTATAATGGGGGGTCTGCGCAGTATAATGGGGGGTCTGCGCAATATAATGGGGGGTCTGCGCTGTATAATGGGGGGTCTGCGCAGTATAATGGGGGTCTGTGCAATATAATGGGGGGCGGCGCTGTATAATGGGCGGGTCTGTGCAGTATAATGTGGGGTCTGCGCAGTATATTGGGGGGTCTGCGCTGTATAATGGGGGGTCTGCGCTGTATAATGGGGGTCTGCGCTGTATAATGGGGGGTCTGCGCAATATAATGGGGGGCTGCGCAGTATAATGGGGGGTCTGCGCTGTATAATGGGGGTCTGCGCTGTATAATGGGGGGGTCTGCGCTGTATAATGGGGGGTCTGCGCAGTATAATGGGGGTCTGCGCAGTATAATGGGGGTCTGCGCTGTATAATGGGGGGGTCTGCGCAGTATAATGGGGGGGCTGCGCAGTATATTGGGGGGTCTGTGAAGTATATTGGGGTGGCCTATGTGTTAGATGTGGGGGGCAGTGTGTTAGATGGAGGGGCTGTTCGTTACATGTAAGGGGGCAATGTATTATATTTGGGGGCTGTGCTTTAGATGTGTACAACCCTAGTTTCACAGAAAAATATTTATTTCCTAGACATGCCATGGCATGCTTTTTGCTATGAAACCGCAGCCATCTAGTCACTCGCCAGAGAAGGATGAGAAACTGCACCCCAGCGAGAGGGACTGCCCCACATCTGCAACCAAATAAGGCGTCCATAAGGCGGCACAGGGTGTGTGTCTGTGATTGTGTGTGTGTCTGTGTCTGAAAGTGTATGTGTGAGTGTGTGTTTGTCTAAATGTGTGTGTCTGTGTATGTGTTTGTCTGTGAGTGTGTGTCTGAAAGTGTATGTGTAAGTGTGTGTTTGTCTGTGAGTGTGTGTCTGTATGTGTTTGTCTGCGAGTGTATGTATGTGTGAGTTTTTTCTATGTGTTTGTGAGTGTGTGTCTGTGTATGTGTTTGTGAGTGTGTGTCTGTGTTTGTCTGTGTCTGTGTATGTGAGTGTGTGTATGTGTCTGTGAATGATTGTATGAATGTGTGTGTCTGTGTGTGTGTGTGTGTGTGTGTTTGTGAGTGTCTGTCAAATCAGTGAGAGTATGTTTGTGATTGAGTGTGTGTCTGTCAATGAATGAATGAGTGTGTGTCAGATCAGTGAGTCTGTGTCTGTCAGTGACGTCTGTGTGTTTGTCATTGAGTGTGTGTGGCTGTTAGTGTGTATACACCACTGAGTGCAGCGTGGAGGAGCGGAGCGCAGTACAGGAGCTTCTGTTTCCTGTACCCGGCCAGACTGAGAGGAGGTGCTCACTGAGAGAGCACTTCCTGTCAGTCCAGCCAGGTACAGAAAACTGAAGCTCCTGTAGAGGGTCTGCTCCGCAACACTACAAGACAGGTAGGAGGCACACCAGGAAGGGGAGTGTGACTGCTAAGAGAGTGGGGGGTGCACCAAGGGACAGAGAGGGGAGGGGAGAGAAAAACCAAGGGACAGGGAAAAGAGGGGGGGAGGGGAGAGGAACACTAAGGGACGGGGAAGAGGGAGGGGCTGGTTAGGAGGCACATAGGTGAAGATGTTAATTTTAGAGGGGGGGGGGGGCGGAAAAATTCATCTTCGCCTATGTACCCAAAAATCCTTGCACCGGCCCTGCTTATACTGTGACCGTATCGCATAAACATTGACTTATACTGTTACCGTATCTCCTAAACACTGCTTACACTGTGACCGTATCTCTGAAACACTGCTTACACTGTGACTGTATCATAAAAACTGCTTATCCTTATCGGGATCCATCAAAGGTGAAATCTAGGGTTATATACTCCATGCCACTTTAATCAGGGGGGGTAATAAAGTGTTCCAGATATAGCGCCCCAGTTTGGTCAGGTTTAAATCATTATATGGGATACTGTTTTCTCAATTCCAGATCAAGTTTCAGTTTGATGAGGGAGGCAGTTTAAAGCATTATACACGTTTTCTGTATTTTAGATCTGGTGTCCCAGTACGGGATAGAGACCATCGTTCTGTTTAACAAGAGGATAGTTGTGCATCATCTATGAATGGTGGCTCAGCAGGAATTCAACAGGTTCTTGAAATGGAAACCTCTGTTGCATTAGACACAATTCTGATATTATAACCGAACCCTAAAGCACTTAATATTTTTATGATATTTTATTTATGTATTTTGAATGTTGTGCAAAGACCCCAGATGGTCACTGTTCCACTTGTATTCCAGTGGCCATGAAGGGCAGGTGAAGGTAGTTTTTATTTGACTTAAAATGTCCTTTGTATGCATCTTCTTTCTCAAGGTCCTCTTCAGCTCCTGGAGCATTAATCTGCCAGAAGTCAACGGAAGCGCTCTACTCAAGTGTATGCATTAGCTCTGTCTTTTGTCAAAAGTAGAAAAAATACTTAAGATAAAGTTGTTCCTGTTTGCTTTTAATTTGTGGGCGTCGCAGGGATGCTTTAAGTCAAAATTGAAAGCGCTCTATCATTCTTTCTATTCTACGCCTCTAATCCTCAACATGGAAATTGTAGTTTGTAATAATAGAAAATATGTAGATTGTAATATGCTTTCTGGTTACGTTCTGGTGAGTTTTAACTTAATTTTGTATTTTTACAGCTCCCGAGGGAAGGAGCAAACTGCCTTGAGGAGTCCCTGCATAAAAGACTATTGGATACAGAAGGCTGTACTAAAGGGAGATCTCATCACAGCATCATCCAAGTTGTAATCAGGAGTATATGAGGCCTCTTAAGAGTAAAGAGCGGCTAACAATATCTGATAATAGGCCACATGTGCAATTATTATGTATGTAATTGATGTACAACATATGTTTTCACTTTTTTGTTACATTAGAAATTAACAAATATTGTTAGACTTTTTGTTTACTGCTGTTTCCTGCAAAAAAAATAATATTAAAACTCCAAACAATTTTGAAATGTGCAGTGAAATGTGTATCTGTAATCAACGTTAACCTGCTAATTACTGTGGGACAATGGAGAGCAACCCCAAACTGGTACTCTATCAAACAATCCAGGACTGTTTGGAAATATGGCTTTGTATCAAACTATGATAATTTATGGTGCACATAGGTCCTTTTGTCACTGTGCCTATGGAAAGTTTTGCTTATAACAGTGATGACTTTCAAAAGATAGCAATAAGCAGAGTAAGAAGTTGCTCTTTAAAGTGACACTATAGGCACCAAGACCACTTCATCTCGCTGAAGTGGTTTGGGTGCAGTGCCTATGTCCCTTTAACCCTGCAATGTGAAATATTGCAGTTTCTGAGGAACTGCAATAATTACCTTGCAAGGTTCTCATCCTCTATTGGCTGTCTACCACGTGAAATTACACTGGACATCCTCACGCTTTGCATGAGGACAACCAGTGTCTTTAAAAACGCTATAGAAAAGCCTTGAGTTAATGCTTTCCGATGTGGAAGCCCAAATGTGTGCGCAGGAGGGACCTGATGTACGCGGAGCCTGACCTAACAATCAGGTAACTGACAAAAAGGGTGAAGAGGGTGTTAGATATACAGTTTGATATTCCTAGCACCATAGGTTTCCTTTAAAACAAGGAGTCTTTACCCCATTTCTAAATTTATATAGGTTCCCAAAACATCTATAACGCCAAAAAGGCACTCCAATCTGTGTTCAACAATAGAACCTGAAGTCTAATTTTTTTTGTGTTTTCTCCTCTGAAATCCACCATCTCATCACCCTGCTGTAGAATTGCAGTGATGTCATACATTGGGACACAGCAAGTGCTGTTATTATTTATAGCTGAGCGACACAAATTGTCACGACTAGTAATGTGGTCCAGCACGCAGAATCTATGTAAACATATACATAAGTCAGAAAAGGAAAAATAACAGGACAGAGCGTAAACCGGACCTTAGAATGGCCGGACTAATACGCTAGAGACAGAGAATGGTCAAAGGGAAAGCCGAGGTCAAGGAAGCCAGAAAATACTCAATACCGATAAGACAAGCCAAGTCAGGGAAACCAGAGATCAGAATAACCAGGGAAACGCCAAGGATCAGGATACCAGGAAATCAGAAACACGAAACTAGCACTTTCAGGAAACCAGGAAACTGAAACCACGACATGGCAAAGTACTAGGGTGAATTAGGGGTTTAAATACCCCTCTCTAAGCTATGATTGGTCAGAGGGCGACCTCTGACCCCAGAACGTACGTGTGCGTTGACGTCGTGACGTCACGCACACGTTAGTATAATTCTCGGGGGCGGGGCTATCCATAGACGCGACCACGTGGTCGGCGCCATATTGGATTCGGGCGTGATGCCCGGAAGAACTACACGCGCGGTTCCCGGCCCGCCGACGAGCAGGTAAGCTCGTGTAGTCGGAGCGGTCGTGCCGGTCGGGCACGACCGTGAGGCTCGGCGGGCCGGTGACCGCAACAGTACCCCCCACTCGAAGACCGCGCACCGAGCGGGAAGGACCCGGCTTAAGAGGAAAGCGGTTGTGAAATGACCGGATAAGACGGGGCGCATGGACCCGGTCAGCAGGAACCCAACAACGTTCCTCGGGACCATAACCCTTCCAGTCAACGAGATAGGACAAGACACCTCTGGATAATTTGGAGTCCATGATAGAACGGACTTCGTATTCCTCTTGATCACCCACTACCAAGGGCGGAGGAGGAGTGGATACCCTTGTGTAGCGATTGCAAGTAAGGGGCTTGAGCAGAGACACATGGAAAGTATTCGCTATTCTCATATGAGCCGGTAGTGCCAAAGTATAGGTCACTGGATTAATACGTTGGGTAACTCGAAAGGGACCAATGTACCGAGGGGCAAATTTCATGGACGGGACCTTAAGCTTGATATGTCTTGTGGAGAGCCACACCCTGTCACCTGGAATATAGACAGGATTAGCGCCCCGTTTCTTGTCAGCTTGGACCTTCGCTCGTAATGAGGCTTTTTGCAGAGCTGAATGGACGGAATCCCAAGTATCATGAATCGAATCTAAACGGGTGTTCAAAGCGGGGATTTCTGTGTCTGAGAATGCAGAAGGAAAAACAGTGGGGTGATAACCCTGATTAACAAAGAATGGACTGTGATTAGAAGATTCATGAGTGGCGTTGTTTCTGGCGAACTCAGCCATGGGTAAGAGCTCGTACCAGTTAGATTGATTGGCATTTATAAAGCAACGTAAATAGGCTTCTAAAGACTGATTCGCCCTCTCTGCTGCTCCATTTGTTTGAGGGTGATATGCTGACGAAAAGGAGAGTTCGATGCCCAATTGTTTGCAAAAGGAACGCCAAAACCTAGAAACAAACTGGGTACCTCTGTCAGATACTATGCTTTTGGGTACACCGTGCAACCGAAAGATCTCCCTCAAGAATATTTGAACTAGATCTTGAGCAGATGGTAATTTTTTAAGTGGGACGAAATGTGCCATCTTCGTGAATCTATCAATGACCATAAGGACTGTATTAAACCCGTTTGAACTGGGTAGATCCACAATGAAATCCATGGCCAAGTGGGTCCATGGAGCACTAGGTATGGGCAGTGGTTGTAATAGTCCAGGAGGTGACCTGGGAGGAACTTTAGAAACAGCACATATTTGACATGCCCCAACATAATCTTTGACATCGTTTCTAAGAGCAGGCCACCAAAATCTCCTGGAGATGGCAGAGAGAGTTTTATGGACTCCAGGATGGCCCGCTGTGAGGCTGTCATGGAACAAATCTAGTACCTTCTTTTGAAACTGAGGTGACACATACAGTTTGTCCGGAGGTTTTCCCACAGGTGCCTGAGTTTGATCTGCTATTATGGCACAGAAGAGTGGAGAAGACACTTCGGAAACTGTAGTGGCAATGAGGCATTCAGGAGGTACAATAGGATATATCACCTGTTCCGGAACTTCATCTGTCTCAAACTGCCGAGAAAGTGCATCTGCCTTGGTGTTTTTAGTACCAGGTCTGTATGTAATTACGAAATTGAATCGAGAGAGGAACAATGACCACCTAGCCTGACGAGAGGACAGTCTCTTAGCGTCCCCAATATAAGCCAAATTCTTATGATCAGTAAAGATCAAAAGTGGCTCTTTGGAACCTTCCAAGAGATGCCTCCATTCCTTAAGGGCAAGTACAATGGCCAAAAGTTCCCTATTCCCTATGTCGTAATTCCTCTCTGCAGGTGTGAGTTTGCGAGAGTAAAATCCACAGGGATGTAAAGGCGTATCAGGACTCTCTCTTTGAGACAGAATGGCTCCAACTCCTGTCTCTGATGCATCCACCTCTAGGATAAATGGTTTGGATGGATCAGGATGGGTCAGGACAGGTGCTGAGGAAAATAAAGATTTTAATCGTTCAAATGCTTCTCTTGCTTCTTTGGGCCAAGATATACAATTTGCTCCTTTTTTTGTTAAATTGGTTATAGGGGAAATCACGGAGGAAAATCCCCTTATGAATTTGCGGTAGTAATTCGCAAAACCTATAAAGCGTTGAGTAGCTTTAAGGCCCTTGGGTAATGGCCACTGTAAGACTGCCTCCAGTTTACGAGGATCCATCTGGAAACCAGACGGAGATATAACGTATCCAAGGAATTGTATCTCCGTTTGGTCAAACTGGCATTTCTCCAGTTTACAGTAAAGGCCGTTCTGTAACAGGTTTTTCAGTACAATTCTCACATGTTCGTGATGTGTCTCTAGGTCTGGGGAATAGATGAGAATGTCGTCCAAATACACTAGAACGAACATGTGAAGGTACTCTCTTAGGACATCGTTGATAAAATCCTGGAATACCGCTGGAGCGTTACATAATCCAAACGGCATAACCAGGTATTCGTAATGTCCCATTCTGGTGTTAAATGCGGTCTTCCATTCGTGACCGTCCTTAATTCTGACTAGATTGTAGGCACTTCGGAGATCGAGCTTGGTAAAGACTCGAGCTCCCTTTAATCTGTCGAATAGCTCTGATATAAGGGGAATAGGGTAGGCATTTTTTATGGTAATCCTATTCAAACCCCTATAATCAATACAAGGGCGTAGGTCTCCTTCTTTTTTAGAGACAAAGAAGAATCCAGCCCCGGCTGGTGAGGAGGACCTACGGATATGACCCTTTCTAAGAGCATCCTTAATATATTCCTCCAAACAAAGATTTTCCTGGGGGGACAAGGCATAGACTCCTCCCTTGGGAGGCATAGTCCCTGGTAATAAGTTTATAGTACAGTCATAAGGTCTATGAGGAGGTAACCCTTCAGACTGGACCTTGTTAAATACCTCTTTCAAATCCATATACTGCTGAGGAATTTGTGTGGTCAAGGGAGGTGTAACAGGAACATTAATGGTGCCAATAGGTTGTGGGATTTGCTTAAAGCAAACACCTTTGCATCTCTCACCCCAACTCACAATCTCTCCTTCAATCCAATCTAAACGTGGATTGTGTTTCAGGAGCCAAGGGAAACCGAGTATTATCGGAACTGTAGGTGAAGATATGATTTGAAAGGTAATTTCTTCAGAGTGGAGAATACCCACTGAAACAGTGATTGGCAGAGTTTCGTGTGTGATGAAAGGCTGGGTAAGAGGCCTTCCATCAATGGCCTCGACTGCTATAGGTTTCTCTTTATGTCTTAAGGGCAGGAGATGTTTAGCAGAGAACTCTTTGTCTAGGAAATTCTCCGCTGCCCCAGAGTCAATCATAGCCTCACACTGAACAGTAGTGTTCTCGAAAGATAAGGTTACTTTGACCAGGAAACGGTTCTTAGTCAATTTAGGGGACATATACATCACACCTAAGGTCGGTCCCCGTACGTGCCTTAGGTGTGCAAGTTTTCCGGCCGAACCGGGCATGACGATCTTAGATGTCCCTTCTTGCCACAATACATACATAACCCCTCGTTACGTCTGTGTTGTCTCTCTGCCTCAGTGAGTTTAGCACTACCCAATTGCATGGGTTCAGGTTCTGGAAGAGGCGTTTGGCTATTCACCACTGGGTTAGAGAAACGAGGAGCTATGGACAAATTAGAACGTCTGTTACGTTGTTTGTTTTTCTCTCTCTCTCTCTGAGCCGGTTATCAATGTTTATCATGTAGGCAATAAACTCATTAAGACTAACCGGAAGGTCTCTAGCTGCAGTTTCATCTTGTATATTCTCAGCTAAACCTTCAGAGAAAGCAGCCACCAGACCGCTATTGGTCCAATCAACCTCAGACGCTAATGTCCTGAACTCTATTGCATAATCGGCTACAGAACGATTGCCTTGCCTGATTCTCATAAGGGCTTTGGCAGCGTTCTTCTCCCTGCCTTTAGGTTCAAATGTAGCCTTAAAGGCCGTAAGAAAGGTACTGTAATCACGGGCTATTGCGTCACCACTTTCCCATAAGGGGTTAGCCCAAGTCAAGGCTTTTCCAGTTAATTGGTTCATCAGATAGCCTATTTTAGATCTATCTGTTGGGAATGAACCTGGAGAGGCCTCAAAGTGGTATTCTATTTGGTTTAAAAAACCTCTAAATTCCTTAGAATCACCTCCATAACGAGGGGGCGGTGACAAAGTTATGGACGGTGGTTTATGTGGTACGGGAACCACTACAGGTGGCGGAACCACAGGTGGTACAGGAGGGACCTCTAAATAGGCAGTCCTCTGGAGCAAGGTCTGAAATGCCTGAGCAAATTGGTCTAACCTGTGGTCCATATCCTCCACCCTATTTTCACATGCGATCATATGTTTGCATAGTTCTGCAGGATCCATGGCCATGTCGTAATGTCACGACTAGTAATGTGGTCCAGCACGCAGAATCTATGTAAACATATACATAAGTCAGAAAAGGAAAAATAACAGGACAGAGCGTAAACCGGACCTTAGAATGGCCGGACTAATACGCTAGAGACAGAGAATGGTCAAAGGGAAAGCCGAGGTCAAGGAAGCCAGAAAATACTCAATACCGATAAGACAAGCCAAGTCAGGGAAACCAGAGATCAGAATAACCAGGGAAACGCCAAGGATCAGGATACCAGGAAATCAGAAACACGAAACTAGCACTTTCAGGAAACCAGGAAACTGAAACCACGACATGGCAAAGTACTAGGGTGAATTAGGGGTTTAAATACCCCTCTCTAAGCTATGATTGGTCAGAGGGCGACCTCTGACCCCAGAACGTACGTGTGCGTTGACGTCGTGACGTCACGCACACGTTAGTATAATTCTCGGGGGCGGGGCTATCCATAGACGCGACCACGTGGTCGGCGCCATATTGGATTCGGGCGTGATGCCCGGAAGAACTACACGCGCGGTTCCCGGCTCGCCGACGAGCAGGTAAGCTCGTGTAGTCGGAGCGGTCGTGCCGGTCGGGCACGACCGTGAGGCTCGGCGGGCCGGTGACCGCAACACAAATAGCATGTTAAGGTGTCAGCAATATACTTTATTTCTTTAAAGTTAATATGCAGTTTACACTTTATATGTATAGTGAAAAAAATATAAAAGTCAATGTGGAAACTGGCTAAAAAAAAAAAGCAGAGTGTCAAATACAACATGGAGAACGTTCAATCACCTGTACAGAAAGGCTGTATGGCATTAGGAAGGCAGTATCTTTATAATATAATAGTCTCTCTCTATCTGGACCGTCCAGGATTATTAATCACTAGAAGATGAAGGTTACTTCATGTCTGCAGCATGTGTTCCGAAGCAGTCATATGGAAGTTTTCTATAGAAGAAGGTAATCTCTTCTGTTTCAGCAGGTCTAGGTTAATGGTGGTGGGTTTTTCTCTGGCACTGGAACCATCAGTAAAGGAGTGTAAAATTGAGAGGATCTCCTTGTTTTTCCCACAAATCTAAGAAAACTCAGAACAGAAGATTGAGGATAGTGGTTAATAACTTAATGAAACTGCAAACACTAAAACTAACTTGAAAAAAATAACATTCACAGTGTAAGCAGTGTATAGGAGATACGGTCACAGTGTGAGCAGTGTATAGGCGATACGGTCACAGTGTAAGCAGTGTATAGGAGATACGGTCACAGTGTGAGCAGTGTATAGGAGATACGGTCACAGTATGAGCAGTGTTTAGATCGTACAGTCACAGTGTAAGCAGTGTATAGGCGATACGGTCACAGTATGAGCAGTGTTTAGATCGTACAGTCACAGTGTAAGCAGTGTATAGGCGATACGGTCACAGTATGAGCAGTGTTTAGATCGTACAGTCACAGTGTAAGCAGTGTATATGCGATACGGTCACAGTATGAGCAGTGTTTAGATCGTACAGTCACAGTGTAAGCAGTGTATAGGCGATACGGTCACAGTATGAGCAGTGTTTAGGAGATACGGTCACAGTATGAGCAGTGTTTAGGAGATACGGTCACAGTATGAGCAGTGTTTAGGAGATACGGTCACAGTGTGAGCAGTGTATAGGCGATACGGTCACAGTATGAGCAGTGTTTAGGAGATACGGTCACAGTGTGAGCAGTGTTTAGATGGTACGGTCAGTGTAAGCAGTATATAGGTGATACGGTCACAGTATAAGGCAATGTTCATGTGATACGGTCACAGTATAAGGCAATGTTTATGTGATACGGTCACAGTATAAGGCAATGTTTATGTGATACGGTCACAGTATACGCAGTGTTTAGTAGATACGGTCACAGTGTGAGCAGTGTTTAGGTGATACGGTCACAGTATAAGCAATGTTTAGGTGATACAGGCGTTTAATTCTCCATAGTCACGGTATTTATGGTTACCTCATAAGTATTACAGTGACTCACATTGGTTGAATTGGCACATGAATACACATGTGAGCAGTAACGCCATGTCAAGGCTTCAACCCTTGTAACTGACCATTCACACACACCATACTTTTCATTCATACGCATTCGGTATTCCAGATGTTTTGGACTACACCTCCCATAATGGTTCGCCAGTATTATGGGAGATGTAATTCACAGCATCTGGACTGCCCAAGGTTACCTACCTCTGAACTATGCCGTGATCACAGTACACAGTGTTGAAGTTGCTGTGCAAACAGGAGCATTGTTTATAAATTCAATACTCCACCCTGGAGACAAGCATCAAACATGGGCTTCTTCATTCCTCTTCATGTACTTCGTGTCCCATAGGAGAATGCTTGTCAGAGCTGTGACACACACAAAAAGAAAAAAAACTACAAATACATACATACAGCAGACAAACACAAAGGTTGTGGGAGACACACCGGATTAAATATAAGAATTGGGAGTACCATACATACAGAATGGACAAAGAGACGGAGATTACTGAATTCGGTGACCGACGGATTTGGTTGCAGATGTGGGGCAGTCCCTCTCGCTGGGGTGCAGTTTCTCATCCTTCTCTGGCGAGTGACTAGATGGCTGCGGTTTCATAGCAAAAAGCATGCCATGGCATATGATGTCTAGGAAATAAATATTTTTCTGTGAAACTAGGGTTGTACACATCTAAAGCACAGCCCCCAAATATAATACATTGCCCCCTTACATGTAACGAACAGCCCCTCCATCTAACACACTTCCCCCCACATCTAACACATAGGCCACCCCAATATACTTCACAGACCCCCCAATATACTGTGCAGCCCCCCCATTATACTGCGCAGACCCCCCATTATACAGCGCAGACCCCCATTATACTGCGCAGCCCCCCATTATACTGCGCAGACCCCCCCATTATACAGCGCAGACCCCCCATTATACAGCGCAGACCCCCCATTATACAGCGCAGACCCCCCCATTATACAGCGCAGACCCCCCATTATACAGCGCAGACCCCCCATTATACTGCGCAGACCCCCCCATTATACAGCGCAGCCCCCCCATTATATTGCGCAGACCCCCATTATATTGCGCAGCCCCCCCATTATACAGCGCAGCCCCCCATTATACAGCGCAGACCCCCCATTATACAGCGCAGACCCCCCATTATACAGCGCAGCCCCCCCATTATACAGCGCAGCCCCCCATTATACTGCGCAGACCCCCCCATTATACAACGCAGACCCCCCCATATACTTCACAAAAACCCCCACCATACTTTACCCTCCCCTTGGATGGCTGAGAGTGTTGGGAGCAGGGAGAGGCTTTAATCCAATGATCAGAGTCCACGCATGCGCAGTATAGGGGTAGGGAGATTTTACAGAACAAATGGCCATCAAATTTCCCTACCCCTATACTGCGCATGCGCGGTCTGTGAAGCGCTCCCTTGCCACTAGTGCGCACGCGCTCTGTACCTCCGACGGGAGTACTGAGCCGCGCGTGCGCACTGGTGGCGTTAATTTCTCCTACCCCGTGAAAATCCCTACCTAGTTGGTGTGCGCTTGCGCGGTGGCGCACACCCCCGTCCCAACGTCACTTCCAGTGCGGCCGCGTCACCGGAAGTGACGAGGGTATGTCTTTTTCACGGGGTATGCTTTTTTGATAGAACACCGGTCTGTGAATCGAATAAAGATCTCTTCCTTCCTGAAGAAACCTGTGTCCATCTCTCTGTGCTTGGCTTCCGTCAGTTTCTCCGGTATCACTATAGGCGGTTTTTAATGCGCACGCCTCTCTGGCCGCGCATGCGCATTCTGCTCCACTCGGGAGCTGACGTCTGAGGGGAAGAAGAGGTCACCAGCGCCGAGGGAACCCGGCACTGGATCAAGGTGAGTGGCTTAAGGGGTTTTCACCTCTTCAGCCAAGCGGTAGGGGGGCCCTGAGGGTAGGGGGTTCCTAAGGACTATATAGTGCCAGGAAAACAAGTTTATTTTCTTGACACAGCACTATAGTGATCCTTTAATATGAACAAAGTGAATTATGGTTCAACAAACATATACCGCAAATTGTGATCAAAACGTGTACAATTGGCTCCGACGTTACGGGCTTTCATAAGAATTCAAATATAAGACAAAATGGAAGCATATTATCTTGGAGATTTTTGTTTCCCCCAGTTTTGGCTATTTTCGGCATAAATGTGAAATTCACCCTAAATCCACTGATAATTCTCACTTTTAGTTAAATACAGAATAAGCCCCGGTTTGTTCATGGTGCAAATGACTTGGCCAATAGGCCAGCTACTCCAGCACTGCCTGCTGTGGCTTTGTTATCTCTTAGGACTACATTTCCCGGGGCCCCTTGCGGCATCACCCGGAAGTCTTTTCCTTGAGAGTGCTAGCGACTTCCGTCGCGGTTTCTTCCGGTCCGGAAGAGCTGTGTCAGGGTGCAGGGATAGGGAAAGATGGCGACCGCTGCTGTGATCGAGTTCCAGAGAGCGCAAGAAATGGTGGTGACGGACAAGGCGGCGAGCATAGATATCCTGCAGTCTATAGGTGAAGGGAGCCTACATGAGACTGGCCTGTCTCGGGTGGTGGAGAAAGCTGGAGGGGGCAGCAGCCTAGAGACTCAAACAATGAAAATGTGCTGTCTGTAGGGGGATGGCAGGAGGAGGAAGGGGGGGGGCAGGAGGGTGGATTTATTGGGGGAAATCGAAGTATGATTTCTGGGTAACCCAGCTATAGATAGTGTGAATGGTGATCGGATAAAGAAACTAATCCTCCACGATTTGCTGAGTAATAATTGTGCCATACAAAGAGGGGCAGGTGTACTTCAATGTGGTGGTAGCAATGTGGTGTGTGTGTGTGTGTATTTATATATATATATATATATATATATATATTTACAATTAGAAGGACTATTGGCAAATATGTGTGTGGGTGTATATATATATATATATATATATATATATATATCCACACACAATCAGAAGGACTATAAACAAGTGTGTGTGTGTGTGTGTGTGTATATATATATATATATATATATATATATATATATATCAGAAATCCAGGATGCACACTCAGGGCTTTCAAAATAGTATAATGTGATTTATTGAAATTAAGTGAAAATACAGCAAAATTTTTTATTATTTTTTTAAAGATTGACAAATTATACTATTTAAAAAAAGCCCTGAGTGTGCATCCTGGATTTCTGATGCATATAATTTTGGACGCATGGGGATTGCACCCAGGCAGTTGGATACCAAGTACCGGTAAGGAGAGTGCCGAGCTATCATTTTGTTTTATTTATTTATATGCATTTATTTGCCTAAATAAAACACTTATTTGAATTTAAAAGCCCTTCGAGTGCACTCTTTGTGGATTATTTATATATATATATATATATATATATGTATATACATACACACACACACACTCATCAGAAGGACTATGAGGAAGTGTGTGTGTGTGTGTGTGTTTATTTTCACACAATCAGAAGGACTATAAAGCAAAATATTTGTGTGTGTGTGTATATTTTATTAGATGTGAATTTATGTTGTTCATTAATGGGATAATTTATAATCTGTGTTTTCTGTAAATCCGTTTCCAACTTGTAGCCATTGAACTGGACACAAACTTGTTGCGTGGTATGATCTTTCTTTAAACATTTCAACGTTTACCCAGTTGTTTTGATAAAAATGCCTTCATCCCGCAACAAGTTTGAGCGCAAATCAGTTATAGGTGTTTATTCAGAAGCAGCATCTTTAACGCTGCGTTTGTTTTACCTTCCAGTGAAGCGAGACATCCAGGAAAGCGATGAAGAAGCCTTGCGTGTTAAGGAGCAAAGCATTTTGGAGTTGGGAGGGCTTCTTGCCAAGACTGGACAGGCCGCAGGTGAGTGATCTGAAAATTCTTTGAAGCCATGTGTGCTAAAGGATTATCATGTTTGTTTCCATGGTGATTGTTAAACATTTTGATATTGACCCTCAGATTATTTCTGTTTGTACGTAAGGATTACCTATATGATATATAAGCAAGGTTTTTCACTGAAATGTGAATTGTTAGGAATTCAAAATTAATTTCATATCCCAGGCCAAAATTGACAAACTGGAAAAAAAAATCTCCCAAGTCAGCTAAGCTTTCATTTCAGATATTTTGGCCTTAAATTAGAAATTCACTTTGAATGGGCATCTTCGTGAATTACCCTGGTTGTGATTCGTTAGGTGCTACATAGAAATTTGCATGAACTAAAATGCTGACAGTGCACCCAATGGCAAATACTTATTTAAAGTAACCCCCACTGTAAGATGCCTGTCGTCTTGGCGGTGGTCTGGTTGGGAAATTAACCCCTTGAGGACACATGACATGTGTGACATGTCATGATTCCCTTTTATTTCAGAAGTTTGGTCCTTAAGGGGTTAAAGGGACACTATAGTCACCAAAACAAGTTTAGCTTAATGAAGCAGATTTGGTGTTTAGATCATGCCCCTGCTGTCTCACTGCTCAATTCTTTACCATTTAGAAGTTAAATCACTTTTGTTTCTGTTTATGCAGCCCAAGTCTCACCTCCCCTGGCTGTGACTCACACAGTCTGCATGGAAAAAGAAAAAGTTTAATTTTCAATCAGATGTAACACTTTTTAAAATTTTCTATTTTTTGCTCTGTACATTGAACTTTAATTACATACAGGATGCTCCTGCAGTGTCTGGCAAGAGATAAGAAATTGTAAATTAAACAGAATTTGCGATAAAGATAGTGTAAACATTAGATGACTCTTCAAGGAAGTGTTTAGGAAGCCTGTATAAGTCACATGTAGGGAGGTGTGACTAGGGCACCATAAACAAAGTGATTTAACTGCTAAATGGCAGAGAATTGAGCAGTGACACTGCAGGGGCATGGTCTTTACATCAAAACTGTTTCATAAGCTAAAGTTGTTTTGGTGCCTATAGGATCCCTTTATATATACTTAACTGATGCTCACCGTCCTCAGTGTTGACATGATACACTCCTTTAATTGTTAAGAGCCCATAATACTGATGTTTTCACTTGCCTGCACAAAAATGGAAATATGGGGTTTACTGAGGATGGCAGAGGATTCTTCTTAGATCATATTGTACATGTGTACAGTAAGATGCCTGTGCCCATCAGTGATGGTGAGCAATGACTGATGGGAACTGGCAGGATGTTGTAGTTGATGTTCCACTGATTGCCAAGATTGAATTAATGTTTCTCATTGTGTTGTATGCAAATTTCAGCGACAGTCCAACATAGTCTATATGAGTTTTTCTAAAGCGTCTGTCATTTTCCTGCAAAGTGGATGCTGGGAATGGACATGGCAGCTGCATAGCCAGACACGCTACCTCAATATAAAGCAAATGACTTCGCACGATTTCTAGCATGCAAGAGTTGTTAGAGGCAGTGCAGCTGTTCACGTTTACCAATGACATTTGTTTAGCTACAGTTTACCCCATGATGTGTAATGCTACTTTTTATATGCTGCCTTTTTATGTACTAAAGTAACATAACCATAGGGGGAGCTGTTAACACATGAAAGCTATGTGAGTATGACCTGATTAGACTATAAATTATATTAATGGATTTATAAATACTTCAGATGTGTTGGAAGTGTAAAAACTAACTCCTGTCTATGACGGAGATAGAAAATCCCTATTTTTCTCTCTGTGCTAGAACTTCTGCAGGCAAATGGATTATGGGGAAAATCTAGTTTACAATTGCATTTTTTTTTAAAGCACATGAACAAGGAATTTAAAATGGAAAAACAATTGCATTTTTTTTAAATTATTATTTTTGGTCCCTAAAGTAGTACTGCTTCAACAAGTTCTTTAATCTGTTCTGCCACCTTTTTGATCAATATTTCTTTTTCAGTTCCGGCTGAGAAATATTACCGATTATGAGTAAAATGGAATGCTCACATTGTTTTGCAACAGGCCCCAAAATGTGCTTCTCTTGTAGTGCAGACAAGTCCTAAAGGATTCTTGTTGCTTCCTGTGAAGTTTTTATTTTATCTTTCTTTATTTATATGTACGTTATCTCACATAGGGGATTGCATTATACAAGCAAGCGATTAACAGCAGGATATAAGAACGTCTAAAGTAAACACACTCTCCAGATTTAAGATACACTACTTTTATCAGTGAGTGTGTATTGAGACTAGAATTGATAGCCAGGAGATGTGACTAGGGCTTCATAAATAAAGTAGCTTAAACCTAAATATCAGACAATGAAGCAGTGAGACTGCATGGGGCAGCGCTATGCACCACAACTGCTTAAGAGGCATTAAGCTTAAGAGCTTTTGTTGCTTAGACCTACTCTGAACTTGGTAATAATTATTCACTATACTTGAAATTGTAATAAATTGACAAGAAAATATAAAGTTCTAAGCAAAAATGGACCACAGACCAAGAAAGTTATGGTGAAAAAAAAGATTGAAAACCCCTTTCCACCAGAAGTTAGTGGATAGTCAGTCAGTACATTGTTAAACACAGATCTGCACACATCAGTCTAGCAATAAGGCTTGCTTTTCCCACAGAAACCTTAAATTTGCAGTGACGTTACTACTGCAAGGGATTCTGGGTGGACATATGCAAGTTAGTTCAAGAAAAAACACCTTGTTGCCTCATTATTCCATTTAAACATGGATTCCAACTAACTTGCATTTTCCCACCCAGAATCCCTTGCAGTAGTAACATTGCAAATTGGATATTTCTGTTTAACAATGTATTGACTAAGCAACAAAATTGTAATTTCTAATTCAGATTTCTTTCCATCTTTTCTTTTTTAGCCCAAAATGTATAATCCATGTTCTGTTCACAACAATTCTAAGTTTAGCAAATGACCTTGAAAGGGACCATGCCATTTGTGTCCCAACTTGTATACCTTACAGCTTTCTGCACAATCCTTTGTCACGTTCCTCATATTCCTGTTATGAATCTAATTTTTTTTATATATATTTATTTTGTCAGAACTCGGTGGTCTCTTGAAATATGTACGCCCATTTCTTAATTCTATCAGCAAGGCAAAAGCAGCCAGGCTTGTGCGATCCCTTTTGGACTTGTTCCTAGACATGGAAGCAGCAACTGGCCAGGAGGTAAGACTAACAATAGAATACTTCACATTGCCAAGTAATTCTTCTAATGATTTAGATTGTATTTTAACTTGCTAAAAACTCAGCTTTTTGTTTAAATTACTCACATGCAATAAAACCTGTGTTTTTGTTTTGTTTTTCTTTCTAACAATTTTGACACATTTTGTCATAGACCGTAATTTGTCTTTAGCAAGGTTTAAAGGTACTGTTCCAGTAAGATAAACATTAAATGAGTTTCCTGACATGTAATAAAGCAACAAAAAACTTTAGGAAGTATTTGACCTCTTCTTGTGCCCATAACTACATGCTAGTATTAGTTTAGCAAGGTTTAGTCTACTAAAGCAGGGCTTGACAAATTTGCTTGGAATCTAGGAGCCAGCTTATATATAGTTAGCAGCCAGGTTTTTGTATACTAGCAAAACTTTATTCACAATGACAAAAATACAATTCTTAAAAGAACACTGTAGTCATCAGAACCACTACAGTCTATAGCCTATCCCCGTTCAGAGAAAAGGCAGTGTTTACATTGCTGCCTAGAAACAACTCTAGTGACAGTCACTTAGACGGCCATGCGAGGTGATTCCTAGTCCAGTGCTGCACAGTGTCCAGCACCTACGTTCAGTGTCTCCACACACTGCATGGAGGCACTGAAGTTCCCCGTAGAGATGCATTTATTCAGTGCATCTCCTTGAGGAGATGCTGATTGGCGCAGCGCGGTGATTTACTGTGCATGTGCAGTAGCCTCACAATGCTTTCTTATGGGAAAGCATTGGCTTGGCTGAGGTCATCAAGATTGATTATCTCAGCCATGGAGGCACGGCCTGCCACAGCTAGACTGGCACAGCGGGGGGGGAGGAAGGTGAGTAAAACTCCATTCCCATGCGTTCAGAAACCTAAACAGACCCACTCACTGACCGACATCACACATTTTCTCATAAACTCACAAATTATTTTTTACTTTTAGTTTTTTAATTGAAGTTCACCCAGCCTTTGGTAGAGCTGGAGTGGATCCTTTCTCTGTGGTCCAATGTGGCTGTTATAATCTGCAAGCTCGTCCTCCTTTTCTCCCTCACTCACTGGTTAGTGAGGCCAGGCCCGGGGTGACATCATATTCGGCTCCCCACAGCACAGTGCATAAGGGAGAAGAGCACAAAGTTTACAGCTCCCTCTCGACCTCCATTCATCCCGAGCCAGCCACCTCCGCTGAATGGGCTGACAAACACTCGGGTCTCAGGACAGAATTCTTTGGCGCCATGGCGACCTGACACTTGGGATTTGTTGAGCTCTGTACTAATGTTTTTCTGTGCATAGGAGAAATTCAAAATTAATAGTAATGTTATTAATCCTGTTTTCGTACAGATGTAAAGTGAATGAAATTGTATTCATAAAAATAGACTTGTGCATAGAGTAGAATACACTAAATTAAAAGCAATCTTGGAATGTTACATGAATATCTCCTATAAAACAGAACTGAGACAGACTAATAGAAGAGGAGTGTCGTTACCAGTTGTCCTCACTTAACTTCACTTAACCCCTTTATTTAGGAACACGATTTCATTCTTTATCCTTCATCTGTGGCTTCCTTTGGTTTTTTTCTCTCATTTAGGGGGTAACCTCAACCTATATCTCTGAATCTTACAGCCACAAGGAATCCAACTCTCACCTTCTCTCTCATTCTTTTAACATTACTTTAAAATTCAGCTTTTAAAAAATACACAATTAAATTAACACTGTAGTGTCAGAAACACAAACATGTATTACTGACATTATAGTGTTAAAACCATCGTCTGGCCCCAATCATTGCCTCCCTAAATATAGTAAAATCTTACTTGTATCCAAGTCTGCAGCTGCGGCCTCTGCCCCTGGTCTGCCTGCTTCTCTGAACCAATCACAATGCTTTGCCATAAAAGTGCTTAAATTGCTAGATCTCATCTTACGGGCATGGCCCTCTCTACCTTTTGTATTTGTCTGTCTATATTGTATGTTCTCCGCTAATTGTACAGCGCTGTGGAATCTGTTGGAGCTTTATAAATACCAGTTATAAAAAATAAAAAAATGATTGTCTGAGACTGTCAAGGAGGCAGATCAGGGGCACTTGCCAAACACGGCCCTGGCCAATCAGCATCTCCTCATAGAGATCAATGCATCTCTAAGAGGAAAGTTCTGTGTCTCCATGCAGAGGGTGGAGACACTGAATGCCAGTCACACTATGCAGCACTGCCCCAGGAAGCACCTCTAGCAGCCATCTGAGGAATGGCCAGTGGAGTTATCCTTGGGCTGTAATGCAAACACTGTATTTCCTCTGAAAAAAAGTGTTTACTGCAAAAAGCCTCAAGGCAATGATTATATTTACCAGAACAAATACAATAAGCTGTAGTTATTCTGGTGACTATAGTGTCCCTTTAACCAACATAAAACCCACCCTAATACTAAAGGGACACTATAGTCACCCAGACCACTTCAGCTCAATGAAGTGGTTTGGGTGTCAGGTCCCTCTAGGGTTAACCCTGCATGATGTAAACATTGCAGTTTCTGAGAAACTTCTATGTTTACATCTGGGGTTAAGCCAGCCTCTAGTGGCTGTCTTCCGGACAGCCACTAGAGGCGCATCGGCAATGATTGAGGCATATTAGGCCTTAATCACGCAGAGCGTCCATAGAAAAGCATTGCAAAATGCTTTTGTACGGACTCTTTGAATGCACGTGCAGCAGTGCCGCGCATGCGCATTCGGCGCCGGTGACGTCAGACAAGGATGCTGACGTCGGCGGGGGAGGAGAGGTACGGGAGCCCGGCGGGGGGAAAAGGGTGAGTAGCTGAAGGGGTCGGGGCACCCTCAGGGTACTATAGTGTCCCTTAACCCTTCCTAAATCTTAATTTGTGAGACTTGCCTTGCTAAACTTTACTGCATTCACCTCCAAATTGTAAAATTGCTAGGGGATCCATCACAAATTAAAGGATCACTATAGGGTCAGGGAGACAAACATGTATTCCTGACCCTATAGTGCTAAACCCACCATATAGGTGGCTTGCCCCAACCTTAACCTACCTATAAAAGTTTAAAACTCCCCTTATTT
Organism: Pelobates fuscus; assembly: GCF_036172605.1. Taxonomy (NCBI): domain Eukaryota; kingdom Metazoa; phylum Chordata; class Amphibia; order Anura; family Pelobatidae; genus Pelobates; species Pelobates fuscus. The sequence goes on along the minus strand of NC_086322.1, from coordinate 284,428,246 downwards.
TCAGCACCGCGCGGGTCCGCCGGTGCTGCCTCTGTATTCTTTGTGACATCATCAAAATGGCCAATTTTTAGCCAATTGGATTGGCTAAAATCGGCATGGGGCGGGTCCAAATGCCGTTTTGGCCAATCAAGACCTCCTCATAGAGATGCATCTCTGAGGAAAATTCATCACCTCCATGCAAAATGTGGGGAAGCTGAACGCAGGACTATTATTCTCACCAGAACAACTACATTAAGTTTCTAAGAGTCATTATATGCTGCATTAAGCACTGCTTGGTTATTGATGCCTCGTGAGTAAAAGATATTACATTGCAAATATTTTAAAAGGGATCAGATTGTTCATGGATGCAAACCGGTTAATATGGACCTAGTTAGTTACCTCCTAAATGGTTCATTTGAATGAACTGGGGAAACTTGAATACCATATCTACCGTTTGAGACAAGTAGAGTTGAAGGCACGGCTCAACAAATCCAGTTTTCTATAGAAATTCAAGAATTGGACTTTGCCCAAAATGTGTTTTCACGTAAATTTGAGAGATCAAAAGATTTCTCTAAACTCACTCCCTTATCACAAACTTGCCTGTTTAATTATTCACCCATTCCCGTCCCTTGCTGAGTTCAGTGGAGATGGAGAGGAGAAAGAGTTGCTACACTGTCTTGTGGTGTTAGGGGGGAGCAAGCATTCTCTGCACAATATAATAGTAGAGGCAGTAGACAATCTCCCTAATGACAATCTACTTGTCAATGTGAACATTGACATGGCTATTCACAAAACTCTGGGAAAAACTGAGACAAAACTGAATTGGAAAAATAGTCACAACATTTGGCCTCAGTTATTTCCTCAGTTTTGTGAAAATTCTAAATTTAGTGAAGAACTTTCCCACCCCATAGGCTCTCCCTCTGTCCCTCCTGTAGTCTGCTTGTAATGTGTGTGTGTGTGTGATCCGTTATGGCTGTGTGTTGTGTGCGATGTTTGCAACGGCTATGTGCATTATGGTGTGTTTGCCGGCTTTGTGTAGTGTGTGTGATGTTTGCCGTCTGGGTGTAATTTCTGTCACGTTTGCCGAATGTGTGCAACATTTGCCGGCTATGTGTAGTATGTTGTATGGGATGTATGCTGGCTTTGTTTATTATGTAGGCTGTGTTTGATGTTTGGCTTTATGTACTGTATGCGTGATATTTGCTGGCTGTGTGTAATGTGTGTGGTGTGCGCGGGCTGTTTCTTATCTAGTGTGTGATTGCTGGCTGTGGGTAATGTGTCTGTGTGACGTTTGATAGCTGTGGGTAATGTGTGTGTGTGTGTGTGTGGCCTTTGCTGGCTGTGGGTAATGTGCGCTGGCTTTGTGTTGTGTGTGAGAGATGTTTGCCTGCTGTTTTTGTGCAATGTGGCGGACGTTTGCCAGCTGTGTGCAACATGTGTGACATTTGCCGGCTGTGTGTAATGTGCGTGGTGTGATTTTTGCTGTCCGTCTGTAATGTGTGTGACATACTCCCTGTGATGTACTCTGCCTTTATGTAATGGACTGTAGTGATATAAAGTGTAGGCACTCTGTGATCCATTGGGAGTTAAAGGAACACTATAGGGTCAGGAACACAAACCTGTATTCCTGAGTCTATAGTGTTAAAACCACCATTTAGTTGGCTTGCTCCCCATCAGTCCCTTTAAATGGAATTAAAACTCACCTTATTTCCAGCGCCGCCCCCGATCCGCCTTCTGAATGACATCCTCAGAATTGACGATTTTTAGCCAATCCAATGATTTTCCATAAGGAGAGCATTGGATTGGCTAAAATCAGCAAGGAGGCGGGATAGGGGCATTTTGGCTACTCAGCACTTTTCTATGAGGAAAATTCAGCGCCCCCTGTGCAGCACTGCCCTAGGAAGCCTCTCCAGTGGCCATCTGAGGAGTGACCACTTGGAGGTGTCCCTTGGGGCAATGTAAACTCTGGCATTTTCAATGCAAAGTGTTTGCATGAAAATGCCAGAAGGCAATGATTATACTCACCAGAACAACTACATTAAGCTGTAGTTGTTGTGGTGACTATAGTGTCCCTCTAAAGCACCTGGTCGTAATTAGTGGGAGTGCATTTGGTGTGCACCTCAAGCTGGTGCAGACCACTATAATGGCTTTTTCACTGTACCAGTGTTCTGTTAGTGCTAGGAGTCATAGCTGCTGTACGCTGACCCATCAGTGGGAGCAGGAGCGATTACTGTGGTCTGCACCTGCTGGAGGTACAGTCCACATACTCTAGGAGCCGCCCTGTCGCTTGCCTCTGCTCTAGTGCTAAAAGATTAATAAAAACACCTGTATGTTTTGGGCAATATGAATGCCGTTTATACAGGAACAGTGATTGGGGGGAAAGAGTGAGGGAATACTGCCTCTGTTACTACATCCCACTAGATTCCTGGAACAAAACAGCTGACCTCCCACTACTTTCCTCCTTTACCCCTAGTAAAGGTGATCATTAGAGGGCAAAAAATAAAACACCCGTAGGTACGTGTGCCAGTCTTACAATCTAGAATGAATGTATGTGTATGACTCGAGTTATGGAAGTAGGAGCAAACATGTTTGTTAGTGTTTTTTGGGACAAAAACATATCCTGTAGACCAGAACTGGACACTTCTGACTGATGGAACCTCTTAATGCTCTTGGAGGGGGGCTATCTGCTGCTTCATCACTAAAGTTATTTATTTTGAAGTTTTAACTCTATAATATGTTAAAACTGTTCTAAAATACTCTTTTATTTTACAACCCATCACAGTATCGGCAATTTTTTTAATCGGACCTTCACGGTTAATGTCAAAATTCTGCTCACCATGGCACTTCAAATGTTTATGAATTATATATGCCGAGTTTGAGAGCCCAGACACCTTGGCCTATTCCATGTCATATAGGGTGATAATTTGTTAACGACACCTAAGAATAACTGCGGGTTACTAGAAGTGATCTTTCTATATGGTACATATCTTTAAGAGTTGCATTTTCTTTAGATTGTACTTAAAACATTCCAGATTGTGTGAAACATGCAGCTCTCTCTTTTAGGTGGAGCTGTGCTTAGAATGTATTGAATGGGCCAAGGCGGAGAAGCGGACCTTCCTGCGCCAGGCACTAGAGGTAAAGTATATGTTAAATATCCGTTTCAATCTTTTTGTCACAAGACGCCTTTTTACATACATGTTTATCAGAAGCTGTTTGCTAGATTATAACTTTCCATGCTGACTGTGATTCTTTGCACACCATAAAGTCTGTGCAGATTGCGATAGGCTGCAAATTGTAGTACATAGACAAGGAATCTACACATTTTAGACAAAAGTTGGAGAAATGGAAAAATTAACCAACTCCACTATAGCTAATTTTATTCAGCTCTAATAAGATAACTTTTAACTTTAGAGTATATTTGCTAAATAGCAGTCTGTGGTAAACTGAAAGCAGCCAAGATAACAATATCTGAGAGCTTTTCCAAAGCAGCGATTTTTGGCCCTAATTTTAGCAATATTGTTTTCGTTTACCACGGTGTTGTAGTCTCATTTTAGGGAAAAACTACAGGCGTTCAAAGAGCTGTGTGTGGCTATGTCTCTTGTGCTGGAGGAAATACATTGTTTCACCCACACATGGTATTTTAGAAGTAAGATTTGTTTTCGTGAAAGAACCAAAATGTGTTTAGCACACAGATCTGGGTGCACAGTGGATAAGAACACTCAGAGCACTTGTGCACAAAATGTGCAGATCTCAGTGTTGATGGTCCTATTCACCTGGAGCATACAATATATATTGATTTGACAGGTGAAAACTGCTAGAGTTGCAAGTACCTCCCAGATTCCAGCCTCATTGATAGAACAGATTAACCCTAACTTTTAATCAGTATCAATTTCAACTAACCTAGACTGCATTAATCAGCTGTGAGTGGATAGCTAGCCCACCCCAGCTCTCTGAGCTAGTCAATTCTGTTCACATTGGGCAAAATTGACTTTGTATTCTTAATGAGGCAGGGAAGACGTATAGTGTTGTTTATTGTACAGTTTGTTTTGTTCCTAAATGCAACTGATGTTTGTATTGTTTCTCGGTTATTCACATTTACACCCTTCCTATTGTGTTCCAGGCTCGGCTTGTATCCCTTTACTTTGATACTAAACGTTACCAGGAGGCATTGCAGTTAGGTGAGTGAGCCTGCAGGTGGCAGTCTCATACCTTTAAATGTCTGTCCGATGTGGTACTTCTGAAAGCTAATATTTCCATAGAGATTTGCTTCCTTAGTCACCACTGCTGACTCATTTAGTAAACCGCAAAATGGTGTACCTTACAAAGTGTTAGGCTATATGATTGATGTGTTTTAAATTCCTTACTAATGAAATGCAACTTAAATTCAAAGCTCTGGAGGAACTTTAGATCACTCCCCCCGCTTTCATGTAGTACACTGGGTAATGCCATTCTGACAGTCAGGGAGGGGGGAGTAGTGAATGGACTGTACGATTTCACTATTGGTATTCCAGGCAGTAAAAAAAGATTGCTGTAGTAGTTTTAAATGCCTTTATTTTAGAAATATAACTATTTACTGCACATGATCATTTTGCTCAAATGCAGAAATGTGTTGTACATTTTGTTGCCAGTTATAGTAAACTGCACTGCTAGTAATGCCCTCAGGGTCATTATTTATTTATATTTTTATCTATTTTTGTCACATCTACTGTATGCAATAAAAATGTAATTTTTTCTTTTATACTAACATTTCATACCCTGAATGATAGATTACAAGATAACGGACACTGTATAAAGTTTAAAACTGTTCTTTTCCCAGATATTTATTCTGAATGACGATAAAATAAGTGGGGGGAAAAAAATTGAAAATGTACATAATTTTAATTGCTGTGATGTTTATATGCTAGCTAATAATTATGTTAATATTTTTTTTTAAGAAAAAGTGCTTACAATGAGTGACACTTTTGGATTTTTTTTTTTTTTTTTTTTTTTTTTTAAAGGAACACTATAGGGTCAGGAACAAACATGTAATCCTCATCCTATAGTGTTAACCCACCATTTAGGTGGCTTGCACTCCCCCTCCCCCTTAGCCCGCCTTAAAAGTTAATAAAAACCAACCTTATTTCCAGCCATGCGCGGGTCCGCCGGCGCTGGCCCTGCCCCCTTGGTGACATCACCAGAATTGTCGATTTTGCCATAGGGAAAGCATTGGATTAGCTAAAATCGGCAAGGGGGCAAGGCCAAATGCCGTTTTGGCCAATCAGCACCTTCTTATAGAGATGCATTGCGTAGCGTAGAGACTCTAAACAGCAGTGCTGCTTAATGTGCAGCACAGAGCCAGGAAGCACCTCCAGTGGCCATCTGAGGAGTAGCCACTTGGAGGTGTACCCAGGGGCAATGTAAATACTGTCTTTTCTCTGAAAAGGCAGTGTTTGCATGAAAATGCCTGAAGGCAGTGATTATACTCACCAGAACAACTACATTAAGCTGTAGTTGTTCTGGTGACTATAGTGTCCTTTTAATTCACGTCTGGGATGTGGTAAATACAAGGGATTTTGTTAGCAAAAAAAAAGCTTATTATGACATGATACTGCATTTTCTTACGTTGTTTTTTTTACCCTTTGAATCCACATAAATCAAAACTTAAACAAATCTGCTCCGTCTCCTGCAGGTTCACAACTGCTCCGTGAACTAAAAAAGATGGATGACAAAGCTCTTTTGGTGGAAGTTCAGCTACTGGAGAGCAAGACCTACCATGCCCTTAGCAACTTACCCAAAGCCCGAGCTGCACTGACATCTGCCCGTACCACGGCCAACGCCATTTATTGCCCGCCAAAGTTGCAAGCTGCCCTGGACATGCAGTCAGGTTAGCACTTCTATCACAACATCATACATTCCACATTATTATTGATATCTATGCTTGATAGAAAAGATACAACCGCACACATTCACACAAATGCATGAGTTCATTGTTTGGAGATGGAAACATTTTCAACTTTTGGAATTACTTTTAAATAAGCGTTAGAATACACTTTTTAGAATATTACCTCTGTTGCCCAAGTGCTGTTTTTGGTTTGTGCTTCGTATGAGTGCAAATAAAACAAAATATGGACTTTGTCAAAGGGAAAACTGCTTTTTTTTTAAGTGGCTAATACTATATTAGCAGTTAGTTTCTTTGAAGCCAAAGAAGTCTCCCGCAAATAAATGTCCAACAGAGAACACTGCTACAAATGGAGCTGTGAACAGGAGCTTGGTGACCTGTGGATTTTGGTTCAGCCCCACCATTTGTAATACTTGTAACCATAATATTTTCCTTGGCTTAAAAATTGCAATTCCATTTATAGAGAAAGTTTTGAGATATTTTTAAGTGGACAGTGTGTCCGAGGCTCGTGTCTTTTTATTGATAGAAGCCATATTCCGCTTACATACATGTAATGCAGCCTATGTTTATATCTTCATATTTGTGATTTATTACTTATTATCAAAGTTTAACTTGTGATTACACATATTTTCTCCAGGCATAATCCACGCAGCAGAGGAGAAGGACTGGAAAACGGCTTACTCCTATTTCTATGAGGCCTTTGAGGGGTATGATTCCATAGACAGCCCAAGAGCTATGACAGCCTTGAAGTACATGCTGCTGTGTAAGATCATGTTGAATACGTAAGTATGAAATCCTCGCAAATGTTTTGCTGCCACCTTGCTGACTGTGTTTACATGTTTCTTCGTAAGCAGCCACTTCCATTCTCCATGTACAAGTCATGAAATAATCTTTGACAATATTTGAAACTTTTATTTTATTATTTATTAGACCATTTTTTTTTAAATCAAACTTTACAAGCTATCAGCAATCCAGACTTAACCGATTGAAACAAAAAAAATGATAATAGGTCAAATATTATTGGAAAATAGTAATTATATATTAGCATTCTCCAATGGGTCTATCCGCATTTGGGGTTGATGGGTTTAGCTATTTCTTAGCTTATAAGATTATTACAAACGCCATTTCATTCCCCGAACTCTGAATATCAATATTTTGTTGGGGTGCAGTATTCACACTCCCCCTTCCGGTCAAATACTTGGGCATTCTATGAATCAAAATGCTGTTTGCATACAATTTTAATAGCAATTGCTTGAGATAACAGGGGTGACACCTTTATAGTCCTGCGGCTGCATTTTTGTTTTTCTTTTTAAACAAAAATGTCTAATCCTGGTTATTAGTTTAATTGACATCCCATTTGTTAAAGTATTTTGTGTTGACCCATTCAGCCTTCATAACTGCAGTCTATTTATTTGTCCTTTCCAGGCCTGAAGATGTGCAAACCCTAGTGAGCGGGAAGCTAGCACTGCGTTATGCTGGGCGGCAGGTTTGTATTGATTGTCATGCTTTATCATTTTGATTGACATGCTTTATAATTAAAGGTGCACTGTAACCTCTACAGGTCACTGTAATGTATAGTGGTGCTCACACCGTTTGATACAAACCGGGGCAGAAGAGTGCCAATTACTTTTTGCATCATACAAAAAGCTTTTGTAATTAACCCCTTAAGGACTCGTGACATGTGTGACATGTCATGATTCCCTTTTATTCCAGAAGTTTGGTCCTTAAGGGGTTAAGGTGCTTAGTGTGCCTTGTAAGAACGTGTCCTCCTATCCAGAGCTTTATGTTGAGCCAGCCATATGGATGTTTTGTTACTCTTCTATACAACATTTTGTAATTGCACATCACCCTAGGTGACATTATTGTTACAAAATGTATATTGGATAAACAAAGAGGGAGAGGGGGAGACATTAAAGGAACATTCCTAACGCTAGTGCTAGAGTGGCTGTTCAGGTGGTCAGCCTCCCTCAAATTGTAGGTAATAGCTTACTTGCCTTTGCTTTGTCTTGCCGTTGCTGACCCTGCCTCCATGATCATCAATCTTGATCTCAGACAATAAAAGGCCATTGCACACGCGCAGCAAAACACTGTACCAATCAGCATCTCCTCTTAAAGATGCTTTGAACCAATGCATCTGTATTGGGAGCTGCGTGCAGACTCTGATAGGAAGCACCTCTAGTGGCCGTTTGAGTGACTGCCCCTAGTGGTGTTACTAGGCAGGAATGTAAACACTACGTTTTCTCTGAAAAGGCAGCATTTACATTGAAAAGGCTACAGGGACAGAATATAGACACCAGAACCACTACATTAAGCTACAATAGTGGTTCTGGTGACTATAGTGTCCTTTAGGTTTAACCATATATATTATTAAAGGGCTAGAATGCATCCGATTTTGGGTTGTTTTCTTTGAATCATGCTTAATGCATTCTTTTGCATTTTTTTATTTGTTTTTGTATTCTCAAAAAAAAAAAAGAGGCGATTGTGGCTTAGCTTCACCCACTTGCATCGCATTTCAAAGAAAAAGAAATAATGAAATAAGCTAAAAGGAGAAGAAGAAAAAAAAGAGTACTTTTTCTATAAATCTCTACAGAGGTCTTAATTAGCTTTCAATTGGGAGCTGTACAGCAGCTTATTCTGTATATATTCTCGTTGTACTCCACAACACTTTCCAAATGGTTTTTAAGTATATCATGTCAGTACAAACAAGAAACAGGCTGCAGCTTAACAGTTCAATAGGCCAGTCAAAACAATATTAAAATAATAAAATGCAATTTCTTTGCACGCAGAGTTATATTTTTTTACTATTCCATTATGTTTACGATCTACTATTCCAATACTATATTATCCATCTGATAACTCTTAACCATATAGATAAATTTTCTTTGCATTACAGACAGAAGCACTGAAGAGTGTGGCACAAGCCAGCAAGAACCGTTCACTCGCCAACTTTGAGAAGGTATTAAATCACATCAAACCATGAACTGGGACATATGATGACGTTGCCTTGGAATTAAAAACGCAAATTGAAGGGTTGTTTCTGGCTGGATAATGATATGGCCTGTGGTTGCGTTACACCTCCGGCAGCAAAACGCAGACTCCAGGCTCCATGACCACTTCAAATCACTGAAATGGTCACGGTGCTTGGGGTAAACCTTTAAAAAAATAAATTTCTCTTGATCACACACACAGCAGCAGCAGCACTTGCATTTGGGTATTTGTCCTTAAAGCTGAACAGGTAACCATCAAGGACCTGAATATATACAAGGCAACGGTGATTGCAATTTGCGCTTTTTGCCCAATGAGAATATTTATTGGAACTAATTTTTATACTCATCCTGTTTCTCTTTTAATGGACCAAATACTAAAATATCTTCAGTTGCTCTTAGTCCTTCAACTTCTAAAATTCAGGTTTCAGCCCTTTTTACACTTTAATCCAGAGATTTTATTTTAAAGCAGTTATTTCCTCCCAAATGACAACCAATTCATTCTTGGTTTTATATATATTGACTTAAAAGAGCTATAGTGCCAGGAAAACAAACTCGTTACTTTTCTCCAGCGCCAGGCTCCCTCGGCACTGTTGTCCTCTCCTCCCCCTGCCAACGTCAGCTCCGAATGCGCATGCATGGAAAGAGCCGCGCGCGCATTCATACAGCCCATAGGAAAGCATTATTCAATGCTTCATGTGAACGTTTAGCGTCTTCTCACTGTGATTTTCACAGTGAGAATCGCGGAAGCGCCTCTAGTGGCTGTCAGTGAGACAGCCACTAAAGTTTGGATTAATCCTCAGTGAAACATAGCAGTTTCTGCAGGGTTAAAACTAGAGGGACCTGGCACCCAGACCACTTCATTGAGCTGAAGTGGTCTGGGTGCCTATAGTGGTCCTTTAATGACTTGTGTTAAAAACCTATTGAATAACTGCTCATTGAAAACCGTCATGTTCTTAGTGTGTATCAAATCTGCAAAACATATTGATAACTACGAACGTTATCAACCTCTCCACCTAATCATTATTTCTTGAGGATAATCCTATGCTGAAACTTTCCTTTTGTCCAAATGTTCTGAACCAAGCCACTCTTAAATGAAGAAATGCATCCTTATGTTTCCATTGTCTGAATGCAGAACATGTCTTGCACACGTATCTAATAAATACAGTGTCTTAAGACATTGCAAGTTCAAACATTCTAAAGTGTGATGTTAACAGCCAATCAGTGCTGCCCCTGTCCGAGGCTTCCTGTTTCAAGAATCTCTGAGAAGTGCAAGGACAGGGGCAGAGCTAAACAGCACTGGATTCAAGACTTTGAAGTTAAACTGTTTGTGAAGCCAGCGCCAGGGACCTCCAGGAACTATAACAACATAATTGTGATCAAGTTGTTATGGTGCTCTTCATGTTCCTTTAACAAATGTGTGTTATGTGTCCAAATGATAACAATAAATAAATACAGAAATCCACACTGCTGTATTTAGCTCTTTCCTGGAACTGCTGTGGATCTGGATTATGATATCCGTTAATGCAAGTTTTTTTGATTTCTTCATCTGCGTTAACTTTCACTTCTCCTGATCCACCGTATTTTCCTAGACACATTTTCCTTATATGTTAATACACAGCACATGAAACTGGCTGCCCTGTACTATGTAGCATTTAGAGCTGCATAGTAAATTACTCCATACAGTTCCTTTGGCATTGCCTTCTTTAATCAAATTCCCTCTAGCAGCATATAAATATTACAGAGAAGTTTTTTGTTCTCATGTTCTGTTCATCTCCATGAAGATGTCATGTGTCCTCTTGTTGTTGCTACCCTCTTTTGACCAAAAATGATTTCCTGTTGTACTTTGTTGATAGTACCATGATACATATCCTCTTTACCATCTCACAGGCATTGACAGATTATAAAGCAGAGTTAAGGGAGGATCCTATAATCGCTACACATCTGGCCAAATTGTATGATAATTTACTGGAACAGAACCTCATCCGGGTGATTGAACCTTTCTCCAGAGTACAGGTAAGGCTGGTGTATCTTGCTTTCTCATCCAACTATGTGAATGCAACACTATAAACACTAAAGCGTATTGTAGTTTTTATGGTGCTATTGGCACTATCCCTTTTTTTTTTTTCTTCTTGAATGGTTTTTAAACCGTTAGAGAAAACATTTGAGATTGCTTGGTATTCTAAGCCCTCCCCCACAGATGCTGACGTAACAATGAGGATTTCCACTTCCTCATTACGCATCCAAATATATAGATAGGGTGTGTGTCATACAATTATTGGCTCTTCACTCAATAAGAATGTAAGGAAAGGTCTGATGCAAGGAAGAAGGAAATCTTCAATGCCAAATGCATGCAGGACTGACTTTCAAGGTCTTGCCATCTTTTCATACCAGTAACTGCTCTTTCTAATTCCTGCACTTTAGAATTTGGTGTGTAATTTACTTCTATGTAATGGAAGTCACCCATTATAATGGCCCACAAAGAATTATGGGGAATATTACAACAAGAATTGGGGACAAGGTTTGGATACCACTGTTTGAGAAAAACTTATAAATGATCAGTATCAAAGAGAGGAAGCGTTGCACTCTCATCACTTTAGTAGTTTGGTAGAAATGGGGGATTGTCAAAAACAATTTATTTTTTTGTAGCGTGTGTTTTTGATTTCAAGATGAGACGAGACATGAGACACCAACTCCTTGTTTGGAACCAGAACGTTACGATTTTTCTGTAAAGAATACCAATGATCATCTTGGAGAGTACCAGAACAATTCTGAATGTGGAGCAGTCCTTCACACACATTTACATGACTCAATCATCAAAACAATAATTTGCGTCTCTGTCATTGACTTGTATAATTTTACTAATGGTCCATAATTAATATTTGCATTTATACAACACATTCTTAAGCAACAAAACTTAAAATCACTACTTTAAATCGTCCTCCCTTCAATTCTTACTGGAGACATTTACAGGGTTACTAACTAAATTCTAAATTTGTATGTGAAATTAAATTCCAATGGAAACCCGAGGCAACATTTGTTTATCTGGAAAAATGATTCAGGTCAGATGTGGTTATGATGTTTGCCTTTGTTGTTTCATTCAGTTTAGTGATTAACTGTGTAAGTTAGAAAACGACGACTGCGTTAGTAAATATGACTTCTAAGTACTAGAACAGAATGTTTAACACACGTGACAGCCAGATAGCACCGGGACAGGTTTATGTGGGACTGTTCTCATCTGCAGCCTGAGAGCCACCAGGACAGTAACTATAACCTCAATTATGCAATTCTGTTAAGTAAATGGGTACCTTTATGTTCCAAAGTTGGTTTGAGCGAAGTTGAAGAGTAATACAGTTGTTTGTAAAGTACTGACATGATTACCACCTCAGAGACCTGTTCCGTATTAATCTGTTGTATTTACTGGTTGTGGGTCCTTCGTCACCAGCTATAATCAAGCTTAGGGACCTGCATGTCCTATTATGTTCAATATTGAAAACGTCTTGAAAGAAAAAAAAAAATTCTTAGAATTTTGGATTAATTATCTTGTTTGTTTTTTCGTTGCAGATTGATCACATATCAGGACTTATCAAACTGTCAAAGGTGAGGAATATCTCTTCTGTTTGTGTCAAAATAAAATATTTTCTATATAAAAGACAAAAATATTTTTTGTAATGTCTGTATCTTTTAAGGGTCACCATAAGCACTTTGGATTATTGCAGATTGCATGATGCTTAGAATGTCCTGAGTCTGCTTTCATGTTTGATAGTAGCTTAGAGCAGCAGGTTATTCACTAAAATGAGAATTTAAAGTGAATTTCATTTTTGAGTTTAAAGGAACACTCCACTGCTCCCATGGGGGCAGGGTATGGATCACTGTTTATCTCCAATGAATTAACGCATGTATTCATTGTGGTGATATCTTAAAAAAACTTGCAAAGGCTGCAGATCTTATGAACTATAGCCTTAGTTCATAAGCCCTCCCATTTCAGTCTCTTCACGGGGGAAATATACAATCAGAGGCTACTCATTGAGGAACCCAGGGGAGCTAACGCAAGGAGGCTGCAAACTTCACTGGCTGTTTGCATTTAAAAGTTAAATTTCAAAATTGCTCATTTCTCATAGAAATCTGCACTTTTATACACAGAGATTAAACTAGGATACTACTCATTTATAAAGCGCTTTAGCAAGCTGAAGTGCTTTTGGTGTGTGAGTGGTCCTTTAAATTAGCCAAACTGGAAAAATGATTTGTCACATATGCTTCCATTTTGACTAATTTGACCTTACGGGGATACTATAAGTGCCATGAATACAAAGCTGTATTCCTGGCACTATAGCTCCCTCTGCCTCCCCCATTCCTCACACTCCCCATGCTTTCCTGTGGACACTGGATGTCCTCGTGCAGAGCGTGAGGACGTCCATCAGCGTCCGTTACCGGACCAAAAGTCTGTTAACATCCAGGAAGTGCCACTGGAGGCAAGCTTAGTGCTCCAATGTAAATCAACTGCAATGTTTTGCATTGCAGCACTAAGGGCAAGAGAGATACTGTACCCAGACCACTTCAATGAGCTGAAGTGGTCTGGGTGCCTATAGTGTCCCTTTAAATTTCAGATTGACTTTGATTTCTCACTTTAGTGAATTATTTTGTTAGTTCTGGTTTGCCTGTGTCAATTTAATCTCTGTTGTGCATACCTTGTGCACATTTCACAAGGCTCTCTCCTCCCTTGTGAGTAAAATACAGCCTGGTTCACTGTAAAGTGATAGCAGCAGGAGTATGTCTACTAGCAGTTTATGGAGCATTTCCAATAATCTGTGGTGGTAGTGCACCACACTGCTCTTTGAATAAAAAGTACTTTTCCCATAAACTCCTCCTTGACGGTTGATTTTGAGATCAGCTCAGTCCCTGTAGGCCAGATCATATTATTTTAATTTAAAGGCATGGTGTATGCACCAAAATCACCCTTCCTGTTTTGTCTTTCTTTTTCTAGCCTGAAGTAGAACGCAAACTCTCTCAGATGATCTTAGACAAGAAATTTCACGGTAAGCAGTAGTAATACAGTGTCACACCATTGAGTAGAATTCACTGGTTTTTGGTATTTTTAGTTGTGTAAATCAGTTTTGGCCCCACCCAGACATTTATCAAGATCTAGTAAAAGGAATAACTATAATGTTTAGAAAACAAAAAGTATAATTACCCAACAATTATGAATTGTAGTATATATTTCCTAGCCATACTCATGGCAGCACATCAATCCCTACCCAGAGAGAGTGTGTGTGTGTGTGTGTGTGTGTGTGTGTGTGTTTGTTTTTTTTTGTTCATAGTTTTTAATACATATTTATATTTTAGTAAATGTATAACAATTCTAATCATGCTAAATATAGAAGTATACATTTTAAAAGTATATTGTGTCAGCAGAGCTGTGAACTAACGAGGGAAAGAGAAAGGAGAAATAAAATGAAACGGTTTAAAATGTTCAACCTCTTTATTTTTGAGGATGGAACAATGTAAATGTATTTGTTTATTGAAGAAGTTTATTTGCATGTGAGGATGCTTGATTACGTTCCAAAAGCATTGTGCTTGCAATACTGTTATTGTCTGTTATACACATGCATACAAATCTTTTCCACTCGTAGAATGTATGTTATATATGAGGTTTTATTTTGCATAATTGTAGAAAAGACAAACTAGGCATAATGAGCCGTTAATCCCCTTGTATACATCCACTGATGTCTGCATTTAATTGCAGATCAGCCACGGCCATTGGCCCCTTCTCATATCGTGTATAGGAAAATGTTGAAAGAATCTAATGATGTCACACTTTTTCCATAGGCCACCATTTTGTAGCCTCTTAAATTAATGCGATTTACAAAAGTGGCATAACCTAACTCCTGGCAGATCAGTGGATTAAGTTATGATTTCTCTTCAACCCAAATTTTCCAAGATTCATATCTGTAGAGATCTTTTGCATAGAGTGTAAGAAGACCATGGTTTTGTCAGGACCATGGTTCTACGTGAGCCATTTCACTAATCACGTTTCCTGGGGAGTGCACATTACCATTACACCGCGTTACTGTAGCATTGTAATGTTTATACAAGGCTCTATCATTATACCCAGAGTAGATACACCACATTTCTGAAAGATACCAGTCCGGTTTTATACCCCACCTAGTTTAAAATGTAATATCTAGCACAACACCTGCAAAATTTCTCAGTAAAGAGAGCACAATGGTAGCTTCTCCAGGCTTGTATCTACTATGGTGTCTATTTCAGGAAATGTAGATAAAGTCTATAAGGAAGTATATCTATTTTCTATAAGGAAGTATATCTATTTTTTTAAAAAAAAATTATTCTTTTTTTTTTGTGTGCAATCTAACCAACTCTTTCTTGATTCTTTTTGTAATCATACCTTTTTCATGTTTTTTTTTGTTTTTGTTTTTTTGTTGCTTCGTAGAACTGCTAAAAGTTAATCAAAACATCATATATACAAAAATATATATTTTTTAAAAATTGTGTGTGTGTGTGTGTATATATATGTATTAAGGCCGTTTGGCCTGTATTTGTGGGAGGGGCTTAAATTAATTCACTCCCCTATAATAAGGAACACCCCTTACCTGACTCATATCGCTTGAGGTCAGCATCAGAATGACCCTCCCACCCACTCCTCATTTCAACACTTTCTCTTCTTTCCATTTACTTTACTTTCTTACTCCTTGGTGGGCCCTCTTTATTTACAGGCCTACCGTATCTCCGGTGTAACGGACCGTTTCAGCACACAAGGGGTTAAAATCCGTTTAGGCGATATTCCCCTTTCAGATATAAAGGCAGCTTCAGTAAAACACCAAACTCCCGAACTGGTTACAAGGGAGAATGCTCCAACCTCCCGAACTGGATATAAAATAGCACTCCAAACTCCCGAACCGGAACCATATGAATAGATGCTAGCAGGCGAACAGGAAAAGCACCCAAGCGGCTTACACTCCTGGCAATCGGTCTCTAACAGCATATAGTAAATCCCCCCCAAAGATGAGACAGAGCTCCGTGTTGAGGGTCAAGCAGTGGTCTGGTTTATTCAGGGCCACCCGCCCAGTATTTATGCAGGTCTCCCACTTGGTGGACACTCCCCTAGGGGACCAAATGGGAGACTGTATCACAGACAGACATTTATCACATTTCAGACACACAGAGGTAAAACATCCCCACAATGCATCCTAATTTCCTCCTTCTATCCTGGGGATAATTGAGAAGTAATCCAATTATCTCCCAGGACAGAGGCAAGACTCCATTATACACGTGGGGACACAAAGACAGTAAAACACCTTAAAATACATAAAGTCACCTTTTATACATAAAACACAGACATTTCTCATATCCCCAGATAACTGGGATCTGAGCGCACAAAACTACCGAATAGCGCTCAGATCCTATTCACACAGTTCAATTGCCATGGAGCCAAAGTCTTTAATTACACGAATAGGCTCCATAGCATAGCTATCTGGGTTAACACATTCACATAACACAAGTACCGAATGAACATGTGTTCGGTTTAAACTGCATGAAGAAGAACCAGGAGGCGGACGGCTCAGCGGTGTTCGTGCAACTAAGTGTCCGTTTTTAGATCCATGGTGTAAGTGCTGAACACCACTGGCCGCTCGGGACTTTTAAAATGGCCGCCGCCACGTGTTCGGTAAACGAACAAAGACCACCCTGCATTCGTCAAGCTGTGGTTAACCGCAGCTTCAGGGAGGTAAATTGGCGGCACACTCCAGCTCCCAGGTGGTCGCTCCTTCGGCAGTTTGTTCGGTAGATAAAATCTACCGAACACCCCGGCAGAAAGGCACAAATAAGCCTTTCTGCAGGGAAAATAAGTATTTTAAAGTCTGGTCCAAAGGCAGCAGGCGGGCAACCAGGCTTCTCCAATGCAATGCGGCGAGATTGCTCTTGTCACAGTCGGTCTCGGCACACTACAACTGACTTGCTCCCTTTATACTATCCTACGCTTATGCTCGATCCTTACTCCATATACGGCTATTTGCCCCTTACGCAAATAAAAAAATATATATATATGTATATGTATATGTACACACACACACTTTAATTTTTTAATCTTCTTGCTTTTTGTCTGTCGAACATAACGAAAAAGAACACCTTTTTCCAAGTGCAATTCTAGAGTTGGCCGTCATATAGTCTGTTTGAAGGAGATAGTCACATTACAGCAGAGTTTATTAGCAAATCAGTGCAGGGGATTAGACTAGGCCCAGGCAAAGTTCTGCATGCTAAAGATAAGGGATCAGGGAGAGAGGAGATGCTCCCAATAGGTTGCGTTAATGCTTGTTACATAAAGGGCTTAGACTAAATGATTAGTGCTTCCCATTCACCACATGCTGTGATAAAGCAGGGTCGAGCTGGGCAAAAAGTTGCTGTGCTTCTGACTAGGACTTTTTGGCCAACTCTGCAGTCTGTGCTCTTATGCTAGAAGGTGCACAGACTGTAGGGAATTAATAGAGCTGGACTTAAGTTTATTTGAAGGCATAGTGCACCATAAAAAGCAAAAAAATACAAAATAGTGGCTAAGCATAGTGCCTTATATCTGTAACATGTAACTGGGTAATTCTTCCTGTAAAAGTGGTAAGCTGGTGACACTAAGCAACTGTACTATAGACGTATTGACAACGTGCGTGCATCTTAGTTGTTGCTTTGAAATGCAGATCATACTGATGCTGCACCCATGGCTTAAGGCAGTGGTTCCAGTCCTCAAATCCCCCATACCAGTCCAGGATTTGGAGATTGCCCAGTTGTGAATGTGCATAAAAAAATGGAAAATAAATAACAATATACCTCCTGGACGCCATAACATTTGCAGAAAATCTCTGGGATTCTACTTCCTCAACACTGTTCGTGCAGTGACCAGGGACTTTGCTGGGCTTTCTCAGCCAATTCAGATAATTTCTTGATTCTTCTTGCAGATTGACAGATAACCTCAGAATCCCTACACGGCAGCGGTTACGTAAATATCTAGTTCAGCTATCAGACTATTTGAAAACTGTACAACATAGACGTTAATCAAAAAATAATAGATTTTATTTATATATATATATATATATATATATATATATATATATATATATATATATATATATATATATACAGTGGGACCTCGGTTTACAAACGCCTCGGTTAACATAATTTTCGGTTTACAAATGAAAATCCATTGAAAATAATGCCTCGGTTTACAAAAAAATTTCACAATACAAAGCAAGTTTCCCCAGGATGCATTGCACCTGGGAGGTTTATAGCACCGCCCCCTGCATGCTGGGGCCTGTGGGTAGCACGTGGCGTCGAGTGTGGAGGTGTTGGAGCGGCTTTTGCATCGAGTTTTGGAGCCAATCTGGAAATTGTTTGCAATTGTTTTGAGACTTTTTGGTGCATTTCTCAAGCTGTGGAAAGGTAGGGAGCTGAGCTTCGTTGTTTGCATGCCTTTTATTGTGTGTTCTGCATTGTGGGTTGGTTTCCATGCCAGCTCATTTTGACTTTTTTCTGACCTCAAGAACGGATTAATTGGTTTTCAATGCATTCCTATGGGAAATCGTGTTTCGGTCTACAAATTTTTCGCAATAAGAAACGTCCCAGAGAACGCATTAAATTCGTAAACTGAGGTCCCACTGTATATATATATATATATCCAGCTACTATCCTATCGTAATAGCAGTTTCCAGTAATTTCATATTTTTTGTAGCTCTTGCGCACAGCTGTTGTACAAGCTTTCAGGCTGGTCCAAAAACTGTCTTTGTCTCTGAGTCTTTAGCAGCTTCAGCTTTTAGGTTTTCATAATAAAATGCTGACAACTGAACAACTCTTTTAAAAACCCAGCTGAGGCAATTTACACGCATTACTGCATGCACATGTAACTCCAGATGGCGCCATATACCATTACAGTCTTGTACAGCTGTCCATCCAAAACAGCAGGATGGTAAGTGAGACAAAGAAGGGGGACCACCTGGAAATGTTATCATGTTTGGTCTCGCCACAATCTTTTGTATCAGAGAGAGACTTCAACTTCCAGACCAAAACCAATGCCAAGCTGATTAGACCCACAAGGGCGATACTGCAGTCCTTGGCTGGTTCCTTTTGGATCATGCTGTATTTTTATGTTTTTATTTTTTTGAAGCTATGTTTAAACTGGTGTCCATTGCTAAAGGTATCTGCAGAAATGCACTGTGACATCTGAAACACAATACCTGTCTATGCTCATTTGCATGTCAAGCTGGGAACTCAGGGATAGTTGTTGCTATGCCCAAGTCCTTCTTGGGTATAGCTCCAGATTCTATACTCAAGAAGGACTTCTCAAAGTCCAAGTTGAGATATTTGGGTGATGCATAACAGTACAGTTTGTACCTGCATTATTCAGGGTATCCGCTTTAGTTTTGAATGAGACTGTTGCCTCACTGCAGAAAAAAAGCAGGTAAATGTGTTTTTGATTTTCATATTTACATTTCAGTATGAGCCAATGCCAGTGGCTTTTTAACTTCGGTATTGATTATGTACACTAAGTAATGGGTAAACATTCTGAAAGTGGGCTAAACCGAGGTAAACATCTCTTCTTTTAAATTGTGCCCATAGCTGCTCCAACTGTGCATCAATGCATAGTTATCTTCTTGCCCATAGTGGTTCATAACCATATCGCTATAACACCGTCCTCAAGATCAGTCACAACGTCGCCTGACCTCAATCTCACTCACGGTCTGAACCTGAAGGAAACCAACGAGCAATGACCAGTGAATTTAGATATCTCTGGCTCACAAAACTCTGAATAATCTAGTGTTAGCCCTGGTATTGCTGCAATTAACTTATTGAGCTTTTACATGCATTCTCTGTGATAAGTAGAATTGTAGTGAGCCACGAAACTATACATCCCGTAGACACCCGGTTAACGTGTGGATAAAGCTCCATAGACTAATGAGAGATTTTTGGTTGGTAGAGTCCTTCTCTGGTCTGGGTTGGGGAGTACTGAAGTTTAAGATTTTTTTAAAGAGGAATGTTTTTGTTTGTTTTTCCCCTTATGTATTTTGTAATGCATTATTTTAATAGTGCATTAGCATATCCAGGTTCACTTCATACATTGTGCCTCTTTAATGTATTGTTGCAAATAATACAAGATCTGGCGACTTTTTGTGCCATTTAGGAACCTAATAGGCATAGCTATGGCTATCATGTGATATTCAAGCAGCCAGGGAATGGGTACATCCTTTGACACTTATAGATATATCTAATACTTTGTTAAAACTGGAATAAAATAAAAATAAAACATTTAGGAACTCGGGCTCTGCTATTATTTGTTCCCAGCTTGTCTTACCATGAAATGGGTACTTCACATGCTTACACATATTCAGTGTAATGTATTAAGATTCGGCTAGTTTGCCTGGGTAGATAATAGTTTTCCACCATCAGTCCAACATCCATTTATCTCCCTCGTCTATTTCTATTTGTACACAAACCAAATTCCATGTTTTTTATTCTCTCATTACAGGCATTCTTGACCAAGGAGAAGGTGTCCTAATAATTTTTGACGAGCCACCAGTAGATAAAACATATGAGGCTGCTTTAGAGACCATCCAGAACATGAGCAAAGTGGTGGATTCTCTCTACAACAAGGCCAAGAAACTCACATAGGTAAGTGAAGGAGGAAGATACGTCTATTCTGGATGTGAAGAGAGGATGCAGAAAGTTGTGCTTGCCTTAGTTTAATAATGTTCTTAGGACATCAGAATTCAGCCTTAGACTTGAAGTGAGGGTGGATTGTTAAAAGCAGTTTTATATTATAGATCATGCCCTTTCAGTATCACTGCTCAATTCTCTGTCATTTAGGAGTTAAATCCCTTTTGTTTCTTTATGTATGAACATAGAAAAAATAGTTTCATTTTCAATCCGTAAGGTGTGTTTACTTTAGAAGTTTATCTCCTGCTCTATTAATTAAACTTTAAAGGGACACTGTAGGCACCCAGACCACTTCTGCCCATTGGAGTGGTCTGGGTGCCAACTCCCACTACCCTTAACCCTGCAAGTGTAATTATTGCAGTTTTTTTATAAACTGCAATAATTACCTTGCAGGGTTCTCCTCCTCCTCTAGTGGCTGTCTACTGGACAGCCACTAGAGGGCACTTCCATGTCTATAGCACAGGTTTTCTGTGCTAGAGCGTCGCTGGGCGTCCTCACCATGTGTGAGGACCTCCAGCATTGCTCAATTCCCCCTAAGAAAGCATTGTAAGCATTTTTAATGCTTTCCTCTGGAGAGAGCTAATGCGCGTGCGCATTAGGTCTCCTCAGCCGGCGGGCGGGATCAGTCTCGTCCACCGGCTGACATAAGGAAGAGGAGGAGGAGGAGGAGGAGCGGCAGCGAGCAGAAACCACCGCCAAGGGACATCGGCGCGGGGGTCTCAGGTAAGTGACTGAAGGGGTTTTCACCCCTTCAGCAACCGGGGATGGGGGGTGGGAGAGGGGACCTGCAGTGCCAGGAAAACGGATTGTTTTCCTAGCACTGGAGTGTCCCTTTATAGGGATTCTATAGTACCCCCTTCCTTGCGCCCCACCTCTCGCGGCACTGAAGGGGTTAAAACCCCTTCAGTTACTTACCTGAACTCAGCGCCGATGTCCCTCATTGCTGGGTCAGGCTCCGTCCATGTTTCTCTGACGTCGGCGGGGGAGACTTATTGGGCATAAGCTCGCATTAGGATTTCCCCATAGGAAAGCGTTAATCAATGCTTTCCTATTGGGATTCTGGTGACGCTGGAAGTCTTCGTGCTTAGCCAAACGTTGTCTAAACACCTGGAAGTCCCTCTAGTGACTTTGTGGTAGACATCCACTAGAGGAAGAGTTAAACCTGCAAGATAATTATAGCAGTTTCACAGAAATTGCAATAATTACCACTGTAGGGTTAAGGGACATGGGACATTGCACCCAGACCACTTCAATGAGCTGAAGTGGTCTGGGTGCCTACAGTGTCCATTTAATCACACCCAGGATACTCCAGCAGGCTATCAACAAAACAGGAGTTAAGAAATTCTAAATAAAATCGACTGTGCAATAAAGGAAGCTTAAACATGTGATCTCGCTTTACAGGAAGTGTTTAGGGAGACTCGCATGCAGGGAGGTGTGACTAAGGCTGCATAACCAATGTTATTAACTCCTAAATGGCAGAGAAACAAGCAAGTGTGAGCCACAGCCAGGGGAGGTGTGACTTTGCAGCATAAACAGAAACAAAGGTGCATTAACTCTTAGATGCCAGAGAACTGAGCGTTGACTCCCCTCCCCTTGCCTGTAACCAATATCCGGAGACACAATACTCTCAATACACCACAACTACAGCTGGAATCCTTGAGACATTAATATTACCTGAGCGATACAATGAATTGAGTACAAGCCTCACTAAGGTGACAGATGCCACATGTTCCTCTGCGAATAGAGATTTACTATTTACTGCCCTTGGTCGGCAGGACATTGTTCGCAGTTTTCTGGAGAAAAGTAAGCCGACAACTGCAGCTACATGAGATCAATGGAGAAAGACAGAAAGTCTCTCCCCTACCATGAGATTAGCGAGGCACTGTTTCTTATGTTATATTATTTTATTTACCGTACTTATTCTGATCATTTCTCAGCCTTCTGATAGTTCTAAGTTTTCAAATATATTAACTATTTGCTCTGAAAGTTCAACATCTAATTAAAAGTAGTAACATTTTCGAATAATTATTATTTACTAGCTTCTTCCACATCACTATGTATTTTTAAACAAATAGAGGATTTTTAGTTACCTCCAATGGCCATGAGAGGGTATGCCCACTTGCCACGTCAAGGCAGACATCTTAGGTGGGTCCTAACTCTAACCATTCGCCTTGCTTCCTTGAGCTTCTGGCAAAAATATCTCTAAAGGGGTATTTTTTATATACATCCCTACATGCTTATTAACCCTTAATAGGGAACACATGGGATGGGCAGCAGCATTGCAACCTAGCTGTGTGATACAAAAGTGAATACAAATACAAAGAAAACTAGTCCTGTGCTCCAACTTCCTTTACTCCTGGGCGGCAGCAATGACTATAGTACACATCAGCCAAAATACATATAGTAAAAACCAAAGGAAAAAAGTTACCTGCGCTCTTTCCACATCCCAATGTTTTTTTTAAACCGAGGTTATGCCCTAGATTATTGCTCACTCAGTGCACTCGTTATTTTTAACTTCTGATATGTTTAGAGATTATTCTATACATTGTACCATAATATTAATAGCTTTGCCTATGCCTGGATATGTCACTACCATATTTGCAGTGTCTGTTTTCTAAACGCCTTGATAAAAACACTGACGATAAAAGTGCTCTTTTCATTTACTATTGCATTCGTTGGCATCAAAGATAAAATGCAGTTAGATTCAGCAGCTCTGACAGCCTCTAGGACTCCTTCAGCGGGATGTCCCAAGGTATGACGGTCAGACTTTAATAAATAAAACACTCTATAGATTAGTTCATATGGTTTAATTGCAGCACGGCCTGTGCAATATTTTCTTGGTCAAGCACTTTGCTGATCTCTGTTCTTTAACGTCTCTACCACTTCTGTATTCCCCACCACACGTACAGGAAATAGTCTTGCCACACATCCTACCTCACTATCTTGGTGAGGCCTTGTAAACATCAAAAATAATGTTGTTTTGCAACAAAACCTCGATCTCCAGCCGGACAGTTAACATCAGTGTAGTTGACGTTTTTCATTATACAATATTTATCCATGTGAGCAGTAATGAAATATCCTGAAGCTGCAAAATACTGACCTCAACTGTATTGCTGGTGTGTTTGGAATGAAAGTGGATCATTGTAATGGCATTGACCTATGATAAATGTATCAGAGTATTTTCTTTTCTCATATTAAAACTGGTGTGAAAAACACTGATTAACTTGTTCTTGGTTGGAGCGAAGGGTCAGCTGCTATTCTTTTATTTATTGCCCAAATTTGTTTCTGCGTCCACACAACTGTTTTGCTTGCAATATCTTATTCTTTAGACAGGGATAGGCAACCGTCGGCACTCCAGATGTTGTGGATTACATCCCCCATAATGCTCTTACACACATGCTGGCAAAGCATCAAGGGAGGTGTAGTCCAAAACATCTGCGTGCCTAAGGTTGCCTAGGCCGGCTTTAGGAGATGTATTACCAATGTGTAACAAATGTTCTCTTTTCACAGGCCCTGGACTCATCAGCCATTGAAAATTCTGAGCAGCAGGAGCAACAGACACCTCTTCTCATGCGGGATGGTGGATCGGGGCAGAGGGGCACTGCGGGGAATTCTTTTATTTTTTATCATCCCTCCTAATACATTTTGTTTTCACTCTAAAAAAAAAAAAAAAAAAATCCTCCGCACCATTTTATCAGTGGCTGCAACATTAAGTACTGGGGCCCTTACCTGTTTCTGGGGCTATATATTTCTACTGAGTGAGCAAACCCACATTGTGGGATGGGTTGTAGTAATTAACACTTGCTTGTTTTATAGGGATTTTTTTGTGTACTTACCTAAAGCGGAGAAATGGGGATGGTGGGGTTCCTATGAACTGGCCTGTGTTCCCAGGCAAATACGATACCAGTGTTCCCAAATTCTTAATTTTTGTCTCACGGTTTCAAAACACAGCCAACTCCAATTGAATTCTCATCTGGGTATGGAAGGAGTGCAAGGGCCAAGGATCTGCTTCATGGAACCCCTACTTTTAAAAAATAAATTGGGATGGCTGCTTACAGGGATATATGTCTGTATATAGCTATATATAAATATATATTTCTGCCCCCGCCAACCTCCTATCTAAATTATGCCCCTTTCCTGCCGATGCCCAGTTAATATTTGGGTCTTGCTATCCCATGAAGGGTGCACAATTTCCACCAAGCTGAAACCAGAGTATATCTGATGTTCAGATGTGTTCCAATAAAGGTATTTTTTTTTTTTTTTTGCCCTTTTCTCTTTTTGAAGTATACAAAAGGTGTTTGTGTTAGCCTGTCTTGCTTTGTGGACTCAGCTCGCACTAGATGTGTTACAACAACTTACTGCATTGTCCCTGTTAGGGTTCATTGCGAATGAGCATCGATATTCAAAACGGATGACAATCTTTTTGTAGCTTTTCCGAACACAGCAACAAAGGAAAAGTAATTATTATGGAGATTAAAAAAAAAAAAAAAAAACAACACATGGATGAAGAATGACCAGATATTTCTTTTAAATAAAGGAGCCCATAGAAAATGTATGAAATCACCTTGTGATGTGTATATACACTCGGGAGTTTAAAATATAAGACAAAATGGCGTTAGAAATATTTCCACCCTCTGCGTTTTTATTTTTCTAGTGCTGACCTACACCACCACTTGGTATAGATATATGTGGGCTATCTGGTAAACCCTAGCAGATATGAAGTATAGTAATCCCCTTATGTACAGAGTGCTAGACTGTGCACCTCTGTCATGATCTTGATTTTTGGTTGGACCAACGTCACTCCTGGTATTGATTAAGCAAGCTTATGAGACGATTTAGTGTTACATCATTTTGGGTTTAATAATAAGTGACTGAATTAAACTTGTGTGTTCACTGTGTGAAAATGCTCATCAGCTTCCCTTCTCTCCTCCTCCAAATTATATATTAAAGGAACACTATAGTGTTAGGAATACAGTTTTGTATTCCTAACACTAAAGTGTTCCTCTGCCCCCTCCACCCAGTACTCAAATGGTTAAATAACACTTGCTGTCCCCGCCAAGGGAAGGGAGAGGGGGCCAATTTGCATGAATGTTGAACGCCATGCACGCATTAGGCCTTCCCTATAGGAAAGCATTGAATTAATACTTTCCTACATCCTGTACTCAAACTCCATGAAACAGCAGGAAGTGCCTGTAGTGGTTTTCAGGTAGACCAACACTAGAGCAGGGATGCCCCAAAGGTAGATCCCCAGATGCATGCCGTTAGAATGACATGGCATCATGGAACTTGCAGTTTTAAAACATCTGGGGGATCTACCTTTTGGAAACCCCTGCACTAGAGGCCGTCTTAACATAAACATTGCACTTCTTCTGAAACTGCAGTGTTTTTTAGATTGCAACGTTAAAGGGACACTGTAGGCACCCAGACCACTTCAGCTCATTAGGTGCAAACTCCCATCACGCTTAACCCTGAGCATGTAATTATTGCAGTTTTTATTAACTGCAATAATTACCTGCTAGGGTTAACAACTCCTCTAGTGGCTGTCTACCAGACAGGCACTAGAAGGACTGCCGGGTGGATCGGTGACTTTTGGTCGCCTAAATGACGCTGGACGTTCTCACGCTATGCATGAGCACTTCCAGCATCACCAGAATCCCCATAGGAGAGCATTGAATAATGTTTTCCTTTGGGGAAATCCTAATGCGAGCGCGGCAGGTCTCCCCCGCTGAGCTGAGCCAAGCCAGCACCGAGGGACATTGGCGCTGGACCCAGGTATGTGACAGAAAGGGTTATTAATCCCTTCTGCACTATGTGGGTGGGGGAGGCTTGACAGAGGGGGGAAGCTATAGTGCCAGGAAAACAAGTTTGTTTTCCTGACACCATAGGTTCCCTTTAAGGGGACAGGGAAAGTGCACACAGACCACTTTAATGAGATGAAGTGGTCTCGGTGCCTATGATTTCCCTTTAAAGTGGATTTTTCACTTTTGAGTTTGTCATAAACATAGAATCGGTATTAAAAAAAAAAAAAAAGTAGACTGAGTTGAAAAGCATCACACGATATGATAAGATAAAGTAGTCTGTTTTATCTTATGCGCAAGATGCTTTTTGTCAAAATGTGACCGTGTTTATCATCAAGCAGTCTACTTCTCATCTATTTCAAAAACGTGGGAAGATCAACAAACGATAGCACAGCCTGCAGTATCTTCTCTACAGCCCAGTTTGTAACTGAACCACCACATTCCAAATGACATTTAGTTCATACAGTTTGTAGCATCAGACTATACAAGTCTACACCAGGTCATAATCTTCAAGCAATTTATAGATTTATTGAACAATATTCTTTCCGTGTTCAAACTGTGTATTTGATTTGTTGCAGTATCATCTCATACTCGCGTCCTTCCGATGTCTATAACATTGGTGTCATGTAACTTAAGAATTTGGTTGCAATATGACAAATAGTAGAGCTAATGTTTTAGACTGCAGTTTGACGTAAAGAGCACATTCCAAAAATATTATATTGTATTTAAAGAAACATTATAGTCACCAAAACAACTTTGGCTTAATTAAGCAGTTTTGATGTATAGCTCATGCCCTCACGGTCTCACTGCTCAATTCTCTGCCATGTAGGAGCTAGATCACTGTTTATGCAGCCCTAGTCACACCTCCATACACTTCCTGTAAAGAGTAATCTAATGTTTATATATCCTTTATTGCAAATCCTGTGTCATTTGAATTTCTTATCTCCTGCTCTGTTAATAGCTTGCTAGACCCTGCAGGAGCCTACTGTGTATGATTAAAATTCAATTTACAGAGCAGGAGATAAAAACTTTTAAAGTAAGTTACAATTAATTGAAAATGCAACCATTTCGTTTTCATGCAGGCTGTGTCAGTCACAGCCAGGAAAGGTGTGACCAGGACTGCGTAAACAGAAACAAAATGTTTTGACTCATAAGTGGCAGACAATTGAACAGTGAAACATCGCACACATGGTCTATAGACTAAAACTGTTTCATTAAGCTAAAGTTGTTTTGGTGACCAATATTGTCCCTTTACCTTTAAGAACAATCCGAATGCAAAACATGTTTGCAGCTATCAGATTACATTCAACTGAGATTTCAGTGTTTTTGTTATCATAAGTATACTTGGAGCTCTCTTCATGCTTTTTTAATGGATTTTATTCTGAACCCTGTTAAGATAGGTCAGTGAGGTGGTGATGTGGCTTACACATAGACATATCTACCGGTAAGATGTTTCTGGTTAAGCAATGGTTTTACAGCAAGGCAACCAAGTTGTATGATATCAGACATCTGTAGTGCTTTAATACTGAAATGAAAATTAGACTTAAAGCAAAGATTCATTTGAGCATTTTTGTCTGAATGTCATTCCTGTTAATGCTGAAACAAATCAATCTTACCTGTAGAATCCACAGGTAACACAATTCTGAACAGATTAATTTGATGATTGACAGGAATTTTATCTGGATGGACCAGCTCTTTAAGGCTACGCCTGTATGTCTACAGTTTTAAGCACCCAAACAATTTAGGCTCCTTGCACAGTTCCTCGACATATGCTGCAGCTGTAAGACCACTGCCTTGAATAGATTCATCACTTCAGCAGTTATGCTTCCCAAAAATATATAGATATAAAGTCATATAGGTCTATACCCATTCCATACATGTTCTCATCTCCCTTGACAGCCTCCCTTATAGGTTTCATAAAGGCACAAGAATAGAAGACGCTGCATCATAAGTCTGTTAATGAACCAGGCTACATCAGGTGTTGAATGCCATATCCCATACCATTCTGCTAGGCAGGGGATTGTGGGATAGTCTCAGTACTCACTTTGAAAACAAAAAAACTGTAAAGAGGGCTCACTGCAGTAAAAACAAATCTAAAAAAAAATCTATTACGCCTTTATTTTACTTGTTTACGTTTTAGTGCTTTATTAGTTTATTTTATTTTTTAAATGGGGCAGACTGCAACCCTGAGTGATGGATGTTTTTTTTTTTCTTTTGCATAAATCATTTTCTGTGACGACTGTATTAATTCCTGTTAATCTACGCCCAAATTATTTAATTTTTCACATAAATCCTGGACATTTGGATTGGTTTGGGTAGATTTACAGGAATTTTAATCGTTCGTTGCAGGTGAAAGGATTTGTGCACAAGTCTACTTTTTTTTTTTTTTTTTTTTTTAACCCCCTCACATATAAATTCTTTATTTACTAAACAGCAAAAAACTGTCAACTGAAGATTTCAGCCATAAATAGCCACACTGTGACTATAGCCAAGTTGTAGATTTTTTTTCAATTTTGAAATTTGATTATCAAGTCACTATTTAGTGAATA
Organism: Pelobates fuscus; assembly: GCF_036172605.1. NCBI lineage: Eukaryota > Metazoa > Chordata > Amphibia > Anura > Pelobatidae > Pelobates > Pelobates fuscus. The sequence goes on along the minus strand of NC_086322.1, from coordinate 284,399,349 downwards.
GACCCTTTTTGTTTCCTGTTTTTACTACAGTTTAAGACCGATCACCTCTGCCCTCCTGTTCATAAAGGAACATGTTTTTTTGTTTTTATGACACACTGAGGTCACGAGACGTGAAAGTCAACACCTGTATGCAAAGCAGGCATACTTGGAGACAACATTCTGAGTGGTAATCTGTTATATTTAAATGTGAATACTTTGTACCTCTCATAGAAAATCTACAGATAAAGGATGGTGGTGAAATGGTCCACTGTTGGTTTCATACACTAAACCTTGAATTGTAATGATATTAGAAGTAAATTGCTAAACTGAGACTAAAACGGCCAAGCTGAGTTGGAAAATTGTTCCAGAAACTATTACTGCCTAAAATTTGCCAATTAACTTTAATTCGCTGTTTAATAGAAAACAAAGGATGCTTGTATCAAAATCTACACTACATGCACCTATATCTGCGTTTAAAAAAAACGTCCCCATAGGCAATGTTGAACGACCTAATTTAAGGTTCTAATCATGCCGTTAAAAAATTGTCCCACAATCGTGGGTTCACGGAAAAGGTCTTTAATTTATTTTGAGTATTTTTCTTCCTTGTCTCATGTAGTTTCCCGTCACCTACTACCCTGGGGCAACAGCCTTGTGCTTGTAACAACTTGAGTTTCAGGTGACACACACACTACCTTTACTGTGTCTTTCACACTATTTATTTTTAAGTTTCGGAGTTTCCGCCAAGTGCCAGAGAAAATAAGTCCCATTAACCCCTTACGGACCAAACTTCTGGAATAAAAGGGAATCATGACATGTCACACATGTCATGTGTCCTTAAGGGGTTAAGGCCGCTTTGTCCAACACTGAGCCTGTAGATGCTGTGTGACCACAATCCCCATAATTCTATTCTAGCAGAAATTAAAGGGAGCGGGAGTCCAGCAACAAAGCTCCTGCTACAATGACATTATCGATAAAGCTCAGACACTTAAAGCGTTATAACTAACGTGAAGATTCTCACTTTTAGTGAATAACCCTGTTAGCTTTGCTTTCCTAAAACGTGTGACAACTTGCAGTAGCAAAGAAGAAACTCTCACCAACTGCTTGCTCATCAAGCTTAAAGTGAAACTGTCACCTTATTTGGTGCAACAGTTACTCAATTATTATTACAAGTACCCCCTGCTGTGTTTTCTCACGTGACTAGTGTCCCCATGAAGCCTTGGGTGCACTCATTCTTGCTAGAGAGTTCACAGATAAATGTATATGAAGGTGTACACAGTCCACATTACTAAACTAGTGCTGTTCAAGTGCATGGCACTGAAGGTATCAATTTAATTAACATAACAGGCTTGGCACAGCATGTCCCCTGATGCCAGTAAGTTTGTTCTCCAAACAAGATAAGTATAGCTAAGTGACTCACGTTCAAAATAGCCAATATGGGAAAATAATCTTTCGGTGGTATTGCTTTATTAAACTGTTGTGTTCTGAAAAGTGGTGCACTGCAGTCCATTGATGAGGTCTTGATGCCAAGGGTGTCATGCCACGCTCCCAGGGTAAGTAGTCAAACCCCTTGAATGGTTTGAATTCTGTGGTGCATCACTCGCCACCTCTTCTATAGCTTCTATTATCTCCACTGATCTAAGAGCTGCTTTATTGGCGGAGTATTGCCAGACCTAGCTCAATGGAGGGAACTGTTTTCAAACAGTTTGACTACTTGGAGGGCACCAGGCTACCCTTGGTACTATCATCACTAAAGCAGGCTGTAGTGGTGATGGTGTCTTGAGTGTTACTTTAAATCTAACTTAGATTAGCAGAGGGTATCAAATGTGGCTGCCGTATATGTAGGTATGACAAGCATTCCAGATTTGATAAATTAAAGGAACACTATAATCACATATAACTTTAGCTTAATCCCTTAAGGACACATGACATGTGTGACATGTCATGATTCCCTTTTATTCCAGAAGTTTGGTCCTTAAGGGGTTAATAAAGCAGTTTTGGTATATATATATATATATATATATATATATATATATATATATATATATATATATATCATGCCCCTGCAGTCTTCCTGCTCAATTCACTGCCATTTAGGAGTTAAATCCCTTTGTTTATGAATCCTAGTCACACCTCCCTGCATGTGACTTGCACATCCTTCCCAAACACTCCCTGTAAAGAGTCATCTAATGTTTGTATATTTCCTTTATTGCAAATTTTGTTTAATGTATTGTTTATTATCTCCTGCTCTGTTAATAGATTGCTAGACCCTACATGAGCCTCCTGTGTGTGATTAAAGTTCAACTTACAAAGCAGGCGATGAAAACTTTAAGATTGAGCTGCATCTGATTGAAAGTGAAAGCATTTTTTTTTTCATGCAGGCTTTGTCAGTCACAGCCATGGGGTTTGTGGCTAGGGCTGCATAAACAGAAACAAAAGTGTTTTAACTCCTAAATGGCAGATAATTGAGCAGTGATACTTCAGAGGCATGATCTATACACAAAAACTGCTTCATCAAGCTAACATTGTTTTGGTGACTATAGTGTCCCTTTAAACTTTAATTCTCTGGGTTTTTAGTCTCTTAACACGGAATTGCATTGAATTAACTGTAAGTTCTTTTGAGCATGGTCGTCATCAACCGATTGTTTCTGTAACATTTTGTAATGGTCTCATTGATTGTTAAATTCCCCCTTTTCTAAAATTTTAACGCCTTCTGGAATAAGCTGGCACTGTATAAATGCCAATAAAAATAATAATTATTAAATCCCATTGTACAGCGCTATGGAATCTGATGGTGCTATATAAATAGTAAAATAATAATAATAACAGGAAACCGAATTGCAAAATGTAGACTAAATTATCCAAGCCTTGACTATAGCAGAGTTGGAGAATGTTGCCCAAATTTTGCTGTTTACTGAATAAACTCAGAATAATAAAATGAACTCCTGGTACATTATTACAAAATTTGTGGGGTTAATATAGCCCATTGTACCCCATTGCAAGATGGAGGATTAATGTCCACCAGGCTAGGAGTGGAATTCCTCTAGTGGTCATCAAGTGGAACTGCAGGTGCTTCCTCGGAAGTGGGAAGGGCTGAAGCCATTGTCTTTATGTCATAAAGAAGGACAGATGTTCCAAAGCTCTATGTACTTAGTGTAGGCGGAGCTGTGCTCGCACGGTGCACACAGGCAGACACCTACAAACAGTACATCAATAAACAAGGTCCTCTGGAGACACTGGAAGATGGGCTGTTAAGACTGAACAAAGCCATCGTGGATTAATCCCCAGCGAATTGACCGCAAAGCTTACCATCATCATCATCATCATATATACATTCAGAAGCCTCTGTATCTGCACCCTGATTTAAATGGACTGCAGCCTGGACCTGCTTTGATGAGAGCTTGATGTGATCGGAACCAACTGGATCCAGCACCAGATCAAATGAAAGCCCTAATCTGAATTATTATTATCCCAGATCAGGTCATAAACTGGATACAAATTCGAACCCTCCAACCTTGCTGCACCCCAAACCTGGTCCAGCAATCGAGGTATTGTGCTGGGATGGAACAGGAGGGGGTAAGAAGAACCCCTTGGATTAAATAATTGGACACCGGCATTTCAGAGGTATGATATCCAATATGTGATCATGGATGTGGGGGTTACTGTTCATTAAATGTTTTGTTATTCATAGCCTGCCTTGCAGTGTGTCTGTAATCTATTCAGTGACAGGGGAGTGGTGGCTCCCATCTCCCTGGCAATGAAAAGGTTAATAGAATGTTTACATAAACAAGCAGTGTTCCAGTGGTCCTTCTGCAATCTGCACTAGTGTCAATCCACCTCCCCCCCCCACCTCCCTCTCCTAAATGACTGCAGGATAATTGAGTTTCTGGCATGCTGAAATGCCATAGGATCATTGTTAATGGTAGCAAAGAACAATAGGTTCTCCATAGTAATGAGGTTACTCTGTGCTCAGCTGATCTCCGTCAGGCTGCTGAATCTGATTCACTAAGTCCACAAGGTAATTCTTCATCCTGTCCCTTACTGTATTATTATTATGTGGGTGGTTTGACATGCTAAATAATGACGTTTGTTAAGAGATCACATCTTCTGCTGAATGCAAACACATAGTATACATGTTTATTCTGCAAAGGGTCTGCAAGATTGTCTGGTGAATACAGCTTAAATATTTTTTATCTGATGCCCTGTGTTTGACATGTTGTATCCACCATGTTTCTTGGACACACATTTATTCTTCATGATAATAGGCACCGCAATGAGAGATTCTGCCTTGCAGTGTGCAGGGTCCATATACTGCAACCAAAACAGTTAATTTAGTAGACCAGCCACCTTGATTATTTGACATCTTCCCTGCAGCATATTAATGCTGTATACCACATGGCAGCTTTTTTTTCATTGCCTGCTCAATTACACGAGGGAGCCCAGTGTTATGTATAGATGACAAGCCCCCCCCAGGTTTCCTTGGGGTATTTTGGTTGTATAATTGTGACAATTAAAGGGACTGCAAGATGAAATTTGGGTGCCTTGTTATCTGCATATAACATGTTGGCGAGGATCTTGTGCAACTGAATAAAGCAATTGAGGGAGTCTTATGTCTCAAGGCAGATCTGGTGGGTCTGACGAACACATTACCCAACTCTAAACCATAACGCTTCAAAATGGCCTCCGCCTTTATAATTCTCTTTCATTGCTCAGAGCCATGATTTCTGCAAATACCCCATCCACCTTACTAATATAGCCCCCTCCTCCCCCTCTAACAGCTGCCCCACCATACTGTCACAGATATAACCCCCGCTTGCAAACACCCCTGATCACCAAGGCAATAACTCCTCTTGATAAACCTTCATTTATAATTCCATTTACTTGTCAACAGCCGTAACCTCTTAAATTAAATCTTCAAATACCACCAACCATTTTATTTTATGCCATCCTGCATATACCCTACCCCTCCTGTTATAACCACCTTTCTTGAGGGCACACTCCCATAAAGAGTCGTCTCCCTCCCCCAACACCACGCACAATTTCACAGTCATTACTTTGCATCAATAATCTTAGCCTCTTTGAAATGCATGCACATATTGCTAATTTGCATCGTCTACTTCTTAGCAGATTTTTAAGATTAGTTATAGAAGCATTGACCTTATCACATCAAAATCTATTTGGTCATGTTCACACATATTCCCTTCCCAAGTCATTGGTGCTATTTTTTATTTTATATTTTTAGATCACTGCATTAGGCCTAACCCTCTTTGCTTGCAGGCTACACCGTGCACCTATAACCCTTTCAATAAAGTATTATTTCACTGCCTCTTGACTTAAAGGGACACTATAGTCAACAGAACAACTACAGCTTAATGTATTTGTTCTGGTGAGCATAGTCAGTCCATGTAGGCATTTTACAGTAAACAATGTATTTTCAGAGAAAATGCAGTGTTTACATTACAACCTAGGGATACCTTCAGTGGCCACTCCTCGGAAGGCTGCTAGAGCTGCTTCCTGGAGCAGTGCTGACATCCAGTGTCTCCACCCTCTACATGGAGATACTGGATCTTCCTCATAGAGATGCATTGATTCAATGAGTAGATGCTGATTGGCCAAGGTGGTGTTTGGCTCTGCCCATCGACCTGCCTCCTTGGTTGACATCATCAGAATTGACAATCTCAGCCAATCCAATGCTTTCATATGGGAAAGTATTGTGATTGGCTGATATAATCATTTCTGGTTATGTCAGCCAAGCAGGCAGATCAGGGACAGAGCCAGCAGACTGGAATAAAGATAACATTTTACTATATTTAGGGGGGCTAGATAGTATTTTGAACACTATAGGGTCAGGAATACATGTTTGTGTTCCTGACCTTATACTGTTCCTTTAATGTAGCTTTAAATATAAGCTATACCCACAACAGCCAACATTTTCGCTTTCAAACTGACATATGGTGTTAGAGACAGGATGCTTATGTCACGATTCGGGAACCTAACACGCTAACAGGTCACAGATAGTAAAGGGTGCAGTACTGGTCCTTAGAATGGCCGGGTTAGGACGCAACTCGCCAGAGCTCCGGCAAAAGAGCACCTACACTGGGACTCGTGCTACTCGACCCGAGCCCATTCACAACCGGGACACTTACCAGAGTCTGGAGAGGCACCCGGAGAGTATCCTGAGCCGAACAAAACCAAAAAAAAGTGAAACTCCGACATCGGCGATGGCACGAGCCGCGACCGCGGCCTACCACACGTGCGCAGACAGGAGGCGGCCGACCCCGCTGCTCAGGTACCTGGAGGCTTAACACACGGTGTAGATCCAACCAGAGACTACCCCCGCCCCCCCCCCCCCAGCCGGCGAGGGTAATCCTGGCACCCTAAACAACCCACAGCAAACATGGGGCGCAAGCACAGGAGACAAGTGCAGATGGAGAGGAATGCACTGCAGGATATAAGACTGTCCTTTGAGAGAACACCCCCTCCAGCACTGGCAAAGATGGCACCCGACCACTACAGCGAGCGAGGGGCCTCTGATGACTCCCTTGAAGAGGAGGAATCAAGTAATCCACCTCACCCAGCTGGAGTATACCTAAGAGCTGACTCAGATGAAGATTCATCCCCATCCACTAAGGGAGACATAAAGAGGCTACTGGTGGACCTGAGAAAAGTGTGGAAGTCAGACCTCCAAGAAACACAAGCCGACATAAAGGCCCTGCAGCACAAAGTGTCAGAGGTCGAGGTCAGAGAGCAGGCACGAGACACACAACTCCAGACAACTGTACAACAGGTGGAGGGTTTAGTCTCACAGGTCAAGCAACTACACAAAATGGTGACTACACTGGAGTCCCGACACCGGAGACGAAACGTACGCCTGAGAGGCATACCTGAACAGGTAGATGGGGGGGGGACGTAAGGCCATATGTCCAAAGGCTGATTGCCTCGATGGGTGTTCAAATAGCCGCAGACACCTCATGCATCCAGGCCGCCTTTCAGGTACGCAAGGCTGCAGCAGCACCAGCGGACGCACCAAGAGACGTTATCGTAACAACCAGAGACGTTGCGGTGCGGTCCGCCATCCTGAACAAATCTAGGACTGTGGGTCAGGTGCATTTTGAAGGCCATGTCATTTTTATTTACAGCGACCTCCCATTCCCTGTCCTGGCAGAACGAAGGCAGCTCAAGAGGCTGCGAGACTGCTCAGTGAAATACCGCTGGAACGCAGAGAGCTCGCTGGCCGTTACACAAGGCACGGAAATGCTCACTCTGACTTCCTCGGACAACCCAGAGACACTCTTTCATAAATTGGGGCTACCAGCTGCCGGCGCATCGGAAGAGGCAAACCGAGCCGATACACCGCACGAGAAAGGGACCTCGGGAGGAGTGAAACCACGGAGCGGCTTGGCCAAGACACACGCACCTAACACCAGGGACAGTACGGACATGCCATAGCTGTTACTGTTAATCAGTTTATATGCTATCTACGTTGCTTTAGGCGTCATATACGCAGTTGCCGGCCACCCATGTGACCTATAGCTAGACCTAACCACTGGACAAACACTATTGCTTTTGCTCAGAGCCTTCCCCCTGTCTTTTGTCTCTTGTTTTTGTATGTCTTTAATCTTTATCGCAACCTGCTGTAACCGTGTTTGCTGATCTATATTGAGATCTACCAGATTCTCTAAATGCTTATATCTCATATATAATGGTACAAAAGTATACATGTGTATAACTCTAATAAAATACAAATTTAAAAAAAAAATACCCCCCAGTAGTTGCATCAACATTTGTTTATGCAGCAAAACATCCAAAAAAAAAATAGAATGGCCGGGTTAAGCACACAAAGAATAGTCAGGAGACAAGCTAAGTAAAGGGAGCCATAAAACAGGAGAACGAGAAACAAGCCGAGGTCAAAGGAATGGAGAAAGCAGGAGAATCGGAATAACAAGCCAAATATTCGGTAACCAGAAAGACACACGAGCAAAAAGCAATACAGGTATCAAAGACCACAACAGGGCACTGAGAGACAGGAAAGGTAAGTATATAAATCCTGTGCTTAATTCTGATTGGATAACTTCCAATCAGAATTAACAATAACACGTGGGGGATATCTATACCTCCAATTGTGATTATTGTGCTGTAGCTTTAACGCCGGGTCACGTGAGTGACCCCGGTGTTCAGATATTTGTGCCGGCTCCCAGCGTGCAGCGTTATACATGCTGCCACTGGGAGGAGAAGAGGAGGACGCGATCGGCGTGTCAAGAAGAGAGGACGCCGCTCGCTGGCCGGTAAGGGGAGAGGAGCCCTGACAGCTAATGTGTCTCATAGAATTCTTAGCATCTGCTTGTGCGACCTATGGACCTTGGATACATGATTGAGCCATCTTCACACCATTGTATTCCTACTTCAACTTCCGACCAATTCATATCCGTATTTTTCTTCTATCAAACATCACCCATTACACCAATTCCCTTTCTAAACCATCACTAATACATTATTGGAATTCCAATATGATTGTTGCCATTCTCCTAATTATTACACTGTTCCTTTCCCCAGACAAATTATAATTTTTTTATTGATAAAGTAGCAGTGATTTGCATCATCATCCTCCTTTCTACAACTATTTTTGATCAATACATTTCTCCCACATATCCCAAAAGATAATCCAAAATCTCCTCCCCCCCCCACTTTGGTACCCTCCCAAAAAACAACTGTACTGCATCCTTGTTAAAGAGAACATCACATAGGACAGCAATGATGTTTAAAGCAATCCATCAGCACAGGTCATGCACAAACCATTCCAGTAAAATGCAAGAACTCAGTGCCTTGATGCACATCTTCTCACCATTACATGTCCCCCTGTCATAAGCTCTTTTATATGACTGGTCCATAGATTTCAGACCTTGATGTAAACTGCAACATGTGGAATGGACTTTTGTTATTTAGTGTCCCTGATTTACATCGAACATCAAGCAACCCACCCAGCACTTTGAGGTTTAACCTAGGACCATCCAGTTTGGTCCCCTTTAGCTGTTGTTGGACTATAAACACAAGGTTTCTGGTCCAACGACGGCTAAGGGCAACGTTTGGACATTTTCGGTTGAAATATCGCACTTGCCACTTGTTCTGTTGTTGTTGAATTTGTGGTCAGAGTTGACGATGGGGACTTTCTCTGTACTTTTGTCCTCGTCCTGAAATTCACGTCTTTGCCATTTTGTTCTTTTTACAGACTGGTAACAAAGCATGTGACAACGCAGTCACCTTTCCAAAGAGGCGGGGGATTCCTTTATCTCCTTAGTGTCTGTCTTTGATTTCTTAGAGCAATCAATCAGTTTAGTCAGCGCGCTAACTGATGAATGCACAATATGTGAACATTTTAAGGGTTTTTCACTAAAGTGTGAAGTGCTGCCAATTCAAACTGAATTTGTCATTTTTGGCTAAAATAAGTCTGTGTTTCTAGTTCAGCTTTTTGTAACCTAAAATTTAAAATTTGCTTTTAAATACCCACTTGTAGCAAATAACCCTGAATAATAATAAATATTTACCGATGATATAACATGACCATAAATCCATGTCTCCGTTTCATAAATGTTCTCTCAATGTCTTAGGGGGGCTTTGGTTTCATATCCACACAAAACCAAAAATCTATTGCTTAACTGTAAAACACCCCGACATATCCATATTAGGTAGCATAGGTGGCCAAACACTTTATATACTGCATTTCGCATAATGCTTTGTTGGCCCTATTCTGGTTTATTTTACTGAAATAAGCCTAGGTTTAGTCCAGGTCATCTTTAAAATCAACGGTCCCCTAGGCTAGGACCTCACCCATCCTCCTAGCCAAAGCAAAGCACCAAGAACACACAGTACAGTAACCTCAAACATCCAGGCAGTCACAGTGGGGGGGGATTTAGCAAATTGTTCTGTTATAAAAAGTAATGCAAAAGGGGAAGTTCAAGGGATTATTAACAATTAAGCTTTTGACATTTTATATAAACTGTGAAATATTTTTTTTCTTCTTTTTCATCTAGGTTCTCCATACTAATTTTACAAATCCTGAAATGATGCTAAACACTCCTTTCACCTGCTGAAAAATACCCGGTTTTCACAGAAAAATCCAGTCCCCCAAAATCATGGGCACTGTACTCTCCGTGTCCCCAAGCTATCGCAAGGCAAGTCTGTTTGATGGAGGGTCAAGTGTAGGCCACTATACAGCCGTCCAAAACAGCAAGAATGGGAAATCTTTGAAGAGGCACTCCTTCATCAATGTCTTGCCTTGGAAGAGGCTTGTGGCTGTCTCTTCCAAGAAAAAGCAATCAAAGAAAGCATTACAAAACAGTGGTTACCAGAATGACGTTGAACATCTTAACAATGAAAATCTGAAGAAATCTCTTTCCTGTGCCAATCTCTCTTCTCAAGATTCAAAAGACTCTCTTATCAAGGATGTTGTATCTTCTAAAGCCAAGGAAGCTCAACCGCAGCAGGCTCGTGTGTCACCAAAAAGGGTGGTGGTCCAGGCTTCCACCAGCGAGTTGCTGAGATGTTTGGGTGAATTTCTTTGCCGTAGATGTTATAAGTTAAAGCATCTCTCTACCACAGAGCCTGTTTTATGGCTCCGAAGTGTGGACAGATCCTTACTTCTTCAAGGGTGGCAGGACCAGGGATTCATAACACCTGCCAATGTAGTATTCCTGTACATGCTTTGCCGAGAAGTAATCTCATCGGAGCTCACCACCGAGCAAGAGTTGCAGGCTGCTTTGTTGACCTGTGTGTATCTCTCTTACTCCTACATGGGCAATGAGATCTCTTATCCCCTGAAGCCTTTTCTCGTTGAGAGCTCCAAGGAAGAATTTTGGGACCGATGTCTTTCTGTCATTAATATGATGAGCTCTAAAATGCTCCGGATCAATGCTGACCCCCAATATTTCACCCAGATTTTTGCTGACCTCAAGGCTGAAGGGGGCCACGAAGACAAGACCAGGCTTTTGATTGGGCTGGACCGGTGAGCAAGATAGATAAACCAGATGAAGAAGACTACACCGTATATTTTGCTGACTTCTGGAGAGATTCCTAGTATTGTTTGACTTTGATTGTACGGAAGATCCAGAGCATCGTTTGCAATTAATGCAGGAAATAAACTGCTCTGATGTGTTCGTCTGGCCTTGAGTAGAGTTATCACTGCATCAAAATTCTGAATGCCATGAGGTCAAACCGTAAAATTGTCTGCTAGTAAGGCAGTCTTGGGGGTTGTTCACTAGATACTCTGTCATAATGGCAGGGTAGGTGTCCACTTTAAAATATTGTCCTAGAATTTCTTACAGGCATGTTAATGTAAGGAATTCTGTATTGAAGAGTATCTGCAATCATGGCAATCTTAAAAAAATAATATAAGGTTACGTAATTAAATTCTCTGCATATTTAGCATGGTCGAGGCCACACAAACAGGGGTTATTATTCACTAAAGTGTTAATTGTCTGCAATTTTTAAAGCAAATTTCAATTTGCAGTTTAGTGAACAGGCCTGTAATTCTCTCTCTGCAGACTTCTTGTTAGGCATGCAAAATTCTGGAAGCCTCGTAAAAGTAAGAGTTATTAAAATTGTGACATGATTGCTGTTGCGAACGCAATCCTGATATTTACATTTCATTTTTTGGCAATTGAAAGTATCTCCCACTAACACCCTAAATCAGACCGTGATAAACTGCCGGCTTGTAATTGGCAACTGACTTGTTTATAACGTTTTTTGTTTTTTTTAATAACCGATCTCAAAGTGTTAATATTCACATTTACAGAATACAGGATACATTTTTGGTTTCATATTGAAACAGATTTACATTGAACTATTGTACAATCGTGTCATCATGTCATCTGGCAAGCCGCTAGACTTTGCCCTTTTCTTCTCAAACCTGTTTTTAGTATATTCACTCAGGCTTACATTAATGTGCTCTAAATAGGTTTGTAGGATACACTATGTTTTGTTTTCCAGGACGTTAACATTCAACACAGGACAGCAATTGTCTTGTGCTCCCTGTCAGTATTTTTAAGGGATACGTGTCCTTCTAACCGTGGTAGATCTGACATCTCTACCTCTAAATTAATTGCATAGACTCATAAACCAACTCAGTTTGATCCAAAATATTTTCAGATAACTAAGGCTGTGCAGTAGTTGTTACGGAAGACTATGGGTGTACCACCAGTGCAAGCATACTTTGTAATTGTGTTTGTGTTGACAATGCGGTAATATAACTTTAAATCCTAAAGTGGAACTGTCACTAGTGAGATTTCTGCATGCACAAGTCAATAGCTAAAAAAGTTACCGGTAGTTATAGTTTGTGTTTTTCATTTTGTTGTTTTTTGTTTTTTTCCCCTTCTTTCCCATGCCTGGCTGTCTGGTATAGTTTGTAAATGTAACCCCTTCAGTGCCATGCTTAAGTGTGCCCATGGCATTATGGGATAGCTGAAGTCTCTCTAAAACACAGAAATGCTGTATAAGTAAAAATGTTTTTTTTTTTATACTTATTGCCACTGCGTTATTCACCCCAGTAACTGTGTGTGATACTGGTCCTGAGGAGTTCTGAAGGCCTGCAGAGATTATATTCACCAAAGTGAGACTTGTTGTAAATTCAAAGCTGATTTCAAATTTAAGGCCAAATAGCAGAACTGGAAGCATAGTTGGCTTGGACAATTTTTTTACAGTTTAGCTATTTCGGACACAATAGTCACCAGAACAACTACAGCTTAATGTGGCTGTACTGGTGTGTATAGTATGTCCCTGCAGGCATTTTAATGTAAACACTGCCTTTTCTCTGTTTACATTACTTCCTAGGAACAGTTCCAGTGGCAGTCACTCAGACAGCCACTACAGGATCTTACTGGGTCAGTGCTGCACAATCTGATTGTCCAAGGTTCAGCGTGAGGAGATGCTGATTGGCCAGGGCTGCACTTTGCCATGCGTGTGCATTAGCCTCCCAATGCTTTCCGAGATTGGCCAAGATAATCAGGGAGGCGGAACGGGGGCGTGGCCAGCCATAAGGAGACCTGCACAGCGCTGAAAAAAAGTTAAGCAATCTCACCTTTTTCACAGGGAGTATCGGACGCCTAAATGGCGTTTTCCAACTTATAGTGTCAGGAATACTAATTTGTGTTCCTGACCCTAGAGTGTTCCTTTAAATTTCAAAATTCACTTTGAATTCTCTACAAAAATTCACATGAATGAATTACCAAACAATGCATTATGATGGAAATTATCTTGCATTAAGGAAAGGCTTAGGGAGCTACACCATTCCAAGCAAATGGATTAAAGCTTACTGTATTGTAGGGAGAACCACTCAAAAGATTAGTCTAATTACCTTGTAAAATGTTAATCTTTCTGCTGAAGTTCCCAAGCAGGGCACATGCTGCAACTTCTTGGCACTTATTCTTAAAGGGGCAGCACTTTTAATCATAGTAATATCTGGAAGTGATGCATCACGCACGTTCGCAATCAATTTAACGCAGGTCTGCACTGTATATTTTCTGTTCTACGTTAGTAGAAATGTAATTGGAAAACCAGCTTAGCCGTTTGCTTTTGCACCATAACATCTAAGAGGCAACTTAGATCTTAAGACTTATTTGGAATATTGTGTATCTTCTAGATCCCTCTGGGAGCTGAGAGGATCTTAGGCCAAAGTAGTTGATATGGGAATACTCCCCAGCTCAGCTAGTCTGGTCTAACATTTGCAATCCTCTCGTAGATTCTCCAAATTTCTCCGTTTAATGACTAAACCGGATTTTATTTGCTTAATTTTTCATGTGCAACATTAGCTCCAAGCCTGACAGTTTATAGGAAATGTAACATTGCAGATTGTATTTCTTTAAAGCGGAGTTTCACTTTAAATGACTATCTGGAAGGGAGATGGTGCAAGTATTGTGAAGTCAATTATGCTTAAATTCTATTTTGGGTATAATTATACTTTAACTAAGCACCTAATTATCTTTACAAGCCAGTATGCTGACTACTGAGAACGCTTAACTCCTAATTTTCCTTCCTTCCTTGAGCCATGTGATGCATGGCAAAACCAGTTTTATGAGAAACCGGTCTAGCCAGGTGCATTGTGGGAGTAAGAAGTGTTCGCCTCCCGTTACGCAGTATATTTAATGCATACATGTCTGGCATAGAATTGGCTAGGCCACTAGTTTATTGGCACAGTAGATGTCCCTTAAATGTGAATTTAGCCCATATTGGAATACAAATTTGGGCTTCTTAATAATAATCTGTGGTCTAAAAGTTGCATATAATTTGCACAAAACTGTAAACTTTTTATTTTTTGTTCTTTCGTCTGACCAGGGAACTTATTAATAACTGTGTAGAAGAGTTAGACGCTGTATGAATTTTCGAAAATGGTGCAAAATAAAGAAAATCCACGTGATTAAATAATCTGCAGTGGTTAAGGGGGTGTTACTCGCTAGACAGTGAGCTGATGTAAACTGTCAAGAATTGATTGGGCCAAAATTGAAAAGTCAAGGACTAGAAAAAAGGTTGTTGGTTTTTTCCTGTGTGCCAAAATGTTGCAATTCTTGCCAATTCACCACAGATCACAATTTAGTGAATACACCCCTTGACTATGAATATATATTTATATAACTTTGAAGCGTGCCATTTGTTGATGCCATTTAAACTGCCAGTGATTAGGAATTTAATCAAAGCATATTGAAGGCTCGTGGGACAGCTGATATTGTTAATAATGGCAAAATAAAATTCACATTTTTTTTTATTTTTATTTTTTTCTTATTATGAATCAGTGTTGAACCGTTGTGGTATTTTCCATTTTTTTTGTTTAAAAAAAAATAAAATGTAAAAAGTGTGTGTGTATATGTGTGGAGCCATGTGCAAAGGGGTAAACCATGTTCACTTTTAAAGCGATATCAATATTTAAAGATAAATGGTTGTTTTATATTTATTTTCATTTTTTTCGTGGTGGCTCTGATAATTTACCTTAATGGAAAAGGATGCACATCAGAAATGGAAGCTCTGCTTCTTTTGTATCTGCAGAGTCAAAGGTTAGCTTCCTCTGTTTTAGGTTTTGACTTACTACAAAACAAAATGGCAGACTCGAAGAAGAGATTTGTGGGAAATGACGTAAGCACAGCATAGAGTAAACATCACCAGCTGCAGACATACCTCCCACCATTTTAGATGGGCAAAGAGGGGCACTTTAAGTTTAGGGGTGTAGCTGTGAGGGGCAGGTCTGTTCGGATAAATGAAATTAGATGACTTAATATTAACAATTTATAAAAACTCAAATGTAGTTTAGAACAAGAACAATGCATCTTACACACACTGGATTTTAAACACATTAATTGTAGTTTAAAGACACATTGCTGGGAGTGTTATTGCTGTGGAGCTCTGTTATACACTCAGACATATTACTGGGAGTATTATTGCTGTGGAGCTCTGTTATACACTCAGACACATTACTGGGAGTATTATTGCTGTGGAGCTCTGTTATACACTCAGTGACATTACTGGGAGTATTATTGCTGTGGAGCTCTGTTATACACTCAGACACATTACTGGGAGTATTATTGCTGTGGAGCTCTGTTATACACTCAGTGACATTACTGGGAGTATTATTGCTGTGGAGCTCTGTTATACACTCAGACACATTACTGGGAGTATTATCTGAGTGTATAACAGAGCTCCATAGCAATAATACTCAGACACATTACTGGTGAATATTATTGCCGTGGAGCTCTGTTATACACTCAAACACACCAACAATATGGAGCTCTTAGAAAAGAGGGACATTAGGATAGAAATGAGGGGCAGAGGGATTTGGGCCCAATGTAGGGACTGCACCTCCTAAATAGGGGCACTTGGCATGTATGAACAGGGAAAACCTAAACTGGAAAGATCTCCTGGAAATGAAACCAAATTTTAAATATTGGTATCGGTTTTAAATGAAACTAGACCACTTGTTTAAAGTATAGATTGTTCTAAACTACTGTATCTTGTTGTTGGGCTGTACTAGTGTGGGAATGGATACCACCAAAATATCATGCAATAAAGATGGTCACTTGAAACAAAATCCATGTTATGAGATGGGCATGATCGTATAAACCACAATCAAATTTGTACTTGTTATTACTATTAATATAGAAAGGCAACAAATCCTATATTTTAGGATTTTTCAGGAAAAAAAAAAACTATGTTCAAGGTCTATACCGTATTTGTCATAGTTGAAATATGATTTGGGATTTATTCTCTAAACTGCATTCTCCTGGGTCAAAAACCTTTTTACAAAATGGAAATAGCAGAATTGAAGGGGAAAAAAAACATTTACCCCAGATTTCTTTGTCAGTTAAATTTAACATTAAACTCATGGTAAATTGTGGTTTAGTGAATAGACCTATTTTATGTATTCTAAACATGTTGGGTTCACAAATTTTATAGTATGTGATCTGTGTATTTGGCCGTTTGTTAGAACTTTTAAAGGATGACTTGCTATATAAGCAAACATGTATGTAAAACGGACCATTATGTGAAAATGTGGCATATAGCTACAGTCTGCCAATGTGTGCAATATATTACACAAGTATAAATAACCCATCTTTTGACGTGGTTTGGTGTGTAGCATACTATTCAGAATGGAAGTGACCCATTAGATTGGCAAAATGGATGCAGCCAATGGGAGATGAGAATTTCTCTGCCCTTATCCTATTGGCTATACTGCGTAGTTTCACATCAACATTCCAAATTAGAACATACTCTTCACGTCAACATTCCAAATTAGAACATACTCTTCAATAGTATAAGCCGGCATACCAATGATGGGTGACCTAGTCTCTTCTGGTTGGGCAGTATATTTTTCCATGATTCTCATTGGGTGTTTATTATACTCACCTGCAGTTAAAAAGACAGCCATCACTGATATAGAGAGATGTGGGTGTTATTGCATGGCCAAAAAAAAAAAAAAACTATCCCACACATTTAACACAGGGTATGTATGTTATAATATAACCATGAGTGTCTGGCAATTAAACTGTGCTATACATATGTGCGTAACTTAAGTTTAATGTATTAGTAGCATTTATTTGTTTACATGAACGTGTAATGATGTATGTGTTAGTTTCTATGTGAATGACACTAATGCGGGGTAAATAGGAGGAGGGTTGTAGGTGCACTCTTTAGTTTGTCCTATAATAAAGGGGGAAGTAAAATCCTTCTTGTGTTGAATTCTGTATTTTTTATTTATTTTTGTACCGTGAGGATTAAATGAAAACTCACACTGAAATGTCGTATGTGTATTATTTCTGGGGGTTCAATTCATTATCATCTCTGATCAACACGTTTCAAAGCAATTTTGGGTGATGGGAGTCAGGAACACAATTTATACAGTAATGATGAAAGCAAAAATAGTTAGAGAAACCCAGCAGAGTGGAAGTTTCACTACGAGATTACTATACAGTGGGACCTCAGTTTACGAATTTAATGCGTTCTCTGGGACGTTTCTTATTGCGAAAAATCTGTAGACCGAAACACGATTTTCCATAGGAATGCATTGAAAACCAATTAATCCGTTCTTGAGGTCAGAAAAAAGTCAAAATGAGCTGGCATGGAAACCAACCCACAATGCAGAACACAGAATAAAAGGCATGCAAACAACGAAGCTCAGCTCCCTACCTTTCCACAGCTTGAGAAATGCACCAAAAAGTCTCAAAACAATTGCAAACAATTTCCAGATTGGCTCCAAAACTCGATGCAAAAGCCGCTCCAACACCTCCACACTCGACGCCACGTGCTACCCACAGGCCCCAGCTTGCAGGGGGCGGTGCTATAAACCTCCCAGGTGCAATGCATCCTGGGGAAACTTGCTTTGTATTGTGAATTTTTTTTGTAAACCGAGGCATTATTTTCAATGGATTTTCATTTGTAAACCGAAAATTATGTTAACCGAGGCGTTTGTAAACCGAGGTCCCACTGTAAATGGTTAGAAGCCACCTCATTAGGATAAAAACAGAGCTTTATTAATTAAGATTAAAAAGGAAAAAATGTGTTTACAATTGTGAACAAACTAATGGGCTGAAAATATTGTAACAGATATTCTTCGAAAAAAAAATAAAGGGGGGTAAACCACTGTTTTTAATAAGGTCAGTAAAGAACTAGTTAATACATTTCGATCACATAGAAGAGGAGTGTCAGAAAACTGGACACTCTGTGTCTAGGCAACGTTGCCACAATATATCAGATAGATTGTTACAAAGTATTAAAGAGCTCTTGCTCAGTAGAGGTTGAAATTAAAGGATCACTATAGTGTCAGGAAAACAAACTCTATATACTCTATATTTTCTGACACTATATAATCCTTGGGGGAGCATCGCCCTCAGGGTCCCCCTCCCGCTGGGCTGAAGGGGTTAAAACCCCTTCAGCCACTTACCTTAATCCAACGTTTCTCTGAAACTGCTATGTTTACATCTGAAGGGTTAAAACCTGAGGGACCTGGCAACCAGACCACTTCACTAAGGTGAAGTGGTCTGGGTGACTATAGTGTCCCTTTAAGTAATCAATTTACTCATGTGGTAGTAAGCAGGGAGTAAGTATAGATGCAGTTACATAAAACATATACACGTTAAATAAACTGCTTGAGCCATAGTGGCATAATTCGATGGATACTTGGAAAAAGGAGTAACCATATGGCAGCGCTAAGTTAGATGAACAGAACATCAATATGTACTCTGCCTACGACTCCTAATAAAATTAGATAGATTTTGAATAAATCTTAATGCTAGATAAACTAATAACTCCCTTGAGGCAGTTCCCAGTACCCACTAAGGAGCCCTTTCCTACAGCTGAAATAGCCAAACAACCTAGCCACACCGTGAAACAAACTAAGTGCACATCAGTGAACAGTGCTCTGGAGTGCCGTCTTTATATAATTATATAAATTATAAAAAAAAAAAAATAATAATATTTAAAATGATTAATTTAAGTAATTATATAGCAATGACTTCAAACCCGTTCAGGACTTGTCAGAACATTCAGGGTATAATGAGACTGGTCACTCACTTCGTCATGAAGGTTTGGTGTGTTCTAATTGACAAATAATAGAATTGCATACTATAATTTGCCTCACACCCTTCGTACAGGTACCTAATTAGATATGTGAAAATGTGCTTACATTTTCCTGCCTTTTATGCATGCTTATTTTACCCATTTTCGTTTTGCGAAAGTTACACTTCCTGCTGTTCTGATTGGCCAATAGATTAACAGATTGCAGTTCTGTGCAAGGTAGCCAATGAAAGTGCATATTTCAATGACTGACAGATGCTTTCACCAATAACCGAACAGAAAGGGGGCAGTCCATAAAACTGGCATCTTACACTAGGTTATTAACTAACCTGAGAGTGATCATGACTTGGCCAAGGTCTAACATTTGCAATTTCCTGGTCATTTACCAAAACCATTCTAAAAATAAATTAAAATTGGTGAAATAATGGCGGCAGAAAACCCTGGCGAGTACCCAGTTGCTGATATTTAGATCCCTAAAAGTACTGAAAATTTAGGTGTTTAAAACAGTTTGTGTTTGCTGATTACAGTACTTTGTTGTTCACCAAGAATGCACTTCCGTTATGTTTCTAAGTAATTTCTCCCATGTCTTGTCATGAATGAAACTACTCGTGCTGACCTACATATCCACACCGGGATTTATAGTGTATGCTCAATGCTGACATGGGAGAAATTCTCCAGCTCCACTACAGTCATAGCTTGACAATTTTTATTTCAAATATACAGTTCTGTGTTCAATTCACTACAATGTGATGTTTAGTGGGGACACCCCACATAAATTTGGCCAACCCTGACCACAGTACAAATGCTTGGTTTTATGTTATTTTGAACAAGAATATTTTTAATTAAAACCAGGATAAAGAACCCAATAATTTTTGACCTTATTAAATTGCTAGACACAGAATTAATTAACTTTTTTTTTTTAATTTGTTTTATTATCAATGAACAATAAAATGTGCCAACATGACACCCAATCATGTAAAACCGGGAGATCCACCTGTTGACTCACTCTGGACAAGGGAGAGACACAGGCCGGGTAACTCCATGTAATGTTTCTAAAGAAAGGCACTTGGAGCAAGAAGAATTAAAATTTGGACATTATGAAAAGAAGCAGGTGTGTAGATATGTATATAATATAAACAAACACACAGACTTCCACTTATAAGATTTTAGGGGGAACCAGTCCCCGACTAAAGCACATTTGTGGCATTTCTGTTAATTTGGCTGTGTGGGTAGGCACAGGGCAGAGATAATCAATATCGCTGTATGATCAAGGCACAGAGGAATTAATTCGCTGGCACGCTGAGGGTGTACCCAGAGCGACTCTTGGTGAAGTGAGGCGGTGATTGGTTGATCTTTGTTTCCACGGTGATCGAGCAGGATTTGCCATGCTGGCTGCACTGCACTGGGTGCGACACGGTGACCGGCAATCGCCTCTTCTCACTGTCAGAAAAAAAAGAACTCGGTTATACTATACGTACATTTATATGTCACTTATTAATTTTACTTCTCAACCCAAATTCTAGCCCCTCCCCCAATGATACTGATTTGATCTATATCTATTTCTCTTCATATAGCTGGAACAGAACTGGGTTACCCCCAAATCCTGGCCTGCAGGTGGAATTTGAGAACTTGTGTGAGAGATACAGTATAGTGATAGTCCCATGGATGACCCTCATTTTGAGATCTGATTGCAGAAGCTGCGAACACCAACGTAAATTAACAGAATTTGCACAGCCTGACACATTTATTGCCAAATAGAACCCATTTACAAGTAGTTCCACTCATTGTGACCTAGTTGTGCCTGCAGCATCTGATTGCATGACTAATAGCAGACAAACACCTATGACACAAGGGAAGTTGCACCACACTCTGTTAGCAGGACAGAATCTATTACGGTCGCCGGATATTGTACAATCATGAGCGACAAGCTGGTTTAATATGCAGCTGGTCTGAGGTTGCACATTGTACAATAAAGCAGTTCTCTTTTTGAGTACATTTAGTTATTTTCATAACAGCGTGTACTATGTGGTCATTTCAGAGGTTATAAAGGCAACACAACTATCAAAAGGAAACAAAAAAATATATATTTTTTTTTTCATGCATTATATAGTTTGTTTGTTTTTGTGTGTGTTATGCATTAAATTACCTTTCCTACACCAGGAAGATTATCTTATCCCACAAAACTGCAGAGCATAAGGTTATGGAACAGATCTAACCCTAAAGGCAGTTCCATTCATCACGTGAGTGACACTGCACAACAAACAGATACACAGTGGTTTCTATCAGTTTACACAAAAAGCTGCAGTTATCTGCTAATCACGTTTTTACAGCCAACAAGTTGAAGTGTAATATACATCTTTTGAACAGATGTAACCCGAGGCCAGGCTTCATATTAGAACTCTCACATGGCCAGCTAGCAGTTGATTAAATTACTGATCACCAGAATTCATTGAGAAAACTATCCCTGCGCACCGACAGTTTCTGAAATATTAGTTACACAAAGATTACAGAGCGTACGGCATTGAGCTGAATTAGCACGGAAATTGTCCTTAAAATAAGATTTAAGCAAAATATGAACGTCTTTTACAAGCAAAGAGTGCTGTGTTTGCGGTTTTGTTCAATAACCACTTGACCCATTTAATCTCCCCATGCGTCATTTGCCCTGCAGGGTAGCCTTGTGCATTTAATACCTTAAAAGGCACCTGGTATTTAAACATTAACATTGTATTATTTAGAGACCGTAATATTAAAGGGACATGCCTTACTGTAGTAGTTATGGTGCAAGGATACAGTGTTACCAACTCCAGTACTCCTGAAAAGGCCCATACACTTTGTACAATTCAGATTGCTTGCAAGTAGATCATATTTTATATTTTACTGTATCTCCATTTTAGTCTTTACTTCTACACTGTTGACATGGAGGTAAGGATTATAGAATGTGGACACCGCACTGGGTGGATTTGGAACCATGGGGTACCCACTTGCCAGTCATTGTATAATGCTACATGCTGCATTCGAAGGAGATAAAAGCATTGCTCAGTAATTATATCATTATAGATTTGCAAGCACAATATAGAGATTCATATCTGCATGCCTGCAGTACACGGATCCTATGATTCCCGTATATTAGATCCTACCCTCACTGGCAGGATATTCTACTACTACTCTTTTAGTAAAATCTATTTATTTTTATTTATTTAAAATATATATATATATATATATATATTTAGAGATGAAACTATTTAGGGAACGCACGCACGCACGCACACACACTTTAATCTCTAAATATAGGCAAAAATAAAACAGGCTAGAAAAATGAAGCAAATTACATTTCTTTGAACCATCAGTTGCATGTCAACTCACTGCTTAGTGAATAGATCTCTAATTCCTCAGGCTCCTAAATTCTGATCAAGTCATGAGTAAAGGGCTATACATTATGCTGTTCCTAAAACATGCCCTGGCTAGATTTAAGGTGTTGCCCTGTTCCAGAGGCTTAGAAACTGAATGGTGAACTCGGTAGAATTTATTTTATCTGGCTTCTAAAAAAAAAAAAAAAAAAAAAAAGCACACCTATAGAAACTGTGGCCATTACAATCTTCCTTTAAACAAGTGGGAGGGAAGAGAAAGGGGGTGGGTTGAGTGGTGAGGAGCATAGATCTGAGACTTGGATGCCTGCCTGGTGCTGACCAGGGATTTTCTTTGGAGCTCATTAAATCCTGCATCCTTATCACACAGCTATTCAGATGCTGATGTTGTAGTCATGGAGACGCCAGAGCACCCCCCTCCCTCCCCAGGTCTGTGGAACACTGTGAAGCCTTCTTTGTGAGAGCGCACAAGGAGAAATGGGGACAGTGAGAGAGGCTGAAGGGGGAGATACAGTAATTGGATAGTGTGGCATTCTGTATGCCTTAGCCCTAAGAATAAAAATGGCTTTGTATAATTATATATAATTAAGAGAGGGCTTCATAGAAAGAAAAAGAAAGCCAGAAATAAAAGACACTGGGAGAAAGTAAATAGGCAAATCATGTAAGGGAGGAGGTGACTATGTAGCAGGCACACATCAGAAGGAGAAATCGGCTTCATTACATTTCCCTCCCCCATTCCTACCCTGGAACACACACATTTACCCATCAGCCAGACATGTCAGTCACATTTTTCCCCAGTAATGTGGCTGAAAAAAAACCCCAAGAAAAATGTGGGCACGCAAACTATAAAAGGCATGTCAGAAAGGAGAGGGGAGTATTGTGAAAATGGAATTAAAATAAAGGTCCCCCCATTATGTGTCATAATGTGACTTAATTAAAATGATTTTTTTAAATTTATTTTTTACAAATAAAATAGTTATTTTTTTTGTTTTTTAAATAAGATAATGGATGCAGTGACCCAGTCTAATTTAGTCTTTAATTTATGTTACCCCTCTTTTGGTGTGAAGGGAATTGCCACTGAGCTACCATAGCAATAGCGCCACCATTCAGTGGAAAGGGGGAAAAACATGCTCAACAAAGTGCCCTTAATATAAATAGAGGAATAATTTGGTTCTGCCATCACGTAGCAATAGAAGTATAATTGGAGAAGATAGGTCAAGAATGAACGTCCAAATACACTCTAGATTAGCAAAATTTTGGAAGTCGGAGGACAATCATAAAACAAAGAATGGTAATTTCTATATGTTTTAGTGTATTGTTAAATAAATATTCTACTTAGGCAAGCATGTGTATTTAGACCAGGGCTACCAAAAAGGTAGATCCCTAGATGTTGTAAAACTACAACTCCCATGATCGTGTAGAATTCCTTTAGAATGACAAAGTATCATTGAAATGTAGTTTTAAAGCATATGGGGATCTTCCTTTCAGGCACCTCTGATTTAGACAATAGACTACATGAAAAAACACCAGACTTTTAGAGGATTGGGAGAGGCATCAGTTTCTAGATGTTGATCTTGCATATTAATTCATGAAGGAACTCAAAGATCTATGATAATGGTCAATCGCGAGAGAATCCGAACAATAGAGAATTAAATTATTTATACATGCAACACCCAAGGATACTGTTTTTTATCATCTACCGAAGATTCACAAGACACTAAATTATCCCCCAGGAAGATCATCATTGTATCACTCACTTACAGAATCTAGTAAACTTCGATTATTACTTGAGTGGTTTCCTTAAGATACAAATACCCTATCAGAGATTGTTCGGAGTCACAAAATGATTGTGATTAATGCAGATGTCACATCTGTCATCAAACATCTGCAAGGTTGCGAGTCCATCCAGTACTCACTGGCAGTATCATTTCACCCCTGCAGGTAGTTGTCACAAAAAGACCTGGCCGGATAACAATCAATTCAGCCAATTCAAGAGAAATAAGTGGAACTGTTCAGAACTAGAGGTATGCAGATCACAAATGGAAGATTAAAAGAGTCATTTTTTGGGGGAAAGGCTATCCCTGCTCTCTCTTGGATATTGCCATAGAGCAAGCTCTGGCACTGCCAAGAGAGGACATCCTTAGACCAAAGGAAGTTCGTACTACAGAGATTGCAGTTATACAAGCATACCAGCAATTTCGTTCCCATTATTATGGATATTCCCATTATTATGGATATCCCAGAAGTACTGGGATGTTCTGAGAAGCGATCCGATTTTGGATAAAATACTAGGTGTGACTCCTAAAATTTTATTTTCTAAAGCTCTCAATCTAAAATGTATGCTGGCACCAACAATAAAGAATAAAGACAGAAATATTAAGACAGGAGGAGAACAGGTAGGAAGATTTACCAACAATTCTTCCCAATAGAGAACTACAAGCATTTCCAAGTCTAATGTGCAGGATAAACGTTACAAGATTCAATCCAGGACCTCAGGAGTAATAGATCTACTAACAGTGTGTGGGACGTACCAAGAGGTCCATGAAGAAAAGAATAACTGAACACTAGGAACATTAGGACTGGTCTGCAGTACCATAATCTCTCTAGATCAGTGGTTCCCAACCCAGTCCTCAAGTAACCCCTAAGAGTCCAGGATTTAGGGATTACCCAGTTGCAGGGGCGGACTGATAACTCATCGGGCCCCTGGGCAATAGGAGATCATGGGGCCCCTGTCTACCCACCAACTTGCAAGAGACACAAATATACATCGCGTACACATGCATGTGTTACAGAAAGAGTTGTAATGTGGGGGGGGGGGGGGGCAGAGGCTTCAGTAGGGGACAGGAGTTGTAGTGTGTGGGACTTGGGCTGTAGTGGGAAGATAAGGGCTCTAATGGGCAACATGGGCTCTAATGGGTAAAAAGGTGCTGTAGAGGGGGTATAGGGGTTCTAATTTAAGATAGAGACTGTAGTGTTGGGTGTTTGTGGGGGACAGGGGCTGTAGTGGGGTAATATTTAGATCCCCAGCCCCCCTTTTCTCCCATTAAAAAGTAATTTTATTCACATTTTTGACCTAAATTAGAGTGGGTGCTGGTGCAAGATTTTTTTCGGTCCACCTATCGTAAGGATGGAAAAAAAGGTAGATCCCCATCTTTCGTACAACTACCACAATACTTTGCCAGATGGGTATCTACCATTTCCCCATCCTTGCAAGGTGGAACTTGCCCTGAGCAGTGTATGTATGTTTGACTGTAAGCATGTTTTGAATGGAGTATGTGTGTGTGAATGTAGGGGCGTATTTGTGTGTACTGTTTGCCTTAGAATGTAGGGGTGTGTCTGTATGTATTGTTGATATTTGAATGCAGGGGTGTATTTGCTTGAACAGATACACAGGTGCAGACTCACAGATACATACATACATACACCAACACACATACAGATACACAGACACACATTGACATCCACATTTACAGACACACTAACACACAGACAGACACACAGACACACAATAACATGCATAAAGATACACACACACACCCACACACATACAGATACACAAACATACTGATACGGATACACACACACTAACACACATACATACATACATACAGATACAGACACACACTAACACACATACAGATATACACACACTAACAGATACAGACACACACTAACACACATACAGATATACACACACTAACACACATACAGATAACATACACATACAGATAACATGCACACACAGATCACATTACATAGTTAACCACCCCCCCGCTTACATACCTTTTTGGTTCAGGAGGGTGGCTGAGTGTGATGGGAGTCTGGCTCCCTCCTCTCTCGGCTTGTTGGTAAGCCTGATCATTGAAGATTGCGGGTGGCCCGTGCAGGCGGCGCATGTCGATGGGCGTGTGACATCGACATTATGCGCCCATCTTCAATCAATCTTCAATGATGCGCCCACGTGCACAGGGATCACATACTCCTCTGCTCCCTCGGACCCTAGCTCCACCTCTGGTAAGTACTGCTGGGCCCGAGGGAGGCGTTTTACTCAAGTGGTCGGCGCAAATTGTGTTGTGTGTCAAAGACACACACAAAGTGGCTGGGTGGCGGGCCCCCTACCTCGGCCAGGCCCTCGGACCATGTCCGAAGTGCCCGACCGGTCAGTCCGCCCCTGCCCAGTTGTGTCTAAGGTG
Source organism: Pelobates fuscus (assembly GCF_036172605.1). Taxonomy (NCBI): domain Eukaryota; kingdom Metazoa; phylum Chordata; class Amphibia; order Anura; family Pelobatidae; genus Pelobates; species Pelobates fuscus. Next base: position 284,372,771 of record NC_086322.1, on the reverse strand, counting down.
TTTTTAGATAAAAAAAACAAAAAAAAAACAAAAAACACTTGACACAACAGGGTAATCCCTAAATCCAGGACTGGCAGGGGATACTTGATGAGTGGGTTGGGAACCCCTGCTCTAGACACTTTAGCAAGTATCATCATCAAAACCCCAGTAGACTACACTTTCTAGCTATAGAGACGGTAGATTTACATTGGAGAGAGAGAGAGTGTGATTTAGAGAAGGATCTCAATAAAGCTTAAGTTAGATGCATATATTGCCTCAACACTCTATCCCTAATGGCTTAAATGTTGATTTTGCATTAAACGCTTTTTTTATGATAGATTAGTTTTTTTATAAGATTTAAAAAGAAAAAACTATTTTTTTTTTTTGGTCAATCTTTATTTTGCAGTGCAAAAAAGAGTAGACAGACTTGTAAAGCCACAACAAGCTTTTCATCGTGGCATGGTGGCATGAGATGTACTGGCAAATTTTTGTAAATAAAACCATAAACATAACGTTTATAACAAGATAGGCGTGTAGGTCTAGACAGTATGTGAGGACTATGCTTCTAGGTCACGATAGTTGCCCAGATATGGGGATATAAAGCAGAGAAACCGTGTTATGCAACTTGCTTGTAGAACAGAAGTACATTTTTGTTTCTTTGAGAGAAAATCAAACACAGTTGGGCTAAGCGGACATGTCAGTATATGAAACTATGATTAAACCTGTGGAAGGTGAACTATCTAGACACGGATCTCTATCCGCTCAGTAATAATGTAAGACATGCTAGGCAAACATAGGTTAAAAGCCACTGGACCAAAGTACTCGGGTATAATATGGTACCACACAAAGCAAAAACTTGCAAAGAAAACTTAAGTAAAATGGTAAAAAGAAATCATCAAAACCGCATTGAGAGGTATGTATAGACAAGATGGCTTCCGTTAGTAAGGAGAGAACTCGAAATGGAAGCAGCGGTACATCTCAAGAAAGAGATTCCATGTTCAGCTGAATCCTACTGTTGGAGAATGCAGGGTGTGTACAGAGAGTTTGCCAGTGGTAGCAGCAAGGGAGGAATGGGGTGAGGCAACCCTCCAGCCCCCGGCCTGCCTAAGGGCCTGCATCAGGAAGCCACGGACTTAAGGGCTTCTAGAGTTTGAGTCCCTCTCAATCAAGGAGCAGCAGATGATCCTTGTCTGGTGGCGTTTCATCCTCCGCCTATGTGGGCGATGCGGTAGGGGCAAGGCCCTTGTGGCCCTTGGCCTGGGTGGGCTAATGGTGGATGAGACAAGTGCTTGTATACATGCTGTGCTTGAAGGAGACCCACTCTCCCTCCGGTCTCCGTTCGTTTATAAATAAACCTGTGTTCCTTTCAATAAAAGTGGCTGTTTTACCCTTCATCAAGTCTCGACTGATGTTTGGGTAGAGAGAGCATTTAACACTATATTCCTTGGGAGAGACTTCTAGCAGAAATACTACTGGAAATGCTGGAGTTACACTACATCTTATATCACCCATGTAAGTGTTTTTAATCTAATAATAAAGTTTCATATATACAGTGAACACTATGGATCATTTTTTTTGTTTGTTTATAGGTCACTTTCTGGATCAAGCCACAATTGAGTTTATCTTTTTTTTTTCCCATATTCCTTTATATGATAACATTCAGGACTGTGTACTCTACTGAATATATATTGATTACTATATAATTTGACAAGCGGGACTGATAAGTGCTACATCGTTGAAACATTACTGCAAGATTATATGTTGCAACGTTATTCAGATCAAACTGCCACATTTGTTTTATATCCAATTTTAAGAGACGATGGAATACTAATACTTTGCAGTATATTTCTGGACTTTCCTACTTTGGACATTCATATTTATCTAATTGATCTGTTTGCACTTTATTTTATTTTTTAAAAATGAATATGTACATTTAGAACTATACATTGATTCTACTGTTATCTACCTGTTGCTAGTGACTGTAGTGTATATAACTTCGCCTGTCATCAATATTTGCTCCTGGCTATCTTTTAGTTAGATATTATCATCATTGTGCATCTAGGAGTGTGGCGTACTTTGGTCCAGTTTGAGCATTATTTAGACAATAATCCTCTACTCCCTCTGGTTTTCAGGGAATACATTTCTTGTACATTCATATAAGCTTTGTTTTTTTTTTCTTGATATTTGCATTAAGCATGTGTATTTATTGTACTGTTAGGCAAATCCACTACCCTATACACAGAGGCAATGAAGGTGAAGTTCTGCAGTGGGATAATTCCACAGATTGGACGCTCCAATAAGAGCTATCTTGCAATGTATAACATGTGCTGGTTCGGGGATGTTTTAGGCTTTTTTTCCCCTCTATTGGGCTCTTTGTATCCGGGAGATAATTAGTTTAGTTAGAGTTGACTCAATCACCTCCCAGATACAGAGACGCCAGGGCGGGATCAGTGATGTACTGAATGGAGACCCCATGCTGGGGGTCTGTGAATAAAAGGCTACATTGTGCTCAATAAAGTTGGTTAGTCTCCCCAGCCTTATGTGTCATCTGATGTCTGGGTAAAGGGTCTGTAATCACTGAAGGGCTCTTCTTCTAGCTACGAGGGAATCCTAGCGGAGGTATGTAGTTTGGATACACAAGCTCTGCTACAGTAAATTACCATGATAATATTTTGTTTGTGTTTTTTTTGTAAGAGTTCCCCTTTCTGGTATAGCTCCTCTTTTATAGAAAAATGGTATTTACACATATGGTCACATATTGCATTAATTAAAGTAGTGCTGTATTAAGAATTACAGTATGTTAATACAATAATGAATTGTTAAAGGGAAATAAAATCTAGGTGCATAATGCATAAAACGAAGACATGGTACCGGTACTTGTTTTATGCTTGAACCATACGACATCTTGTGAAGAAGCAATTTTCTCTGCAGAACACTTACCTCTTGAAATGATTGACAAGGACACCGACCAGCTCCCCCACTCGGCTCTCGTAAGGTGGTTGTCCACAAACTCCTAAACACACAATTAGGTCCTTCTGGTCCTTCGTGTGGAAGACTACCAACTGGTCTTTCCCATTAGTCACACTGATGCCCGATACCTTCGAGAGAATGAAGACAGTGATGGACTTAAAGTCATATTTCCAGTGACAGGTTAAAAGTCAGTCCTTCCTAAGCCCAAATTATTCTAACAGCAAGTGACAAACTTAAAGGGCAAGTACCACCTAATTCTGAGGTTTAGAAATGTCACTAATGTTTAGAATCTACACAGAGTTATTAGAAAATTACATTGCATGGACAATCTATTATTGGGTTCTATACAAATTGTATATTAGTAAAAAAAAAAACCAGTTGTTATTGGTCATTTTTCAAGAATAGAGTACTTAATATGCAGGGTAACAGTTTGTTGATTCAAGGAGAAATCGGATTGAAACAAATGGGGGGGGGGGGGGGGAGAGAAATACCTTTTAAATCCAGAACAATACATAGAAACGTAGAATGTGACGGCAGATAAGAACCATTCGGCCCATCTAGTCTGCCCAATTTTCTAAATACTTTCATTAGTCTCTGGCCTTATCTTATTGTTAGGATAGCCTTATGCCTATCCCACGCATGCTTAAACTCCCTCACTGTGTTAACCTCTACCACTTCAGGTGGAAGGCTATTCCATGCATCCACTACCCTCTCAGAAAAAGTAATACTTCCTGATTTTACAGTTAGAAATTGCCTTCAATTGGCGTTTTTTTTACCTTCTTTTTAAACAAATGCAGAAACCAAGAAGAGTGAAAGGCTGAAATTTAAGGAATCATAACTTTCCTTTTAGCCTGCATCACTAGAAAACCATGTAAGTACATACAATACTGAAAACCTAACAAGGTGGAAGCCATGGTTTCTTGAATGACAATTAACATATATCGAAACCACACTGATGGCAATAGTAGGTTATCAGCACTGAAGATAGGGGTTATTGGCAAACTGAGAACTGCTGAACATTTACAATAATTGCAAATTTTAGGTGAAATAGATAAACTGCAAAAATTTAAATGTTGATGAATTTTTCTAAATGCAATTATTTTAGCTTAATACTTTAAAATCTTTGCTCAATTCTCTCTAACTCCCAATTCAGTGAACAAACTATTTATTTGATATGTATAATTTTTATAAGTAAATTTTATATCTAAATATGAACACAAAATAAGAATAAACAGAGATTGCTAGAAGTAGACAACGGGACGCATGTATTAATATTCTCATTAAACAGTTGTGGTTGCATACTGTATACATTGAGATCATAATCACTTAATCCCGTGTTTTTACATCTCTTCAGAGGCTTTTGCATGAATCAAGATTTCTGTAATCTTTATTTGGCACATACACAAAAAATATGTTTTTAGAGGCAATTAGGCCACACCTTATTTATGGCTATAATGTATATATTTATTTGGAGTCCCAATTTGTACTAATGCAGGTGACTCTTAGAACAAGACAATCCAGTTTACGCTTACAATGAATGTTAAGAGATCACACTGGTACAGGAGATATCCCATGCATTTGTTACCAGTGAAAATCTGAACTGTGCAATGAGATTAAGATGTGATTTTTCCTAAGAGCTGTAAAGTAATCACTTGAGTTCCTATGTTTCCGTTTAGAATTTTGAATATAAGGCTCCGTAAAAAATAATGTGAATTTGCACCCATTTGTTAGACCTCCTGAGACGCAGCCCATTAACTTGTGTCGTCTGTACTGGACATTTCTTTCACGTGCATCTCCTTCTATTCTTTTGAGCTACTCTATCAATCCCTGCTGTATTGTAAAGAGGACATCCTGGGCTTTCCAGTGATATGTCATGCAATAGGCTGGAAAGCTGGGAATTTCCTAGGTAGGAAATCACACACACACAAAAAAAAAAAACGAAATTGGAGAACATTTTTCCCTCGGTTCCCAGGAGGATACAGCACAGTTTGATATACGGCAGAAGCCGGGAGTTATGGCTCCCAAAATACTCCTTACATTTTTTTTTTTTTTTTGGAGATTTTGATATGGATGCTTTTTCCTGCCTTCAATAAAAATGATAATGACTCCTCCTGGATTCTACATTTTACAATATTGCTTTAATCTTTTACGTATCATAGATGACTTATGACGTCATAATATTTTGGTCTTTAAGTACCTTATTCAAAAATGGAATATCTTACTGATTTAACAATAGCAGGGCAGCGCTGGCATATAGCCGCTGATACTAAATAAGACATTCTCTACTGGTACTACAATGACCAAATTGTGACAAGACAAAATATTATTGGTCTTTAAGTGACAATCTGGACATAATGTATATATAAATATATATATATATGTATATATATATATATATATATATATATATAAAAATTCAAACAGTAGAGAGGGAATTGCATATTGGTTAAGACAAGAACATGGTGTGTTAGAGACAGACGAGGAGGAGAAAACCAACTGTCATGAAAAGTCATATAAAATAAACACACAAGACAAGATTAAAAAGACAAACAAATGAGTAATGGAATGAAGTGAAGAAAAATAGGAAGAGAATCTTGGAATGATGATCACTGGAGCTGAATACAGCAACTGCTGGACCATTCCACAGTTCCATCTCCATGGAAATCTCCATGGCAACCCCATCCCCCCAAGAGGTTGTCAAATGAAAGGATGTGTATGGATGTAGAAAGCTCATGGCTACATGATTTTTTGTTTTAGGTCTTCATTTACACTAACACTTGCTCTCCTTCTTTCACCAGTTCCTTCTTTTTGTTTTCAGCTCCCATGTCTTACAAGCATTGGCTTTTTGTGTGTGTGTGTGTGTGTGTGTGTGCCCAGCCTACCCCTCCCACTACAGAGTTGGGAATCTAGAACAGAATGATGTGACAAGACGAGATTTATAAATAAGGACCAGGTGCTACAAGGACTCAAAAGCTAGGGCGACGGTTTGTCACCTCTGCAAGCTGACAGTGACACAAGGCAAATACCATCATTAAACCTCATTAATGCTCTGCAACTGGGCAGTAACAAATAAGCCTCTATTTGAGAATCAACAATCACAAAGAATGTTAACCCTTTCACTACCTGGATTGGTAAATCCCTAGAAATGTCATCAGTCCACCAGAGGTTAAAATCTACAGACAGGTTATTGACAATTGTCAACACTATGAGCAAACATGATTTGATACTTTCTTTCATCATTTGTTTTCCGCAAGCTGTCGAAGGACCTGGGTTTTGGGTTTTGATGTTCCCAATAAGCACAATGTGAGCACATCAGACACACATCCACGGTGCAAATGGATCTCAGAGCATTTCAATAGAGCTCTGCACATGGGCTACCTTACATGTGACGGGTCACTGCATGAACTAGGCTGACACGCCCCTTTCTTCGGCTCTACCTGGTAATCTATAAGAACCCTTGCTGCTTCAGTGACATTTAGCACGAACACAACTTGTTATAATAAAAAATCTGAAATCGCAAGAGTAGACAAAAATATAAATAAATTCAAAACCGAACTGAAAAAATAAATAAAAAAATTCCCCAACTTGACTGTGTGGAAGACTTGGGGCAAGCTAGACACTCATGGAGGGTAAGGCTTTGATTTTTAAGTAGGAGCAATGTGATTGGTTTGCTTGGAAACCAAACAATCCCAATGCTCGGACGGAAAGTCTCATGTCAATCAAGACTTGGCCAATTTATTTTTGTCCATTTTTGGTTAGATTAAAGAAAAAATACTTTGAATCAAGATATGAACAGGTAAGTTGGATTTAGATTTTTTCAGCCCACACTTACTAGAATTAGTGGGAAAAGGTAAGTAGGTAGTGTAGGGTTATACTGGGGGATAGCTAGGGGCATTGATATCACTAGCAATTTTTTTTTGATCCATAAGCAGTCTATCCCAAATGGAATAAATCACCCATAGACCCTGGAGATAAGGTACCTCCTAGATCCTTATGGTCCATTTAAATAACAGGGCCCAAGGGACTGTTCATCTACTGACCCTTCCTACCAAGTGTGCCCTATCCCTGGCAGTCAGTTGTCTCCAAGCCACCGAACGGTCCCCAGTGGCACTTGGCCGCAAACCCTATGGAACTCTAATACAGCCACTTCGCCGCCCCCCCCCCCCCAGTTCCAGTTCACATTTGCAGACTGTTTTGCCCCATTTCCCAACCTGCCAGAAGAGTGCTATTTGGAGGGGAGGTACTATGGACAAAAAGAGACTATCACTGCCTCGGAACCAGGGGGAGCTCCCTTTTGTTTGTCTGCAGGAGCTTCCAATATTTGGTGAAAACTTTCCCCCGGTGGCAATTTGTCATCTCTGCATGGATCCGGGCACTATTTGGCCAACATGGGCACTCGGATCGGAGCTATCCGGGGATACATGATATGTGGGGTTTTCTGAGTTTATTTTTATGTTTTTGGGTTATTTTAATGTTGAGGCCTCTCATAATCAGTTTAGTTACCGGCAACTCAACTATCTCCCAGACACAGAGGCATATTGAATGGAGGTCTGTGAATAAAAGGCTGCATTCGGCACAATAAAAAAAACAGTTCTCTTAGAACTATGTGTCGTCTTGTTACTGGGGGAAGTTATATCCACTAAACAGCGCTTCTTGCAACTACGAGGAGTATCCAGCGGAGATACCCTGCCGGGGTATAGGAGCTCCGCTACAATTACTCTCTGCACTACATAGGGAGGAGGAAAAGGGAAGAACACTTTTTAAGACTCTCCTGTTTTTGAGGGTGATTCCAGGGTACACCACTTTTTATTTATTGCATTATTTATTTATTTTTTTATTGGAAGAAGCCAATTATCGTTTCTCAGTGTTAATAACCATTTTAGCACTGCAGCATTAAAAAAAAAGTGCTATTTTTACTGGCTGTGCTCGCCCATGGAGGACTTATACCAGGTCTCACTAGGTGTAGCATTTACTTTAAAAAATAAAAAATTTTAAAAGAAAAAAGATACATTTTTTGTGCCATGCCTGTGAAGCCACAGTGTCATTTAGTGAAAACCAAATGATGTCACGGTCTTTGTGGTTTCCTATGAGACACTCAAACTCAACCAGAAACATTTACAAATTGGCAGTGCAGCAAATTTACACCAAAATTTTAATTCTTGGTATAAATTTGCTATGACATCAAGTTAAGCTGCATGGGCTCTCGGTGAAGCGACGCGCATGTATTTTTAATATCTGTAAATTCAGTTTGGAAATCCATATTGCTACTTTTACGAACTCCAATCCTGGAACTAAGCGCCTCTATCTTGATACCCTGTCAATCATTGTTATAAGCTCTGTCCTTCTGATCTGTCAGTCAGCAAAGAATGAGCATACAGAGAGGATCAACGTGTTCTTGGGGGGGGGAGAACTGAAAAATCTGAAAATATCATCTCACACCTAGCATACTTTGCTGCACTTACATTGTAAAGTGGAGTGCTGCTCATCACTTTGTACACCTTGCTAGGATCCATCTTGTACAGGTGGCGGTCTGTCACCAGAATGGCACGATCTTCTACCTTGTTAAATCTGTTTACCTGAAAACATAAAGGATTATGTTGACAATGATTCCTTTTGGGGTCATAGAATGGAAACTTTACTTTACACTCGTCTAAGATACCAGCATGCACGATTACATGCAGAACTGGCATTGGCACGCATGCACTAAAACATCTAGGCTGATACGGACAACTGCTAACGGTGGAGAAAAAGGGATATTCAATTTGACACCAAAATATCCACATTTAAAAAAATTCTTCAACTTAACTTTTTTCTAACTCAGTTACTTTGGCTTAAAATGTGAACTTTTCTATTGAATTCTCCAGAATCTCCAGTTTAGCAAATAACACTGAAATAGTCCCCAAAAAGTAAAACAGGATGATTTATTGATTTTTGGCATGTCAACTAATTAAAACCCTATCTGTGGTAGAGATAGCAAAGGTCAGGGCTAAGTCTTATAGCACCTGAAACATGCAGGTAATGCACAATAGTAATTTTTGATTTGTATACATACATACATAAAATGGTTAACCTCCCACCCTTCAACAATAGAAAACTGTCGCACATGTAACTATCAAACGTATGCACTAAAGTGAGAATTCAAAGTCAATTTAAAAATGTCAAGTTTTTCAATTTGGCTACTCTATCCTTAAATTAGAACTTTGGTGAATAACCCTGTATATATACACACACAACTCTAAACAGAATTTAATGACTCCAAAACAAGAGTGTACCTTGCGTACGTGACAGGAGAACAGTACTTGCATATACTTGTCCTTCCTCTGGAGTTCGTTGGCACGAGATATGAAGGACCCAGAATTCTGAGCATTCTCTTGTTTCTGAAATAAGAATGGCATCTCAGCTGGCTGTCAGTGAGCAACAAACAGTGCAGATACACAATATCATTCCCATGACATGACTAGGACCCTTCACTGGGACAAAAGTATAGTAGTAATGATAATAATAATATAATAATAATAGTAATATATCCAAGTTGGCCAATCGGCAACCATACAGTTAATTCTTATCTACAACTACTGTAATTCTAATGTTCAATCAGACTGATCTGTCTCTACGGTATAAAATGCAATATTAGAAAAGCAATCATCAAAACAGAGCCGTTAAAATGCTGACATGTAGTTGCCATCAATGCTCAAGTCGGCAGAACCTGCTGTAACGGTGCATAACCATCACTGTATAGAATGGTGCTGTGTGGGCCTTGGGGTTAGCAAATATGGTTACATTTCTGCAATGAGCATGCTCCAGATTGCTACTGCCATCATCGTCAGCCAGCAGGAGGCTTCGTAAGAATGGTGATAAGTGCAGCCCTCATTTTGTCCCACTTTCCAAGGACAAGAATATTAATGAGTGAACACTCACCATTGCCATGCTATACTGTCTCTCTCTAAACACAGTAAAGATAATATCTGAGTGTTGAGCAAGTGACTGAGGTCCAACAACAGTAGATCAGAGACAGGTGGTTGTGACTGAATGCCAACCCTGCTCAATTCGGTCTCGGTCGGCACTATTCCATACATTTCCCATTTCAGCATATAAACTTTTAAATGCAATCTACGCTAAATATTCATAGGAACAGGGCATTCTCAAATATTTCAAGTTTAATTGAATGATCTTGTCATTACATATCTCCCAATTGTCCAATTATGAGCCCAAAGCCCTCTTTTTTATTCTTAATGTCCCTCTTTTCTAGAAGCTCCATATTGTTGGTGTATCTGAGTGTAAAATAGAGTTCCACAGCAATAATACTCCCAGTAATGTGTCTTTAAACTACAATAAATGTGTGTAGAACCCAGTCTGTGTAAATAATATACTTGTTCTTCTTCTAAATTATATTTTAGCTTATAAATTGTTATTAGTAGGTCACCGAATATTTTTCAGAACAGCTCCGCCCTTACCACACCCCTAAAATTATAGTGTTCCTCTTTGTCCATCTGAAATGTTGGAAGTATGCTATTCCATTTTAGAGGTTGATTCTAGTACTCACCGATGCCAGATAGCTCCCTTCCCAGATCCTTTGAAGACCCATATCAGCTCTGTGGCCCTTGAGGTTCTCAAAGGCTGCAACCTTGGCCCTGACCTTCGGTATCTCTGCCACAGGTAGGGTTTTAATTAATTGGTAGGCCCTCCACCTGTAAAGAAAAAAAATAATGTACAGATATTTTATCTGTGTTCTAAACAAAAGTTCACTGAAATGTCTACCGAAATAAACAGACCTGCCACCGCAATCATAAAACATGCTGCACAGACTCGTATACCTTTCATGGATGTTCTGTAATGCCTCCTGGAAGCGACGGAGCACTTTAGGTGGTGTCGGCCACTTAACATTTTTCCCAAAATCTCTGCTATTCCGTACTCCACCGAACCTCTTGACCACCTCAAGGATGTAAGACTTAACTTTGTACCGCCTGTAGTAACGTATGATTGTGAGGGCTGCTTTTGTCCTCTTGTATCTCCACCGAGCCAGAGTTCCTCTCCACATCTGGCAAAAGGATAGAAGTGTAAACAGAGATTTATTAAGATTATATTTTGTTCTGGAGACACCAAGGACAGACTTTCAAAATAGATAAGGACAGAATTTACACTTAGCCCTGAGTAAGGGCTATGGAGCTGTTGGGCTTATTAGTCACGTATTAAACTTGCCTCAATTTTAACCTAACAGTTAAACTGCAAAATGTCTATTCAGCAAGCTGCAAACAACTAAAACAAAAGAATCCAAAAGGTCTCTTTTGGATTAAGTTCAGAGGATAAACTCAAGAGAACTTTTTTTCAGATATTTTTTTCAGATACACCTTCAGATAAAACTTTCATGTTGGGACAATTTTTTTGTTACATTGGTCGAATACCCTGTTCCTAAGCATGTCATAGATTTCTCAAGTTGTCCAAATCCCTAACTGGTTTCAATGAGGACAATGTCCAGAAGCTGAACTTGTGAGGCCATTCTTGCAACTAAGTTGGCAGTTACTTTTCGGCCAATTCCAGCATCCTCTGCAACGATCTGTGTATTTTAGTTTGAGCTCGTTAGGGTTTGGCACTCATGGACCCCAAATAATTCAACTAACAAACTTGACAATATTAAATGTCAATAAACGAGGGAGACTTCAGTTTTTGAGTTTCAACCTGAGAATTATAACCACTACAATCGTCAATATTTACTGGCATTACTTTAACAGACTGTTTATTCTGCACAATGCCACACTAAAGCATTGAAAAAAGAAATACAAAAAAAATTATAATTCTCCCGCTGATGTCTGTAAACCACCCTTAAAATTCAACGGATATAGAAAATAAAAATTAAATCCAAGATCATATATAATTGAATTACACAGGACAGGGAATTAATCATCAAAATTATTTGAAGAGGTAAATAAATATTTTGGATGTTAATCATCAAGTTAAGTAGCCATACCAGTTTTAAAAGCAATTTAAAAAGGGGTGTCTCCTGTGTAGGGGTGTAGATGTATCAAGCAGGAGGAATTGTACCAAAATAAGATATTACACCTTCTAGAATGACGGTCAAGCATTCAAAGGAATACATTATTCATAATTGTTTCTAGATATAAATAATATGTTACAATTCTGCACACAAAAAAAGAAAAAAAGGGGCAGAGTTACGCTACTGAAGCAGGACGACGCATGGCCGCTGAGCTCCCGACATTTACTCACTTATAAGACCAATACACGCGCTCGTACACGAGCCAACTTCACCCCAGGTCAACCCAGACACTCCGGAGGGCCCCGTGGGTCGAAAAACTAAAAAACAGAAAGCAGACAAACCCCGGCTGGGCATGAATATCGGGGAGCTCTGGCGGCAGGACCACGATGTGATGTCACCGACGCCAAGAAGGCATCCATGCACGGAGACTGTACAGACTTCTCGGATGAGACCTCCGATGATGCAGAAGAGGACCCGGCATCGGCTCCGGCACTGCAACTACCAACGCGGGCATAGACCCGACCTACAGAGATGACTCCCACCCTGGTGACCATGGAGGCCTTGGGAGATCTAGTGGCAGAACACCTCGGCAGGATTGCCGCAGACGTGGCCCTGATCACAGGGGATCTTAAACACATAGCAGCTCGGCTAGGGGCAGTGGAGGAGACCTCCAATAAACATGCCAGCCAGATCACAGAGCTCTAGGCAGCGGTACACAGCCTGCAAAAACAAAACCTACAACACAAACAACAACTGGCAACACTGGAAGACAAACACTGACAAACTCACCTGAAAATTAGAGGTGTTGCGGACACAGTACCAGAAGCAGAGCTTCCATACTTCACTAGGCGCTTACTCATCGCGCTGCTGAATCCGAAGGCAGCCAGAACGATACTGATAGACAGCATCTTCCGGATACCGCGACCACCTAATTCACCACCTAATGCCCCCGGAGACGTGGTAATCCGATTTCAAACTTTAAAAGTTAAAGCTGCGGTCCTAGAAGCCACCAAGGGCCTACAAACGTACCCTTTCGAAGAAATGGCACTGTCTTTCTATGCGGACCTCTCGAGTGGGACACTTGCATGGCACAGGTCCCTACGCCACTTCACCACCCTACTGCGGCTCCACCACATCAAATACCGATGGGGACCAGGCCGCACTTTACATGTTGCAACCGGAGAAATGCCGCAAGTAATTCACAACCTACAAGAGGCTTTGGACTACAGCCCAAACATGATGACTTTACTTTTTCCATATATTTTTTCTACATTTTTGTTTTTTTCTCGTTTAACCTACCTAACTTGCATTGCCACGAACGTATATATGTGCACACCTTGATGTTCCTAAATAGCTAGCTAACACACTCATATCCAACACCCTGAAGGGTTTAAATCAACCTGCTCAGCAATGACGGACAACCCTCATACACCTCTAGATAGCCTGCTGGGCTTGACGTTAGGCACACAACCTAAACAACCAATATCACGACAGGTTATCACCCAACGCTGTATATATGAGATACATCGGGAAGCCCAGGCCTGTTTACAATAAGCAAAATGAGCCCACACACCCACGTTAGAACGCACGCAGGCCCAACTCATAAGACCATCCAACTACAGGACATAGCAACATATTCCTAAGTTTTAGCCTGAAGGGCACCTGCAATTTGAACTAACATACAAGATCCAACACGCATGCATACCCACTACACCTAGCCACCCGACCCCTCAACTTGCGATTTGCTAAAAGTTTATGCTTGATATTAACTGTAAAAATTGTGCAATGTTTTTTCCTGCACTCTTTCCACTGAGAAGTTAAGGTGTACGCTGTTGTTGCGACACTTAGGCGTTTGTACTCATATGCATAACAAAAATAAAGATTTAAAAAAGAAAAAAAAATTATACAGCAAGTGTCAGTAGCAGGCTGACTTTACCGTCACCACAATGGGGCTCCATCTATAAAGTCCTTAATTTTGATCTATGTGGTCTGATTTTATTCCATATAACAGTCAAGGAATTTATGGAACAAGTAGTTTATAAAGCAGTTCTATTGAATGGAACTTCTTTCAGGGAAAGAAGTGACAACAGTCATACTACAGCCACTCAGTTTACACAGATAATAATTTACCTGGGCAAAAATGAGAGAAAGTAGATCGGAAATTAGAGTTCCAGTTGCCTGACTGAATGCAAAGTTTTGCATTGGATCCAAGAGTGGTTGTAGCGCATGTTATGCATCATAACCTTTGCAATGAAGCAAAGTTATGATTGAACTTAGAGTAACCCTTAAATTAGATAATAAGATAATGGAAAATTCTAATTACCGTAGTTAAATCTCTGAAATAAAACCAAGGAGAGAGTATATTGGCCAGTCAATGTTAAATTAGAGTTTTAAGTAAAAATCTTACTTTCTGTATGAAAAGAATTATTCTCAGAAGCATCTCACTTCGTTTCTCCTCCAGGGAAAACAACGTCCGAGGTGTACGAATAAAAACCTTTGTTTTCCCATAGGCGGCATCCTGATGAAAACGGCACTCTTCGAGAAGCTTCTGTACAGCAGCACGGTCCGAAGACAAGCTATGATTAGGCCAAGTCAGCTGAGAGATCATCTTGTACCTGAATAAATGGAGAGGGGGGGGAGAGGTAAACATGCATGTTTATTGCAATACTATATTTTGGGAAGCTCTGTGGATGTTACCACTTGATAAAGAATGCACAAGTACACGGTTATAATGTAAGAACACTTTTAACATGTTTGGTGTGATGGTGCACAAGTCCACAATAACATCTTTAGCTAGTTATGCAAGAGTCTGTGATAGCCATATAGTAAGAGATTCTGCTGCAGGTCTTTGCAAAAGTAAAAACAGAAGAACCCAGATTTCAAGTTAAAAATTATTATTTGTTTTAAATACCAGATATATTGGTTGCACATTACAGATTCTGTATATTCTAAAAAGAACACAAAAATCAGTAACATTTATAGATTTATTTTTTTAAAAAGATTTGCTGATTGTAGAAATATAAAGTATTACAGATAATACGGGATTGTTCTCACAAACAACCCAAAAAAGTTAAAAACTATTAGGGTAGAAGGACAAACATCCATTTAAAACTAAAAAGAACAGGTGGCACTATGCTGCCACTGTAAATGTTCAAATGCTCAGATCAAAGGTATTTGTACAGCATGTGATATTTGGGAATCATTAAACTTTATTACACTGGGGAGGCAGGAAAAGTACAGGGAATCACCTGTGTAGGAAGCGTTCGTACTCCTGCCGATACGCAAATCCAGCACGTCTGACACGGACATTCTCTAGCAACCCCAGGTACTCCACCTGGTGCCGACATCGTTCTGGATCAAACAAGGACGGGGACTTCTTATCGTTTGGTTTAATGCAGCGAACATAGTATGGTTCCTACAAGGACATGTAGAGAGATACAGGAACAAGAGTTACCAGAGACCGTTATTAAGAGTCTAGAAAAGGGGGGTAGGCAGCCTTTGCACTCCAGATGTTGTGGAGTCCACTCCATAATGCTCTTAGTCATAATGCTGGTAAAGCATCAGGGGTGCCAAAGGTTGCCTTCCCCTGGTCTAGAATAAGAATAATAGAGGCTGAGATTTATGGAGACAGGACATGATTTAAAAGGATAAGATGGCAGAGTGGATATGTATCTTCAAAAACTGGCAGAGAAAATCAAAATTAAAAATAAATAAATATGGAACTAAATAGATCAAGCAATTGTAGAAAATGAATAAAGAAAAAGTACAGTAATAAGAATGTAGAGAAAGAGATCAAATAGAGGCAGGGCAACGGGGTGGAAAAGGAATGAAAATATGTATAATCTGTGGCAGAAAAGCCTGAATGGAAGGATGACGTAAAAGAATGAGAGGAATGCAGTAGTGGAAGAAAAGGGAATAAAGCAGGGTTGATAAGAAACTAATGAAAGCTGCATTTAATTAAAAGAGAAATCCTTGACCATAAAGGATGCATTCCCTCGGAATAATTCTAGGTCAGCCTATGGTTTCAGTGGTGATTAACAATTATAAGTATGTGGGACAGGCAGAGACACAGGTCGCTTTGTCAGGCTCCTCCAACTATTTAACCAAGTGGAAGAAACTGGAAGCAATGAGACCGGTCCGTCATGGACAAGGCAGCACAGGGACACAGGTAACATAAATGGAGCAATGGAACATGGACTGATTCTCCCTCTTTAAGATGCCTTAACAGATCATAAACTAGTGATTACAGCATGGACTCAATCTATTTTTTGCCGACTGGCTTGTATTATTATCTGTCACTAAGGACTAACCCTCCAAACCATGTCTCCCTGCCCAGCGCCCCTTCATGGTTATCCATAACCGCTCATTTGTCACTCCAAGGGGCGCTGAGAATTGGCGGTCCTGACCGGGAGCGACTCTATGTTACTCTGGAACTCTAAAGCGGATAGCAGAGTTGCCTTGGTCCGCTACAATTTTGAACAGAATGTTTTCGGTCCTAGATGATTCAATCAGGGGATTGTTTGGGGGGTTAACAGAGGAGGTGGAGAGGTATCAAACGTCACCAAGGACTTGAGGGAGCTACATGTACTCATGTAAAGCACAGTGACATAAGGTGAACACGAAACTCTACCAAGCACTCTGGAGTCCTGAGCCGGATCGGCGGCTAGCCACACTTCCCTACCTTCGACTTTGACGAATTCGGGATAGCCATATCCGATCCGGGAGCTTTTTGGACAGGATGGGAGCTCCAGAGAGACCATTCCTGGGATGTATGGCATGTACGTGTGTTTCACTGTTTTGTATGTGTTGTTGGGGTTTTTCATATGTTGGATTTCTGCATCCGGGAGATTAGTTTAACCAAGAGCTAACTCAATTATCTCCCAGACACCGAGGCGCCTGGGCGGGTTTGTTTTGTATTCAATAGAGATGCCATGCTGGGGGTCTGTGTATAAATTCAGTGTGTTTTGACCTAATAAAACAGTTCTTCATCCTTCACTAAGTCTCGACTAGTGTTTGGGTGAGACAGCGGTATCTTGTGCAGGAGGGTATAATCACTATGGAGCTATTCTCAACTGGGAAGGGACAACCTAGGCGGTAGTAACCCATCTTCTTGAGGGTATAATGGCACAAATAGTTTTGCCTTATATTTAAAATTAATTTTGATTTCTCACTTTAGTGCATAGCTCTGTTAGTGGATAACCCTGTGTATGGTGTCAAAGCATATTTTGTGATTTTACCTTGGATGCTAGGTTGTCCACAAGAGCAATCATTGAGTTTTTAAAGAGAGTGGCCGCAGTAAGTGGTCGTTTGGTGACTTCCGTAATACTCAACTTTCCTTCCGGCCACATGTTCTTCAGCACAGGGTTGGCACTGGATGAAGGGAAAAGGATCCAAGGTGTGAATGTTGCAAGGAGAACTTGCTTTCCATTGAAGCACATGTTTTATTCTTTTAGGTTGTATTTTATTTAAAAATTAAAATTAGGTAAGACTTTAAAAGTGCACAAGAAATTAAAAGGAAATAGAATGAGGATAATCAAAAAAGCATCTTAGACAATATTAAATTCATCAAAATAAATGCAGTAAATATATTTCATTAAGATTTTACAAAGGTTAACAAAAAGAGGAAATTATTAAATGAAGAAGGGGAGCAGATAACATGGGAAAAAAGGGAAAGTATCCATTCTTCATTGTAGAAGCTCAAGTGAAGTCAGAATGCATCTCATAAGGAACCAGATAATGACAAAGTCTAAGCCGTACCATATTGGGGTTTTGTAGCATACCTAAGGAATGAATGCTGCTGACTGGATTTTTCTGATACTTTCACCTAATTAACCCATAAAATGATGCCACTTTAGGCAGGTGTTCCCAATCCTCAAGGCCTACCAATGGTATAGGTTTTGAGAACATGGGAAATGACAAAGTCCTGGACTGATGGAATGTCTTGAAGGCTAGATTGGGTACCAATGTTCTAGTTCAGAGGGCAAACCTTAACATTGAATGAAACTCCTAGCTCAGTGGTTCTCAATCTAGTCAACAAGGCACACAAGTAGTCCAGTATCTAGGCATTTCAAAATTTTGCTCCTATGGTGATGCTAACAAAACTTGGACCTTTAAAGTGTCTTTTGAGACTGGGCTGGAAACTGTCCTAGCAAATCGTTTAATTTTTTTTTTTTTTTTTTTTGTATGCAGATAAACAACTCAAGCATCAATGACAATCAACATATACCACATTTTTTGTCACAGTAAATTAGCAAGACAAATTAGGCATGCCATTTGTAAGAAAACCAAATTTAAATAAATAAATGTAAAAAGAAAATAGAGGAAATACAGAACGTCTGAAAACAAAAAAAATAAGGCATTAACCAAAACATTTTATAGGGTGCCCATATTAACCTCCGTAGGGCTTCTGTAAGGGAGTTGGCTGTATGGTATCAACAATACCCTAGCCCAGCGTTTTCCAATTGGTGTTCCGCCAAAAAGATTTGAAAAAAAATGGCCGCGGGCGACGAGGGAGCAGTGAGCAGTGATCTCCCTGCTCAGCTCCCTCGCGCGCACAGCAGTGATGCCGGAGCCGGAATATGATGTCACTCCGGCTCCGGCATCACTAGGAGGCGTGCGAGGGAGCTGAGCAAGGAGATCAGAGTTCACTGCTCCCTCGCCACCCACCTCCACCGTTTACCTGTCTGCCAGACCTCCCAACTGCCAAGCTGCAGCCAGCCCCACTGGACCACAGGGACTTTATGCCTGCAGCCCCATTGGACCCCAGGAACTCCATGCCAGCACTCCTTAAGGTAGGGGGGCTGGGTGGAGTAAAATGTAAAAAATAATAATAATAATTGTAGGTGTGTCTGTTAGGGAGTTTGTATGTGTTTGTCAGTGAGAGTGAATGTGTGCTTGTCAGTGAGTGTATGTGTTTGGCAGTGAGAATGTATCTGGTCTTGTCAATGAGAGTGTATATTTGGTGGTGAGGAGGGTTCCACGATGTTGATACACTAAGTCAAAGGGTTCCACGGGAAAAATTAATTGGGAAACCCTGCCCTAGCCTATTAACATTCAGATATCAAGAAAAACACCTTTAATAATATAGATATGCATCTGTGATTGAGGAGAGCAAACTCCATGGAAGTACATGGAAGAGGGATCCTATTAATTTAAAGTTTTTTTTTTAAATGACATTTATTATTAAACACACGCATTAGGCAAGCAGATCACATGCTAAAACAAGGGGGAAAGACTGCGCTTTCGCAGGAGTAATGGTCACAGACGTTAACGTCTTTCTAGGTTTCTGCTGAAAGGAGAATATTTCGTGCTGTTGCTAATTAAAGAAGGTTTCCATTTGGGGATACAACATGAATCATTGAGTGTTTTTTCCTACCTGTTATACATCAATCTCTTGAAATCCTGAAATAGCGTGTCTTTGTTTTTATCAATGAATGCCACCACAGAGTAACTGCAATTAAAAAAAAAGTGTCATAGATAAGGAACGAGAACCTATTTCTAGACCTCACTTTTGACTCTTTTATAGAAGTCCATTTTATTTTTAGCATCCTTTTACATTTTTTTTTTTTTTTGGAGGTGTGGGGGGGATTAAAATAGTGAATATCAAACAGCTCTATCATTGCCACCAGAATTCAAACATAGGCCAGCTCCTGTCTGAAAATGCAACTGCGTTAAAATAAAATGACAGTGATGCACATTTCATTAAGGAAATGTGGACCTCATGGGCTTTATTAAAAGGTTCCTCCAGTGATTTGAAGTGGTCATGGTGCTTGGAGTCTCTATGTGTAGTGTTTCACTAAGAAACTCTACACAAACGCATCATAAGCCAGTTCTGGCTGGCTAATGTAAATTTGATGTGTTTTGGGAGTCTAATCAGCATGCACCCCCCCCCCCCCCCAAGTCCTCAGCTCAACCTAGCCTTTGGGACATCCCTCTCTTCCATTGATGCACAGTGATGTCATCAGAGGAACATTGGGCTGCAGTGAGAACTTTGCCTCAGTGTGGGATTACAGGTAAGTTTTGACTATTTCTTTTGGTGGGAATTTTTCTCCTAAAAGCGTTAAAGGAACAATCCACACTTGAGCTGAACCCTGGATGTCTTAATGTATTTTATAGAAAATACATGCAAACAAAAAAAAATATATATAAAATAGGTAAGAAAGTTTCATTTGGAGTTTACTGCTTCCTGCTGTGAACCCTTCCCAGACTAGGACGTAGCGGACAATCCTTTTCTTCCCATTGTATTCAGTGGCTGTGCTGATAACATGAATGTGAGCATGCAAATGGGACGGCTGCCCAAACTGATGGCTCCAGGCAAGATCCTTCATTGAGGCCTATCAAGAAGTCTGTCGGATGACATGGAGACTTAGATAGCATGCACATGGGAGCACCCACTTAGCACAGTCTTCTTCTGTGACACCGTGGGCAGTAGTTATAGAACCACTCTAAATCGACAGAGTAAGAGGTTTCTGTATTATAAATTCATATCTAGATCTGATTGGTTAATTAATCCAGACATAATAAAAATTACTAATATGAAAACAATGGGTCCCGCCAAAAAGCCAAAACAAATGTAACATGTCAAGTGCTAGAAAAATCAGCAATTCATTAATATGAAATGTGTAATTAAAGGTTTATGGATAACGAGCAACAAACGACTAACTCAGCCACAGTAATTTCAGTGTATAAAAAGAGGAAGACTTACACAACATCTCCAGCATAGTGACGGATTCGGAAATCTCTGTCGTACTCCAAGGCTTTATCAGTCGGACACACCTGAGAGGGGGAGGATTAGATAGAAGAGATGTGAGCCATTGAGCAGACACCGGGGACTGCAATGAATCTGATAGGAAGGACACGTTACTAAAAAGGCTTCCAATAGACGTGTGAAATGAGATTAAGGGATGCTCTGCTTATAAACCACCATCAATAGCGGAATACCAATAAATAATAAAACAGCAGCGGTACTTCCACCTATTTCATCCTCGGAGAGGCGCTATCAGCTATTTATCAATTTATTATACGGTGTACTTTTATATAGGAATAAGATGCTTTCTTAGAAAAAAGCAATTCATAGTCTGACTGATTTCATTTTCATCACAAAAACTAAACCAAGCTTGTATAGGTGATGGGGTAGGTGAGGGAGGCTGGGGTATATACAATTGGTCATAAATACACATTTAAAGGGCAATTAAAACATCATAACCACCAGAGCTCATTGCAGTGATTATGGTACTGTGAGTCTTTGGGTGCTCACCCACAATTTTATGTAAAATAATTTTCAGATGGTTTGCCAAAAGCAGAGGATCTCCCTGGCACCCAAAGCCCTGTTCCTGTACAGATTCTTGAATAATTAAACATTCCACTTTCCTATTATCAGCTTTGTACAGCAATGATGGGCGGTGGATGCTGGGGTCAGGTCAGTACAGTTTCTCCGTCTCCATCTCTCAGAACACAGTATCTCATAACTGCACCAGTTCGCAAAGAAAATGTAAAACTCACTATGCTTCCACACAAGTACTGGTGTACATTATCCCGAGGGGCTGTGCCACAGGAGTTTATTTTCAACTGAACTACAACTCCTAAAAATCCCTGCCATGCAACGCCTCATGGGGAAATCTCTTTTATAGAAAGCTTTGGGAGAATCACTATTGGCTCAACCAGGGGATTTACATCGAACACAGGAACAACAAATATTATAGACTTTATTAATTTTTAGAGTAGAGATTATAGCAGTAGACTTGAGAAAGGGAAGTTCTCCCTAGAGCTTGTCATTCCAAAGTTCTCTTAGTCCAATAAAAAAAAAAAGGTATTACAAGATACTAATTTTTATCTGTTATTGTACATTTATTATTTGTTATTATTTTTAATTTATTGTTTTTGCATATTTTGTATGCATTAAATATATAAACGTTAAGATGAGAATGGGTCACCACCAGTTTGGAGAAGTATAAAAAACAGATTCTATTAAAAGGGACATGCCTCCTTTTATTATTCTTTGCCGCCATGGTCAGAATAGACAGGAATTTGTTTTAATGAGGTACATTCCTACACAATCTCAGTGTGAATATTTAATGGCTTATCTTATTTATAGACAAATATGAACGCTACACAATGCCAGGTAACCCTAGCTGGAATGTGTGAGCATTAGCAGGAAGGGCTATTGAGTGGAAGGGGTGGGGTGGGGTGGGGGGGAGCGGAACAAAGGGGAAGGGGGTAAAGATCGGTGTGGGAGGAATAAAAATAAGGTTGCTGTGATTGTCGTACGTGTGCAGGGTGATAATAGCACTTTTCAATAAGAAACAAAGACAGTGCTACGGCATCCAGTGAAGGAGCTAAATCAGACAAAATGGCAGGCGCAGGACATATTTATATGGAAGAAAATTACAAAACATTCACTTAACACACAGCTACTGTGGGAATCTGAATTACAGGTGTGGAATCACATCACTGAGACACGTAAAATCTTATTAAAATCAGTTTGTAGTTCGCAAGGTTATACATCTGTCAGCTGGGTATAGAAAGGATTTTTTTTTTTTTTTTTTTTAAACTCAATTCATGCATTTGACCCTTGGATGCTTGCAGACCACCAATACTCAGACAGTGTAAATCAGGCGACACCAGTGTTCCATGTCGATTGGCCAGACATTACGTCATTAGACGCTAGACCCTTTCACTGCTCCATAGAATACATGAAGAATTAGCAGTGGATCTGGCTCCCTCTACTGGAATTAATCATGAAATACACATTCCCCTATTAGCTCATGCATGCACCAGAATGACAAATTCATGTTGAGCTTTGGTGTTAATGAGATGGAAAATGCTTAAAGGGAAACTACAGGGAAAAACGAGTTCCTATTCTTTAATGCAATATATATAACAAACACATGCAAAAAAATAAAATAAAAAAAATACCAGTTTTAAATACCAGTGATATATAAATAATAATAACATTTTTATAGGTGCACTGTTTAATATGTCTACTTGTAGCTAAAGGCAGACTTCTCCCTAACCAGGAATAGACTTTCAATCAGGAGCGTCTAATTCTGGTGTATGGGGTCTTATTCGTATTCAATACATTTTTGTGCAGTGAGGGTATATGGGATAACTAGTGTATTCCCGCAAAAGCAGTTTTACCGATCACTTAGTATGAATGGAACTGCTCTATAATATGACAGCCAAAGAGGAGGGAGAGCGATCTCAACCAAAGCTGGGCGAGTGGCATGCAAACACCATATGCACAACTTGGTCAAAACAAACATCAGATAAAGATGAATACACCAAAAACACCAAAAAAAAACCCAGCAATAACCACAATAAAAAAAAATAAAAAAAAATATCTGCAGCCACCACAACCAAATGCACGGAAGGAGGGGGCTTAACGAAGAAGCTCTTTATGCGTTTTGGACAGGAAGGTTTTTATAGGTTAATATAGATTCATCATGCTCTTCTGGTGACATGTCATTTATTTGTGCTAACGGATAGCACAGGAAAAGTGCTGCTCTGTTTATGCTGCTGGTCCATGTTCAGGTAACCATGGTGGAACTGGAAACTCAAATTAGCGAGATGCACTTGTCAATTTCCCAACTAAAGCACTTTAAAGTGTGTCCACTTTTTTTTCATTTTTCAAAAAGTGCAGATTTCACTAGAAAGCGGCATATTTATAAATGAACATTGTTACACCCCCCTAGCTGTCAGACAGACAACCAGTCCTATGACTTCCCAGCTTGTTTAGCTCAGTTCAGCTGAACCCAGTAGGTAGTAATTGCCTAGAGCACCTGCCTAGTAAAGACTTCTCATTGAGCTGCATTGGAATGTCTTTGATTGGACAGCCACAGAAAGTCTGGGCGGGGTTAGAAGGGGAGGAGCTTTTACAATCTATTTTAGATACACCCTTAATGAAAATAAAAAAATGTATACTTAAATGCATATACATTTTCATTGTGGGTATATCTACCAAATAGTGATATATATATATATATTATTTTTTTTAATTTGTTTTGGGCAGCGGAGTGTCCCTTTAGAAGTTTTCATTCAGTTCTGCAACTGAAATAATTAGACTTTATTCACTAAACAAAAACATGTGAGGAGTTGACAAGGAAATTGCAAAATTTAGATCAAGCTAGCTGAACTAGAAATTGGAAGTTGACCTGGGTTTAGTCTATCTGATGAATCAGTTTGCCTCTGTCTGAAAAACAATCTGTTGTAGACTATAAACAATGTATGAATCACTTTGTTATAATCATTAAATGTAATTATGCGTGTTAAGTACAGAATAGAAAAAGTGCGAGAGTGAACACATAACAATGAACCTATGTATCAGGAGAAAATAATGGAGATATGAAAATATCATAACAATCAGAAGTCTTGAACGGCTTTGTCTCATTGTTTAATGCTAAACAAGTGTCCCTAGCAAACCAACCCTCTCTGCTGCTTGGGGTAATGAGGAAGCATTGACCTGAGCAGCAATGGACAGCTGTGATTGGTTGAGAGTGTCAGGTGGCCTGTTTTAGCCTATCACAGTGCCCAATGCTGGTTTGAATCCGTATAGCTAGGAGGAAGTGTGTAATTTCTGCCTTAGCCACACCTCCTGTGGGGGCTGGACTACGGGTGGCCAAGGACCCTCATCCAGTGTTAAAGTGCTCAAAAATGGTTTATCACTGAATAAAGGGACAGTGCCTGGGGACTCCAGATAATATTGCCAATTCAATTATATGAAACGGTTATAGTGTGTAAAGTGCCTCAGAACCCCGAGATTATTATTTTCTCTTTATTTTAACTTTATTTATTTATTGTTTTGAAGACTATACACAGTAATTAAGCAGTAATATCACTATATAAATCTGGGTGTGAGTTTCACAACACTATAATTATTATACGTTTATAGCAGTAATTAAAGGATAACCTCCCTTATCTGACATGTGTGCCAAATGATCAATGGAATGAATTTGTAACTCACCAACACAGTCTTTTACATTGTACAATAAATAAGCGTAACTTTGGTCAGTCATTTAGGGACAAAATTAATTGCAAAATGTAGGCAAAAATAGGCGAGCTGCGACTATAACTGTATAGGACAACTTTTTACCAATCACTTATTGTTGCCTAACTGCTGCCATACTTTATTTTTTATTTTTTCTATTTTTGTTGAATAGAGTTTAACATACAGACGTGTAAAGACATTTTATCAAGGTTATAGACTGCAGTAAAAGTTGTGTAACTACATAAAATGTAAAGAATAGAGCACTTTTTGTAATATAAAGTAGAGTAAAGACGTGTGTGACGAGCAGGAAACAAAATAATATAACTTACGAAAATACAAGCGGACGTAACTGACATCACAATGCATAAGAGATGATGGGAGTATCACCAGTTAACTTATATGCTGGGCTGAAGATGTTTGCCCTGTTAGGTACATGAAGTGAGAGGTCAAAGGGCACATAAAACAATAACAATATGCATGAGCTGTAAGAGCTGTTGTAGGTGGTTAGACAGGTGATGAGGTGAAATATTGCCAAGCACCCAGCATGCTGATCAGCCGATGCCATTCATGGGCAGGAGATGGTCCCCCATGTTATGCTGGTCCTCGGGCCTAGCACCAGAAATGCAGGTAAGCAGCTCAGTGAATGCAGTCAGTTCCCAAAACACCACACTTTCAGCTTCAATGGCTCCCCACTCACTCCATGACTGATCTGCTTCATCTTGCTCGTTCCCCCTCCTCAAGGTCTGCCGATGCGGCCCTCACCATCTCCGGCGCATTGGTAGACTTCCAGAATCTGCTGGTCCGCTGCCGTGATATCGAGATGAACTGGGTGGTGTGTGAATAGTTTATGGCACGGGTGCGTTAGATTTTGCACATTGTTTCTGCCAGAGGCAGCAAAGATATAGTCTAGGCAACTTCGGAGAGATGGTGTTCCACTTCCTCTATAACAATCTGGAGCAGTCACAGCATTCACCATTTTAATTGCGCCTGTGACTAGCACTGTGTATGCATCTCACTTTTAGCGTGTGCCCACAGAATGTTTCTGATTGCTGAGTTGGTGGGATATTGCGCACCAGTCCAGAGAGGTGGAAACTAGGCTAGGGCAGCTGTGTCGTCGAAGAGCAGGGAATCGTCCGCGTTCCCTGCCTAGCTTGAATGAGCAGGCCTTAAGCTGTGCCAGCAGCAATCACCTGCAGCTTGTATGGAGAGCTGCTATGGTGCCAAGAGGGAGATGGCCCCATGTCATAGAATTGCTAAAGGTCTTGGTGGAAGATGCTCAACTGTGTTTTCAGGTGACTTTCATGCGGTTTTGTTGAGGAGCCCCGCTATTTGGTTTTCAATTTACTACCCCTACGTGTTTAGAGATTTCCCCAATCCTATACTATTTTGAACTTATTATATAGATAAAGTACAGACATTGGGACCTGGTAGTTTTCACTCACTGTTTGTCAGTATTAATAAATCATATGAATCCGGTAAATTATAGTAGATCTGAGAACTCTATTTATAACAGCATCAGTACAGGAGATGGCATGAATTGTATTCAGAAGGGGAGACCAATATGTCTTAAAGAAACACTCCATGCACTATAACCACTACAGCCCGCTGTAAGGATAGACAGATATACACTAATTTATTACACACTGCAACCAGCCACTTACATGAGTTATTTACATACATACTAACCAAGTCTAGATGTTCCATGCAAGCACATGCAGTGCCCTTTAATAACTTACCTTCCTACTGGAGTAATGAGCATGTTTCCCAAGCTGTTTGTTTAGAGCATCCAAAAACATGGCATCCGTCACTTTACCCACATTCATGCAGGCATCGTCCAATAAGGAGATAATCCCCCGGTGCTGCTGTTCCACTAGATCCACGATGATCTGGTTGTTGAAATAGTCTATCTGCAAAAAAACAGCAGCAGACACAGTGATCAACATGCAGTCTCAACGAGACACCTTAGACTGGGTGACTAGGGATTATGTTACTAGGGAAGATGTTATATGCAGCACTGACGTCTATACATTGTTGGCTGCTTCGTTACACAGTGCACAATACCTTCTAATAAGTTCACTATAAAAAAAAATAAAAAAATCAAGGTTTTTTTATACCTACCAATAGATTTTATGTGTTCTACGTGACCACCGCGTGTTAGTTACTTGTGTTTATTATACACTTACTTTAAAAATAAAAAATTAAAGGGACACTATAGTCACCCAGACCACTTAAGCTCAAGGAAGTGGTCTGGGTGGCAGGTCCCTCAGGTTTTAACCCTTCAGATGTAAACATAGCAGTTTCAGAGAATCCAGCCTCTAGTGTCTTCCGGACAGCCGCTAAAGGCGCATCTGCGACGCTGGATGCGAATTTCGCATCCATCGTGCAGAGCGTCCATATGAAAGCATTGAGAAATGCTTTCCTATTGACTGTTTGAATGCGCGCGCGGCACTTGCAGCGCATGCGCATTCCACTACACTAGGGAGCTGACGTTGGACGGGGAGGAGAGGTAACTAGTGCTGAGGGAGGCTGGCGCTGGAAGAAGGTAAGCTGCTGAAGGGGTTTTAACGCCTTCAGCGCCACGGAAGGGGAACCCGGAGGGTGGAGGCACCCTCAGGGAACTATAGTGTCAGGAAAACCGCTTTGTTTTCCTGACACTATAGTGAATCTTTAAGAAAACATCTTGCAGCTGAAAGCAGTAAGGGATATTGTTATCATAGCTAAGAGATTTTCTTTGACACAGCAGATCAGCTTACATTTTAAGGGTCATTAACACAGACGTTATTTAAATGTGCATAGAGATTTGGGATAGTCAGTGTGACGGAGCTCCTGTACTCCCGTCGCAGTGAGCAAGTAACTGTTTATTTTCTTCTTACACTCTGGCTGATGAATAGTTGTCACCCACGATCAGTGGGAGTGCAATGTAGGGCTTTATTTATGTGTGGTTTTACACTGTATACATGGGTTATATTTGAAATGTTGGCATGCATCAGTTATTTTTGGGGAATATGCATTCTGCACATTATGCACTTTTTCAAAACACCTTTAAAGAAATCCTTTTATTTCATGACTCCCAACCATTGGTCTTTTATTGATTAAAATATGGACTACAGATAACCGATAACAGAAGACTGCAGGTCATTGCAGGTTCCAGTGCAGATAGGAAGGCCCAGTAAGTATTGCATCAATACTCACATGTTTCCACGGGATGCCTTCTCTCTGATATTCCTCCTGCTCCTGAGTCAGAACTAGCTGGATGAACAACTGCTGTAATTTCTCGTTACAATAATTTATGCAGAATTGCTCAAAGCTGAAAAACACAGAAGTTGTTCCAAGTGAAACTTATTAGTCATTTAAACATGTGCTCTCCACACCAGTTCTTATGCAATCCCAACATTTTAGAGTTCAAAAGTTCCTAATTCTGTTCAAAACAAGTCGGATACTGATAAAAACCAGGCGTAGGCATCCTTCAGTACTCCAGATTTTGTAGACTACATTTCCCATAATGCAGCCATAATGCCGGCAAGTCAGGAATCAGGAATTATGTAGTCCACAACATACGGAGTGCCGAAGACTTCCTCTCCCTGTTCTAGACCATCATGGGTGCATGATGATTGGACTGGGACCACCAAGTCAAACTATAAAGGGAAGGGTTTAGGATATAGGAAAATATAGTAATGTTACTTTACAGAACACATAGACTACTGATTGAATGTCTAATATTCAAAGATTATGATTTCACATGTCCAGGAAGACCAGGACAATTATTTCATTGTTTGGCCCCATATGTTAAGATGTACAAAGAGATTCAGCGGATCAGGGATCTAAAACCGTAAACACTAAGTATTTCTCAGACTGGATGGTGGGCTTACAAAATTTCAGCTAGTCAGTAAGAGGATAGATGATAAAAAAGGGGGCATAAAATATAAATATTGTTATCTGCAATAAAATGGTTCAGACGGTTAAGAAACCACACAGGTAAGACACAAATATTTTTTATTTTTGCTGGAAAACCCCAGTCTGATCATCCAAGCCACACTGTGTGAACAGGCAATTCTTCCAATGGTAATTTTTCATATACGGATGGGTTGCAGAGAAAATTTACCAAAATCCCACAGGATTACTTAGATCCTATTTGCTCAAACCTCTTCAAATCCCTTCTCTGTTCTCCAAAACAAATAAAATGTAAACGCCTCTTCTGATGAATGTAATTACAAACATAGATTCTATCCTTTGTCAGAATTCTCAATTTTCTTTATTCTATAAAAGTTTGTTGACAAGACTGGGTGAAATTGTTCGTGGCTCCTAGTTATTCTGTACAACCCACTGAAAACGTTTATATACAGCATATATAATAATTATTTAAAATCACTTCTATAGTAAAGCATTTTGTATACACCTTTTAATGGGATGATTGGTACCATATAATTGGACAAAAAAGAACTATAACTGATGCAGTTTATTGTAGTGATTATGGTGCTTTCCGTTTTAGAAGCTTTTTCAAAGCATTTTCATAAAAATTTTGCTTTCCCTGGAATCTAAACCCCATACCTCTGCAGCAACTCAGATAACGTACTAGTTTAATTTTGCATTCTCTGTCTAACCTTGGATGATAATAGGTTATGAATGACGGCTGTGAGTAACGGGCTAATTCACTACCAGTGCTTGTAGCTCATCATTACTGTGCAAAGGTGGATGGACTTAGACAGATAACATCTAATTGATTTTTCCTCGATATGTTCACAGAGGAGCCGGGACTTCAATTTCAGGGAGAGCATCCACTTTTGCCAAACTAAACTGTACGAATTATGACATTTAGAGTGCCGTTTTGAAGTTATACATTTTTATAATTCATGAAAAAGAGTTGAACTATGGGTGATATGAATGATATCATATTTAAAAAATTTAAGCATTAAAATATAATCTAAAAGGCCACAAGGGGGCAGTAGAGTCTATGATAATTGTCCTACCTATTGTTATCAAAAATTTCAAAGCCATATATATCAAGCACCCCAATTACAGTGTTCTTTCCATGCAGGGACGCATCCTGCTGCCGTACATCAATCACATCGTTTATGCGAGTCACTATCCAGCAGAAGAGACGCTCATAGATGGCCTAATAAAAAAAAAAGACAATAAGTTTTTTTTTTTTTTAAACTTAAAATGTAATTCTTGACAGAATATATGTACTATGCAATTCTATGGAGCTTTAGAGGCAGAAAGCCCCAAATTAACCTCGGACTCTTTAAATCCTCCTCACCACGCCAGCAAATGCTGCCACACTGTACTATAAGGTGGTGGGGGTTGTAGTTGGAAACTGCCGCCAGGGAGCAAGACGGAGGTATATTAGTGACAAAAGAAACTGGGAAATGGTGACAGGGGTGTTAGAAAATGGTGGCAGTCTATTCGGCTGAGGTGGTATGCAGTTGACAAAAAAAAATAAAAATAGGTTTAGCACCTCCTTCCATTTGTAATAATTAAAAGACCACCTTTGATGAATTCTTCACAGCTAGTGAGAATTCCAGAATTGATCCAATAAATTAAACAGCCCGTGTGGTTTTCTTTAGCAAATAAAGTCGGCTGATACCTTAGAAAATGCATCCCTGCCATAGTTGGCTTCTTTCTCGGTGTGTTGCTTGTCTATGACATCTCGGCCAGTAGCCACAGTTCGGAAGAGAAGCGCTTTCTCCAGTAGTTCACTTTTGGAACCCAGCAAGTCAGCCACCACAGATACCACTTTACCGTTCTCAATCATTGTGGTGTCACCGTCTACCACAAACTTCAGGTTCCCCTGGATAGGAAAAGGTTATTGAAAAGAAGAACAATAATAGAATAAAAAAGGCTATTAGTTGAAAAAAAAAATACAACAAACGATTAGAAGATCACATTGTATGAACAGAAGAATTTTAAAACCTGGTTATGATCTATTGAGAGAAACATTTTTTCCTGCTCTGGGAACAAGTTCAATATTTACTGATCCTGCATATAAAACTCAGTGATGGTCTTAACCATTAAGCCTTATTAAAAGGAATACCTCAAGCACCACGGCTACTTCAGTTATTTGAAGAATTCATAGTGCTTGGTGTCTGTTAATGCAGCATTTCGCTATGATTCCTCTCCAGCCAGAGGTGTAACTCCACCCACAGCAGCGCCACTGGGACATCATTAGCCAGTCCAGGTTGGCTGCTGTCAATTCTGTGCATGTTTGGCGTCTGTCATCAGCACACACAGCATGTTGTTGCCAGACAGCCAATGGCGGCATGTCCCCTCTATGCCACCCATGTCATCTGTCCCCCTCTAGCAGGGGAATGGTGTCAGAGGAGGAGGATATTGGGCAGAGGGAGAACTTGACCTCTGCGCTGGAATGGAGGGGAGTTTTAGCCTTTTTTCTTTTTTGGGGGGGAGTGTGAAGGGCTGGGGGCCAGGGTAGGAAGGGGTACTCTGTCCAAATATTCCTTTCTTTTCTAGCACTCTCCTGCACATGCGCCTTTGTCTTATCTCTATTTAACACAACCCTGTTTACAGTAGATGTTACACATGTATTCCTTATCCAAACACACAAAGACACTTGGGAACTCATCCCCAGTATATCAACCCCCCCCCCATAGAAAAATAAATAATGTCTTTTTCAGATTATAAATGACAAAAATCGATGCTCTAGGCCTAGGACTTCAGGTAAGTAGGTAAAATGTAACCTTTATTGAAGAAAGTAAAAACATCCCATTGTAGAGGCAAAATACAGCTAGATTATAGTAACACAAAGTCTACCAAGTTTTCCACCTCACGCGTTTCACATGTAACCACACAATCATTGGTTATGATAGAGGATGTTTTCACTTTCTTCATTAAACATTTATCTACTTACCTGAGGTCCTGGAGCATCGATTTGTGTCATTATTATTCTGCATTGGTCACCAGCCACAGATTGCTGGATATCTATGGGAGCAATTATTGCGATTTGGTAAGTGGTTGAATTTTTTTTTTTTTTTTTTTAAGTTTATCCTTTTCAGATTAGATTACCTTACTTAGTGGACTCAGGACAGAAGTCTCCTGGACTCCACTTAGCACTTGAACATTTTCCATTAAAATACTCCATGCCCTCTATCTTTAAACCAATTTTCAATTCAAGAACAAACATTTTTATCCAAACCATATTCTTTCAATTTGTACAGTAAACTTACTCCGTGGAACTGTATCAAATGTTTTGATCACATCCACTGCAACACACTGATCTATACTTTTTATGGACTTCTTCACATATTGCAATTATTTGATGAGATCTGTCCATCATAGACCATGTTGATTTTTACGATTACGTTCTGTTTTTCCAAAATGGTTTCCAGAATATTTTGTCTTTATAAAATTTAAAATAATTCTCAACCATAGATGCTAAGCATAAAGTATTGTGACATATTGTAAAACCAGTGCCTTGAATCTATGTACCAGTATCTAAACTATACCAAAGTATTGTCACTCAGTAATTTTGCACTTATATATAACATGGGACCGTTACATAGTTACATCGCTGAAAAGAGACTTGCGTCCATCAAGTTCAGTCTTCCTCACATGTGGTTTTTTGCCGTTGATCCAAAAGAAGGCAAAAAAACCCAGTTTGAAGCACTTCCAATTTTGCAACAAGCTAGCAACATGCTAGGAAAAAAATCCTTCTTGACCCCAGAATGGCATAATATCTGTTATTACTGTAATTTGGAATGATTAATTATCCTAAGCCCAGGGCTAAAATACTGTAATTTTCTGCAAGGTATAATTAAGAGAGAAGTGGTCAGTCTTGTTATTAGGAAGCTAGCTGGAATATACCTTACCTCTACTCTACTATACCCTCAAGGAAGCCAGATGATTTCAAAGAATATCACATGGAATGGGTAGTGTATCAAATGTGTTGCAATTAAGAATCCATTTAAATCTTTGCAAATTATTTCTCTATGTCTCTTCGGAACACCTTAACGCCACAAGAAATGATTGATAACATAGCTGAACTGGTGGAGATATGCATTTTGAATTTGCTCTCTTAGAGCATAATTTTATTATTATTCATTAAAAATCCATTAAAAAATCACTAATACAAGCACAGTTTTCTTTTAAAATTTACATGAAAAATTTAGCAATCCAGTTCAGTCCAGGCCTGTTCGGGCTAAGGACTCATTGATTTTTGTCATTATAAGCTGAAGATTCACAGGTTTTTATTTTCCATAAAGGCACAGTCGAGGCACACAATGCAATGTTATTACCCAGTTAGGTTTTCCTAGAATATTGTTGCTAGGTTGAGCATTGTCTTATTTAGTATTTATTAAAGCTACCCATCCATACTTCTAAGAAAATCAAATTGAAGTCCATAAAATATTTCCCTCTGATTTTGCAATTCACAACTCTTTGCATAACACCAGAAGTGCTGTGGTTCCCCTTCCTCGCCCCCCACATCTTGGTTACCATGCTCTGAGAGGCACAGATTAGCCCAAATTTCCCCTCTCTGTTCCTCCCCCTCCAGGTCGACATAATGGCACAGACTGCATGACTCATACGGACAATCCAATAAACATTTCCAAAGACCCCCACACCTCTTTTCTCAGCCACTTACCAGGTGCAGTATAGCTGCCAGGATTTTATAAACAGTCTGAATTTCTTCTTGTTTGAATCCAATCACCTTCATGGCCTCTGCCACCTCTCGATATTCTGAAGTGTCATTAATGTTAGACTGTGGGAGGGATTGGACATCCAGAAAGAGTGCAATGCCGACACAAATATGAAGAAAAAAAAAAATTGTACAGAAATTTAAAAAAAAAGTTTGTTGGGTGAAAGTGGATAAGAAAAACAAACAGTGACATGGAACAAACAATTAATTGGGCTAGACATCCACAAAGGCGGAAAAATGAACGGGATAATCTAAACGTTGCGCTAATTATTTGGCCTGCGGATGCATAGTGCAAGTGTTAAACCTAAAATTTGCATCCGCGTCTCTATACTATATTAATATTATTACTTAATGCTTAATAAAAGGCTGCATGTTAAAACAATGTGTAACATATTTAGATGAAGCATAATGCAAAAATCATCCACGGCAACACACTAAAGTAAGAAAAGTAAATGCAATACGAATTTGTCGCCAATATGGATAACTTCCTCAACCTCCATATCCTCTCGCGTTCCCTTTACCCTGCCCTCCCTCCAGCCTGTTCTCTAAATGCCATGGTTTAGGTAGTTTGAATAAAACACAAGTTGTCCCAAATGTAAAAAAAAAATACAAAAATTCATTTAACCACTATGTGACAATAGTCATTGAAACCTTTATGGGGGTCATCAACTTTGCCAACAATACGCAACTCTCGAAAAAGTAGAGAGACTCCTGTTGGGAGTTTGCCCATCATACCGGCTTTAACACATCGCTTTCACTAAGGTCAGATGATTCTTGTGTAATCTTTAAATAAAGCATGAAACTATTCTAATGACGTTTGACTAAATCGACCTAAGCTTAGATGTGGGTTTTGTTTTAAATTTGTTTATGTGTAGCATTTTTAGCTTGCAGCATAACCAATAAAACAGCTGTTTTCTGTGTTGAATGTGTGCCTTGAAGGAAAAAAAAATAAATAAATAGATTTTCTTTTTTTTCCTTTTCTTTTATATATATATGTTGGGGGATATAAAAGTCAGCTACTGTGAGACTAAATTAGCTGATAGTTAAAGGAGAACTGTTAATTTTTTTTGTTATTGAAAATGAAATATTATGCGTATTATTTTCTAATGCATACATTCAGGTTAATTATGGTGTTTTCAGTAGATTTCTTTGCTTGCCCTTACTCTTTAACTCCTCTTTCATCAGAAGCAACACTTATTTGCCAATAATAAATGCAATAGAGCAAATTAAACTGGCATTATATTTATATAAATGGCAGATGAAATCAAGATTGTTGCATGCACTAGCTCTAAATTCTTTTCTGCATGTTTGGGGGCAGATTAAAGGTTTTTCAAATCGAAGAGGACTTAAAAATGGCCGCTTCAAACTAGGGAACAATAAGCCATAAAAATAGTTTACTAATATTATTATTATCGCCATTTATATAGCGCCAACAGATTCCGTAGCGCTTTCCAATATTATGACAGGGGGGATTTAACTATAAAATAGGACAATTACAAGAAAACTCACAGGAACGATAGGTTGAAGAGGACCCTGCTCAAACAAGCTTACAGTCTATAGGATGCATTCAAACGATACATAGAGAGGCTATAGTGTATATAGTCACCAACAATTTCCTTTAAAACAAAGAGCTAAAATTATTATTCTGCTCTCTATTCCTGACTTCTCTCTTATCGTTCTATATCTAGGGCAGGGGTAGGCAACCTTTTAGCAGCACTGTGCCGATATAGGATTGTGATGTCCCGTAGCGTGCCGGTCCTATTTTTTTTTTAAATGAGGTGTGTATGCTGCCGTATCCTGCTTGTGTTATTTTTACTGTAATTGCTTTGTATCATTGTATTTGTGCGTATATGCAGGGCCGTCTTTAATATTGACTGGACCCTGGGCAAAGCATTTGTTTGGGGCCCCCTGGACCCTATCCCCCCTCCCCAGGCGTGCAATCACGTCCTCCACCTCAACGCAGTGGCGGACCTGTTGCATGAGTGATTAAAAGGTAGATCCCCATCTGTCGTGTAACTCCAGTAATGCATTGACAGCTGGGGCTCTACCATTTACCCATGTTTCCAGGTCTTAGCACGAAGCGTTTTTTGTGTGTTTGAATGTAAACAGGTTTTTGTATGGAATATGTTTGTATGTGGTGTTGGCGTCACTGCAAGCATGTATTTGTGTAGTGTTGGTTTTTTAATGCAGGGGTGTATTTACATATAATTTTGGTGTGTAACACAGACATGTGTTTATACGTAGTGTTGAAATTTGAATGCAGGGGTGTATTTGTGTGTAGTATTAGTGTGTGAATGCTGAGATGTATGCACATATACACGCACACAGATATATATACACACGGAAACACACACACACAGACATACTGACATACACACAGATATACTGACACAGATTTATTGACACACACACACACACACAGACATACTAACACACACACACACACACAAACAGATATACTGACACACAAACATACTGACACACACACACACAGACATACTGACACAGGCATGCTGACACACACACACTGACATACTGACACACACAGATATACCGACACACACAGACATACTAACACACACACTGACAGACATACTGACACAGACATACACACACACAAATATACACACACAAATATACTGACACACACAAAAATTACACTTTTAAACCCACCCTCCAGTTTCCTACCTTTCCTGCTGGTGGCTGAAGGTGTTGGGAGTTGGGGTCTGGCTTTCTCGGCCAGCCCCCCTCCACTCTGCCTACTCTTCTTTCCCGCGCGCTCCTCTCTTTGTGGGAGGAAGTGATGCACGGCCGTCACTTCCTCCCAGCCTGTTGCCAAAAAGCAAGGGGCCCGCTTGTGCTGTTAAAGCGCCTCAGTGCGCCACCGGGACCCTGCTGACAGAAGCCCACTGGGTGGCCCTTTGTGCACGGGCCACCCGGTGGGCCTCCTTAGTGTGCGGATTACCGGCCAGGGGTTAGAAATAGTTGAGGCCAGCGGGGCTCACGGTGCAGCTGCCCAGTTTGCCCCACGTTAAAGACGGCCCTGCGTATATTAGCTATTATATTGTATATGTTCATGAGTAGTTTATGGTATTGTGTAGGATACATATGAATGTGAGTTGTGTATGAGGGCTGCTTGTTGATTTGTGTGAATGGATATGTCACATTGTGTATTTGGTAGTGTGTGTGGGGGCTGTTTGAGGTATTGCATGTGAGAGACTGCATGTGGGGTTGTGTGCATGTATGTGGATTGTTAGTGGTGTTGCATTTGTGGGGATTGTGTGTATGTTTGTGTGTGGGCTGTCCGTACTATTTGTATGAGGGGTTACACAGGAATGCAGGATTCTGCATTCCTGTGTACATCTAGCAGTGTGGGTGGCTTCCCTGGTTTCCAGTGGGGACCAGGCCGGCCAGGTACAGGTCAAGGACAGGAGCTGCAACAGCAACTGCGAGCTGTTCTACTATTGTGTGGATTCCTATTCACAAGTGCTGTGAGGAAGTGATCTGAGATCACTTCCTCTACGTGCTGCAATGCATAAATTGAGGATTGTCCTTTACCACCTTTTCGGATTAGCAGATATCTGTTTTACTGGGACTCCTGATAGGCCTGAGCCTATTTGTCTCTAGCAGCCTTGAGTGCCGTGCAAAGACACCTCGAGTGCCGTGCATGGCACTAGTGCCGTAGGTTGCCTACCTCTGATCTAGGGCAAGGTGTACTAAGCAGTACTAAGACTAGGGTTCCAAGATCCTTGAAACATGCGCGGGGTTATTTGGTAAAGTGAGAATTCTAAGTGAATTTTCAAATTTAAGGCCAAAGTAGCCAAACTGAAACCATAACCGACTTGGAGAATTTTTCCAGTTAGGCTATGCTGAGTCGCCGACCTTAAATTTGAAATTGGGAGGTCAATGACGCTCATTCAGTGTTAAACTAGAAGAACAGTGCCGGGGGACTCCAGGCACTATAACCCCTACAGTAGAAGATATAAACACAAATAAGTGTGGTTATGGTTGGCGCTTATTATAATGTATGTAGTGTATTTTTTTAGCTGCTATAAACACTCTGTGGGTACTCCCAATATCCCACTGTAAGATAAAAAACACCAGGAAAAACAACTAACTCGGGGTCTGGTTGGTGTTTCCACCTTCCAGGCCTCTAGTTTGAGTGTACCGCTATATAGAGCTATTAAGAAATAAGTATACGTAACTCACCCCTCTTATTTGCTTGTTAGGGGGTGTACATAAAAAAAAAAAAAGAAATATACAAAATAATTGTGCAATATTGTATAAACCCAGTAAGTGAATATTTGTAGTGAGTTCTAATTTACTCACATTTTTTAGAGCCTTTTGAGATTTTAGGCTCTAAACTTCCAGGCTTCCGTGTCTTTAGGGTAGACAGCTTAACCCCTTTTGTTTAAACTATAACCCCTACAGTGCCTACAGCGTCCCTTTAATTGTTCACAGACAGATTGAGCCCCCAGCATACTGCCTAGCACACACAGATAAGCAGTAGACTTTCACACTAAAGATTTTACATAGAACAGTTCTCACCTTCACTTGGGCTAAAGATCGGGTGTAGGTATAGGCAGAGAGATCTTTTTGTAGATGTAGTGAGCGAAGGGTCTGCTCTGGGGCTCCTAAAATCATCTGAAAAGACAACACATAAATCATTCACGATTACTGTACAATACCAATCATAAGCAATATAAATGCAGATATTTCAAAAACACTATGGGGTCCACTGTGCTCTGCCTTCATGTGAGGAAAAAAAAAATATTGAAGCTCTGCAATATAAACGTTATATACATTTAAAGGGATGGTAAAAAGTGTACGTCCGTCAGTGATTTAAGAGAGAGAGAGAGAGAGAGAGAGAGAGAGAGAGAGAGAGAGAGAGAGAGAGAGAGATTGAAAGAGAAAAGAAAGTAAGAGAAAAGAAAGAAAGAGAAATAAGCCTATTGTATGGTCTATATTGTACAGTTTTACAATAATGAATAAATGTTTTGCAGCAATTTGAATCCTAAAGAGTCACTTTAAGCACCATCATACCTTTACATGACTGTAGAGTTGATGATGCCCTATACTCATTGGCAGCTCTGGGGGTGCCTTAGAAATGCAGCCAGTAACAGATGCCTATGCGTCTGGGGGCTTATGTAGGGACTTGGAGGCCAGCCTCTTCCCCACAGATTATGCACTGTGACCCAGAACCCTCCTTAATGACTCCACGACCCATCCTTGCTAGCCCGGGAGTATACAGCCACAAACCTGGAACTCAGAGCCGGATGTGTTACGTTAATAAACCGGTATTTGTTTAACCCACACTAAGTTTCGGGTAATGTATGGAAAAAAAAGGGGCTATTTTCACAACTGCTATATCCTGTGGCTAGCAGGAGGGAAACAGCGGAGATACTCAGACCGAGTACCGAGCCCAGCTACACAGCCATCTGTTAAAATCACTGCAGCTCTAAGCCAGCCCCCCAGAGCTGTCAATCTGACAGCCAGAAAGTATAAACCACCCCCAACTTGCACTGAGCTAACACTCCTAGGAAACAGAGCAAAGGCATGGACCGTAGCTCAGCCAATCAGAAGTGAACCCGGCTATGTTTAAACTTATAGCAGCTGGAGTACAAATGCTACCAGTTTACAAAGCAGTTTCACTCATATAATTGATGAGTGATACTGCTCCTGAGTTATAAACTACTCTGGGTAAAGGTTTATGGGGTGAGAGTTAGAGAGGGGTCTGCCTGTAGCTGCATGTAGCCCCACTAAACTTTTTGAACTAATTTTTTTCCTCTTGACCTCATTAGTTAATTCATATCTCTGCTGACACAATACGGATAATTTTACAAGCTATATTAGCATGATTAGTATTATTACACTTCTATTAAACAAAGTCTGTATATAGGTCTTTATGCAATTCTTTTTTGCATAAATATATGGTCGGTATTTTGCAAACTCGATCTTGATAAAAGTCTGCGTGGAACTGAAATGTCGATCATTCAGTAATTTTTTTTATTCAGTAAATATTGAAAAAAAATGTATTTTTTTTTGTATTTTTGTACAAAACACACACGCGCGCATGACATTTGCAAAATCTTGCAAACAAAATGGAGCATTACACGGACAAAAAAAAAAAAAAAGGTTAACACAAGTTAGAGGTGATTTTACTTTAAGGTGTAATTTACAGAAAACTGATAGCTCCCCCTTAATGATCACTATTGCAAGGTCAAGTGAAAATATGTGATAGGATCACTTTAAGACAGTTATTTAAACGAACCTGATAAAACGAGTGGAAGTTCCTCTCACCCAGCTGTTGAACAATAACACGAGACTGAAAACAAAACAAAAAAGTAAGTAAACACATCCATAGAAGAAAAAAAAAATTAGCTTTTATTCACAGTTTCAATGTAATAATTTTCATAGTGGGCCACAGATAGAATGTCTACTTTGAACATCTAAGAAAGAAAGATTAATAAAATAAGGCAAACACACACACACGGCCCTCCTGCAACCTTAACAGAGTGTGGGGAGGTGGGCAAACAAATAACAACATATATAGAGACCTATATTGCGAGACATACAATTTGAAGGAAGTGGGCACAAGGGAATCAGAAGGTATAGGGATCCTTACTAAAAGGCTTACAATCTATAGAGTGTGGAGGACAAGTTGGGATTTTAGATTCGAACATCAACACAATAGTTGAAGAAGGAAGGACTGTATCTACTACCCTGCTGGTCTCAGTAGACAATTGGGGAGGACGGATGACACTACATTAATTGTGAATGTGTTGCAAGAGGTCACTACTGCCTCCTGATGAGTCTTCTCAATCTTAAGAGATTAGATTTGGTTACATCTGTTCTCCACTTCAATGGTCTTCAAATGAATCCCGAGGACCGCCACTGACAGAGAATGAACTAGTTCTGTTCCAATGAAGAAACCGGTTAAATTGGGAACACATTGGGGGTCAATGGAAATGGGTTTAATAACAGCTAATCTACTGGAGCAAATAATTACTTGTTTGATGATGTGAATCTCATTGTCTTTATAAAAACTAACAGATATAATCGTAGACAAGATGTGAAATCCTTCCTTTCACATCTTCACTGGTAAAGATTTTTTACTTCTCTGGTTCTAAACACATTCTTTCATGACACCTACACAACAAATCCGGGAAATTCAAATACCTACATTCTTCAGCCCATAGTTCATTCTAACAAAGAATAGAAACTAATCTTAATGTTCTAGAGCACATACTTTGATAAGGTGACCACTTTTACCATCTACAATAGCCATTTCCTGGTAAAAACTCTTTGGGGTTCCCCACTCACCATCTGTTGATTATGTCTTCTTAAATGGAGAGCGAGTACACAAGTCCATTTCACTCACCTTTTCCAGCAAGTAGTTATTGATGTGCCCACCAATAGGATCTCCCTTGAAATCAAAATTAATATCCATGTATTTTCCAAATCGGCTGGAATTGTCATTTCGATTAGTTTTAGCGTTTCCGAATGCCTCTAAGACACAGTTTGATTTCAGAAGCATATTTTTCACCCTGTTATGAACAATGGGTAAATCAGCAAATCAAGTTAATTTTAACAAAACGACTGTAGACTCATTTACAGTTTAAATCACTACCAGTGATGAATAATAACTAAAATAATTAATATAGTAAAATAAGTTGTTTGTGCTTTAGTGTGCACGTCCGTCAGTTAAAGCATCGGAAAAAATGCTCCAATTACAACGGTTTACATAACGGTTGACAAACCTTAAAGGGACACTCCAGACCCCTAAGGCACTTTAACTTGCTTAAGTGCTTTATGTGTGAAAAATTTGTCTTTTTTTCCATTTTACAAAAAGTGCAGATTTCAATAGAAATGTGCACTTTTATTAATTAACCTTGTTACACTCCCCTGGCTATCAGTCAGACAGCTGGTCCTGTCACTTCCTGGTTATTTAACTCAATGATGTTAACCTCAAGAGGCAGCAATTGCCCAGAGCACCTGCCTTGCAAAGTCTTCTCATTGAGCTGCATTGAGAAGTCTGTGATTGGACAGACACAGAAACTCTGGGCGGGGTTAGAAGGGGAGGGCTTGCAACAGCTGCAGAAAAGAGACATGCATGTGTTTAATTATACATTTTATCATTGGGAGTATATCTAAAAACAGATTGCAAATGCTGCAGGTTTTCATTGGGATATCTCTACTACACATGACCTTTTTTTTTGAGCAGTAGAGTGTCCCTTTAAGTATGCCTATCAGGAAATGGGACTTTGATGTCCCGGAAGCAGGCAAAAAATGCAGGCTCTTAGAAGCACACATCTTTGCTTTTACCGATGGACAGGAAGGATGGGCTGCAACACAAGTGTGTCACGGACATCAGTTTGAACAGATTGCTACATATGTATTTCTGATGGTCATGGCACTCAAAGAATTTAAAGCATCTATGCATGAACGTGAATTATTTTCTACTGCTGGTAAATAAAACAAAATAAACTCTGCTGTAATGGAAATCGGTGTTTAAGTAGCTGGAAAAGATTGTGGAATATGTGTTAGGAGGATGGGGTTAAATTCTTAAGTTAGTCAGAAGTTTTACTCTCTCTCCCAGCTGACTCATGGACAATGAAGTGATAAACTGGACTAAAGGGAGTAAACATCTTTTACAGATCTATCCTTTTCCCAGGTTCTCGAAGACAATACAAAATGACATCAGTCTCTAGAGGACAAAGTGACTAAGCTATGGTGGTCCTTGATTCCTAAATAAGCATTATTTGGCAAGGTGATCCTTCATGTTATAGGAAACTACCTTAACATATCTCCCAACAACCCAGAGTGGCGATTCAGGATGGGCTGGGAAGGGCCCTGGGGGGTGTCACTAGTGATCCAACCTGCGACAAAAGTGACGCCCATAATGGCTCCCTAGCCAGCCCTCAGGACCATTCAGGGAGCGCTGCGAAAGCACTCCATGCATGATCCACAGAGCGAGCGCATATAATGTGCTGCCCAGGAATGTTTGCCTGGATAGGGGAGAGGGCTCCAAAATTGTGACTGTCCGCCAAAAGTGGCCCTGTTGGGAGGCCTGCCTTAAAGGAACACTACAGGCATCCAGACCTCTTCAGCTCATTGAAGTGGTCTGGGTGTGTAACGGATCAACTGGCACCCCGACTGGGTACCTCCGTTGAAAGATGCTCCTAGCGCTTCCAGAGGACTCCAAGCACTCCACCAGACACCATAAGCACTGCAGGCTGCAGCTATCTCCCTTCAGAACGAAGCAGGAACAAGCTCTTACAAGAGCTCAGTGATTATAGCAAGGGAATATGCCTAGCATAGCAATCCCTTGTAGCAGATTCCCCCAATAAGAGACAGGACTCAAGTTGAGGGTAAAAATAGAACTCTCTGGCTGCTAGCTTGCAGCCCTTTTTATTAGGTGCTCCCATGAAGGGGAGGGACACACAGTAACGTACATTAACCAATCACACAATAGTTACATCCCACACATAGCCCTCCCCTCTACCTGTAAACTAATTATCTGTACACACAGGAAATACAATTATCCTAGGTAGGGAAAATACAGTTTTTACACAACATTCATAACTCCCAAAATATACATCACATTCGCATAAAAATACATATACACAATCAATCCATTCGGGGGAACAACATACTCAAAAATCATACGAATTGGACCAGGGGTTCAAAAGTTAGTACAAATGTGCATTTAACCTTCTGGAAGCATGGTTTTTAGAAGCTCAAACTAGTTCCCCAGAATCCTCTATCCTGGAGACAATGGAGAAGCTGATTTAATTATATCCAGGGACAAACACAGCCTCCATTAAGCACATGTTACCAGCAACCACCAAAAGACATAAAAATACATAACTCCTGTTATACTAAACAGAACCCCCACATTCAACCCATCCGCCGAGAGGTTGGATATGAGCGCTCAACATATCCAAACAGCGTTTAGATGCCACAAACACAGTTCAAACGCCATGGGGTTTAAGTTTCGTATGGGCTGATGAGAGGGCCCATAATCCTGGGGCAGCCCAATAACCCACAGTATGCCCAAATACCGTGCATAAAGGGCCAAATCGCCCAGGGACCGTAGTCACAGGGTAAGAGGCGGGCAAGCAGCCCCCTCCAAACCACAGTGGCGAAGTGGCTTTCGCTACAGGGTGCAATGTCCCTATCCCCCTTAGTCCGGCAATGTAAATCATTGCAGTTTTAGAGAAACGTCAATAATTACATTGCAGGACTTAGAATGGCTCTAGTGGCGGTCATTCAGCTCGCCACGCATGCACCTTAGCCACACCTCCACCCCTTGGGGTATAACACTTGCTGTACCAGGAGGTGCCAGAGGGAACTATAGTGTAAGGAACGTAACTTTGTAGTTTTAAAACATGTGGGGATCTAACTTTTTAAGCTATACTGACAAAAGGGTTTATTCACTAAACAGTGATTATCGATTTCATATATGTATATATACACACACACACATAAACACTGATCAGTCACAAAATTAAAGCCACTGACAGGTGAAGTGAATAAGATTGATTGTATCATTATTGATTGTATCATTACAATGGAACTTGTCAAGGGGTGGGGTAAATACGGCAGCAAGTGAATAGTCAGTTCTTGAATTTCATGTGTTGGATGCAGAAAAAAAATCGGCAAGTGAGTGACTTTCACAAGGGCCAAATAGTCATGGCTAGACAACTACTTCAGAGCATCTCCAAAATGGCAAGTCTTGTGGGCTGTTCCCAGTATGCAGTGGTTAATATCTACCAAAAGTGGCGACAGGAAGAAAAAACGGTGAACCAGAGTCA
Organism: Pelobates fuscus; assembly: GCF_036172605.1. Classification (NCBI taxonomy): domain Eukaryota; kingdom Metazoa; phylum Chordata; class Amphibia; order Anura; family Pelobatidae; genus Pelobates; species Pelobates fuscus. The sequence goes on along the minus strand of NC_086322.1, from coordinate 284,328,384 downwards.
GGGTCATGAGTGCCCAAAGCTTATTGATGCATGTGGGGAGCAAAGGCTAGCCCATCTGATCTGATCACTGTCAGGGTATTTATATCGGCAGACATTTTGTGCTATGATAGAAATACAAAGTATATGTTCTGAAGTCAAAATGAACAGACCAGACTCCATTTTGTATCTTCAAGTTAACAAAGAGACACAAAATTTCTATCCTTTCTCTAAAACTGACCGCTTTGCCCGAGCTGAATGGAATGTGTAGTATATATAAACAACCAAATAGATAAGAGACTGTCTAGGTACTAATGGAATATAATAAATTCTAAAAACCCAGACCTGGGTGACAGAGGATTAAATAATTAAATTTTACTTTCGATATTGTACAACGTCCCATTATAGTTTAAGGTGAAACTTAGTTCACAAACTATCAATTTTAGGAATTATAGCAGAAAATGGAGACGCATAGTCTGAAGAAAACTCAAGAAAACTGTGTGATCTGACAGAAGATTTGAGTTAGGGCAAACATAGAGATAACGTAAATGACGTCAAAAATAGCCACCAGGAAAAGTTAACTCTTTCCTGGATAGGTATGTGTAGTGGAACAAGGCTGCCATCTAGAGTCCAAATATTAAAATGATTACCTAGAAGGCAACCACACCCCACATTTGTGATTGGCTATCACTTAGAGGAATTTCCCCTTTAAAAAGTTAAGACAAGGGAAGAGAGGAGGTCGGACATTCAAAGATTGAAGAGAGAGACATTACAACACTCTCGGGAGATTCAGGGAGATTCAAGATTGAGGAGAGAGATCCAGGCAGAATCGGACACTCAGAAAATCAAGACACTCCATGCAGAGAAAGAGACCCATGACACTTACCTGAGAACATCTGATGAGAAAATATCTACTTAACTGGTAAATATACAGGCATTTAATTAATTAATTTAAATTAATTAAATTAATAGCATGATATATGACTGGATAAATCATGATTAGATTTCATATTTAGAAATCTTAATTATTAAAGAATATATATATGGTTATAGCATCCTATCTGCAGCTGGGATTAATATAGCCATTAATGTATTTGTGTGATTAATATCACGTCAGCATATCATGACCATTTATCCAGCTGTATTGATTGGCTCTAAAATAAGATAAAATATCTATTTAGACAAATTAATTAAAATATCAGCTAATATAACATAGTAGATTTTTCCCATTGGATAAAATCAAGGAAATGGTTGATGACTGGTTAAATGTTATTTTAATTAAAATCACACAAGAGTAGATCTTAACTACTTAGGAGGTCTAGCCAGCATTGCAAGGGTTATTTCTAAACTGCCAGCTGAAAGTTTTACTGCAGCTCTAAGGAATGCTCTGTCTCCCTGTGAAACCTTCTTTGTCTCTGTGAAGCCTATCATAAATTGTCCTGACAGCTAAGTGCTGTAGAGGCCTTTATATTAACCAGGAAGTAATTGGCCTATTGTATTGCATATATTGTTTTATACTGAATATTCATTGATTATTGCCATATTGTATTGTGATGTAATTCCAGTAAAATACAAGTTTAGCAGGCTAAGATTGCCACAAGGCATATGTATGTATATGTGTTTGTAGTATCAGTTAGTTAATTACACGTAGCTAAGATACTGTTATCACTGTACTGACCAGGTGCAGGAATGTAAGAACTGGAATTACGCGTCCCTCTCCTTTGTATCAGATGAGCCACGTGGTTAGACCGGATGGATGAGTTTAGACTCTATTTATTAAATAGGTTAAGGGTATGTGTGGGTGTAGTTAATTGTGGGAGGAGCTACAGTGCTATATAAGGAATGTACTCTATGTATTCAGTACTCAGACTTTGCTGTATTTTGGTGACGCTAGTCCCTCTGAGTCCCGATCGGTGATCCAATAAAGAATCTCTTCCTTCCTGAAGAAACCTGTGTCCATCTCTCTGTGCTTGGCTTCCGTCAGTTTCTCCGGTATCATTTGGTGCATTGGCCGGGAAGCTCATCGTTCAACGGTAGCTGAGAGGCAGAGGCGTGAGACGGTCTATCTTTGCCCACGTTCTCTACGGCTGCACCCCTGAACTTCTGCGTGGACCTCCCTTCGTCTCGGCGCCACTGGTCTGTTGTCCAGGAGATCATCGGCCTCTACGTAAGAAGTGCTGGGGTGTCCCCGTCGATGAGTGTGAACTCAGGTTCAGGAACGAGGAGGTAAGATAACTGCTGTTTTAGACGGCAGGACCCGCTAGGGGTATACCGATTGTGCGGTAGGCCCAAAGGGGTTTTTGAATCTGTATCTGCCCCCTCTGTCGGAGGGAAGGAGCGAAGGCGCACCGCTCGATCGAACGCTCTTTAGTCAGACCGTTTGATTTGGTTAGTCAGGCGGGGTCCAGGTGTAAGATAGCCCTAGCCGGACACCGGTGTCTTGTCTAGACTAGCGTTCTAGGGTGTATATTACGTTCGCTAGGTCGGAGGGACCGGGAGACTAAGCGGCGCCTGTGTAAATTCGGTTCGCTAGTTCTCATCCTATCTGGGCTAAGTGGGAAGGCGTGTAAATTTGGAACCCACTAGACTTTTGATAGTGCGACTAAGAGGCGTCTGTGTAAATTCGGTTCTCTAGCTCGCTATGTATATGTGGTGATTGGGCAGTGTGGCTAACCAAAACGGGTGTATATAGTTTTAGGTAGTCCATTCAAGGTACTGGCCAATAGTTTAGTTGGGAATTGTAAATGTGTTAACGATTGTTTAGTAAAGTGTATATCTTGTTAGATAGCGCGAGCTCAGCCGTCTAGCGAGAGTGTTAATAGTGTGTTGCTGTATTATAGTGCACGGTACCATAACCCTGTATATTTACTGACATTGTATAATAAGTACTAATCATTGTCGTCCATTGCATGTTTAACACCATAACCACTAATAATTGTATTGTGACCTTAACTTGTGCTTTGACCTATGCTAACCGTACTGTAACCGCTATTTGTAAAAGACGATGTTACTGGGGTGTGTTATAGACGGGTAATTCGTATATAGAGAATTATAGCGTGGGTGACTGTATAGTTACGCCAAAGGGCATAATATTGATTATATAGTGACTGGTGTAACAGCTGTGTGTGTACGGGAATTCCCTGAGTGTTTATTGTTATTGTGTACGTTTCACTTGGTAACCGTACCACGTGGTGCTGTTGCCAGAGGAAACGGGTGTGACTGTTGAATAGTACGCGTGTATAGTATTCGTTGTCGACGACGTTCCATTGTTAAGTATGGGTGCGTCGCAGTCAACGATTCCGGATCCCTTAGGTTGTATGGTGAAGAATTTTAAAAAGGGATTTAAAATTTGTGATTTTGGGGTAAAGATGTCTCCTGTGCGTTTAGTTACTTTGTGTACTAGAGAGTGGCCTACTTTGGTTGCGGCATGGCCGCCACGTGGCAGTTTGGATCCAACTCTGGTACAGCGCTTACACGTGGCTGTATCGGGTAGGCCTGAACTTTACGGCCAGTTTCCTTATATTGACTGTTGGAGACAGGCCGTAAATGACTCGCCAAAATGGCTCCAGACATGCCACGAGGAGCAGTGTCGCCTCATGGTAGCTAGGACTTGTTCGTCCACTAGGACCGGTGTTAGGCCCATTTTGGACACGCCCCCTGAGTCCGAGATCCCTTTGCCGCCCCCTTACTTTCCGTTAAGAAGAAGTGACGCAAACGCAGGAAGCCCTGCACCCCTCCCCTCATTACCCTCATCCACTTCCGCTTCCTCCTCCAGTACAGGATCCACCCCCCCTCGTACTAAATCTCCCCTTCCGGAACCAGAACCCACCCCCATTAGAAACGAATATCCTGATTTGGCGCCACTTCAGACTTCCGGTCAAGCTTCATCTAGCTCGACCCGAAGTGTTTTATTTACAACCTTTTCCCAAAACCAACCTCCCACATCCCCATACCCTATCTCTCCCCGACCGGAACCCATGACTGACGCCTCTCTACGTAGCCCCATCCAAACCCGACAGTTGACTGGTGCCCAACAATTAAAGCATTATCAGATGCCTCTTCGCCTAAATCCCGGGTCAGCTTATATCGATGCCGCAGGTCAAATGGCACACGCTGACCCAGTCTTCGTATATGTCCCATTTACCACTACCGACCTTTTAAACTGGAAGACCCATAATTCCTCGTATACTGAGAAACCACAAGCCATGACTGATCTGTTCACCTCAATAGTACAGACGCATAATCCGACATGGGCTGATTGCCAGCAGTTACTAATGACTTTATTTAACAATGAGGAAAGGACAAGAATAAATCAAGCAGCCATTAAAGCATTAGAAGATAGAGCCCGTGCTTTGAACCAAGCTAATCCAGCAGCATGGGCCGCGACACACTATCCCAACACCGATCCCGATTGGAACGTAAATGGTGCTGATATGGTTCAACTCAGAGCCTATAGAGACGCTATAATTGCTGGCATGAAAGCCGGAGGAAAGAAGGCTATTAATATGTCAAAGACAGTTGAGGTGATTCAGAAAAGCGATGAAGCGCCCAGTGTCTTTTATGACCGATTATTGGAGGCGTACCGCTTGTACACCCCCTTTAATCCGGAAGACGCAGACAATTCCCGAATGGTGAACTCCGCCTTTGTCAGCCAAGCTTACGGAGATATTAAGCGCAAGCTACAAAAGCTAGAAGGGTTTGCAGGTATGTCAATCACCCAACTAATGGAGGTAGCAAATAAGGTGTATATGAATAGGGAAACAGAAAGCAAGAAAGAGGAGGAGCGCAAGATGCGTAGAAAGGCTGATATGCTAGCGGTAGCAATCGCAGGCGTAGATAAACGGGGCCCAGATAGAGGCGATAGTAGATGGAATAGGGAGCCTTTGAGTAGGAATCAGTGCGCGTATTGCAAGGAAGAAGGGCATTGGAGGAACGAGTGTCCACAAAGAGAACAGTCTGAGAGAGACAGACCTAGGTCAGGTTACGGAAACTTTAGAGGCAGAGCGAGAGGTAGAGGAGGCCCCGGAGGGAGTAATGGTTATAGAGGGAGTAATGGGAACAGAGGAAGTGTTAGGGAAGACAGGTATATTCCAGCAGCGCAAAGGTCCCGCGATAGAGAAGGTAGGGACTTTGTAGGATTGGCTGACACGGTCATGGAGGACTATTGATACCGACCGGGCTCCATCCCCCTTGGTCGAGCGGAGCCTATGGTCGATGTATCAATAGGGGGAAAAAGGAGTGCGTTCATGATCGACACTGGTGCTGAACATTCAGTGGTGACTAATCTAGTTGCTCCTCCATCTGGAAGGACTATTACTGTGATAGGAGCAACTGGAAGAAGTGCTGAAAAACCGGTTCTTAAAAGTCGACTCTGTACATTGGGAGGCCACGTAGTAAAACACCAATTCCTTTATATGCCTGAATGTCCAGTCCAATTGCTGGGACGTGATATGCTATCAAAATTACAAGCGCAGATTACGTTCCTACCAAATGGAACAACATCTTTAAAGTTTAATGGACCTTCAGGTATTATGACTTTATCTGTACCAAAGGAAGAAGAGTGGCGACTTTATACAGTGTTGACTAGCCAAAACCCTAGGAGTGATGAGACATTGTTTAACATACCAGGAGTTTGGGCAGAGAACAACCCACCAGGACTGGCCCGCAATATTCCACCTATAAAAATTGAACTAAAACTTGGGGTTTATCCAGTAAGCCTAAGACAATACCACATCCCACAGAAGGCTAAGAAGAACATCCAATCCTATCTGGATAAATTCATACGGTATGGTATCTTAAAATTCTGTACTTCCCCCTGGAACACCCCATTGCTGCCTGTTCAAAAGCCCGGTACAGATGAGTATCGACCTGTGCAGGACTTAAGAGCAGTCAATGATGCGGTTGTTAGTATACATCCAGTTGTACCCAATCCATATAACCTGCTTGCTTTAATTCCGGGCGGGGCTACTTACTTCACAGTCTTAGATCTCAAAGATGCCTTCTTTTGCCTCCGAATTGCCACAGAAAGTCAATGTATTTTCGCTTTCCAATGGGAGAACGCTGTAACGGGCTCAAAACGCCAAATGACTTGGACAAGACTGCCCCAAGGGTTTAAAAATTCACCTACCCTATTTGGTTCAGCCCTAAGTCAAGATCTATTGGATTTCGAGTCCATCCCAGGAGAGTGTGTATTGTTACAGTATGTAGATGACTTGTTGATAGCAGCAGTTACAAAAGAAAAATGTCAGCAAGCAACGCACGATCTACTACACATTCTCTGGAAGGCAGGATACAAGGTGTCTAGAAAGAAGGCTCAGTTGTGTTTGCCAACTGTCAAGTATCTGGGATTCCATATCTCTGAAGGTCAAAGGATTATGGGGCCAGAGAGAAAAGAAGCTGTCTGCCAAATACCAATACCCAAGAATAGAAGACAAGTGCGAGAATTCTTGGGGGCAGCAGGCTTCTGTAGGATATGGATTCCCAGCTATGCGATACTGGCAAAACCTCTGTACGCAGCCATCAAAGGTACAGAGCATGACCCCTTCTTATGGACCCAAGAACAGCAAACGGCATTTGAAGATGTGAAGAAGGCTTTGATGAGTGCCCCAGCATTAGGTCTACCTGATCACACACGACCATTCTACTTATACGTACATGAGCAAAGAAGAATGGCTGTGGGAGTATTGACACAGTACTTGGGATCATGGCAAAGACCTGTTGCCTACATGTCTAAGCAACTGGATGCAGTGGCCAGCGGACTTCCACCTTGTCTAAGAGCAGTAGCTGCAGCCGCCCTGCTAGTAGCTGAAGCCGATAAACTCACTCTGGGTCAAGAACTTTATGTACGAGTCCCACATGCAGTGCAGACGTTGTTGGATTACAAAGGAAATCATTGGTTTAGTAATAGCCGTATGACCAAGTATCAAGCAATGTTGTGTGAAAACCCAAGAGTGCATTTAGAGACTGTAAACACCTTAAATCCAGCTACCCTTTTGCCACAACCTACTGAAAGTCAACATGATTGTTTGGAAGTAATGGATGAAGTATTTTCAAGTAGACCAGATCTTCGTGATTTTCCCATCCAGAACCCCGATGTTCAATATTACACCGACGGCAGTAGTTATGTGAAAGAAGGGATCCGCTATGCAGGATATGCAGTAACAACAATAGACAAGGTGATAGAAGCTCGGCCACTGGCAAAAGGAACATCAGCACAAAAGGCAGAATTGATAGCACTAACACGAGCGTTACAATTGGCTGAAGGTTTAAGAGTGAATATCTATACGGACTCTAAGTATGCGTTTTTAACCACTCATGCCCACGGAGCTTTGTATAAAGAAAGAGGACTACTGAATTCAGAAGGCAAAGAAATCAAATACGCAGCTGAAATCCTACAACTATTGGAAGCAGTGTGGGAGCCGAAAGAAGTCGGTATCATACATTGTCGAGCGCATCTGAGAGGAGATGGTGATGTAACCAAGGGAAATCGGATGGCAGATAGTGCAGCTAAGCGTGCTGCTGAATCAGGAAGACAGGAGTATGTGGGGCATATAGCTGCTCTTATACCAACTCCACTGTCTCAATGGACTCCAGTTTATACAGCTCAAGAAGAGGAGTGGTTAAAGACTGAACCGGGAAAGTATTTGGAGAACAAGTGGTATCAGCTAGAAGATGGAAGAATAGTTATACCAGCATCACTAGCAGTAGAAATTGTCCAGAACTATCATAATGGGACACATTCTGGGAGAGACAGTACAGAAGAATCTCTCAGGAAACATTTCTACATACCAAGATTGTCCAACTTGACTCAGGCCATTGTACGTAGATGTGTAACGTGTGCTAAAAATAATGCAAGACAAGGACCAGTAAAGCCACCAGGAGTCCAGTTTATGGGGGGACTCCCCATGTCCGATCTACAAATAGACTTTACAGTGATGCCTAAATCGGGTGGACATCGTTACCTGTTGGTAATTGTGTGCACCTATTCAGGTTGGGTAGAAGCATGTCCTACTCGTACAGAGAAAGCAGGAGAAGTTGTGAGATTCCTGCTACGAGAAATAATACCCCGATATGGACTACCCTGTTCTATAGGATCGGACAATGGTCCAGCTTTTGTTCACCAGTGCCTACAACAACTGACTCATATGCTTGGTATAAAGTGGAGGCTTCATACTGCATATAGACCCCAGAGTTCTGGTAAGGTAGAGAGAATGAATAGAACTATTAAGAACCAGTTGGCTAAAATGTGTCAGGAAACCCAACTTAAGTGGAACGTTCTCTTACCTATAGCTCTATTGCGAATCCGCAGTACCCCTACCAGAAGGATGGGCCTCTCTCCTTTTGAAATTATGTATGGGCGACCACCTCCCGTACTTGGTAACTTAAGGGGGGATTTGAGTCAGTTGGGAGAAGGAATTACCCGGCAGCAGGTTGTAGAGTTGGGTAAGACTATGGAGGAGGTACAGAAATGGGTACAAGATAGATTACCTGTGAATATTTATCCCCCTGTTCATAGTTATCATCCAGGAGATCAAGTGTGGATTAAAGAGTGGAATAATGTACCGTTAGGGCCCAAGTGGAGAGGTCCTTATGTTGTTCTTTTGTCTACCCCTACAGCGATAAAAGTAGCCGAAGTGACTCCGTGGATACATCACTCCAGGGTTAAGCCAGCAGCAGTTGATTCTTGGCAAGTTACAGCAGATCCAGAGAATCCCTGCAGGATCCGGTTGAAACGCACTACTCAGTCGGAGTAACGAGGAATTATTGTGGATTACAAATTTTATTGTTACAGGTGTGAGTGAGAAGGCCATAATAAAGCCTGTCCGCTTACCATCACATAGTGTATAAGCCAGGAAAGTCTCGAAGGGACACCTGTGAAGACGAGCAGAACTCCATTCCCTGCAGCCCTCACATCCTGGAAGCTGAGGTTCCATCGCACGGACGAAGACTGAGGATGACGGCGAAAGATGTGCTTTTGATTGTGTTTATTTACATGTGTTTTTATATTCAGGAAGGTAGAGGTACCGACACTCCTAGCTGTGAGGTATGCATTAAGACTACGAGAACAGGTAACCATATTTCCCAAACCCTAATTTGGCATTCACAGTACGAGTGTAAAGGAGAGGTATCAAAATGTAGATACCTAAATATAGACTATAGTGTGTGCCATTTAGGAGTAGGAGAACCTAAGTGCTTCAGTCCAGAGTATCAACCTCGTACAATTTGGTTGACTCTCAGGAATGGAGATCCTCAGGGGACCCTAATTAATAAGACGGTGTTAGAATCCGTATATTCTTCGGGTGTTCTGCTATTTGATGCATGTAAGGCGATATCAAGTGGTAGAAAGCCGTGGAATGTATGTGGGGATCTTAGATGGGAGAGGACGTATGGGTCTAACGATAAATACATTTGTCCCAGTAGCAAAAATAAATATGTGAGTCCTAGATGCCCAAATAAAGACTATAACTTTTGTCCATATTGGTCTTGTGTGGGGTGGGCGACTTGGGGACAGACAGTAGATAAAGACATGATAGTGACTAAGTTGCCGACTAGCCCATATTGTAAGTCTATGGAATGCAACCCAGTCCATATACTTATTAATAACCCCGACAAGTTCTTAGATAAGTATGGAAATTTATTTGGGTTTCAAATATACGGGACGGGTTTAGATCCTGGGACAATATTATTTATAGGGATAGAGACTGATACGGTATCCTCCCAGACTCATCAAGTATACCATTCCTTTTATGAAGAGATGAGTATAGATAATAAAATCCCCCATAGCGCTAAAAACCTGTTCATAGACCTAGCTGAAAGTATTGCCGGTAGTCTTAATGTTACCAACTGCTATGTGTGTGGAGGTACTAACATGGGAGACCAATGGCCTTGGGAAGCAAAGGAGGTAATGTCCGGTTCTGAGGCAGTTGACCAACTAATATCTACACAAGCCGATTATCATATGAGTGTTAGAGGTAAATCTGAGTGGAGATTAAAGACCTCCATCATAGGTTATGTTTGCATAGCAAGGAAAGGAATAATGTATAATACTTCTGTAGGAGAATTAACTTGTCTAGGGCAAAAAGCTTATGATGATGATACAAAGAATACAACTTGGTGGTCGGCTTCAAATGTCTCAGAACCATCAAACCCGTTTGCTAGATACGCCAATTTAAAGGACGTGTGGTTTGATCTATCCATCACATCTAGTTGGAGAGCCCCAGCAAATTTGTACTGGATCTGTGGTAAGAAAGCCTACTCGGAGCTGCCACAGGACTGGGAAGGGGCATGTGTGTTGGGTATGCTCAAACCATCCTTCTTCTTGTTACCTATCGAAACAGGTGAGACTTTAGGTGTTAAAGTGTATGATGTGAATCATAGGAAGAAAAGGGGACCCCTAGAGATAGGTACCTGGGAAGATAATGAATGGCCTCCCCAGCGTATCATAGATTATTATGGGCCAGCCACGTGGGCAGAAGATGGTACCTTTGGTTATAGAACCCCTATTTATATGCTCAACCGTATTATAAGATTACAGGCGGTGGTTGAGATTATTACTAATGAGACCTCACAAGCACTCAATCTTCTAGCGAAGCATAACACCAGGATGAGGACAGCAGTCTACCAAAATAGATTAGCTTTGGATTACCTTTTGGCAGTAGAGGGAGGTGTATGTGGGAAGTTTAACCTGAGCAATTGCTGTCTTCAAATAGATGACGAAGGGCAAGCAATAGCTGAGCTTACTAGCCATATGGTTAAACTAGCGCATGTGCCTACTCAGGTATGGAAAGGGTACAATCCAAGTAGTTGGTTTGGTAACTGGTATGAGTGGTTTGGAGGGCTTAAGGCAGTGGTAGGTGGAGTCCTACTGATTTTACTGTTGTGTCTACTCCTACCGTGTCTTATACCCTTAGTAGTCAGGTCTGTGCAAAGCCTGATAGGAAGTATAGCAGAGAGGAAGGCTGCTGCACAGATAATGGCCATATATAAATATGAGGCTTTAAATCAGGGAGAACCAATGCAGGAAGATGAGTGTTAAAAGATTCACATCCATATCACAGGAACACCTGTCGCTTCTCCAGGAGGCACACATAGGGATCACCCACCAATCTGACCATGCCCCAACGTCGATACTAATCAGCTCCCCCCTTTTTAAACCAATGGAACGCCAGTGGAAACTCAACGAGTCCATACTGACAGACCAGGTTGCCCGCACCGAGGCACGCCAGACCATCACCCAATACTTTGATACTAATGAGACCCCCGACATGCCCCCGCTGACCCTGTGGGAAGCACATAAATGTGTGATCCGTGGGCACTTTATCTCCAAATGCACCCACCGCAAGAAAGAGAAGGCACGCCGCATCACCGACCTGACAAGACGAATTGCAGACCTGGAGTGCGCCCATAAACGATCGCTAGACGACACCACCTACCTCCAGCTGACGGAGACCCGAAGGGAACTCAGGGATCTCCTCGCCCAGGAACAACAACACATACTGCGGAAATCAACCAGGTTCTTCTACGAATACTCCAACAAGAGCGGTAGGCTCCTGGCACAGATGCTCCGAACAAAGAGACGGACCCAACACATCCACAAGCTTCAGACGCCGACAGGCAACCACACAAGCATGCCCAGGGGGATCATGGAGGCCTTCAGGTCCTACTACACGGACCTCTACAATATGAAACAGGCCTCACAGGAAGCCCCAGATCGGACCCAACATCGAAAAATCACTGATTATCTATCGCTACACATCACCCGCAAACTATCCCCGGAACACGCAGAAGACCTGGAAAGCCCCCTGACGCTCGAGGAACTGGCCTGGGCGCTAAAGCGTTCAAAAATGCACCGAGCCCCGGGCCCAGACGGTCTACCGCTCACATACCTCAGGACGTTTCAGGACACGCTCCTACCGAGGCTCCTCGCGGGCCTGAACTCCATACGAGACGGCGGGCACTTCCCCACGGACTCCCTGGCGGCGACCGTCACAGTCATCCCCAAAGTGGGCAAAGACCCTACCATTTGCGCGAACTACAGGCCCATTTCACTACTGAATGCCGACCTGAAACTATTCACCAAGGCTCTCTCCCTGAGACTAACCCGAATTATGCCTGACCTAGTCCACCCGGATCAGGTGGGTTTTATCCCGGGAAGAGAAGCCAGAGATGACACAATACGGGCACTTAATGTTATCCACGCAGCCAGGACATCCAACCGGGATACAGTACTCCTATCTACAGACGCCGAAAAGGCGTTCGACAGGGTGGACTGGGGGTTCATGGCCGAAACGCTGCGACATATGGGCTTCGGGCCATACATGCGCTCATGGGTCTCGGCGCTCTACACCACACCGACAGCGAGGATCAGAATTAATGGAGCCCTGACGGACGCCTTCCCCATATGTAACGGCACTCGACAGGGATGTCCCCTGTCCCCCCTCCTGTTTGCCCTCACCCTGGAACCTTTCCTGGAGGCGGTCAGACGGGACGGGGGCATAACGGGGGTCCAGGTGGGCGGCGAAGAGCATCGGGTGGCGGCTTACGCCGACGACATGCTCTTCTTCCTGGAACAACCAACGATATCCGTCCCCAACCTGCTGCAGGCATTCAAGACCTACGGCCGCTTATCCAACCTGAAGTTAAACCTAGACAAATCCGAAGCCATGCCAATATCGAGGAATGAGGACCTCGCCGCTCGCCTCAGCTCCCTATTCACATTTTCTTGGTGCGCAACAAAACTCCGCTACTTGGGCATCTGGCTGCCGAAAGACTTATCCCAGCTATACCAGCTGAACTTCCTCCCCATCCTCACGTCCATACAACATGACCTGGCACGTTGGACAGGCCAGTACATAACCTGGTTCGGTCGTATTAGTGCGGTCAAGATGAACATCCTACCAAGACTGCTCTACCTGTTCGCAACCCTACCCACGAGGATCCCGCGAGCCTTCTTCCAATCGGCGGCGACGGCCATCCGAAGATTTGTTTGGAACCAGAGACCGACCCGCATCCGCAGGTCCACCCTGGAACGCCCCAAAGCCGAGGGAGGTGTGGGACTGCCGTCCCTTCTTGCCTACTACCAGGCCTCCCACTTACACAGAATAGTGGACTGGCACGCCCGCCCTAGTCCCAGAAGATGGGTGCAGATGGAGACTAAACAGTACCCAGGTACCATCCCGTCCAAGCTTTGGCTGGGACGGCTAACATTCGCAGATATGCAGACAGGCAACCCCATCATTGACGCCACACTCAAGACCTGGTGCGACCTACGATACGCCCGTCAACTGACGACCTCCCCAAACCCTCTCACCCCCATCACCTACAATCCTGACCTAGCAGGGGGCCTCCCCCCGGCAGCCTTCAAAAACATCCAAAGGTCAGACTGGATCTACCTGAGACAATGGAGCACGGGGACTGACCTCCGGCCGCTGACGGACCTACTGGGGGACCGGCCACCCACACAACTGGACACATTCCGCTACCACCAGGTGAAGTCGTACCATGCACTACTACCAGGTAGAGCCCACCTCCACAGGCAACTCACCGACTTTGAACAGCTGTGCACGAACAGGAGACATATGGAACATGGAATCTCCCGAATGTATGTTATCCTCCAGAAGTCGGAGGACAAAGGCAGGCCAACATACACAGACAAATGGGAGAGGGAGACCGGGAACCAACTTACAGACCAGGAGTGGGGAAAGATTTTCCTCCTCACGCACAAGTGCTCCATAAGCTCAAAGTTCCAGGAAACTAGTTATAAACTCCTGACACGATGGTACCAGACGCCGGACGACCTCAGACGTATGCAGGTCACTGACACAAGCGACTGCTGGAGGTGTGGCACCGAACCGGGCACCCACATACACATATGGTGGACATGCCCACGCATCACACCATACTGGCAGATGATCCATACAAAGATCAAGGAGATCACAGGTTCGGATCTTCCCCTACAACCCCTGCCGATACTCCTACACCACACGCCCATACCAGCACACACATACAAAAACTCCCTCACCATGCACTTACTCACAGCAGCGAAAGCCCTCATACCACTACATTGGAAAAGCACAACGGTCCCCACATTCAGGCAATGGGTGGATAAGGTGGAAAATATCTATGACATGGAAATCATGACCGCCTCCCTGCAGGAGCGATCCGACAAATGCGCTCTTAGGTGGTTCCCCTGGAAAACATACCTGTCGAAAAAGCCAGCATAATACCCTCCTGGGGGGCACGCTAGAGGGTGCTGTCCGAGCAGTGGCCACTGGCGGCTCGCAGGACGACCGCAAACAGACCGGGATGATGGCATGGCCGCGGGGGCCTGGGGGGCCCCGCTCGGGGAACCCTCTCCCCATTCCCCCATCCTAACAACCCCAACCCCGACCGCACACCCCCAATCCCTATCCCCCAGTGGTCCCACGACACACAACTAGGACAGACCTTCACTGCTCGGGACACAGGACGCCCCTATGGGGGCATCCATTTCATATCCAGCACACGCCATAACCAGACAGTCACGCCAGATGAGGGCGTAGAATAAAGAAAAACCAAAACGCCAGACGCAAACCGCAACCGACCCCAACCCAGACACACCCAGGCGACATAACCCCAAGACAGACAGAGACAAACGACGGGAGGGAATACCCAAAAGACCACGTACAACAACACGCACTAAGGCCCACAAGTTCACTTAAGGCTAGTGATCCCTGAAAATAAACTCAAACCTGCAAAGTAGTATCTCCCGACGAAGGAGGAAGCCTCACGAATAAGGAATCGGACCTATCACAAAATGAAGAGTCCCCCCCCTACCTTAGCGGATACCCCCCTCACCAAAGCCTTCACCATACACACAAAATTGGCAAGACAATGACTTACACAGAAGACCCCAAAATATGGAGTCCCCTCACCACGTCCCACCGACCAACCCAAACTGTCGCTAGCTCACTCAACGAACCCCAAATTCTCTCATCTTCTTCCTCTCTTACCCGTAGTTACATCCTAACCCGGTTAGATGTTCTTAATTACATAAAAATTTGACAGAACAGAATCTTAACAGACGACCTTAAATTTACAACACCGAATAACAGACACATGCTATGGACACCCCTGCAAAGTGTTGTACTGTTATAATTATTGAAATACGGCTTTTGCATAAGCCCATGCATAACCTTAATTAATCACGCCTGTATTTACTGAATCTGTCAATCGAAAAATAAAGAATTTCAAAAAAAAAAAAAAAAAAAAAGATTCACATCATAAGATAAGTCTGGTCTGGTTCATGGTAACCTGAGGTATATGCAAACCAAGGTTAAGTGATGCCTCAAGTAATTGTGAAATATCAGAGGCATCAAAGGGGGGAATGTGATGTAATTCCAGTAAAATACAAGTTTAGCAGGCTAAGATTGCCACAAGGCATATGTATGTATATGTGTTTGTAGTATCAGTTAGTTAATTACACGTAGCTAAGATACTGTTATCACTGTACTGACCAGGTGCAGGAATGTAAGAACTGGAATTACGCGTCCCTCTCCTTTGTATCAGATGAGCCACGTGGTTAGACCGGATGGATGAGTTTAGACTCTATTTATTAAATAGGTTAAGGGTATGTGTGGGTGTAGTTAATTGTGGGAGGAGCTACAGTGCTATATAAGGAATGTACTCTATGTATTCAGTACTCAGACTTTGCTGTATTTTGGTGACGCTAGTCCCTCTGAGTCCCGATCGGTGATCCAATAAAGAATCTCTTCCTTCCTGAAGAAACCTGTGTCCATCTCTCTGTGCTTGGCTTCCGTCAGTTTCTCCGGTATCAGTATTGCATATTCATGTTATACTGAAAATTCCATTGATTATTATCATGCATGTTACTCATCATTATTAATTTAAATTGTTAAAAATAAAAATTATATTTTTATAACAATTTGTGATATTAATTATGTGATATAAATTTCATTTAACACGATAACGATTAGGGATCTGAGAATTTAAATAGTGGGAAATTCTCAAACTGTTACAATTATTATCCCATAAATATCCCCACATCACACAGAAGAGCTATTGTAGCACAACTTGTTGAGTGCTATGCTATAGATAATGTTCTGCTGGGAAACCTTGGGTCCTGGCATTCAAGTTATTTTGTCACATACCACCTACCCAGAGATTGTTGCAGACCACATACACCCCTTCATGGCAATGGTGTTCCCGAATGCCAGTGGCCATTTTCAAAAATTGTTTGGGAATGGTTTGAGGAACGTGATAAAGAGTAAAGAGTTTAAGGTGTTGCCTTGGCCTCCAAAGTCCTCAGATCTCAACACGATTGAACAAATCCTATCTGTGACTTAGCTCCCGTAAAATACCACCGAGTACCTCCGCCCAATCCGCTTGCAGGGACCCTGGAATGCTTCCACCCTAGTTGCTGAAGCTGGACTGGGGTTTCTCAGGAGCTCTTTCAGTCTGCAGCTCTCCTTTCAGGCAGGTAACGTCCCCTCAGCCTATTCAGCTGCAGCTCTCCTTTCAGGCAGGTAACGTCCCCTCTGCCTATTCCGCTGCAGCCCTTCTTCCAGGAAGGGATCATCCCCTCTGCCTATTTTGCTGCAGCCCTTCTTCCAGACAGCTATCCACTTCTGCCTGCAATGTGATTTATATTGCCTTTACAAAGGCACTTGCAGCTCTCAAGCCTAGCTCTCTTGATTTATCCCATGGCTAGAGGGATCCTGCAGCCAACAAACAGGTCCAAAGTCTCAGTCACTGGAATCTCTAAAAATCCACACAGGTCACAAGTTCCAAAAGGAACAAACATGCACTACTTTAGTTAGCAATATTCAAATCTACCCGAATATGCAAATTAACAAGCCTTGCTATTCAGGTAGTGCATATAGCTGTTGCTACCAACAGAGGGCGCTATACAGGCTCCATAGCCAAATCCACCTAGTTGTTATCAAGCATCAACACAACAGGAGAGCACACAAAACATTTAACACTAAACAATTACATTACACACACCCTGCATCCACAATGGGCACAGGGTAACTTAAACATAGGAGTCATCCAGGGATCTAATTGAAGTGTCCATCTTATGCTCCCAGTGATTGTGACTAACATCACACTATACATTTAGCCCTACCTGGCAACTTGCAGGACTTGAAGGATCTGCTGCTAATGTCTTGGTGTCAAATACCACAGGACACGTTTAGAGGTCTTGTGTAGTCCATACCTTGACGCATGACAGCTGTATTGACAGCATGAGGGGATCCTACATGATATTAGGCAGGTGGTTTTACTGTTATGGCTGATCAGTGCATATATATATATATATATATATATATATATATGTGAAAAATTCTCCATTAGGTTAATCGAGATATATATATATATATATATATATATATATATAATATCTCGATTAACCTAATGGAAGGCTTTGAAATGTGTCTAAAAATGAATTAGCTTAACTTTCAATTTGTGCCAACCTTGAATCAGTCTTACCTCTCCACCTCCGCTCTCTGGCTAGGGTTAGTGATTGCAGCGATGTACTGCATGATGTACTTACTAGCTTCTGTCTTACCAGCGCCACTCTCCCCTAAAATATGAGAACATTAAAAAAAAAGGGGATTTAGAATTTAAAATAATTTTGTTAAAAAAAAATAAAAAAATTAAAAGAGAGGAGGATTTAGAAATAGCACGTAATGGAGAAATTAAGAAAACAATGAGTTCATAGTCAAAGGTGTCAGGCACATAGAAGCAACGCAATAAACAAAAACACAAAGTAAAAAGAAGAGATGTTGAGTATTAGATATCTGAAGAGGGAGTATGTTAGGAGGAAGTTATAAAGAGAAAGGCAAATATGTATTAAAGGTGGCATGAACACAATTCATAAATGACAGCCATACGGCAATACCTGATATTACAATACACGTGTCTTTACAACGCCTCTTCATAGCCTTGTAAGCAGCATCTGCTATTGAGAAGAGATGGGGTGGCCTTTCATACAGCTCCCTCCCTTTATATTGCTCAATCGTGTCTCTTCCATAGATTGGGAGATTCTTGTAAGGGTTGATGGACACCACTACCTCTCCGATGAAGGTGTAGATTCTTCCCTTCTCAAACCTGTTGCAAATGTCAAAAAGGAACAAATTGTCATAACTTCAGCAGATACCTTACAAACAACGTACAAAACATGGGTTTGGGTGTAAAACAACAAAAACAAAATGTAAGAAAGAAATACATAAATTATTTTGGTGGTGGGGGACACGTGTGCTTCTGCTACTTGATTTCCACCCAAAAATGTTGTGTATCTGGTGATTAAACCAGTAATGTGGGAGAGCCCTCGATCCTTCTGCTTGTAATAAAATGAAGGGATTCTCAAATGAGTCCTGAAAAAAACCATAATGATCCATGATATAGGTATTACCCAAATCTACTCCAATTGGGATACAGATAAATCTGGACAATTTAAGAACCAAAGAACTGGCTTGAAGAACCTTACTAAAATCATGAACTCCATAACAAGAGAGGTTGTACATACATATCTTTGCTCCTCTATCATCATAATTTTAAGGGACAAGACATAGTCTTCTTTTTCACAACATTTGAGCCCAAGGTTGAGGTAAGAACAAAAGACAGTAAGCATGTTCCTTGGGACAACAAAACAGAAGGAAAGCCCTCTGTGTCCACCCCAGCACCCAAGAACACCTTAGTTCATGAAACAATATCAATACGATTGAACTGGATCCAGTTTTATGAATATGAATAGTTTATATTATTCTTTGTGTAATTAGTCGCACTTGAGCGCTTGCTGTTGTTCTTTCACGGTACAATTGTTTTGTCTTATTCACTTGTATCTTGCTTTTGGTTGTCAAGGCATTATATTGATGATTATACAGGCTCAGCACGCAGATTATACCCTGGGGTATCCTGCAACACCACCTGTGTTTAGTACATTGTGTCCTTTCCATAACATACATAAAGAAGTTTGATTGCATTAAAGGACAGCTGTCATACATTTTTTTTTTTTTTTTTTTTTTTAAGTTTAATACATTTAATGAAACTTAAAGTGACACTGTAAGCATTGCAGCAGCTTTATCTAGCTGAGGTGGTTAGAGTGTCTGGAGTCCACTGGCGCCATCCTTCCATTCAGCATTAAAAGACCACTATAGGCACCCAGACCACTTCAGCTTAATGAAGTGGTCTGGGTGCAAGGTCCATCTAGGATTAACTCTGTCTGCTGTAAACATAGTAGTTTCAGAGAAACTGCTATGTTTACAAATGTGTTAATTCAGCCTCTAGTGGCTGTCTTATGGACACCCGCTAGAGGCGCTTCTGCACTTCTCACTGTGATTTTCACAGTGAGAAGACGCCAGTGTCCATAGTAAACCATTCAGAATGCTTTCCTATGGACTGACTGAATGCACGCGCGGCTCGGGGAAAGAAGGAGGAGAGTCCCCAGCGCCGAGGGAGCCCGGCACTGGCACCCTAGAGCCCGGCGGGAGTGGGGGACCCAAGGACCCTATAGAGCCAGGAAAACTAGTATGTTTTTGTGGCACTATAGTGGTCCTTTAAACATTTTTAATGTTTTACTGCTAAGTCCCCAGCAGCCCATCCCTCCTGTGCTCCTTGGGCTAATTAGGAAGCACTACCCTGAGCAGCAATGGGCTGTTGTGGCTGAGAGTGACTTTTAGTCCATCACAGCGCCCATTACTGGTATGAATCTGTATGGCTACAAGGATGGGTAAACTGCCTTAGCCACACCTCCAGTGGGCAGCCAGGGACCCTAGTTATGTGATAAATTCCTTGAAAACATTTTAAAACTGAATGGAGGGACAGCTCCAGAGGACTGTAGTAATATAACCAATCTATTGAGATGAAACGATTATAGTGCCTCCAGATTCCCTTTAATATTTTTTTGTGCTGTTTGAAAAAACAAACCAAAAAAAAACCACTATATATTGTTTTCCTCAGACAATTTCACTTTTTATCTGTCTGGGAAGTGATGGTTCAGATTCTAATGTCAGACCAACTGCTGCTCAACCTAACTTGTTGGCTTAGGTTTAGCAGCAGTTGGGTCAGATAACAGCTGAATCTGAAACAAAATGGCGGTCAGCCAGATAAAAAAGTAAAATCTTTTGATTTTTATTTTTTTTTAAATCAATATACATAAAAAAAATTAAAAAAAATCACTAAGTTCCGTTTAATGTAACAAACTTAAAAAAAATTACATTTGATTACAGTTGTCCGGAGTAAATCTTGAGTGAAAAAGGTTATACCATACGTCTTTGTTCAATATATAAAAGTGAAATTGGGCAGATTTGAAATATATTATTAATATAAAAATTAAGTGTATTGTGTTTATTCAGAGATTGTTTTTCACAGAACGATTGTACTTATGATATGTACTTCTGAACGATTGTACTTCAGTCCATTGTACTTATGATATGCAATTAAATATAGTTTGATGCAGCTGCAAGCTAAATCCTTTTCAAAAGTTTTTTTGTTACGTTTGTAACTTATGCTACTTTCTCCTCTTCCATTTTTATATATATATTTTTTGCTGCGTTGCAACGATTATAATGCCTATAACTATGTCTACCAGAAGACCAGGAGCCACTATTATTTTTAAATGTACAAATTTTACCTCATGACAGGAGGCTTCATATTTTCACCCCTTTCGCTATTGGAGTCTCTTAACTCCTCCCCATAATTTACCAGGGTATCATCCCCTTCTATAATAAGCTGCTCAATACGACCGGCGCTGTGTCTGAACCATCACATTACAGTAAACAGAGGTGTTTACGTACACCTATATACCAGGCAACTCCAATTTGCAACGAGCAAGGGGTCTACCCACCAGGCCTGGCCTAGGCTAAGGGTCTAATACGTATGTCCTCTACCCTACAGGACACTGCATATAGCATGTCGGACCCCCCACAACAAACCCAGGATTTTCAGGCGATGATAAAGGCTGCAGTGGTGGCTTCCATGGAGAAGGCGATCATGCTTGCTATACCGCCTGACCTATCCACTCAAGCTACGGTGCCGACACCGCAAGACGTGGATGACACTATGGGCACTGAGGTTCCCTCTAATGACCCCCCCCATCCCTTCGTCAACGAGCTGCACTCACTGGTTCGAAATGAAAGGCACCTGCTAAACACAGCAAACATACGACTATGCAAGAACATCCACCACCAGTAATGTCCTCGGAGGAGGATAAAGGCTACCCTCAGACTCTGGACATCATCAACAAATGGCAGGTGGATGCCTCCGATTCAGATGACGAAGGTGGTTGGCAAGATGTTGAGGAATCCTTCGCGGAGGACGCCTTCTCGCAAGATACACAGGGATCGTTTACGTTGGAAGGCGTATGGACAACATTGTTATATCTTACAGTGGAAGCAAAACTTTCCTTTAGATATATCAGAGAAGAGGGACTGGGCCACTGATGGCCAGGAAACCAGGGTAAGTATCAAACCATTTAAAAATAGTTTGGCTTTTACCGGAGGATGTTGGATTGTTGTGGATATGGTGCCTTGACCGATCCTATGACTGACGTAAAAACTTTCATGTTTAAAGTGAGAATACTTAACTTTTTTATTTTTTCCTTTGGTTTTCCAAAAAAAAAACCAAAAAAAAAAAAACCTGCATTTGCACACAAGTAAATCACTGATGCACCTGCGCAAAAACTCAACATCCCTAAAAAAAGATTCTGCAAACAGCTTTCACTGTAAACGGTAGTTTAACTTCATTGACCTATTACCAACTTGCGATGCAACTGTGGTCAAAATCACAGAGAACTCCTTGTCTGGGTATTTATTTTTTCATTAAACATTAAATAGACTTTTAGTTTGGTTAGGCAGGGAATTAGCTGAGAAGTAGGAAAGGGTTTCTGAACCTTTTTACTTGCGGAGAAAAACAGACTTTTATTTATGCTCACAACATTTACACTAAATGTCACAGTTTCAATGTTCATACTAAACCAGATCTATAGTGGTTATGTGGCTTAGACTGTCCCCTTAAGGTGCAACGTTGGTTTTGGGTCCAGTCTCTGAGATTTTTGTCAAAACCATTTTTGAGCTATTTCAAACAAAAAAAAAACAACAACACACGGCTCTCCTAGCACCTAAAACCGATCTGCTCAGCCGCCTCTTAGAGATATATTTCAAACATGCCAACATTGGGAGACATGGAACCCAACAAGGGGGCATGCCAGTTGTGGCGAAACCAACCTCGCCACTGGGCCCTGGAGAAGCCTGTTTGCTAGCCTCCTACCTGCTGACTATGGCCCCTGGGTTATTTGGGGCATATTGTACTTTATATTGCTGCTACTGGCCCTTTAAAATCAGCAATGGATATATTGGGACTTTTGGGACTACTGTCCCTTTAAGACTGTGGAGCATATTCCAGTATACTGCCTTTAATATTACATATGTATTTATGTGTTGAGTTTAACCTGGGATATGTATGCAGCATTCACCTGATTGTTCGGTAGAATCACTCCATTCATTATATTGAGTGAAACTACCGAACAACCAGACCACCCAGGACTAAGTGTGCCTCCAATTACAGTTTGCAACAATGTTGCAAACGGGTAATTGGCAATCAGTGTAATGTATTCTTTGTCCTCTGGGTGGCCGCCATTCGGGAAACAAACACGTGGCGGCGGCCATCTTAAACTACCGAACAGCGGTGTTTTGCCATCGAGTGTCTGGAACTAAAATCGGACACTTGACTAGGCAAACACCGCTGAGACCTCCATACTTCCAGAAATTCGTATAGAAACTACCGAATGACCCGCCGTTCGGTAGAAAGAACCCCACAAACAAGGGAATTCATTCAAACCCTCTCCAGGCACTATAACACAGGCAATTCGCCTGTTTTCATTCCCTTGTTTGTGACCGACCGCAGGGCCAAAATGCATGGAACTGTTTTCGGATACTTTACCCATGCGGTCGGTCAAATCTTTGGAACCTCATATCTCCCGAACCATTCATCTGAATTACTTGAATTTTGGATATGTTGTCCCCCTGAATAAGGGCTATCCAGCGATGCTGGATTTAAAGGTGTACCCCCGGGTTTTGGGGTACATCCAGAACTTGGCTGAAAAAGTGTACCGGATAATTGGGTTTAATGTTATCTGAGGGGAGGGGATGTGTGGGCTGAACCATGTATGTGATTGGTTATTTTATGCCTCCCCCTGGGTGTGGCCTGTATGTGTATTATTGTAATAAAAGCCAGGCTGGATGAGACAGTCCAGAGTTCCTGTTTTACCCTCAAAGTGATGTGTCGTCTCATTATTGGGGGAAGGATTTATTGTATGCTGTTCCAGTTGACTGCTAGGAGTACAAGCCTATTCGTATGGTTCCTATTCAATGGTCTACAGCATTCAGAGGCTTGAGAAGGTTCATATGTTTCTCGGATTCGGTGATTGTGGTGTCTGCCAGAGTGCTTGGAGTCCTCAGGAAGCACTAGGAGCATCCATTAACGGAGGTACCAAGTCGGGGTGCCAGGCGATCCGTTACACCAGTGACGAAGTTGTAGAAGTGAACATACAGAAAAATATAGCACAACATAGCACGCAAATACAGGAGCCACCAAACTGAACCTCTTGGTGTATGTAAGCTACCTCCCGTGCGGAAAGCCTATCATTGCCATTAAAATTTGATTAGATTTGGACAAATAACTTGGAAATAAATTTCAAGGCAGCAGGAGGAGGAGTGGATGTTTGGGTGCCAAAGCAGCAGCATTCTTTGTCATACTGTTTGAAAACAGATTGCCAGAAACGTTGGCAATTGCACCGAAAAACTCCTTGCGGCACAACCATTACACTGAAAGCAGTTCTTGGTGCACAGTGTCCCTTTAAACTAGGAATGTAGCCCATGGATCAGCGAAGCTAAGAGGAATAGGCATTGACAGAGCCAGGAGGTAGGCATAGCAGCCACAGGAAGTTAGTGACAGCTAGCATGCTGGGTAGGGCGGAGTCATAAGGGGAATATTTACACCAGCCATTATATGAAGTGGCCATTTTAACTGAACCTAAGCTTACCTGTCAGTGGTGAAAGCTGCCTGCCCTGGAGGGAGAAGGCAGCAGCATGGAGGCAGCATAGAAGAACAGAGCAGTATTGAGGCAGGAGGCAGCATGGAAGTACAGGAGAGGCTGGAGTGAGCTGCTGCTGCATGCTCACTCCCATCAGCCTCAGACAGAACTCCAAGCAAGCCACAATCCTGGACACAAAGGTTGTGGCAGAATTCGTGGCTGGTGGCTGCAGGAGCAGCTGGGGGGCCCCGAGCACGTCTGCTCCCCCCCCCCCCCCCCCACGCGGCGACGGAACGGAGGCCGGCAAGGAGAGTGAGGCCATCCCAGCGGCAGCCCAGGAGTGACATCGGCAGTTCGGCGGCGCAAGAGCCTGTCAGGAGGTGGCAAGGGGACAGTTGAAAACAAGGTCGGAAAGCAGGCGGGAGTTGGAAGGCAGCTGGCGCCGTCTGTTCGACGCAGCGCCGGTCAGGCAAGGTGGCAGGCTATGATGAGGCCGCACAGGAAGAGCGCCCCCCTGCCGAAAAACATTTTCCTGTCTTCCGCTCGAGGAGTTCCTTGATTTTAAAAGGGGATGATAGGAAGGAGGCCGGAAAAGAAGAGGAGGGGAAAGGCAGAAGTATCGCAAGATACTGAAGACTTTGGGAATTTGCTTAGGGCTTTTGTATCCTAGTAGGCGTAATCGGGGTAAGGTCCCAGTTTCCTAATGATGGTGCAGGAAATTAGCTCTTTCCGGGGGTTGCAGCCGCGCCCCCAGGAGGTGGGGTGCTGGCCAGACAGCAGAAAGGTCAATGCAACTGGGGACCGCCGGTTAGGCTTGGATACGGGTGTTCCGGAGGCGGTGGGAGTCAAGGTGTCAACTGACGCGTCAAGAAAGAAAAAACAAACGCAGGAGGGGTACTTGCCGGGGCTTCAGCTCGGAGCGGCACCGGTGACGATCAGTGCGTTGCTGCCGTGGCTAAGGTAGTAAGCCTTCCATGAAGGCTGGGATTGTTGGGGGGGGTTTTCGCTATTTCATTCAAAGTCGAGTGGTTACGTGAGGAAGCCCAATTGGGGAGATGGCGGGTCCGTTACATATAATGTACATATAATGGCGGCGACAGAGGCGTCCCACCTGGTTTTAAGTGAGGACCTGGGGAAACGTTTAGGCTGGTGGGAGTCAGTATGGTTTAAGTCCTGTTTACGGCCGGTCTATTTGGTTTAATGGCTATGGACGTATGGGTTTGTGTTTGGGGCTATGCCTTGTCGCTAATTACTTTCGTTTCCGGTTTGGTAGCATGGTTGGTGGGCCACTCTTACATCTAAGGGGCGCAGAAGGGAGACGCAATTCGGGTCAAGCGCAACTGGGCTTTCCTTTGGAATTGGTGGAGCTGAAGTGGTTTTGGTTTTCAGGGGTTTTGGTGGCAAGGCAATAGTGGAGAAAATTTTCTGGAAGGTAACAAGGAGTACTGTCCAGGACATTCTGGTAATCCGCAAGGGCGGGAAGGATATCGGCATGGTCCCGGAAAAGGAATTGAACAGGTGGAGACAGAGGGAGGTGGACTGGCTTTGGGAGCTGGCCACAGGTGTGGTGGTGGTGCGGTCCGAGATGGTTCCTCGGTTACATTGGAGACATACTAGGTACCCGGTCTCGGTGGCGAGGACGAATTAATAAAAAATTGATGGCTGTATTTATCAGATGTGGGGGTGGTGTAACAGTGAGACACAACGAACTGGGAGGCAAGCTCCCTGGGTAGTCCAGGGGGGATGGGGTACGTTTTCGGATGTAAGGTGTGATCTGTTTAAATACATGTTATGTATATGGGGGGATGTTAACTTTAATAAAATTTGTTGGCAATGACCCCATTTGTTATTCCTTAATTATTTTATTAATAATTTAATAAAGCTGTGGACTAATTATTTCCAACAGTATAACCTGTGTCCGTGTTTTAATGGGGGTTTGGGTAAGGTTAGCGCATATGCCGGCAAATCCGACTGTGCGCCTGTCATGTTGCATTGCTTAAGAAAATGTCAGATTATTTGGAACCTCACTCCAAAACCCAGAATGATATTTTTCATGGTCTTTGGCAATTCTGGGGTTAATCTGAGGAAATCTGTAAATGGATTGGAGACTGGTCTATAAATAGGCAATGTTATTCATACCTCAGAGTTTCCTCTCCCAATTTTTATATAATGCTTCTTTATACCTCAAAGGCAGCAAGAGCACATGTAGTGGGGCCCAGACTGTGTGCGAGGAATGGGAGGCAGTTAAGTAAACCTAACGTCAGGGACATATTTAATCAGTTAAAGGATCAGGTAGCAGTGAGGAGGGGGTACAGTAATCGGATGTTAAGTAACCTGCATGGGCCACGTTGCCTGATTCCTGCAACGCACAAGGGGTTAATACAGTAACAAATCCAATGTAGAGGCAAAGAAATAGAATTAAAGTTTAACCCTTAGAGTGCACAGAAGCACTGCAAAATACCGACTCAATGATTTAAACTTGTAAAAGGTTCTAAAAAAAGAAAAAGTACTCTTTGGACAAATGTAAATTTACGTAAATTAAGAGTAATGCGATTTAAAGAAATGTTCAACTAGTTTTTTTTTCCCACAGCCCTTGGAAAAGACACATTTCTGGAAAAGACCTCAGCTGCTTTGGCATTGGTGTGGCCCACCAGCAATTTGTTTAATGGGTTAAAATTTACACGTTTTTTGTGCAGGAAATGCCACACACACTGGTATGCCGAGGAGGCACTCCCATCCTGTAATGGGTGTGACGAACTCAGGAGTGATGCTAAGCCATGCTGTGCAGATCTCAGAGCCGACTTTTAAACGTTCTCCACCCTTGTAATCTCGAATAAACATGCACAGTGGGCTCAATGTTTGCATGTACAAGTGGGCCGAGGTGACAAACGCACTCTTTGTGTTTTTAACAGGTTGTCAATATAAGATATTTAGGTATACCATTGTACCTGGGAACTTTAACCCCTTAAGGACCAAACTTCTGGAATAAAAGGGAATCATGACATGTCACACATGTCATGTGTCCTTAAGGGGTTAAGCAGGTAACAGCAGCTGTAAAAAAAAATATTCAAAACATGGTCACCAATATAATGCCACAGAAAAGGCCAACCATTAACTAGGGAAACATGTGATTTATTAATGTGACAGATAAAAAAAGAATTATCCCTTCCCTGAAGCCCATGGAACAACGCAGTAGGAGGAGTGGGCCTTGACAGAGCCAGGAAGTGGGCAGGTGCTAGTGTTTGGGGGTTGGATTAGTTTAATGGAGCTTGGGGGCGGAGACAGGGAGTATAAAGAGCAGCCATTTTAGAATAGGGGCCATTTTTAACCAGAGCCTTTCTTACCTGTAAATTGTGTCAGGTCGGCGAGGTTCTTTTCTTTGTCGTTTCTGCAGGATTATGGCGTCGCTAGATGAGATCCTGGATGGTGTTCGGGCAGCTGTGAAGGACAGAGGACTGGATTGGCTTCATCAGCAGTTGGGGACTGCCGGGCCTGCTCCTGCGGTACCGGCCCGTCGACCGGCGAGGAGGACGAGACCACCTCAGCGTTTGAGCCCGGGCGCTGGGCCTGCAGCGCGGCGGAGGAGGAGCCCTTCGGCGGGATGTGGTGTGACCGACGGTCCGGGTGAGGCCCGGTCATCAGAGCCAGGCAGGCGCACAGCTCGCTCCGGTGGGCGCGGCAGCGGCCTGGCGAGGACGGCCGCACAGCGCATGGTGGCGGATGGATCTAAGCCACGCGGTTCCGCGGCTGGCAGGAGGAACGGTCCTGGCGGATCTCGGAAGACGGCCGGGACGGAGGCCAGGCCGGCTGGGAGTCATGTGAGCGGCGGCACGAAGCGGACACGTCCCGGTGAGTCAGCCACTAGTGCGAATGCTGGAGGGCAGGGGTGTGATGGTGATGGCGGATGTATGACGGCCCCTCAAGCTGTGGGGGGAGGCCAGGACAGCAGTGTGAGGGCAGGGACGTCTCAGGCTGAGGCAGGTCAGGGAGACAGATGCAGGGACAAGGGGACCTCACAAGAAGCGAGTAGGTCTGGGCACACGGCAGGCTGCCAGGATAGCGGAGATGAATCGGACATGGGGCAGACGGCCGAGGAGAGGCCAGGCTCGGCACTGACAGTTGAGGGACAGGGTGCTCAAACTGCTAAGCTGGTTAGGGATGTCAGCGGTAGGCGGGAGGGCCCATCTGGCCGCTCCCAGGGTCAGCTTCATGACAGGGAGGCCTCGGGGAGTGAGTGGAGAGCGGAACGACGCTTCTCTGGCGTCAGGCGCAGCATTTCGAAGAGCAGAGCAAGGAGTTCAGGGAGCAGGGAAGGATCACCTGCGCGGAGCGGGTGCAGCTTAGCAGGCTCATGTTGCAGGAGGCGTGATTCCAGGGATAGCATGAGGAGGAGGCAGCGGAGAAGATCGGGTTCGCCGGGAGAGAGGCTCAGTGATCGGTGGAGGGGATCATCTCGTGAGGGCAGTCGCCCTGCGAGACGCAGCGTTGCGGAGGAGGATTGGGAGGAACGTAGGGAGGAAAGGCGGGTGAGGAAGGTTCAGGACAGACTACCCAGATTTCCTTCTCCCTACAGGTCTCGGAGCAATACCCCTACGGTCTCGAGGCGAGTCCAGGCGGATGGGAGTCGGCGACAACGGGATTCTCCGGTGCCTGAAAAGGTGGACGGAAGGACAGCGCCTCTGCAGCCAGTTACGGCCAGAGGTTCGAGTGGTGAGTTCTCACACACACGACACCCAGGACAGTTGTTGAATGATTTAAGAACATTTTTAGATTCGTGGTCTGGGAAAGAGGGGTCGCCTGCACAGTTCGGGAAGGTGTGGGCACGAGAGAGTAGCCGGGACATAGCTACAGGGCTCGGGGTTACACAGCTGTCCGTGCATGGCGGAGGTGAGTCCGGAGCCGGGGCTGATTTGTCTGGGTTGGAAGGAGGGGGCGAAGAGCGGGAGGTAGGTGATGTCCCGGATGCGGCGCGACAGAATGTGCACGTGTCCTTCGCGGGCCCCCTCGGATGTCATTTAAAAATAGAAGTGAAGGAGAAGATATGGAAAGGTGAGTTTGTGGAGATATTTTCCCTCCTTCCCCTAGAGGAGTTTTTAGACTTGAAGGAGGAGGATAAGAAGGATGCTAAAAAGGAGGAAGAGGAGAAAAGGCGGAGGTATCGCAAGATACCTAAGACCTTTGGGAATTGGTTGAGGGCCTTCTGCATTCTAGCTAGCGTAATCGGGGAGAAGGCGCCGGGGCGTTGCTCAGAACTATTTTGTTATTTGGACGGGATAGGTGACGCGTACCGGACCTACGGAGGTTTGGCTTGGTGGAGGTACGACGAACAATTTCGTCAGCGGCTGGCAGCGAATGCGAGCATGCGGTGGGACCAAATGGACCTGCCGTTATGGATGCGCCTTATGATGGCCCAGAAGGCGGCGCCCTTTCCTGGGGCAGCCGGCACGGCCTCAGGGGCCGGGTCGGCTGGGCAAAAGAAAGGTTTCTGTTGGATGTTCAACGAAGGACATTGCAAATGGGGAAGTAACTGCAGGTTCCGGCACGAATGCTCAGGCTGCGGGGGGTCCCACGGTGTCAACCGTTGTTTCAAAAAGGGTAAGTCTGGCGGGGGAAGCGGGCCCGCAGGGGCGGCAGCCACCGCAGCTCCCGTTGGGAGCGTCTCCGGTGAAAATAGACGCGATGTTGCCTTGGCTAAGGCAATACGTTAACAGGGAAGATGCTATTTTCTTGTGGCGGGGTTTTCGGGAAGGGTTCTTTATCCCCTACGTAGTTAGGGGACCTGGTACGTTATGTGGGAATCTTAAGTCTGTGCGGGAACACCCAGAGGTGGTGAGGGACAAGCTAAGTAAGGAAGTGCAACTGGGGAGGATGGCAGGGCCGTTCTCGGCACCGCCATTGCCCGATTTGCGAATATCCCCGTTGGGCGTGGTCCCCAAGAAGGAGGCAGGCAAATTCAGGTTGATTCACCATTTATCGTACCCAAAAGGGGCTTCGGTGAATGATGACATCGACACGGCTCTTAGCTCCGTCTCTTATACGTCATTGGACAAGGCAGTCGAGTTGGTTCGGAGGCTGGGGCATGGTGCACTGATGGCAAAGGTGGATGTGGAAGCGGCATTTCGACTGCTCCCGATACACCCGGACTGCCATCATCTGCTCGGGTGTTGTTTTGAAGGGGAATATTTTGTTGATCTGTGCCTGCCTATGGGGTGTTCGATCTCGTGCACCTATTTCGAGAAGTTTAGTACCTTCTTGGAGTGGGTTGTGCGGACGGAATCGGCAGAGGGTGCGGTGGTGCATTACCTAGATGATTTTCTTTGCGTGGGCCCGAGGGATTCGGACCGCTGTAAACAGATATTGGACGTGTTTCAGTGGGTGGCGCATAAAGTAGGGGTTCCCTTGGCGGAGGACAAGACGGTGGGGCCTACGACGTGCCTTAGTTTTTTGGGCTTAGAAATTGACTCCTGTAAATGGGAATGCAGGTTACCGGGGGACAAATTGTCACGGCTGCGGGAGCTGGTGGCCACGGTAGGGAGGGCCAAGAAAGTGACACTGCGAGGGCTCCAATCGCTGGTGGGGAGCCTTAATTTCGCTTGCCGGGTCATACCCATGGGGAGGGTTTTCTGTAGGCGCCTCGCGCAAGCTACGAGTAAGGTGCGGCTGCCGTCGCATTACATTAGGGTTTCGGCGGATATGAAGGCAGATTTAATGGTGTGGGACCGGTTCTTGCGGGATTTTAATGGAACGGTGATTTTTCGAGAGCCGGCGGCATCAGGGGAGGTTGTTAGTTTATACACCGACGCTTCTGGTAGCGTAGGCTTTGGGGCTTACCTGGGGGGTCACTGGTGCGCTGAGCCATGGCCGGAGGCCTGGAGGCAAAGCTCGCTGATTAAAAATCTGGCGTTTCTGGAGCTATTCCCGGTAGTGGTAGCGGTGAGTTTGTGGGGACGGGTGTTATCCAACAAGCATATTATATTTCACTCAGATAACATGGCGGTCGTACAGGCGATCAATAGTTTGTCGGCGTCGTCCCCCCCTGTTTTGTGTTTGCTGCGGCGTTTTGTCCTTCTTTGTATGTCTTCTAATTTGGTGTTTAGGGCTAGGCACATCCCTGGTATGTTGAATGTGGTAGCTGATGCGCTTTCTCGTTTTCAGTGGGAACGATTTCGGGAAGCGGCGCCGGAGGCTTTGGCACAGGGGCAGGCTTGCCCTGGCGAGATGTGGCAGCTCGGGACCGCATGCTTGGGGAGTGTATAAAGAATTCTCTTGCGCCGAGCACGTGGTCTGGCTATGTCAAGGTGTGGAAAGAATGGGACGAGGCGGTACAGCAGGTAGGGGGTGACAGTTCGCAAGGGCAGAGGGTGGACGTGCTGTTGTGGGTACTGTGTCGCTTGTTTGCTAAACAAGCGTCGCCGGCCGTGATAGATAGGTGCATGTCCGCCATGGCGTTTTTGTTCAAGTTCAACGGGTGGGAGGACATTACGAAGAATTTTCTAATACGCCAGGCTTTGAAGGGCTTTAAGAAGGGTAAGAAGCTCGCGGACCCGAGGCGACCGGTGTCGTTTTCGGTTTTGCAAAACCTGTTAAGTATGTTGATTAATCTGTGTAATTCCCCTTTCGAAGTGACACTATTTTCCGGGGCGTTTGTCTGGGCGTTTTTTGGGGCTTTTCGCATTAGTGAGCTGGTGAGTGCCAACAAGTTGGGGAACGGCGGTTTGATGTTCAAGGACGTGGTCGTGGGTATTGATCAGGTGCAGATATGGCTGCGCCGGTCTAAAACGGACGTGTACGGCAAGGGCCGTGCGGTGGTACTGTATGAGTTGCCAGGATCAGAGGCTTGCCCGGTGGCTTGTGGCAAAAGGTACTGTGAGGTGCGGCCAGAAGGTAAGAGTTGTTTCTTTTTACACGCCGATGGTTCAGCGTTGTCGAGATTTCAGTTTCTGCGGGTTTTTCGAATGGGTCTGCAGGGAATGGGTTTGGAGCCGAGTCAATTTGGGACGCACTCCTTTCGCATTGGGGCAGCGACGGAGGCTGCGCGTTTAGGTCTGGGGGACGAGAAGATCAAGCAAATTGGGAGGTGGGAGTCCGTGCGATTCCGCTCGTATGTAAGGCCTGATATGTTGGTGTAATTGCTAGGGTGCAAGTATCTGGGGATGGGGACGTTGCCTTTTTCTGCCACTAACTTTGTCTCTTTTCAGGTTTGAAAGTTTGGTTGCTGGGCCACTCGTATGTGTACTGGGCGGAGAAGAGGGCCGCAGTTCGCAGAAGCGGATCACAGCTGGGCTTTCCTTTGGAACGAGTGACTCTATGTTGGTTTGGTTTCAGGGGAGCAAGTTGGCAGAGTTTGTGTAATTTCTTGTTTCAGAAAGTGGTTGGAGGGTCGGTCCCGGATGTGGTATTGATTCATGGAGGAGGGAACGACCTAGGTGGGATTCCACAAAGGGAATTGGTGAGAAGGATGAAAAGGGATGTAGATCGGCTGAGGGAGCTGGTTCCTGGCGTGGTGGTGGTGTGGTCTGAAATGGTTCCGCGTTTTGCGTGGCGGCACGCCAGGGACCCGGCTGCAATAGCTCGATCGAGGGGTAAGGTGAATAAGATGATGTCAGTTTTCATTAGACGTTCTGGGGGCGTAGTGGTGCGTCACAGAGAGTTGGAGGGCATGTTACCTGGGTATTTCAGGAGGGACGGGGTACACCTGTCAGATGTGGGGAACGACTTGTTGAACCTTGGGTTCCACGAAGGTCTTGAGCAGGCCCTGTTTAGGTGTGGTGGGGGTCGCACATGCGCTTAAGGAGGTCAAGCCATGTGCTGTGGCGGAACAGGGCATAGTAGAAATTGGAATTTGGCGTAGAGTTTGGACTGGACAGGCCGAGGTGTAGGCCTGATGGAATTAAGGACTGGTTGGTTCTAGCTCTTCGGTGGCGACGAACCTGTGGGTGTAGGGGTGTCTGAGGTACACCCCTACAGTTAACAATATGATGTGGGGCCTCTTTGGTAGGCCGTGTTTCAAGTGAATTGTTATTTGTTATATATTGTTCAATTGGTAGGGTCATTGTCAGGGGTACTGTGTGGGGGGTATAGTAATTTAATGTATAGTTGGACAATGACCCTAAATTATGTTAATTTATGATAAGTTAATTAATAATTTAATTAATAAAAGCTGTGGACTTTATACTCCAACAGAATTAACTGTGTCCGTGTCTTATTCAGTTTAAGGTTATAGTGCATGACGAATATCGTCTGTACAAAGGTTTATATAAAAGTTTAAGCACATGCCGAATAACGTCTGTGCAAATGTCAAGCATTTTAAATGTTATCTTTATTTATCGCTTTGTTTAACAAATATAGGTTTGGAATGAATGACTAAATTCAGATCTGCTGTATTTAGCACCATCTTTGAAATGGGTGCCTCCATCTTAGGTACCTGTCAATCATTGTTATAAACTCTGCCATTTTATGACACTGAACACAGTATGTACAGGAGAAGAAAAAAAAAACAAAGCAATACAGTTTCTGTGTCTTCTCTTCTATTGCAATGTGTGCTCTGGCGGTGCCAGGGCTGAACTGTATTATGATGTTTATTGCTAAAAGTTCAATATACAAACGATGTATCACACGCAAAGGTATAATTTCTAGATAAGTGATGGTTCTCCCCTTTAAATTCAGTTGCCTTTGGGAAAAGCATTGGATTGACTATCAGCCATTTTGATTGTGTCACTAAGGGGGCGGAGCCAGCGCCAGCGGACCCGGGCGGCGCTGGAAATAAAGTGAGTTTTAAGCTTTTATAGGAGGGGCAAGCCAGGAATACATGTTTGAGTTCCTGACCCTGTAGTGATCCTTTAATGTAGTCAGCTATTTTTCCACCGCAATGATTTTACATTTTGTGATTTCCATGTCAGTATTCTGCAATTCATCGTTTAGTCAATAAATCACCAAAATGTTTAAATTTATTGCATTTAGTACGACTCCTGGGCATGTGTAAAAACTATTGGCGGTAATAACCAGTTGACCTCACAGTTTTGGACATTTGTACAATGTATTATTTTCCCCAAAAAGTAATAAATGAATTGCGGTTACAACAGCTGAAATTAAATATCTAAAACATACTCTCTCTTAAAGGACCACTATAGTGCCAGGAAAACAAACTTGTTTTCCTGGCACTATAGTGCCCTGAGGGTGCCCCCACCCTCAGGGTCCAACTACCGTGGCGCTGAAGGGGGAGGAAGGGGTTAATCCCTTACCTTTTTTTCCAGCCCTGGGCTCCCTCGGCGCTGGGACTCTCCTCCCTCTTCTGATGTCGTCGGCTGAATGCGCATGCGCGGCAAGAGCCGCATGCACATTCAGCCAGTCTCATAGGAAAGCATTCTCAATGCTTTCCTATAGACGCTGGTGTCTTCTCACTGTGAAAATCACAGTGAGAAGCGTGGAAGTGCCTCTAGCGGCTGTCAATGAGATTAACCCTAAAGTAAACATAGCAGTTTCTCTGAAACTGCTATGTTTACAGCAGAAAGGGTTAATCCTAGATGGACCAGGCACCCAGACCACTTCATTAAGCTGAAGTGGTCTGCGTGCCTATAGTGGTCCTTTAAGCCACACCCTTGTCAAGTTCCAGTGAACCAACACACAATGTTGGGAGACACAAAATGTGCAGATATGGAAACTATACATTTTAGTATTGTTTATCATTTTGTGCAATTGATAAGTATCTTCAATCTGTTCTGAATTCTATATCTTGCTGGCAAGTGTATGTCTACCTCAATGTATCCCTGTGTGTGATATTTCTAAGCATCTGGGGTATATTTACTGTAACCAAAGCCTCTATTCCCCTGGCTCATGGAGGGGCTTGGAGACCAGTCTCCTCCCTACAGACTATGCAACCCATCACAGAAAACCCTAAAAATATATTCAATAGGACTATTGCCACCATCCCTGAGGTCTTCTCCTCCTATACAAACAAAAAGAAAGAGTCAGTG
The DNA here is from genome assembly GCF_036172605.1 of Pelobates fuscus. Lineage (NCBI taxonomy): Eukaryota > Metazoa > Chordata > Amphibia > Anura > Pelobatidae > Pelobates > Pelobates fuscus. The sequence goes on along the minus strand of NC_086322.1, from coordinate 284,293,404 downwards.
GTGGGAGGTATGCAAGTGTACACACATTAGTGTGTGCACACCAATATGCATACAAACCTCCACCGTATCTTTTGCACCAGTGACACACTCCAGGGGTGTCTCAGGACTTTACCGAATGAATATAAAACATACAAAACAAAAAGTCAATTAATCTCACAATTTGTGAGAGAAAATGTCGCCTGGAATTGAAACAGTATCCTTAAGGAAACTAAACACTGTATAAAAGGGGAAAATAAGGTCAAAAAGTGATCAAAAACATATATACATAGTAAACCTTAGGCTAATCCTCTATTACTATTGTCTTGTCCAAGACTAGATATAAAGGATTAGAACAGCATCCACTGGTTGGCTTTATTCAACGTGGCCCGAGTGGATGGTGTAACCATAGAGGAGTGCAATAGGAAGAAAAAATAAAAAAATACATTTAAAAAAATAAATTAATAAAAAAAATAATAAAAAAAAAAAAATATATATATATATATGAAATATTTGATTAGAATTCTAAGGGAGTAAGGTAGCTTTAAAAAAAAGTGAAATTCCCAGATCAATTGATACCAAACATATACCTATGTCAGGTATAGGAATAGGTATTCTTAATGGGAGACACCCTAATGATACCCTTAAAAACGTATCAAGGTAACTCTAAATTTCGAGATAATAGACAAATCAAAAGTGTACAAATTTTGGCAGGACACTTGTCATAAATAATAGAAGTAGACAGAGTAAGGTAGATAAATCATCTCTCCCTGTAAAACTAGCTTGATAGATAGCGGAAATAGTACAAAGAAATCATTTTAAAAAATCAAAACATCTTCAGAGCAGTCAGGCTCGAATCACCAAGTGTAACAACGTAATGTGAAGTCCCTATTAAAAGCTTAGAACTACCAGACACGTGTTTCGGTGCACAACGTGTGCACCTTCATCAGGGTGTCCTGATGAAGGTGCACACGTTGTGCACCGAAACACACGTCAGGTAGTCTCTTTTTTTCTCACAAGTTGTGAGATTAATTATCTATGTTTTGTACACTTCCCCTCCTATCCAACAGATGCAGTCAACCTGAGCTCCCAGGATGCAGTCACCCGGTTGCGGTAGCCAGCCTCATGGAACTATACATCGGATTGGACCTTAGTCGTGGCCGGTCAAGTAAGCTGTTTAGGGAATAGTTATTCAGGGCTATTTGGGGTTATTTGTGAGCGGTTTGTGTATTGGTTATGGATTCTGTGTTACGGAAGAGGGCTTTGAGGCTCTGTTTCCCAACACCTTGACTGTTATCAGCACAGAGTGGCACAGGGGCAGGAACAGTCTATTGTTGTGCTAATCACCTCTTGGACAGTGAATAGACATTCCTAAATGTTTAAATATTGTGTATTGGTGCTAATAAAGTGTCCTTGTTTTGGTTTTAACCCTAAAGTAGTTTTAACCCTTCGTCAAGCCTCAGTGATGTTTGGAGAGACTGCTAAACAGGTCACAATTGCTCTGAACATTCAAGAGGGAGAGACAAACTCAAGCACTCTGGCCGATTACGGGAGCTCTGTTACATATACAGACTTTAATCCCTCTGGATTTTGGCATGTGAGTTTATTCCATAAACTGAAATTTCAGGATAAATGACAAGGAATTGTAATTTTTAGCCAAAATAGCAATATTTGGAAGATCCAATTCTCCAACTCCAAACCTAAATAATGAATGTACTTTGTGTATTCTTACTGTACACATGACTCACGTGTCAAAAGTTGCTTCTTGTAGGGACAATGCAATATATTGGAATACAATTTTAGAGTTGTGAAGCATGCTACAGTATTCTAGGTCGTCAATGTGTTATAGGTGGACCAGGGCAGGAACTCGTAATGCAACTTTAAAAAATGCCACAAAATATCTAAAGCACATGGATTTGAACATGTTGCAACCTTTGCTAGTCAGCATGCTGTTGATCATTTGACTTGCATCATTAAAACCAAATGAGCGACACTCCTCCCACCAACCAAAAACAAAACAGAACAAAAATAGAAGATGAGGCTCCACTACCCTCAATCTGAATTCTGTGTCCCAGAATTGCAAAAAGGAAATGTGGTCACTCTTTATAACAAACACAATTTAAAATAAATAAGAGGAGTAGGTAGGGAAGACGCAACTGGCTGTCTAGACAGGAACACTTAGAGGAGTTTTAAGGAGGCAATTTGGTATGTAAAACATGCATATTTATAAGCACGTCTGATCAGCCCAGGGATAACAAAATATATTGCAGAACACAGGGTTTTACAGAACCACCACATACATGGACACCAAACTCCTACACAAAGTATAGTTTACCCAAGCTACGTGCTGACATTCCGGAATATATTATAGTTACTCCTTAAGTTCCGTGGAAAGATTTTTCCACTTGCACAAGATCTGGCATTAATCCGCTATTTCTCAAGACAATTCTTTACTCTCCAAGGAGGTAGTAATTATTGTTATTGAACAGGGCAAGTGCAGGCGATAACCAAACACCTTGGAATAGGTTTCCTACTCACAAGTGCTTAGGATATTTCATTAAAAAATAAATAAATTAAAATAAAACAAAGAGGGATTGTTTAAAACAATATTGGTTTCTTAAAAACTTTGAACCTTGAAATCAATAATCTAAACCAGGGGTAGCCAACCTTCAGCACGTCCGGTGTTGTGGACTACATCTCACATAATGCTCTTTCAGCCATAAATGGCAAAGCATGAAGGATATGTAGTTCACAACATCTGGAGTGCCGAAGGTTGCCTATCCCTGACCTAAACTAAATAATTTCACAAGGAACCTAGATTTACTATTGCATAAGCTTTATTATATCAGCATGTGTCACAATAGTGCAGATGAGATTTTGCCTGGGAGGCAGAGCAATATTCGGTAACACCTTTGTTACAGATCAGAAGGATACATTGTTAGACTTCCTTGGGCATCACAAAGAAATACAATAGAAAAACTAGATTAAATCATACCTTCCACTCAAATGGTGACAATTTTTTACACAGCAGAGAAAAACATTTCACTGCTTAGGCTTTATGAAAGGGCTGTTCTAAACAGCAAGACCACTTTAGTGATTTGAAGTGGTTATGGTGCTTGCAGTTTATATGTGAACATACAGATTTACATTATTTTGCTGTAACTCTATCTCCAGCCTTATCATTAGCCAGCCAATGTCAGCATGGCATTCCCATCCATGCTGCCCTAGTCCTACCCTCAGCCCGGTCTTCGGGACATCACTCCACCTGCAGTGAGGTCATTATGTTACCGGAGGAGTAGTAGACTTCAGGGAGAACTTGGCATCTTTTTATGGGGCGGGGCCCATAACAAGGGTTAGTACACTCAAAACCGTGTTTTTAGAAAACACTGTTCTTGGTTAGAGTAATTCTTTGAATCCCACGGGATTATACAGTAAACACCCACTCCATCTCCCCATTCTAAGAGGCTCAGAAGGTATGGGTTGCTATAGAAGACAGAAAGGTTATTATATTTATTATTTTGTCTCGAGAATGTAAAGGCATAAATATAATAAATATACATATATTTATTATATTTATGTCTTTACATTCTCGAGGCATGTTTTGGAATCTGCTTTTTGTCTCCAAGGTTTGCAATGATTTAACTGTAGGAGTGACTCCTATCTCTATGTCTAGAATCATGAAAAGGAATCTCCACCATTCTGCAGTTTCAGGAACAATATGCTACCAAGGCCTCTCTGGTAGATTTCAAGAACACCCAGTAATTTTAATTTTGGATTAAAAAAAAAAAAAAGTTGTGATAAGAGGGGTGACGGAAGCTCCGGTGCCACTGACTTTTGGAGAGACTTTAAAACCAACCTTCTGCCAACAAACTGGTCTCTGGTCCCAAAATCCCCTGAAAGAGGCAATTGTCACAGTGGGAAGAGGCATGGGGATCTGGATACTTACTGTTCTTCCCAGGCTAACTTAAGGGACTCTGGGGATCGTTTGGACTTTTTTTTTTTACAGATTGAGTATCTGACTGGGAGATCCCCTGAACCACTCTGGAACTGTTCCTTGGATCGGGACTGTGCTATAATAGTCAGGTGGAAGAGGTCCCCAGAGATGCCAGTCAAGCTTCAGTGACTGGATCTGAAGTGCTTCCGAGTCCCTAAGTACTAGTGAGGATGCTGGCCTGGTGGAGGTACTGATCACAGGGTCTTTGCATTTTTTGCAAAGATTTCCCAGGCGGACATGTCCACTTACATTGTGAGGGTAGAGGTGAGAGATTTATATACTTAGGAGAACTCCTCACTTGATGTCGTCCCAAACTTCCTACTTTGTCTTATGGAGTTCTTTTGACCGTGACGGAAATTCTGTGAAATAGTCAGTACAGATTTGGGGTTTTCTCTTTTTCTTTGACATTTCTCAGGTCATCGATTGTGACCTGCCCTTTCTTGATACAGTTTGAGGTTTGGCATTCTTTTAATAAACCATGGATCAGATAGCTTTATTTCTACAACAGTAAATCATGTTTTAGGACTTCGATAAATAAAGAATTCAAAATATTTGAACAGATATAGTTATAGGAAGGAAGTTAATTGGGCAAAACACCACTATCTCTGCCAAGAGAAGAGAGCAGGCTTACCTTCTGGGGCTTATCTAGATAATTTGACAGGTTATGGCTACCTCTACAAAAAATAAAATAAAAAATACTATCTCTGATGGGAAATTGAATTGCTGGAAAGTAAATCTGTCCAGGTGACCTACATAATATACACCTTTCTCCAGTGTGAAATCTTACAGCTTGTTTCCCATTGTATTGGCCATGAAAAGTTACATTGTGTACCTGTAACCCGAGGCTTCCTGTCTCTACATTGAATACATTAACAATGATCAGGCTAAGAATACACAGCCAGCACCAGTCAAGGGTGGATTATGGGCAGGTAGTGCCTGGGGAAATACAGATATAAAGAGCTACCTCCAATATATTGAAATATGAACACATGTGAATACAATAAGATGAGATCTACTGTAGCAGAGCTCCAAAACACTGAGCGAGTATCTCCACTCAAGTCCTCTCACACAGGGTGGAAGAAATGCTGCTGAAGTGATTGTAGCCCACCTCCCAAAGCACTAGATGACACTTGGTGAAGGGGAGAATAACACTTTATTGTCACCGAGGCAGGTTTACATAGGGACAACATCAGCAAGGGGATCACACACAAAAACAATGCGTTATCGCCCTGGTGCCTCTGAGTCTGAGAGATAAACTACGGTAATTAAAATACTCAAAATTGTATTACGTCCTCAGATACCAGGGCAGCCAAAAAATTAAACCATGAAAAAAAAAACAGACTTTCCCATATACAAATCTTATAACCCTGGACAGGTAGTAATGTGTCCAAAAAGCTTGCGATACTGGGCACGGTTTCAGACTGCCATGGCTAAAATTCTGTCCTGGAAATCAACTGTTTTTGGCATGGAAAAGAGGGGCTCCCCTGGCTCTTGGGTAGCGATTGAGAGCCTCTCTCTCCTCTACCGCCCCTCCAAAAAGCGCTCTTGTAACCGTTATTTCACGAAGTAAGAACGCCCTTTAGTTTCTCCGGGCAGCCGTGCAAGACAATGCTAACTGAGTTCCATTAAATTGGTGCCTTGTCCCATTGAGTGTTTTGTTCTCCTGGAACAGTTTTTCTGGTAGAGCACACGACGTCGTGGAGGCAAGGAGATGTGTATATGGGCCAGGGGGGTGATATAGCTCTTATTGTATAGTGTGAGTTTAGGAGTCCTGCCCTAGTTGTCCTTGTGGGATTGCAGGCACCACCATATTTACTTTTACACATATTATGCAGCAAAACTTCTAGCACCTCTACCAAGACCTGGATAATAATCTACGACGATCCACAAGTACAAACTACTTTTCCAATAATGCTCAGCCAATCAAATGCTGAGCATTGATATCCAATAGCTAGAACATCAGCGTTATCCATCAATTGCCATGAACCGCCCTTAATCAATTTGCTCCCAGGCAAAAATTTTGTCTGTTATGCGAATATTTGTAGTCCAAACAATGAGACCCAAAGCAAAATCCACTAATTTCCCACCATACAACACTCATGCATATATATATATATGAGGTTTTTTTTTTTTTAAATATATATATTTTTTGGGGTGTAATGTAAATATATATATATATATATATATATATATATTTTTTGGGGTGTAATGTAAATATATATATATATATATATATATATATATATATATATATATATATATATATATATATATATATATATATTTACATTACACCCCAAAAAATATATATATTTAAAAAAAAAAAAACCTCATGTTTATTTCACATTAAAAATGGATGGTAGAAGCAAGACTGATAGGACCATAACTACCACAGAGCTTGTGCCAGATCACCCTAGTCACCACCCACATTCAAGTTTTCCCCAAGAGACAAGAGCGGCCCATGTTTTGTCCACAGGAGCTTCAAACAGTTGACCGGCCAAAGCCCCATTCATCGTGGAATTCTTTTGGGCATGAACATTGCCAGTCAATTCTGAATTCTGAATAGATCTGAGGGCTATTTTGCCAATATAGGTGTTCGGATGCTATCCAGGATATATCATGTGTTGGGGTTCCTATTGGTTTTGTTGGGTATTTTTGTGTTGTGCTCTCTGTATCTGAGAGATGCTGAGTTTAGCGAGCAGAAACTTTATTATCTCCCAGACACAGAGGCACCATTGTGGAATCATTTGGTGTTCAATAGCAATTGCATAAATGACCATGCTTTTGCTGAATAAAATCAGATCTACTCCCAACATTAAGTTTCGGCTAATGTATGGGGGGAAAGTTATAAGAGCTATAATACTATTTCTACTAGAATGAGCAATAACCATACGGGAAAGGAAATCTCTGGCGGTGATACAGCAGCGATCTGACACAGAGCTGTACATGTTATGTTGGTTAGAAAACTCGTAGAAGCAATACCGAATGCGCACTCCTTGGCTGCCCATTTAAAAAAATATATATATTTTTTATAACTACGCTTTTCATACATAAGCAAAAGTAGTAACTACGTGATTTCACACACATACTTGGAGAAACGAAGAAAATATGATTTCTGTCGCCGTCATCTTAAAAATTTGAGGCTACGGTGCAGAGAAAGAAGACCTGGGAGGACCAGAACAACAGCAGCTTCCTCTTCCTGGGATCAAGATAGTGACAGAAACGCTTTAAGTAAAAGTTCCACATATTGTAACCCAACATTACAGGGACACTATAGGCACCCAGACCACTTTTATCTCATTGAAGTGATCTGATTGCAGTGTCCCTGTCCCCCTTAGTCTTGCAATGTAAATCATTGCAGTTTTTGAGAAACTGCAGTGATAACATTGCAGGACTAAGGCTGCCTCTAATGACTGTCACTTAGCCACTAGAGGCACTTCCTGTTTGCTAGGCGAGTTTTGGTCGCTTAACTGACGCTGGACGTCTTCGGGCTCTGCAACCCCCCAAAGGAAAGCATTGCTGCGGCGCTTACCACAAATGTACATTAACCCCTCCCATCAGGTGATGTCGGAAGAGGCGGGACTCAGCTCTGAGGGGCATTGTTGCTGGAATCAGGGGGGATTTCACGATGGAGGGGGGACCAAAGGGCCCTATAGTGTAAGGAATACAGATTTGTATTCATAGCACTATAGAATCCCTTTAAGAATACAGATTTTTCTTACCATGCAGTTCTCCAAACTAAACGGTAGGGCATTAGTTCCCCTTCCTGTGTTATGTACAGCAAACAAAAAAAAAATGCAATAAAAATACAGTTACAAATTTACAAAACACAGTTTAATCTATTATATAGGATACTATATAAATAGGTAAGTATAAACTGTAGCACTTAAGTTCTTCTTTAAAAACTGCGTCATGGGAAGTGAAAGTACTTCAGATCAAATGGCAGGCGATTTTGTTTGTTCCTTAATACCTACACGCACGCTACATTAACACACGGACAGAAGCACGTAACATGTTACACATTGTACTGGAAAAATAACAGCAGTTTATTTTGAGCTCAACTACTTTGGGATGACATTTGCAATTCCCAAGTCAATTTTTCGCAATTCACCATTCATTTAGCAAACATTGTATGTTCACACAATTCGCATGTATATTCACATACATATAAATACACAACAATATACCGTCCAAGTTCAATAGTTCCAAAAAGCTAAAAAAATTTTTTTTTAGATATATATATTTAAAAAAAGTTGCATGAATAATAGCTTCTATGTTACCTTGTAAGTTACACAATTAAAGGGACACTCCAAGCACCAAAACCACTACAACTTGCTATAGTGGTTATGGTGCCAGGAGTGCCTTAATATCTGTATCTTTAAGAGCCAAACCATTTTAATGTAAATGTAATGAGTTAATTAGCTCTCAGGAAATGGTGAGGGAGAGGCACCCAGCAGATCCTAAGTAAGCAATCAAACCATTCAAAAATTATTTGACTCTTCATAATGGGGGAGCACCAGGGCACACCTAGCACCATAATCACTACATCAAGCTGCAGCTGCTATGGTGCTTGGAGTGTTCCCTTAAGTAAATTCTACTTTCACTGTATCTCACTGTGCTCTTGCTCAATGGGAGTAGCCATCTAGAAGTCCTCTTTGGTCAAACACACAGCTTATCTGACGAATGGATGTTTAAGTACTCACGCGCTACTGTGTGTTCACAAATAATGACATCATGTATAAGTTTCCTGTAGCATGAAAATATACACTTGGACAGTTTTTACTGTTCTAATTGTACACGGTCTCAGAACACAAGTAGTGCTTCCGAGCAAAGAGGGCTTCAAGAGGGCTGTCCCTAAAGAACAAGGTAAGAATGAATTCAGACCACATGGGAATCCATGGGCAAAAAATATTCCCCCCCCCCCCCCCAAATGCCCAGGCAAATACCTTGTTAGCCTCTGGAACAGGTGGCCAGTTGAAATCACATTCCGGCTCCCCGCATCACTCTGCGGCCCGCCTGAACTTCAAGTGTGTGAGTGTGTATGTCAGTGTATGTCAGTGTGTGTCTGTGAAGGAGCTTGTGCGTCTGAGTGATTGTGTATGCCTGTCAGTGTGTGTGTCTGTGAGTGGGTGGGTGTGTGTCTGCGTCATTGTATGTGTATGTCAGTGAGTGTGTGCGCGCGTGTCTTTGAGTGAGTAATTTTGTGTCTGTCAGATTGTGTCAAATCAATTAGTGTGTGTGTGTATATGTCAGTGTATCTGAGAGTGTGTGTCTGTCAGTCAAAGTGTGTGTTAGTCTGTGACAGGAAGAGGTGTGTCCTTGACAGGAAGGGGTAGGGCAAATTAAAGTAGGGGGTGCCCAAATTCGTCATGCCTAGGGCAGCACAGATCCAAAATACACCCGTGTGTAGAAGACATCTCAGACAATTGTTTATAATACCACTAAGTACTGTTTTATTTATATTAATTGTCCTACTTAGAAGGAGAAGATGATGAACAATTTGGCTGCAAATGATATGACTGTAACAGGTGTACAGTTTAAGTACACACAATATATAAATGGAGTTCTTAATATACATAGATACGAACAAATTCTCACAGCTCACTTCACTTCACTTCTCCACCCAGCCTCTCTTCTCTTGCAATGTGTTTCCAGTTAGTTAGAAGGGACATTTTTGTGGTGTAGTTGGTTTATTCCAGAAAGGAAAATAGGCAAGAGACTCTAAATTCTTGTTCAGAATTGTGGATGCAAGGTACTAACTTTTTCGGATAGAGATTTGCGAGGGTTAATTTCGGAGAATGAGGTAAATTTAATGTTGTCATAGAAATCAAATGATTACACTGGCCTCAAATAATGTAGGCTGTGTCTGGAAAGCAACGTTGATGAACACTATAGACATCCGAAGAATGTATCGTAAAAAGTGAATATCTATTGTCTAACAAGAGACAGAGGAGGGGTTATATAGAGGAGCTACAGAATACATTATCAAAAACAGGAAGAGGCAAAAAGTTATATAAATCAATAAGAGAAGATGTACAGAACAGCTAACGGAGTACCATGTCAGCTTCCTCACTGCTACCAGGGGACTTGAGACCCAATCAGGTGACCGAGTGATACCTGATTAAAGATTCACTGGATCAGCACAGTCCTGAACTGAGGAACAGTTCCAGAGTGTTTCAGGAGATCTTCTGGTCAGGGACTCTATGTGTAGGACGAGTCTAAGAAATCCCCAGAGGTCCTCAATTCCGGCTCCCAATCAATATATACTCCTGGATAGCTCATCACCAAGTGCCCTCAATGTCCAAATAGTGCGTTTGTCGGAAATCCACACCTGAGCTATAGCATGTTAAAGTTGGTTTGGCGTGTACAGGTTTAGTCGCGGTCTAACAAAAGGGGTTGCAGAGGCTCTGAAGAGGGTATTGTCAAGTCCCAGGTATTCCCTGATGCCTCATTGACATCCCGACCTTCCCTCCAAATAGCAATATCAGATTAAAGATTCACCAGAACACAGGACAGTCTGATCTGGTGAACAGAATGGTTCAAGGCATCTTCCAGCCAGGCACTCAATTTGTAGGACATGTCCAAGCAATCCACAATTCCAGCTGGGAAGCAAAATAAACATCCAAAGCTCCCATACCCGATCCTCATAGTAACAGGGGCTCTTGGGATCAGGCCTATAGTCTGTGGGCAGGAGGCTGGCCTCCAAGAGTCAGTGGCATGGGAGCTTCTGTCACATATTTCCAGCACTTAAAGGTAGATCAAGGTACCGGACCTCCAAATCAGTTAGTCAGGTAACCAACCCCAAAAAGTCCACTTATCCTTGTAGACTCCCGGAAGAAGCTCCAGCATCCAGCACATAGCTCAAGTTTGCTGCTGGGGAGGGAAGCAGACTCCCTTCTTCCCCTGGGGAGGGTGCTGTTGGGGAGTGTGCCACCTTCACACTTTCTCGGAAACCTTCTCAGCCGCTGGGGAGGGAGGTGATTGTCTCCTCTCCCCAAATTTCACTATGCTGCTGGGGAGAGATGTTGATTTCTTCTTCTTTTTCCTGGAGCTCAATCTTCCACTGGGGGTGGAGGCCAAGTTCCTCTTCTCCCTGAAACTTAATCTGTCTCTGGGTAAGGGTAGTCTCCTGGAAGATGCTCCACTGCATAGTTCCACTTTGCTATTGGGGAGGGAAGCCAACTGCCCGCTCACCTGGAGTTCCTCCTACCACTGGGGAGGGGTGCCGCCTACACGCATTCACGGAAACCTGTTTGGCCTCTGGGGAGGGAGGCTGACCACCTCTTCTCCATGGAGCTCCTTCTGCCACTGTAGAGGGAGGCAGACTACCTCCTCTCCCTGGAGTTCAATATGCCACTGACAAGGGAGGCCGACTACCTCCTCTCTCTGAAGCTCACGCTGTTGGCTCACCGGTCTCAACGCAGCCTCCACATCTCCATCCCATAGAAAAGCATTAGGGGACTCGTGCACATGCACACGTAATTGCCTCACTGTGCCAATTAGCATCTTCTCATAGTCAATGCATCTGCACTGACTCATAAAAGGCTGTGTTTACACTGCTAAGACCATAAGTATCAATAGGTGATATGTTTCTTGTGTGGTCATGATTAGAACATGCCGTGCATTTTGGGCTACTATCCCAGCAAATATAGGCCCCGGGTAACTGTCCTGCATTTTGGACTCTGCTGGCATTAAGGATTTATTAAGCTGAAGTGGCTCTGTTGCTTAAACTGTTCCATAAAAGAAGTTGAAACAGGAATAGAAAAAAAGTTACGTACATTTGTAAAAGGAGGAATTAAACAATAACTATATTAGAGGTATACAGTGTGGCTAAACAAAGGTCAATCTCAAGCAGTAAATGAAGGTGATTAGCTAGAGGATGGGTTTCCAGGGGTAGTCAAAAGTAAGGTTACCATTGGGTGCAGGAAGTAGGGGAGAGAGGGGGAAGATGTGAGGAAAAAGGTTCACACCAGGACAGTGACCATGGGAAAAATGTAACAAATGCTTTGTGAGCTGCAATGACCACAGGAGGAGAATTGGCTGGAGAGATCAGATGAGTTCTTCAGGTCAGCAACCACAGGAGAAGCTTCTTGCCTGTGTTATCTCGAGGCCAGTCCACTCGTAACTGAGGATCCAGCACTGACACTGCATGAATATAAACACCAATACTCACTGTGGCAAACCTAGCCACTTACAGAATGTCCTTGTATATATCGTGCTATTACCTGTATTGTCTGTTTCTAGGAGTTAACCGCTGCGAGAATGTCTGCCTGTAAAAGCATGCCATTTCCCCTATTAGAGATCTATGTGTAAGGCATTCGTGAATGTGGCGAAACCAACCTTGCCACTGGGCATTGGAGAAGATTGATTGCCAGCCTCCTGCTATGGCCATGGTCCCTGGGATGTATTGCCCTTTAAGGAACTGATTCGGGACTTATGGACTTTTATTGGACTGTGTATGGCCCTTTAAGAACTGTATTTGGGCATCATGGGTTTTTATTGTGCTGCTTCTGGCCCTTTAAGTACTTTGGGAAAGGACCTGCAGTTTTGGCATAGCACTTCGGATGCAGCCGAAGTAGTCGAAGTGGCCGCCATTAGAAAACAGAACACGTGGTGGCGCCCATTTTGATTCATTCGAATGCAGTCAGCGGTGTGTGCCGTCAAATTCATGGAACTAAAATCGGCTACAGAACGGCACGAACACCGCTGAAGTTTTACCTTCCTTGGAACTAATGCATTCGACAGTTTATTCGACAGTTCGACAATTCGAATGGTTGTCGTTCGTCTGTTTAAACTGACTTTAACATGGGAAATAGACCGGCCGCACAGCCTGATTCTATGGAACTGTTTTGGGCATGAAAATGTGCTTGCGGTCGGTCATAAAAGGACTTCCAGCTAACTTGTTAACCCCTGGATGGAATCGAATGAATTTTGACTATGTTTATAATTAATAAGTGTGCTGAATAATAATATGTCATTTTTATGAAGATTGAATGCATATTTTTAAAGTTATAGTACATGTGTAAAAACTGTATTTCTCTGCCTGTGATAATAACATTAACCCATTGTGTAAGGTAATTGGATCACAGGCAGAGGGGATGATTTTGTTTGGGAGTGTCTGAGTGTATTGTACGTATTGATTGGTTGTTCTGCAAAACCCTGTGGGCAGTACTATGTGTGTAAAATGGGCATAAAAGCAGAGTGTTTGATTTAAAGCTCCAGTTCTACTTCACCCTCAATTTGGAGTGCCATCTCTTATTGGGGGAATCTGCTACAAGGGATTGCTATGCTTGTCATACTCCCTTGCTAAATCACTACTAAGCTCTTGTAAGAGCTTGTTCCTGCCTTGCTCTCTGGAGGAGTCTACGGTGGTTATTGTTTCTCTGGAGTGCTTAGAGCTCTCAGGAAGCACTAGGAGCATCCTTCAATGGAGGTACCCAGTCTGGGTACCACGTGATCCGTTACAGGGTGTTACAACACACGAATACCGCTAGCATTCAGCTTGGTTATCCACGAGCAGTGAATCTCCACACTGTTCCTGGACTAAGCAAAGTACCGAATGGGAGACCACCCCAGCAGGTCGTGTGTCTCCCATTAGGTACTTTGCAACATTATAGCAATGCCCAATTAATGTGTGCTGCGCTTCGCCACCGTTCGTGTACCGAACACATGGCGGCGGCCATCTTTGTACTCTGAGACCCAGCGGGGTTTTGCCGTCGAGCGCCTGGAACTAAAATTGGCTACTCGGCGGCACAAGCCCCACTGGACTTCCAATCCGTTCGGGAGTTTGTTCTTTCGGGAATTTAATTCCCTCGGTCAGTACCACTATTTCAAGCCTGGTGGTTCTGATCATGCAATTTGAACGGCGTTCGGTTATTTGTGCCGGGATCGGAGCGCTAGTTCCCTCAATGATGCGCTCAGATCCCAGCTATGTAACAAGGGGTCTGTTAGCTACATGTCAGGAATATTGTGTCAGTTATGGATTTTAATGTAAAAACTGTATTTTGCTGTACTAGGAGATAATCCCATTAACAATGCATTCTTGGGTGATTATCTCTCTAGTACAGCAGTGTATGATGGGAAATCAGCCTGTAGGCTCAGTCCCCCATGTAGTCCACTACTGGACAACCCATGCAGTGTGACTTGGGAAAACCCTTACATTTGTAACAGCATAAATACTGTGACCTGTGATTAAAAACCTCAGTTGACCTCCAAGCTATGTGTCGTCTAGTTCTTGGGAGAAAAGGATTGTAATTACGCTACCTGCATTTTACCTGCTTCATCCTGTATACCAGCGGAGATACCGTGGATAATACTACTACTCCGCTACACTCACCCACACTCGTAATACGACAAACTCCCTGCATTCACTTTCACTTTTACTGCGGAGACATTGACCTTTATATTTAGTGCATAAAAACCATATTACACACAATGGCATTATGCATATATACCTTTGCATTAAAGGGACACTCCAGACCCCGAAAGCACTTTCGTTTACGGATATGCTTTCAATGTGAAGTCTGTTCTCTTTTTTCATTTTACAAAAAAAAAAAATGTGATCGATAGAAATTGGCATTTCTATAAATTAACCTTTTTACACCCTATGGCTGTCAAACAGACAACAGGTCTTGTTACTTCCTGGTTTGGTTAGCTCAGTGGAGCTAAACTCAAGATGTAGGAAATTGGCCAGCGCATCTGCCTTGCAGAGACTTCTCACTGAGCTGCATTCAGGCAGTGGAGTGTCCCTTTAACGCACTAGCCCACACACACACACACACACACACACAAACACTTTAGTATAGAGACTTCCGTCTGGATTCTAAGCAGCTGAATTTCTGTTTGTATTTTATTCACTACACAAAAATAGACAGCAGTATCCAGAAATCCTGGCTATATTTACACAAATACAGCAATGAATTTACACTATTACATCAATGCATGCACACACATTCAATACACTCAAATACCGTACATCTTTGCATTTACATATACACACACACACACCGTGTGTTCACACACACACACACCTACATTCTCACTCTGCATAAGCAATATTATAAACATGTATACACACTGATCCTATACACAAACAACACACATATATAAATGAACCTTTACGGTGTACACACATATAAATATACAAATAATTTGAAAGTGGTCCAGATTTTTTTTGTGGTCCTATTCAGTTATAAATTATTTCTGGTTGATGTCTTCTCTTTCCAATGACGCAATTCAATAAAAGTAAGTTCGACAGTAGCTGCTAGGATGTTCTAATCACTAGAATCTAGTGGATGTTCATTGTTCCAGAACAGCAGCCACTCAAACGAAGATCTACGTGTTGCTCCAGGCCCTATAACCGTTGCAACTTGTTTTATTACAGATTATACTCTTGTTCAGTTTCTCTATTATTCCAAATAACAGAATGACGAGAAAAATCAAATTAATTGCCCAATAACTAAAACAAGAAGCTGTAGTAGTTATAGTACTTGGAGTGTCACTTTTAACTGGCCAAATAACCTTTCCTTCAATTAAATATACATACACTCCATGGCCAAGTATAATTATTTTAAATGTAATGCTTAGTGAAAAAAAAAAAAAATAATAATAATAATATATAACAATGTCCATGAAGATTTGTATATGTATACTCCAGATTATCTGCTTGGGATTTATAGATTATCACTAAAGGTTGCCCACAGTAGCATCGTTCCCTGGGGAACAGCGTTGGAATCAAATTGTTCCTTAGGTCCTTATGAACGGATACAACATAACAAGGGTGGATCATACAGGATCTACAGCTTTCCTCCTGTCTTCTATTGTTAAACATGTGTGTTAGTGCAAACTACCAACAAGAGAAAAGGGGGGAGGGGGGGGAGGACAGACAGAAAACCTGCAAATATGGGCGTTGGGGTGGGCATATAAAACGCTTATAATGTGTGTCATCCGACCAAAGAGAGTCTCGATCTTTGACCCTATCCTATTCTTGCATCTTATAGAGTGTGATTGCATGTTTTGAAGCCGTTTATGGGATGCTGCTGCAAGTAATGGGTTAACTGCAATAGGAATGGTGCTATAATCCTTTTATTACTGTAATAAAGAAGTTATGTTGAAAAGGTGCAAACCAGATGCCCTCTGAAAGGAATGGACTTCATGCTCTTGCAAAACAGTTATTCTCGTTAACTAGTTAAGTCCCAAAAGTGAAATGACATGTACCTATTGGCATAATTATTCTTATGAAACAAAGTGTCTACACTTTTTGTGCAGAACAGATTTTATATAAACACACACACTTTTTTTTTTAAGTTAAATTAAACAGTCTAAACCAGAGAGAATCTTTATGAAATGCTCCTTTTTAAGTCTTCTACTCCTATTTTTAAATTTACGCGATTTAACAACTACTTTGTTTGATGTAATTGCCCATCTTTGGCAAAATGCAGTGTTTTCAAGCTACCATTTTACGGTGACTATCGGTCGTGACAGCTGATGAGAACGGGCATCATCTTGGGTGATGCCTTATAAATTCCAATAGGCAATGAGCATCTGCAGAATTATCTTTGAAAGATCACAAGCTTCCATTGGATCGTCATAGACTCCATATTGTACTCATGCACAGCTCTTTTAGTGGGGTCTTTGAAAATAATATGCTGCTTAAGGACTAAATTTCAAATAATAACAAAAAACTGAATAATCTGCTCCAAGAAACACTCCAAGCTTGCTGAAGAATTTATGGTGCCCGGTGTGACCTTTTGCTCTCCAAATGCAAGTAGTTTAACGGTTTGATAATAGTTTGACTACTTACCCATGGACCACCAGGTATTGCTCCATGCCTTTCCTCTTCCACTGTGGACAACCGAACGTTCCTGCTAGTAGCTTCCATTACCTAACCTAAGCTAAACCCTGCAGTGCAAGGACAGCTCATTGACTGAGAGCATCAGATGAACGTTCTCACCCAACGAGCATAGCACCACCGGTTTAGCTCAGGCAAAGAGCTACTGGCACTCATAGAGAGACAGGGAGCAGAGCCAGGTGGACCCCGGGTAAGAAGTCAAACTGTTCTCAAAGCTTTGTCAACTTACATTGAGGGTGCGCCAGTACCTTCCTAGTACCATTAGCACAACAGCACACTATAGTGGTTATGGTGTTTGTAGTGTTCCTTAAAAACTGCTATGTCCACCGCCCCATTGGGTTACAAACAAATTAGTGTTACCCTGCATTATGTGGAATTCACATGTAGTCGGAAGAAGCAGTTAAGTGATCCACACAGAACCTGTGAGATCCTTTCTTTGATTAAATGACTTCTGCTGGTAGCAATTAAAAACTCAACATAATACTGGGCTGCACTGTAGCTACACATCCAATCAGCATGTGGATTGGGTTAGCGGGCCAGCTGAACATGGCAAAGGAGGGAACTGTAATTCGCATATCCCGTAAGTAACTGGACAGATAAATATTGAGATATTGCTCTATCATGCAGAATCCCTGAAGCTTTTCATGCTACTTGGATATTCTGCAGAACACAAGACACTAGAATTGTTCTGTCATGGAAGATCTGTTTGTGACCAAGAGTCCAGTTTTCCAGCCCTAATACCCCAATCCTTGCAGTCCAGTTGAGCGCTTCTAAACCTTGGTCTGGTTGCAGCAATATCAATTGATTGACTGGGAGAAAACTCGGAAGCAGTAGGTGACCACATGGAACTGTACACCGGATTGGAACGAATGTCATCCAGCAAATTGTTTACTGGGTGGCGATTGAACACCATACATGCAATAAAGCCACTTTTTGAACAAAATCTTATAAAGCTCCTGCTTAGCAGCCTCTGGTGCAATAATGGAAATATTATGTATATATAGAGATAAAAATAATAATAATAAAAAAAAATCATTATCATTGTGAAACGTTAAGGATTTACTCTAAGCACCATCACAACTTTGCACCACTGTGGCTTAAACTTGCAGCTGCAGGCAGACCCACACCATAGTTTGCCTTTCAGCACCTTACAGATTTATATGTGCAAATTGTAGCCAAACTGTAAAAATAAAAGACTTGGAAATATTCTTCCAACTCAATTATGATCATGTAAAAATGTACAATTCCCAATTTAGTGAATGACTCTCCAAATTATATGGCCCTGTCGCTGCCTTTGGACTGTCATATTGTGGTTTTTTACGATGGGCTATACAGCTGTAAACAAGGTGAGACCAACCATTAACTTTGCAGAGTGCATCCACAGATGTGCATTCATCAAGACTTGGGCGGAAAATGACAGTGATAAAATAATAAAAGCAAATTGCTAAAAATCTTTATATGTAGCGTGTGGAGCCAGGGTAATTAACCCTTCCTTCCACAGAACAAGGAACTTGTGCTCTGCTTCAGTAGATACAAAATTGGTTATGGGAAAGACCGTTACATCATACTGAGATATGGAGAACCCAGTTCTCATATCAAACTACAACTTATTAATGCTCTTGAGACAATGATATTAATGTCCATGATCTTTGATAGACAATTTATGGCCAGATTAACAAAGCCGGGTGTTAATGTAAGCCATTTTACCTGCATAATAACAGTGTAGGGTCAAGCCAATCAATTATTTTATTATAAGGAGGCCAACATAAGTCTCTGTACCTATATTTAGAGTAGGAGGTTTGAAGATCTATTCTAATTGTTCAGCAAACTATGATTCAACTAGGTGGCTTTATATTTCGACAGTGCACAGGCATAATGACTATATACAACTCATGTTACATAAGAAAAAAAGAAAAATCAAGGGTGAAACACAGATTTCCGGGTTTCAAAAACAAAATTATTTAAAAATTTGTTTAGAGTTGATGTAGGTCTAGAGTTTAGTCAAATTTTCATCAGCCGAAATAAATCTGTATTGTTCTATGAATGGGGACTGATGTGAACTATAGTCATTGCTGCTGCCATGGAGTAGTGGGAGTTTGAGCGCAGGGCTTAATTTTGCATGTTTAGCTAGAATATAGTAATCAGTGTAGAGTAGATGTATGTCTAGAGTTGAGTCAAATTTTTGTCAGCTCAAAAACATAAAACAAAACAAAGAAACCGTGCAAAGCAAGAATGTCCACAAGGTAGCTCTCCAACTCTTATAGGTCGACAACCCCCTAGATGCTTTGCAAACACCAAATGTTTCAACTTTAGAGATACATTTATTTCAGGTCATCTTTTTTGTTACCCATGTTATAATTGGGATTAATAATAACAACAGCAACAGTTTATATATTGAGACATAAGATGTAAAGCCAGTCACAGTTTTATTATTTTTTTTAGATAGATCAGAGTTTTAAAGGGGCACTCCAAGCAGTCACAAATTTGGTACAATGTGTAAATTAGGTTTCAGTTAGTTGTGCCGGGTGAAATCTTTAGCGCTCTACGGAAGAAAGCGGACAACCGAAAGTACAGCTAAAATCACGGACATGATGACTGGCTAAGTCACTTTCTGGTCTAGGTAAAGCTCGATGCAAAACATGCAGAGTACAACATATTTAGGAACTTGGAAAGGATTATAATTTTTATCGTCAATAATGTTTATTAATTTGTTATTTTTAAATATTTTTTTTTTACCTCGCATGTAATACATAAAAAAAAAAAATGTGTCCACTCAGAACACAAGTGTGTCTTTTAAATATAATAAATAGATAAATAAATAATAACAGGGAAAAAGAGAGTACTGTCAGATAGCACCAGGTCTTACGGTAAAATGGTGCTCTGTTATGTACTAAAAAGACACTTGCATGGGGTTGAATAATTTTAAAACTGGAGCAGTCATTATAAGTTGATTTTTCAGTTGAGTTTGAGGAAACCACTTTCATCATTTAGTTGAGCTATTTCAATAGATTTTCTTTGATTTGTTCATTTCAAACAGCTGAACGTCTGTAGATTTTGACAATAATTTTTCATTTAGTATGTGTAAAATGATCTGAAAGAGAGCAGTGAAGTGCAAGAGAGTACACACTGTTCATCATCTCTGTTTTACGTTTTTTTACTAAGCCCTCCAGATCATCAGGTTTCAATTTGCAAATGATATGACACGCTGGAAGATTGAAAGCTGGGTGATAAAGTTCACGTTTTGGATGCACAGTAATAACAGCACAGAGATTAAGAAACAGACCGTAAAGTCAGACTTATTGTGCAGACTCAGCAGGCATCCCAACCACCTTGATTTCTGCGGACAGTCCAGATTTTCGAGTCCTGTCCAGCCATCAACTTTTGTGGTCGCTGGAAAACTGTCCCCAACAAGCATCATATTAAATGTGCTCACACCACGCTCAGGGAATAGTGCTCCTTGCAGGATGTGCCCTCCGTGCGCAGGCCAGGATTATGGACAGGCAGCCAGATTTGCATTCACACCAGGCTGACCTGCTAATACTTTGGGCAGACCCCTTTAATTGGCGCCATTAATATGATTGCATCACTGGCCATCTCTGAATCACAGGACGCCAGTTGAGAAGTATGAGACTGTAGGCAATATTAAGCAAATAAATATACACTGCTCAAAAAAATAAAGGGAACACTTAAACAACACAATGTAACTCCAAGTCAATCACACGTCTGTGAAATCAAACTGTCCACTTAGGAAGCAACACTGAGTGACAATCAATTTCGCATGCTATTGTGCAAATGGGATAGACAACAGGTGGAAATTATAGGCAATTAGCAAGACACCCCCAGTAAAGGAGTGGTTCTGCAGGTGGTGGGCACAGACCACTTCTCAGTTCCTATGCTTCCTGGCTGATGTTTTGGTCACTTTTGAATGCTGGCGGTGCTTTCACTCTAGTGGTAGCATGAGACGGAGTCTACAACTCACACAAGTGGGTCAAGTAGTGCCGCTCATCCAGGATGGCACATCAATGCAAGCTGTGGCAAGAAGGTTTGCTGTGTCTGTCAGCGTAGTGTCGAGAGCATGGAGGTGCTACCAGGAGACAGGCCAGTACATCAGGAGACGTGGAGGAGGCCGTAGGAGGGCAACAACCCAGCAGCAGGACCGCTACCTCTGCCTTTGTCCAAGGAGGAACAGGAGGAGCATGGCCAGAGCCCTGCAAAATGAACTCCAGCAGGCCACAAATGTGCATGTGTCTGCTCAACAGACGCCATGAGGGTCCGACATCCACAGGTGGGGGTTGTGTTTACAGCCCAACACTGTGCAGGACGTTTGGCATTTGCCAGAGAACACCAAGATTGGCAAATTTGCCACTGGCGCCTTGGGCTCTTCACAAATGAAAGCAGGCTCACACTGAGCACATGTGACAGACGTGAAAGAGTCAAGACGCCATGGAGAATGTTCTGCTGCCTGCAACATCCTCCAGCACGACTGGTTTGGCAGTGGGTCAGTAATGGTGTGGGGTGGCATTTCTTTGGGGGGGCCGCACAGCCCTCCATGTGCTCGCCAGAGGTAGCTGGACTGCCATTAGGTACCGAGATGAGATCCTCAGACCCCTTGTGAGACCATATGCTGGTGCGGTTGGCCCTGGGTTCCTCCTAATGCAAGACAATGCTAGACCTCATGTGGCTGGAGTGTGTCAGCAGTTCCTGCAAGACGAGGGCATTGATGCTATGGACTGGCCTGCCCGTTCCCCAGACCTGAATCCAATTGAGCACATCTGGGACATCATGTCTCGCTCCATCCACCAACGTCACGTTGCACCACAGACTGTCCAGGAGTTGGCAGATGCTTTAGTCCAGGTCTGGGAGGAGATCCCTCAGGAGACCATCCACCACCTCATCAGGAGCATGCACAAGCGTTGTAGGGAGGTCATACAGGCACGTGGAGGCCACACACACTACTGAGCCTCATTTTGACTTGTTTAACCCCTTAAGGACACATGACATGTGTGACATGTCATGATTCCCTTTTATTCCAGAAGTTTGGTCCTTAAGGGGTTAAAGGACATTACATCAAAGTTGGATCAGCCTGTAGTGTGTTTTTCTACTTTAATTCTGAGTGTGACTCCAAATCCAGACCTCCATGGGTTAAAAAATGTGATTTCCATTTTTTTATTTTTGTGTGATTTCAGAAGAATATTTAATTCATTGAGATCTAGGATGTGTTATTTTAGTGTTCCCTTTATTTTTTGGAGCAGCGTATTTTCTATACATGAGACATGAACATGAACGCTCACAAAACGTAGCTGAACTCAGCAATATTACTTTGTAATATTGTTCCTGTATTAGTATATCTAACCATAAAGGAGGATAACTACTATAACTTGAGAACTACAGAAGTAAAGGCAGACAAATTAGGTTCCCAAAAATCAGTAAAATTAAAGAAACAATATAGCGTTATGAATACAAACCTGTATTCCTAATGCTATAGTGTTGTCCTCTTTATTTAGATTGAGCCCCTTTCCCCCATTAATCGTAATAAAAAATTAAAAAATAAAAGGTTTCACTTACGTCTTTCCCCAGCGCGGAGCTCCAGCAAAGTCACGCTGACCCTTTTAAAAGTCCAATACAATACTCTTCACATAGGTGCATTGGTGACAAAAGTGCTGTGTTGCAGCAAAGCACTCCTATTGGAGGCTAGCTGTTAGAACGAAAATTAAATAGGAAGAGCCTCCAGTAGCCGTCAGGTAGCCAGCTACTAGAAGCACATTTACTCCTGCAATGTAAGCATTTCCATATTTACTAAACGGCAATGCTTTACAATGCATGGTTAAAACGAAGGACCGCTGCACCAAGACGACTTCATTGAGATGAAATGGGGTGGGTAACTGGTAGTGGTTCTTCAAACTGCAGCATTCAATACGAAAACCAACAAGTCTAGTTCTTAAACAGTGATCTGAGTAAACTTCAGGATAAAGGAAGGAGCAAGCAGAAAAATGCTTATTATCCTGGGCACTCGTCAGATGGATGATGGCAACCAACAAATCATTGGGTTTCACAGACCTTAGAAGACCAGCAGCAAAAATGTAGACTCCAATGATGCAAAAAAATAAATAAATATATTAATAACAGTGGAGTATTCAACGCTGGATCCTAGTTATAATAAATCACCTCGTCAATTTCTTATGTACCTCTCTATGGCTATGCTGATGGCTCAAATCTTCGTCATATTTAAATAGACAACCTCCTGGCATATAGAAGATATGATATTCAATAACCACATATAAACTCTCTTTTCATGCCAACAGAATCCAGACCATGGTAACATTCCTCTACTCAGGAATCCAGTCTCTAAAAATAATGTCAAATAACACTTTGAGAAGATCCAGTGGACTTTACACCAAAGAATCAAATCCATAACAAGAGCAATGTTAAAGCAAATAAAGCCTACAATAAACAGTGCCATTACCGGTACCTTCTAGCCTAAACATACTGCATGCCTGATGTAATTGTTTTCGGTTCTCTACCTATATGTTGTGGTGGGGTATCTTGACTTAATACTAGTGTTGTGTAACACCATGTGCTTTTTTTTTTTTTTTCTTCAGAAGGTTAACTAGGTTCCCCCGCTCTGCAACATTTTTGAAATCAGTCAACACAATCACATATTAAGGTGTGTAACACACGAGAGTTTGAGAAATATAAGTGGATCACATTCCTTGCAGAACGCACAAAAACACCCTAATTGTGATGCAACTAGCATCACTGTCATACTTTCTCTGGGCCACCCTGCCCTCCAGTGCCATGCCTCGTTATGCTTGAAGGTATGGAGTTTCTGCCTGGATAGATCATCATATAGTAACTTTTCTTGGCCCATCTCTGGTCTTTGATATCACTAAAGTGAATTAAACTTATACCTCCCAACAGTTCTGATCCCAAGTCAGGATTGTCCCTTCATTTTTTTTTTTTTTTTAAATCTGATGTTCCACTATTGTGCACAGATTCTGACAGCTTAACAAGGCCCGCTGTTTGGTATACCAGTTTTACATGTCACTAGTGATGCACACTGTATGACGGCCTCTTTCTCTGACGCCAACCACTAATCCTCCTCCAATGTTGGGAGATGTGGAAACGCACTGACATATGCTCTGTACACAAACCGTATTTAAAATCAATGTGAAAGCAATGAAAACAGGTCATGCAAGTATATTGAATACTGCTTCATCATACTCAAAGCCCATTATCGTCTGAAAGAAGATGTAGAGCTCCTGTACTCCGACTGAGTACCTCCGCCTGGTTAGCTTCCTCTCTGCCAACAGGAACTCTAGATCGCTGCAGACCAAGTCGCCAAAGCTTGAATGGGATCTCTTAGGACCTCTTCCACCAGACCGGGCTGCAGTGGTTATAGCTCTGGTAAAACTCTCTCCTGTAAACATGTGACTATAACTTTACCCCCCATACATCAGTTGAGACAATGTTGGAAGCAGAATGAGCTTTATTGCACACAACACAGCTATTTATAAAGAGAAGTGTTGATTCTCCCTGCAGGGGGTCCTCCATTCAATGCTACACAGAGTACAATTGTCCACCACTCTGTGTGGAAACTTAAATAAGTTAGATCAAGCCAACACAATAGGTTCCTTGCTGTGCCCTCACAGTACTAGACACACAAGGCACACTGTCCCCAAGAACCTCCTTTCACAGGTCAGCACCTCCACCTATTATATATCCCTTGGTAGTTCATCACCGAGCGCTCTCGCTGTCCAAAACAGCACCCTGATTGGTGGTTAGGTAACCGAGCAATGCCCAATTAAAGATTCACTGGATCACAGCACAGTACCGGTCCAAAGAACAGTTCCAGAGTGTTTAAAAATATCTCTCGGTCAGGCACTCTAATGTGTAGAATGAGTCCAGGAAATCCCCAGAGGTCCCCAATTCTGACTGGGAAGCAAAAGGGGCATCCAGGGCTCCTATACCGCTCCCCATAGTGATTATAGCCCCTTTCAGAGGTTCTTGGGGTCAGGCCCTTAGTCTGTAGGCAGGAGGCTGGCCTCCAAGTGTCAGTGACAGGAACACTGCACCGCATCAAAGGGATGATGGACGGGTCATGTACCATCAAATCTTGGGTGAGAACCTCCTTTCCTCAGCCAGGGCATTGAAAATGGGTAATGGATGGGTATTCCAGCATGACAATGACGCAAACCACACAGCCAATGCAACAAAGGAGTGGCTCAAGAAGAAGCACATTAAGGTCCTGGAGTGGCCTAGCCAGTCTCCAGACTTTAAACCCATAGAAAATCTGTGGAGGGAGCTAAAGGTTCGAGTTGCCAAACGTCAGCCTCAAAATCTTAATGACTTGGAGAGGATCTGCAAAGAGGAGTTGGACAAAATCCTTCCTGAGATGTGTGCAAACCTGGTGGCCAACTACAAGAAACGTCTGACCTCTGTGATTGCTAACAAAGGTTTTGCCACCAAGTACCAAGTCGAAGGGGTCAAATACTTATTTCACTCATTGACATGCAAATTAATTTATAACTTTTTTGACATGCATTTTTATGGATTTTTTTGGTTATTCTGTGGATCAGTGTTAAAATACACCTACCATTAAAGTTATAGACTCATCATTTCTTTGTCAGTGTGAAAACGTTCAAAATCAGCAGGGAATCAAATACTTTTTCCCCTCACTGTATAGATAATTATTATTGTTTATTTATTTTTTGTAAAAGCTGCAATCTTGTCTGCAGTCTTTGCAAGCCCTCCCCTTCTTCCCAGACTTTCCGTGGCTGTCCAATCACAGACTTCAAAATGTATCTTAATGAGAAGTCTTTGCAAGGCAGGTGCTCTGAGCAATTGTCTTCTTCTTGAGTTTAGCTCCACTGAGCTAACCAAACCAGGAAGTAACAGGACCAGTTTCTGATTGACAACCAGGGAGGTGTAACAAGGTTAATTTATAAAAAAAAAGTGCCAATATCTATTGTAAAAAAAATTAAAAAAATACTCACTGTTCAAACATAAAATCCTTCAGCAGGCTGAAGCGCTAAACGGGTCTGAAGTGTCCCTTTAGAGCTAAAAAGGCCAAGCTGCATCTAAAGTGGCGTTTTGGGGAATTTTTCCAAGTCAGTAATTTAGGCCTAAAAATTACACTTTGATTTTTCAATTCACTACAATTTGAGGTTTAGTGAATAAACCCCAAACATCACTGTGGCTTCAACGTGACATGGCCCATTTTATATAAACACACACAACCTGCTACACTTTCTGCTACTCACCATTAAACACTAGTAACCCAACGCACAGAACATAAAGATCAATACAAATGGCTAAACATGAAAAGCACAGTGTTTGCACTGAGGGTGCAGGTGACAAAAATAACCTTTGAATCTATTTGCATGAGTTCTGTATGACAAACTAGCAATATTATGTTGTGCGGTTTCCAAGGAATGTCTTTCAATTTACCAATATGTTTTTAAATGGTCATGATCTTGACTCTTATCATCCAATTATTGAAAATTTAGCCAAATTATTATTATTTTAATCCATGATGGTTTTCTACAAAAATTTATTTCTAGGGCTATTTACTAAAGTGAGAAGTCAAAGTGAGTTACAAATGTAAGGTCAGAGTAGCCAAAATGGAAGCATAGCTCACTTAGAGAACTTCTCAAGTTTGACAGTTGCGGCCTTAAAGGAATACAATTGTGTTAGGGATACAAAGTTACATTCCTAACACTATAGTGTCCTTCTATCCAGCGGCAATGAAAGGATTAATAACCTTTTCATTTACTTAGTGCTTTGGCGCTGGCTCTATCTCCGCCTCCTACGACATCAGCATGAGGGGGAACCTAATGTGCATGCGCGGCAAGTGCTGCGCGTGTATTAGGCCTTCCCCATAGGAAAGCACTGAAGCAATGCATTCCTATGGGGATTTTGAAGACACTGGAAGTCCTCATGCGAAGGACTTAAATTCTGTGAAAGGCCAGGAAGTGCCTCCAGTGGCTGTCTACCAGACAGTTTCTCAGAAATTACAATGTTTTGCATTGCACGGTTAAGGAAACGGTTATAGTGCATCCTGGTCACTTCAACGAGATGAATTGGTCAGTGTGCCTATAGTGTCCCTTTAAATTTGAAATTCACTTTGAATGCTCATTTCAGTGAATAACCCTGTAAGTCTGGTTTACTGAATTTCAAAGGGCAAACTAATTATACTTTCACTGGGGTGTGACCAGGTGGCAAACTATTCTGGGAAAATATTCAG
Source organism: Pelobates fuscus (assembly GCF_036172605.1). Taxonomy (NCBI): domain Eukaryota; kingdom Metazoa; phylum Chordata; class Amphibia; order Anura; family Pelobatidae; genus Pelobates; species Pelobates fuscus. Next base: position 284,266,341 of record NC_086322.1, on the reverse strand, counting down.
AAAGTAAAAGTTAACAAAAAGTCTGAATCTAAATACTCAGTATTGCATGTTCTCTAAAACTTATTCTAACAAGAATTGAACTTCTTTCACTGTGATTTCTCCTTAAATTCCCACTTCCAGGCAATTTCCAATTTTTTATGCTTATATCTTACAAAAACCCAGCTTATATCCACGACTTCCTAACTCTTGAAAGAAGTAAAATGCAGTCCATGCTCTGATTATTTCCTGTCTTGATCAATGCAACCCATCCCTCTTTTATGTCACTTAAAACCAGATTGTCTCCATACAAACCATAATAATTGCCACTGCCAGACTCATCTACCTGCCCTACCACTCCTAAATACATTGTCCGTCTGCAAGTCTTCATACCTCCCAAGTGTCCCCAATTTCGAAGGGCCAGTCCCTGTTTTGGGCCCAAATTTCACTGTCCCTCTTATATAGAAACTCCATATTGTTGGCGTGTCTGATTGTATAAAAGATCCCCACAGCAGTAATATTTGCATTTATATTTTTAAACTAGGAAAAGATAGATGATCAGTTCTGCCAATTATTAGAGCTGATATTCTGCTTATTTCCAATAATTCGTCTTGTAATTTACCGATAACTTACTCATGTCTACCAACCACCGCATGTCATCATCTGCATCCTATAACCGCCAGCCAATGAGGCTCCACGTCACAACCATACGTCAGTAAGATAGTGAATAAGCCAATGTACTGGGCTGGCTGCCTGAGAGTAATCACACTTCTATCAGTAACAGCACAGTACAGGCTGGGAACTCACTAATCCCAGCATATTATTATCATTATTATTATGGATACCAATCCTCATACCGTCATCATTATTCAAACTAGTTTTATCAGCCGATAGTAACAGTCACTATCACTACTCAATGCCATTTGCCTGTTATTATAATGCCTCTGTTGTTCTAACTTTTTCCTTGTGTTTTTCCATAATGACTAAAACTGTTACTGTCCTTGCTACAGTTTTATTCTTTGGAGTGAGATTTCTGAAAGAAAGCTATTCATGTAAACCGAATATATGCAAAAAAAGTAGAACAATTTGTGATAGTAAACTGTATTTATATGATGTGAAGTTTTTAGTTTACACCTGAAGTCTGTTTGCATTGCGAGTAAAGTGCATTTGTGCCATTAAATATGTCGCAATCATATTGCGCAAACTTCCTAAATTCATAGGGCAGTCCTGATTTTGGGTCCTGTCTTGCCACCCCAGGTTTGTTGTTTGGTATCTCACGTCATTAGACACCATAGAAAGTCATAGAAAAAAAAAAAAACACAGCGTTCGTTCATTTCAGAAACTGGCTCAAACCTTTTCTGACCATACAGAGCATAAAACCCATTCAGTCACTTACCTGAATCCAGCACCGATGTCCCTCAGCGCTGGGTCAGGCTCTGCCTACACTCCTCCCCCGCCGACATTAGCCAGCGTGGGAAACCTAATGCAGTCGCATTAGGATTTCTCCATAGGAAAACATTAATCACTGCTTTCCTATGGGGATTCTGGTGACACTGGAAGACCTCATGCATAGCGTGAGGACGTCCAGTGTCATTTAGACGACCAAAAGTCATCTAAGCACCCGGAAGTCCCTCTAGTGCAGGTTTCCCCAAACTCCGGCCCTCCAGATGTTGAATATGAATAAAATAGATTGGCTGAGAATCATGGGGGTTTACGAAAACTGCAATAATTACACTTGCAGGGTTAGGGGAAGTGGGAGTTGGCACCCAGACCACTCCAATGGGCCGAAGTGGTCTGGGTGCCTGGAGTGTCCCTTTAAGTAGTAGCTTCCAGCTCTCCTGACTTCAGTGGGAAGTAATACATAGCAGATATCATGGGAGGAAGTCAATCTATTCTAAAAAGGTTAAACGACTTACAAGGGGTGAGTGCCAGGTCATCCCGGCACCATAACTATTACATTGTACTGAAGTGGTTATGGTGCACTGAGTGTTCATTTAAAGGGACAATATGATCACCAAAACCAGTTTTGGTATATAGATCATGCCCCTGCAGTCTTACTGCTCAATGATCGTCCATTTAGGATTTAAATCACTGTGTTTATGAACCCTAGTCACATCTCCCTGCATGTGACTTGCACAGTCTTCATAAACACTTCCTGTAAAGAGTAATCTAATGTTTATCCCTTCTTTATTGCAAGTTCTGTTTAATTTAGATTTTCTTATCCCCTGCTATGTTAATAGTTTGCTAGATCCTGCCAGAGCCACTTGTATGTGATTAAAGTTCAAATTACAGAGCAAGAGATAAAATTGTAAACCAGATTGTAAACCAATTGTTTACACCAGATTAAAAGTGAAACCAGTTTTTTTCATGCAGGCTGTGTCAGTCAGAGCCAGGTGAGGTGTGACAAGGGCTGCATAAGCAGAAACAAAGTGATTTAACTCCTAAATGGCAGTGAATTGAGCAGTAGTACCTGAGAGGCATGATCTATACAATAAAACTGCTTCATTAAGCTAAAGTTGTTTAGGTGACTATAGTGTCCCTTTAACACAAGTTGCATTTGATTTTCAATATTTCATCAAATAGTGTAAGTTTCAGACAAGTGAAAGTGTCCCTTTAAATATAGTGAACGTATAAACATATTAAAATGTCATGGGAAGTTACTGCACCCCTTCAAGATAATATGTATATGTCCAAGCATCAATGCGTGAACCACAGCCATGCTGTTTGATATGGGGACCCAGATCGCCCACAATGCCAATCTCAAAAAAACCTGTGGCATCCTACGCAGTTTTTTATATATATTTTTTTTAAATTCAGTCTTTACTATAAATAAATAGAAAAAATATAAAAACTCACACAGATCCATTTTAAGGGTCAAAAACATATCAGAGCCACACTTATATTTAGTGTCAGATCTGCACCATTCTACATAAAGAGCTCAGAATATTGCGCACCAGAAGTTATCGTTTTGAGAGCCATGGCACAAGGATTTGTCAAACCCCGAATTATGCCCAAACCGCACAATTCCTTGGGCATTCAACCGACTGGTCCAAGGTTCATATAAATATATCAAACGGCCACAAAATATACACTGTGGCATAATGATCTGTCTCTTACTTGCACCGTTCAAGTCCTAACTTCTAAACAGTTTTTACAAAACAACCACAGCTGGCTTAAGACGCAGCCAAGGGATACAAACTATTTTTAAATCTTTTTTTTTTTTTCCTTTGTGAAAAAAACCAGTCTTTTTTGGTACATGGTCCTCTTTGATTGCAGGGAAAAAGATCGCTTGAATGTATTCCTACCAATTATACAATCTGGGTACAGAATGAAAAAGGCTCACTCTTTAAAACCTCAGTGAATAGACCAAAATAATATTTTGGAGTGACAATATAAGGTTTTTTTTTTTTTCAGAACGTAATTTCCTTCCTGCTTTTTGAGCTCCCAGACATTTAATCATAAGGAAAATGTTGCTTGGCACAAAAGTCTCAGACGAAGCCAAAATAGGGGGAGCGTTGAAAGGGTGGGAAGGCTGGAGACGGGGCAGGGAGGGTGTCTTTACAAGTAATTACCATAAAAATACATAATATAAGGATCTGCATAGGTCTTTTGGAAAATTAGTTAATATTTATTTTTGGGGCTTGTAATGAATTGCAAAGTAATAAATGTATTAAATAAACTTTACAGATAGATAGAGCAGGTGTGAGACCAGGCAACTTATAAAAGTTAAAAGTTCCACAACAGGATAGAAAGTAAGCAAATTATTCCAGGAATCGCAAAGCTGCTCCCCTTAGAAATTGATGAGCAACACAATGAGTCGTACAACGAAACCAAAGTAATGTCAGTGACATGTTTAAAGGCTCGGTCCCTCCAATTATCAAAAGGAAGCTAATGACTTCACAGAGATTTATGGGATCCTGGAATCAAAATACATTAATGTCAGCAGACCTTTGAAAGTCCAAAATAGGAACGCTGAGCCACCAAGCAATTAGAGGATTAAAAGCAAAAAAAACAAAACAAAACAATCCGCAATAAATAAATAGGGTTTGTAGTATGTATTTCAAGCAGTTCTTGTTTGATCAATAATGTTTTAATTACATAGATGTACAAATTGCTGTAGTACGGCTTCAGGGTATGTCAATCTCGCAATTTTCAAAATACATCTTTAGAGACAGCAGATTTCAATTTTCAATTTTCAAAATTTAAACCGACTGTCACTTTCCAAATACGGATCAAGAGTGCTCTGGAATTGCACTGAAATTTCAATGCAGTTCAAAGATTTCATAAGACAAAACAGGGACTACTTTGTCTTGTGATGAATCTGAGGTTGACAAATGATGACAAAAAGGCGTAGTTCCGGCATCAACTTTTGTCCAGTCTCAGCAGCCGTCACAATTGACGGCTGAGGGATTTGGATGTCGATCTATGGAAGCTCTCACGATCCTGCAGGAATCTCTGTATACCAGAGTGCTGTACCTGCAGATTAAGCGCCATTAAATTTTTATTTATATAGCGCCATCAGATTCCGTAGCGCTGTACAATGGGTATGAAAGTGGCGGAATTTTTCCAAATCAGCTATTCTTGCATAAATTTTGCATTTTGATATCCAATTCACTACAATTTCTTATAGTGAATGAATCTTTAGTTTAAAAGTTAAGGTGAATTTCTTTTCCTTCCTCTGCCTCCCTTCATCCATTCTGTAACGTAACTGGATTAAGTTATGTTGCCCACCTACCATGCATGATTCGGACACTAAGTGATTGTCACAGCTTTTTGGCATTCTACGAAAAAACCTGTTCAATGACTTTGTGTTGATGCTGCTACAAGTAGCTTCACTCATGAAAAATAAATAAACGACCAAACTATCCAGAAAATATATTATATAAACTGTTTTTTTTTTTGTTTTTTGTTTTTTTTGCTTGCTGCGTAATTTTATTATCACATCTTTTTATTTTTGAAGATAGCTACAACTGATCGAATACATATCCAATGAGCGCCATTTTGGCAAGAGGTTAATGGTAAGTTCGGCCTCATTAAAAGCAAATGGAAGACTAGGAATGGCTGAGAGAACTCAGCCATGTCCTGGTCCCAGAAAAAGCAGCATATAGGCAACAAACGAGGAACATTTTAAGACTGGTCCCTTTTATAAAAAAAAAAATTGCATCTTTCGCACAAAACAGTCCCCTCTAATCCAGAGTTAATTAACTTAATTTCATCCAAATATCAACATGCGCGACTTGATCTGTACATTAAGCTTAGCTATATTTTTAGCAGTTTACTATTTTGGCAACATTTTCACAATTCACAGTTTGGAGAATAATGCTCAATGGCTGATGTAAAATTATGCAAATGCACAATAGACTTTAGTCAATAAACACCAAATTGTAGGTAATCATAATTGAATTGCAAAATATAGGCAGCAGTAGCCAATACCGGGTAAATTCTCCAACTCAGCTATAGCCATAATTGCACGTTTTGATCCTAAATTTAACGTTTCAGCTTCAATTAACCAGAATTCTGTGTTTAGTAAATATACCCCTACTGTATAGGTTTAGATATACACATATTCTATTATTCCTCTTACAACATACATTATTTTTATCTTATCATAGACCTTGTACCCACACAGGTTGTGATTGACATAAACATGTTAAAAACAGAAAATATTGCAATATTTTCTGACATATAAAATCACAAATGCATGTCTCGTAAAAAGATGGTGACGTAAAGCATCTGATTTTTCAAGACATCGTTGAAGTTTGATTTATTTATATTAAAGATAATGTCCTTAAAAGGGGTAGTCCCTCTCCTTGGGCTAAAGTCTTACACTTGTATAATCAATTAACCATTCAAGTACTAGAGATAAGCAATGCATTGCTACACTATCCATGACATGTCAAGTGAAGACTGGACAGCTAGTAACTCCCCAAGTGTTGAATAATAATAATACTTTGCTTGGCTGTAGCCTAAGCATTAGCCCAACAACAGACCTATGTCCTAAGCTAGTACTGGCCAACATGCAGCTACTGTAGAACTGCAACTCCCATCATCCTTTGGGGTGAAATGGTTGGAGTTACAAGTCCACATCAGTTGCACACCTACCAAATGGTAATCTCTTTGAAATCATGTTTTCACAGCCAGGTAGAGCTTTAGTTATAGCCATGGTATGGTTTGAAGGCCAGTCCCTTTTAAGATCAATAGGTGATTACAATGACAGCCAAGGGGTTTAACATATAACAGCATAACGGTGTGTATGGTGCAAAGATGGAGGGGAGGGGATCAAAGGTACTCACCTGAGCTTTAGGTTGTCCATAAATTCTGGTAAGGTGACAGAGTCCATGAGAACAAAATCCGCCTTCCCATACTGCAAATCCTCTTGCAGTGCCATTTCTGCACCTCCAAAATTCTAGCTACAACACTAAAAACTCTAGACAATAAATACAGGGATGGAGGCTGCCTCTGTCACACACCGGTTGTTTGTAATTCTCTCTTTTTCTGGAGGATGTTTCATTCATCCCTAAGAGCTGAAGCTCCTCTCTACCTAAAGTTCCACTGTGAAGTCTGTACCAGCAGCCTTCTCAGAGTTAAACGATCCAAGGACAGGTGGAGATGGAATGTCTGTCCTGAGACAATGTATCAAGACTACAGCAAGGTGAGAGGTTCAGGTGTAAGTCCTGGGACGATGTACCAAGATTGCAGAGGGATGGTAGGTTTCAAAGTGCAAAAAGATAAAACGTGTCTTATCAGGAGAAATATGTCTCAGTTGGCAGATTCTTTGCTTCAGTAGATGTCTTCCTAGAAGCAGGTGAGATCTTCCTGGAGGTGTCTGTTTCTAAAAGGTCCAGGCTTGGAGAGCAGTCTATGATAAACTCTCACCGATTCTCTGTAAAGCCATAGGGAAACCAGGAAGAGAGGGTGTAGTGGGAGAGGTGAGAGGAGGAGGGGAGTGAAGTTTGAAGAGGGAGGAGAAGAAAAAGGGGAGGAGGTATATGGAAAGGTAAGGGAGGAGATGTAATGGGGGGAGAGGGGGATGGGGAGAAGGTAAGAAGGAGCAAAGATGGGGAAAGTTAACGGGATGTGTTTTGATATGGAGCAGATACCTAACAAGGGTTGCTGACAGGGTAAAAAGTATAATGTATTGGGGGTAGCGAGGCTGGAATGCAGGGAAGGTGAGGAGGTTAGAACGGGGAGGGAAGGGGAGAGGTGTTGGCTTTACCCCCAGACAGGTGGAGTTGTCTGCGGGGTGGAGAGAGGGAGGGACGGGTTTAAGGATTTCTAAACCGTGAGTAGACAGCAAAGGGAGGCGGCTTGGGAGAGGTGGGCGGCGTGAAGACTACAAAGGAGTCACTCAAAAGTGGGCAAGAGAGAGAGGAGACACGGGGCAAAAAGAGATTAGAGAAATGCGGTGTGGGGGCTATAGATAAAGCGCCCCAGAGAGGGAAAAGATTGCTAAATCATGGAGAAAGATGGCATGGGTACAGTGGGATGGAGGGAGAGAAGGTATGGGTACAGTGGAATGGTGAGGAGAGAAGGTATGGGTACAGTGGGATGGAGGGAGAGAAGGTATGGGTACAGTGGGATGGAGGGAGAGAAGGTATGGGTACAGTGGGATGGAGGGAGAGAAGGTATGGGTACAGTGGGATGGAGGGAGAGAAGATATGGGTACAGTGGGATGGAAAGAGAGAAGGTATGGGTACAGTGGGATGGAGGGAGAGAAGGTATGGGTACAGTGGGATGGAGGGAGAGAAGGTATGGGTACAGTGGGATGGAGGGAGAGAAGGTATGGGTACAGTGGGATGGAGGGAGAGAAGGTATGGGTACAGTGGGATGGAAAGAGAGAAGGTATGGGTACAGTGGGATGGAAAGAGAGAAGGTATGGGTACAGTGGGATGGAGGGAGAGAAGGTATGGGTACAGTGGGATGGAGGGAGAGAAGGTATGGGTACAGTGGAATGGTGAGGAGAGAAGGTATGGGTACAGTGGGATGGAGGGAGAGAAGGTATGGGTACAGTGGGATGGAGGGAGAGAAGGTATGGGTACAGTGGGATGGAGGGAGAGAAGGTATGGGTACAGTGGAATGGTGAGGAGAGAAGGTATGGGTACAGTGGAATGGTGAGGAGAGAAGGTATGGGTACAGTGGGATGGAGGGAGAGAAGGTATGGGTACAGTGGGATGGAGGGAGAGAAGGTATGGGTACAGTGGGATGGAGGGAGAGAAGGTATGGGTAAGATGGGATGGTGGGGGGAGAAGGTATGGGTACAGTGGGATGGAGGGAGAGAAGGTATGGGTAAGATGGGATGGTGGGGGGAGAAGGTATGGGTAAGATGGGATGGTGGGCAGAGAAAGTATGGGTAAGATGGAAAAAAAATGCTGTTTTTACAGTAAGATCACTCTAGTTTTGACATTTTTGCTGTGAGTTAGGTCAACACAAATCCCCTCTTACTCATTAAGTTGGAATTGTCACATGTGATGTTTTTGCACAACCTACTGCTATCTGAAAGTTAGAAATCTGCAGTTTTTGTTTGTTTTCTTTTCTTCAATTTATACTGCAAACCCGGCTGCCCTGACACACCCAGAACCTACCATGCAAATTAAAGTAACCATTACAATGCTGTTTTTGCAGGCACATGTGCAGTAAGTAATTCTTGAGTGTGCATGGACCGCATTTCTCTGCAGATGATCATCATGAGGTGATGATGTTGCCTGGACCCACAAGTTTTGCCGAGGTTTTTACTTATGTCTGCTGTATTACACACCCCAGAAAGATATTCCATAGCATTTATTATGGAGAGGGAATGAACATAATTTCCAGATAAAAGACAATTCCACCCACACATATTGTCCATGAAAAGCAGTGGTTTGGAGAAGATCGCGAAGATGTCATCAGACATACTTGTGTGTTTGAAGGTGGAGCTGGTGGCTGCAGCAGAGGAGTCAGGATGCTGGAAACAAGGTAAGTATTTTTTTTTTTTTTTAAAGCTTTTGTTTTTACTAGCAAGAGGAGTGATAGAAGGGTACCAATAGTCCCAAAATAAAGATTGTTATTTTTGGGACTATAGATTACTATTACTTTAAAGGAGCACTCCAAGCGCGCTTTAAATGGACACCTTGACGCCCAGACCACGCCATCTCAATGAAGTGGTCTGGGTGCACTGTCCCTGTCCCCTTAACCCTGCAACAAAAACAATGCATTTTTTTTTTAGAGTTATGACTGCTTCTAGTGGATCTCTACCAGGGGGCCATTAGATGTTTTTTTCCTGCAATGTCACAGAGTTTGACTATGGATCAGTTTCTCTCCAGGATGGAGAGCTTGAGACTTCCTTATTGTACGCAGGGAGTGAACACTCTGAACACACGTTGGGGTCAAAAATGACATTGACAACCTGACACTCAGTATTGCATGCTACTGATTGACAACTCTGGTAGGCTGTCTTGTAGCGGTAGTGACTTTTCTAAATTGCTACCTCTATAAGCCACTGTCAAACATGAGTAAGTTGTGCTAGGGTTAGACTGTATTTCTCCCATACATCATAATGCTACATTGGCGGGTTAGAGCTATAGTAATATTACTGCCTTAGAACATGGAAACTCTAATGCCGGACATGCCGGAACATGGAAACTCTAATGCAATTCAAATGCCGGACATGACCACCTTACCCGTAAGTGTCATTGTGCAAGACACCTAAGAAAATATATCTACCTACCTCAAATCCTCATAGACTGTAAGCTTATTTGAGCAGCAATATTTTGGCTCTATATAATTGCTACTAATAAAGCCTTGAAATGTAATTTATTTTTAACTGTTAAGAGGTCACATATTACGTGGATCACTTTATAATATCTCTAAGCTAACATGTTTCAGCACACACAACTGTTTTAAAGTAGAGTGATTGTTTGTTGTGCTTTTTCTTAATGGGGTATTGGGATCTCTGGTGGAGATAGGGGCTATGTCCTTTGTCCATACATATTCCAATCCTCTGTCTCACTCACAATAGCTGAGTGAGAGTTGGGCCTGGAAGAATCATTGAATACTGTATAATACCGTGATCAAGTTGCCTTTATATTAGGAGTTATTGGGACACTGATTAAAGGTCTAAACGGACCTCCAATGCAGTGGCGTGAGTTAGTGAGGGTGAGTCTTAGAGAACCCATTAGTGGGTTGAATACACTTTTGATAGTGAGTGAGGGCACAAGGAGGAGATGGATGTTGTGGCAGACTCTGTGCCTCCCCACCTCCCCCCTTATTTATTTCACCAAAGGACTTTATCCCTACCCCTGGCACTGCCCCTCCTTCTACCTTTTGCCCTGGATCCCCTTTTGGAGTTAGGTTCTACAATCCCTTTCAAGCCTCACTCACAATCCAATTGCTGTGAGTGAAAGGAAGGCTTGGGTTGCAGACACAGACCGCATTGAAATCCTACCTCTGCGTGTCGGCGGTTTCTCTGCTTGCAATCTGTTCACACACTGCGAAAAACCTGGTGAGGTACAAATACTAACGACTCCTGTTAAAGAGCACTTTGTATCAGATTTTGCTGTTACATTGTGAAACGCCAATAGACATTCAAGGCCTATTTTTATAACTTGTGAGCACATCATTGGTCCTTAACCCCTTAAGGACACGTGACATGTCATGATTCCCTTTTATTCCAGAAGTTTGGTCCTTAAGGGGTTAAAGAGATATTATACTATGCAGCTTAATGTACTGTTTCCGATGTCTATAGCCTGTCCCTGCAGGCTGAGCACTGTAAACACTGCTTTTTCATTAAGGCAGTGTTTACATTCCTGGCTGCTTACACCTCTAGTGGCAGTCTCTAAGATGGCCACTAGAGGTGCTTTCAATCCCGTTGCTTTCCTATGCAATGTATGGAGGCGCTGAATGTTCTGCATAGAGATGCACTGATTCAATGCATCTCTATGAGGTGCAACAACGCATTTTGCAGTACATGTGCAATAGCCTCCCAGTGCTTTCCTATGGGAAAGCATTAGATTGGCTGAGATTATCAAGATAGATAATTTCAGCCATGGAGGTGGGGTCAGCTGTGTCAAGAACAACGCGGCATGGGAGAAACGTTAAGTAAAATCTTCCAATGCGACCTGATGGGGCTGTCATCTAAATAGGTGATCACTATAGTGTCAGGAATACATGTTTGTGTTCCTCACACTATAGTGTTTGTTGAAGGAGTAAAGGAGAGAGAAGATGAATAGTACATGGAAAGCTATTTCTGACAATTAAAACAACTATTAATTGGTGGGTATGAACAAGTAGTACATTGGGGAGCCAAGGAGATTAGACCAGGAATATACGATAACTGGGGAGATGTACTTATCCACTTTCAGTGCTCCCAGCCTATCAAAGACATTAAAATATTGACAGGCTTAAACAGAATTCACTTCTGTATTTGAATAACCATAGTAGAGGGCCTAGGATTTAGGTGTCAACAGAGCAGAATTATGTCAAGCAACTTAAAGGACCACTCTAGGCACCCAGACCACTTCAGCTTAATGAAGTGGTCTGGGTGCCAGGTCCAGCTAGGGTTAACCCAATTTTTTATAAACATAGCAGTTTCAGAGAAACTGCTATGTTTATAAATTGGTTAAGCCTTCCCTAATCCTCTAGTGGCTGTCTCATTGACAGACGCTAGAGGTGCTTGCGTGATTCTCACTGTGAAAATCACAGTGAGAGCACGCAAGCGTCCATAGGAAAGCATTGTAAATGCTTTCCTATGCGACCGGCTGAATGCGCGCGCAGCTCTTGCCGCGCGTGCGCATTCAGCCGACGGGGCGGAGAGGAAGAGGAGAGTTCCCCGCCCAGCGCTGGAAAAAGGTAAGTTTTACCCCTTTTCCCCTTTCCAGAGCCGGGCGGGAGGGGGACCCTGAGGGTGGGGGCACCCTCAGGGCACTATAGTGCCATGAAAACGAGTATGTTATCCTGGCACTAGAGTGGTCCTTTAAAAACAGGTGTAAAGGTGGTATAGAAAGACAGTTTGCAATCCAGTGAGCTGTAGTGATGATGGTCCTTAATGAGCCCCTTTAATCAGATCAAACCGACCCTCCCTTTACAGAACGCATGACTGTGAAATTTGCTGCTGTAAATTCTGGCAGCAAAGGAGTGAAAAAAAAAATGTCTGTGTTATATAGGGAAGGCAGGAAATTGCTGAACTCCTACAGTATATAATCACATCATATATACTAATACAAATATTTATGTTACCGAGTCGAGAACACATTAACACTTTGAGGTCCAAGGCTATTTTTATCATGGAAGCGGAAGAAGTTTGACTTTTTTTCTTTTGTGTTCATTTATTGCGTATTTTATTCTTCAAAGTTAGTGAACTTGTACATATTATATATTTTTATTGTGTTTTGTTTCTGCTTTTTTTTTTTTTTTTTTTTACATATAAAGGTTTATTCACAAAACACCCTATGTATTGTGCTAGACCTCTCTCAGCTTCTTCCTGGACCAATGAGATGCTTAGATTCTATTGCTTTATTCTGTCCTATGGTCTTCATTACCCTATTTGTGATTAATTTAACATCTCCACCTCTCTGCCATTGACTGGAAGGCATTCAGCTGTGCGTGAACTCCTTAGTGACCAGACCGTTTTTCAATTTTCCGACCATTTGGGACCAGGGCTGTTTTTACATTTCTGCGGTGTTTGTGTTTAGCTGTAGTTTTCCTCTTACTCATTTACTGTACCAGCACATATTATATATACCGTTATTCTTGCCATTAAATAGCCTTTTTAAAGATACCATTATTTTCATCATTTTATATAATTTACTATAAAAAGTTCTAAAATATGATGAAATTTTTTTTTTAAAAAAACACACTTTTTCTAACTTTGACCCCCAAAATCTGTTACGCGTCTACAACCGCCAAAAAACAAAATTTTGTCCTGAGTTTAGAAATACCCAATGTTAACATGTTCTTTGCTTTTTTTTGCAAGAATCACACCTCACATGTACAAATTGTTTTTAAAGTAGACAACCCAGGGTATTTAATATGGGGTATGTACAGTCTTTTTTAGTAGCCACTTAGTCATAAACACTGGCCAAAGTTAGTGTGGCAAACTCCCCTTTTTTACCACAAGCTCCTGGAGAAGCCTGCTTGCCAGCCTCCTGCCCACAGACTATGGGCCCTGCAGGGAAACCTGTAAAAGACTACTGAACTTGACCGACTGTTAGTACTGATTTCCCTGGAACTGTTTTGGGCATGGGACCATGCTTGTGGTCGGTCAAAACTATGATTTCCAGTAAATTCCTGGAAGTCTCTTTTTGACCGACCACACACAAGGTTTCATGCCAAAAACAGTTCCAGGGAATCGGGGCTTGTGGTCGGTGTAGTTCGGTAGTTTGCAAACAACCGAACGGAGTCAATAGTCTTACCCTGGAGCTTGTTCCCTTTATCCAGACGAATGATCTCACCGAACAGTGCCCTTCTAAGAAGAATAGAAACGAAAGCAGTCGATGATGGAAGTCCAGCGGTGTTCGGGGATTTCTGTATCTGATTTCAGTTCCATGAGATTCATGCCCAAACACCGCTGCCTGCGTTCATGCGAACAAGATGGCCGCCACCTCGTGGTTGTTCATAGAAATCAGGGCCACCCAGACGAACAATTGGAACACTGCAGTGAGAAACGTTCCAAGTTGTTAATAGGTGCTAACAAGTTCCAGGGTGGTCTCTGTTTGTGTGGTTGTTCGGTAAACGAACCATATAGTCCCAATTGCACGAACAAAGCCTGTTTGAAGTATATTAGCCAGTTCTATTGCAGGGGCCATAGTCACAGGGTAAATGTCTGGCAAGTAGTCCCCTGCAAAAACCAGTGGTGAGGTCACTTTCGCCACATAAGTGAAGACAATCGGTCTCACTCCCCAGCAACAGTGCCCAGTACAGGGAGCCGAAGGTGTCGTCCTTTTTCCTCAGCGGGAAAATAATGTGTGTGTGGGGGGGGTGTGTATATTTCCTGTATATGTATAATATAATATAATGTAAAATAATTAAAGCATTTTATAATATATTATACATATATAATGCATTTATATGATTACATTCTAAGTGTATTTTGAGATATATGTGTATATATCTCAAAGTACACTTATAATGAAATCATATATATATGTATAATATATTATAAAATGCTTTAAATATTTTATCATATATTATATTTATATAATATATGTACAATATATTTATTTGATTCTCCCCTCCCTCCCCCCCCCCCCCCACATTTTAGGTGTCAGGGGGACTGCCTGACAGTTCAGACAGTCCCCCTGCAGGCAGATCCTTAGACTTCTATTGCAGCCATGTGATCATGGTGATCACATGGCCCTGGAGGGCCGGGGTGGCCAGAGCTGCTGCAGGGGGACTGCTGAGGTCTCAGGCAAACCCCCTGGGCAGGGATCGCCGCGGATCGCTGGTCCAGGTGAGTGTAGCGCTCTTATTTGCCGTTGACGTTTTTTTGGACGTACCTAGTACGTCCGCTGTCGTTAAGGGGTTAAAGGAACACTTACATTAAAAATTATTATATTTATTTTTAAAGGGACTCTCCACTGCTCAAATCCCCAAAAAACACTGTTTAGTAGATATTCCTCCAATGGAAACCTGCAGGAATTTAACTGTGCATTTTCTTTTCCATTGGGGTAAATCTGAAAACAGTTTGCGAAGGCTGTATATCTCTTGTCTGCAGCCTTTGCAAGCCTTCCCCTTTTAACTCCTCCCAGACTTTCTATGGCTGTCCAATCACAGACTTCCCAATGCAGCTCAATGACAAGTCTTTGCAAGACAAATGCCTCTTAAGTTTAGCTCCACTGAGCTAACCAAACCAGGAAGTAACAGGACCTATAGTCTGATTGACAGCCAGTAGGGTGTAAGAAGATTCATTTACAAAAGTGCACAATTTCTATTGAAATCTGCACGTTTTGTAGAATGAAAAAACATATAGCTTTTCAGCACACTGAAATGCTTTATGTGTCTGGAGTGTCCCTTTAATGTAAATGTACCTGTTACTTAGATTACAAGATACTTCCCCTGCAAAATAAAAATAATATTTTTACTCACCCACTGCAGGGCAGTCAACCTGCTGCAGCAGCTCCTAATCTTCTAAGATGAATTTTACTAATACCGATGATCTCCAGTCTACTCTAATGCTTCTTATAGAGAAGCATTGGAAAACTACCGCACAACTGGGTAAACCTGCGATAACCTACTTTGTGCTCAGGCAACCAGACGATTCTCTGAGAAGAATTCACAGCTTTTTGTGTATTGCGGCATCATGATAGGCATGATGAGCTTGAACGTGAAGACCTGATATTATTTAAAGTCTTCACTAGGAAGTGCATCTGGTGGTTGTCTGATTTCAACTAGTGGCCTACTGATTTCCGAAACGGCAGCGTTTTGATTTATCAGATTGCAAGGCCAAAGTTTACGCACCATAATCACTACATTAAGATGTAGTGGTTTCGGTGCATAGAGCGTCCCTTTAGTTGTTTGCATATTGTCCGTATAATATCCATACAACATATTAAATCCTACTACCTATTTTTTTCAACCTCGTAAAAACAAATCGTTATTGTCTGTCCAATATATCAACTGAATTTTTTTTTTTTTTTTTTTTAAATGATCAATAAAGAAAAGCCAAAGCTGCAAATCACAACATCGATTTTTTTCATAATGCAAAAATGGCAAAATCTGTCATCATATATTATGCAAAACCGTGTGCGGGAAGCGTTACTGTTCACTTGGAAACTGCATCATCGTTGCAGCCAAGATTCAATAAATCGTTTCTACAGAAGATGCCTGGTCCTCCATAACCCATGTAGTCATTATATCATCACTTGTAAAAATTAGGTTCCTGCTATGGTGCCATACTAAAATAAATCAGGGGGAAAAAAAGTACTATACATTGATTTGTCTGTGTCAAAATGAATATTAATGGTATTACTACTCTGAATTTAATGCTGCAAGATACAACTGTGCTTTTTAAATTGAAGAATTGTAGTTCTCCATTCATGCTTCTATCATGTGCTACATCGCCCCCTAATGAAATCAGAGCGGTAGCACACATTTCTTAGGTTACTCAGAAAAAGCCAATTTATCACTAAACACGTTGTACTTCACTCATTAATATCAAAGCCATTTATTCACATGAGCTACAAATGAATAAACTATTTTAGGGAAAAGTTCACCACTTTGGTGCTTGGCATATTGGATGTAAACCATCCTCACCGACTCGAGTTTGAATGAATAGAAAAAGAGTCAAACCCCAAACAGTTGAGTAAATAACTATGAAACATGGCACTAAGGGTTAAAATACAGTCCGGGTCAAAGTTCTATTTGCGTAGCAATCACCAATGGAATGTTACTCCTTTTTAAAAGTTTAACCCATAACTCTTAGTACATTACTGAGAAAATATAGAACCTTATGTAAAGGGACAATGTAGGCACTTAGACCTCTTCCTCTCTTTGACAGACCACCTGGTCACCGAGGGCTAGTACATGGCCCTACACCACCACCTCTCCCCAAAGGAGCTATTTTTACAGACAGTATCCCCTTCCAGTATTTACCTCCCAGCCTACTGGTCTCTTTACCCGGCCCAGGAGTCAACAGGGGTTGGGTAAAGAGCCGCTGAGACACGGCGCACCTGACCAGAAGATAAGCCCAACTCCGGTAAAACCTTGTCTAGAGTGCCCTCGGTCCCAAGACCACCAATCAATGAGCTTTTTGGAATGGTGATAGGGGAGATGGTGAGGCAACCAATGATACTAAGGACTTGAGGGAGCGCCATGTACTAACAGAAAGCGCCACCATCTAATGTGACCGGGACAGTGGCGTACACACAATCCATGGGACCCGGTGCGAAACTGATCCATGGGCCCCCCTCCCTATTCCTCCCCCCCCGACAGACAGACACACACACATATACAGACAGATACATACAGACACATACATACAAACAGACAGGCACACATATATACATACAGGCAGACACACACACACAGAGACACATACATACAAACAGACAGGCACACATATAGACAGACACACACATACAGGCACACAGACAGACACACACACACACACACACAGACACATACATACAGGCAGACACATACATACATAGACACGCACACAAGATGCACATACATACAAACAGACAAGCACACACACATACAGACAGGCAAACATACATACAGGCACTCATACAGACATATACATACAGACACACACACACACACACACACAAGATGCACCCACATACAGACAGGCAGACACACACACCTACAGACACCCACACATACATACACAAACAGACACACAGATACATACAGACCGGCACACAGACAGACACATACACACATACATACAAACACACACATACACAAAATGTTTAAGTCACCCTCCTGTTTCCTACCTTTTAGGTGCAGAAGGGTGACTTTCCCTGGGGTCCAGTGGTGGTTCAGGTGGATGGGAGTCAGAGTTCCCACTTTGACTCCCCGTTCTTCCTCCCGCATGGGCTCTCTGTATGCTGGGAAGAGTGACGTGTGGTCACTTCCTCCCAGCTTGTGATGTAATCACATGGGGCCCGGTCGCGCTGTTAAAGTTGGACGGCGGCCCCGGTAGTTTGCCGCGCAGGCTGGTGCTGCAAATGATGATGGCGGGTATCCAGTTACAGGGGTCCGCAAGGTGTCCGGGCCCCCTGGAATGACGGGCCTGGTCACAGCTGCGACCTGTGCAATCGCGGTATGTACGCCTGTGGAACGGGATATTATACCCAGTGTCATGGAGCCCCACGCCTAATCGAAGGCTAGCCGCAACCCGCTTAACACTATGACTTTCATCTAACTCTGGCTAGCCTCATCTGATTCGGGCACTTTTTGGACAGAATAGGTACTTCAGAGAGACCTTTCCGGTGATATATATGTGGGGGTGCTCTGTTATATAGGTTTTGGGGGGTAAATTCTGTATTGCGTTCTCTGTGTCCGGGAAATAATTCTGACTCAATTATCTCCCAGAGAAAGAGGTGCCTGGGCGGGCTTATTTTGCAGTGAATGGAGACCTGGGTAGCTGGGATATACTGGAGGTCTGGGTATATATTCCTGTGCCTTTTCTTAATAAAACCAGTTCTTCTTCAACCTTCACTAAGTCTCTAGTGCTTGGATCATACCGCTGTGAATACTGCAGCAAAGAACATAACACTCTAGGGCTATAATCACAAGGGAAAGGGCAACGTTGGCGGTGAAAACCCGGCTACTAAGGGGTATGGATATCACATGCGTGGGGTTCTTTTATGTTTTTCGTGTGTATTGGGGTATATTTGTGTCAGGTGCATGCATCTGTGCATGTGATATTAAATTACCATAGTATGTTGCAATACTCTCCCAGACACAGAGGCCCTGGACGGATTTACTGTGCTTTTAATGGAGACCCCATCCTGGGGGTCTGTGTATATAAACCTGTGTTACTTTCAATAAAAGTGAATGTTTTACTCCTCATCAAGTCTCGACTGATGTTTGGGTAGAGAGTGCAAGAAACACTTTATTCTTTGTGAGACTGGGGAGAGACTTTAGGCGGAGATACTACTAGGAGAAGGGGAGCTACGTTACACTCCCACTAACTATGTTACACTCAACCCGCTAACCCTGCCATTCTCACCCCTCACACTGTCACACTCACCCGCTAACCCTGGCACACTCACCTACCACCCTATAATACCCCCTATTCACCCTTTCACAGTCACCTCCTGAAGATAGTCATTGTCATACACCGTCATCTCCCACACAGACTCACACTGACATAACACACAGCCTCACTTTCATACACAAAAATACACAGATACACAATGCCAGAGACACAGACACACTCAGTCAGAATTGCACATGCCCAGGTACACAATACCAAAGACACACACTACCACCTCCCCCTCCCCTCCCATCTACCCCCTACACAACCACAACACAGCTCTCCTACACACACAACACAAAGAAAATGCAAACAATCTCACACACTTAACACTCATTCAACACACACAGACCATTCACTGAAACAGAACCCATTGTTTTATGAGGAGACCTCAATCTGGCAACCTGTCCATTTATTCTTTATTTATTACTGCCATTTATAAAGCAACAACATATTCGGCAGTGCTATAAAATTGGGGAAAAAGGCAGTACAATATAAACAGACCACTAAAAAAGGTAGAGAGGATTGCCCCTGAGCAGAGATCTAGCCCCTGAAAATCTATTATACAGAGAACTTTGCTAGCTAGCCTGTGAGCTTACAATCTGAAGATTAAAATGGGGAGATGAGACAAGAGGTAGCAGAGGAATTTGGAGGTGATGGCAGAGAGATTTAATAATACAACTGCAGTAACTGGTAACTTGCGAAGGGAATGAGGAGATGATTGATTGTGATTCCAAACAGCTGGAAGAGCATGATATAAAGTTTGAAGGAACCAGGGTGGGTAGTAATTAGTAGAAATTAAGTGGTTTTGTTTCAGATGTTTTTTGTAATTGGGCCTAAGGCCCTGGGCAACCTCAGTCCAACTCTGGTTGGACCCAACCTATGGTTTTGATTTCTGATGGCAGACCAGGTCATAACTAAGGGGGACAAAGTGAAAGCTGAGTATTGAAATACAGCCATTCCCTTTAATAATATGTAACTTAAATGTTTGTTTGAAGTCTTGGCATGCCTTTCTGTCAGTTGATGCATTGAATCTCTACAAACAATGATAGCACAGTAGGTTTCCTAAAATTTAAAGGGCTGGAGTTGTTTACCTGCTTTTACCTCACTTCCAAGAACTTATGGTAACCACTTACTTTTTGTGGTTCTGGCCTTATTTAGTCCACCCAGAACCTCGAAATATAGCCATTATAATAATGTTGTATGCATTTAGATGTCAGAGTATGTCTTTAGTAAACAGGCCAAAAGAACAGCTAGTAATATGCGTGGCTAAACCACAGTATCAGAAAGAAATGAAAAGGGTGGTATTTAGACTGTTTAGTCATAATAACTACAAATGCATTTGAGCACAAAAATAAATCAACTGCTTAGATCAGGGTTCTCCAAACTCCAGCCTTCCAGATGTTGCTGAACTACAATTTCCATGATTCTCTGGCTATCTATTTCATTCAAAGTCCTGGGTATTGTTCTATGCCTTACCACCTCCTCTATCGCCCCTCCAGATAGCTCTCTAATAGGTGCCTCTGGCACTGTGATCGCCCTTGACAAAGTTTTACCAGACCGTGGCAACTTCAAGATCCAATAAGGAGTTCCAGGGAGTTTGGAGGTTTCTTCAGGTCAGGCACGCTATGCTTCCCTGTGGTTCTGCGATGCCTCTAGGGCCTCTTAAATGCGTGTGGGCTGGAGACAAACGCTGAAAAGGCAAATGGGGTGAATACAGTTTATTTTAAAGGTAGGTGGTGGTTGGGTGACATGTACCAGTCTCTGGTGGTCTGTCACAATTGTCATCTCACCCCTCTTATGCATTCATGCCAGCCTCTTGCTCACAGCCTATGGATCTGGTTCCAAGACTCTGAAAGGGACTTATGATGGTATCAATTGAAATACAAACTATTCATTGCTACTTGTTTAACTCTGCAGCATCCTCTGCTGGCTGAATGAAAGTTTACATTTACATGATATTGGCATGTCAATTAAATGCATATAATGTGTTTGAGAAATGTTACTTGTATTATTTAGTTCATGTATTAATTTTATCTGTGCGTTCTATATATTTGTATTTTTAATGTTCGTCACCACATGTTTAAGGACTAGTCCCCAAAGGATGGTCCTTGTCCAAAATAAAGAAGTGTATGTTAGTTTCTTTTGGAACTCTGTGTCCTGTTTGGATTGTTCAGGGATCCCAGTGATAGAGTTTTCAGGCCTGTTGGCTGGCTGCATTGTCCCTGTAGTCTGGAATAAGTGCAAAAGAGTTAGGCCTGAGAGCCACAGATGAATCTATAAAAGCAGTAGCTAAAAGAGCTGGAATCTCTATAAGTAGAGGTGTTGATACCTGCTTGGGAGAGAGACTGAAGAGGCAGTGGCAATAATACCTGCCTGGAAAAAGGGAGCTGCAGGATGGAAGAAACCCAAGTCAAGCTTCAGCGACTGGGGTCTGCAGCGCTTTAGGGTCCCTGATAGCAGCAAGGAAGCCGACTAGGCGGAGGTACTTGGTCGGAGTATGGAGTTCCGCCACACCCCTCTTGAATTTCTTACCCCTTTTTGTGTTTCTTATCCTCTTTTGAATGTCTTACACCATTTAGTATATCTTATCCCCACATTTTTTTATTTTGTGTGTCTCTTACATCCTTTCAGCCCTTTTGTGTGTCTCTTTCTACCCCAACCTCTTTGTGTGTCTCATTCTCCATCACAGACCATTTGTGTGTCTTTCTCTCCAGCCCCTTTGTGTTTTCCATTGTCCCCTTGTCTCTTTCTGCCACATCTCCTTTTGTGTATTTATCCTCTTCCCCAGTCTCTGTGTGTGTCTCTTTCTCTCCTCCAGCTCTTTTGTGTCTTTCTCTCCTTCCCCATCCCTTCAGTGTGCCTCTTCTCCCAGTCTCTTTTGTATATCTCTTTCTCCCCTTCCCCACCCCCTCCATGCCTCTGTAGCGGAGCTCCACTAACCAGACTGGGGATCTCCACTGGATTCTTCTCGTAGTTTGTTTCAAAACATTTTGATACAGCTTAAGATTGATTTTTGCCCTCAAGTGTTGGAGCTACTTAGGAATGTGTCCGGCCATCTTGGGAGTCAGGCTCCGTCCGTTTTTACCCACTCCCCAGCCCCTTTATGTCTCTTTTGCCCATTCCCTAGCCCCTCTGTGTCTCTTTGTGTCTCCTCAGTTCTCTGGGTGTCTCTCCCTCCCCAACCCCCTGTCTGTCTATTTTGGCCCTTCCCCATCCCTCTCTGTCTTTTTGTGTCTCCCCAGGCCTTCATGATGTCTCTTCCCCCAAGCTCTTGTCTGTTTGTCTGTCGTCGTCCCCCTGCCCCTCTGTGTATCTCTTTCTCTCCAAATCCACTTTTGTTAGTCTCTTTCTCCCTTTCCCAGCCCCCCTGTGTGTCTCTCCACCCCCCCCAGCACCATGTCTCCTTCTGTACCCAGACCCTTTATGGCTGTTTGTGCGTGTCCCAGCCCCTCCTCTTCTTTATATCCTCTGCCCGGCCTGACAGGAAGCTGTTCGGTGCTCTCTGTGAGCACTTCCTAGATCGTGAATGGCCATGCTACATGCAGTGACTGGCAGGAGGGGAGCGTTGTGCAGTGCGCTCCGCTCCTGCTAGCAAGACTGATCCTGTACCCCCGAACCCGGTGTGCCCTAAGGCACCCGCATGTGCTGCCTTTTGGTAAGACCAGCTCTGGTCACAATATATATTGACACACTAATTGAATTAAGAGCACAGAATGATTGATCAACATCCTCAGATTGCTCTGTGTTTTTGAAGTGTGCGCCTGTTCAGGCCACACCTCCTACTGGCATCCTCGCACCGCCCCCAATTCCCAGCGTGAGCAGGGATTGTGGCATTGCTCAGGGTGGCCAAGAATACAGCAATGTGAAGACTGCTTTTTGATGCGAAGATAACATTATTGGGATTTTTTTTAATTGAAAGATTTTCACATAAACCAACATTGTCAGTATGATGTCACTACTTAAAAAATATATATATATATATAAATTTATAGCACCTTACCACTATAATGTGCTGAAGTGGTTGTAGTTCTTGGACGGGCCTTTAGAAACATTTCCAATGATATATAACACACGATTCACTTATCATATCAATGAATGTTATGACCCTTTCAACTATTTTCCTGAATGGTAGCATTGGTTATAAAGGGTTATTTACTATAGTGAGACTTATCGGGAAATCAAAGTGAATTTCAAATTTTGCCAAAACTGGAACCATAGCTGACTGAGTTGGAGAGTTTTTCCAATTCAGCTATTTTGATTACAAATTTAAAATTCACTTTTAATTCCCAACAATCATCAATTTAGTAAATAAATCTGAAAGATCTTTAAATGCTTTTATTTAATTAATGCTGTGTGGGTTCTTTTTATTTATTTATTTATTTATTTTGTTTTAGGTTACGGACCTTTTACTTGTCTTGAAGGTACATCTGATAATTTTAGCGGCAAAAGGTCAATTTAGTTTAAATCCTATTCTTTTGACTAAAAAGCCATTTTAGTTTTAGTCATATTTTAATCATCTTAATCGTTTTATGTTTTTGTCTAATTTTAGTTGACTAAATCTCCAGTAGATTTTAGTCGATACGAGTAAAATTTAATGGGTTTAGTTAAAGCCTCACTCTGTCTCTTTTGCCCCTTCCACAGCCCCTCTGTGCAGTGTCAATTTTGGCGGCAAATTTCTATTTATTTTTAGTCATAGTCTTTTGACTAAAAATCCATTTTAGTTTTAGTCGTATTTTAGTCGTCTGAATTGTTTTAGTTTTAGTCCACTAAATCTCGAAAATTTTAGTTAATTAATTTGACTAAAATTGTTAGTCGACAAAATTAACACGAAGTAGTAATAATTTAAGAGGAGAACGCTGTGCTAATTCCAGGTAAAGATCACTGCGCCTTGATCCTCCATGTACAGTTCCCCCAACAGAAAACCAACCAACACAGACTTTATTATTTATTGATAAGTTTAACCCCTTAAGGACACATGACAGAAATAATCCGTCATGATTCCCTTTTATTCCAGAAGTTGTGTCCTTAAGGGGTTAATTAGTTGAGAATGTAACCCCAAGAACAAAGCGCAGCTTAGCAGAGGGGGCCTTAACAGGGCTTGGAGGCGGGCTTAGGTGGAGCAGGGGTTGGTGATTGACAGATCAGGATTCTGGGTAGGCTGATATAAATGTCGTCCATTTTATAATACCTCATTACTAATTGACTTACCAGGCTGAATTGGTCCCTCTCTCCCTTTAGTGTTGTGTTTTATTCTACCCGCTTGGTCACAGCAGCGGGCTAGTGGAAGGAAAGTTAAGGGGGTAACGGGCCTGCTTAAGGAAGCGTAGAGCAAGAGTAGTGAGTTGGCTGTTTCAATATGGACTGGTTACCTGTTGGTAAGATGTTGGTGGTTTCGAGCTCGGTAGTAGCTCAGAACCCGGGTGGTGTAGGGGTATCAAGGTATACCCCGGCCAGGATCGTGTGGAAAATGTTGGATCTTGTTTTGTTATACTTATGGATTGTTATACAATGTTATGTTATGTTATATATGATGGGTCATTGCCTTGCGAATTGATATGTGGAAAATGATAATGATGGATGGCTGAGGATGTGGGGGTGGGCAATGGCTTTTATGTTATTTATATATTAATTATTATTATTATTATTATTATTATATATTATAATTAAAAGCTGTGGACATATTGACCCATTCCCTGAAGTGTCAGTGTTTCATTGGTGTGAGTTGGGAAAAAGGTAATGGTCGGCTCCTCCAGCCCATATGACGACAATGCACCTGTCAAGGTTCCATTGAGAGTCAAAACAACGCTGCTGTCCTCTCAGTGGGATAAAATTTCTGCGCTTGTTATAACTTTAGTGCCCAGTCATTTTCCTTTGGTTGTACTGTGCAGTGGGTCACCGTGATAGCGTAGCACCTGGTACACTTAAATACAAGTTGCCATTCATATCTTATTCAATGAGTGTGGCACTGACAGCTGCTCTTGCCCAGTCACCCCAGTGACAGAGTGAATCACTGCTGCTGGCCGGAGGCAAAACTATTTACTAAAGCATATAATGAAATAGCACAGCATAAATCAAGCCTACGCCTCCCCCGTTAATTCCATGAACTCCTTTCACATGCTGCCTAGAGGGATGTACGTGACTGCCAGAATGGTGATGAAACTAATTCCACTGAGGAGGAAATAGATCTATTTATGCAACACCCTCTTTCTCCACTAGGTGGCACGCGTAGGCCAGTCTAACATTGTTTCTGTTCCAACTTTGTCTTTGCTCACTTTATGCTAACTGCCAGGTACAAATGGTAGAGCTTATAACAATGTTTGAAAGGGAGCCAAGATGGCGGCACTCAGTTCAGAGTTAGAGGTAAATGATTTTTATTTTTTAAACCACACTGACACAGATTTGTTAAATATAGGGGGGGGGGGGGGGGGAGTCTAAATAATATTAGAAATCATGGGGAAACAATGGCTTCCCTTTAAAATACTCTCATGGCACTCATCCAATGAACTCCAAAGTTGGAGAACTTTCCAAAATTGGATTATTTTTGTCAAAAAATTTGCTCTTGAATCTCTGCAATTCTTGATCCAGTGGATAAACATGTAAGTTGTGTTAGATAATATTTGGTAAGTGGAATGTAAAGGAAGTTAGGGATGAAAAACATTTGTTTGCCTTGGCATCATTAGAACAGACATGTTTGAGACTCACAAATTGCTTCAGTGGGGAGAGGAAGAACTGATTTATTTTAGGATTTCTGTTTTATTTATTTTATCACAAATTGTATTAAAATGGCATTTTCAGCCTTGTTGCAGGTGTCATAGCTTATGTTTTATAGTATAGGTGTCATAGTGTAGATGTTCTGGTACAGGTAATATAGTGTAGATGTTCTGGAATAGATATTATACTATAAATGTTATAGTTTAGGTGATCTGGTGTAGGGGTACTGGTTTAGATGCTCTGGTATAGGTGTTATAGCATGTGTTTTATAGTGTAGAATAGATGATCTGGTATAGGTGTCATAATGTAGATGTTCTGGTATAGGTGTTATACTATAAGTTTTATAGTATAGGTGTTCAGGCATAGGTGATCTGGTGTCGGGGGACTGGTTTAGATGTTCTGGTATACTTTTTATAGTGTATGTGTTATTTATAGGTTTTTATAGTATAGGTGTTATAGTATTGGTGTTCTGGTCTATTTATTATAGTAAAGGTGTTACAATGTAGCTGTTTTATTATAGGTATTATAAATGTTCTGTTATAGGTGATATAGTATAGTTTTTCTGGTATAGGTATTAGCGTGCAGGTGTTATAGTACAGGTGTTTTAGTATACTTTTTTTGTACGGGTGTTATAGTAGGAGTATTATAAATGTCATGGCTTTTGTGTTCTGGTATAGTTATTTTTATATGTATTCTGTTGTAGGTGTTACAGTACAGTTGTTTCAGGGACAGAAGTTCTAGAATAGTTGTCTTAATGTATATGTTCTAGAACTTTTTTTTTCAAACCATAAGTCACTATAGCTGAATATAGGCACATTTTAGCCCTGAATACTGTACATCCTCTTTTAATGAAATAGTTAATGTTGAATGCGTATGAGGCTCTACCATTCAATTCTCAAATTAAATCTACTTGCAGTGCACAGAGAAACGAGACATTCTCAGGAAATCTGAAACATCCCTTTGGAGGTAATTCATGTCTGGTCAGTGTGAATCATCAATGTGGTTTAGAGACATTTTAGATATCCCTTCCCCCAAGGCTTGTAAAAAAAAAACAAAAAAAAAAACACAGGGGTTCCGTTATATCATAAATTACTTTAATCTTCCCCTTAGTCAATGCTTCTAGACATGTGGTATAAATTACTTAAAGTTTGGCAAAACACTGGTTACAATAAAAAGGGAGCCCATACAAGTTCTAGGGGCAGGAGAATACAAAAAGCAGGAGGCAAATAAGCCCCAAAGACGGTGTATCCAGTGATATAGAAAGCTTTTGTCCATTCAGCCAGGTCCCACCAGTGGAGGATGACCCATAGGGATAGGTCGACATCTGTTGGCTCAATGAGTAAGTGAGTGTTAGGGAAAAAAAAAATATGTTGTGTGTATTAGACTGGACAACTAACATGCTAAGATTTTGGGACATTTGTGAATTTTTTTTGCCAATATTATAAGTATAGCCTGCTCAGAGTCTTTGCATAGTCTTTGCTATATTTATTTTTCACCAGCACCCAGTGGTACACAGCAGTTTGAAACCTACCTTACCAAAAATAGGAGAAAATATTAAGGCTATAGGAGGTTCTCGTCCTCCAATATAGATGGCATGCCCTGTTGTTACCCCTATTTAGTTTAAATTTTTATATAGCACTGCTATACAGGACATTTGCAAGTGGAAGTAGCCTGATAATAATAAACATGCCGATTTGGTGGAACAAAGTTACATAACGTCTGAGGCTGACAATTAGCCATTTAAATCACAATATCGTGTATACATAAAGAATATTCTACCCCTCTATTCTGGTGCCATTCTACAGAAAGAAACACATATTATGCAGAGCATACATTTCTCACAAAGCACAGTGCTGCTAAATAGCAGCCGGTTAGCGAGAAGGAGGGAGGTAGAGAATGTTTGGTGGCTTCTATCCCACCTTTAGCTAAACCCTGGTACTTCTGAATGCATATTATTCTTATTATTATTATTTTATTATTTATATAGCGCTATCAGATCTCGTAGCGCTGTACAATGGCATTGACATGTATCCCACATATAGCCATGTTTCTATCATTCTATCATTTTTGTGAAATTGCAGGTTCCATACAAAAACCTTTTAAACAAGATATCTGGCCATTTTTCATATTCGTCATATTTATTTCCTTATATTTCTGCAAGTTCTGCATAGTAATATATTTTAGAATCTGTGTAAAATATTACAAGATAAGGAAACCAGCATTATCACATAAACTCTTGCATATTTGTACAAACAATGAAAGAAGTTAGTTCATTTAAATATATCAGTCTTTACATTTACATTATAAATAGGTTTTATTTATTTTTTTATTTACGCAATTGCTGTTTTGTCCTAGGTTTATGTGCATAACACTGCTAATATCAGTTATTTATTCTTTGCTTTGATTTATTTGTGAATCGTTAGGTAGTGAAGGAGTTAACGGCAGATATCGCAGTCTCTGTCACATGATGGTATGTGACCTGTCATGGTAAATATCAGCTAAAGAGGAACTGTTGACATACAAAAGAAAACCATCACTTCTCAAGAGATCAACAAAATTAGGAATTCAAATACGTTAACCATTTCATTTACAAAAAAAGTAAAAACAAAAAAAGGCATATACAGGCTATTCCTAAGAAAATTATTTTTCCTTTTTTTTTAATCCACAGGATTGATTCATAGACTGACACATAATGAAATACGGTGAGAATTGTCAGGAATCCGAAGTGAATTTTAAATTTGAAAGGTTCGGGTCGGGACAGTTTCGAAGGTTTAGAATGGTCCAGCCTATTCAGGTAAGCGTTTCCACTGCAAGTCAGACCTTCAGGGGCCATGCGGGGTCTACATCTGAAGGAGGACCAGGAATGGTGTGGTTCGGTTGTATGGGCCATTTTCATAATGGCAACACTCAAAATAGCGTACCGACCCGAACCGTTCCGCTCAGTGGAAATGAGGCATAAGTGTCAATTTAAACAGCATTACATTTCAGGTATACATTGAATTAACAATTGTATAGATTTTATAGAGAAAAAAAACTCTGGCGATCACCTGTCAATCATTTTGTGACATAGAGGTCCAAGCCAATGGTATAGCATACTTTTGAAGAATTGACTGACATGATGACACCAAATGGCCACCACAGACAGTCACTTGGCTGTAAGCTATACACACTGACATTAATACACAGCTTTCATGTTTTGGGGGATATTCGGTTAAAGCTCCCTGTTTTCTGGAGGTTGACTACATTAGCGTTACTTGATCTAGTTATCAACCAGGCACAGAGGTGCGAAGGCGCAGGGGTGGTATCTTTATTGTTCTAGTTCACGACCACATCCGGGGGTGGAGGGGGCGGGGGCAGTCTGTATATAAATTTGTGCAATTAAACCCAATGAAGCATTTCCGTTTTCCCCCTTTATCAAGTCTCAACTGATGTTTGGGTGGGCTTCTATAAATCACTGAATACTCTGCAGGAAAAGGAGAGAGGTTTTGGTGGAGAAACTCTGGTCGAATATTGGAGTTCCCCTCCAGATATGCATTTGTTATGGATTGGGAACCGTACAGAAGATGTCAATGAATTGTGGTATGGATAGAGTTGCCACCAGAAATCTTAACCCTCCCTCCCTCCACAAAACCAAACCCCGACCCACACTCTGAGACACACAAATACACTCCCAGAAATACACACAGATACATAGTGTAAGGCACACACATATACACACTGCCAGACATACACTCTGAGACATACTCCCAGATACAGATAAACACACTTACAGACCCACACAGCAATTTAGAAACCTACGTTTATTGGTTTAAATACGTTATATGTAAACTTAAAGGGACACTCCAGGCACCCAGACCACTTCTGCCCATTGGAGTGGTCTGGGTGCCAACTCCCACTACTCCTAACCCTGCAAGTGTAATTATTGCAGTTTTTTATAAACTGCAATAATTACCTTGCAGGGATAACTCCATCTCTAGTGGCTGTCTACTAGACAGCCACTAGAGGTCACTTCCTGATTTCTAGCAAAGATTTTCTTTGCTAGAGCGTCGCTGGACGTCCTCACGCTGTGTGAGGAACTCAGGCGTCGCTCATTTCCCCATAGGAAAGCATTGAAAATCTTTTTCAATGCTTTCCTATGGGGAGCGCTAATGCACATGCGCGGGATTGCCGTGCATGCGCATTAGGTCTCCAAGGCCGGTGGGCGGGATCAGTCTCGCCCACCAGCCGACGGAGTCAGTAGGAGAAGCGGCGCGGAGAACGAGACAGCGACGAGGGACATCATCGCTGCCTCAGGTAAGTGACTGAAGGGGTTTTCACCCCTTCAGTAACCCGGGGATTGGGGGGTGGGAGGGAGAGGGTACCTCCAGTGCCAGGAAAACCATGAATTTGAAATACACTTGCTTAGCTCCAGTGTATACCCACTTTTCAGGATCATTGCATATCATGATGAGTTGGTCGCGCGCATGCACACTCTGTTATCAAAAGGAGAAATTCTGTATGCATGCGCGTGCACTCAGAATGGTCTGTAGCATTGCAAAATGCATTCAGCGCATTGAGAGTTAGCTAATTTACAAATATTGCCTGGCGAAGTATGTATGTTAAAATAAAAAAAAAGAAACTTTTTTTTTTTTTTAATTCTTTATTTTTGAAGTGCAGATAATTACACACTATCTCGTCATGCCCCAACAGCATGCGACAAGGGAAACAAGTTACACAGCTTGTAAGCATCAAGGCATTGGTAAAAAAAAAAAACATGCACTATATTATATATATATTATAACGTAGGCTCGTTTTGTATAGGAAAATAGACAAGATCATATCGTGAGCTTCACTATAACAAGAGGAAAACAGTAGCTTAGGTTCACCGATTGGTATCACACTTTTAGGTAAAATAGGGAGATAGGTCATGCTATAACATTGCCTTTTGTGATTAGGTTGAGCGCACTTGGCTTAGTGCCTGGCTGTACCTGCTTTTGTGAGCAATGTGGTGAGACAAGGAAACATATGGTGATATTGCTCATATTCTGCTTATTTACAGTACAAAAGGGAAATAATAAAACAAGAACACTAATCTATTGTTGTACATTAAGGAGGTGTTTAAGACATTTGTGTGGTGTCATATTTGGAGTGCGTATCTACAAGGGCCTGCATAGCCACAGGAGCAGGTGCTAGCCCATTTATATCTCCAACATTTATATTTCTATATGTTTGTGTGCAGAAGGTAACAGGCATTTGTATATCGCCACTACAGCGTTTGCAATCATCACATCGGTATATAGGTTCAGACTGTAGTTTGGCATTTGTGAGTACTGCACACATTTTTTTTAATTTTTTTTTTTGCTGGATACATTGAGTCACTCTTAATAAACCTGCTTATGAGAAACTAAAATAACAGGGGAACGTAAACATAAACATAAACATAAATACATATCTTGTTTCGAACATGTAGTCCTCTGTATTGTAACAGTCGGGTGTTTATGTTGCCTTCCGTGAGCCGGGGGGGCATCGAAGGTAACCCACAGAGGTTTTGAGTCCCGCTTTGCCCGTGCTTCAGCCTACTCCTTGTGTGGTCATCTCCCAGGCTTGTATTGTGCTGGTCAGCTTGCGCAGTCTCCCAGATGTAAGGGAGTGTGGAGTCCCGGAGTCGCGTGTATATATAATGGTCGGTGAGTGTGAGGACCTCCACATTGTGGTCGGTCCGAGCTGAGTTCACCCATCTCGGGTTGGGGTAGCTCCATGGTCGCCTACCCGGTGTGGACGTCACTCTGGGTCGTGCGCCTCGTTGTGACGCTTGTTTGGTCGGGCCGCACCTGCCCCTCTGCGTTTTGCGTTTCGGGGGTCTCCTCCCGGCCATGTCGGAGTGGGCCCTTCGCCAGAGCTGGGTGCTCGCGGGTGCAATATGCTCTGCACCTCGCGGTGAGTTGTGTGGCCTCTCGGTAGTCGGTGGTGCGTGTCACTGAGGCCGCATGCGAGCCCTCAGGTGTTTCCAGAAGGAGGCGAAGATAGCATTTAGCCTGTGTTCAGTGTCCAGCCATATACTTTGTGGGTATGCTGTTGAGACGGCATCCGCCATCTTGGGGGCTTGCATGCCAGTAGGTTTGGAACCCTGTGTCCCTATCGTTTGTACACCCCTTCGCAGGGGGAGCTTGTGGGGGTCGACCGGGATGACCCCCACCTGTCCATTGGGGGAGAGACGAGGGCCCAAGTCCTGGATCTTGGCTGGTCGTGGCATCAGGAGAGCGGCTGTCCCTCCCGCGCCTGCCATGTTTGTAGGCCTCACCATCGTGTCGGGTGATTGGGGTTTGATCTGTCGCTCGATTAGTGCACCCCAATGTCACTGCTCACTGGGTGGCCTTTCCGACCCGTTTGTGCATTGTTAGGGCTATAAAAATTTGAGAAATTTGCAGTTTTTAGTGGGAGCTGCTGTAGTGTGCTTCCACTCTGCTCCGAGGTCAGGCCCCGCCCCCAAAAAGAAACATTTTAAATAACTTTTAACACAATCAATATTTGGATGTGATGAAATTGGGGAAGTGAAAGTTCCTTTTTAGCTGATCTGCAAGAAAGAAGGGAATGATATTTCTAAAGGAGATGCCACCAGTTGCTAAATTTAATGGTTTGTATGAATTTTCCATTGAAGTATATAAAAAGTGTTTAACTCAGGAGAATACATTTAACTTGAATAGATTTTACGTTATTTCCTGGAGTATATTACCCAACTGTGGGTTCATTTTCAGTGTTGTCATTAAATATCACCCATAAGCTGTTGTTATTACTAACAGCTGGTAGATATTTGTAGCCAAAAAAATATCCACAACTTTACTGATTCACTAATCCATGCGAGTTCCCATCCGGATCCAGAAGGAGACTCTGGAAGTTTGGAGTCAAGCGCGGGTAATCTATCGCCATTTCCAGTAACCTAGGGAACCACTGTTGTAATCTCCACAGAGGAGTGATCAAATCATCATACAGTTGTGATCCAGCCTCTAGCTGTAAAGCTTCGGTAGCTGGGCATTCAGCCAGGACACAAACAGATCTATTTCAAACAGTCCTTATAATCGCTCTATACCTTGAAACGCCAAAGTGTGTAAGCGCCAATCCCCAGAGTCTTTCAAATATAATTTGAATTCCAATCGGGACACCAATTGTCCAGGCCTGGGATGTGCTCCGCCGTCACCAAGACGTTGTTGTGAAGACAGAATTGCCAGAAATCTTTCGCCATGATCGCTAGCATCCTTGACTTCGTGCCCCCCAGGTGGTTGATGTAACGCACCGCCAACACGTTGTCCATCTTGAACGCAACGCAGCAGTTCGCGCGACTGGGTGTAAGACTGAGAATAGCGAAAGCCGAGAGCTCCAGACAGTTGATGTGCAACGACTTCTCGATCTCGGACCACCTGCCTCGGGTGGAATCGTTGCCACAGCACGCACCCCATCCATACAAACTGGCCTCGGATTCGATCACCACGTCCGATCACCTGCCGTTCCATGCCTCCATGTGAGCGAGCCACAAGATCAGCTCGTCCCTTGACTCGTCATCCAACTTCAGTTTCGCGTCATAAGAATGCCCCAATCGGAGGTAGGCTCCTGAAAATAGCTTGGATGGAAGCTGCGAGCAGGCCTATGATCCTCGCCAACTGTCTGATCGACAGGTCCGATGCTCGAAGGGCTCACCACAGTTCCTTCTTCATGGCTCTTACCTTGGATTCTGGAAGATACAGGAATTGCTGGATAGAGTCCACCTTGAAACCCAAGAATTCCACGGATTGCGCGGTGGTCAGCAACGATTTTTCCCAATTGATCAGGAAACACAAGTTCTGAAGCAAATTGGTCGTCCAAGTCAAATGCAATTGGAGCTGATCCCGCGACTGGGACATGATCAGGATGTCATCCAGATAGATAATCAAAGGAACACCCCGTGTGTGGAGGTATGACACTACTGGTTTCATGACCTTGGTGAAGCACCAGGGAGCCTATGAGAGACCGAACGGTAGGCATGTAAACCTCCAACGTTTTCCTCGCTAGGTAAAGTGGAGGAAGTCAAGGTGTTCCATGGTGATGGGAAATGTGAAATACGCGTCCCGTAATTCCAGTTTGGCCAACCAGTCCGTCTCTGAGGCAATGGATGCCTTCCATCTGGAAGTGTTGGTACCGAAGGAAAGCATTGAGAGGACGGAGGTTTATCATGGGGCGAATGTCTCCTCCCTTTTTCGGCACCATGAAAAAGGTTGCTCGTGAAGCCCGGGTAAGTGTACAGCAATATCTGGATCGCTCCTTTTGTGAGCAACTCTCGAATCTCAGAGGAGATCATAGACTCCTGTTCCGTCGCCAGGCTGAGTTCCCTGGGGACACAATACCGAACAGGCACAGACTGTAAATCGAGGTGATAACCCCGTACAATTTGGAGAATCCAAGCATTCGATGTCAAGGCAGCCCACCCTTGGTAAAACTGGGTCAACCTGCCCGCCACCCACATGTGAGAGTGAGGGGTAAAATGGGTAATCACCATAAGGCGTCTGCCTGACTGAGCACCTTGAGGGTAGCAAGAGTTCCATGGTCTCTCTCTGGATGGGAAGAAGGTGGGAGCCTTGGCATCGGGGAATCCCCGCGTAGGGAAGAAGGAGGCTCGAGTGGCTCTGAATAAGCCCCGGAAACCACGGCCAGGTGGGCGACTCCTACTACGCCTGGCCCCTCCAAAAACCTTTGGATAAAACCTCTCTTCATATTCGCCTGGGCCTTATCAATCGCCATAAACATCTTCATGTAGGACCCCAGGTCCTTGACAAAATTGTCCCCAGACAGCATTCCTTCAGCAGTGGGACCAGGCTCTGATATGGCCATATTCGCCAATTTAGGGTCAATCTTTAAGAGGATCGCCTACCGGCGTTCGGCCGACATAGCCATATTGGCATTGCCCAGAAGGCAGATAGCTTGCTGAATCCAGCCGATGGATACGTCCAGGTTCAATTCTGATTCACCCACCTTACCGGAGTCAAGCAGCTCATATATCTTTGACAAGGGTCCTAGCGTGTCCATGATCTTATCCTGGCAGAGAAATGAGAAATGAAGACCCTTCTTGGGCTTCCAGTCTGACTGGACGATTTGCGGGTCCACCTCAGGGGTCTTACAGGCAGAGTCGGGGACTGAAGGCCTGGGGCATTCTGCACACAGCTTACTGTGCCCCTCTTTAGAGAGGGGGGTGCGCATACGATGCACTACATACTGGGCAACATGTCCAGGGGGTTCCCACTCAGCCGACCGGGGGTGATGCAGGTCATCCAGATCAGACAGGGGTGTACCCTGAGGATCCAAAGGAGCCGCGCCTCCACTTACTGCTCGAGCGAAACTACCATGGGTGGTAGCGGCAGCCCCAGTAAGGGTTGCCGCGGTAAGGGGAATGTCCTCCTCAGTATCAGCCTCGTCATAAGTGGCATACTCCATAGCCTCAGTGTCACCCTCCTTACTCCGGTCAGTATGCAAGCTCTCTTCACAGGACCTAGCCTGTTTCCACAAACTGGCTGTTTTTGCCCGACCAGGGGCTCTTTTGCATGTTGGGAGCGCGCCATCTTTGACCGCCTCAAGCGTGTCCATCATGGCAGGCAGTACCTGTATCGAGGAGTTGGAGGTAAGGTGATTTGCCTTTGCCGTAGCCTTACGGGCCCTGGGCCTAGCAGGGGCAGATGGAGGCCCAGTATCCAGGAGGGTAGGGGCAGCAAAAGGGCCTGCGCCAACGTCTGGGATAGTGATGAAGACCCCGCAGAGGTAAAGGCCCTCTGAATAGATGAGGCCATAGTGGAGTCCAGCAGGGAATGAAACTCCTTTGATGCCATATGATCCTCAGCCCACACTTGCTGGAATTCATTGAGCTGGCCCTCGGGCCCATCACTAATAGCTTGCATGAGGCAAGGTACATATGGGAAAGGGAAAGGGTGACAGAGTGCAAAGCAAATTTACTAAACTACTATGTAAGGTGAAGAGGGTCAAATAACCCATGGGGAAAAGCAGATTAAGAGAGCAAATCTTGACTGGTGATGTGCCCAGTGGACACAGGATCAGGAGGACCGTACCGCAGATGAACCGGGTGAGAGCAGAAAAACCGTGAGTAAGCTCCATTCCCAAAATGGCTGCCGCACGAGGAGAAACCAGCCGCGGCATGTTCACAGCTGGGGGAGGGGGCCCAGCGCACCAATACCCATGCGGTCCGCCCGGACGGCATGCAGAAGAGCCACAGTCGACAGGAACGAGGGTCAGATGCTGCCCACGGGTAGGGAGTTTTTTCTCATTTTAATATATTTATATCCCTCTATATCTTTGCTGCTGAGGGAATTAAAGAAAGAGTTATGCATAATGCTCGCCTCCATGTCTTTAATAAAATCCTCTAAGCTTTTTCAAGGTGTCCAATATGCAGAACTTGATCAGATTGTTCAAGTGATAATTCTTACATAGCATAGATTCTTACATAGCTCTCGGTCAGGTGCACTGTGCCTGCGAGAGTCCCCTGCAGGTCTTAGGGAATCTCTGGGTATTTTGTTAGGCTCTCCTAGCCAGGGAGGGTCGGTAGAGAGGAGTTCAGTTGAGTGATTATAATTTGTTTGGGATAAGGTGGTGGCTGAGTAACATGTACTAGTCCATGGTGACCGGGTGGTCTGTCACACTGTATAACACTTATTTGTTATTTTGTATACCGGTTCAGTGATTTCCTAACACTGTACCATAATGTGGCAGACAGTTTTTATTGCATATCTGTTATTGCAATGTTTTTATGTATATTGTATCATTGTGTTATTGTATATATCTCATCAGTTATTATGTTAAGGTGGTGTTTTATACTTTGTAAAAAATGTCTTTTAGTATCCTTTCCTAGTGATTATATCTTCTATCAGACAGTGTGTTATTGCATACAATGTCTGGATTCCTTTAACTCTTTAACTGTGATACAAGTAGCACTGGTTCCACGTTCAAAACCTTACACTCAACACTAAAAGCACTTTTCTAACCGACGTTTCATACCCAACATTCTAAATGTCCCAGAACTCTGCTGGCCAGAATGTTTCTTCTCCGGAGATCAGAAATGTAACAATCTCAGAGTACTTTGGTATTCACAGAGTTAATGTTTTACCAGGAAACTCTTTCCATTTATCACACCCTTTCTCCCTCCCCCATCTCAGTGGCTCTCATTTTTTCTCCTTCATATGTTCCTCTTTTTGGTTTCCCTCCCTCTGACTTCTCATCCATTTGTATATATGTATTTTGTGCACATATATCTTACTGGCTCTGACTGTTGCCTCACTCTCTGCCAACCATTGTTCTCTTCCCTCCCTCTCTCTCATCCTACCTCCCCTTCTCTGTCCTATGTTGTCAGACAGCTGTTGGATGGAGAGGTCCTATTTATGGGAATGTCTATATCTCTACGCCCACATACTATGCTGACCTGCCAAACTTAATTAACCCTTTGCTGATTTTTTTTCCAGACATTATCATTATTAAAAGAACACTGTAGAATTGATTTACTACCAACTGGATAACTTATTAATTAGATAATGCAATAAAACAAATAAATGATAACTACTCTGAATGTCTGAATAGGTTTTCACAGAACTGTGTGTCTCCTCTTTCTCAGATATGTCAGACAATCCTTTACTTTCCTTAAAAAGACACTATAGTCACCAGAACAACTACAGCTTAAAGGGACACTATAGTCACCCAGACCACTTCAGCTCAATGAAGTGGTCTGGGTGCCAGGTCCCCCAGGTTTTAACCCTTCAGATGTAAACATAGCAGTCTTCCTTACAGCCGCTAGAGGCGCTTCTGCGACGCTGGATGTGAAAATCGCATTCAGCGTGCAGAACGTCCATAGGAAAGCATTGAGAAATGCTTTCCTATGGACTGTTTGAATGCCACGCATGTGCATTCCGCTGCACTTGGGAGCTGACGTCGACGGGGAGGAGAGGTCACCAGCGCTGAGGGAGCCCGTCAGCGCCAAGGGAGGGGGCCCCTGAGAGTGGGGGGGGGGACCTAAGGGTTATATAGTGTCAGGAAAACGAGTTTGTTTTCCTGACACTATAGTGATCATTTAACCTTTCCTTGTAAGTTTTATCCTGCAATCCATGAACCAGTTTAGTAGCCCTTCTCTGAACTCTCTCTAAAGTATCAATATCCTTCTGAAGATACAGTCTCCAGTACTGCGTACAGTACTCCAAGTGAGGTCTCACCAGTGTTCTGTACAATGGCATGAGCACTTCCCTCTTTCTACTGCTAATACAACCTATCGGTCTAGAATTTAGTAAAACTGGTGCTATGTGAATATTCCAAATTCTATACTTTTGTATAGGGTTCAGATAAGAATAGCGCTGATTTTAAATGTACACCGAATGCATCTGGACAATTTTGCAGATTTACTTGGACCAACCAAATTCTGACCAGATTTGGCAAAGTAAAGGTGAGAATTGCCAGTCCTGACAGCATTCTGACAAAATCTGGAGTTTAGTGAATTACACTGGAGTTTGAACAGTTTGGCAAGGTCACAAGCAACAAGACATAATTAAAGCAGCATCTCCTAAATGGGAACTTGTGCAATTGCTTGCACTAAAAGCAAAGAATTAGTTTTTGTTCCTGATTTTCCTGACATGCAAGAGTTTCATGGCACATAACCCTAGTATGATGTTATGTGTTCAAGGATTTTTACTTGCACATCATTGCAGAAAAAGACACCCGTTTGCACATACAAAATCCAAAAAGTAAAATGTACGGGGAACACGTAAATGATGACCTTATTGGAACTTGAGAAAAACCTATTGGTATATCAAAACTTTGTTTAACTTGCTGTGTCGATCTCAATACATTTTGAGTGCTTTTTCACCTACTGATG
This sequence comes from Pelobates fuscus, assembly GCF_036172605.1. NCBI lineage: Eukaryota > Metazoa > Chordata > Amphibia > Anura > Pelobatidae > Pelobates > Pelobates fuscus. Next base: position 284,228,107 of record NC_086322.1, on the reverse strand, counting down.
TACGCTCTGTACATTTTTCTTTTTGGGTTTTACATTGAATGGTTGCGGAGCCAGGATATGTTTTTTGGCATCTTCAAGAAGCTAGTATATATATATATATATATATATATATATATATATATATATATAGTTAATACATTGTTATTGTCACAATACCCAGTTACCCAACACACAGTGTATATATGATAATAGTTTAGGTAACGTAGAATGGGCGGGTTATACATTGTTAGAAAAAGAATGGTCAGGGACAAACCGAGTCAGGGAAGCCAGGAATCAGGGAAGCGAAAAAAACAATAGCCGAGTCACAGGAGAACAGAACAGAGAGAATAGTCAGAATTAAGTCGAGATCAAAATATCAGAAAAGACACAGAATATAACACACTCTTGGGAACTGTAAAACAGAAACCACAACAGGGCAACGATCCATTCCCTGAGTATTCCTTTTATACCTTATGGTTTAAATTTATGGCCACACCCTCAAAACGTTCAAACGTTTTGGCGGGCTGTGACGTTAGCGCCATGACATCAGCGCACACGTACCACGTTATAAAAGGGGGGTTGCTATAAAGGCCAGTGTCTGAACTGCTGGAGACATGAGAGGGACCTCCCCAGGGTGTGTCACAGCCTGGGAAACATAAGGTAATGTGACATGACTCCCTTCGAGAACCTTCCATCGGGCAGTAAGAACCAGGGCGAGAAGGAAAGCGGGTATGAAACAATCTGAGGAGACGAGGAGACGAGGAGCATGTATATCAAAAGAACTAACCCAAGACCATTCTTCGGGACCATACCCCTTCAAGTCAACCAAATACTGAAGGCTACCCATTGAAACACGGGAATCGAGAATGGCCTTCACTTCATATTCTTCCTGACACTCAAGATGGACAGGAGGAGGAATGTCAATGAGCTTAGTGTATCGATTGCATGGTAGAGGTTTCAATAAAGAAACATGGTAAGAATTAGGAATCTGTAAAGTAGGTGGAAGCGACAATTTATAAGCCACCTTGTAAGGACCAATGTATCTGGGGGCAAGCTTCATCGATGGTACTTTTAGGCGGATATTCCTCATGCTCAGCCAGACTTTATCACCCAGTTGAAATACAGGAGCTGCATGCCAAAGTTTATCAGCATGTCTTTTTGTATAAACCACAAGTGTGTGACAGGATTTGATGTGCTTGTTCCCACGTCCTTTTTAGGTTTGCCACATGTTCCTCCAAAGGAAATGTGGATGGAAGAACGAGTGTATTAAAACCAAAATTAATAAAGAATGGTCTGTAACGAGTAGCCTCACAGACCAAATTATTATGCTGTAACAAACCACCTCTTTTACAGGTAGGGCTGTCACAGATCTTGCAGTAACCACCGCCTTCTAGGGTATATAAAGTCCAGGACACAGTCAGCTCGATTTTCCTTTTTCTTTATTCAGTAAGAAAACAGGTGCTTTAAATAAAAAACAAACAACATCCCTTGCTCTTACTTGAGCTCTTACTAGACAGGAAATTGCTATCTGCAATTGGGTGGCTTTCCCACTTACCAATTTCCAAACAAAAGAAATGTCTTTGCAATGAACACAGTTGTCATTCACTCTCCTAGCTGTCTTTTTCTCCCTCCCCTGCAGCAGGCTGCCCTCTTCATTTTAAAGGCCTGTCTACTAATTGACTAGCTACAGGTGAGTGTCAATTAGTTAACTCTTAAGTCAAATCTAAATTGTGGTTTGTTACACAGCAACTAGTGCTGTTGGAGCATTGGCCCATCCTACTCTCCAAATACTCTGCCCCAGGGATCCATACCATGTTTTTCAGAACCTCAGCAATGTAGATTGCAAACGCTAACATCTTTCCTGGGGCATTTAACTGAAAATTCTCAGGTCGCAGTTTAGCAAATCAGGCCTGATGTATCTTCCATCAACCACAATGCCACTTTTACGCTCACATATCCTCCCCCCCAGCTCATACCTATTGGTTTGAGCGGCCATGGAAATCAGAGAGTGTACCCTCGACAGCCCATCAGCATTACCCTGTCGCAGACCAGCCCTGTGTTCCACAGTGAAATTAAAAGATTGTAAACTCAAAAACCACCTGGTTACTCTGGAGTTATTTTCTTTGTTCTGATACATCCATGTCAGAGGTGCATGGTCCGTTATCAAGCGGAACTTTCTTCCCAGCAGGTAGTATTTTAGAGAGTCTAATGCCCACTTAATAGCAAGACACTCTTTCTCAACAATAGAGTAGTTCTTCTCGTGCGGGTTTAACTTCCTGCTCAAATAAAATATAGGGTGTTCTTCACCCTGGTATTCCTGTGAAAGAACAGCCCCCAAGCCAATATCAGAAGCATCTGTCTGAACTATAAAGTCCCTGGAAAAATCTGGGGTCACCAAGACAGGGTGGCTACAGATAGCTTCCTTCAAACTCTTAAAAGACTCTTCCGCCTCAGGGCACCACTTAACTATGACCGGGGATTTGGCTTTAATAAGGTCTGTTAGAGGTGCAGCCATGGTAGCAAAATCTGGGATGAACCGCCTATAATATCCAATCAAACCCAGAAATGCCTTTACTTGTTTCTTTGTAAGGGGCTGTGGCCATTTTTGTATGGCTTCTACTTTGGCTTCCTGTGGTTTAACCAAACCCCTCCCAATAGAATAACCTAAGTACTTTGCTTCCTCTAAACCAATTGTACACTTGGAAGGGTTGGCAGTTAAGCCCGCTGAGCGGACAGCATCAAGCACCGCTTGAACTTTGGGAAGGTGGGATTCCCAGTCTGTACTGTGGATGACGACATCGTCCAAATATGCTGCAGCATAACGAACATGAGGTCTAAGAATTCTGTCCATCATTCGTTGGAATGTGGCAGGTGCCCCATGTAACCCAAATGGCAATACAGTGTACTGAAATAGGCCACTGGGTGTTGAAAAGGCTGTCTTTTCTTTGGCTCTTTCGGTGAGAGGGACCTGCCAGTAACCCTTGGTTAAGTCCAAGGTTGTTAGATAACGAGCTTTACCCAGTCTTTCTATTAACTCATCAACTCTGGGCATTGGGTAGGCATCAAATTTTGAGATGGCATTTAACTTGCGGTAGTCATTACAGAACCTCCATGTGCCATCAGGTTTTGGCACCAATACAATAGGGCTACTCCAGTTACTCTGGGATTCTTCAATGACTCCAAGTTTTAACATGCTCTCAACTTCTAAGTTTATAACCTCCCTCCGGGCCTCAGGAATTCTATAGGGCTTGAGATTAACTCTTTTCCCCGGTTCGGTTATTATATCATGTTTGATCACTTTAGTCTTTCCTGGAACTACCGAGAAAACATCCCTATTTCTTCTGATGAAATCTCTGACCTCTTGCTTTTGATGCACAGACAGAGTCTCAGATACGTTCACCTCTGGCTCTGCTATAGGGGGGTCTGTAGGTTTTAAAGCAATCAGGATCTCCCTGTCCTTCCATGGCTTTAACAGATTTATATGATACAACTGTTCAGGCTTTCTTCTCCCTGGTTGTCTGACTTTATAATTGACATCACTCACTTTTTCTATTATTTCATAGGGTCCATGCCAAGTCGCAAGGAACTTATTCTCCACAGTAGGGACCAGAACCAATACCCTGTCTCCAGGTTGGAACACTGACTCTAGCATTTCGGTTATAGCTGCTTTTCTGAGCCTGCTGGGCTTCTAGCATGTGTTCCCTGACAATAGGCATGATGGTGGCCATTCTATCCTGCATTTGAGCTATATGCTCAATTACACTCCTGTGGGGAGTAGTCTCCTGTTCCCAGGTCTCCTTAGCAATATCTAATATTCCCCTGGGATGTCTTCCGTATAACAATTCAAAAGGAGAGAAGCCCGTGGAGGCCTGTGGAACTTCCCTAATGGAAAACAGTAGATATGGCAATAAAAAATCCCAGTTCCTTCCATCTGCATCAATTACCTTGCGTAGCATATTCTTAAGGGTTTTGTTGAACCTCTCTACTAAACCATCAGTCTGTGGGTGATATACTGAGGTCTTAAGATGTTTAACCTGTAAGAGCCTGCACAACTCTTTTGTGACTCTGGACATGAACGGGGTCCCCTGATCTGTCAGGATTTCTTTAGGGATACCCACCCTACTGAACATCAACATAAGTTCCTTAGCTATTACCTTTGAAGAGGTATTACGCAAGGGAATGGCCTCAGGGTAGCGAGTTGCATAGTCCAAGACGACTAATATATATTGGTGTCCCCTAGCAGACCTTACCAGTGGCCCCACTAAGTCCATAGCGATCCTTTCAAAAGGCACATCAATTATGGGTAAGGGTACAAGTGGACTACGAAAAGTCTTGAAAGGAGCCCTGTACTGGTACTCGGGGCACGAAGAGCAATAGTTTGTAATAGCAGTAAACACTCCAGGCCAGTAAAACCTTCTAAGGACTCTCTCTCTAGTCTTTTCGACTCCCAAATGTCCCCCTAATACGTGGCTGTGAGCCAACTTTAGTACTATATTTTGGTAAGTCTGAGGAACCAACAGCTGCTTAATGACGTCTGAATCACTTTTTTCTACACGGTACATTAGGTCGTTTTGTACTTCAAAATAGGGGAACGGTAGGGCTTCTCCTGGCTGATTAGCAACCCCTTTCACAACTTTAATATCATTTCTAGCTGTCACTAAAGTGGGATCTTCCCACTGAGCACTTTTAACATTACCTGGACTAATTCCAATATCAATTAGGTCCTTATCCTTGTCTGTAGTATTGGTAGACTCCTCACTAGTTTGAGCTGGGTTATCTCCTATTAATACTGGTTTAGGGCAGTACTTTCTCCTTTTTCTCATTTTTCCGTCACAGTGGTCAAAACCCAAGTCAATATCGGAAAAAGGGAACACATTATCCTCGGCCGATTGACTAATTTCTGATAAATTTTGTTTCCTCTTTTGTACAGCTGCCCATAATTCTAGAAAATGAGGAAAGTCTCTACCGATCACTACCTCATGGGCTAATCTAGGTACAACACCCACTCGGTACTTTAAATCCCCATACTGGGTTCCAATATTTACTTCCGCAGTGGGGTGTTCTTTTTTATCACCATGAACACAGATAATGCCTATTTTCTGTACATGATCGGGTTTTACCCAAGGTATTATAGACTCTGTTACCAACGTTACCATACTGCCTGAATCAAGTAATGCTTTAGACATTTTTCCGTTCACAGTTACACAGCATTTATGCGGGTTATCATCATAGTCATTGGTAATAGTACCATAACAGTTAAACAAACATGAACGGGCTCCCTCATCTTTGCCCATATTGCATTCCATAGGTTCATCCCCCAATGGACAGTCTTTGGCCATATGACCAGCCTCTTTGCACCTGAAACATTTGACAGTGAAATCTGTCCACCAATCAGTTCCTCTCCCAGGCCTATTAGACCTGGATGCCCCCCTGGTGTTTTGTGTATAGAGCTGCCGCTCTTCAGCTCCCCTTAAACCTTGAACAGTCTTACCAGGTCTTGCCGAATCATGGGACTTAGATTGCGCGGGTTTTCCTTTGAAGTAGGAGATAGCAGTTCTCCTGCAGCCACATATCTTTCTACCAAGGCAATCAGTTGGTCAGCGGTATGGGGGTCACTTTGGCTGACCCAGCGACGTAGGGCAGCTGGTAAACCACGCAAAAAACGGTCCATAACTAGGGTTTCCACAATGTGGCTAGCTGAATGGATTTCAGGTTGTAGCCATTTCCGTGCAAGGTGTATGAGGTCAAACATTTGGGAGCGTGCGGCTTTGTCTGAACAATATGACCATGAGTGGAACCTTTGGGCACGTACTGCAGAGGTTACACCCAGTCGTGCCAAGATTTCAGCTTTCAATTTGCTGTAGTTACTTGCCTCGGCTGGTTCTAGGTCATAATATGCTTTCTGTGGCTCTCCACTTAGGAACGGTGCCCACTCACCAGCCGGCCATCCCTCTCTCTCAGCAGTGCGTTCAAATGCCAGAAGGTACGCCTCTACATCATCGGATGTGGTCATTTTCTGAAGATAGTGGCTCGCCCGAATCGCCTTTGGCTGACCCTGGTATCCTCCATCAGGGTCTCCATTCAATTTTCCAAAGATAGCTTGGATTTCCTGTTGTAGCCCCTGGGTGACTTTTTGCTGCTCCTCACGGGCTACTTTAAACATCTCCGCTTGTGTCACAACAAGCTGTTTCACCAAGGACTCAGTGCACTCCATTTGTGTTTTAGCCAGGACTTTAGCACCATCTGCCTGGGCCAGCACCAGTTGCTGCAGGGCTGCACTGTTTTCTGCAGCTCTCCTGTTAGTCTCCTGTTGCACAGAGGTGGACTGGATCAGAGCCTTGATAACATCCTCCATGTTGAGCTTTAACTGACTCCTACCCTCAGGCTTACGTGGTTATGCCCGCATTCTCCACCATATGTAACAAACCACCTCTTTTACAGGTAGGGCTGTCACAGATCTTGCAGTAACCACCGCCTTCTAGGGTATATAAAGTCCAGGACACAGTCAGCTCGATTTTCCTTTTTCTTTATTCAGTAAGAAAACAGGTGCTTTAAATAAAAAACAAACAAAATCCCTTGCTCTTACTTGAGCTCTTACTAGACAGGAAATTGCTATCTGCAATTGGGTGGCTTTCCCACTTACCAATTTCCAAACAAAAGAAATGTCTTTGCAATGAACACAGTTGTCATTCACTCTCCTAGCTGTCTTTTTCTCCCTCCCCTGCAGCAGGCTGCCCTCTTCATTTTAAAGGCCTGTCTACTAATTGACTAGCTACAGGTGAGTGTCAATTAGTTAACTCTTAAGTCAAATCTAAATTGTGGTTTGTTACACAGCAACTAGTGCTGTTGGAGCATTGGCCCATCCTACTCTCCAAATACTCTGCCCCAGGGATCCATACCATGTTTTTCAGAACCTCAGCAATGTAGATTGCAAACGCTAACATCTTTCCTGGGGCATTTAACTGAAAATTCTCAGGTCGCAGTTTAGCAAATCAGGCCTGATGTATCTTCCATCAACCACAATGCCACTTTTACGCTCACAATGTGCAAATTCAACCCAGGGAACAAGGTCAACTCAATTGTCCTGATGATCGGAGACAAAACATCTTAAATAAAAAAATAAACTGTGACCCCCTGTCTAATAAGATTTCTTTGGGTATGCCATGTAATCAAAACACCTCTTTTGCAAAGATCGCGGCTAATTCTGGTGACAAAGTTTATTTTCTTAAGGGGACAAAATGAACCATTTTAGAAAACCTGTCAACTATCATTAATATCACAGCATGTTTCTCTGATATAGGCAAGTCAGCCATAAAATCGATAGAAATGTTTTCCCATGGCTTGTGTGGTATCTCTAAAGGTTATAACAACCCACAAGAGAGTGTAAGTGGTAACTTGGTTTTGGCACACACGTCACATGCCTGTCAGGGTACCTGAGGTCTCTACCTTTGAGAAGGGTAGAGACTTGGTTGTTTATCCGTCTAGACACGCCATATCTCCCGTTCCTCGCGGTCCATCCAGTCATTCTAACGCTGGCCGCAAGGGATCCGCTTCCTTTTCTAACACGACGCTCGATACGTGACGTCTTGACGCTATCCCGAGCGACCTGCCACTCTATTGGCTTTATCCTATCAGCACCCAGCTGAGGCGTGTCTACTCTCCGGACTCAGGGTATTTAAGCTTGCTTCTCTCGTCAGCTCATTGCCCTGTCGTGGTTCTAGCTTGTCTAGTCACTCAGTGCTCTTGTATTCTAGTATTCTCTTTGGTTTTGACCCGGCTTGTTGTACTATTCTGCTTATCTCTGTTATCCCTCTGATCCGGCTTGTCTCTCGCTTACCTGTCTTCTCGTTCCCTCGACCTCGGCTTGTCTCTGACTATTCTCTGTTATTCTATGTACGTTAGTCCGGCCATTCTAAGGCCCGGTATACGTACCTTTCTACTGTTTGTACTCTGCGTGTTGGATCCCTGTCCCGATCCTGACAATGCCAAAACATACTCCTTAATATCCTTACGTAAGGAAGGTCACCAATATTCAGAAGCAATTAGAGAGTACGTTATGACTGACTAACTCGCCAAAGAGCACTCTCTCCGGTGCTACCCACGTGGAGGTATATCAACTGGAGAGAGACACTAGCCTCATGGAACTATGACTCTGCTTCACAGCCGCAGGGTCCCACTGGCCGTCTGGAAACCCAATGGGAGAATGAGCTGCAATTCAAACTGGTTTGCACCCTTTCTCCCGATTGGTCGGCACGAGTTAAAGGGCTTAGCTTGCTTCTCATCCCCTCCCTGAGTGCTGATTGGCCGCTGCATGGTTTAGGCGTGAAGTTTGACTCTACCGGCCTAAACCAAGTGATTCTGTGGAACTATTTGCACGTATGTACAGAGTCTCAAGTCCAGACTTTCTATAACGATTTCTCGGCCTCTGTACATCCAATCGCTCTGCTATTTGCAGGGATCATAGCTGGAATGCGTAGCTATTTGAGGATGTATGGCATGTGGGGGTGCATTACCTTATGGTGTGTATTTTGGGGGGTTTTGTGTGTTCGGCTTCCTAAGTCCAGGCCATACCATTATCTCCCAGACACAGCGATGCCAGGGGTGGGCTTATGTTTTGTATTGCTGTAAATGAAGACCCCTTGCAAGGGTCTTTGCATAAATACTGTGTATCTTGCCTGCAATAAACAGTTCTTATTCACCCTTCACTAAGTCTCGACTAGTGTTTGAGTGATAACACAATTGCCCTTCTGCAAGCGACTATAGTCACTGACTAGCAGCTACAATCACTCTAGGACTGGGCACAACTAGGTTTATGCATTGGTGACCAGCTATTTTACCATCATGGTGAAAGGTAAGTATATCCTTTTGATACTCGGGAGCAACTTAATTTTGCCCATAGGTATGTTATTAGGTGCCTGGTGTTGTTTATGTTCTATGTTACCCACGAGTTTGGAACTTATCCTAACGTAAGTATTAGCTACTATACTTTGCATAGGCATGATAGCAGCTTCTTCTGTGACAAGGCAGGTGTGAGATTCATATTAATGGGGCAAGGCATCAGCTTTCGCATTTTTAGGTCCAGGTCTATAGGTCAGTATATAATTAAATCTAGCTAGAAAAAGAGACCAACATGCCTGTCTAGCAGATAATCTCTTGGCCTCTCCAAGATAAGATATGTTTTTGTGGTCAGTCAAAATAGGCTAGCCCTCTAACAGATGCCTCCATTCTTTCAAGGCATGTATTATAGCTAGTAATTCCCTGTCTACTATCTCATATCTCCTTTCTGTGTCTGTTAGTTTCTTAGAGTAAAAACCGCTAGGGTGCAAAGTTTCATCAGAATAAAACGGCTCCAACCCCTGTCTCAGAAGCATCAACCTCTAATGAGTAAGGTAACATAGGGTCTGGATGTACCAAGATAGCAGCAGAGACAAAGGACTCAAGTGCGTCCTGTGACCAATGTTTGGAATTGACTTCTTTCTTGGTCCTATTGGTAATCAGAGCTGTTATGGAAGAGAAACCCTTAATGAACCTCCTGTAATAATTAGAAAAGACTATAAACCTTTGTATGGCCTTAAGTCCAGTAGGTAAAAGCCATTAAAGTATGGATTCTAGTTAGTCGAATCCCTAGCAAATCCTTTCTCCGATACTATATATCCTAGAAAGGCTATCTGCTTTTGATCAAACAGGCATTTTTCTAATTTACAGTATAGACCATTGTGTAGTAGGCTGGTCAAAACTCTCTTAACATGTATATGGTGTGTCTCTTTGTCTTTCGAATAAATCAAAATATCATCCAAGTAGGCAATAACACATTCATGTAAGAAGTCCCTTAGTACAACATCATTAATTAGATCCTGGAAGACAGCAGGAGCATTACATAACCTTAAAGGCATAACGGTATATTCATAATGTCCGTAACGGGTGGTAAAAAGCTGTATTCCGTTCATCTCCCTGGCGTATTCTGACTAAGTTGTATGCTCTTCGAAGATCCAACTTGGTAAAAATGGTAGCCCCTTTTAGTCTATCGAACAGCTCAGTTATCAAGGGTATGGGATATGCGTTCCTAACTGGGATCTTGTTAAGACCACAGTAGTCTATACAAGGCCTCAAATAACCTTCCTCTTTGGAGACAAAGAAAAACCCTGCCCTTGCTGGTGATGAAGACTTTCTGATAAACCCTTTCTTAATGTTCTTCTGTATATATTCTTCCGAAACGGTGTACTCTTTAGCAGAGAGGTGATACACCATGCCTCTAGGTGGCATCGTGCCTGGCAACAGGTCAATAGCACAGTCGTAAGCTCTGTGGGGAGGTAATGACTCGGCCCTTACTTTATCAAATACTTCTTTAATATCTAAGTAAGGTTCAGGAACCATAGTGGAAAAGGGAAGCATAGTAGGAACATTTATCAGTAACAAGAGTTTTTTAATGCATCCCTGATTACATGAATCACTCCAAGACGTGTTTCACCTCTCTCCCAATTTAGGCAAAGATTGTGTTTTCTCAACTATGGATATCCTAGGACTACTGGGAAAGAGGGAGATGAAATAATCTGTAAAACTATCATTTCATGATGTAGAGCCCCGACAGTCACAAGTAGGGGTTCGGCTTCGTGAGTAATCATAGGTCTCTATTCCCTGTTGTCCCAGTCTTTTACTATGTGCCTGTCTTACAAAAAAGAAAAAAGAAACAAATCGGGCAGGCAGACACATTAGGGTCCATCACTAAACAGTGATTTGATTAGTCTCTAAAATCTTACACTTAGGTCAACTTTTTTCTTTTTCAACTAAGGTGAGATAGTGTCAGGGTTTCTTTGCTGTTTTAAACAGCAACCCTTTCTGTTTCAGTGATTGAGTTTTCAGCTGCAATTACTATGAGCTGCTTCTGCTTGTTGCCACGGTTACTCACCTGTGAGTAGTAATCAACCCTGCTGCTAATCAGTTCTGCCTATTTAAGCAGCTAAGCCCAGAACCTCCTTGCCCTTGCGTGGTTTCCTGTTCCCCAGAAGTCTCCTTGTTCCTGTGTTTCCTGTTTGCTCCTGGTTCCTGACTCCGGCCTTGTTCCTGACTCCGCTGCTCTCCGTGCTCCTGATCCTGGCTTGTCTGACTACCCGCTCTGGTGACTGACCCCTGCTTGATTCCTGGACTTTGCTTTTGTTATTTATTTGTTATTTATTAATAAAGGTGTGTTTGCATCTACTTCTGTCTCTGTCTGGTTCCTGGTCCCTGACATTACGCAAGGGTCATGAATACAGATGGTACAGGCAAGACACCTATACCTAACCTATTTACCCGGTGGGACCAGCAGAACCACCATTTGGACCAGTATGCCCATCTGGATCCAGTACCCGGCCAGCCTGCGATTGCGGCCGCCTCTGCCTCACTTCCTGTTCTAGCACCGGTTGTAGCCTCCAAACCTGTAGCGGCTAGAGAAATGACTGGGTCTGTCCCGCTCCCTCAGTATTTTGGGGGCAACCCAGCACAGTGCAGAGAATTTATAAATTAGGTTAAAGGATACCTTGAAAACCTGCCCCAGGCATTTCCTACAGACAGTGACAAAGTTCACTTCATGATTTCTTTGCTGTCTGAAAAGGCCCTAGCTTGGGCAAAACCTCTCTGGGAGGCAGAGAAGCCTATTATTTACAATTACCCTGAATTTGTTGCATCCTTCAAAAGGGTTTTTGATATTCCAGCTCGCTCCACCTCTACTGCCGAACTACTCATGTCTAATGCTCAGGGCACAAAAACTATTGTCGAGTATGCCAGTGAATTCCGTACCATGGCAGCAGAAGGTGGCTGGAACAACGAGACTCTCGTGGCTGCCTTTGCACAGGGTCTCTCCGATGTGTTTAAAAATGAGATTGCAGCCAGAGAATTACCTAAAGATCTCGAGGAACTGATATCATTTGTCACCCTCATTGACATCAGACTCCGAGAGAGATCCTCATCCAAGGAGCGCCTGCGGAGGCCTCTTGTAAATTTGGCACCAAGCTTTTCTTGCCCACCCGAACCTCCCTCACCTCCCATGCCTCCTGGTCCTGAGTCCTCTGTCTGTGTGGAGCCAAGGCGGTTAGGCTTCTCACGCCTCTCGGTCGAGGAGAGAGCCTTTAGGAGGAGGGAGGGTCTGTGCCTATACTGCGGACACCACGGTCACGTGTTAAAGTTTTGCCCGATTCGTCCGGCAAAGGGCCCGCACCCAAGATACTGTCAGGGGCAGATCTTGGGTGGTCTTTCTGCAGACCCAGAGATATGTGTGCGCAAACCCTTGGTGCCTATTATCCTCTCCTGGCCTGATTCATCCATTGAAACCCGGGCATTTCTTGATTCTGGGGCCGCAGGCTTGTTTATAGATTGTGCATTTGCAGCAAAGCACTCTATACCCTTACAGTCTCGCAACTTCCCACTAGCCTTCGAAGCCATCGATGGCAGACCAATACAGCCAACCCACGTGACCCAAGAAACCGTGCCCATATCTCTGGCTGTAGGGGCTCTACATCATGAGACGATCCAATTCCAGGTCATTTCCTCTCCATATTACCAGGTTGTTTTGGGATACCCTTGGTTACAGAAGCATAACCCCACAATTGATTGGCGCAAAGCTGAGATATTATCATGGTCCCAGCAATGCACATTGTCCTGTCTCCAGAAACCGGTCAAAGTTTTGGGCGCATGTTCTGCCTCTTCCTTACCCGCTGAGTACCAAGAATTCCAAGATGTATTTGACAAAGGTCAAGCCAGCGTTCTGCCACCACACCGTCCGTATGACTGTGGTATCGAACTCCAACCGGGTACCAATCCTCCCCGGGGCCGGATTTACCCACTGTCTGTAGCAGAGAATCGAGCCATGGAGGAGTATGTTACCGATGCACTGTCTAAGGGTTTTATTCGGAAGTCATCTTCTCCTGCCGGGGCCGGCTTTTTCTTTGTAAAGAAAAAAGATGGCGAGTTGAGACCCTGTATCGACTATAGGGGTCTCAATCGCATTACTATTAAGAATGCCTACCCCATTCCATTAATCACGGAGTTATTTGACCGCCTCAAGGGAGCAACGGTCTTCACCAAACTTGATCTGAGAGGGGCATATAATCTCGTCCGGATAAAAGAGGACCACGAATGGAAAACCGCATTTAACACCAGGAGCGGCCATTACGAATACCTAGTAATGCCCTTTGGTCTTTGCAATGCTCCGGCGGTTTTCCAAGAATTTATAAATGACGTCCTGCGAGATATGCTGCAGCAATGTGTGGTGGTTTATCTTGATGATATTCTGATCCATTCCACATCTCTCGAGAACCATCACGCAGACGTTTCTCGTGTTCTACAGAGACTTAGAGAAAATAATCTGTTCTGCAAATTGGAGAAATGTGAGTTTCACTGCAAACAGGTCACATTCTTGGGATATGTTATCTCAGATGCTGGATTCTCTATGGATCCGGATAAACTTTCGGCTGTACCAAAATGGCCTCGACCTACGGGTCTTCGCTCTATACAACGTTTTCTGGGCTTCGCCAATTATTATCGGAAGTTCATACGCAACTTTTCTTCCTTGGTTAAACCTCTCACGGACATGACCAGGAGAGATGCTGATCCACAGCATTGGTCACAAGAAGCCATTACTGCCTTTGAGTCTCTCAAAGTCGCCTTTGCTGCTGCTCCTATACTGGCACACCCTAACCCTGCCTTACCATTCATTCTTGAAGTCGATGCGTCTGAGACAGGAGTAGGCGCCCTCCTGTCTCAACGTCCTAACCCTGAGAGCTCCAGGCATCCGTGCGGGTATTTCTCGAGGAAATTGAACCCGGCGGAATGCAATTACCAGATTGGTGATAGAGAACTTCTAGCCATAATTTTGGCTCTCAAAGAATGGAGGCACCTTCTTGAGGGTACTTCAGTGCCAATCCTCATCCTCACAGACCACAAGAACCTTACATATCTTTCCGAAGCTAAGCGGCTTTCCCCCCGGCAAGCTAGATGGGCTCTCTTCCTATCAAGGTTCAATTATGTGGTTTCTTACTTGCCCGGTACTAAAAACATTCGGGCTGATGCCTTGTCTCGACAGTTCTCCCCTCCATCTAGAGAGGAGATAACCCCTACTCCTGTGATTCCTCCGGACCATATACTGGCAACCATCCGTACTAACCTCACCTCACCTCACCCCTAGGCGAGGAGATTCTGGCTGCACAAAGTAATGCTCCTCCAGAGAAACCTAATGGCCGTTGTTTTGTACCTATTAACCTCCGTACGAAACTATTGAGTACATGCCACGACCCCAAAGCAGCTGGACATCCAGGCAAAAACCAGTTAATATGGTCCGTCTCCCGGCAATTTTGGTGGCCTAGTCTCCGTTCGGATGTCACCGCTTTTGTAGCTGCCTGTCCTGTGTGCGCTCAAAATAAAACCCCACGACGCCCTCCAGTGGGTCTCCTGCAAACCATTCCTAATGGTGAACGACCTTGGACCCACTTATCCATGGATTTTATCGTAGATCTTCCGGTCTCCCGTGGCAACACAGTCGTTCTCATGGTTGTTGACCGATTCTCGAAGATGTCGCATTGCATTCCCTTGAAAAAACTACCAACTTCCCAGGAACTTGCAACAATTTTTGCTCGGGAGGTCTTTCGTTTGCATGGGTTACCCAAAGTGATAGTCTCAGATAGGGGTAGCCAGTTCGTGTCCAGATTTTGGAGAGCTTTTTGTACGCAAATGGGAATTCAGCTTTCCTTCTCCTCGGCCTACCACCCGCAATCCAATGGTGCAGCAGAACGAGCTAACCAAACACTGGAACAGTTTCTGCGTTGCTACATTTCTGACCACCAGAACAACTGGTCTGATCTGCTACCCTGGGCGGAGTTTGCCCACAATAGTGCGATTAATGCCTCCTCCCGGCTATCCCCATTCTTGGCAAACTATGGGTTTCAACCGTCCATGTTGCCTGATACGTTCTTGCCACAGGGGATACCGGCATTGGAGGAACATCTCAGGGAACTCCGTTCCACTTGGGTGCAGGTTCAGAATTCTTTGCAACGCGCAATGCAGAACTACAAACTCCAGGCCGACCGCAGACGCCTTCCTGCACCTACCTATCAGGTCGGAGAGAGGGTCTGGCTGTCTTCCCGTAACCTACGCCTCCGTGTTCCCTCACAAAAACTGGCACCCCGATACGTTGGGCCATTTCGTATACTTCGAAGGGTTAACCTGATACCGGAGAAACTGACGGAAGCCAAGCACAGAGAGATGGACACAGGTTTCTTCAGGAAGGAAGAGATTCTTTATTGGATCACCGATCGGGACTCAGAGGGACTAGCGTCACCAAAATACAGCAAAGTCTGAGTACTGAATACATAGAGTACATTCCTTATATAGCACTGTAGCTCCTCCCACAATTAACTACACCCACACATACCCTTAACCTATTTAATAAATAGAGTCTAAACTCATCCATCCGGTCTAACCACGTGGCTCATCTGATACAAAGGAGAGGGACGCGTAATTCCAGTTCTTACATTCCTGCACCTGGTCAGTACAGTGATAACAGTATCTTAGCTACGTGTAATTAACTAACTGATACTACAAACACATATACATACATATGCCTTGTGGCAATCTTAGCCTGCTAAACTTGTATTTTACTGGAATTACATCACATTCCCCCCTTTGATGCCTCTGATATTTCACAATTACTTGAGGCATCACTTAACCTTGGTTTGCATATACCTCAGGTTACCATGAACCAGACCAGACTTATCTTATGATGTGAATCTTTTAACACTCATCTTCCTGCATTGGTTCTCCTTGATCTAGAGCCTTATACTTATATATCGCCATTATCTGTGCAGCAGCCTTCCTCTCTGCTATACTTCCTATCAGGCTTTGCACAGACCTAACTACTAAGGGTATAAGACACGGTAGGAGTAGACACAACAGTAAAATCAGTAGGACTCCACCTACCACTGCCTTAAGCCCTCCAAACCACTCATACCAGCTACCAAACCAACTACTTGGATTGTACCCTTTCCATACCTGAGTAGGCACATGCACTAGTTTAACCATATGGCTAGTAAGCTCAGCTATTGCTTGCCCTTCGTCATCTATTTGAAGACAGCAATTGCTCAGGTTAAACTTCCCACATACACCTCCCTCTACTGCCAAAAGGTAATCCAAGGCTAATCTATTTTGGTACACTGCTGTCCTCATCCTGGTATTATGCTTCGCTAGAAGATTGAGTGCTTGTGAGGTCTCATTAGTAATAATCTCAACCACCGCCTGTAATCTTATAATACGGTTGAGCATATAAATTGGGGTTCTATAACCAAAGGTACCATCTTCTGCCCACGTGGCTGGCCCATAATAATCTATGATACGCTGGGGAGGCCATTCATTATCTTCCCAGGTGCCTATCTCTAAGGGTCCCCTTTTCTTCCTATGATTCACATCATACACTTTAACACCTAAAGTCTCACCTGTTTCAATCGGTAACAAGAAGAAGGATGGTTTGAGCATACCCAACACACATGCCCCTTCCCAGTCCTGTGGCAACTCCGAATAGGCTTTCTTACCACAGATCCAGTACAAATTTGCTGGGGCTCTCCAGGTAGATGTGATGGATAAATCAAACCACACATCCTTTAAACTGGCATATCTAGCAAACGGGTTAGATGGTTCTGAGACATTTGAAGCCGACCACCAAGTTGTATTTTTAGTATCATCATCATAAGCTTTTTGCCCTAGACAAGTTAATTCTCCTACAGAAGTATTATACATTATTCCTTTCCTTGCTATGCAAACATAACCTATGATGGAGGTCTTTAATCTCCACTCAGATTTACCTCTAACACTCAAATGATAATCGGCTTGTGTAGATATTAGTTGGTCAACTGCCTCAGAACCGGACATTACCTCCTTTGCTTCCCAAGGCCATTGGTCTCCCATGTTAGTACCTCCACACACATAGCAGTTGGTAACATTAAGACTACCGGCAATACTTTCAGCTAGGTCAATGAACAGGTTTTTAGCGTTATGGGGGATCTTATTATCTATACTCATCTCTTCATAAAAGGAATGGTATACTTGATGAGTCTGGGAGGATACCGTATCAGTCTCTATTCCTATAAACAATAATGTCCCAGGATCTAAACCCGTCCCGTATATCTGAAACCCAAATAAATTTCCATACTTATCTAGGAACTTGTCGGGGTTATTAATAAGTATATGGACTGGGTTGCATTCCATAGACTTACAATAAGGGCTAGTCGGCAACTTAGTCACTATCATGTCTTTATCTACTGTCTGTCCCCAAGTCGCCCACCCCACACAAGACCAATATGGACAAAAGTTATAGTCTTTATTTGGGCATCTAGGACTCACATATTTATTTTTACTACTGGGACAAATATATTTATCATTAGACCCATACGTCCTCTCCCATCTAAGATCCCCACATACATTCCACGGTTTTCTACCACTTGATATCGCCTTACATGCATCAAATAGCAGAACACCCGAAGAATGTACGGATTCTAAAACCGTCTTATTAATTAGGGTCCCCTGAGGATCTCCATTCCTGAGAGTCAACCAAATTGTACGAGGTTGATACTCTGGACTGAAGCACTTAGGTTCTCCTACTCCTAAATGGCACACACTATAGTCTATATTTAGGTATCTACATCTTGATACCTCTCCTTTACATTCGTATTGTGAATGCCAAATTAGGGTTTGGGAAATATGGTTACCTGTTCTCGTAGTCTTAATGCATACCTCACAGCTAGGAGTGTCGGTACCTCTACCTTCCTGAATATAAAAACACATATAAATAAACACAATCAAAAGCACATCTTTCGCCGTCATCCTCAGTCTTCGTCCGTGCGATGGAACCTCAGCTTCCAGGATGTGAGGGCTGCAGGGAATGGAGTTCTGCTCGTCTTCACAGGTGTCCCTTCGAGACTTTCCTGGCTTATACACTATGTGTTGGTAAGCGGACAGGCTTTATTATGGCCTTCTCACTCACACCTGTAACAATAAAATTTGTAATCCACAATAATTCCTCGTTACTCCGACTGAGTAGTGCGTTTCAACCGGATCTTGCAGGGATTCTCTGGATCTGCTGTAATTTGCCAAGAATCGACTGCTGCTGGTTTAACCCTGGAGTGATGTATCCACGGAGTTACTTCGGCTACTTTTATCGCTGTAGGGGTAGACAAAAGAACAACATAAGGACCTCTCCACTTGGGCCCTAACGGTACATTATTCCACTCTTTAATCCACACTTGGTCTCCTGGATGATAACTATGAACAGGGGGATAAATATTCACAGGTAATCTATCTTGTACCCATTTCTGTACCTCCTCCATAGTCTTACCCAACTCTACAACCTGCTGCCGGGTAATTCCTTCTCCCAACTGACTCAAGTCCCCCCTTAAGTTACCAAGTACGGGAGGTGGTCGCCCATACATGATTTCAAAAGGAGAGAGGCCCATCCTTCTGGTAGGGGTACTGCGGATTCGCAATAAAGCTATGGGTAAGAGAACGTTCCACTTAAGTTGGGTTTCCTGACACATTTTAGCCAACTGGTTCTTTATAGTTCTATTCATTCTCTCTACCTTACCAGAACTCTGGGGTCTATATGCAGTATGAAGCCTCCACTTTATACCAAGCATATGAGTCAGTTGTTGTAGGCACTGATGAACAAAAGCTGGACCATTGTCCGATCCTATAGAACAGGGTAGTCCATATCGGGGTATTATTTCTCGTAGCAGGAATCTTACAACTTCTCCTGCTTTCTCTGTACGAGTAGGACATGCTTCTACCCAGCCTGAATAGGTGCACACAATTACCAACAGGTAACGATGTCCACCCGATTTAGGCATTACTGTAAAGTCTATTTGTAGATCGGACATGGGGAGTCCCCCCATAAACTGGACTCCTGGTGGCTTTACTGGTCCTTGTCTTGCATTATTCTTAGCACACGTTACACATCTGCGTACAATGGCCTGAGTCAAGTTGGACAATCTTGGTATGTAGAAATGTTTCCTGAGAGATTCTTCAGTACTGTCTCTCCCAGAATGTGTCCCGTTGTGATAATTTTGGACAATTTCTACCGCTAGTGATGCTGGTATGACTATTCTTCCATCTTCTAGCTGATACCACTTGTTCTCCAAATACTTTCCCGGTTCAGTCTTTAACCACTCCTCTTCTTGAGCTGTATAAACTGGAGTCCATTGGGACAGTGGAGTTGGTATAAGAGCAGCTATATGCCCCACATACTCCTGTCTTCCTGATTCAGCAGCACGCTTAGCTGCACTATCTGCCATCCGATTTCCCTTGGTTACATCACCATCTCCTCTCAGATGCGCTCGACAATGTATGATACCGACTTCTTTCGGCTCCCACACTGCTTCCAATAGTTGTAGGATTTCAGCTGCGTACTTGATTTCTTTGCCTTCTGAATTCAGTAGTCCTCTTTCTTTATACAAAGCTCCGTGGGCATGAGTGGTTAAAAACGCATACTTAGAGTCCGTATAGATATTTACTCTTAAACCTTCAGCCAATTGTAACGCTCGTGTTAGTGCTATTAATTCTGCCTTTTGTGCTGATGTTCCTTTCGCCAGTGGCCGAGCTTCTATCACCTTGTCTATTGTTGTCACTGCATATCCTGCATAGCGGATCCCTTCTTTCACATAACTACTGCCGTCGGTGTAATATTGAACATCGGGGTTCTGGATGGGAAAATCACGAAGATCTGGTCTACTTGAAAATACTTCATCCATTACTTCCAAACAATCATGTTGACTTTCAGTAGGTTGCGGCAAAAGGGTAGCTGGATTTAAGGTGTTTACAGTCTCTAAATGCACTCTTGGGTTTTCACACAACATTGCTTGATACTTGGTCATACGGCTGTTACTAAACCAATGATTTCCTTTGTAATCCAACAACGTCTGTACTGCATGTGGGACTCGTACATAAAGTTCTTGACCCAGAGTGAGTTTATCGGCTTCAGCTACTAGCAGGGCGGCTGCAGCTACGGCTCTTAGACAAGGTGGAAGTCCGCTGGCCACTGCATCCAGTTGCTTAGACATGTAGGCAACAGGTCTTTGCCATGATCCCAAGTACTGTGTCAATACTCCCACAGCCATTCTTCTTTGCTCGTGTACATATAAGTAGAATGGTCGTGTGTGATCAGGTAGACCTAATGCTGGGGCACTCATCAAAGCCTTCTTCACATCTTCAAATGCCGTTTGCTGTTCTTGGGTCCATAAGAAGGGGTCGTGCTCTGTACCTTTGATGGCTGCGTACAGAGGTTTTGCCAGTATCGCATAGCTGGGAATCCATATCCTACAGAAGCCTGCTGCCCCCAAGAATTCTCGCACTTGTCTTCTATTCTTGGGTATTGGTATTTGGCAGACAGCTTCTTTTCTCTCTGGCCCCATAATCCTTTGACCTTCAGAGATATGGAATCCCAGATACTTGACAGTTGGCAAACACAACTGAGCCTTCTTCCTGGACACCTTGTATCCTGCCTTCCAGAGAATATGTAGTAGATCGTGCGTTGCTTGCTGACATTTTTCTTTTGTAACTGCTGCTATCAACAAGTCATCTACATATTGTAACAATACACATTCTCCTGGGATAGACTCGAAATCCAGTAGATCTTGACTTAGAGCTGAACCAAATAGGGTAGGTGAATTTTTAAACCCTTGGGGCAGTCTTGTCCAAGTCATTTGGCGTTTTGAGCCCGTTACAGCGTTCTCCCATTGGAAAGCGAAAATACATTGGCTTTCTGCGGCAATTCGGAGGCAAAAGAAGGCATCTTTGAGATCTAAGACTGTGAAGTAAGTAGCCCCGCCCGGAATTAAAGCAAGCAGGTTATATGGATTGGGTACAACTGGATGTATGCTAACAACCGCATCATTGACTGCTCTTAAGTCCTGTACAGGTCGATACTCATCTGTACCGGGCTTTTGAACAGGCAGCAATGGGGTGTTCCAGGGGGAAGTACAGAATTTTAGGATACCATACCGTATGAACTTATCCAGATAGGATTGGATGTTCTTCTTAGCCTTCTGCGGAATGTGATATTGTCTTAGGCTCACTGGATAAACCCCATGTTTCAGTTCAATTTTTATTGGTGGAATATTGCGGGCCAGTCCTGGTGGGTTGTTCTCTGCCCAAACTCCTGGTATGTTAAACAATGTCTCATCACTCCTAGGGTTTTGGCTAGTCAACACTGTATAAAGTCGCCACTCTTCTTCCTTTGGTACGGATAAAGTCATAATACCTGAAGGTCCATTAAACTTTAAGGATGTTGTTCCATTTGGTAGGAACGTAATCTGCGCTTGTAATTTTGATAGCATATCACGTCCCAGCAATTGGACTGGACATTCAGGCATATAAAGGAATTGGTGTTTTACTACGTGGCCTCCCAATGTACAGAGTCGACTTTTAAGAACCGGTTTTTCAGCACTTCTTCCAGTTGCTCCTATCACAGTAATAGTCCTTCCAGATGGAGGAGCAACTAGATTAGTCACCACTGAATGTTCAGCACCAGTGTCGATCATGAACGCACTCCTTTTCCCCCCTATTGATACATCGACCATAGGCTCCGCTCGACCAAGGGGGAAGGAGCCCGGTCGGTATCAATAGTCCTCCATGACAGTGTCAGCCAATCCTACAAAGTCCCTACCTTCTCTATCGCGGGACCTTTGCGCTGCTGGAATATACCTGTCTTCCCTAACACTTCCTCTGTTCCCATTACTCCCTCTATAACCATTACTCCCTCCGGGGCCTCCTCTACCTCTCGCTCTACCTCTAAAGTTTCCGTAGCCTGCCCTGGGTTGGTCTCTCTCGTACTGCTCTCTTTGCGGACATTCGTTCCTCCAATGCCCTTCTTCCTTGCAATACGCGCATTGATCCCTACTCAAAGGCTCCCTACTCCATCTATTATTGCCTCTATCTGGGCCCCGTTTATCTACGCCTGCGATCGCTACCGCTAGCATATCAGCCTTTTTACGCATCTTGCGCTCTTCCTCTTTCTTACTTTCTGTATCCCTGTTCATATAGACCTTATTTGCTACCTCCATTAGTTGGGTGATGGACATACCTGCAAACCCTTCTAACTTTTGTAGCTTGCGCTTAATATCTCCGTATGCTTGGCTGACAAAGGCGGAGTTAACCATTCGGGAATTGTCTGCGTCTTCCGGATTAAAGGGGGTATACAAGCGGTATGCCTCCAATAATCGGTCATAAAAGACACTGGGCGCTTCATCGCTTTTCTGGATCACCTCAACTGTCTTCGACATGTTAATGGCTTTCTTTCCTCCGGCTTTCATGCCAGCAATTATAGCGTCTCTATAGGCTCTGAGTTGAACCATATCAGCACCATTTACGTTCCAATCGGGATCGGTGTTGGGATAGTGTGTCGCGGCCCATGCTGCTGGATTGGCTTGGTTCAAAGCACGGGCTCTATCCTCTAATGCTTTAATGGCTGCTTGATTTATTCTTGTCCTTTCCTCATTGTTAAATAAAGTCATTAGTAACTGCTGGCAATCAGCCCATGTCGGATTATGCGTCTGTACTATTGAGGTGAACAGATCAGTCATAGCTTGTGGTTTCTCAGTATACGAGGAATTATGGGTCTTCCAGTTTAAAAGATCGGTTGTGGTAAATGGGACATATACGAAGACTGGGTCAGCGTGTGCCATTTGACCTGCGGCATCGATATAAGCTGACCCGGGATTCAGACGAAGAGGCATCTGATAGTGCTTTAATTGTTGGGCACCAGTCAACTGTCGGGTTTGGATGGGGCTACGTAGAGAGGCGTCAGTCATGGGTTCCGGTCGGGGAGAGATAGGGTATGGGGATGTGGGAGGTCGGTTTTGGGAAAAGGTCGTAAATAAAACACTTCGAGCCGAGCTAGATGAAGCTTGACCGGAAGTCTGAAGTGGCGCCAAATCAGGATATTCGTTTCTAATGGGGGTGGATTCTGGTTCCGGAAGGGGAGATTTAGTACGAGGGGGGGTGGATCCTGTACTGGAGGAGGAAGCGGAAGTGGATGAGGGTAATGAGGGGAGGGGTGCAGGACTTCCTGCGTTTGCGTCACTTCTTCTTAACGGAAAGTAAGGGGGCGGCAAAGGGATCTCGGACTCAGGGGGCGTGTCCAAAATGGGCCTAACACCAGTCCTAGTGGACGAGCAAGTCCTAGCTACCATGAGGCGACACTGCTCCTCGTGGCATGTCTGGAGCCATTTTGGCGAGTCATTTACGGCCTGTCTCCAACAGTCAATATAAGGAAACTGGCCGTAAAGTTCAGGCCTACCCGATACAGCCACGTGTAAGCGCTGTACCAGAGTTGGATCCAAACTGCCACGTGGCGGCCATGCCGCAACCAAAGTAGGCCACTCCCTAGTACACAAAGTGACCAAACGTACAGGAGACATCTTTACCCCAAAATCACAAACTTTGAATCCCTTTTTAAAATTCTTAACCATACATCCTAAGGGATCCGGAATCGTTGACTGCGACGCACCCATACTTAACAATGGAACGTCGTCGACAACGAATACTATACACGCGTACTATTCAACAGTCACACCCGTTTCCTCTGGCAACAGCACCACGTGGTACGGTTACCAAGTGAAACGTACACAATAACAATAAACACTCAGGGAATTCCCGTACACACACAGCTGTTACACCAGTCACTATATAATCAATATTATGCCCTTTGGCGTAACTATACAGTCACCCACGCTATAATTCTCTATATACGAATTACCCGTCTATAACACACCCCAGTAACATCGTCTTTTACAAATAGCGGTTACAGTACGGTTAGCATAGGTCAAAGCACAAGTTAAGGTCACAATACAATTATTAGTGGTTATGGTGTTAAACATGCAATGGACGACAATGATTAGTACTTATTATATAATGTCAGTAAATATACAGGGTTATGGTACCGTGCACTATAATACAGCAACACACTATTAACACTCTCGCTAGACGGCTGAGCTCGCGCTATCTAACAAGATATACACTTTACTAAAACAATCGTTAACACATTTACAATTCCCAACTAAACTATTGGCCAGTACCTTGAATGGACTACCTAAAACTATATACACCCGTTTTGGTTAGCCACACTGCCCAATCACCACATATATAGCGAGCTAGAGAACCGAATTTACACAGGCGCCTCTTAGTCGCACTATCAAAAGTCTAGTGGGTTCCAAATTTACACGCCTTCCCACTTAGCCCAGATAGGATGAGAACTAGCGAACCGAATTTACACAGGCGCCGCTTAGTCTCCCGGTCCCTCCGACCTAGCGAACGTAATATACACCCTAGAACGCTAGTCTAGACAAGACACCGGTGTCCGGCTAGGGCTATTTACACCAGGACCCCGCCTGACTAACCAAATCAAACGGTCTGACTAAAGAGCGTTCGATCGAGCGGTGCGCCTTCGCTCCTTCCCTCCGACAGAGGGGGCAGATACACAGATTCAAAACCCCTTTGGGCCTACCGCACAATCGGTATACCCCTAGTGGGTCCTGCCGTCTAAAACAGCAGTTGTCTTACCTCCTCGTTCCTGAACCTGAGTTCACACTCATCGACGGGGACACCCCAGCACTTCTCACGTAGAGGCCGATGATCTCCTGGACAACAGACCAGTGGCGCCGAGACGAAGGGAGGTCCACGCAGAAGTTCAGGGGTGCAGCCGTAGAGAACGTGGGCAAAGATAGACCGTCTCACGCCTCTGCCTCTCAGCTACCGTTGAACGATGAGCTTCCCGGCCAATGCACCAAATGATACCGGAGAAACTGACGGAAGCCAAGCACAGAGAGATGGACACAGGTTTCTTCAGGAAGGAAGAGATTCTTTATTGGATCACCGATCGGGACTCAGAGGGACTAGCGTCACCAAAATACAGCAAAGTCTGAGTACTGAATACATAGAGTACATTCCTTATATAGCACTGTAGCTCCTCCCACAATTAACTACACCCACACATACCCTTAACCTATTTAATAAATAGAGTCTAAACTCATCCATCCGGTCTAACCACGTGGCTCATCTGATACAAAGGAGAGGGACGCGTAATTCCAGTTCTTACATTCCTGCACCTGGTCAGTACAGTGATAACAGTATCTTAGCTACGTGTAATTAACTAACTGATACTACAAACACATATACATACATATGCCTTGTGGCAATCTTAGCCTGCTAAACTTGTATTTTACTGGAATTACATCACAAACCCTGTAGCTTACGCACTTGACCTTCCTGCTAACATGCGCATCTCAAATGTTTTCCATGTTTCCCTCTTGAAACCGTTGGTTTGTAATCGCTACACCACCTCAGTGCCACGTCCACGTCCTGTTCTGATTGACAATCATGAGGAATATGAAATACGCAGCATCATTGACTCACGGGTCTTCAGAGGACAGATCCAATACTTGGTGCACTGGAAAGGATACGGTCCAGAGGAACGCTCCTGGGTTCCAGCCTCTGATGTCCATGCACCATCCCTCCTTCGTTCCTATCATGCCCGCTTCCCCATGAAACCCGGACCCACCAGAAGAGATGGGGGGAGTCGTTGAGGGGGAGGTACTGTCAGGGTTTCTTTGCTGTTTTAAACAGCAACCCTTTCTGTTTCAGTGATTGAGTTTTCAGCTGCAATTACTATGAGCTGCTTCTGCTTGTTGCCACGGTTACTCACCTGTGAGTAGTAATCAACTCTGCTGCTAATCAGTTCTGCCTATTTAAGCAGCTAAGCCCAGAACCTCCTTGCCCTTGCGTGGTTTCCTGTTCCCCAGAAGTCTCCTTGTTCCTGTGTTTCCTGTTTGCTCCTGGTTCCTGACTCCGGCCTTGTTCCTGACTCCGCTGCTCTCCGTGCTCCTGATCCTGGCTTGTCGGACTACCCGCTCTGGTGACTGACCCCTGCTTGATTCCTGGACTTTGCTTTTGTTATTTATTTGTTATTTATTAATAAAGGTGTGTTTGCATCTACTTCTGTCTCTGTCTGGTTCCTGGTCCCTGACAGAGACTTTTCCAACTTGTGTATTTTAGCCTCTTTTCAACCCACCACTTAATAATTAGACCCATTTGGGGGGGGGGGGGGGGGGGAACACTCAGGGAACACTGTTAAAAAGGTAAGAGACACTAAAAAGCAGAAACAAAAGCAGCGACAGACTGGAAAAATGAAGTAGAGAAGAGTAAGCGGAGAAGGAGATCGTAACTAAAGAAAAAAACTGAGGAAAAGTTGTGTGTGAGTCTCTTAGCAAAAGTGAGTGTAAAAACACTAGTTTTTCTCAAAGAGGGGAATAATGCATATGCATAAAGTATGTCAGCTTGCTGAAATGCTTTATATGTCTTAAGTCTGTCAGTTTCTTGGCAGATTTTAAAAGTGACGATTTCAATTGAAATTGTCCCTTTAATAATTGGGGGCAAAAACACCTCCCTGTCTGTCACTCAGGCAGCCAGGAAGGCTTTCTTCCACTTCCTTTAGTTCGACAGAGCTAACAGAAGAGGTAGACTGGCTGTACTAGCATGTGCCTGCCATAGGCGTGCGCACGGGGTGTGCCGGGTGTGCCTGGGCACACCCAGGGCCGTCTTTAACAAGGGGCAAAAGGGGCAGCTGCCCCGGGCCCAATTACTCCTGGGGGCCCCAAAGCAGCTTCCTGGGGGGCCTCCTGCCTGCAACCAGGACCTGACAGCCCACTGGGATCCTAAGAAATTTTCCGGTGGGCTGCAACAGGTGATGTAATCAGGGGCCCCTGGCCCTTTAAGTGTGCTCCATACCTGGCCCTGTCTTCCTGCTTGCTGGGAGGAAGTGATGTCAGACCACTTCCTCAAAAGTAACAGAGTGCCACTGGGGTGGAGGAGGCACAAATGTAGAAAGAAAAGGAGGAGGAGAGGGACTGAGATAGCAGGTTCCTCAGACTACCATCAACCTCAGCCATCCAGCTCCAACTGGACCCCAGGGAAGCTACCCTTCTGTAAAGGTAAGGAGAAAGGAGGGTGGCTAAACTATGTAAACTGATAGTACCTGGGTCTGGGTCAGTGTGTGTATCTGGCTGTATTTTTGTAAGTGTGTGTGTATGTCTGTATCTGGCTGTGTATGTATCTGACTATGAGTGTGTACCTGGCTATGTTTTTGTCAGTGTGTATATCTGGCTTTGTTTTTGTCAGTGTGTGTATCTGACTGTGTTTGTGTCAGTGCATGTGTACCTGTGTGTCAGTGTGTATGTGTATGTAAACCTGTGTATGTATATGTGTACTTGTGTGTGTTTATATGTGTGTCAGTGTGTGTATCTATGCATACGGCAATGCATACATCCCATCATTCCAGTGTCAATACTGCACACAAAAACACTACTACATTCCAACGCTAACATTGCACTCAAATACACCACTGCATGTGTATCTGTGTTCCTGTGTCTGCATGTATCTCAGTGTTTGTGTAAGTGTGTGGCAATGCATACATACCAGCATTCCTACGCCAACACTGCACACAAATACACCCCTGCATGTGTACCTCTGTGTATGTGTACCTGTCTGTTTGTATCTGAATGTGTGTATCTCTGTATGTGGGTGTGCCAGTGTTTTTATATCTGTGTGTATCAAAGTGTGTGTATCTGAGTGTGTGTGTATGTATGTGACCGTATCTGTGTGTATCCTAGTGTATGCGCTAGTGTGTGTGTAAACGCCAGTGTGTTTGTGTCAGTATGTGCATGTGTCTAGGTGTGTTCAGGTATCAGTCTGTTTGTGTGTATCTGCGTGCTAATGTGTATGTATGTCTGTGAATGTATAGAATGCATGTGCTTACATCCCAGCGATCAAACACAACATGCAAACACAAACATTACATGCAAAGCCACCCCTGAATTCAAACTCAAAAGTATATCAAAATACACCTCTTCAATCAAACACCAATACTACACCCTACATGCACACACATACTCTATACAAAAACATGCTCACATTCAAATGCACAAACACTGCTCTCAAAGACAGCTCTGCTAGAATGTCCAAATTGTAGATCCCCAGCTGGCATTGCATTGTGGGAATTCTTTTCTCCACTCTTGCCCTAGAGCGGAGGCCCAAAAACTTTCTTGCACCAGAGTCCTCTCTACATTCGTTCTACCACTGTTGGGGTGGAGGGCATGATTACATGCCCTGAGGGTGCAAGTGTGGGGGGAGGCAGGATCCAGGGGGCCCAAGCAAATGCTTGCCCAGGGTCCATTTAATGTTAAAGACGGCCCTGGGCACACCCTAATCCCCGCGGCACGCGCTATGTATTGAGACCGGCAGGGGAGATCTCAGGATCCCCCCTGCCGGCTCATGCAGAGCCAGCGCTATCCGAGCGCCGGCTCTGCTCTCAGCCTCCCCTCACCGGCTCACAGGCAGTGAGGGAGGCAGGAGAGGACCTGGGGAGCTATTGCCAGCAGCTCCGCAGGGTTCCTCTCGCGAGATCTGAGCGTTGCCGCGGCAACGCTCAGATCTCGCGTGAGTGAACTCTAGCCCTGCGGGGCTAGAGTTCACTCTCCACTGGACCACCAGGGATGGATGGCGGCAGCAGCAGCAGGATCCCCCCTCCCAGGCATAAGGTAAGAAGGGAGGGGGGATAACTGATCTGCCCCCACCTCCACTGGACCACCAGGGAAAGCAGCAAGGAAAGATCCCCCCTCCCTACATAAAGTAAGAAGGGAGGGGGGATATTAAGTAATGTACCTCCACCCCCCACAATCACCCACACACACATATACACAGCACCAACACACATACAGCACACATACACAGCACCCACAGACATACACAGCACCCACAGACATACACAGCACCCACAGACATACACAGCACACACACACATACACAGCACCCACAGACATACACAGCACACACACACATACACAGCACACACACACATACACAGCACCCACAGACATACACAGCACACACACACACATACACAGCACACACAGACATACACAGTGCACACAGACATACACAGCACCCACAGACATACACAGCACCCACACACATACACAGCACCCACACACATACACAGCACCCACACACATACACAGCACCCACACACATACAGCACCCACAGACATACACAGCACCCACAGACATACACAGCACCCACAGACATACAGCACCCACACACATACAGCACCCACAGACATACACAGCACCCACAGACATACACAGCACCCACACACAGACATACAGCACACACAGACATACAGCACCCACAGACATACACAGTACCCACACACATACACATCACCCACACAGCACCAACACACATACACAGCACCCACACACACAGCACCCTCACAAACACACAGCACTCTCACACTCACACAGCACACTAACAGTACCCTCACACACACAAACAGGACCCTAACAAACACACACAGCACACTACCAGTACCCTCACACACAAACATCACCCTCACACACAGTACATTTACAGCACCCTCACAAGTGCACACACACACACACACAAACAGCACCCTGACACACAGTACATTCACAGCACCCTCACAAGCACGCACACACAAACACCCACATAGTACACTACCAGCACCCTCACACACATCACACTAACAGCACCCTCACACAGCACACACACACAGCTTTGTGTCTGTGTGTGTGTATATATGTGTATATATATATATATACATATATACATACATACATATACATATATATATATATATATACACGCCGCGTGTGCTTGTGCTTTAGGGTGCACACCCTAATGCAATAGGCTGCGCACGCCTATGGTGCCTGCCTTCTCCCTTTCTCAATGAGCTGAACTAACGCTCAATGGGAAACATAGGAAAGCCATGATCAACAGTGCATGCACGCACTTCCAAATCCAGCACAGAAGCTTTGTCTCCATTAGAAGCCTCTGGTTGTACTATTACCTGGCACAGACTAGGGCAGAGGTAGGCAACCTACGGCACTAGTGCCATGCACGGCACTCGAGGTGTCTTTGCACGGCACTCAAGGCTGCTAGAGACAAATAGGCTCTGGCCTATCAGGAGTCCCAGTAAAACTTCAGATATCTGCTAATCCGAAAAGGTAGTGAAGAACAATCCTCAATTTATGCATTGCAGTACGTAGAGGAAGTGATCTCATATCACTTCCTCACAGCACTTGTGAATAGGAATCCACAGTGTAGTAGAGCAGCTCGCAGTTGCTGTTGCAGCTCCTGTCCTTGACATGTATCTGGCTGGTCTGGTCCCCACTGGAACCCAGGGAAGCCACCCACACTGCTAGATATACACAGGAGTGCAGAATCCCTCATACACATAGTACGGACAGCCCACACACAAACATACACATAATCTGCACACACCACTAACAATCCACATACATGCACACAACCCCACATGCAGTCTCTCACATGCAATACCTCAAACAGCCCCCACACACACTACCAAACACACAATGTGACATATCCATTCACACAATTCCACAAGCAGCCCCCATACACAACTCACATTCATATGTATCATACACAATACCATAAACTACTCATGAACATATACAATATAATAGCTAATATACGCAGGGCCGTCTTTAACGTGGGTCAAACTGGGCAGCTGCACCGTGAGCCCCGCTGGCCTCAACTATTTCTAACCCCCGGCTGGTAATCTGCACACTAAGGAGGCCCAACGGGTGGCCCGTGCACAAAGGGCCACCCGGTAGGCTTCTGTCAGCAGGGTCCCAGTGGCGCAGTGAGGCGCTTTAACAGCGCGAGCAGGCCCCTTGCTTTTTGGCAACAGGCTGGGAGGAAGTGACGGCCGTGCATCACTTCCTCCCACAAAGAGAGGAGCGTGCGGGAAAGAAGAGTAGGCAGAGTGGAGGGGGGCTGGCCGAGAGAGCCAGACCCCAACTCCCAACACCTTCAGCCACCAGCAGGAAAGGTAGGAAACTGGAGGGTGGGTTTAAAAGTGTAATTTTTGTGTCTGTCAGTATATCTGTGTGTGTGTATGTCTGTGTCAGTATGTCTGTCAGTGTGTGTTTTAGTATGTCTGTGTGTGTCAGTATGTGTGTGTCGTTATATCTGTGTGTGTCAGTATGTCAGTGTGTGTGTGTGTCAGCATGTCTGTGTCAGTATGTCTGTCTGTGTGTGTGTCAGTATATATGTGTGTCAGTATATCTGTGTGTGTGTCAGTATGTTTGTGTGTCAGTATATCTGTGTGTGTGTGTCAGCATGTCTGTGTGTGTGTGTGTGTGTGTCAGCATGTCTGTGTGTGTGTGTGTCAGTAAATCTGTGTCAGTATATCTGTGTGTGTGTGTGTGTGTCAGTATGTCAGTATGTCTGTGTGTGTGTTTCAGTGTGTATATATATCTCTGTGTGCGTGTATATGTGCATACATCTCAGCATTCACACACTAACACTACACACAAATACACCCCTATATTCAAATTTCAACACTACGTACAAACACGTCTGTGTTACACACCAAAATTATATGTAAATACACCCCTGAATTCAAAAACCAACACTACACAAATACATGCTTGCAGTCACACCAACACCACATACAAACATATTCCATATAAAAACCTGTTTACATTCGAACACACAAAAAACGCTTAGTGCTAAGACCTGGAAACATGGGTAAATGGTAGAGCCCAAGCTGTCAATGCATTACTGGAGTTGCACGACAGATGGGGATCTACCTTTTAATCACTCGTGCAACAGGGAGGCCCCAAACAATTCTTGCACCTCTCTACTTTAGGTCCGCCAATGCGTTGAGGTGGAGGATGTGATTGCACGCCTGGGGAGGGGGGACAGGGTCCAGGGGGCCCCCCAAAAATGCTTTGCCTAGGGTCCAGTCAATATTAAAGACGGCCCTGCATATATGCACAAATACAACGATACAAAGCAATTACAGTAAAAATAACACAAGCAGGATACGGCAGCATAAACACCTCATTTAAAAAAAAAATAGGACCGGCACGCTACGGGACATCACAATCCTATATCGGCACAGTGCTGCTAAAAGGTTGCCTACCCCTGGACTAGGGGTTTGCAGAAAAACATGCTGCAGAAATAAAAGCATATTATCTAATGGGTGTATTTAATAAATTGTTAGTAACAAAAAACTGTGAAATGTTCTGTTTGGTGTTTAGTGAATAAACTTGTAACGCAGGAGGAGGTGGCAAAATGGACCTTTGCCTAGGGCAGCAGAATTCCTTGCACCGGCACTGCCTTCTCTTCTCCTGTATTGCCTTTCAGCCTCTGAAAGTCTAGTTACCCCTAGTTGCATGGGTGCAGGTATTGCTGACGCCATGGAATCAGTGGGGATTAAAGAAGGGTGCTAGCCTTATGGCTGCCCTTCTAAGTCTCTCCCTGGTATTAATTTGTTGTCTTAACCTTTCATCTATACGAGACATGTAATTGATAAATTCTTCTAGATTTGTAGGTAGCTCTCTGGTAGCTACTTCATCCAGAAGACTATCGGAAAGACCGTTGAGGAACACATCCACATAAGCCTAGTTATTCCAACCCACCTCTGAAGATAGGGATCTGAACTCAAGTACGTACTCAACGAGAGAACGAGTCCCCTGTTTCAGATGTAAAAGCCTTGTTGCATCAGCCTTTCTACCTGGAGGATCAAACGTTCTCCTAAAGGCTTTGAGAAACGCAGCGTAGTTATATACTATAGGATTATCATTTTCCCACAAGAGATTAGCCCAAGTTAATGCCTTATCCACCAGTAAGGTTATGATATATCCTATCTTAGCTCTATCTGTGGGATAGGCT
The DNA here is from genome assembly GCF_036172605.1 of Pelobates fuscus. Taxonomy (NCBI): domain Eukaryota; kingdom Metazoa; phylum Chordata; class Amphibia; order Anura; family Pelobatidae; genus Pelobates; species Pelobates fuscus. Next base: position 284,195,343 of record NC_086322.1, on the reverse strand, counting down.
CTAGGTTGTAGCTCAAACAAGATCCTTACTTGGTTTAAAAAAACGTGGCAAGCATCAGGAGCACTACGATAGCGTAACAGTGAAGTTACATGAGTAGTGGCGCCATAAGGAGTAACCTCTAACCCAGTGTACACAGGAGCAATTTGTGGATTTTGTCCTTCCATAGGCAAAGTAGATGGACGTGTCATCAATATTTGCAAGGCAAGGGCAATTTGGTCTATGCGGTGGTCTATTTCTTCGAAACTATCATCATATGTAGCCCCTTGAGGGCTCATACCTGCAGGGTCCATTGGCCCTGTTGTAATGTCACGATACCCAGTGACCCAACACGCATTGTACATATGATAATAGTTTAGGCAACGTTTTCCAGACCTTAGAATGGTCGGGTTATGCGTTGTTAGAAAAAGAATGGTCATGGACAAGCCGAGTCAGGGAAGCGAAAAAAAACAACAGCCAAGTCACAGGAGAACAGAACGGAGAGAATAGTCAGAATAAAGCCGAGATCAAAATACCAGAAAAGACAGAATATAACGCACTCTTGGGAACTGTAAAACAGAAACCACAACAAGGCAATGATACATTCCCTGAGTGTTCCTTTTATACTCTATGCCTTTCATTTATGGCCACACACCCAAAATGTTCGAATTCAAACGTTCTGGTGGGCCGTGATGTCATCAGCATCATAGCATCGGCGTGCATGCGCCGTGTCATAAAAAGGGGCAGATCTATAGCGTCTGGTGTCGGAAACGCTGGAGACATGAGAGGGACCGTGTGATGTTACTACTGCAAAGGATCCTGGAAGGGCATATGAAATTAGTTCAACAAAGAATTACATTTTGCCTCATTATTCCATTTTACACATGGATTCCTTAGAGTTTGTGTTTGCTGTATACAACAGCTTTGAAACACAACTTAGGAAGAGATTCAAAGCCAGTGAACCACTCATGGACAGCTGTTTCGTTGTTGATGCAAATCATCATCATGAGGTTGGTTACTGGTTTATATGTAGGTGCTTTGACCCCTTTTTTTTATATGTAATGTGCACATACAAGTGTGTTACATTTCACAGAAAAATGGTGTCTGTTTATAACTACCACAACTGCAATCAACTGCACCCGAGCAAAGTTTCAGTAGCGTTTCTGGGTTGATAGAAAGAGGAACTGCATTAATCAGGAAATTGGCATTTTACCTTATTGGCTAACCAGAAGCCAAACTGGGTCCCGTGGTGTTAGAACAAGCAAATATATTTACCAGACTTCCAAAAAAATGCCCACAATGCATTGCTTACTAAATGAAGAGGTTATGCCATATTTTTGTATATATTATAAGATAATTGATGAATGTTTTGTTAAGCTAAAGCTAAATGTAGTTAATTAGGATTCAGGTTAAAAAAAAATCACTTCCATCAGTGCTGCACAATGTTAAACATATTGATACGTGTAAGCTATTAAAAGCTCTGGCAGGATGAATCTTGCCCTAAAGAACTGAGTCAGACTTCCCTCCCCCCCCTGCCCCCTCCGTGAAGATATTCAGCATAAAAACACTTACAGGGTTATTCATTAAAACAATAATTCAACATGAGTTTCAAATGTAAGACTAAAGTAGCTGAATTGGAAAAGCTCTAAGTTTGGCTATTTTCATCTAGAGTTTTGCATTTACTTTGAATTCTCACTTTACTGAACAACCCTGTCATTGTCAGTGTTGTAGTCTGTTCTGTACGTTTGTTGCTTTGTTTGTGAATGTGTTATAAACAGGATCGGGGCTATCTATACGGAGGAACTTTAGTGATGATAACTGCTGTTTGCAAAAAATACAGTTAACCCACGCATTATTGTACAGAGGGCTGACACCTAATTGGCTGTTACTGTCTTCCTGTAAGCTAGTTTTCTCTGCTGGGAAATTCCAAGATCAAGGCAGCCAATGGTAGGGAGAGCATGAACGCTCAAGTGCAGGGAGGGAAGGGGGGGGCGAGTGAGATCACCACACTGAGTGGGGAGGGGGGGGGTAGGAGGGGTGACCTGCATGCGGCTGTAGTCTAAAGAAGATAGAGCTGAAAACTTGGAAAGGAAGAGAGTGCAAGGGAAAAAAAAGGGCAGGGGAGGCAGGCTAGTGTGAAAACCTGGGTGTGGGTAACTGAACGAAGTGAACTCGAAGAAGGTGGATGTTGGGAGGACGGAGGACATCCAGGAAGAAAAGGAGAACAGAAGGAGCTGGTAAGGAGTGTTTTATTGTGGTTCGTTCGGTGTAATAGGAAACTTCGGCTGATATAAATTTGGTTATGTTTTCATGCAAATCTTGTTGCAAAACTACATACGAACGATCAAGTATCTGTGTGCGGTTGTGTGGTGCGTTCAATTTTCAGCACTACGAAAAAGAGTGCCTGCAAAGAACCTTCGGCGTACACATGCAAATGTTTCCGAGGAAGGGTGAAGCGTTTTGAGAGAATGCGTGTGCATGCTTGGTGGTGGGTGTAAAATAAAGTGTGCATTGCTTTGTGTTTACTCAAAGCAGCACCTATGTTCGATATGCAAGATTATAAGAGTGCGCGCAATACCAAGGGCCAGTACTGCTGTAAAAGAGGAATATGTGCACATGTGACGTTTGGCAAAGGTCAGGAAACCTTTACATTCCCAATTTGAGGGTTCTGCATTCGGTGTACACGTTAGTGAGAGTGTGAATCAGATAGCAAGTGTACACTTCAAGACAGTGCCTGACTCTGAGTCTTTGATTTTATTTGCTACGGTACAAGTTCTGCAAAGTGTATTCACTGGATGAAGTAGAGTGGATTAAAAAACAACATAGTTGCAAGATTTAGGCTAAAAGAGAAAAAAATAGGGTCTTAATTTATTTTGTTTGAATCAGAAATTGTTCTATTCCAGTAAAAACAAAACAATGTTTCAAATGATTTACCTACAGAAATCATCATTAAAGTGTATATGAATTTATGTAAAAAAATCATTTGAAAAGTTATTCTAACAGAATCAAAACATTTCTGATTCATAAGAATTGAATCGAGGCCCGAGTTATTGTCACAATTTGGCTAGTTTAGCCTCAGTTTTAATAATTTCTCAATTCTAATTCACTCCAGTTTGGTGTTAAGTGAATAAAACCCATTGGAATTGCAAACTTTGGAACAAAAATGATGGGGTAAAATGTGTGCATGTAAGTGGAAGCCATGACTTATCTATGGAGTACACCAAGCACGTCAAACTCAAAGTGTGGCACGGACCACATAAACAAGGTTTAAGTTTATGTGGGCCACACACACACACACACTGACAGACACACACACACACACACACACATACTCACAGACAGACACACACTGACAGACACACTGACAGATACACACACATGCACTGACAGACACACACATACTCACTGACAGACACACACAAACAGAAACGCACGCACAGACAGACAGACACACACACACATACTTACTGACAAACACACACATACTTGCTGACAGACACACACACACTGACAAACACACATACTCACTGACAGACAAACACACACTGACAGACACACACATACTTGCTGACAGACTCACTGACAGACACACACACACACACACACACACACACACACAGACAGACACACACACACACACAGACACTCACTGACTGACAGACAGACACACACACTCACACACACATACTTTTCATTATTGCTCCTTGCCTTATGGAGCCGATGGGGGGCATGACGTCATATTCCGGCGCCCGGCTTCACTTCAGTCCGCGCGCGAGAGGGAGCAATGAGGAGCTGGTACACTGAGCTCCCTCGCGAACCTCCTCCCCGGCTGGGTAAGCAGAGTAGGCACCTGCAGTATAGGGACAGCAGGTGCCTACTCTGCTATAACACTGATCATGTACTCGCAACATGCAACTGTTGTGAGGTTTGGAGCCATTATTGCTAAAAAATGATCAAATTAATTTTTTTTGCAAAAGTTAAATAGATTCTTTAGTGTTAGAAATACAAATCTGTATTCCTAACACTATAAACCTTGCTCCCCTATCCAGCCCCCCTCCCCCTTTCTCGCGGCCCCCTGTGGTACATATAGGGTTAAAAAAAGCTTTAATCATCATCAATGTCCCTGTGCACTGGGTCTGCACTCTGCCTCCTTTAATGCCAACCAACAAAGGGATATAATGCACATGCGCAGCAAACGCTGTGAGTGCAATAGGCCGTCCCCATAGAAGAGCATTGACTCAATGCTTTCCTATGGGTATTTCTTTGCAGCTAAATGCCCTGATGCAGAGGGCGAGCGTGAGGACATTCAGCGTCATTTAGGCGACCTAAAGTCCCATAAACTCTCAGAAGTGCTTCTAGTGGATGTCTGGTACGCACTCACGAGAGGAAGTCTTTGTCCTGCAATGTAAAAATTGCAGTTTCTCAAAAACTTTTCAGGATAAAACTTACCAGGAAAGGTTAAAGGATCTTAACGAGACAGGGGGGATATGATAGAAACATTTAAATACATAAAGGGAATCAACACAGTAAAGGAGGAGACTATATTTAAAAGAAGAAAAACTACCACAACAAGAGGACAGTCTTAAATTAGAGGGACAAAGGTTTAAACATAATATCAGGAAGTATTACTTTACTGAGAGGGTAGTAGATGCATGGAATAGCCTTCCAGCTGAAGTGGTAGAGGTTAACACAGAGAGGGAGTTTAAGCATGCGTGGGATAGGCATAAGGCTATCCTAGCTATAAGTTAAGGCCAGGGACTAATGAAAGTATTTAGAAAACTGGGCAGACTAGATGGGCCGAACGGTTCTTATCTGCCGTCACATTCTATGTTACTATGCTTAACAATAAGTGGTTTCATGGTTGTCATTGAAAGCAAGGTAAAAGTTGTTAAAATAAAGTGTAATGCTGTTTTCTGACTTTTTGAATGTCTTTAAAATATATTGCTCTTTAACGGCAAAGTCAGTGAAAATATTAGTCATTTCTGTGTTCAATTAAAATAACATTGAAGAGGAATGCATGTAAATGGCTGTTTGATGCTTGTAATGTTCCGTCTGGAAGACGAACTATGGAAGAAAAACTGACATCATTTCTCATTATTTAGAATAAAATGTTATATATTCTTAGGGGTAGGGTTTTATAGGTTATTGTGTCTTTTCTCTGCATCTCTTGCCTTACATTTGTTCAGTGGGGGCAGCCATTTTTAATCCTCTTAGCGCAAAAGCACAACTTATCCAACCAACCAATCACCATACAGGTAACTAAGAGATACTATGTCTTCCTGAATCAAGATATAAAGGGGATATAAACAGTGTCAGTTTCCACCATTCCAAGCTGACCATGATCATCAGCCGGATAAGAGGTGCCTCTGACAAAAGACGATTTAAAGATGGCAGCTCCCACAAAGCAAGAGTAGGCAAAGGGAACAACTGAAAACAGGCATTTGCTTAAATAAATGCGTTACGCTAACATACGCAAAATGTTACATTACATGTTACACGGGCTGAAAAAAGACTTTTTCAATTTTGTAACAAACTATGATTTTATTTTTTTTTTAATCTACCTTAGAATGGTAGTCATGTCTTTACCTTTCATTGAGAAGATCTTAACACGCATATTACAAATTATATCCCTGAATATTGTGTTTTTGGAAGTATTTGTCTAGTTGCTGTTTAAACATCTGTACAGACGCTGATAAAACCACGTCTTCAGACTTTAAATCATAGTTCCCCAAACTCTGGCCCTCCAGATGTTGCTGAACTACAACTCCCATGATTCTCTGAATGAAATAGATAGGCTGAGAATCATGGGAGTTGTAGTTCAGCAACATCTGGAGGGCCGGAGTTTGGGGAAGCCTGCTTTAAATCCAACTTGCCTTTTGAGACCAGTCCCAAAATCTAAATCCCTCTGTAGCAATATAATACCTTGCTTGCATACAATCTTTTCTTTTCAAAAATAATAAAAACAAACATTGATTATTTCCTTTAAGGAGGTTAATATTAGATATGCAGTTTGTTTGTTTAGAAAAAGCAAATACATCTTGTAGGGATTTTTTGGTTTAATCTGGCATATGAGTTGAGTACAGCGTCATTCGCAAATACGCACAGAATTTCTAAATATTGTGGTCTGCTTTTATGTCTAATAACATACCTTCCAGGTAAAATATGCAAATGTAAAACGTGTATTTGAGACCAAAATAGGGACTATACCTCCTAAAAAGGGACACTTGGGAGGTATGCACAAAAATATTACAGTGTTCAATTGCACTTCGAACGCTAGTTACAGTTTACCCAGTGACTCTGACCATTTTTGCCAGTATAAAACAATGTGATTTAAATTATGCTCTTGAGGATGACATCGGAATTTCTTAATAAAAGTCATTCCAACCAGATTATAACGGGTTCATAATATTAAAATGGTTCATAAAGGTCTTAATATAGTGTAGTAAGCATTGCCAATAATGTACTAGTTACACCACTAGACGTTTTAGAGATGTTTGTAATATGTTATAGTAAGTCCAGTTGTTTTGTTACAGTGTTGATATCTTAGAAAAGTTTGGTAATTCGTAAAACACAAATGAGAATAAATTGTCTTAAAGGGAACTGTTACTTTAATTTAATTATATTAAAACTTAGAATTTTTAATATTTTGCTTACTTATCCCCATATTTTACAAAATATGTATTTTTTTTTTTTTTTAATTCTTTATTTTGGTGCGTTTTCAGTTTAACATAAACACGTCCGGCCACAACAGCCAGGACTGGTACTGTATCAGTAATGCAGGGTAATAATGTTAGATATTGGTTAGTAGTCAAGGCATCATAATAAACATTTCGCGCATTTTTTATTATTTGTGAGGTGTTAGCTCCCGGTGGGATGGAGGGGATGATATGTATGGTTTCCTTAGTGTAGGTTTTCCTCCCTCTAGTCCGGGTAGGGAAGTATACTATGTTTTAGAGGGTTCGTGGAGGCTAAGTGTTAGTATACTGGGTATTCATGAGTGGGTTGGAATTCGTACATGAGGTTACCAGTAGGTTATGTTGTAGTTGTGCGTTAGATCATGAGAGCGCTGATAAGGGAAGCGTGTGGGTAGCCAAGGTGGGAGTGGTGTTAATCTGAGGTTTGTTTCGGTTACCCTAATGGGTAGATACCCCTAACCAAGGGGGCAACGGGGGGGGGGGGGTGTTTGTACACCTCTTGTGGGTGTATCTCATATGTGTATGCGAGACGCGTCTGGGACTGTCCCTCTCTGGGTTTGTTAGTATGTAGAACGGGTAGTAGTGGGTCGGTTGGTGTATATGAGGGGTAAGAGTAGGGTAACCATTGAGATGGGAGAGATCTGAACAGAGGTTAGTATAGCGCATAGTATAAAACAAAAACATTGGTGATGTGTCAAAGTTCGTTCCTCAGTGTGAGGTAGCTGCGCCCTCTTCTTGTTCAGTCCGGTAGTTGGTGCGGCTCTCGGTACGAATGGGATCGTTGACTCGGGGTCCCAGGTGTGTTCGACCTGGGGAGCAGAAGTTGTGGTTGCCACTTCTGTAAGGCCCAGCTTGTGGAGTATTTCAGGTGCTTCTGATTCAGTTGTGAGCTTGTGGGTCGTCCCATTGTGTGTGATTAGTAGGGATCTTGGCGTGCCCCATCGGTACGTTATCCCCGCTGAACGCAGGCGGCTGGTGAGGGGCTGCAGTGATTTACGCCATTGAAGTGTAGTTTTAGTGAGATCTTGGTAAAAGGTTAGGTGTGATTCTTCGAATGGTAATGGGGGTTTTCCCCTCACTGCTGCCATAATCTGGCCCTTATCTTGTGGTGTACAGCATCGGAGGATGACATCGCCAGTGATTGGGGCTGCCGTTTTAGTGATGGTGGGCAGTTGGTACAGTCCATTTATAGTGAATTTCTTGGCTAGCGTTGGTGGTAATAGAGAGGCAATTAGCCGTCTTATATAGTGAGGTAATTCCTCTGTGTAGATCTCAGGGGGGACCCAGCGGATTTTAAGGTGGTTGCGGCGGTGCCTATCTTCTTGTGCAGCCATTTGAAGTGACATGGCCTGCTGTGTAGTTTTTAAGTGGACCATTGCTGTTTTCAGTTCAGCTACTTAATTGTGAAGTTTCCTAATGTCCCCTTCACTGTGTGTTGTCCTGTCATTGAGCTGCTGCATATTAGATTTTAGGGAGGCCATGTCTGCAGTTAGGAGCTTCTGTATTTCCAGCAGTGTGTTCTGCATGTTGTGAAGATCCTGCTTAGTGGCAGGGGCTGTGCCTCCAGGGATATCCCCAGTCATGGGGTTTTGATCCCCTTGTGTTGCTGGGATTGCGTTGTGTGTCTGGTTTGGTGAGTCAGGGGTCGTGTGGGTGTCAGGGCCGCTGGCGGCCGCCATTTTGGATGGTACCTGTCGCTGCAGGAGAGTGCCGATATCACGCTGATCCGTTGCTGAGGTGGATTGGGGTCTCTGGGAGCGGCGCCCCATTGCTCGGAAGGGGCTGTGAGCAGTTGCAGGGGGGTAAGTGGGGATGTCCCCTGCTTTGTGTGCGCCCGTTCCGCAGAAGAGTTCCTCGAGGTCGGCGAGCGTCGGCGCGTGGTAGGCCCCGGTTTTTCGTCTCGGCTTGGTCTGCCTCGGGGTGTATTGGAAAGGCATCTGTCGATGCCGCGGGATGCCACGGACCCGTACCTGCTGCAGTCAGGGTTGGATGGGGTCTTTTTATGGGCGATATTCGTGTGATTTTAGACGCCGGGAAGGAGCTCCCAGGAATGGCGTCTAGCCCGTCTCGCTGTCAGGCTCCGCCCCCCCACAAAATATGTATTTTTGAGGTGTGAAAAATACAATTTCATGTAGACGTCCATATCTCCAATCCTGCAACTGGGCACCTCCATCTTAGGTCATTGTCTGTAATTGTTGTTAACTTTGCACCTGGCAGTCAACATGGAAAAAACATACAGATAAGAGGAGAAATGAAAAAAATATATATATATTTCTTCTGTTTATTTGTAATGTGTGCACTGGCTTTGCTTAGTCTGAACTGGATTGTTTTTTAATTTGTTAAATATTTAATATACATGTAAAATAAAGTTAACACATCTTAAAGGTGATTTTCAATGATTTGTTGAATGGGGTGATTTCCAGAGAACTTACAGTTCCAATTTAACACGTTATAAGTGATATACAGTGTTTTGTTCAATGGTGTGCACTCCAGAAAAGTGGCAGTTCCCCTTTAACCTCTTAAGGACACATGACATGTGTGACATGTCATGATTCCCTTTTATTCCAGAAATTTGGTCCTTAAGGGGTTAATAAAATGAGTTGATTTATCTTTGGATATCTCTTTAACTCACTATTTTATTAGGCGGCTTTTTATACTGAAGTTGTCCTGTAGGACTGCATTTAAAAGTGTTAATGTTGGTAAAATATCCTTTTTCGTAGTATAGCTGTATAGTAGCCATGATAACTTTGGCACTGCCGATGCTTCGGACCGAATTTCTAAGCATGCTCTACAGACTCACTCTCAAGGAATGTTGTGAAAATGAATTAATTAGAACACTTGAAAATGGACACTTAATAGATTGTTCTTTGGTTAGTCATCACTGAATTCTCAAACATGTTCTTTGGGCCTTTTCAGTGTGGTATTGCTGATAAACCTCTAGACTAAATGAGAATGGTGTCCCCATCTTGATAACATTTTAGACTTAGGGACGCCTCAATAACATGCAAACACGCCAAAATAAAAATTTATGAGACAAATAGACAAAAGATTAATAAATTTGTTTATTGTACGCTTATCTCCAATACATTTTAAATTACATGTGCCACCAATGTCCCTCTGCGCTGGGTCGGTGCTATGCCTCCGACAGAGGGGATCTTACTGTGCGCACGTACAGTAAGCACATTAGGCTCTCTTCTTGCTTTCCTATGAGGATTTAAATGGCGCTGGATCTCCTCCTGTACATTTTTGTATATTAGATTGCTCCCACCTACAAGTGCAAATCACAACCAAGATGCCAATTAGAATTTTGTGTACTATATTTCCCATGATGCTTAGCAGCTTGCCAATAATAATAAAAAAAAAAAAAAACGGTGCTGGATTCATTTAGCACCTCTTTTCCCTGTTATTTATCTGGCATGTGCTATCTTTGCATTTATATCATAGATTAACCAGATGAGCCACACTACCTAGAACATCCCAACCTCCAACAAAGTATTCACCATATGTGGAAGTATGGATACTGCCAACATGCGCCATAATACTCTGCTCTATCTGTCACGTACCGCTGATGATGTTTTTTTTTATTTTATCAGCGGAATTTTTATATCAGATTTTCCTTGTGCAAATGAAAGGCGACCAACATTTTTCCGTTGCGAGATTACAAGTTGTGTAAATATACAATACTCCAACAAGAAAAACAATGTGTTTTCTGTTATAGTTACCTTTATAAACTCCTCTATGCAACGTTGAAATTGAATACAAGCTTAATTACATATATAAAAAAATATCTTTATGGCCACAGATAAAAGCCTGTAAAAGCCCAACCCAGGTTGGTTCCTGCTCAGGCAGTAGATATATGCCATTGTCTATTCAAACAATTACATGTCTAAAAAAAAGTTCTCGGGGTTAAATAAGTGAACTGTAAGTAATCAAGAACTAAACAGGAAATTTCAAAGTTTTGGATCAAATAGCCAAATCTGAAAATAAATCCCAGCAATACACAATTGAATGGATAAAGTGAAGTGGAGTAGCTATGCCGCTACATACACCAACTGTTTAAAATGCATTCTAAAAGTTTATCCCAAAATATTACATCATTTCACGATTTTTTTTTATTTTTACTAGAAGTCCCAATTAAAGCAAAATGTACGTATTATAATTTTTTAAAAATTGCATATACATTTTAAGACATACGCCGCTTTAAACGGCGCTCGATATCTATACATATTTTCAAGAAAACTCTGCACTTTTCAATAGAAACTGGCAGGGTTTTTTTTTATAGATAAACCTTGTTACACCCCACTGGTTGTCAATCAGACAGCAGGTCCTGTTACTTCCTGGTTTGATTAGCTCAGTTGAGCTAAACTCAAGAGGCAGCAATTGCCCAGAGCACCTGCCTTGACACGACTTCTCATTGAGCTGCATTGGGAAGTCTGTGATTAGACAGCCACGCAAGATCTTGGCAGGGTTAGAAGGAGAGGGCTTGCAAAGGCCGCAGAACGGAGATCTGCAGCTTTTGCAAGTTGTTTTTAGATGTACCCCCAATTAAAAAATACATAAACGCATGCGTGTTTTCATTGTGGTGTATATCTACTAAATAGTGATTTTTAAAAAGAGTTCCTTTAAGTGTGCCGTCTGTTCTACTCAGTACAGTCCGTTGATGCTACCATGCACAAACGAGCCTTTTAAAGTATTTCTCCAGATTGTTTACAGGTAACATGTCTTTTTTTTTTTTTAACTAATGGAGCAATAATGAGTTTATCGTTAACTGCCTGTTTTATTACATGTCTACCTGAAGCATAACACGTCCCTTTGAAGTAGATTGAGTGCTGCTAATGGAATGATGTTAAAGCAAACGTTCATGGATCTGCAATAAACGTAAGATGAATGCTTCCTGTAGACCTCATTTGGTTCTCTTAAAAATGCATATCGGAATATTTCAATCACATTCTGCAAATAGCGGATTCAACAGACAGTGAATTGTGGTTAATTTACAACTAAACTCATACTTTTAAGCCATAAATAGTTGTAAAAGTTGTAACAATAACACAGATGGAGATTTTTTCTTTTCATCTTCGACCTTTGATGGTTTCAAAAAGAATCAGGTTATTGCCATATCAAACATTTAGATAAGCTTTAAATCGTAGTGGCATGACTTACTTTTATGATACAGTAACTTTAAACCAATTTAGGTGTATTTTTGCAGGAAAATTTTTGATTATGTACAAAATCTCCCAACTCTTACTCTTAAGATTTTCAAATATTATGCCTTCACTTTGCTGTAACCGATATGAGAAACAAGATTCTATTTAGCAGGATTGGGATATGAAATTGTTTATCTCAGGGTCATTATAATACATCAATATGTTTGGCCTTCAGTTAAGCAATTTCTAAAGGTTACATCCAATGCCGTCAAAGCTGAAAAAATGGGAGTTATATATAAATATTTGAGAAGTACACCTTAACTACTGTTCAATATGTTATCGACACGTCAGGGTACCAATAAATGTTGTGAGTGTTCCTTAAATTTATTTAAATTCATGGAGTTATTTCCAAACACAATAGTTTTGAGTAGCTTAGCTATTTTGGGTAGATACATTTTTTTGAGACTTTGAGATATATATGCTTGTGGTCCAGCTATTAAAACGATGGTGTAATTGCACATTCTGTCATATTTCTCTGAGGATGAGATGAACGAGTGTCTGTCCTGAGATGGTACTTTGGGATAATAAGCGGGACGTTTTTGAGTTACGTCCAAGTTGTCTGCATGGTTTCATGGTGTAAGCATGAGAAGTGTGCATATCAGTTAAAGCATGGCTCATATCACAGTTGTCCTAGAGCAGTGATTTTTCTTACCTTAACCGTAAGTAATGTCCAGAATGTGACTAAATCCATCTCGTAAGTCTTGATCTGTCCGCTGCATTGGTCATTGCTATAGTCCTCGATTTTGTTGGCCTCCATGGTTTCACTTACTCTAAGCAGCAATCCTCTACCTAGGAGAACACGTTGGCCATGTTCCAGTTCCTCCTACCTTTTTTGTCTGTGCTCTTTACCAAATGCAAACATTATTTAGAAATAAATAAATAAAGTGTATTTCAGCTATTACCTTACATATAGAAACATAAGGCTATCCACAAATTCTCACTTCTTTCTTCAAAACATTATAAAACATTGTTCCATTTACATCACGCTATAGCTATGAGTTTCTTGCATTTACGGATCATTTCCAACCTAAACTACTGCAACACTTCATTCATTGGTTCACCTTACTCCCATATTTATCTTCTTCAATCAATTCTTGATTCAGACAAAATAATACCAATCCTTTCCTCTAAAACACACTTTATTTATGCTACATTATGAAAGTTTCTCTCTTGGCGTCCCTAACAGAAATACATCATCTTTAAAAGCCTCCTTTCTACGCCCAAAGCTCTGTGTTATCCATTCCATGATAGATCACCTTATGCCCACGTCTGTCTTTTTTATCCAAAAACATACTCTCTGCTGCCCCTCTCAGTGGAACACCCTTTCACCCTCTTGGAAGAGAGTTTTCGGGGCAGCAAAGAGGCCGGGAGTTGCTCAATGAGAGATGGTACCTGGAGGACGCCAGTTAATCAAAAGTTTAGCAAATGGTATGACTGCATACATGAGGGGTGATATGGCATTACTAATACCTTTTTTTTTGTCAATCTTTCTTTTATTGAGGCGTAAAGTTGCAAGGGTACAGATTGGAGAAGGGGAGACGATAAAGATACATACAAGTTGGGATTGGTACAGCACAATATATATCATCTCTGAAAATTGTCAGCCTCTTTTTATATTAATTAAGTAGATTAATAGCATGCACAGAACTGTATTGTATATTTAATAAAATAATACTGGAACTACGCTTTTGAGCAATACGATTAGTGTGAAAGCAATATGCTAGTTGTTAAGACATGCTTGTGCAATTAAACTATTGAACAATTAAGTGCTTAGAGACATATGAAGCTGCCGTGCCTTGACTGTGTGAACATAGAGAGATCAGTGTCTTACGTAGGCTGGTGTTGTCTTAACTACCTTTCTTCTAGCCCATGTGTAATGATATGGCTTGCTAGGTGTCATGATTGTGGGTAAATGCATAGGTATTGTGTTGCGTTTAGGGAATCTTTATAGACAAGATTAAGTGTCCGGCATGTCAGACATTAGGTATAGTACGCAAAAAGTTAACATTTAACAGGTAACATGGGGAGCGTTTCCGCTTAGTAGGAGCCCACTGGATAGCGTCAGATAAAACGTTGCGGCATGGGTCTTCTAGGGCTCACAGCTGGGGGATTTTCTGTCCTGTCTGTGAGGCAGAGAGTCAATAATCAGCCGATACCCCTGCTGGGCTAGGTGGCACCTTCGGTTAAGGGGGCAGCAGGATGCGGGTACTTGATGGCTGTCTGCCAGCCCCAGGTCGTTATAAAGGCCTGCACCAGCGGTCCACTGACTCGGTGGTCTGACGTTTCGAGCAAGTCCCGCACATCTGCTTCTGTGGGGGAGATTTTAGGAGATGTTCTCTCTTGGTTCTCTGCCCAGGTGAGCTAGTTGTGTGCGGGTTGGGTGTTCGGCGGGAGGTCATGCCTGTTGGGGCCCCTTTCACCCTCTCTCCTACTAGCACCTGTTTGCTCTTGCGCTCCCCTGTAGTCTTTGCTACACGTACCTCCAGCATTTCCCAGAAACGGGCGAAGAATTCGTCAAGGCGCAGCAGCATGCGATCCAGCGTGGCGCACCCGTCTGGCTTGGTCTGCCGCGTGTCTCTGATAGTGTCCGCCATTTTGTGAAGGGTCACTGGTTGACAGGCACCCGTGGGTTTAGCCGTCCGCTGGCTGCAAGGTATGTGGGGTAGCCTGATGTGGACCAGGATGACCCCCGCCGGTCCAAGGGGGGAAAGGGAAGTGCTTCCCAGGGTGTCCAGCTGTTGGTTGTGAGCCCGGAGAGCGTCCGCAAGCCTCGGTCCAACAGCGTTGAGGCTCGGGAAAGGCACCGTCTGGTGCAGCATCCTCTCCCGAGTTGAGTGATATAGGTTGCGGTCGGTAAGCAAATTTTGGGGCTGGAACACCCCGGTTTATGTCCCCAGACGTGGGAGCTCATGCTGAGCACGTCTGGTCCGCTTGGCTGCTAGGCTCCGCCCCCCGGCATTACTAATACCTTAACCACAGCAACATGCTATAGTGGTTTATGATGTTTGGAGTGTTCCTATAAAATCCAAAGTTGTTAATTCTTTCCCCAAAAATATTTAAATAAAACAGCCTGGAATCAAGTACACCCAATCTCTTCTCGTAAGCCCTTGCCTAAATCAGTGAGACACACATGCTTAGTTGGCTTATTATTGGCATATACATTAAATCAAATCATAATCCGGTATTCTTTGCTATGGTGTATACAGATCACGATGTGTTATTGCAGGTCCATTGCACTTATTCACTAATTAATTTTTTTTTTAAATCTTGCATAATAGTACTGTGAATTTATTGGCATGAAGGAACAAACAAAACAATAGGATTAGGAAATCCGTGCTTAACTATCTATTATTTACTAGTTACAGTGATGTGTTCGCAGTGGTCATTCCGGTGTACGTTTAAATAAATAGATAAATGCCTTTTATTTATTTATTTAAAGCTTATCAGAAGAGCAATTGTGAAAACACGACTGTCAGTTTTGGGATCGTGTATATTTTATCGACAATGTGCAAAATTAAACCCCAATAGTGGTGAGTCTACCAATGGTACAGCCGCACCAGGATCCATAGGTTTGCAGCCAGTAAATAATGTCATCATTTCTTGCCCATGTTCCGAATTTTTAAAGCATTCCTCTGCGGCAAAGTGGTAAGTGCAGTGAAGGTTCTGGGTAGACTGGAGAAGTCTTCGTGAATGTTGGACAGTAATGTTATCTAAAGCTACGTTTGTGTGAATGTTTCTGCATCTGTGTATTTGCCAAATATATGGTGAATCTGGGAGTGTGTCTGTAGGCTTTGTGTGTATGTATACTGATAACATACGATTGTGAGTGTGTTTATGTATATCTGTGAATCGATGCATCTCTGTGACTGAGTGCGGTTTCTGTATGCAGGTGTCATGATTTGTATGTTCTGTATAACTGTGTCTGTATGTGTGTAGGGCAGAAGGAAGGGGAATCTATTTTTACAGAAATTTAAATGGAAGACTTGGAGTTGGTTTATTCTCAATGGGCAGGGGGAATGGAAGGGGGGAATGTCAATTGGGGAGAGAAGGGAATTTGCAGGACAATGCGGGGTGCTATATTTAATATGGTGGGTGTTATTCAGGGGGTTGTGGTGCTTGCAAATTGGGAAGTAGAGGCACTTGGCAGGTTAATGTTGGCAGGTGATCGAGGAGAAGGGCATATCTGACAAGAAGTCAGGTATATAAAGGTGCGTTAAAGAAAAGTGTGTTGGGGCAAGAAAAAGTGTTGCACTGGGGCATTCTGTTCATTAGTTCCGACAGTGGGTTCCAAGGACCATAATGAGAGGTTACTGGTTGGTGGGGCCTCTTCCTGGTCTACAAGATGTTCTTAAACTTCTATTTATTTAATTTTTCAAATACTTGGATTTTTTTTAAGTGCTATCTAAATAATGTGTGAAAAATGTTTTGCTGCCAAACTGAACACATAGAAAATAATCAAACATTCATGTCAAGTGCATGCTGGGAGATAGTTCAGCAAACGTGTGCTTAAAATAATTTAGAAACCACTTGCCCAGGTTACATTTCACACCTTCACTGCTTCCTGTATTTTTTAAAGCTGCGTATGGTAAATACTATTCGTCATTTGTATTTTTTTTTTCACCCACGTAACGTAACAACTTTACATTAGTGAGCTCAATTAAATATATAATTTTGAAAATAAATGAAACATTTTAAAAAAATATGCCAAACACTTTTTTTTATTCACTGATCACAAAATAAAACCCCAATTTGCTTTGTTGCCTTTTGATTTTCAGTGTTGAAAATGATGTCATTCTCAAACCCATTTAATGGGTGCATTTTTGTTATGTACGGACAATGTTGTTGCTTGTAACTCTATGCAGAGTGCAATTATGCCAGAATGGATATATTTATTTGTGTGGGTGTATCTCTTTGTATGTATATGTGTCTATGCCAGTTTATGTATCTGTTTGTGTCGTGTGTGTCAGTGTGCATCTGGGTGTATGTGGCAGTGTGTATTTGTACAAATTTGCGTGTATGTCTGACAGTATGATTTTGTATGTGTCTTTGTCTGCATATGGAGAATGCATGTGTTGCTAGTAAATTGTATCTTTGGGTGTGTATCCATGTGTGTCTGGGAGAGCGTATTTATGTGTGTACGGGCCTAGGAATGTTTGTATTGCTGTGAGTTTGTTTCTGTTTGTACAGTGCATGTCTGCTCGTTCATATCACTGCCATAAACTGTTTGCAGTACTAGGTGATGTGAAACGGCATTGAGATATGCTAATGAAGATCAAAACTACAAAGTAACTCATAACGAGATCTTGATTCTAAGAATACAACAGTCAAAGAGACCGAATTTCACACAAACTATTAGCTTTTTTCGAAACCGCCTCGCCGAATAGTGTTTTGATATCAATACGCTCGTCGTAAAACTTTGTAGCTGTCTGCACGTTAACACTAACCATTTCTCTCTAGGGATTCCGTTAGTGGTGCCAGTAAGTAAAGAGCGATCCTCCTGTTTCCTGTTTGTCTCTTCAATGGTTTCAAGAATCACTAAAAACATTTCTCAAGAAGTCCATAATTTGAAGTGGGAGGAGAGCAGCGAGGAAATGTTAGTTTAATTAACTTCTTATGTTTTCCGCTTTCATAAAGTTATTTTAGTAGCTTTTATGACGTTTGCTGATTTCCTTTGTGTGCAAAGTCTTGGCAGTAGGGGGTCCGGATTTGTCAGGGAAAACTGGAAGCCTGGAGAGGTTAGAAGAGAGCAGATGAGAACGTAGCCCGCAGAAGGATAAAAGGGTAACAGATTAGAGAAGATAATTAAATAGCCTTAAAGGACAAGTTAGCAATGGCGTTCTAGAAGCTGATAGTCTGCAATGCACCAGGGCAGAAAATATAAAAAAGTGGGGGCAACTATGAAAAAGAAGGATTTGCGAGAATGTGGAAAAACCGAGTGGATCCATTGTACAGCTCTGCGGAATTTGTTGGCGCTTTATAAATAATAATGCAGACAGCGGTGGGATTGTTAAATGCATTTCAAGGACAACACGGAGAAAACGAAGCAATAACATAGAAAAAAGGGTTTAAGTCAGAGGACTTGGGCAATCAAAAAACAGGAAAGTCATGGGAGTGGGAGCATATTACAGAAATGAGTAGAACAGAGAAATTATGAGCAGAATGGGGAGCAGTGAGCAAGGGTAGGGTAATCTGAGAGAATTTAGGATTGGGAAAGGATTTAAGGATTTAAGGAAAGCAGCAAGCAGACGAATGGTAGACGAATGGTAAAGGTGAATGAGGAGACATTGAGGTCAGCACAGTATATTGTTATGGAAAGTCAAGGAGTAAATGGTGACGAATGGAAAAGTAAAGGGAAGCACGAGGAAAGGTAGAGAGAGAGAGGAAATAAAAATAAGAGGAATCTGAGAGAGAGAGAGAGAGAGGACTGCATATAAGGAAAGAGATAATAAGATGACGTAATAGATAGGAAATAAGAGTGATGGAAAGGGCAAATAATAGGAGGAAAGGAGGGATGATTAGGACAGAAAAGGAACTGATAGATTATAAGGTTGTATAAACTTGACATAGAGGAAAGTGGAGAAAAGGGGAACAGTCAGATAGGGGGTAGCAAGACAGAACAGGGAGAGGGAGATGAGACGACTGATAAGAGAGGATAGCAAGAAAGGGGGGAAGTAGGATACAGTACAGATATTGTGAAGACAGGAGGAGAGCAAACAGACAGAAGAGGAGAGCAGGATAGAAGAGGGAGATCAGGAGGCTGATGAAAGAGGAGAGGGGAAAGGGGAGCAGGCAGAACAGACTCGGGGGAGACTAGGACAGGGAATTGGAGCTCTGGAGTCTGACATCAGGAAAGAGGGAGCAGATAGAAAGGGGGTGAGGACAGGGATGGGGCGGTTCAGTAAAAGGAGGTGACTTACTAACACAGCTTGGAGCACTTCCTAGTGAAAGCGAAAGTAATCACAGAGTATCTGACTCCATGCACAGACACTAGCAGAGAGCCGAAGCCAGCGAGCAATGTGGACGTGTCTGGGGAGCAGGTGAGGCTCTGTCTCTGTCAGTCGTTCTATATATTTATATTGCGGTATCTGTGGCTATACTCCAGGCTTGCTCGTGTGATCTAGCAATGTGGGGTGTGAAGCTGCTATAAACGATATGGTGTGTGAATGTATAGTGCATGCGTGCAAACCTCTGTCTGGAACTAACTGTATACTGGTGTAGACAGTACGTCAGTTGAAGGGGTTAATAACAGGTGCCAACCGAGGCTTTTTGGAGGCAGAGATGTATTTTAACTGTTAGCTGTCTAATGTCAGTACACCCAAAGCACCATTTAGCTGATGTGTATATGTGTGTGTGTGTGTGTATCTGTGCGTATATATTACATGTATGTTTAGATAGTGTATAGTGTACGGGTATATATAAACTACTTTTTGCTGCGGCAGCATTCAGAGAAAGGGTTAAAATACAGGAACATAGTGGAGGTCAGCTGGTATTATTGTACTAGAGAACAAATTGTTATTTTGACATTGGCTTGCAGGCGTTTATTTGGTATTTTAGCAAAGCTGAAGGCAGGGAAAGGGTTAACCGCACAGGACACATAACAAGGAAGTCATGTGCTATTCCAGCAGAGCTGTGATCTATGCTAGTGGCTTAGTTAGTGCTTTGTATATAGCTGCCATAATGGCGGTTGAAGAGTATTTGTGGGGAGAAGTTCTGTAAATGGAACAATCAGCATGAACGTTCCACTGGTTTCCATGGTGACTGCACTATTAGTGCACTGTGTATTTGTATTGGACACAATGGGGGATTTGGGGGGAATAGGGCAGGGGGGTGTGTGTGTGTTTGTGAAGTTTCCTCAACTTTGTATATTTATTTGTGTTGCATATTAGCATGCCATACGATATCTGATACTTTTTCCTTTCCTTTAGGGAATATTACACATTATATCGTTCTGCTGTTATGTTATATTGTGTCTTAAATGCAAAATATGCTAGATATGTTTTAAAAAATGCCTCTATATATATACAATACACTTAAAGCATACGTCTCAATTTCCTCTTAGATTGCACAAAATACAGCTGTATGTTTAGTTTGCCAGTTATAAGTACTGGAGTAGAGAATACAGTAAGATGATGTCGAAAGTGGGCACCAAACACTAAGTCTTCGTAAGTTTGAATTATTCCTCTATTTTCTTGACACCAGTGGCGGCTGGTGAATGTTTAATGTTGGGGTGCGGCCCCCCTGACTTGGTGGGGTCTTCCCATTTAACCACATGAACAGATGGCAAGAACAGTTCAAAACCAGTTTCTTCTCCAGTGATCAATAACAACGAGAATAGAATAACAATAATCATGATTGACAAATGTTTTTTTTTTTTCTAACACACACATATTAGTGATCCTCACAATACCAATAAATACATTTTTTGTTTAATAAGTAAAAATGGGGGTGGGGGGCGCACTGCCCCGCATACCCCAATAGTGGACAAGACCAGTCGTATTAGGTAAAACAAGAGAACTGTATATTGTAGAGAAAACACACACACATATATATGTTCCTAGTTGACAACATAATCAATATTTAAATGACGTTACATCAAAACTTGTCTAGCAACATCAGATCACACAACAAATCAAAAGCACAGGCCTATTTATTATCAATACTATTTGCATTCTCACTGAGTGGCAGAACTGGTTCAACATAGCCTGAATATTACATATACCTGTCTTACATCATTTGTCAATGAGGTGTATATATGTCATGTGTTTGAGGGGTGTATACAGTGCTGACGTTTGAGGAATAGAATATATTATATTTTTTAGCAGTGCCCATTTTACCCTTTTTTTTTTGAGCATTCCCATTCAGCCACTTTTTCCTTAAATTTGAAATTCACTTTGCATTCACTATAAATTACTTATTTTAGTGAATAATCCTGCAATGAATAAACCCTCTAATGCCAAATTAATTCTTAATCCGCCTTTGCATTCCAAAGAAATCTGAGAAACTGTCTCCAAACACAAGGCCCTTTAAAAGAATTGTCCTTGCACGGTGGTGGACATAGGTTTACCCACGGCCTATAGCAGTAGGCAGGAAACGCAGCAGTAGGACATAACGGAGTCATTGACCCAACACTTGCTATGTATATGTTGTAGATTCGTAATTAAGCATCTGGTGGTACCGGGGAACTGTTGGTACCCTATAGCAGCAGTTCTTAACCCAAATTGGTTCAGCATGCTATTTCAGTGAGTCCCTCCAGTTTTGACAGATATTTTATATTCACCAGGCAACAGGTTTATCAAAATAAAAACACATGCTATTCTAGAAAAAAGTGATAAATAAGGGCCAATCACCATGAAAATCAATAGAATGTGTCTCAACATTTAGTACTTTGCACCCTGTACGGCACATGGTTTGCCTTAAAAACATCTCCCCCAATTTCTGTTTCACAGGTTTCTCTGTCTCTGATTTATAAACACATCTTCTTATGAAAGATGGGTACACAAGAACTTTGGATCCAGAATTCATGTCCAGTGCTGGACTAAAGAATAACGAATGGCCAAAACATGATTGAAGAGGGTTAGGCAACATTCGGCTCTCCAGATGTTGTAGACTACATCTCCCATAAGATCAGGGTAGTCCACAACATCTGGAGAATTGAAGGTTGTCTACCTTTGATCAAGGTTTACAGTCTTTACTTGATATATAGTGGTGATGTCAAGACTTGAGCCAAATGAGTCAAAACATTATTGAGTTGTTTTGTTTCCTTATGGTAATTTAATTAAATCCGTCAACTAATATGCTGAATTGTATCATTCTTGTACAAGCTATATAGCCACGATAGGACCGTAATTGTATAAAAACGTCCATAAATTACTCATAAGTCCGAATAAGCATATTAATGTGCGGGGGGTTACCTATATTATGTTCTAGATATTTGTGGCTTAGCAGCTAGCGGGGCATAAGTCTGGATTCTTGAGTACAAAAGGAATAATAATAATAAAGTGAATGTCAAGGAATACATTCAGTGCTTTTTGAAAAACGAGGGTTGCAAAGCTGTAACTTGAATTGATAGCTCAAATCTAGAAAATCTTATGGGATTCAGTAAACTTGGTCAGTGCTGACTGTGTTAGACCTCTTCGTATCCCATTTGGTTTGACTGCTTTCTCAAGTTGCTCAATTTAATGAGACCCACTAAATGAACACTCAAAGCACCATAAACACTATTGTCCACTGTAGTGGTCATCTTCCTACTTAAAACGCTTAAGAATGGATAGCTGGGTTCTGCCAGGCACCTCCTCAAATAGAGACAGAAACTTCTCCAAACCTTATGTTAGCTCAGTTAAGCTAAGCCAAGCCAAGCAAGGTCTGTTCTTTGGCTGGGAGCAACATATGAGCTCCCTCAGCCAATTAACTAAACCATGCACTGTCAGGTCTAGCTCAGTGCAGGAGCTTCCGCAGACACAGGAAGAGATGACCGGAACCAGGCAGACCTCAGGTAAGTTGTCAAACCATTCTCGAATGTTTTGACTACTTACCCTGGGGGGATGTTAGGACACTCCTAGCACCATAACCAGCACTGTAATGTATAGGTTCTTGAAGTGTAACTTTAATATCTAGAATGATTGCAACAGCCAGGTTCCTCTTGAAATAAGCAGGGGTTCATTTGAAACAGCACAAGGAGGTTTGGCCAATAGTGAATTCACCGAGGATCACTAAGAACTGGTCATTGTTTTGTATGTGTCATTGCATTTGTCTCAAATACAAATTATATGCCTTATAATGCCTTGGGCATTCATTTAAACATTAGATGGACAAATGTGGGACACATTGCACATCTATTTTTTTCAGTTTCTTTGCTGTAGGGCCCACGCATAGCAGCATACTTTATGTAGAGTATACAATACTCAAATTGCAGCATATACTGTACGTGGCTACTCATATGGCTCCCAGTCCTACCTTTGTTGTGATTATGAAATAGAAGGAAGCAGATTTCAGCCGTCTCAAATTACAGTTCGCATGGCAGTTTCTGATTGCTGATGTAAGGAAATCGAAATCTTTTCCAGCATAACCAGCCTAACCAGATATCTTGTCTGAAAGACGGAACTCTTGACCAACAAGCAGAAACCAACCAAACATTCAGTTCACATCCAAATATGTATACCAGCTTAATCAGGTTGAATATGCTTTTGCTGTTGAATGGCTCAACAGCAAAAACAAATGTGAGAAAGGCTGAACTTGATGGCCGCATGTCTCTTTTCAGCTATCTAACTATGTAAACTATGTAGATACATAATTGTATACATCTCATGCATAGCTACTTAAACAATTCCATTGTTGTTCCACTCAACTTCAAAATGAAGAAGAGACTTAATCTAACTTTAATTGTGCTTAGATGGTTGCTGTCCTTTATGGCTTTTTTAAGACATTCTTCCCGAGGGAGAAAAAAAAACTGTATTCATGAGAGGGGGAAAAAAAATAGAGAGGCGTGATCCCAAGTTATAACGGCTACAGGAGCACTGGAGAGTAGTTCTGCAGATATAGTTCTGCCTTAAGTAACAAACTAAAATAACTTTATTGCGGGCATCATAAAGAAAATGATCCCAAAAAGAAGAAATATGGATGGATAAAATAAAATAATGTGCACCGTCACCACAGTGAACAGGTGTGGAGGGGTAGAGATGGTTATAGTCTATAGACTTAGCTAGAGACTAGAGTAAATAGTGAATAGTGTATGTAGTGTTAGCTTTTACATGCAGGTGTACTTTTGTGTGTAGTGTTGGTGTTTAAATGAAGGGGTGTTTGTATATAATTTTGGCATTTTTATACAGGGGGTGTTTGTTTGTAATGTTTGTGTTTGATAGTAGGTGTTCGCATGCTTGGATGTATGCACATATACAAATATAATGCCACATGCATACTTACACAGATTTACATACACATTGCATACACATAGATACACACATTGACACACACACACACAGATGCACACACAAATCCATGAACAGACATACACACACACATATAAACAGACTAATACACAGAAAAATACATTGACATATACACATGCGCACACATACACTGACACAGATACACACATTGACACACACACACAAACAAACACACAAATCCCTAAACAGACACACACACACACACACACACACACACACTGGCACACCCATATAATCAGACTAACACACAGATACATACATTGACACAAACACATACACATACACACACTGACACATACACACATTTACACATACACACACAGACACATACACACACTGACACATACACACATTGACACATACACACACAGACACATACACACACAGACACATACACACACAGACACATACACACACAGACACATACACACAGACACATAAACACATTCATACAAGATACATACACATACACACAGATGCACACACTGACACATAAACTGATAATGCCCCTTTTTAGCAGTACTATTGGGTGACACATGACCCCAGGATCACCATATGGGCCCCCCAGCTTACGGGCCCCATAGCAGCCGCATCACCTGCACCAGCGGTAGTTCCACCGCTGGGTCTAGGCACAACCAGGGTACACATTGCAAACGAGGAGAAATAGAAACATTTCTCTGCAGACAGACACATGCATAGGTTAAGGCTTATAACAATGATCAATAAGGAACCAACTTAGAGGCACACGATTCCTGGATAGGGGAAATTTTACGTAATAAAAAAAACTATAATTATAAGAAAACAACGTAGGTGGAAAGGTAGACTTTTATTTACAAAATAAAGATTGTCCTGGCTTTTTAGCCACTACTGCTGCCCTTTTCATGGGTAATATCTTGCAATATAGGTGCTACATCATAAGCGTACAGCATGATAATAGACAGCAAAGACATAAAGGACACTGTATCTCTAACGCCCCATAGTGGCCATCTATGGAACTGTAGGTAAATCACTATCTCAAACTGGGTTACGGTATTTAAGGTTTTTAAGTTTAAGTTCAACTACATCTTGCAGGTTTATTTACTAAAGTGACAATTAAAAGTGAATTCAAAGTAAATTTTAATTTTAAAGTCAAAATAGCTGAAATGGAAAACATTTGTAAGTCAGCGATGCTTTCACTTCCGCTTCTCTGGCCTTGTTTTAAATTCACATAGAATTCTCTTAGTAAATAATATGTTTGCTTGTTTTCTTTATATGGAAAGGCGTTTACGTTCTGTAGGTTTATAGCATATATATATATAGTGTAATGTATGAGTATAATTGTTTCATGGTTATTTCTTCTAGGCTCTAGGAAAATCTGACCATGGCCATAGATTGCCATGAAGATCAAGAGCAGGCCTCCATTCCGGCTCTGGAATACCCACTCAAGGTGTATCAGTGTGAAGGCACGGGCGGTAGCAAGAAAGGAGATGCTGGGACGCAGGGGCATCTGCTAACACATGACAATGGACCCTGGGCTAAGATGATGTCACAGGGCTCTGCAACAGAAAGGAAGGAGGGCTTGTCTGTCGGGTTCTCCATCATTGCACAGCCTGAGTGTAAGCCCATTTACTAAACTGTATGCAACATCTTATTATAACCCTTCCTATTACTCCATACAACCTCTCTATAACTCCTCCTATTACTCCATATAATCTCTCTCTATAACTCCTCCTATTACTCCATATAACCTCTCCCTATATCTCCTCCTATTACTCCATATAACCTCTCTCTATAACTCCCCCTATTACTCCATATAACCTCTCCCTATATCTCCTCCTATTACTCCATATAACCTCTCTCTATAACTCCCCCTATTACTCCATATAACCTCTCCCTATATCTCCTCCTATTACTCCATATAACCTCTCTCTATAACTCCCCCTATTACTCCATATAACCTCTCCCTATAACTCCTCCTATTACTCCATATAACCTCTCTCTATAACTCCCCCTATTACTCCATATAGCCTCTCCCTATAGCTCCTCCTATTACTCCATATAACCTCTCTCTATAACTCCCCCTATTACTCCAGATAACCTCTCCCTATAACTCCTCTTATTACTCCATATAACCTCTCCCTATAACTCCTCCTATTACTCCATATAACTTCTCTCTATAACTCCTCCTTTTACTCCATACAACCTCCCTATAACTCCTCCTATTACTCCATATAACCTCTCCCTATAACTCCTCCTATTACTCCATATAACCTCTCTCTATAACTCCTCCTTTTACTCCATACAACATCCCTATAACTCCTCCTATTACTCCATATAACCTCTCCCTATAACTCCTCCTATTACTCCATATAACCTCTCCCTATAAATCCTCATATTACTCCATATAACCTCTCTCTATAACTCCTCCTATTACTCCATATAACCTCTCTATATTACTCCTCATATTACTCCATATAACCTCTCCCTATAACTCCTCCTATTACTCCATATAACCTCTCCCTATAACTCCTCCTATTACTCAATATAACCTCTCTCTATAACTCTTCCTATTACTCTATATAACCTCTCCCTATAACTCCTCCTATTACTCCATATAACCTCTCCCTATAACTCCTCCTATTACTCCATATAGCCTCTCCCTATAACTCCTCCTATTACTCCATATAACCTCTCCCTATAACTCCTCCTATTATTCCATATAACCTCTCCCTATAACTCCTCCTATTACTCCATATAACCTCTCTCTATAACTCTTCCTATTACTCTATATAACCTCTCCCTATAACTCCTCCTATTACTCCATATAGCCTCTCCCTATAACTCCTCCTATTACTCCATATAACCTCTCCCTATAACTCCTCCTATTATTCCATATAACCTCTCCCTATAACTCCTCCTATTACTCCATATAACCTCTCTATAACTCCCCCTATTACTCCATATAACCTCTCCCTATAACTCCTCCTATTACTCCATATAGCCTCTCCCTATAACTCCTCCTATTACTCCATATAACCTCTCTCTAGAACTCCTCCTATTACTCCATATAAACTCTCTCTATAATTCCTCCTATTACTCTATATAACACCACTTATTACGCTATATAATCTAGCTCTATAATATCTCTGTAGCCCTATATACCCATTCCCAGTAACTCCTCATATTGTTATATATAATTTTTTTCTATGCATATTTTAGGTGAGAATAATCAGGAGATTTGTCCCAGTTCCCAAAAACCTCAGATCTATAATCAATACAGGTAAATGGACAAACATTTCTTTAAAACCAATTAATATTGATGGATGTGTTCACTCTTACAGAAGCCAGGCATTTTTCACCTGTGATTGGAAAATATTGAGTTACTTTAAATTTCATTTATTTGCAGTCGTTCAGAGAGCTTTGACCACATCCCAAATAATGTGGCCCAGTCTACAGAGAGCAGACTGACACCAAAGGCATCGAGTACAAGGGGAAAAGGGAAAAAGGCAAAAAAAAAGAGAGGTGGAAAGGATGGAGAACGAAAGATTGAGCGTCGACGCCAGTGTTCACCTGAGGAGGAAATGCGGGCCCCTATCCCTGTACAGGTAGGCGTCAAGCCCTAGGGTCTTTTAACATCGGAAAATAACATTGTACCAAGTATGGAATCTACCCACAAATGGGTAGCCCAACCTTGATTGTCCCTGTCACTCCTTCCACCTATAGACCCACAACAGTTTGTGTGAAATATTTAAGAACAGGACAGTTTTGGCTGCTGATCTGGTTAGATTTTAAAAGCCTACCTTTCGCGCATCGTTGCAGGGCCACCTTTGGATGGTCATGTCCATTGCATCATGAATCACTTCTGCCATCATTGTCCTTTTTGAGGGTAAATGACATATTTAAAAACAATTAAATATCTTCCCATCTTAAATAATTTACTACAATTGATTCCGTTTACATGAACCTCCCATTATTACCCTCAACAAAGCCTGCCCTTAGGTTATGTGAAATCGACCTTTCAATTTACTCATGGTTGATGTTCTCTATTTTTTTAATATCATTATCATTTCTATTTCTAATACAGGAGTTCCTCCAATTAAGTGCTTTATCAGTCATGAATTACAGTAGGGTGCCTAACACACACACACACACACACCACTATTCTCTTAATCAGATCAAACATCCAAATTTCACACGTCAGGTCCAATGTAACTGTCTCTACTTTGTACTTGCCATAATATTAGGATGAACCTTCACTTTGCTTACCTTCTGTTGTTATTGCAGGATGAGGAAACCCAGTCACATGCAAGGTTTACTGGGTTATGTAAGGCTGATGAGAAGAAACATCTTGATTCTATCAAACAGCTTAACAGAACAACCACTGAATGCCCATCTCAGGACTTATCATCATTTAAAAAAGATGGCATATGGATGAACCAGAAGCTCATCAGTCCTGACCAGTTCTTATACCATGTGGGGGCAGGAAAGCTGCCCCCTGCCAACCTTTCACAAACCTTGTATTCCCCAGACTCCAAAATCCTTGGTATTATTCATGATCTAGGAATGGATAAATTGGGACATGACTACAGTTTAAAGAGTGACTCTTTCAAATTTGAAGACCCCTTTGTAGACTCACATAACCATTCTGTGGAAGAATGTAACCTAGAAGCTGTGAGGGGAAGTGTGATCAAAGGCAAGATAGAACTTCTAGAAGGTCTAGCCAAAGACTGGGCGAAGAAAAAAAATGATGAAAATGACAACGACAATGAGGGCATTCTGCTAACGAAGGTACAAGTCTATATGATTGACCTCATCTTTTTCAGTCTTTGCAACTAACGTGACTTCATCGTAGTCTTTCTCTCTTCCTTTTGTCTGAATGACCTCTGACATCAACTAGCTTCCTTAATGACCTTATCTCTGCTTTCTGTAACAATCTCTCAAAATTTATTTTCGATCTTTCTCTCACTCATCTTGTTTTTTGTTTTTTGTTTTTCATTATTTTCTTGTAAACTTTTAGCTTTTGCTGTTAATTTGTTAAATAATAATTTATACCATGTATATCCTAGAAGCAATTACTGTTATATCCCGTGCAAATATAACTGCACTGGATATAACAGACCATGCAAGGTCTTGTTTAATATTTTTGGATAAGCATTTTACACAACCAAAATTTCCCATTGACCTTAATGGGGACTTTATGTAGATAAATAATTTGAAAGGTTTGGAACAGATTGGAAATCATTTTTAATACGGATTCATGTGTGTAATGTAACTACAATCTAAAAATTATGTTGCAACATAAGACAATTTCCTACTGTTGGCCAAGGAAGACCGTGGCAAAAGTCAATGAGACACTCAGAGGTATTTACTAAAATGAAAACCGAAAGTGAATTTTAATTGACTTTTGAATTTAAGACCTTGGTAGTATTGTATTGTAAATAGTATTGTTACTGTTGTGCAATATATGAAGAGTGATACCATTCTCTTCATCCTGTTCTGTGATAAGCAGTTGTAAATCTACATATATCTTACTTATTTAAGCCAGGCAGCAGATGCAGAATACAGAGAAACAAAGTACAAATTTAAGAACAGTAATGCTGGAACTTTATTAAATATAAAACATGCTTACAAGAATGCAGACCTCTGTGTGCATGTTACCACCAATAGAAGTCTACAACAAGAACTCTTTTAGACATCAATTAAAATTATTATTATTATTATTTATTTTTAGGACATTAAGCCAGTGGACTATGAATACAAAGAGAACATTCACTGGAAACAATGTGGAGAGAAGCTAGGATCTGGCTCGTTTGGGGATGTTGTTCCAGCAAAAGATGAGAGCTCTGGATTTCTCTTTGCAGCCAAAAAGGTGAGAAAAACTGAAAATCTATGTTCGTGAGTATATGTACCTGTAGGTATATGTATATTGTCTGCTGGTAAAATTAATTTTAAGAAGGACTTGTATTTCAAAATATACTAGCAGAAGAGACATATTCTAAATAATGCTTAAGACGGAACATACACAATATTGGGTCTCGTTGTCACTTGGTAAAACTCTTAAATTGGTGCTAGCTATTATCAAAAATGCATTTTATTAACCACATCAGGATTTTCCTGGTTTAGCTTAAGTTGTGCAATTTCTTTATCTGTTCAGCAGAATTCCTAGTTTATCTGTTTTAACGCTAAACTGGCCATTTCTTTTAGTTTATGTTCACCCCTCAGATGCCCAATATACATATTTTAGTTTATGGCTAAAGTCTCGGTCATTATATTCCAGATAAGCGTAGACAATTTTCGAGCTGAAGAGATAACTTGCTGTCTTGAGGTCAAATCTCCTAGGCTTGTCCCAATGTACGGGGCAGTCCGTGAAGGACGTTGGATCACAGTACTCATGAAAATAATGAAAGGTAAGGTTTTTTTTAGAGTGCTGTAACCTTTTCACTGAAAGATCAATTACACTACTATTATACTGAAAAACTATTACACTATCAATAAATATCAAATTGTGGCATAACTAGAAACCCCCCCCTCCCCCCCACACAAAAAAAGAGCATTAGGCTCTAGTACTCTAGTAAAATGAGCTAATAGTGTTACTAAATTAATAAATGAAACCATACAATCCATCACAATTTATGCATGCACATACCAACTACATTTTGAAGTATGTGTACTTCCCACTCTTGGTAATTTTACCAGAAATAAATATTGTCCTTGAAAAGTTAAACTATTTTCCATCAACATTTTCCTGGCTTTCTCTATATATATTTGCATCCTTCATGTGCCATATGTCTTTTGTGACCTGTAAGAAAGCTTGTCTCCTATACCTTACTCAACCTGCCATGAGTATGTTCGGGCTTGGCCAGGTCTGTTAGCTTTCTGATAACTGTGGGCAGTTGACTTACACCTTGTGATTCTTGTTTTGTAGGAGGATCTCTGGGTCAGAAGATCAAAAAAATGGGTTACCTTCCGGAAGATTTGGCCCTATACTACCTGGAACAAGTACTATGTGGCCTGGAACATCTTCATGCTGCAAACATTGCACATGGAGATATTAAAGGTAATTTGGAAATTTTTACCACGTTCCTTTTATTTTTCCATCCAGTATCCTCTCAGTGTCATGGCCAACTTTTCCATCTTGTACCTACCGTAATGGTTCCCACCAGTATATGAAACTGTTTTTTATTGTTGTCCTGTTCTCAATTTTTTTTAAGGACAAACACTGTTTATCTAATCATTGTATCACCCTCTCTCCGTACAGCTGATAATGTACTCCTGTCTGAAGATGGCAAAGAAGCCTGCTTATGTGATTTTGGAAAATCTTCCAAGTTCTCACCGGGAATATTGAAGAAACCACTGATGACGGGTGTGTGAGATAGCTGGCCAACATTTTAATGTTTATTTTCATGTTTATTTAACATAGAAATCATATAAAGGAGCATTTAAGAGTGCTGGATTTTTTCCTCCTTACCTGATGACTGTGATGTCCAAGTTTGAATAAAAATAATGCCTTACTCAAATATTCTTGTAATGTGCTAAGAACATCAGCTTTTCTAGAGCTGTAACATTGTACACACAAGTAACATCTACTTTTATTTGTTTTCTCAATAATGTTTTTTTCCATATATGTATGTGTGTATGTGTATCCTGTATAAAATACATGACCAATATGCTCCTAAAGAAATTGAAATTTAAAATTGACCTAAAAACACCTCTTACTGGTGATTTTTTCATATTCCCATACTTTCACTTGAGTTGTAAACTCTACAGCCTCAAATACATTCTACTATTGTTTCCATGTCTCCTTATGTAATATGATCCTTTGTTGTAGAAGCTTCACCTATGAGCGCTGGTCCCATGTTCTTTTCCTAGGGAAGGTACAGTAGATGTTGGTTAGCATGTAATATCGCCCATTCCACTGCCAATTTATACAGCCTACTGTACCTCCTTAAACATAACCTCTACCCAAATGATGTCCTTTCTGTCTTTAACAGTATTATAAAAATAATACAATGAACGTGGTGGGGAAAAACTGAAGTGGAGACTTTAGACCACAGATCCACCAACGTTCCATTGTCTTTAACAATGTAATACAACTTGTGCCACAACGTGTATATCATTCATTTGATAAGCATGTCTGACCAAGAATATACAGTAATTTCCTTGCTGTGTCATTGCAGCTGACTATGTTCCGGGCACGGAGACACACATGGCCCCTGAGATCGTGCGGGGAGAACCCTGTGACACAAAGATTGATATATGGAGCACAGGTTGCATGATGCTTCACATGATGAATGGCTGGCAACCATGGACCCGTACGCACAAACCACCCCTGTGCCTGCAGGTTAGTTTGCATACCAGCTGGCAGTAACAGGAAATATGGAAGAACATGTGAGAACATCCAGACATAGGACAATCTAAAAAAGTAGGGATAAAAGAGGAAAAACCAAAAGAACTCCAAAACGTTAATTACATTTAATGAAACGTCATGATTATTATTATTTTTTTTAATGTCTATTAATTTAAAAAATAAATATTTTTTTTTTTTTTAATGATGTCTTATAATTTTTGTTGTTGTTGTTGTTGTTTTTGATTTTACCTGGCTTAGCTGTTATCTGACCAAATTCTGCTCAACCTAACGTGCCTTCTACTGCAATTGCTGTGTGTGAATCTTGCAGTATCAAGCTTTTAGGTTGAGCAGCAGTTAGTCAGATAACAGTAGAATCTGACCCAAAATGACTGCTCAGCCTGTTTACAAAAGTGACATTTTCAAAACCGTTTAATGAAATGCAAAACTGAGAATTTCAGGGGGGTTGATAACTTTGCAGCACACAAATTTAAATGGTGAAGAATGTCAGTTGGTGGTCATCATAACAGAGTATCAAGAGTAGACTAATCTTATGTAAGCAAGGCCCTTCGACCTATACCAAATTTGTTTTGACACTAATACTTCTTAAGGTATTCACTAAGCTAGAAATTGGTGGGAATTGAACAACAAATTTAAAATGTAGGACAATATAAGGCAAGCTCAGCTATTGTGGCCAACCATTGTCAATTCTAGGCAATTTGCAATTATTCCCAGTTCCATGAACACAGCTAATTATGTTCTAATTGTCTACTGTACATGTTACAGAATATCTTGTCATTTTATTTGTTTTTGCTCGCTACACATATTTGGTTTGATGTTATTTTGTGGTGTCTTGTTTACCCTAGTGTACAGCATTTTGGTTGCTTAAAGGGACACTATAGTCACCCAGACCACTTCAGCTCAATTAAGTTGCCTGGGTGCCAGGTCCCCCAGGTTTTAACCCTTTAGATGTAAACATAGCCGTTTCAAAGAAACGGCTATGTTTACATTGCAGGGTTAATCCAGCCTCTAGTGGCTGTCTTCCTGACAGCCGCAAGAGGCGCTTCTGCGACGCTGGATGCTGGGGGAGGCGAGGTCTCTTAACCCCTTCAGCACCACGGGAGGGGGACCCTGAGGGTGGGGGGATCCTAAGGAGTATATAGTGTCAGGAAAACGAGTTTGTTTTCCTGACACTATAGTGATCCTTTAATATGTTTTATTATTAATTATAATGGTTACAAATATATATATATATATATATTTTTTTACTTGCACATTGAAGAGGCCTTTCTGTCTTCAAATTACTGACCAGCATTTTGTTTTCTTTTTATAGATTGCCAAAGAGTCCCCACCTCTACAGGAGATACCTACCAGTTGTGATCCAATTACACAGGAGGTCATTGTGGCAGCATTGGAGAAAGACCCAATGCAAAGGATGACTGCAACTCAGCTCAAGGAAAAAGTGAAACAGACACTGTGCAAAAGTAAGGATCTCAGTATTGAGGGATTTTTCTGCAAAACAGTAAATTCAAATGTAGTGAATTAAAACAAAAACTGCAAAAAACAGACTTCTGTTCATATTGTTGCTACTTGTGTTCTTGTATTGATATTGTATTTCCATTGTCCTGTGAAAAAGATGAAGTCAAAACATTACAGAATAATCCAGAACAAAACTCACTCTAATTGTGCAGTTGCTTATATTAAGAAGCCCAATGGTGGTGATCCATACACTCTAGAAGACTTATGTCTTAGAAAAGATAAATAGTAGACTGTTTTTGAATGTGTTGTATTCATTATTCTATTAGACGTTAAACATCTGACAGGTCATCACCAAACTGAAGTGATCCGTAAATAATCAAGTTAAAATTTGTTATGGGTGGCAGGTAATCACGTCTACTCTGTAACCACTAATTATTTTCTTTATCTGAAATTTCTTAATCCAGAGGGAGGTCTGAAGTCTCCAGTGATAACAGAATACAAAACCCCTCGAATCTTCCCATGCCCTCTAACTGGATCATCAAAAAATCTGCTTCCAAAGCCAAAGCTGGCCACACAGAAATCCAGAATAATTCCAAATTCCTTCAAGAAAGAGTTGATGGGAGACACTCCATTCCCGTATGGGGGAAAAAATGTGGCTCACGAGGAAACATCTTTTGAACTGGAAATACAAGAGTTGGAGAAAGGTGAGAGAATCAACTCTTACACTGTCATAACTTTTGTCAGTTCCAGCAATGTTTAATAAATAGTAGTAAATACATTTAAAAATACTTTTGTTGAAGTAGAAGTAAAAAAAAAAAAAGTGACTAGGATTCATGAGTGTTTGGAATAGCATCATCACGCTATACTTCACAACAACTGGAATGAGGGAGGTTAGGCTTTTCACATTGTGATATGTTTAGTATCCCTGAAAATTAACAGCCACATGTCTCAGTGATACATTCCCACGGTTTCTGGCAGATACCAAGATACCCAATGTTTTGCTATTTTTGAGAACACGTATCAGCTCTGAATGACACTTCAGTAGTCCCTATTTTCAATATCCCATGACATTGTGTTTCAGGTCTTTTAAGGGACAGCTTCTGTCAAACAATCCATCTGAGGGACCCACAACAAATGTTGGGAAGTGAGAAGAACTTAGAGCCCATTCACAGCCTCAAGGTGAGAAAGATCAAATGGAGGGTAACATTGCTTAGATATACCGATCTGGTAGTCCTCGGTAATGCCCCAAACACCACTGTAGCCAACTTTATTTTATCGGAACCCCCTAACCCTTCTCTATCTTATAAATTATTTTACGCGCATGCAAAATAAATTGTATTCCAAAGTCCATAATTTCATTCTTTCATACTTTTTTATTTCACAAAACGTTCCATTCGTACATTTCAGTATCTTCTGGTTTTATTGACAGTGCCTCATCTCTTTTTGTTCCTTTGCTTTCAACCTCTCCTTCCCTTTTGCCATCTGCAAAGATCTACATCTTTACTGTTCATTTTATGCTTTTAGGTTCTGTCCCAACCAAACACTCCAAACTATACACATCTTATGTTTCTTTTACTCCCTTATCTGTAGAACTCGTGTGACACAGGAAGTTCTGGGTTTGATTCTTGGAAAAGCCAAATGGACACAATGAGTTGTAACAGCGGCTCTATACTCAGTGGAGGAAATACAATTACTCCCAGTTGGTTTAATGGTATGTATTGAGAATTTTACTATAGATTTTTTCATTTTTTCTAAAAACTTTCATAATGTGGACATTCAGTACTTTACTTAAAATAAAAGAATTCATTATTGAATATTGCTTTTTTTTTTTTTTTTACTTATTTGTGTATCTCTCGTGCAGCCTTAGAAATGTTTTGTTGCTGTGTGTCAAAGTTACTCTCTAAAAATAAAAAAATAAAAAAATATATATATATTTTCCACCGCATGATAACAATGAATAGAGGAGTTACCAATATATTCTTCTCCTCACAAAGGTGATGTGTCCATTAACTCTGTGTCTTGGGTACAGAATGGAATGTTAAATAGTGAACCAGTAGGAGGACAAGAGGAAACAATTTTCCAGAAGAGGCTGTGATGGAGTTAAAGGCTGTTATAAGGCCATCCTGAAGCTGGATTTCACATCAATTATGTTGACCTTCCACAAAGCTAAATCTTACACACAGAGGCCTTTTGTTACAGCTACCAAACTTAACTTGACAATGTTTTGATCAAAGTGGGTTTTCATCATGTTTTAGAAGGTTTTTGTTGTTGTTTTTTCTATAAGCTTTTCTCAAAGATCCAGCAGTTAATTTACCTGTATAGGTCATTCTTATGAAACTGTAATCCTACAGAAATGGAAGGTAGATGAAAACGGATCACACATTCTGACACATTCTCAATTTTGGCTCTTTCTTGCTTCAGGGGTGAAAGTTTCTCTACAGACACTCAGTGATGAGACTTTGTACATCTTGGAATCCGGCCAGAAACAGCTGGGAGATCTGGCCATTGGAATCAGCAGTCAGGTGAGGAACTAAGGGAACGACAACACTACCATAATAATAATGTGCCCATATTTAGTTTGTGGTGGTTCACAGAGACTCTGTTAATTTCGAATGCTAGATATGCAAACAAATTGAGAATAACTCTGTCAAGCAAAAAGAAACAATTCATATTAAAAGACAATATGGGTAGGTCATAGAAATGGGTAGAGGTGTATATGTTAAGAATTAGTGTTGACCACATGCTTCCTTTAGATAACTGAGTTTAACTTCTGGACTTTGAATCCTGGACCAGAACTTAGGAGCCTGTAAAACTCGAGTGGATAGTATTCTCCTCCTCTGTTTTGATGCTAAGATTGACTTCTTAATCTAATCTTTTTATATCTTGCAGATCCCCGTAAACGCTTTCACCATTGTGACTACAACCGGGAAACCAATCCCTTGGGATACACAGATTTCCGAGTGCGGAACTAATCTCCAGTGCTCCTTAGCCTTAGACTACAGCGGTGGAGGCTGGACTTGGAGGGTAAAGCAAGGGGAGCTGGAGAAAGGTCCTTCGGGATAGGATAGGACATCTTTGTGAAGACAAGATTGACGTTTGTTGGGGAAAAGCATCATGATGATGCAGATAATTGGACATTATCGTCTTTCACCTCTTCATGTGCCTTATGTTTCTCACTAAGCAATATTTCAAACCAGGATGGAAAAGGGGAACTTTCCCAGCTGTTGCCCTACCTTTTGATCTCTGCTATTCTATATCTATATGGCACTTGGCACCTGCAAAGATGTGTAGACAGTTATTCACAGTCATTGTGGATTACTGTCTGAAGCTTAACTTTGTACTTCCTCCAGTTATACAGAAGCTTAACCTTCTAGGTATATAAACCATGGAGGTCCATTGACTCAGGACTTTCTTAATGATTGTGAAAGGCAAAGGTGGCAATTATACATTGTGTTAAGCACAATGTTCTGTATTTGAGGGTCCCAATTAACTGAACTATAAAAGAAGAAAAAAAAGCAATATATTATTATTATTATTATTGTATTTTAGTTTTTTTTTTTTTTTTACAAAATTCCTTGTGGAAGATCTCAACAGATTGTTTGGCAACACCACTGGTTTAAAACCCACCATAATGGTAAAATCAACCATGACATTTTTTGGGGGTTCTTAATGAAAACATCTCAATTGTGAGAACTTTTAAGAATATAATTTAGTCACGATAATATGAGCTAGAATTTTGACTATGACATAGTTCACGTGTTATCAGATCCATGTAGAATGTGAAGCTAGCTTCGCATTGCGTTATTTGGATAATCAACTCTTTTTTATCAGATTAAAACAAAACCCTTGAAAAAGGAGTAGGTAACCTTCAGCACTCCAGATGTTGTGGACCACATATCCCGTAATGTTCTTACAACCATAATGCTGGCAAAGCATCAGGGGAGATGTAGTCGATAATATCTGGAGTTCTGAACTTTCCCTATACCTGCCCTAGAACTCACAGTCAAACCCTGCATCATCCAAGCAATGTAAATGGTTATGATAGTTGGACAATAGGCTTCCAGTGCGTGCCAACCCGTATGGACTAGTGTTACATCCGTGATACATTTTCCTACATTGTACTTAATCATGGCAGTAATGTGGTAGTGCGTCACACTCACATGAGTGAACACGGCCAACAGTGGGCACCAGCATTAATAATCTGGCATCCTGCCTAGCCCAGTTACAATAACTCCTTCAACAGACAGAATCCAATCCTTCTTGGATTCGGTGGACACTGTCTGTGTGCATTATAGCAAGTCTTAAAAGGTAGAGATGCCGGGAAGAACCTTCCATGTCCCAGCACACCTTGCACTTGTCACTTTATCTATCCCAGGATTAAAATGTGAGCCCTGAGGGCAGCCATATGATCCATACCACTATTGACATTTGTTGATGTAAACCCAGCACAACACACAGCAGAGTCTGAACCCAGCAGCTTGGCTTAGCATCCAGCTTGACAGTAACTCTAGTTTCTGAGCTCCTTTTATAAACTGATAATTAGCCAATTTGGCTAATGCTTCTGAACCATATTCCCATGATTTGAACAGCCAGTCTATATAAGCATTTTGGGAATACACTCCAAACATCTGCGGTGCTAACATAGGCCATCACTTCCCTAGAGGTAAAGGCAAAGGTTTAACATGCTTCTAGTGTTGCTATGGCCATAGTGGCTTTAGGACCTAATTTTCCGACTGATCACAAACTATGTAATCAATAATTATTCATTAACAAGATCCTATGAATTTTTTTGAATTTTTTTTTTAAATAAGATACTTCATCTGTAATTTGTAGGTAATCAATTGTAATTAATTCTGAAGTCAGGCATTAAAATAATGATACAATTATATATTTTACTGTGAGATTGTCTTGTCAGCTAAGCTGATGGAACAGCACATTTGTAAATTGTCATTGGACTTTTTATACTTTTTGCAAGCTTTTCCACATTAAAATTTTTAAACAAGTCTCATTAAACTGTTTGTTTTTTTCGTGTGTGTCCGTGTATGTCTGTTTGATAAAAATGCTTGAGTACATGGCAGCATAAGTGTTACTGTGTACTAAACACTTATATTTTCATTCATGTTTTTTTTTTTTGCTTTTTTTGTATTTTTGCTGTGCATGAAGTTAATACATACAGACCTGAGGTACCCCAACAGCAATCCACAGGTTTGACATTTTGCAGTACAATTGGAATAGTAAATTGCTGTATATAAACACAATTTTATAATAATATGAACAAGGGTTAACAATTATAAAGGTTCTAGTCTGGTCTAACTAGCAGATATACAGGCTAGGTGAATTATGTGTGGTATGGTTAGAAGACAGGCTAGATGTGATATTAAGAGTTAAACAGTCTGGTCTACAACCAGGCTATGCTACCGAATAGATTATGGTTATGAATAAACATGCATTCGTTAAGTCAGTAGCTGACTGATAGCTATATAAACAGGCTGGCTAGTCTGACAAGATAGTTAATAAGCTTGAAACATGTATAAAAAGCATTGATCATATCTACGTGGACGCAGTATAGACATGCATACTCGATATGCCTGAAGGGATAGGGGTGGTTTATCAAGCAGTGGTTAAGATGGGGTCGGGTGTAATCGCTAAGCGACTATACAGAGCGCAAGTGATAGGTTGCGGGTTGGGTGTCTTGGTCCCACAAAGTGCTATTCGTAGCTGAGTTAACCCTGGGTGGCTCATGCTGTGTAAGACAGCCATATAGGTGGTAGCAGTTACAGATACATCATGGTCTAGGGCATAAGGTGGCTGGTTAAGCAGTATCATGAGCAGTGGGTTATAAAGGTCAAACTCTGTCGGTACAGATATGCGTGAAAATAAAAAGAAGAAACATAAATAAGCATTAAGCATTATGACATACGGAGTCAGCGGCATCTATGCGTGTCTGGGCAGCGTCCTTTTATGAATGTGGGATGACCACCCCCAGGCTGGTTAGTCACCCCATTCCTTCAGGTGGGATCTGTGCCAGCGGCCAGGAGCAAACCGGTTGTGCCCTCCAGATCCAGGCCTGTAGCAAGGCAGGCATCCCGCAGCCACAGACATGGGGGCTTCTGAAGACCGGGTCCTTCCCTGTTGGGACAGGTCTGGAGGCCATGGTGTTGTTGCACCGCCTGCGGCGGGTAGGTCTCCGCCTGCGTGGTAGATGCGCTGAGGTCGTTCCCCTGGTGGCCTTTGGCCCAGATGGGCTAGTGTGGAGAGTTGTGGACTGCTTCTTCAAGGTTTTGCCCGAGGGTGGCCCAGTCCCACTCCGGTCACTGCCGCTCTGTCGTCCCTTCGTGCGCCAGCTCTCCTGCAGCCGCGGCTGTGTAGCAGCATGTCGGGTCTCAATACGTGCCCAGAAGGTATCAAACAGATCGTTCAAGCGGGTGATCAGTAGCTCGTTTGTGCTGAGGCTGTACTCCGGATGCACATATACTCCATTAGATTGCGCGTCCGCCATTTTTGAGTGGCTAGCGGCCTGCAAGCATGGTGTGCGGTTGGGGCTTGTGCCGTGTTTGGGGTCCACGGAGGTATGCGGATTGGGATGATTGGGACCGGGATAACCCCCACCGGTCCTGAGGGGGAAGGGTAGCTGAGTACTGTGGATGCTGCGTGCATTTATGGGCCGGGAGAGCAGCCGTCTCTCCCCTGCTCTGCTGTGTGCAGGCCTCGGCTCGGGCATTTCAGTGGGCATTTTGGGCATGCGAGGTGTCCCCCTGTTTACCAGTTTCTGTGAAGCAGGATGTGGTGTGTTGGGGTTCAAGATTAGGTGATTTGCCCACGATTTCAGTCGATAATCGGGCCCAGGCTCAGGAGCTCACAGATAGTATGTCTGCTCAGCTCCACAGTCAGGCTCCGCCCTTCATTCATGTTTTATGTGTACAGAATATGGGTTTTGTACAGAAAGAGGTTACGGCCAAACAGTTGACATGCTGGGCTGTAATATTATTTATAAAGCATAGAAGGAAATAAGAGATTATCTCACCAAAAAGGGGGGCCATATCTTAAAACTTTACCACCATAAGTTGAATGATTGTTTATTAGACATTGCTAATAAAACATCTTTATTGCATAACATAATAATAATAATAATAATAATAGATTCGAAAGTGATTTAGAGTTAGTTTAAGGACATTTAGATATGTTTTGATACAACAACTTAATTACAATGTAACTGTGATAAACTTATTCAGGGTTATGTCCTGTGTTATCCATCGAGCCCATTCTTGAATCAGTGGCTAAACATTTTCATGTTCAGTGACTAAAGAGTTTTTTTTCAATAATTATTTATAAATCACAAACGTGGTCTGCAGAGCTGCACAATAGATGGACTAACAAATAAACTGTAGCAACAAAACAACAAAAAACAAGACATGCAGGAATGGTCCGAATTGCCGAAGCAGACACATTTTTTTTTACTTTCCCGATTTAGCAAACCGAACCAAATTTTTTTGTCCATGCACATCCCTAGTAAAGAATAGAGACATATCTGTCTGATTGGCAACAATATGCCTTATCTACCTAACTGAGAGGGCTATCTATCATCTATTTATCAGGCATTATCTAGGATTTCAAATTATCTCAGAGTTAAAAGGAAAGTGTACCTTGACATTACAAATTTGACTTGATGTCACTTTATAGGAAATACAGGCAAAGGTTTAACATGCTTCTAGTGTTGCTATGGCCATAGTGGCTTTAGGACCTAATTTTCCGACTGATCACAAACTATGTAATCAATAATTATTCATTAACAAGATCCTATGAATTTTTTTGAATTTTTTTTTTAAATAAGATACTTCATCTG
This sequence comes from Pelobates fuscus, assembly GCF_036172605.1. Taxonomy (NCBI): domain Eukaryota; kingdom Metazoa; phylum Chordata; class Amphibia; order Anura; family Pelobatidae; genus Pelobates; species Pelobates fuscus. The sequence continues at coordinate 284,153,878 of NC_086322.1, read as the reverse complement.
TAATTTGTAGGTAATCAATTGTAATTAATTCTGAAGTCAGGCATTAAAATAATGATACAATTATATATTTTACTGTGAGATTGTCTTGTCAGCTAAGCTGATGGAACAGCACATTTGTAAATTGTCATTGGACTTTTTATACTTTTTGCAAGCTTTTCCACATTAAAATTTTTAAACAAGTCTCATTAAACTGTTTGTTTTTTTCGTGTGTGTCCGTGTATGTCTGTTTGATAAAAATGCTTGAGTACATGGCAGCATAAGTGTTACTGTGTACTAAACACTTATATTTTCATTCATGTTTTTTTTTTTTGCTTTTTTTGTATTTTTGCTGTGCATGAAGTTAATACATACAGACCTGAGGTACCCCAATAGCAATCCACAGGTTTGACATTTTGCAGTACAATTGGAATAGTAAATTGCTGTATATAAACACAATTTTATAATAATATGAACAAGGGTTAACAATTATGAAGGTTCTAGTCTGGTCTAACTAGCAGATATACAGGCTAGGTGAATTATGTGTGGTATGGTTAGAAGACAGGCTAGATGTGATATTAAGAGTTAAACAGTCTGGTCTACAACCAGGCTATGCTACCGAATAGATTATGGTTATGAATAAACATGCATTCGTTAAGTCAGTAGCTGACTGATAGCTATATAAACAGGCTGGCTAGTCTGACAAGATAGTTAATAAGCTTGAAACATGTATAAAAAGCATTGATCATATCTACGTGGACGCAGTATAGACATGCATACTCGATATGCCTGAAGGGATAGGGGTGGTTTATCAAGCAGTGGTTAAGATGGGGTCGGGTGTAATCGCTAAGCGACTATACAGAGCGCAAGTGATAGGTTGCGGGTTGGGTGTCTTGGTCCCACAAAGTGCTATTCGTAGCTGAGTTAACCCTGGGTGGGCCTGGGTGGCCCATTCTTGAATCAGTGGCTAAACATTTTCATGTTCAGTGACTAAAGAGTTTTTTTTCAATAATTATTTATAAATCACAAACGTGGTCTGCAGAGCTGCACAATAGATGGACTAACAAATAAACTGTAGCAACAAAACAACAAAAAACAAGACATGCAGGAATGGTCCGAATTGCCGAAGCAGACACATTTTTTTTTACTTTCCCGATTTAGCAAACCGAACCAAATTTTTTTGTCCATGCACATCCCTAGTAAAGAATAGAGACATATCTGTCTGATTGGCAACAATATGCCTTATCTACCTAACTGAGAGGGCTATCTATCATCTATTTATCAGGCATTATCTAGGATTTCAAATTATCTCAGAGTTAAAAGGAAAGTGTACCTTGACATTACAAATTTGACTTGATGTCACTTTATAGGAAATACAATTGAATGTATTTATTTATTACTGACATTTATAAAGCACCAACAATTTCCCCAGCGCTGTACAATTGAGAATCTTTATATAGTGCAAGCTGAGTCGCAAGCATATGCATAGACCAAACATTATTAAAATACTTACTTTTTTATTTTCAACGTCTTAATCTGGCATAGTGCTAAGGACAAGAAATTTGTCACACATGGGACCGCCGCGCAGGTTTACAATGGCATTGGCATCCCATGCCTCCTGGCATGTATCTGCATTGGTACCCGTCTCCAAGGATACATTGGCATTCCACCCCTCCAGTATGCATTTGCATTACTGTCATCCCTGTTTCCAGAGGCCATCTTAGAGACTAGAAAGCAATTTTTAGATAAATATTCCTTGTAATCTGTACATATGTGACAATTGCACTAGCACAAGGTATATCTTAACTATATACCTACCTAACTAAAAGGTGAATATATTATGATACCTCCAAACAGTCCTAGGTTTAGTAGGCCAGTCCTACACTTTTAAGGAGTGTCCTGCTGTTTGGTCTTTAGGACATGGTATAAGTGCATTATGACCTGTCCCTTTAAGAGTCACTAGTGATGCAAGTCGATGACAGGCATGCCCCTTACAGGCCCAATCTCCTCATCCCAATGTCATACTTCCCAATCTTGGGAGCTAGGCACAGCTGTTGCTGACCAACTACACCCATGGTTCTAAGTCTGTGCCATGACATGCCATGAATACAGTATAGCATTAGTGGCGAACGGCCAAAGCGTCAGGGCTGGTTGATTGCTCTGCTTCAAGCTATCTGTAATTTTTTTTTTTTTTTACAAATGCTGCCAACTGTGAGAGTGTGTAACGGCTTATCAAGCAAGTACATGAATGGCTGTGTGTTTGTTCCTCTGTGTGGGTGCTAGGAATGTATGACTCAACCCGCTTCCTTCTTACACTTGACACGCCTCCCCTTTTAAAGTTATAGTAAATTTAAATTTGAAAAACAAAATGCATGTTATAAATAATCAATTTTCACATGCAAATTCAATATAAAATAAAGGATTCACATATTCACCATTGATACGGGACCAGTAACTTAATATGGGGGGGGGGGGCACATAGCACTGCCCACCACCCAGCCACGACCCAGGCGACAGGTGGGTGCTATAAAGTAATACATATGGAACATCAGACTCCAGCCTTCACCCATGGGGATGGGTGAGTTCTCTAAAATACAATTTACCTATGGGAAGGGGCAGTGGCGGATCCAGAGCCTGATCTCGGGAGGGGCACTTGTAGATTATTTAAAAAAAATAATCCTAGCACAATAACCACTACAGCTCAGTGTAGTAGTTATGGTGCCAGTAGTGCCAGGATCCCACCCCGGAGTAAGTAGTCATACCGTTTAAGAACAGTTTGACAACTTACCTGGGGTCTGCTGGGATATAGGGCATAGGAGAAGTGGTGTGTGTTAGGTGTGAAGTGTGTGTGAAAGGTGCAGTGTGTGTGTGAGCGGTGAAGTGAGTGTGAGTGCGTAAGGGTGGCAGTGTGTGTGTTAGGGGGCAGTGTGTGTATGGGGGCACTGTATGTCTGTGTGGGGCAGTGTGTGTATGGGGGGCACTGTATGTATGTGTGGGGCAGTGTGTGTATGGGGGGCACTGTGTGTATGGTCGGTCGTGTGTGTGTGTTTGGGGCAATGTGTGTATGGGGGGGCAGCAGGGTGTCTAGGGCACTGTGTGTGTATAGGTGTGCAGTGTGTGCGGGGCAGTATGTGTGTGGGGCAGTGTGTATGGGGACAGTGTTTGTGGGACAGTGTTGTATGGGGACAGTGTTTGTGGGACAGTGTTGTATGGGGACAGTGTTGTATGGGGACAGTGTTTGTGGGGCAGTGTGTGTATGGGGGCAGTGTGTGTATGGGGTAAGTGTGTGTAGTGTTTGTATGTGGGGCAGTGTTTGTGGGTCAGTGTGTAAGGGGGAAGTGTGTGTATGGGGCAGTGTTTGTGGGGCAGTGTGTGTGTGGGGCAGTGTGTATATGGGGACAGTGTGTATATGGGGACAGTGTGTATATGGGGACAGTGTGTATATGGGGGCAGTGTTTGTGTGTATGGGGGCAGTGTTTTTGTGTATGGGGGCAGTGTTTGTGTGTATGGGGGCAGTGTGTGTGGGGTCAGTGTGTGTAGTGTGTGGTCAGTGTGTGTAGTGTGTGTATGGGGTCAGTGTGTGTATGGGGTCAGTGTGTGTATGGGGTCAGTGTGTGTATGGGGTCAGTGTGTGTAGTGTGTGTATGGGGTCAGTGTGTGTAGTGTGTGTAGTGTGTGTATGGGGTCAGTGTGTGTAGTGTGTGTATGGGGTCAGTGTGTGTATGGGGTTAGTGTGTGTAGTGTGTGTATGGGGTCAGTGTGTGTAGTGTGTGTATGGGGTCAGTGTGTGTATGGGGTCAGTGTGTGTAGTGTGTGTATGGGGTCAGTGTGTGTATGGGGTCAGTGTGTGTAGTGTGTGTATGGGGTCAGTGTGTGCATGGGGTCAGTGTGTGCATGGGGTCAGTGTGTGTAGTGTGTGTATGGGGTCAGTGTGTGTATGGGGTCAGTGTGTGTAGTGTGTGTATGGGGTCAGTGTGTGCATGGGGTTAGTGTGTGCATGGGGTCAGTGTGTGTAGTGTGTGTATGCGGTCAGTGTGGGCATGGGGTCAGTGTGTGTATGGGGTCAGTGTGTGTAGTGTGTGTATGGGGTCAGTGTGTGCATGGGGTCAGTGTGTGCATGGGGTCAGTGTGTGTATGGGGTCAGTGTGTGTAGTGTGTGTATGGGGTCAGTGTGTGCATGGGGTCAGTGTGTGCATGGGGTCAGTGTGTGTATGGGGTCAGTGTGTGCATGGGGTCAGTGTGTGTATGGGGTCAGTGTGTGTATGGGGTCAGTGTGTGTAGTGTGTGCATGGGGTCAGTGTGTGTATGGGGTCAGTGTGTGTAGTGTGTGTATGGGGTCAGTGTGTGCATGGGGTCAGTGTGTGTAGTGTGTGTATGGGGGCAGTGTGTATGGGGGCAGTGTGTATGTGGGGCAGTGTATGTGGGGCAGTGTATGTGGGGCAGTGTATGTGGGGCAGTGTGTATGGGGGCAGTGTATGTGGGGCAGTGTGTATGGGGGCAGTGTGTATGGGGGCAGTGTGTATGGGGGCAGTGTGTATGGGGCCAGTGTGTATGGGGGGAAGGGAGGAGGGAAGGGAGGCTTTTTAATTTAAAAAAAAAAAATGTATTTAATAAAATATATTTATGTCCCCCCTCCCTTCTTACCTTTACTGGGAGGAGGGGGGACATCTTTCTTTCCCTGGTGGTCCCAGTGGGGTTCATTGGTGGTCCCAGTGGTAGGAGTGAACTCTAGCCCGCGCTCCAGGGCTAGAGTTCACTCTCGCGAGATTTGGAGCGTTGCCGTGGTAACCGCGGCAACGCTCCAAATCTCGCGAGAGGAGGACCCGGAGGAGCTGCTGGTAACAGCTCCCGGGTCCTCTCTCCCTCCCCTGCCGGTCGGCTGTCAGTAATGTGCCTGCAGACCGGGGAGGGAGATCACTGATCTCCCTCCCCGGTCCGCAGGCACAATGCAGGGCTGGCACTTGGGCAATGCCAGCCCTGCACTAGCCGGCAGGGGAGAATCTCGGGGGGGGCAATTGCCCCGTTGCCCCCCCCCTGGATCCGCCAATGGGAAGGGGACAGGACAACTGCACCGCATCAAAAGACGATGGACGGGCCCATGTACCATCAAATCTTGGATGAGAACTTCCTTCCCTCAGCCAGGGCATTGAAAATGGGTCGTGGATGGGTAGTCCAGCATGACAATGACCCAAAACACACAGCCAAAGCAACAAAGCAGTGGGTCAAGAAGAAGCACATTAAGGTCTGGAGTGGCCTAGCCAGTCTCCAGACCTTAAACCCATAGAAAATCTGTGGAGGGAGCTGAAGGTTCGAGTTGCCAAAGTCAGCCTTGAAACCTTAATGACTTGGATCTGCAAAGAGGAGTGGGACAAAATCCCTCCTGAGATGTGTGCAAACCTGGTGGCCAACTACAAGAAAGGTCTGACCTCTGTGATTGCAAACATGGGTTTTGCCACCAAGTACTAAGTCGAAGGTGTCAAATACTTATTTCACTAATTGACATGCAAATCAATTGAAAACATGCATTTTTCTGGATTTTTAAAATGTTATTCTGTCTCTCACTGTTAAAATACACTTACCATTAAAATTATAGACTGATCATTTCTTTGATAGTGGGCAAACGTTCAAAATCAGCAGGGGATCAAATACTTTTTTCCCTTACTGTATATATTTGTTCTAAATTATTCTTTTTTTAACCCCACAAAAGACCAAATAAAAAAAATCATAATCCAACAATCACCTAAAAAATAAAAAATGACCCGAAGCACAAAAGCCTTACTAAAAAAGCAAAAACGCAATTCTATCTATACACATAAGAGGCCAGAGTGGTCTTACCACCCTTTAAATATAATTCTGAGCCCTCTTATGAGAAGCAAGTTTCATCTTTCATGTCCAACCCTGTCCAATTAACGTATATACTCGAGTATAAGCCGAGTTTTTCAGCACATTTTTTGTGCTGAAAAACCCCAACTCGGCTTATACTCGAGTCAATGTCTGTATTATGGCAATTTACATTGCCATAATACAGACTGGGGGCTGGCAGCGAGCACTTACCTCTCCTGCAGCTCCTGTCAGCTCCCTTCTCCTCCGCGCCGGTCCTTTCAGCACCTCTGTCAGCTCTCAGTGTAAGTCTCGTGAGAGCTGCGGGGTCATAGTGCGGCTCTCGCGAGACTTACACTGTGAGCTGACAGGGGAGCTGACCGGACCGGCGCGGAGGTGAAGGGAGCTGACAGGAGCTGCAGGAGAGGTAAGTGCTCCCTGCCAGCCCCCCTCTTCCCCAAACTGAACTACCAATGCCACTGGACCCCCAGGGAAGGAGAGCCCCCATCCCTGGCAAGCTAGGAAGTAGGGAGGGGGGACCTTGGCATATACATTCCTAAGACTGAGTGACAGGGAGATAATGAGAACCCTTCCAAAGGTGGTTCAACTGCTCTCTGCTATTTCACCAGTAGGTTTCTCACACATCGAGGGCAACTCATCCCAATGTACTGGCGGTAAGCCAGCAAGTTGTTGTCATCAGGGAGGCTTGCTCTGCTTATCGTGAGTCCCCAAGCTGGGCTAGTGACAGCAGAGTGAGACAGTAGTGGAAGGTGGGTTTTATAACAGTGGAATACCCACAGACATTGAAGAATGGTAACTTCCAAAGCATAGAAATACCAGTTAAAGTCTCAATATGAACTGCCTTGGGAGCTGTCATATGTTGGTGAACTTGTCATGAAAGGACCACTTAACAAAATGGCTAACTGGCTATGTATATAACACTGCATTGTCGGGAAACTTAATCAAAAAGTATTTTCTGCAGGATCATACATGGTCATTCACCGACTAATATTTACAGTAAATTACTGTATTGGATCCTGGTTCTGGAAACTGCTAACCTTGGTTGTATAATTCCTCTGGGTCTGGTTTTAAAATGTTTGTTTAGTAGAATGTGTTTGCATTTGTTATCTTTCTGCTACTGTCCAAATTATCTTTAGAAGGCCAGTGGGTTTGTTATATAACATCTATTGATTGTGTGCTGGGCAAAAAACCCAGTGTCATTGGAGCAGGGGAGTTCTTGGAGTTTACTCAGTCTACCATTTAGAGTTATGTAAGAATGACAAGATTGATTTTTACCATCTGTCTTGTTATTGGATATAAATGTGCATTGTAGAAGAGGGACTTGGTAATTAGCGACCAGCTAGGAAGCAGGGAGGGGGGAACGAAAAAATTAATATATATAAATAATAATAATAATAATAATAATAATAAAATAATAAAAAAATATTAAAATAAAAATAATAATAATAACAAAAAATATTAATGAAACAAAAAAACAATATTAAAATAATAATTAAAAAAATAACCCCCCACCAAGGCTCTGCATCACACACACACGCTGCATTCATACACACTGCACTCATACACACACACACTGCACTAATACACACACACTGCACTCATACACGCACACACTGCATTCTCATACACACACACTGCATTCTCATACACACACACTGCATTCTCATACACACACTGCATTCATTATATACACACACTGTAAATAAATATTCAATTAATATAATTTTTTTAGGATCTAATTTTATTTAGAAATTTACCAGTAGCTGCTGCATTTCCCACCCTAGTCTTATACTCGAGTCAATAAGTTTTCCCAGTTTTTTGGGGTAAAATTAGGGGCCTCGGCTTATATTCGGGTCGGCTTATACTCGAGTATATACGGTACATCAGTACCGCTCTCCTGATGCCTAGTGATGACTTAATCCTCCCTACATTAAAATGGGGAACAAGTGTTGGCCAGTTGAAACATACATAACACTGGCAATAAGTTGGTTTTTAAAATATGGGTCCAAGTTTTCATAATCTGGACACAGATAACTTTCCAGATTTCAGGCATTTGGTCAGGATAAAATCGTGTCAATATTTTTGCTCATTCAGAACCTGGTTTGCAAAATCTGAGCTTTCCAGAACAGATCCAGACAGCCATCCCCTTTTCACACTGGGGACATTATCAGGGTTAATCGCTAAAGTGAGAATTCAGAAACAAAGATCTGGCTACTTTGACCTTAAATTTAAAATTCATTCTGAATTCTAACTTTAGTGATTAACCCTGCATGGCATTAGTGAATAAAACTTATAATATAAAAAACCTTGGTAAGTGGAAGTTCCCCTTTCTAACACTAGAGGGAGTAGGAGTACCTGTTATACATTACAGAACCATTCTGCAGTAATTAGTGCCTTAGACTGAGTACTGAATACAGTATATAAAAACCTTCACATTGTTGTACAAACAATGATGGATTAGATAGACAGACCTCAGCATAGAAACATAGAAACATAGAATGTGACGGCAGATAAGAACCATTCGGCCCATCTAGTCTGCCCAGATTTATAAATACTTTCATTAGTCCCTGGCCTTATCTTATAGTTAGGATAACCTTATGCCTATCCCACGCATGCTTAAACTCCTTTACTGTGTTAACCAATACCACTTCAGCTGGAAGGCTATTCCATGCATCCACTACCCTCTCAGTAAAGTAATACTTCCTGATATTATTTTTAAACCTTTTTCCCTCTAATTTAAGACTACCGTATATACTCGAGTATAAGCCGAGTTTTTCGGCTCCCAGTGTAAGTCTCGCGAGAGCCACGGGGTCATAGTGCGGCTCTCGCGAGACTTACAGTGTGAGCTGACAGGGTTGCTGACCGGACCGGCGCAGAGGAGGAGGGAGCTGACAGGAGCTGCAGGAGAGGTAAGTAACAGCTCTGCCAGCCCCCTCCCCCCCACTGAACTGCCAATGCCACTGGACCACCAGGGAAGGAGAGCCCCCCTCCCTGCCATGTATCAAGCAGGGAGGGGGGACGGAAAAAATAAATATAATAATAAAATATTAAAAATAATAATAATAAAAAAAAATAACAATAGAACAAAAAAAATTATTAAAATAATAATTAATAAAATAACAGTAATCAAAATGCCCACACCCACCAACACATACACAAACACACACTGCATCACACACACTCACACTTCATTCATATACACACACTGCACTCACACACACGCACTGCACTCACACCAGTGGCGTACACACAACCCATGGGGCCCCGGTGCGAAAACTGATCCGGGCCGCCCCCCTCCCCCCGCGCGAGCGCTTACTCTGCGCAGGCTGGGGCCGCAACACATGGCGGCAGGCACCTGGTCCAATGCATGCATAAACACATACACTTAAAGGACCACTACAGACACCCAGATCACATCAGCTCAATGAAGTGGTCTGGGTGCCAGGTCTCTCTAGTTTTAACCCTGCAGCTGAAAACATAGCAGTTTCAGAGAAACTGCTATGTTTCACTGAGGGTTAATCCAGCCTCTAGTGGCTGTCTCATTGACAGCCGCTAGAGGATTTTCTGCGATTCTCACTGTGAAAATCACAGTGAAAAGACGCTGAACGTCCATAGAAAAGCTTTGAGTAATGCTTTCCTATGGGCGGTTTGAATGCGCGCGTTGCTCTTGCCACGCATGTGCATTCGGAGCTGAGAGGCGGATGGGGACGGAGAGATCCCCAGCGTTAAGGGAGTCCGGCGCTGGAGAAAGGTAAGTGCTTAAGACACACACACACACACTCTCATGAACAGACGCACACATTTACTGACAGACACACACTCAGTGACAGACGCACACAAACATACTCAGTAACAGACACACACACTAACACACACACTCTAACACTAACACACACAATAACACACACACACACACACACTAACACACACTCTAACACACACACTCACTAACACTAACACACTCACTAACTAACACACACACTCACTAACACTAACACACACACTCACTAACACACACTCACTAACACACACACACACTCACTAACACACACACTCACTAACACACACACTCTAACACTAACACACACACTCACTAACACTAACACACACACTCACTAACACACACACTCACTAACACACACACTCACTAACACACACACTCACTAACCCTAACACACTCACTAACACACACACTCACTAACACACACTAACACACACACTCACTAACACACACACTCACTAACACACACACTAACACACACACACTCACTAACACACACACTCACTAACACTAACACACTCAAACGTTTTTTTTTATTTAATCCCCCCAGCCTCCTTACCTGTGGGAGAGCGGGGGGGATTCCCTGGGGTCCAGTGGTGTTGCTGGCCCTGCTGTCACCCGGCTGGCTGGCGGGCACGGGAGGGAGCACTGTCCCCTGGGTGCTCCCTCTTCAGCTCCCTCGCGCGCCGCGTACTGATGCCGGAGCCGGAAGATGACGTCATCTTCCGGCTCCGGTTTCAGTGCGGTGCGCGAGGGAGCTGAAGAGGGAGCACCCAGGGGACAGTGCTCCCTCGCGCGCCCGCCAGCCAGCCGGGTGACAGCAGGGCCAGCCTCAGGGGGCCCGGAGGTGGCCGGCTCCTGGGCCCCCCAGCAGAAGAGGCTGGCCCTGTGGGTACATACCTGGGTCGCAGGGCGGCCGGGCCCCCTGGTGGGCCGGGCCCGGTCGCAGCCGTGACCCCTGCGACCCTGGTATGTACGCCACTGACTCACACACACACTGCATTCATACACACACACTGCATTCATACACACACAATGCATTCATACACACACACTGCATTCATACACACACTGCACTCATACACACACTGCACTCATACACACACACTGCATTCATACACACACTGCACTCATACACACACACTGCATTCATACACACACTGCACTCATACACACACACTGCACTCACACTGCACTCATACACACACACTGCACTCATACACACACACACTGCACTCATACACACACACACTGCACTCATACACACACACTGCACACATACACACACTGCATTCATACATGCACTGCACTCATACGCACACACTGCATTCATACACACACACTGCATTCATTATATACACACACTGTAAATAAATATTCAATTAATATAATTTTTTTAGGATCTACTTTTATTTAGAAATTTACCAGTAGCTGCTGCATTTCCCACCCTAGTCTTATACTCGAGTCAATAAGTTTTCCCAGTTTTTGGGGTAAAATTAGGGGCCTCGGCTTATATTCGGGTCGGCTTATACTCGAGTATATACGGTATGTCCTCTTGTTGTGGTAGGTTTTCTTCTTTTAAATATGATCTCCTCCTTTACTGTGTTGATTTCCTTTATGTATTTAAATGTTTCTATCATATCCCCCCTGTCTCGTCTTTCCTCCAAGCTATACATGCTATACAAAGATCCTTTAACCTTTCCTGGTAAGTTGTATCCTGCAATCCATGAACCAGTTTAGTAGCCCTTCTCTGAACTCTCTCTAAGGTATCAATATCCTTCTGAAGATACGGTCTCCAGTACTGCGTACAATACTCCAAGTGAGGTCTCACCAGTGTTCTGTACAATGGCATGAGCACTTCCCTCTTTCTACTGCTAATACCTCTCCCTATACAACCAAGCATTCTGCTAGCATTTCCTGCTGCTCTATTACACTGTCTGCCTACCTTTAACTCATCAGAAATAATCACCCCTAAATCCCTTTCCTCAGATGTTGAGGTTAGGACTCTATCAAATATTCTGTACTCTGTCCTTGGGTTTTTATGTCCAAGATGCATTATCTTGGACTTATCCACATTAAATGTCAGTTGCCACAACTCTGACCATTTTTCTAGTTTACCTAAATCATTTGCCATTTGGCTTATCCCTCCTGGAACATCCACCCTGTTACATATCTTAGTATCATCAGCAAAAATACATACCTTACCATCAAGACCTTCTGCAATATCACTAATAAAAATATTAAAGAGAATGGGTCCAAGTACAGATCCCTGAGGTACCCCACTGGTGACAAGCCCAAGCTTCGAATATACTCCATTGACTACAACCCTCTGTTGCCTGTCACTCAACCACTGCCTTACCCATTCAACAATATTGGAATCCAAACTTAAAGATTGCAGTTTATTGATAAGCCTTCTATGTGCAACAGTGTCAAAAGCCTTACTGAAATCTAGGTAAGCAATGTCTACTGCACCACCCTGATCTATAATTTTAGTTACCCAATCAAAAAAATCAATAAGATTAGTTTGGCATGATCTCCCTGAAGTAAACCCATGTTGTCTCTGATCTTGAAATCCATGTGTTTTTAGATGTTCAACAATCCTATCCTTTAACATGGTTTCCATCACTTTCCCCACTACTGAAGTAAGGCTTACTGGCCTATAGTTGCCTGACTCCTCCCTATTACCTTTCTTGTGAAAGGGCACAACATCCGCTATCTTCCAATCTTCTGGGACTACTCCTGTTAACAATGATTGGTTAAATAAATCTGTTGATGGTTTTGCTAGTACACCACTAAGCTCTTTTAATAGCTTTGGGTGTATTCCATCAGGTCCCATTGACTTATTTGTCTTTACTTTTGACAGTTGAAATAGAACATCTTCCTCTGTAAACTCACGTGTAATAAATGACTAATTTATAATTTTTCTTAACTGAGGTCCCTTTCCTTCATTTTCATCTGTAAATTCCGAACAAAAATATTCATTGAGGCAGTCAGCTAGATCTTTATCCTCTTCTACATACCTTCCTTCTTTTGTTTTTAATCTAACTAATCCTTGTTTTACTTTTCTTTTCTCATTTATGTATCTAAAAAATGTTTTGTCCCCCCTTTTTACTGACTGTGCTATTTTCTCTTCTGTGTGTGATTTTGAAGTTCTTATAACTTGCTTAGCCTCTTTCTGCCTAATCTTATAGATCATTCTGTCTTCCTCACTCTGGGTTTTTCTATAATTACTAAATGCTAACTTTTTGTTTTTTACTATTTTGGCCACATCTGCGGAGTACCAAAGTGGTTTCTTGAATTTTTTGCTTTTACTGACAAGCCTATTTTATGTTGCCTTCAGTAGTGCAACTTTTAAATAATCCCATTTCTCTTGGATTCCATTTAAATTGCTCCAGTCTGATAATGACTCCTTTACACATATTCTAATTTTAGAAAAGTCTGTTTTTATAAAGTCTAAAACTTTTGTTTTTGTGTGGTGTGACTCAGTCACTGTTCTTATATTAAACCACACTGACTGATGATCACTGGGTCCTAAACTTTCACCTACAGTAATATCTGATACCAAATCTCCATTTGTTAACACTAAATCTAGTATGGCCTCTTTACGAGTTGGCTCCTCAACGACTTGTTTTAGAGACAATCCCAGCAAGAACCTCTTTTTTTGTATCCTAGCATTTTTTTTCTTTTCCTTGTAGCACTGATAGCACAGTATTTTTACCACAGTATACTGTAGAACAGTATTTTTATTAAAGTTGATAAGAATACTACTAATAGTAACAATGTCTACCAAATCACACTGTGTATGTACATATATTTAGTGTGACTATCTTTGATAATGTCTTTGACCTACTTGTAATTAGAATGTTAGTTTTTTTTGTGAGGTTTTTTTTTTTTTTTTTTTTTTTATTTGACAATTTTTTTTGTTTGTTTTAAAACATTTTATGTGTTTTCAGCCAATAGAACATAATTAACAGAAGTGTCAGGAACGCCTTCTGCTCTTCGCCATGAGCCTAAGTTATTACAGGTCGTTGAGAAGCATTGGAAAGCCGCACCTCTAGCACGTGATTGGGTAATCTGCTGCCAGTCCCAATATCACCTATCATTCCTGAATTAATGTGTAAACTGAGTAGTTACTTGCAGGTAACCCCTTAATTATCCCTCCCTAAAGTGTTCCAGGGTAGTAGGAAAATGGTAAGTTAGCATATAGGTCCTCTTCTAGTTCAAGCTTGCGTAGCCTATCAAGCCTCGTAATCCACTTTGTCATAGAAACTAATTTGGCCGCTCTAAAATATGCATTAAATCTGGGGACCCCTAGACCACCCAGGAATTTTGGCCTGTACATCATTTGGTGAGAAAGACAAGGTCTCTTCTCATGCTAAGTGGATTTGAAGATTCAGATTGCAATTTTGCAGACGGTTTGGTTGAGAGCACGCCTGCAAGAGGAAGCGGATATCTCTCTAACTTCTACACTTGAGTCCTCTAAACCCCCCCCCCTACTTTTCCTAATATTTCTTAATTGTTCTTTATGTATCCCCTCCCTCCATCCAAGCTTTGTAAACACTGTAGTGAGTCAGTGTAAGTTCCTGCCATTTCTTCTGCTTCCAGCGCCACCTTTGCATTCATGACGCCATTGTCTTTGCGTCATGGGTGGTGCCTCTGCTACAGGGGTAATCTATAGCGGGCTGTCCAGGGTCCATGCTGATTCACAAGGTGCCGGTCAAATCGATTGACACCAAACTAAAAAAAACTAAAAAAAACAACAGACATATAGATGCAAAAAGAAATGGCAGCTGACAATCCCTCTTACCATCCTTAGGCTATGGCCTTCGTGGCTTTATGGCGAAACAGGGCCTAGCATCAGAGTAACTTAATGCAGATATGCATTTTTTTTTTAGCTTTGTGTATTTAATTTTGCGGAACATTGTATATGGAATAATGGGGGATGATCTCAGTGCCCCCCAGATAGCAGGAATCGCCAACAACCACTGGCACCAGTAAGCTTTTTGCTTTTAAATATTTTTTTTAGTGGATTCAAGTTTTGTATTTTATAGAACACACGGTGGTGCTGCAGTTTGTATTTTTACCTAAGACCTAATCTAATTTAACCTAATCATGTTACAGTGTTTTATGGATAGTATGTTTATGGCTAACAAGAGACGCCCTCTAGCTGAGCTTCATCTCATTACTTGGATCCTAATCGGTGCTGAATAAACTGAATTTTCATCCCCCTGCTAGATGTATATAATCTAGTTCAGCTTCATCTTCTCCCATTGATATAAGTAATGGCATCTACATTAAATGACATCATGATAATTAAAGATTATAAGATTCATTTTAATTATCATGATATATTACTGTTTTATGAACTCTCTACCTAATATTATTCTCTCTCTCTCCTTATACCTTTATGTGATATGGACTCTAAACACGGACTTGGAGTGATAGGGGTTTCCTATCCTCCTCACTTTTGTTTTTGCACGTAAGCTTAATCGCTTATCCACGCCCCTCTCCGGCATCACGTGATTGGTAGCTGCATCACGTGACCGGAGGAAAGTGAAACCGGAAGGGCACTCACACATCGTCTTGGTAATGACGCGCGGCCATCTTGGGAAGGTCGCACGCACTCCTATGGACATTAACAGACGGCGGCCATCTTGGAGGAGGCATAAGCATTAGAACTCTCGCCGGAAACACTCCTTATATGGATTTTAAGGATGGACTTCACAGCTGCCGATATTTTACAGTAATTTGATTAGTAATTGTATGTGTTAGGCATGATATATAAGAAAACTGTCAGTCCATTTGTGTTATGCACCTGAGGAAGACCTATTGGACTAGGTCGAAACGCGTTGTGCTTTATTTATATATTTTTATGTATTAAATTAAAGTATTTACTTATTATCTATTTGGTGATCCTGGTTCCTGATTTAAACACAAAGGAGGCGGTTGGCGTTTTTCCCAAGGGACCCTGACTGCATTACCAGCACCAGATTCAGCATACTGCTTTTAAAGTTTAGAGCCAACTCAGAAAGGCTCTAAATATTAACCTAAGGGTCTACACTTAAGACCAAGGATATCATTCACTGTGTGCGCAACCACCGCCCTCTTTTCTGTTATAACACAAAGATGTTGAAAACGCACTATTCAATGGCTGGTTATCTGCAGTGAGATTACCGATTCCCGATGAAAATTCCAGATGCCTTTATTCAACGTACTCCTACAGGAAAAAACATAGTCTAATCAATAGTATTTCATCACATGATGTAAAAATGTACATAGTCCCATAGCGCATATATCTGCACATGTAACATGCCCCAGTTTATTTTTGACATTGTCAGTTTATTGCAAGAGGACTGCTAGCTACCACAAACAAGCTTCTGAGTGTTTATCGGTAAGAGGCAAAGTATGTGCGATATTGCTGTTAGTCTGTTCCAGAGATCAATAAAGAGTTGGAATGCAAAGTAGATATGTTTTGTTTTCCTTCCTGTTCCAAAACCTCACTTCCTTTCATGAATTTTAGCTTTCCTTTTCATTAGGCTTTGAATCGTCTCTGTATGTCAGCGTGTAGAGAGGACATTTCCATCACGAGTGACTGGCAATCAAATGCACTTACAAAGAACTGAGTATCTTACAACCATGCTAAAAATGAATTTGAAAACATTGCATCTCATGCAACAAAAACGTAAATACAAACCTCTCTACAATTCCAACGGGCAAAGAGGGACTTCATTTTGGGTGTATGGGAGACCAGACATTGTTACATTCCAGCCAAAAACTAATTTTCAAAGGGTCTGATACTCTGATTGACTCTAATGGCAAAGATACAGATAATCCAGATAATGGCAGAGACACAAAGCCTGGAGAACTTTGTCAAAGAGCAGGATGAACTATCTAAAGGCACTATTGGAGGACTATGGCTGACCATCTCTGTATCCCACCAGAGATTCCATTTCTTTCAGTGTTATAGCTCCTCAGAGTAGCTGTAGTGTTTATAGCTGTGTTATAGCCTTCCCCCCCATACATTGCCCGAGGCTTAAAGCTGGTTGTAGAACTGATTTTATTGATTAAAAATACATGGAACCCCACCATGGGGCCCCTAAACACACAATGATCCCGCCCTGGTGCCTCTGTTTCTGGGAGATATTTGAATTGTCCTTCGCTAAACTAATTATCTCCAGGATACAGGGGGCAAAACACAAAAATACCCCCAAAACATAATAAAACCAACAGCGCCCATGTGTTACGAACCGCCTGTACCTAGAGGGGTACGTTTGTCGGAAGTTCTCCAGATTCCCGCATGGTTCCAGTGATTATAGCGCTCTATCTCTCGCATACCCAAACATCAGTCGAGACTTGATGAATGGTACAAAATAACTGTTTTTATTTAGGCCAAGTCGCCCACTTATATACATGATCCCCAGCATGGGGTCGCTATTCACAAAACAGTAAACCCGCCCTGGCGTCTCTGTGTCTGGGAGATAAGTGAGTTAGCTTTGGCTTAAGCTAATTATTTCCCAGACACACGAGGAACAATGCATAAAACACTTCAAACAGGTCGGAGCCCCCACAAATGTTATATCCACCGATCTAAGCGCCCAAGTTGTCCAAATAGTGCTCAGATCTATGCAATGTAGCCGGATCGCCATCAGGGAGAAGTTTTGACCGACTGAACACGAGGGCGAAGCCAGAAATAGTTCCACAGGAATTGTCCTTGAGGTCAGTCAATTGTCGGGAGTTCCTAGTGTCCAACAAATGCGGGTTCCCCCTGGTTTTCCAGGAGCGATTGTTTATCAGAGTCTGGGATTCTTTCCTTCCAATTACCACTCTCCTGGCTGGTGGGGAAAGGGGTGAATACGTGAGGTAAAAGTGTCCGGGGAAGTGAGAATGAAGTGGGCGAAACTAGTTACAGGGAGTTTGCATCCAGGTACCGCTGGCAGCATTCAGGGGAAACGAAATGGCGCCATTTATCAGGTAGAGTGCATTATGTTGAAGGGAAGTCTTTTTATACATCCCCTCCAATTAGCGCTCACGAGGCTGGTCAGGAAGTGGTGTAAAACAGAGGGTAAAGTTGGCTGGACGATGAGGGTAATGTTTGATTGGCTACTGTATGTTTGTTTTGCACACAGGAAACTGTATAATTAATAATTATAACTGTATAATTAATAATAATAACTGTATGATTTGTCCCCATTTAAATGAGATCTCTTGACCCATTACCCTTGCCACCCATTGCCCTGCCAGCATTATGGATGGCAAAGCCAATTCTGTTCTAGAGTGTGAAGTTGGAAGCAAACACAACTTGTGTAAGATAATTGGCCATTATTATTAATATTATTATAGCCATTTATAACGTGCCAGCAAAATCCACAGTGCCGTACAATTTGGGAACAAGACACTAAATTATACACAGTATTAGCAATTCCAGCATGTCAAGCATTACTTAAGATACACTGAATGATCATCAACAGAAACGATATGCAGTTATCGTAATGAGCCATTAATATTATGCTTTTTCCACAAACATATAATTCTGTTTACTTATTGATGAGAATATGAGACTGTCTTTCACTTGTAAGAACAGAAAGAAACGTGTTTTTTTCAAAAGACACATTCTCAAATTTAAAAACAATAGTCTGCTCTTTTAAATGGAAACACTTCAGCATGGTCACATTAATTAAGATGATGTTCAAAACAATAATTAGGTGCATTTAGACACCCTTAATGTAAACATGCATTTTAAAATTAAATGGGTTTCTCGAAGTGAACTTGTTCATCAACACAAATGACAATGTTAAAACACGTAATGACTATTTGTTATTGTTAAGCTCTTTGTGAAGCTGTCTAGAGCATTTGTTTCGCTACAATTGGCGTATTCCAAATGAATTGAGTAAATGATTAATGTGTAAGTTTAAACTTTAAAGGTCATTTTAGAACAATAATATGCTGGAGCAGTGCTGTCCAATGTCTTTGGTGTAACAGATTTTATTGGACTTTAAAGGAACACTATAGTCACCTAAATTACTTTAGCTAAATAAAGCAGTTTTAGTGTATAGATCATTCCACTGCAATTTCACTGCTCAATTCACTGCCATTTAGGAGTTAAATCACGTTGTTTCTGTTTATGCAGCCCTAGCCACACCTCCCCTGGCGATGATTGACAGAGCCTGCATGAAAAAAAAACTGGTTTCACTTTCAAACAGATGTAATTTACCTTAAATAATTGTATCTCAATCTCTAAATTGAACTTTAATCACATACAGGAGGCTCTTGCAGGGTCTAGCAAGCTATTAACATAGCAGGAGATAAGAAAATCTTAATTAAACAGAACTTGCAATAAAGAAAGCCTAAATAGGGCTCTCTTTACAGGAAGTGTTTATGGAAGGCTGTGCAAGTCACATGCAGGGAGGTGTGACTAGGGTTCATAAACAAAGGGATTTAACTCCTAAATAACAGAGGATTGAGCAGTGAGGCTGCAGGGGCATGTTCTATACACCAAAACTGCTTCATTAAGCTAAAGTTGTTCAGGTGACTATAGTGCCCCTTTAATACTCAGGGTAGTGTCCGATAAGACTAGCACATAAAATATACAAATTGGTAGTTTTGTTCTGCCAGAAGAATGTTACATCATGTAACTATTTATTTGTATTAGTTATTATCTTGCTTTTTTAGTATAAAACATACACAGGTTCATCTACTAAAGGGTAAATTGCTTGGAATTCAAACTGAATTGAAACCTTAAGGCCAAAATAACTGAATAAAAAACATAGCTGTCTTGAATTTTTTTTCCAGCCTGACTTTTTTGGACTGAAATGTGAAAATCACATTGTTTTCCCAGCAATGCACCCTTTAGTGAATACTACTGTTAATATAGAATTAAGAAAGGGAGAGCTGTGTGGTGGGGTAACGGACAGGTTTGGTCGCAAGTTGGACAAGTGTAGAGAGGGCCCTGGTGCAATAAAAAAAGGTTTGCCTATAGAGCAGGGGTGGCCAAAAGGGTATATCTCAATTGTTGTACAACTCTGACGACGCTTATCCAACCGTAGATCTGCCATTTGCCCATCCTTGCAGGGCTGTATGTTTGTGCAGTACCTGTGTGTGAATGTAGGCATGTTTTTGTACGGAGTATGAGTGTATGAAGGTTTGTGTATTTGTGTACAACTGGTGTTAGAATGCAAGGGTGTGTTTTTGTGTAGTGTTTGAATTCAGGGTTATGGTTGTTGTGTGTACTGTTGGTGTTTGCACCCAAAACTGTTTTTGTGTACAGTGTTGTCATTTGAACACACAGGTGTGTTTATTGTAGTATCAGTGTTTAACTGCAATGTTGTGTTTGTGTGTAGTGCTAGAGTTTGAATGCAGGGGTGTGTTTGTTTGTGATGTTGGTGTTTGCATGCAGGCGCATGTCCACATATACAGACGCACATTAACACACACAGAAAAACACAGACATTGCCGCACAAAGATGCATGCACATACACTGCCACAGATAGATGCACACATACACATATACACAAAAGATACACATTGTCAAACACGGTTTGACACACATCAGCAGGTATACTGGCACACAAACACACATGTACAAATACACAAACTGATATACATGCACAGATACTTACACTGACACACATGCACATTTACAAACGCTTAAACTCACACCCCTATAATTAAAGTTGGCTTAATTTTTTTTTTTTTTGAAATGTTGGGAATTATGGTCCAATTAGAGCAAGCAAGTTTTGGCATTCAAACCGATAGAGTATACATTCCTACACAGTATTAGGCAGAGTAGATTTTTTTGTTGTTGCTTTGACTCTTGACTGTTTGGTCCTAGGCAGGTCGGAGGTTAGAAACATATTGTAGAATATTTATGAGAGCTATTCAGGACTGCTATTTTGCATTTTTCAGTGATGTCTCAGTTATGTAATCTGTGTGATCAGGGAATATGAATGATGGTTTGTAAATGACCAACAATCAGGCATCATGTTGTCTGGAATCTCTAGGTTTCTGTCCCTTCCTCCAGCCTGCATTCCAGAAGACTGTTTTTCCTCCCCAGGATCTCTCTCTGTATGAAGACCTAGATGACTCAGAATAATCTGCAGATCCCTTTGAAATGATTACTTAGGCTGATGAAAGGGATAATTTAACACACTTAACCCCCCCTCCTGCAACCAGTGTGAGCATTAAGCTTTGCGTAGGATGACAGGTTGACAGACACAGAGAACAAGCCTTGCATTCCACAATTTTATCTACTAATCTTAGGAGGGGCAGTTCACCAATAATTTGTCCGTAGTAACATGAGATTCATGCATTTGCTTCTTTAATTAAAAATCAGGCCAGGTCTCCAAACCATAAAGTATCAGCAAATGTCCTGAATTATTGTGTACAGTGCCAGCCGTCATAATTATGTGTACTCAGCCCAGTACCCAAAATTTATTATTTTCTCACTTTCAAATGTGTTACAAGACCTGAGGCAATGCTTTGGTGTCAAACTTGTGACTGACCCGTGAATATATAGACTACAGGGGAGGGACATGGTTTACAGTTGGCAAAGAGAAATGTCCCATTCCAGCACCAATTAAATAATTAATAACTAAAAATAATAGTAGAAAGAACAAAGAGTAACCAGAAAGGACAGAAGAAGGGTTTGTAATATGACCCCTTTTTTTCTCCTTTTTGTTATAATGTATCATGCAGCCTACCGTTATAAGAATATACACAGATCAGTTATTTATTGTAACAGAAACAGGATGCCTGGTCCATGACTTTGGGTCCACTACGGACCTCCAGGAGCTACCACAGCAACCTGGTACCTTATGGCTACTCGCCTAGTATCCTGAGCTTCTTCAGTGATATCGCCCAACCATCAACCAGGTACTGGATAACGTGATGAACAGCTCTTCCCACCTAGTTCCCAAGCACTAGACAAGAACATTCTGGTTTACTGAACAACAGGCAGTGTATTTATACAGTAAAAGGTGTTACATAACAATGTGACAAACACGTAAAGCAATGTGAGGACCTGGTGGGAGACTGCAGTGTCACAGTGAGAACCAATCAGAGTGCCGGGCACATAAACACCCCTGGTACCAATGTGTCAGTGCTAAGCTTAGCAAATGGTTAAAAGTCCCTATGTAAATGCTAAGGAGCAACAAAAGAAAAGGGAAAGGTGCACTTGTGGTCGACCACACTGACCAGGGTTACCGGGTAAAAGAACCATGAGATGAAGAATTACCAGATTTGGCTAATTTCATGATGTAAAGTCATGATTTTATTAAGGACATGGAGGCGAGTATTATGCTTGTTATCTTTCTTTAATCCACAGCAGCAAAGAAAGGATATTGCAAATATAAAAATAAAAAATACATGTTTCCTAGAGGGTTTACCATAATACTCCTCTTTCGTACTGGTGTCGACGAACATTCAAACAAGATTGAAGTAGATGACCAACTAGATGTGAAGAACAGCAACTCCGGGATAATCCAACGATGGAACTTGGAATAAAACTTGCACACATCCGTTCGAGAGTGTGAGGGATCGATGTGGACTGATGTGAAAACCAATTAGGAGGCTGTAAAGACAAATAAATAAGTGGTAAAATATGTCTTTGGATATTAAATCCTATCTGCAGTGCATCTAGTAACAGAGCAGTATATCCAGTTCTTCAACATTAACATCAACAGAAATAATTTGGTGAATAACCACATTATTATGATGACTGTATATTTCTTGTGATATTATATACCTATACCCCAGGGAGCGTGTAACATACCTGTGTCGGGTGGGATAATACTCGCCTCCGTGTAATTAATAAAATCATGACTTTACGTCATGAAATTAGTAAAATCACAGAGGCTCATATTATACGAAAATAAAACTCCCAAAACGTAGACTCCCGGGACCAATCAAGATGGAGGAGGTCTTCCAGTCTACATCCTAAGGAGAAGGCTTTAGATGCCATAGCGCCTCTAACAAAGTGTGCTCCGTATGCGGGAGTATCAATGTCCGACAATGTCATGATCCATTTAACCCAACGAGATAAGGTGACTGTAAAAACAGGTTGATGTGGACGTCCAAGTTCTAGAAACAAATCCAGATACATGGGATCACGTATTGAAACAGTCCTCTCTTCATATTCCTTGAGGCAGGCCACTGGGCATAGGCTGATGTTATGTGGCAAAGCTGGATAAAAGACTGAAGTATGTCTTGAAATTTCAAATGAAACGCCCGTTGGAGTTAATGAACGTGCCGTAATATCCAGAGCACGAACATCCGAGACACGTTTACAGGAGATGAGAAAGAACAACATAACTAATTTTGCTGTAAGCTGTTTGAGTGAAAGCTCTTTATTCTGAGGCCAATTTTCAAAAAGTCAGAGAACCAGATTCACGTCCCATAAGGAAGAGTACCTAGGGCGTTGTGGGCGCGCAAATCTGATGCCACAAAGGAGTCGACATACTAAGGTATGTTTACCTGATGGGAATCCGTTCCAACCTTGGTGACCTGCTGATATGGCGGATCTACAGTCAGGTCCATAAATATTGGGACATCGACACAATTCTAATCTTTTTGGCTCTATACACCAACACAATGAATTTGAAATGAAACAAACACGATGTGCTTTAACTGCAGACTTTCAGCTTTAATTTGATAGTATTTACATCCAAATCAGGTGAACGGTGTAGGAATTACAACAGTTTGTATATGTGCCTCCCACTTTTTAAGGGACCAAAAGTAATGGGACAGATTAACAGTCATAAATCAAACTTTCACTTTTTAATACATGGTTGCAAATCCTTTGCAGTCAATTACAGCCTGAAGTCTGGAACGCATAGACATCACTAGACACTGGGTTTCATCACTGGTGATGCTCTGCCAGGCCTCTACTGCAAATGTCTTCAGTTCTTGCTTGTTCTTGGGGCATTTTCCCTTCAGTTTTGTCTTCATCAAGTGAAATGCATGCTCAATCTGATTCAGGTCAGGTGATTGACTTGGCCATTGCATAACATTCCACTTCTTTCCCTTAAAAAACTTTTTGGTTGCTTTTGCAGTATGCTTCGGGTCATTGTCCTTCTGCACTGTGAAGCGCCGTCCA
This sequence comes from Pelobates fuscus, assembly GCF_036172605.1. Classification (NCBI taxonomy): domain Eukaryota; kingdom Metazoa; phylum Chordata; class Amphibia; order Anura; family Pelobatidae; genus Pelobates; species Pelobates fuscus. The sequence continues at coordinate 284,130,191 of NC_086322.1, read as the reverse complement.
ATGAGTTCTGAAGCACTTGGCTGAATATGAGCAGATAATATTGCCCAAAACACTTCAGAATTCATCCTGCTGCCTTTGTCAGCAGTCACATCATTAATAAATACAAGAGAACCAGTTCCATTGGCAGCCATACATGCCCACGCCATGACACTACCACCACCATGCTTCACTGATGAGGTGGTATGCTTTGGATCATGAGCAGTTCCTTTCCTTCTCCATACTCTCCTCTTCCCATCACTCTGGCACAAGTTGATCTTGGTCTCATCTGTCCACAGGATGTTGTTCCAGAACTGTGAAGGCTTTTTTAGATGTTGTTTGGCAAACTCTAATCTGGCCTTCCTGTTTTTGAGGCTCACCAATGGTTTACATCTTGTGGTGAACCCTCTGTATTCACTCTGGTGAAGTCTTCTCTTGATTGTTGACTTTGACACACATACACCTTCCTCCTGGAGAGTGTTCTTGATCTGGCCAACTGTTGTGAAGGGTGCTTTCTTCACCAGGGAAAGAATTCTTCGGTCATCCACCACAGTTGTTTTCCGTGGTCTTCCGGGTCTTTTGGTATTGCTGAGCTCACCGATGCGTTCTTTCTTTTTAAGGGTTTGTTTTGTTTTTTAAGCCTAATGATGGCTTACTTCACTGATAGTGACAGCTCTGTCATATTGAGAGTTACCAGCAACAGATTCCAAATGCAAATAGCACACTTGAAATGAACTCTGAACCTTTTATCTGCTCCTTGTAAATGGGATAATGAGGGAATAACACACACCTGGCCATGGAACAGCTGAGCAGCCAATTGTCCCATTACTTTTGGTCCCTTGAAAAGTGGGAGGCACATATAAAAACTGTTGTAATTCCTACACCGTTCACCTGATTTGGATGTAAATAGCCTCAAATTAAAGCGGAAAGTCTGCAGTTAAAGCACATCTTGTTTGTCTCATTTCAAATTCATTGTGTTGGTGTATAGAGCCAAAAAGATTAGAAATGAAATGTCCCTGAAGTAGAAGGAGATGTGAGTTTCCCATTGGGGCCCAGTAGGAGGCCCTAAAGTTACTGTAAACTGAGGAAGACTTAAGGGTCCAGTCTCCAATCGCCGTAAGTGTCTGGAGTTCCAATCGGCCACCATATTGGACGTTCCCGGGATGTATTCTGCTTGTACCGAGATATTGCGATCCAGGCAGAATTGCCAGAATTCAATTTGCCAGATCTGTGAATACTGTTGACTTCGTACCCCCGAGATGGTAGATGTAACAAACCACTGCAACGTTGTCCATCCACAAGAGGATGGTGCAATTGGTTGATAAACCCACAAGGCTCCTTAGGGCAAACCAACCTGCTAGTAATTAGAGGCAATTAATATGCATTTACAAACACAAAATAAAGCACCGCACTTACAGCAGCAGTGGCTTAGTGTCTAACAGCTCAAAATACATAGTAAAAACAAAGAGAACGTTACCTGCACTCTGGCCCAAATCCCTATGTACATTTAAACAAAATGGAGGCTCTTTAGCTTCATTTCAATGGCCATAAGCTCACCTGCCACGTCAAGGTCTGTATGTGTGTATGTGTGTGTCTACATGTATGCGTATCTGTGTGTGTGTCTGCGTGTGTATCTGTTTGTCTGTGGGGAGGTGGGGACGTGGGAGTTCGGGGATGTATGGGGTGAGGAGTAGAAGTATGGGGGGGCAGGGCAATTTTTGTACCAGGGCCCCGTGGTTTCTATTTACGCCTCTGTCTGTAACCATTATAATAATCTATTTTGAGATTAATTTTACGTTTAAAGGAATACTTTTGGAAAAAGAGAACTTTTCTCCTTCTTAAGAATTATTTCCAATGCTCTCTCTAGGTTTTACAGGCAATGCTTACTTCCAATGCTTACTCTAGGTCATTAGTAGGAAACCTTCGCAACTCCAGATATTGTGGACTACATCTCCCCTGATGTAAGAGCATTATGGGAGATGTAGTCCACAATATCTGTCGAACCGAAGGTCACCTGCCCTAGGCAGGACAAAACTCAGACCCCCCCCCACCACCGAACCTCCTCCCCGCCTTCCAAATACAGACATTCACTGACAGTTACGCATACACTGTCACTAACAGACACACACTCACTCACTAACAGACACACACTAACAGACAAACACACACTCACTCACAGACACACACACACACACACACAGACGCACTAATAGACACACACTCACACTAACAGACATACAGACACACACTCACACTAACATACACTCACACTAACAGACACACACTGACACACACAGACACACACTCAAACTGACACACACACACTAACAGACACACACACGCACACACTAAACGACACACTAACAGACACAGACACACACTCACACTAACATACACTAACACTAACAGACACACACTGACACTAACATACACACAAACTAACAGACACACACTCACACTAACATACACACACATATTAACAGACACACACTGACACACACACACTAACAGACACACACACACACACACTCACACACACTAAACGACACACTAACAGATACACACTCACACTAACATACACTCACACTAACAGACACACACTCACACTAACATACACACACTCACACTAACATACACACACACTGATACACACACACTAACAGACACACACTCACACTAACAGACATACAGACACACACACTAACAGACACACACACTCACTAACATACACACACTGACACTCACTAACATACATTCACACTGACACTCACTAACATACACACACACACTAACAGACACACACACTCACTAACAGACACACACACTGGCACTCACTAACATACACACACACTGACACTCACTAACATACACACACTCACTAACATACACACATTTTTTCTTTTAAAAATTCAACCCCCCCCCCCCCAGCCTCCTTACCTTTGGGAATGCCGGGGGGGGGGTCTCCTTTTCCCTGAGGGTCCAGTGGCTGCTGGTTGGGCGGGCGGCGCTGGCGAGGGAGCACTTCCCCTGAGCTCTCTGCTCAGCTCCCTCGCGCGCCGCCTGCAGAGTGATACCGGGAGCCGGATGCAGGCGGCGCGCGAGGGAGCTGAGCAGAGAGCTCAGGGGAAGTGCTCCCTCGCCAGCGCCGCCCGACCAGCAGCCTACCCGGATTGTCAGTTAGCCCCAAGGCTAACAAGGCATTTGCCCTGGGCATTCGGGGGCGGCGTTTTTTGCCACCCCCTGGAAAATGCCGCCCAAGGCAAATGCCTTGTTAGCCTCGCGGCTAAAACGTCCGTGGCCCCTGGTCTCAGTCTTACAGGCAATGATTATTTCCAGTGCTTTTTGTAGGTTTTACAGACAAGCCGTTACTTGCTAAGGTGGCTGTCACTATTGTTAGTGAGAAATGGCTGTTTCCAAATTACAAAAACCCCTTTTACTGCCGTCTCATAATTGTTGTCTGTCACGACTTTTAGAATCTACCATAGAGAATATAAGGAGACGATAAAAACTAGTTATTGACTAGTTTCCATGGTAGCTGTTAAAGTTTACCAGCTGCTAATATCTCAACTTGAAAACATGCCTCAATTTGGTGTAAATCACAAAAGCCATCTTAACAACAGCTAAATCTCTATTTAGAATACAATGAAGGCTCAGTTCTCAATAATTAACCAAGTAAATAAATGAATAAGCAATGGGATTATCTGGATGTCATTTATATCACATAGGAATTTATCAAGTGATCCCTAACCCATTTGTCACGCCAAGTCCTGTGGTAACTTACATTAAATGACCCAAGGTGTTAATGGCTGTAGGGGAGGGGTTAACCTCTTAAATGTCAAGGGATCCGGGAAATGCACAGTCTCTTAGCCCTTTAAATAGTCTAACTCTCTATAAGAGGGTTTTCTCTGTTAATGTCAAGGGAACCAGGCAACTTCATTTACAATAATTAGCCACCCACCCAAAATATGCCCCTACCCACCCCCTATCATGATCATTTAATATTAAAGGGGAAGACAGAATGATATTCAAATAAATAAATAAAAAAAGCCTGGAGACTTGGTATCTCTTAGTCCCTTTGACATGAATGGGGTTAACCCCTTGGGTCATTTAAAGGGCCAAGACATGGCCATTTGCTGAGTGTGAAGAACTTGCTTAGTTAGCTTTCCCGTTTAAGCTGAACGCACTATGCTTCCCTTGGTTCGGTACTTTAATTCTGCCGAACACTTTCTAACTGGCATTTGGCAGCCATTTTGTTACTGCCAAACGTTACTAGAGGCATGTGGCCACAAAACCTCCGGAACTCTTTTCGGTCACTCCATCCTCCTTTCCCCTGTCCCCTGTTTTCTCCCCTTTCCCGACCTGCCAGGAGAGCGGCAATTGGAAGGTAGACTCTCTGGACTATGGTGACCAATCGCTCCCTGAGATCCAGGGGAGGCTTGTATTTGTTTGTCCTCGGGAATTCCTGATAATTGACCGACCGCAAGGACATTTTCCCTGTAACTATTTTGGGCTTAGGCCACGTGTACCTTGAGTGCCTTGGAGATAATTAGTTTAAGCAAAATCTAACTCACTTATCTTCTAGACACAGAGACGTCTGGGCGGGTTTAATACAGTATGAATATGGATCCCGTGCTGGGAATCGTGTATATAAACAGGCGACTGGTTCTAAAAAAAAACAGTCTTTGTACAATACATCAAGTCTCGGCGTATGTTTGGGTATGCGATAGAGAGAGCGCTATATTCACAGGAGCCTTGCGGGAATTGGGGAGATCTTCAGACGAACGTACCACTCTGGGTACAGGCGGTTCGTCACACTAAAGTTGATCAGATAAGCCATTTAAGGAGCCAATATACTGGCCATTTCTGACTTTCAATAAATTACTCTTTTACTGCCCACAGCCCATGGAGTGAAATCTACTCTTCAGGACCTACTAAGTATTATTGGGGCCTTGGGTGACCCCCAATTATTGTTTTTTTATGTTCTCTCTCTCTGCTGTGGCACTGAATGTTGTCCTGATACTAGCATTGCTACACCATTTTTACAATTTGCAAAACAGGAAGCTCTGTACGGTGGTCAGTTGCAGAAGACACAAGTAGCATGCAGAAGTTAAAGGGAATCTCCAGTGCCAGGAAAACAATCCATTTTCCTGGCACTGCAGGATTCCTCTCCCTCCCACCCCCAATCCCCAGTTGCTGAAGGGGTGAAAACCCCTTCAGTGACTTACCTGAGGCAGCGACATGTCCCACGTCGCTGCCTGCTCCTCCCCCGCCGCTCCACCTTCTGCCTACGTCGGCTGGTGGGCGAGACTGATCCCGCCCACCGGCCGAGGAGACCTAATGCGCATGCGCGGCAATGTCGCGCATGCGCATTAGCGCACCCCATAGGAAAGCATTGAAAACTATTTTCAATGCTTTCCTATGGGGAATTGAGCGACGCTGGACGTCCAGCGACGCTCTAGCACAAACCTGTGCTATAGAGCAGGAAGTTCCCTCTAGTGGCTGTCTAATAGACAGCCACTAGGGGAGGACTTAACCCGGCAAGGTAATTATTATTATTATTAATAATTATTAATAATATAAAAACTGCAATAATTACACTTGCAGGGTTAAGGGTAGTGGGAGTTGGCACCCAGACCACTCCAATGGGCAGAAGTGGTCTGGGTGCCTACAGTGTCCCTTTAAAGGCAGGGGTGAACATTGGAAACCTATCTTCATTTTGCAAGTGCAAATCTCTACTGGCCATTGGTAATAACAACAGGCTATGGCAGGCACTGAGAACTCACCCTTGTTGTGCAGGGTGGGTGAGGTCAACAGGTACAACATTTGTTTAATTACATCTCCCATGATGCTTTGCCAGTGGTAAATTACTACACCTGCCTCAGAGATGTATAAATTAAAGGGGAAGCATCCCAGTAACTCCTACTATAGCTATAGCATCAAAGCAGTTTCTTTATTAGTACTATTATTATTTTAGCATGCATGTTTTGTTTGGCGGTTATGTTTGGGAATGAAATGGATACTTTCAAACATGTTTGTTTTTCTACATCCTTGTGGTGTAACACACTGCAGGCAAATGTCAACAATGTTTGTTTATTAGTTTTTTTGAGCTTTCAAAACTTCACACGATTGGCATTTGTGTTCTATGAATGAATCTATACCTCACAAATGTCTTGATAGAATACCACATAGTCTTGGGTCTCTCTGTCAGCTGTGCTTGCAAAAGGCCCATAGTCTCATTAAACGGACACCGTAGCGTTAGGAATACATATCTGTATTCCTAACATTACAGTTTTGAAGTCCATCCTTACTTTTCAGCATCCACCTTGGCTCATGTCATCCTGGAGGCATGTCAGAGAGCATTAGGAGCCATAAGTGTATGCAAGGCCTCTCTCTGAGCAATTGCTGCCTCTTGTGTTTAGCTCCACTGAACTAAACAACCAGGAAGTAACTGGACCGGTCGTCTGACTGACAGCCAGAGGGGTGTAACCAGGTTAATATATAAAAGTTCAAATGTTTCTTAAAATCTACACTTTTGATAAAATTAAAAAAAGAGGACACACTATTCACACATAAAGCATTTCAGCAAGCTGAAGTGCTGTAGGGGTATGGAGTGTACCTTTAAAGGACAGCTATAGTGTCAGAAATTCAAACATGCATTCCTAACACTACAGTGTTAAACTAACTATTTAAGTCCCTCTTAGATCTCATCGAAAGATAATTTTACTCACCTCTCACAACGTGTCCCACCACGGCTAGCCCTGACACAGGAAAACATTGGGAGGCGCATGCTAGAGGCTAAAGGTGTTCTCAGGCACGCAATGTAAACAATGCTTTTTCTCTTAAAAGACAGCATTTAAAGTGCTCAGTCAGCAGGAACAGGCTATAGACACCAGAACCACTACATTATGCTGTAGTGTTTCCGGTGACTATAGTGTCCCTTTAAGTACTTTCTTCGGGACTGGGAAGTTGGAAGTAAATAAAACATCAGCTGGTTCTAAAGCTGTTAAAGAAATTAGCTATAATGTATACAGTAACAAATTCTTCAATCTATTGTTCCTGTATGTTTTTGTAATTGTCTCATTTATTGTTAAATCTCCCACTCCTATAATATTGTAAAGTGCTACGGAATGGCGATATAAATGCCAATAATATTAATAATAATGTATCGTTCGTGATATTTGCTTTGGTTATTAGTAATTAAGAAAAAGAAAATGTCTAAAATGGTATCCTGGACGTTGTGTGCTAAGAGCTCTAGAACAAAATGGTCGCCACTCACAAACACCAGCTAGTGGTTGGTTCTCATGGTTTTATTCTTGATATTTTCTCTTTCGAACAGAAGCATTTCTTAAAATGACTCAGCGAGTTACTGGTTTTCTTGTGCTCCGGTGACGAGGATATCCTGTGACAAGTATCTGACTTTGAAATTGTGTGCATTCACAAGTCAACATAATACAGAATGGTGTATATTCAACCCAGAAAGGAGTTCTATTGAATGATGGGGGAAAGATCGTGAGAAATGTAAAGAGCCAAGCGTTGTTTCCAAAATCAGGGGAAACCAGGGCAATTTTCTGATAGTTCGTTACCCAATATCATAGAATGTGATGTTTAAAATATGCTTCAAACATAGAGCACAGCTAGAACATAAAATAAATATAAAACAACAATGCTATGAGCAGGCTGCTGTCCAGGGACATCTCAAAAATGTAATTCACCAATCACGTTCTTCCCTTCACTACAGCATGCCTAACAGTTTTACAAATGACATTAAAGGAGCACTAGAGGCACCCAGACCACTTCAGCTTAATGAAGTGGTCTGGGTGCCAGGTCCATCTAGGGTTAACCCTGCCTGCTGTAAACAGCAGTTTCAGAGAAACTGCTATGTTTACATATGGGTTACTCCAGCCTCTAGTGGCTGTCTCATTGACAGCCGCTAGAGGAGCTTCCGCGCTTCTCACTGTGATTTTCACAGGGAGAAGACGCTGACGTCTATAGGAAAGCATTGAGTAATGCTTTCCTATGGACTGATTGAATGCGCGTGCGGCTCTTGCTGGGCATGTACATTCGTCAGAAGAGGGAGGAGAGACCCCAGCGCCGAGGGAACCCGGCGCTGGATAAAGGTAAGTGATTAACCCATTATCTCCTCTTGAGCCTGGCGGGAGTGGGACCCTTAGGGTGGGCGGCGAACCTAAAGAACCTATAGTGCCAGGAAAAAGAGTTTGTTTTCCTGGCACTATAGTGGTCCTTTAATGACTATGTTGATAAAATAAGATGTGAAGTATTTCGACCTTTCTCCATGAGCTCTCTCCCCCTCGCCGACACCTTTAAATGAAAAGAGTATTTAAGGAAAATTGGCCTACATGGATACACCTTTTATCTGAATCATATAATGAGACTCACAAAATATAGGGACTTAATACTGTTCTAAAAAACAAAAAAATCACAAAACATGAGGCATAATCAAAAAGGCGATTCCTGATTAAAAGGGCTTAAAATGTATAAATGTAAACCGTAACAGCTGCTACCACTCCTGTGTGGGTCCTTCCCAAAATACCATACCAAAATTGAGTGTAAATAAAAGTATAATTGAAAATGGCCTAAACTACTGCAACATAGAGTGGAACGCTCCTGTTTTAGATGATAAAGTAAAGTAAGCACTCTACATATAAAGGTATGTTCTCAGAAACTCAAAAAAAGTTTTAAAAAAAAGACAAAATCAAGTGTAATACAGTATACATTACATACATTATATTTTCTCTTTTTGTGGTTTCATGAGAACATTTCTTTATGTGTTGAAGAATGAATGGGACATAGTCAACATTGTCACAATATTTTTGGAGCCCTTAAAATTCCTTTTTTTTTGTGTGTGTGTGTTTCCAGGGGAGGAAATATATAAATGAAAAAGAAAATGGGACATTTCTGTTATCACTTAAACAAGCATATATCATTAGCCGTTTTATGGTATTTCCTTGTTTGTGCCCCCAGACAAAAACATGAAAGGTCTTTTTCGTGAATCAGCAGGATGCGTTGGCTCTTAGAAAACATACAAACTTGCAATTAGTGTGAAAAGAGGAGCGCTTCCTGCTTTTAGCTGAGATTTACACAGTTCCATCGCTTGCTATATTTTATTAATATTCTAAAATTTTATCTGATATTAAACTATTTATCTGAGTATTTGCTAATACTTGGAATAATTTAGTGTCTGAAAAAATGAAATCCTAACATTTCCAAATTCCATACGACGAATATAAATACCGCGATGCATTCAAACTGGATTCTGTATTTCAATTGACCTATTTTTAAAAACTTTTTATTCTGCCCCAAATGAACATAAAAATGTGGTGTTCAAATGGTTAAAAAATATATAACTGAAGACAAATAAAAGCCTGTGCATGGTCCCCAGCACCCCGAATTAAAGGCTTCTTCTCCCTAATGCTGGAAGGTGGATGCAGTTACAGGTAAGGTGAGATTTCGAAGTGAATTTGCCTAGTAAAAGAAATAATAAATATTTCCCACTCAGAACCCTGAATATATGTGGGCATCCATAATATCTTACCACTCATGGATAGGAAATGAAGGGAGCAATTCTTATTGATGACACATCCCAGCCAGTTGCGTTAGCGTTAGCTTTCATCTGATTTTCTTTAAAGTTAAAGGATCACTTTAGGGTAAGGAACACAAACATGTATTCCTGACCCTATAGTGTTAAAACCACCATCTAGCCCCCCTGGGCCCCTCATGCCTCCATAAATAGAGCAACATCTTACTGTATTCAAGCCTGAAGCTGTAACTCTGCATGCTGTTTGCCTCAGAAAAACAAGCAGTCAGCTGACATCATCAGAAGTGGCAGCCTGGTCCAATCACAATGGTTCCACCTAGGATTGGCTGAAAAGACAGTGTTTACAGCAAAACGCCTGAAGGTAATGATTCACCTGACCAGAACAAATTCAATAAGCTGTAGTTGTTCTGGTGTTTAATCATGTATTTTAAAGGGACACTGTAGGCACCCAGACCACTTCTGCCCATTGGAGTGGTCTGGGTGCCAACTCCCACTACCTTTAACCCTGCAAGTGTAATTATTGCAGTTTTTTATAAACTGCAATAATTACCTTTCAGGGTTAAGTCCTCCCCTAGTGGCTGTCTGTTAGACAGCCACTAGAGGGAACTTCCTGCTCTATAGCACAGGTTTTCTGTGCTAGAGCGTCGCTGGACGTCCTCACGCTGTGTGAGGACCTCCAGCGTCGCTCAATTCCCCATAGGAAAGCATTGAAAATCGCGTTCAATGCTTTCCTATGGGGTGCGCTAATGCGCATGCGCGGCATTGCCGCGCATGCGCATTAGGTCTCCTCGGCCGGTGGGCGGGATCAGTCTCGCCCACCGGCCGACGTAGGCAGAAGGTGGAGCGGCAGGGGAGGAGCAGGCAGCGACGTGGGACATGTCGCTGCCTCAGGTAAGTCACTGAAGGGGTTTTCACCACTTCAGCAACTGGGGGTTGGGGGGTGGGAGGGAGAGGAATCCTGCAGTGCCAGGAAAACTGATTGTTTTCCTGGCACTGGAGATTCCCTTTAAGGCTGTATTACTTTCAATAAATGTATTTTTGAAAGGACAAAAGATGAGCATACGTGAACAGATTTGTATTTTGTTTTTTAGATATGGAAGATTGAAAATTTTTTTTTTTTTTATTTTTTTTTCAGATGAAATGTTTGCTAATACATACCCAACGTCAAGACATATTTGAAGGCATTAGGGGGCAAATAGGTTTTAAATTATTTTGTTTAGTTGGCACTGGGGATGGTTAGGATATATGTTGACTGCGATGACCAGGTATTTCAGCACAAGTCGTCCCAAAGCCTGGATTTTGTTCGTGTTATCATATAGTCATCAGCCAACCACTGGACGGAGTGATCAATAATTCTCCTAACCTCATACACAAACACAAGTCCAACAGTAGTGAAAGGACAAGACAACTCATTTACTGAATAATACAATTCGGAGAATCAAGTATAACTGCGCATGGACCTAATGGGAAAGTGATAAGTGACATAGGGGGAACCAAATTAATGAGCAAGTACCCGCCCCTGGTGCCAGGATACCATTCCCTATAGAATGTAAGCTCATTTGACCAGGGCCCTCAACCTCATCAGTTCCTGGGCGTCCAACTTGTCTAGTTGCAAATACTTGTCTGTAAGTCCAACCATTGTACAGCGCTGCGGAATTTGTGCGCTCTTTATAAATATTAATAATATTGATAATATCACCGACATCTTACGCTTTGCTCCCACCTCCTCCGTCCTGATCGAAAACCTCTGAATACAGAGAGGTATGCATGCCAAGAGGTCGACAAACTGGGTCTTAGACTCTTAGTAATAACATTGGCAACTCTCAAAAAACTTGGCGATATTTTACAACATTTTGATGATATTTGTGGCATTGGCATCCAAAGAGTTAATCAGGTGATTAAGAAAATATATATATATATATTGTCCTCATTTTTAATTAAATTATGGATGTAGATTTTGGAAGATACATAATGAGGCTTTGTTATTCTTTTTTGGTGGTACAGTGTTGTGCAAGTAATAAAAATATTTACGATGATATCATGTGTTTTCAAGACAGTATGAAAGGCAATTAGGACTAATTGAATAATTTCACCTGTTCAGAATTCCAAAAAGATTGGCTTCAAATGAGCAGCATCCAAATAGGCATAGTTAATAGGGAGGTGGTTTCACTATATATCATTTCTAAATCTCATCATATATTACTACTGTACACGTCAAATACAGTGTTTCTGCTTTTTCTTTTAATCACTCAAAATGGTTTGAAAATTAACATGTACTTTTACATTTCTTTACTCGATTTCCTTCAATGCAGGCTGATATAGTCAGTGACACTGTCAGTCCATTACTGCCTATCAAAATGAGTGGAACGCGTCTTCATGTAAAACCAGTATATAGTGGCAGGGATGTACCTAGGTTATACGGCACTCGGAACTGTAATGTATTTTGCCCCCCATGAACTGTAGGATTTTTTTTGTGTGTCTTATTAAGCATCTCCCAACTTACTTGGACATACACGCGCACACACACACACACACACAGAATATACACATTTACATTCACACACATACATTGATATACAAACCCACAGAATAATATGCAAACATGTAGATAGACAGACAGACAGACAGACAGATAGATAGATAGATAGACAGACAGACAGAAAAATAGCAGAGAATAAATACAATAAATGCAAGAATAAATGCAAAAATAAAATATTTAAGTTTATTGCACTAACAATAATATTAAGAACTGACAACAGCTAACAACAATTGAGTGGTTGTGGTCCTTCTCTACCAATATATCTTGTCCAAATCACACGTATATTGTCTCACATGTGACATAAACTGATTCATTGGTGGTTGCTTTTGCTTGCCGTTGATAAGTAATTCTTGTACAAATTCCATCTTTAGCAGTAAATATTCAACGTTCATTGCCTCTGATTTAATCCTGTCTCACTCAGTAAATTTTTCCTCAGATTCCACAGGTACCTGTTTCATATCACCCACATGCTTCTTCATATTTTCAATGCCGTGCATCGTTCATCTTCTATGAACTTTTATGATTTATACTTTCAGGGGATTATATATATATATATATATGCAGGTCAGTATTTTGGATATCTGGCATTATCTCTGTATTCTTAGTCATTTCTGATATTTGGTTTTCCAGCATAGACTAACAGAAAACTGTGTGAATTTCACTGCTATTTACTTGGCCAACAGGTAATTGGAAGAGCAGGCCTTACAAACACCGGCCATGTCATTAGGCTGTGCACCCAGGGATTTCGTCCTATTTTTAAAAGGCAACGATTTATTAAATGTGAAAGAACACAGGATAGTTTTATAAAGAAAATTAAACGATTAAACACAGTTTTAAATGGACACCTTTCCTTATGAAGGAATATCAAGTCTCAGTATTTTGAAAGGTAAGATTAATTGTACAAATCCGCACCTCTTTATCCTGTAAAACATTACCTCCATCATAGCTGTCTGTCAATCATTGTTATAAGAGGAGACATGAATCAATGTTTATATTACTTCTGTTTATTTGCAACCTTTGGCTTTGCCTTATCTCAACTGCATTATGATATAATTTGCTAAATCTTTAATACAATCTTTAGAAGAAGGGGAAAAAATAATCTCGCGAAAAAAGACCAAGACAATTTCTTTTTTTTATTCTAATTTATTATACTAACAACTGACAACTACCAAACATGTCTTACTATACATTTTGTCCAAAACACTTATATGTTTTCTAAGATTTGTCATGACCTGCTCCATGGTAGGTTGGTTTAGTGGATGTTGTTGATTATTAACTTTTGGTAGACATTCTATCTTTAATGGTAAATATTCAACACCTATTGTCTCTGCCTTTTTCGTTTCCCATTCGGTACGTTTTTCCTCAGATTCCTCAAGTATATTTTCCATCTCACGCAGATCTTATTGCCATATTGCCAATATCTCCATATCTCCATATTGCCAATAATGTTTAGCATTTTTCTTCTTTGTACTTTCATCACCAAATCGTCCAGAGGAATTTTATATATTTGCATGCCAACATTTGGCATATCACCCTTTATAATATCCATAATCATTCCTGCTAATGAGTCTGGTCAGTACCGATTAACAGCAATCCGTATGAATAAATGGTAAAGGGTTCTTATATAGGTTACTGCTGGTGACATCATAAAGCTGAGTGATGTTGTCATCTATTTATTTATTTGTTGTTTTTTTTCCAGAGTGTTTCTGATTGGTGTAAAGTACAACCAATAGCAGTGTGCAGAGATAACAGATAAATGCAAGGCTAGCCCACTGGTTTTCCCAAGGGTGTTTCTGATTGGTAGAAAGCACAGCCTATAGTAGTGTGCAGAGCTAACAGTTAATTGTAAGGGGCAGGGCTGCCATCACAAATTGTGGGGCCCCTAACACAGCTCAAGGTCTGGGCCCCCGTGTGCCCGCCTCCAAATCCCGCCCACAGGAATACACACACACACACACAGACACAAAAGGACACAGACACAGAAACACACACACATACTAACAGACACACACACATATAGACACAGATACACACACACACACACACCGACGTACATACATACTGACAAACAGACATACATACAAACTAACATACAGATATACAAACAGACATACATACATACTGATATACAGACATACACACACACACACACACACAGATAGATATATACATACACAGATACATACAGACATACTGACATACACACTCAGACATACTGACACACACACAGACATACATGCATACTGACAGATATATACAGACATACACACAGAGACATACTGACACACACACACACAGACATACTGACACACACACAGACATACTGACACACACACACACAGACATACTGACACACACACACAGACATACTGACACACACACACAGACAGACATACTGACACATACACACAGACAGGCATACTGACACACTCAGACTGACTGACAGGCACACACAGACTGACTGACAGGCACACACTGACTGACTGACAGGCACACACTGACTGACTGACAGGCACACACAGACTGACTGACAGGCACACACAGACTGACTGACTGACAGGCACACACAGACTGACTGACTGACAGGCACACACAGACTGACTGACTGACAGGCACACACAGACTGACTGACTGACAGGCACACACAGACAGACTGACTGGCACACACAGACAGACTGACTGACAGGCACACACAGACTGACTGACAGGCACACACAGACTGACTGACTGACAGGCACACACAGACAGACTGACTGACAGGCACACACAGACTGACTGACAGGCACACACAGACTGACTGACTGACAGGCACACACAGACTGACTGACTGACAGGCACACACAGACAGACTGACAGGCACACACAGACTGACTGACTGACAGGCACACACAGACTGACTGACAGGCACACACAGACAGACTGACTGACAGGCACACACACACAGACTGACTGACAGGCACTGACTGACACACTGTCATACATACACACACACACAAAACTCATTTATCAGCCACCCTCCTCTTACCTTTAAGTTGCAGGAGGGTGGCTGGGGATAATGGGAGTGAGCGGATGCCTCTCCTCTGCTCTCCCTCCGGTCTCCTCCCGCGCGCAGTAAGCTGGGAGGAAGAGACCGGCCGTCACTTCCTCCCAGCAGCCCTTGCGGTGTAGCCGCAATTTTTTTTTTTAAAGGGGCCCGGTCGCGCAATTACCCGGCCGCAGCGCTGACCGGGCCCCTGAAGATATAGGGCCCATCGGGTTGTCACCCCCTGATGGCGGCCCTGGTAAGGGGAGCCAATGAGAACCAAGCTGAGTGACATCATCGATATTTAAAAAAAAATATTTTTGCAAAAATAGGCATTAACTGTGATTTACCGGTGGAACCCCGGCCATAAACGCCACCAATAAATGCCAAATATACAAGAGGGAAAATGGGCAGAAAATAAAAAAAAACCAGAACCGACAGAGGCCCCACAAGCAGAGATATCGGGGATCTGCTGCGGAGCTCCCAACAGGGCGCATGGGCCAAGATGGCGCTGGGCAACGAACTGTCTTCCTACTCCTCGGAGGAAGCACTTACTGAACCGGGAGAGGAAGCCTCATTTACCCTACCAAAAGAACGCAACCCCAAACCATCGACCACTGGGGACCTGGTCATGGCGGTGCTGCTCCAAAGTATGCTGGCTGACCTACGAAAGAACATAGCAGCCGATATGGCCTACTACAAAACGGCCCTGGATGGTGCCACGACCAAGCTCACCCAGCTTGAAGCCTCCTCCACCACCCACGAAGCCAGGCTCACCGCAGTGGAACAAAAAGAGGCCGGCCTGCGGAGATAACAACTTGCCACCACAGAGAGAATGGATGCTCTGGAGGATCAGAGATGGAGATATAATCTCAAAGTGAGGGGGGTTCCGGAATCTGTGGCCCTCACAGACTTACCCCACTTTATCCGTTACCTCTTTGCGGTCCTGCTACCACCGAAACAGGTGAAAGATATCCGATTGGATGGGATGTTCAGACTGCCAAAACCGGCGAAAGCTCCAACGCTGGCAACCGCCGACCTAATCCTCCGTTTCCAGTCCCTTCAAGACAAGACCTCGCTGATAACTGTTCTCTGAGGGAAGACCCCACTAAGCTTTGAAGGCGCCACTATAAAGATATTTCCAGACATCACGAAGGGTACACTCTCCTGGCGAACTGTTGCAAGCCTTCCGCAATGCGGACATTTCCTACAAATGGGGGAACCCCTGAGTGCTCCTTTTCACCTACGGCGGATCCACATAGAAAGACCAGAGCTCACAAGAACTGGAGGCATACCTGCGTACCCTACACCTCCTGGAGAACCCTGCACCGGTGAAGGCAGGCCTGTCAAGGCTAGATCCCGTAGATATCTCGGAGTTCACCCTCCGTGCGTTCAGGATTCCCGGGCCTGACAGATCACTGGCAGAAGCAGCCGTGCCGTGAAGCGAGTAGCCAGACCAGATGGGAACTCCTCACTTAATTGTCATGGACACACCGAAACTTCTTAATAATGGACGTTTGCCTAACCACCAAGTATCTGTTATACTTTGTTCTTGTTTCTCCTTCCATTTAACCCTTTATAGTTAATCTATTGGTTATACACAACTACACACTTGCTGACTCCGCTCATACCTGAACAGTCTTGTACACTTCCCTGTCTCCCCCCCCCCCCCCCCCCCCCCAGCCCTCTCTGGCACCATTCTCTCTGGCACCATTACCCTGAATGTAGCAAAGCTGACACCACATAGTCGCCGGGTGGAGGGGTGACTCCCTTGACAGGCACTGTACCACTACACATGATAGCTAAACTCTGCTTGAGTGCCCACATAGGGAGCCCACACTATGTTGTCACACTTGTACCTATTGTTTTAACACTACTTTAAAAAAAAAAAAAAAAACTTGTGCAATTTTGGTCAGCGTTACGAAACTACACCATCATGCCTAAAATAATACTGCCTGTTAACCTTGATATGATACCATGTGAATGTTCGATCCTAATTGCACTACAAAATAAAGAATTAAAAAAATAAAATAAAAAACGTTTGCAGGGCATTTCTGCTGAAAAACCCCAAACTAAAGAAATTAAAAAAACTAAACACAGTTTCAAACTGAACAACTTTGCTTAGTGAGGGGATGTCAGGTCTCGGTATTTGGAAAAATAACATTAACTGTATAAACATTTATTTATCCTGCAAAGCGTACCTCCATCTTAGCAACCTCCATCCGAGCTTATTTATAAGCTTTGTGTGTTAGCATAGGGAGGAGAGGAGAAATGAAACAATCATTTTTCTAATACTTCTGTTTATTTGTAATGTTTGCGCTGGCATTGCCTTGTCTGAACTGGTTTATGATTTAATTTTCTAAATCTTTAATATCAATTTAAAAGAAAAAAAAAATCTCATAAAAAAAAGGTTAATGCAAATTATGGGCGATTTTCAATATTTTATGCAATGGTATTGTTACAGCAGGCCCACTTCTTGGCAGTCCACCACCTATTAACCCCTTCCTGTTATCAGTTTTCCTCCTAGAATAATGTGTTTCCCCTCTGTTGTATTGCTGTGTCTAACAATTCTGTTTTTTTCCCCAGAATTTGTCCTTAACTCTCCCTACAAAGAGCGCCCATCCCTATGTACTTTCCATCTGCCTGGACAATGTCTTATTGTAGTCATTACACTCCCACCTTTTGCTGCTAGCGTTATCACGGCAACTTAAGTAAACACTATAACACTTGTTGCTCCCGCTCCTGGTGACCGTAATGCACCAAACTTCTACCAAGCTGGCAACACAACGAGAAGTATCAAAACGACACCTTGATGACTTGAGTTATTACAGAAAATTGACGGGTGGTCATAAGACAAAATTACATTATAGGGGATGCTGGGAGTGCCAATCAGAAAGCACAATATACTCACAATAATCTATCAAACTGTGCGATCACTAGAGGACGACTGAGGGATGTATGTTATGTGTTTATGGTTTGAACAAATATGTGTATTAATATCATAAGTTTTCCCAATAAAGCTTTTTTTCCTTCCCACGCCTCAAGTCTCTGACTGACGGCTGTGGGGTCTTGAAAGAAATGCAATGCTATTCTTGAGTAACTCTATAGCAATTTCTAATACTACTATTCGGGTAGTGCTGTTTGTAGTTTTAGCTCCTGATGGTTCTACAGATGGGCAAGAGACGAACAGTGTAACGGTCTTTGTCTGGATCCCAAGCCAGGGACCCACTACCCTGGGGTTACCATTACAGGTATAAATTCCAGAAAACTGAAGGTTCCCCTTTATCAAATATAAACTGCTGACACAAAATATTATTATTATTTTATTATTTATATAGTGCCAGCAAATTCCATAGCGCTGTACAATGGGTGGGATGACAGACACGTAATTGTAGCCAGACAAGTGGATGCACAGGAACAGAGGGGTTGAGGGCCCTGCTCAATGAGCTTACATGCTAGAAGGAATGGGGTATAGTGACACAAAGGGTATAAGAAGGGATAATTAAATAGGTTGCTAGAAATGTATTCACTGAGAACTTAGTAGGTTATTTTTGCAGTTGCAGTAGAGGAGATATGGGGGGGGGGGATGAAAACAGTTTCATTGATACGCTTTCCTGAAGAAGTGTGTTTTCAAAGATCTTTTGATGGAGTGGAGACTGGGTGAAAGTCTAACGGAGAAGGGACGGGAGTTCCACAGAAAAGGTGCAGCCCTGGAGAAGTCTTGAAAGCGAGCATCAGATGTGGGAGTACGGACAGAGCGCAGGGGCCTCGATGGGAGATACTTGTGTATTAGGGAGAACAGGTAGGTTGGATCAGCATAATGTAGGGACTTGTAAGCAAGCACCAGAATCTTAAATTGTTCCCTAGATCTAACTAGAAGCCAATGTAGGGACCTACAGAGGGGGAGGCATGGGAGGTGCGGGCGGACAGGAAAATGAGCCTCGCCACTGCATTAATTATAGATTGCCGTGGTGCAATATGGGAACACGTAAGACCACTGAGATGGGGATTGCAGTAGTCAAGGCGAGAGAGAACAACAGCATGGACCAGCACCTCAGATGCGTCTGGTGTTAAATAGGGGCAGATGCGAGTTATGTTTTTGAGATGAAAGCGGAAGGATTTGGTGATCAACTAGACATGAGGAAGGAGATGTCGGAGTCAAAGAGAACACCTAGGCAGCGAGCCTGTGAGGTAGAGGTAACGGTGGCGCCGTTGACTAGGAGGGAGAAAGACACATGAGTAGTAACTCTTGAGGGAGGAAAGACCAGAAGTTCTGTTTTGGACAGGTTTAGTTTAAGGAAGTGAGCAGCCATCCGCGATGTCAAGATGGGCAGAGAGAGATCAGGAGAGGACAGGTAGATTTGTGTGTCATCTGCATATTAATGATAATGGAAGCAAAAAGAGCTGATAAGTTTACCAAGGGAGCCAGTATAGATAGAGAACAGTAGGGAACCAAGGACAGAACCTTGGGGAACGCCAACAGAGAGGGGTTAGGGAGAAGAGGTAGAGCCAAAGAAAAACAAAAACACTGAAAAAACGCTGGGAGATGTAGGAGGAGCACCACGAGAGAGGAGTATCCCGTAGACCGAGATTACGGAGAATGAGAAGAAGCTGTTGATGATCAACCATGTCAAAGGCAGCAGAACGATTAAGGAGAATTAGCATAGAGTGATGGCAGCGATTAAATCGTTGGATACTTTGGTCACATCTGTTCCAACAGAGTGACGAGCACGTAAGCCAGACTGAAACGGGTCAAGCAGAGAGTTTGATTCGAGGAAGTCTGTCAATCTCGCATACACAATATAATTATTTTATACTCAATGCAAGAAGGGTTACATAAAACATTTTTTTATATTTGTGATCTTTAAACAGATAACTCAGAACTACAGCAGTTATTAAAGTTTAAAATATGACCTCATCTTCATTAAAGAATGAAGAGAGACGCCTCCAGAGAGACGCCTCTCACTGACTTAAATTCCTCAACGCACTCATTGTAACTAACCGAGGAAGCCAATTCTCATTCAATTTACAAAATCATGGGTAGTGAGTCAAGGCTCTAGTTTTTACATGTGATTGTTTTGAAAAAAAGTTATTTCCCACGAGAAGCTTCTAACAGGTAAGACTGCAAATCACTGAGCAGATTTCTAATAGATCTGGAATATTGAAGACCAATCCAATTCCTTAAACCAATCAAACCACTCTTTGCTGGTGTTTGTGGTGCTACCTTTTGAAAAAGGACTTCATGACACCATCGCAATCCAATTTCACCTTCCAACTCATCCAAGGACAATTTAAATGTTTTACTAATGGTTTACATATCATCCTTTCAAATGTATCAAACCAATGTTTTCCCATTACAGTAACAAGTCGACAGGTCTTCTGATCAAATTGCTGGTCAAAATCTGCAATCAGTGAGTCTATAACTGAGCAGTATGAACTTGTTCTTTCTTTCTTCCTCCTCAATTGTATGAAATTAATGTTGGGACCCAAATGCATCATCAATGCGAGAGGATGTTTTTCTCTTCTTATTGTGTGGGTATCAATATAGCAATCTTCCCACAGATTTGTGCCCTATCAGTATATATTGATTGAAAGCATTCAAGGAAATGTAATTCTCATTGCAGCCATAGAGTTACACAAGCACATTATAAGTGCTTAAAATAGCCTCACGACAGGACATGCGCCTGTAGACAGGTGCCTACTTTATAGGCTCTATAGTCTGTCTATAGCCGGAAGAGTCTTACTGACTTCAACCACCATCTGTAGAAAAGGGTTCATGGGTAAGACCACATACTTTTATTTTTGCATCAGCAAGAAAGGTTGTTTTGGTAATATTACCTACAGTTTGTAAAATGATGGCATAGTTGTGTTTTGCATTTGCCACTGCATTTGCTTTGCACAACCATATTGTGGTTGACAGTGACGTTAAAGTCTTCTCCATCACTCCATCATATAGGACCTGGGAAAATGGATGAAAAATAGGGATGAGCTATCCAGGAGGGAATGACTCATCTCCTCAAGGAATAAAGAAAGAACAGGCACCAGCTAGGATGTAAGAGGCCATCCTCTGAGGAGAGTGCAGGAGGGCAACGGCCACCCAATAAATAATAATGCTCTATTTACAGGTACTATAATTGCAAGAAGATGGTAAAAAAGAAGATATCTCTGCAGCACCATCATGCGCATTCCACTGAGAGAGGGGTCCCACTCAAGGTACACTTATATTAGTGAGAGGCCTATCTGCGAGATGATTTCCATCCAATGGCTGTCATGGCTCTAAGTCAATAAGTAGCTCCCTATTAACAAAAAACAGTTTGAGAAAATATTTAAAGGGACACTCCAGGCAGCCCTTTTTACTCACCTTGTTCCAGCGCCGGGAGTCTCGTGAAGCTGCGCCCCATAGCAGGGAGCAATTAGACGCTTCCATTTGCTTCCATTTGCTCCCTTGTGCTCCCTTGTGGTAATGCGCGGCTTCGCCGCACATGCGCACATACTTCATAGGGCGGCATTCATGCCGCCCTATGAAGTCCTGTGCTCACTACCGTGCATGCGCGCGGCTGCGAGCTGACTGACAGCTCAGCTTGCAATCTTTGCCCGCCTCCTCTCCTCTGCTGACAGGCAGGAGAGAGAAGGCGCGCACACAGTGCCTTCTCTCTCCTGCACACGTCAGACGTATTTTAATACGTCTGACGTGTACATGGCCTTTTTAGGGCCATACATGATAGGAAGTCCCTCTGGTGGCCGTCTGAGTGATGGCCACTGGAGGTATTCCTATCAATCAATGTAAACACTGTATTTTCTCTGAAAACACTGCATTTTCTCTGAAAATACAGTGTTTACTTTAGATTGCCTGCAGGGAGCTATAGATCTCACCTTAACAACCTCATGCAGCTGTAGTTGTTCAGGTGACTATAGTGTCCCTTTAAGTTTCTTAAACCAATGGAGTTTTTATGGTGTCAGCAGGACCCTGGTGCCAGCTTACCTCAATGGATTAACCATTAATGAAAGGTTTAAGCCCAAAGTGTTCAATCCGGCACCAGTTAGCGCTGCCCATCTCCTTTTCCTTCTGTCCATTTCTTGAGTCAAGAAAACTCGTACAGGGGCTCCGCTGATTGGTCAATTAGTAGCTCCCCATTCACAAAATGGACTGAGAAAAAAATGGAGATGTGCAGAGGTAACTGGCACCGGATTCAACATTTTGGGAAACTTGTTTGTTAAAAAGTTTGCTATAAAAAAAATGTATTGCCTCTCTCCCCCTAATAAGGGGCAGGGACTGGGGAATGCTAAGCATGACATTAGGGTGGCATGGCTGATGAATAAGCTTTGTGATCTCCCCTTCAGTCAAGCTCCTTCTTTGGGCAGTGCTCCGGTAGTGACTGACATGCATAATTTCAGGGAGTCATCTGTGCCACATGCAGTAACAATCGCTTCAAGTGCCTCTTTATAAATCTCTGGTAAGACCACACCTTGAATATGCTGTGCAATTTTGGGCGCCTGTTCTAAAGAAAGGTATCATGGCACTAGAAAAAGTCCAGAGACGAGCTACAAAATTGATAAAAGGAATGGGGCACTTTAGTTATGAAGAAAGGTTAAAAAATTTCATCTGTTTAGTTTGGAAAAACGGCGCCTGAGAGGGGATATGATAACTTTATACAAATATATTCGGGGCCAGTACAAACCATTATCTGGAAATCTATTCATAAACAGGACATAGGACACGAGGTCCATATACATAGGACATAGGACACGAGGTCCATATACATAGGACACGAGGTCACACATTTAGGCTGGAAGAAAGGAGATTTCATCTAAGGCAAAGAAAAGGTTTTTTTTACAGTAAGAGCAATAAGGATATGGAATTCTCTGCCTGAAGAGGTGGTTTTGTCAGAGTCACTACAGAGGTTTAACCCCTTAAGGACCAAACTTCTGGAATAAAAGGGAATCATGACATGTCACACATGTCATGTGTCCTTAAGGGGTTAAACTGCAATTGGATAAATACTTACAAAAACATAACATACAGGGATATAATTTCTAATTAGTGGGGTAATAGCTGCTTGATCCAAGGAGAGATCTAACTACTATTTTGGGCTCAAGGAATTTTTTTCCTAGTTTGTGGCAAAATTGGAAGCAATTCAGATTAGGTTTTTTGCCTTCTTTTGGATCAACAACAAAAACATATGTGAGGAAGGCTGAACTTGATGGATGCAAGTCTCTTTTCAGCTATGTAACTAATTAAGTGATTCACTTGAACTTGCCAGGATGCCAGCAGTCTTTTCAGATCCTACATTCTGAGCACCTCCTCAGTTCCTCAGCCCAACATCTCATGTCTAACAAGAAATAATGTCTAAGCTCCATTACATGTGAGTCCCAAGTCCATTACATGTGAGTCCCAACACAGATTGTAACAATACTGATCCATGGGGGGAGAGGTAAGAAAGATGGATGCATTACATGAGATCTAAATGAATTAAAATACAATAAACTAAATAAAAGGTCGGCCCACCTATGGCTACATTAGGGCGTGCCATAACTAATATGTTATCTCAAAGTCTAGCAGTCTTTGCTCTAATGGATTTGAAACCAACAAAGGTCAAATTTAAAGAAATTTCTAATTTTATGCCAAACTGTATTCTTTTCAGTTCTGCTTTAAATTTCTGACAATTAAAACTATAATAATTAATCCTGTCGAAGGGGTATTTTTTAATACGAGTTTCCTTTAAAATGTGAAATTTCTTTATTAGTGCTTCACAATTCACTATTTATTGAATACACTCCTGATAAGTTACTGGTAGAGAATAGGCAAGACAAATGCTATGCCTCATGGAAGAAGGGGAATAATTATGTTTACTTCACAAAACATCAGTTAATATTTGATTCTGATGTAGACTGTTATAAATAAATAAATTTCACTTTATATTGTTTCACCTTTGCTTGTATTTGCACATAGGGGTTTATCAACTAAATATTTTTATATGTATACACATTCCTTCACACTTTTTTAACATCAATCACAAAAATGAGCTAATTTCATTGGACAGGGAATAGTCAAACCGGATTGGGCGAGCAAAAGGAATTAGCTTATTGGTCAAGATTCCTGTCATCATTCACGTAATTTTCCCTCCCTCTTTCGTTTTGCTACTTTTCAGAAATCCGAATCACTTCGGCGCTTCGGCACTTCGGACATTTGTAAGCATCAGAATGTCCGAACGGCATGAAATTCGTATGAATGTACATTTGGAGCGAAACAAATTGCACATGTCTATTATATATTAGTTTTTATTCAATACATTACCTCCTATAGACTGTAAACTCGTTTGAGCAGGGTGCTCTTCAACCTATCATTCCTGTATGTTTTCTTGTAATTGTAATATTTATAGTTAAATTCCCTCCCCCTTCTAATATTGTAAAGCGATACGGAATCTGTTGGCGGCATATAAATGGCAATGACAATAATAATGCCAGTATTTTAAGGCATAGGGCACCTTATTTGCACCTTTTGGGCGGCCCTGAAATAGAGGGTGCTTTATTGGGTCTTTGCGCCACATAAGGTTGCTGCTAACAATTTATTTGTTATGAACACATGCTTGATAGATTGCATATTAAGTTAATTCATTATTTGTAAGGTTAATTAATTACGTAGGGACCTCTACGGAAAAGATATAGAAAATTTAGGTTTATAAGACACTCTCAGGGTTATCCACTAAAATGAGAATTCAAAGTGAATGTCGAATTTAAAGGGGATCTCCAGTGCCAGGAAAACGATCTGTTTTCCTGGCACTGGAGGATCCCTCTCCCTCCCACCCACCAATCCCCAGTCACTTACCTGAGGCAGCGGCGATGTCCCTCGTCGCTGTCTCCTCCTCCGCGCCGCTCCTCCCAGGAGACTGATCCCGCCCACCGGCAATGCCGCGCATGCGCATTAGCGCTCCCCATAGGAAAGCATTGAAAAGGATTTTCAATGCTTTCCTATGGGGAAATGAGCGACGCTGGAGGTCCTCACACAGTTCCCTGTCTAATAGACAGCCACTAGAGGTGGAGTTAACCCTGCAAGGTAATTATTGCAGTTTATAAAAAAACTGCAATAATTACAGTTGCAGGGTTAGGAGTAGTGGGAGATGGCACCCAGACCACTCCAATGAGCAGAAGTGGTCTGGGTGCCTGGAGTGTCCCTTTAAGGACAAAATAGACTAACTGGAAAAATTCTCAAAATCAGCTACGCTTCCAGTTTACCTTTTCTGCCCTTAAATTTGAAATTCACTTTTGAATTTTCACCTTAGTGAATAACCCTGTCTGTGTGACCCAATACTTTCAAAACATGTATAATGGCAAGGCAGCTGGCCTCAGGGAACACAGCAATTGACTGAGTCTGCTGAAGTTTAACCCTTTAACATCCCTTCCTAGTAATTAGCTCAAAAAGCTGTGTAACGATAACAAGCTCCTGTGGGTATAGGATGCAGACAACTGGTGTGTAAACTCCCCAGTGAGATTTAGCAAGACACTAAGTAACACCCTCCCTCCCCCTTTTGTTACTGCTTGTATTCAGAAACCAGAGACCCATGCAATGAGCTTCACGTCAACTCTCAAAGTCCATGTGGGGAAGCCTCTACAGAGGGAACCAGGAGGGGAGAAATCCTGGGGTATTATTGAGAATGGGTGTGAGAAGACTCATCACAGTGGTAGGTACCCAGGGGCAATATTTACTAAGGGAAAGTTTAGCATGTTTACCGTTTGCAGGTAGTGAAAATAAATGGCTATTTTCAGATAAGAGACTCCCAAAGACCATTAAACTGTTTATGGCTTATTCATTTAATGAGATGGACTGACTATTGACTTTTGAAATAGGTTTATGTGATAAACATCAGTAGTTGTTGTTTTTTTTTTGTTAACAGGAAGATTACATTGAGAGTTCTTCTTTTTGTGTTATAATATATCTTTTTAAACTCAATGGCACAAAGTGTGTTTTTTATTTTAAGCTTCATTAACCATGCCAGGATTTGAACCTGCAAACCAGAGGTTTCTTCCTTGTGTGCTAATGAACCGAGACAAGTACATCTGATTATGAAGATGCCTTAATACCAGTAGGATTGTTATTAAAGTAGTCATGGTCACCTGTACTTAGTTACAGAGGGCTTTTAAAATTGCACTTTTGTCTCCCCTATCTGTAACTATGTATGAATATCATCTCTCTAACTCACAAGAAGATGCTGATAGACTCTGTGTGTGTATATATATATATATATATATATATATATATATACAAAATTTTGTGTTTTTTGTTTGTTTGTTTGTTTTTTTTGTAATGTGTGAATTGCCAGGAAGTCACAGTGAATTTTACAATTTCAGGCTGAAATAGCCAAACTGGAATCCTATCTGACTTGCAGAATTATTCCAGCTATTTCCCACATTGCTCATTGCGCATGGTGTGTTTTTCAAATAAAATTTAATATGCAGTTAACTGCGTGCTTTTCTGTTAGCATGGCAAAACAATAACAAAAGGATATCGCTTGTTAAAGAAATGCTGATTCTAAAATCGACTAGCGTACATTCTGTTACACACACCCAAGGTTAATTACGAACATGTGATTGTCAGGAATGCAATGTCAAATGAGATTTCAATGAAAACTGAATTTCGCAAATAGCGG